>NC_138745.1:17661917-19049417 GCF_965113295.1 Leuciscus leuciscus | reverse complement strand
TGCAGATAAGAAAATATTTCTGGTGTCAGATTCAACATATATTTGCATATAGACAATGTGAGGCATATAATATATATGAACAGGAGGCCCAACAATCTCATTTGTCCATGTTTGTCTTATTGGTTCTTCGGTTCAGATTTCCTTGCTGAGGGCATCATGCTTACTCACCTGTCTAAATAATTCAGCTTCGGTCAAGGGAAACCCTCTGCGTCACCCCTCCCAGTGCCCTGAAGCTCTCAGTGAAAGTGCAATTTGTGCCTTAGGTTAAATGTCACTGACTGCTGTGCAAAGTCACACCGGGGCTGCATCTCAGCACGTCAAGTTGTCAAATTACATTACCTCAGCCTTATCAGGGACGCTTTGGTAATTTCATCCATGTTTGCGGTCATAGTGTTGTTGTACAGTATCTTCTGGGATTTCTTGAGAAGCAGAATTTCAGACCTGATACTGTTCTGTACTTATCTATACTGTATTCTTTTTTTCTTTTATCTGGTGATTCTGGAATGATATATTACAAAGTAGTTAAGTTGTGGTTGTCTTCTCTGTCTTAGTACCTGCAGACGCTTCATCTCCAGTCATGTGACTTGCTGGATGTGTTTGGGGGAATCAGCTTTTTCCCTCTGGACAAGATGACCTACCTGAAGATCCAATCTTTTGTCAATAGAGTAGAAGAGAGCCTGAGTCTGGTCAAATACACGGCCTTCCTCTACAACGATCAGCTGATCTGGTGAATGGCAATCTATACACTTCTCACAGTTGTTTTTAAGTGCCCCTATAATGCTTTTTCAAATATTACCTTTCATGGTTTGTGAATGTAAAATGTTTTAAAGATCTGTCACGTGCTATAAGCAGTAGACCAATCAGAGTAGAGGAGGCTCTCGGAAAGGAGGGGTTTAGTTAGACAGAATCTGTTTTAACTTCTTTGAGAAAATAGGTAATGTACTATGTATATTATTAAAAAAAATTACGTGTTTTTTGATGTTGGATGCATGTAAACATGTTGTAGGAGACCTCCAAAACAAAATTAACAACCTTTAAAATAGCATAATAGGGGCACTTTAAAGGGATATTTATTTTTAAACTTATGAAATCTTTTAAATCACTCTTATGTTGTTCCAAACCTGTATGACCTTATTTCTTCTGTGGAATATAAAAGAGGATATGTTCACGTCGCTTTTTCCATAAATTGAACGTGAATCATGATAAGGGGCTGCTAAGCTCTAAAAATGACCCATTTTTAGAGCTGAAATGACCAAAAAAGAGCCATTTTTAAATATATGTCCATATTCAAATCACACATTTGAGACATTTATGTGGACTATACCTTTACATAAAAAAATAAATAAAAAAAATTTAATTACAGGTTGAAATGAATAACTGAAGAATTTTCCCTTAAAGCTTTATAAACATCACTCCTACTGCAAATGCGTGACATGAATGAGGGTTTACCTTAAATAACTGAGTGCCATAGAGGACATGAAGTCTGGCAGGGACAGCCAAAGCTTCTTAATCACAAGCTGTCTGGCACAGGGATCCAGATATACTTAAAATATGACTTTTAATCCTCTTTGTTAAATTCACATCATGACTTTCATATCTTGTTTTCAAAATCTGCTTTCATAGACGTACCTGTGATTATGCCTGTTAAATGTTGTTTATCTTATTATGTTTGTTAGTTGTCAGTTTAAATTACCAGCTACCAAGTCTTTTAAGACACATGACAAGTCATTTAAAAAGAATTAACATTATTTCTTAAGTTTGAATGAGCATGTTTGTCTCAATTTTAGTGTTATGTTCTGTACTGTATTTTGTAGGAGTGGTCTAGAGCAGGATGACATGCGTATTCTTTACAAATACCTGACGACCTCACTGTTCCCGCGGCATACTGAACCTGAGGTGAGACAGATTGAGCATCAGTACATCAAACATTTGTAAGCCCTTGACAAAAAAGCTCCTGATAGAAAGGCCATCAGTTTTCCTTTTTACACTACAAGTATAAAACTGTTTATACAATAGACACTAAGGGCCCATTTCAGTGTGTTAAAACTAAATCAACCCCATTACATTCTTAATATAATAACTTTTTAAAGCATTTTAATCCCCTTTCTGTCTTTTTATCAAGTAATTTTATTCGCGAATATCATATGTGTGAATTGTTGTACACTACTGTTCAAAAGTTTAGGCTCAACTTCTTTTATGCTTGAGAGAAGTCTGTCATGCTCACCAAGCCTTCTTTTATTTAAAACTGTAATACTGTGAAATATTATTGCAATATTAAATGAATTAATTTTATATTTATATAATTTTCTATTTAAATTTTAAAATGTAATTTATTCCGGTTATCTCATGATCCTTCAGAAGTCACTCTTTATTTGCTGATTTGGTGCTCAAGAAACAGGATTCTTGATGAAAAGGATAATGAAATTGAAATCTTTTGTAACAATATAATATGTCTTTATTGTAACTTTTGTTTAATTTAATATGTCCCTTTTTTAAATATGTCCTCAAACTTTTGAACAGTAGTGAATTTTTAAAATGCATTGTTTATTTAAATGAAACATTTGATTATTACAGCAAATCCAGCTTATCTTTTAGTATATCCAACATCTGGCCCATTAGTATAACCCTTTGTCTTACTGTATGTATACAATGTTGTAAAGCTACTAACATTATGTATGAAATTATTTTGCTATTCTAAAATAGCTCATTTCTATATATATATATAATTATATAGTGGGATACAATTTATGTAGTAATCATTCCCTGGGTGATTTTTGGAATGCGCTCCAAAGTCACGTGCTGTCTACAGCTGTTAATGAATGATCCGTGTGTGTGTGTTTGCAAACATTCGGCAGCTTGCAGGAAGAG
This sequence comes from Leuciscus leuciscus, assembly GCF_965113295.1. NCBI lineage: Eukaryota > Metazoa > Chordata > Actinopteri > Cypriniformes > Leuciscidae > Leuciscus > Leuciscus leuciscus. The sequence goes on along the minus strand of NC_138745.1, from coordinate 19,046,549 downwards.
ACTCTCCACTCAGGCCAGAGGTGGCTGGGAATCTGTTGCACTATGGGAGGCAAGTATCCAAATATTTCCTCCTGAGTTCAGGGCTGGAACAGCAGGCTCTTGGCCTTCTGCCTGTGCTTGGGCTCCATGCTTTGGGGACACAAGCAGCCAAGCGCAGCGCTAAGACAACACAGATCTACCAACACTGCCACATATCAGATTGCACAAGGGTAATTTAATTGCTTTGGTGGCAAAGAGAAAACAATGAGCCCAACAGACTTTACAAAAGCCCATCTGATTGTTCGACGAGTGGATGATTGCACAATGAGGTCGTGTTCGACTGATAGCAAAAAGATTTATAGATTATTCTCCTGAGATCGGTCAAGGAGTGACTGATGAATAATTTTCGGAGTTTCATTGTTGTTGTGTCTATAGTGTGTAATGTGGGTAATGAGAACGCACTCTTTAGAGGGTCTGCTGTGGCTCATGAGTCCCAGTCCCACCCCCTGGACGTTAGCAGGACAGTGTTGCTGGTAGAAAACTGTAAGGACTGAGTGGTGTGACTTGGCACGTATTCAGAGGCCTTGGAGACAATCACAGATTATTCATCATTTGAAAGAGATATTTGTGGATTGTGGACTTCTTAAGAGATCATGTGAATATTTGTATCACAAGTGAAAAGTTCAAAGCTGTACTGACATCTTATGTTATGTTATGACAACAGATTTTTAACTGGACCAGCAAATCTTAAAGATCCAGATGCAAAATTCCGATTTCCTAGGATATTTGTGAACACAGAGGACAGTTACGAGGAGCTACATTTGATTGTCTACAAGGTGAGAGAAACTCAACTCAAACTGAAAGGGTTAGTTCACCCAAAAATGAAAATTCTGTTAGTAATTACTCACCCTCATGTTGTTCCAACCCCATGAGACTTTCGTTCATCTTCGGAAAACAAATTAAGATATTTTTGATTAAATCTGAGAGCTGTCTCTCTCTATGGGATCGAAACTTGCCGGCCCAGAAAGTTAGTAAAGAATGTTTAATGTTTGATAGAGGGAAATACACTGTTCTTTAATGAAAAATTCACATTTTACATGCATGTTATTTCTTATCTAGGCAATGAGTGCAGCTGTATGCTTCATGGTAAATTGTAAGTGTCTTTTTAAGCTATTTTACCAAATTTTTATGCTTGTTTTGTTAACAGTTGAGACTTTTCATGTTATCAGGAAATCAGGCAAATGTTAACAGTTCTCTCAAGCTCTGCTTTCCTCTGTGCCCATAGCGGCGGTGGATTTGAGTCGTGAGTTTTGTGAGCAACTAGACAGCCTGGTTGGTCCCCATCTCACCCTACTGGCGTCTGACATATGTGAGCAGTACAATGTCAACCGGAGGATATCAGGGTCAGTACTACTCCAGAGCGTCAAACCCTGAACCACACTCACCTTTTTCTGTCACATCTGTCAGGTAGTGGGGATATTTTATATGTGGTTTTAAAATATTGCTGGCAGGACTTTTAGACCATTGATATATATGTTGAGCTGTCACTGTCATCCTGTGACCCAGGTAACCATTCAGAAATATAGACAAGGCTTTCACTCGCATGCATTCCACTGTATCATCTCTCTTCCAGTAGCAGTTACCGGAGCTTATCCATTAATTATATCTAAACAGTGTGTCCTTATCTTACCTGAGCCCTGCGTGGCGCGCAGTATTGTTTTGTGTGGTACAATCCCTCATATCAACTTACATGCCACTTATCACACTTCAAGGACACATAACTGCTTTTATTCTTCCATGAATGTTGCACTAGAAGGGAATACAGTAGCTCAGCTACAATAATTCTCTCAAAATTGTTGTTGTAGGCCAGAGAAGGAACCTCAGTTTAAATTCATCTACTTCAACCACATGAACTTGGCTGAGAAAAGCACCATCCACATGCGCAAGACGGCCAGTGTGTCCCTCACCTCTGTCCATCCAGACCTCATGAAAATCCTTGGAGACATCAACTGTGATTTTGCACGGTAAGCAGTGCTATTGATTTATTTAAGAGGTTTGTATTAAGGTCATTGTATGTTTGAATTGCATTTTTTTAAAGGTATTAAGGAATAATGCTGGGTACACGACTGTCTGGGGTACCATTTAGGTGCTGTTGTACATTACACAATGGTTCGGCGACAGGGGGTCGCACTTTTCAAAACATTTCAATAGGAAAAATCGTGACAACTCAGTCTGGTCTGTTTCACAACCAAACACGCGAGAAGTGTTATAGGAAATAACTTAAGATCATGTGTGAGACAGGAGTTCTTGCGTGAGACTGGATTTCTTCCTGTTAAAATGATAGCCTGCAAAAAGCTTGCGATCCAAGTTGTCTGTGTACTGATATGCAATGAAAATGGAAAAAAAAGAAGAATATGAAGGAGAGAATGGTTGCTTTCAGAAGCCATGCTTGCTGATGTTCTGTTGCAGGTCTATGACTCCTCCTGAACTTTCCCTCATCCTGTATTTTGCACTCTCATTTGCATTAGGTCATCGGCATCGCCAATGTCATCTCAAGTCAAAACACATTTCACACTGCAGGACTAAATGTCTCACAGGCATCTGCAATGCATCAGCGCTTATCTCAGATTTGATAATACACACAATGATTGTCACTCATGTGAATGAACACCGTTTTGCCTCCGATTTTGGGCATTTGTCTGCGATTTCCACACAACTGTCGGTGAGATAAGATCAGGGCTAAAATGAACTCTGACGGAAATAATGTTTCACCAGAAAATAACCATTACTCCAGTCTTCAGAGTCACATGATCCTTCAGAAATCATTCTAATATGCTGATTTGCTGCAGCCTGCTCAATAAACATTTGTGATTATTATCAGGAGACTTTTTTTTTTCAGGATTCTTGGATAAGTATATAGATGCACCCACATAGACACACTCTAACATGACCTTCCTTGATTGCAAAATTCTGAAGGATTTATTTAAAATATTGTAACTGATACAGAATTACAACTACTCAACTTTTTTGACTTCATATTGTCAGAAGTTAATATTTTGAGGCACGCAACACACTCTGGTTTCTCTTCATTACCCCGTTGTTCTGGTGATTCTTAGGGCGAGATAAGCCTTGTCATATTTTCTTGTCTTTTCACTACACCGGACGCGACTGCCGCACTGCGCCGCAACAGCTTGAGGCTGTCTACTGGAAGTGACAAAGCGAACGTTGCAAATCAATTTGTCCTTCGTGTCAGAGCGATGGGCATGTCAGAAAAAGAACAGCATCAGTTTACTGTCTGGGGTTTGTAGTGTCATGCTTCATCCAGTAGAAAGCATCACTGATTATAATGGATTGGTTCTACTTCTAGACACGTTGTTTTGGTATTTGTGAATATGAAGTAGATTCATTACCTGCTTTACGTTTACCTGGCACTAGCAGTCCTTTCACAAACTTGTCCATGCTTAGTGCATAACCATCCGTGCATCATTATTCTTTTATATTTATACACATCTCCCTGATTCTTTGATCACGCCATCTAGTGGTCTGTTATCGCACGACTACAACCTATAACAGACCGCTCAAGCGGGTACTGTTATTCATCTTGAGGTAATTAAATGTAAAATTAATATTTTGTGTTCAATTATGTACTTATGTGGCAAGTAGCCGGATAATAAGTGGGATAATTATGCAGCGGGGTCTTGTGTCACCCCGAAGAGGTTTCTTTTACATAAGAATCTGCTGACTGTACACTATCCCAGACAGCAACATAGTGTCGACCCAGATCCGGCCCACATCTGTTACATGTGGATTCAACGCATACCGGATGTGGACCGTAGCCTTGCCACGTTTGGGAACCACTGTTGTAATGTTAATGAATTTGGAGTACTCTAAATGAACAACCGTGTGCCTGAGGGTGCTAATTTGCATAAAGCATGCAAATGTATGAAAATTATATGGATTTGTTTTACGATGCCTTTATGATCTTTGTGGTCTTGGTTACCTAGACCTTCAGTGGGGATTCATTCAAATATGTATTTTTAAGATTAAGTCTTTTTGTAAAAGAGTTTGGACTGTTTGGACTGACGTAAATGATGACAGAATAAAAAAAAAATCTCTTCAAGATTTTTGTATTTTAGCACATTTTTAAGGCCACCAAAAGTATGTGATTTTTGCATATGTGTGGTTTCAGTACGAATCTAATTTTATTACGTATTTTATAAGTATTGATGAATTTGTTTTTGAAAATGTTCATACCACAATATCACAAATTTGTGCGCATGTACAGTTAGTGAATGTAACCCAGTGTCTGTGCTTGATTTGTAGGGTGGATGAGGACGAGGAAATCATTGTTAAAGCGATGACCGATTACTGGGTTGTTGGAAAGAAGTCTGATCAGAGGGAATTGTATGTCATTTTGAACCAGAAGAATGCCAACCTCATTGAAGTGAATGGTATGCTAATTTTATTCACCAAACAATGAAGTGATATAATGGTGTGAGATTGTTTCAAATCTACTAGTTAACATTTAATCACAGTTTTTTAAGTTTATTTAAAAGTTAGTGTGTTGAAAACTTTTGACCTTAACTCTCACCAAGCTTCTGTTTGTGTTACAGAGGAAGTGAAAAGGCTGTGTGCAACACAATTCAATAATATTTTTTTCTTGGACTGAAGAGATATGATGGGCATGGACTACTTCACTACACTAAAACTGTCAACTGTTCAGGTTTTACTGACAGCATCAGTGTAATGCAATAATTGCATTGTAAAAAAAAAAAAGAAAAAAAAGATTTTTCACATCATGCAATTTTTTAGATTTTTATTTAATCTATACAGAAATGTGGTTGCTTGTAATTAATTATAAAATCTGAATTTTACTGTAATTACCTCTTTTCATTTGTTTGTATATACATCTTTTCATTTGTTTGTATATACATATTGTCATGTTTAAGTATCCATCAGCTATCCTTTCTTTTGTTTCATTCCCATTGTTCAGATTTGTTTTATCACTTACAGATACAATTAGAGGGTGAAATACGCACTGATGAAATTCGGAATATGAATCTGTCGAGATATAATTTTTCTCTTGTTTTAAATGTCATCAGCATCATGGTTTAACTCCTACTTACAAAAATAAATTTACAATTTCATTAAATGTAGGTTGCTTTTCTTGTTCAAATATACTTCACTGTTAAAACAGATTCCAAGCCTCTGACTCCCTCATGCTGATTAAGACAAGGGTTGCATGAAACGTATCTGGTCCAGATTTGATCTAGCCTGTATATTGAATTATTAGTTCAGCTTTCATGTAGCCTTTAAAGTGGTAAAAGTACTTGATCCTGGTTTATAATAATTTGCATACTTATAATTTAGTGTCACAACCATTAGTTTTATGATTTAGAAGTTGTTAGCCTGCAAAGGGAATTTTCTATGATAAAAAAATGATTAACCTTATATGGCTTGGGAAGAATTATGAGCTAATTGCATCATTCAAACCGCCAGAATGTATGATTATATCCAGACATCTGGTCAGGGTGATCCACCTTGACTTTTATCCTTAGCAAGAGGCTTACCTTTCTGAATACAATCATTCAAAATAATAACGGACAGAGCAACATGTAACATGTGATTTATTTTTTTATTTTTGGAATGTAATGGATTAATCGTCTGTAGTAGTGCCAAAAGAAAATCGCCTTTGAAATGTCCTAGACAGCTGATGAATTAAAGTAATAACATCATGTCAGAGTGACTCCATCATACAGTTCATGCTCAAAAGTTTACATGCACCTTAAATTATTTTTTTTATCACCTTATAAAATTATTTTGACTTAATAAGAGGGATCATACAAAATGCATGTTAGTTTTTATTTAGTACTGTCCTGAATAAGATATTTTACATAGATGTTTGCAGTCCACAAGAGAAAAAAAAGAAGAAGCTGGATTAAAAAAAAAGACCCTTTTCATACATACCCTTGATTCTTATTAATATAGCTTTCCTGTAGCTCAAACAGTAGAGTGTTGGCGCTAGCAACGCCAAGGTCATGGGTTCGTTTCCCAGGGAAAGCAAGAACTGACAAAATGTGTACCTTGACTGCAATGTAAGTTGCTTTGGATAAAAGCGTCTGCCAAATGTAAATGTAAATATGTGTCATTACCTGGAAGATTTTTTTTTATTTTTTATTTTATTTTATTTTTTATAGCTGTTCTTGAGTCCCTTGTTTGACTGCAGTTAAACTTGCCCAACGTTCTTCAGAAGAATGCAAATTCTTCAGTTTTACAGCATCTTTTTCATATTTGAACCCTTTCCAGCTGTGAGTGTATGATTTTGAGATCCATCTTTTCACACTGAGGACAATAAGAGGGACTCAAACACGACTATTACAAAAGGTGAACACATTCACTGATGCATTATGCAAAATGATGCATTAAAAGCCAGGGGGTGCTCAGGACAAACAAAGGACTCAAGAACAACCATAAAAAAAAAAAAAAAAAAAAGGATCATCCAACAAAAAGATCATCCAGGTAACCACACACAGTGGTTCAAGAATCAAGGGTATGTCAACTTTTGAATGGGGTCATTTTTATAAATTATTTTATAAAGCTTTTTTTGTCTTGTGGACTATATGTAAAAAAGAAGTCATCTTTTATGTAAAATATCTTACTCAGGACAGTACTAAATAAAAAATAACATGCATTTCGTATGATCCCCTTTTATTTTGTTAAAATAATTAATATTTTGCAGATTCTGCATGTGTGTAAACTTAGATCAGTTGACATGATTTGCGAATGGGAGGCGCATAACTCGTCATCTAAATTTGACCAATCAACGGAGGTTTCTGTGTTGGGGAGCAGCCAATCAGAAGAGCTGTATTTCAGTTTCAAAACCTGGCCTGCCCGCCATCTTGCAAGTTGTATACCCTAGGACATTTAAACGTTTGTTTACTGAAAAGATATTGCGAATTATTTAGTCTCAGGATTAAACGTCCTTGAATCCACCATAATATAAAGATAAGAAATAGCTCCTATTATTTCTGTCAGTTTGTAATTAAACTTAGTTTGTTATTGCGTACGACTTCCAAACATGCTAAACGTGAGGTTTGTATAGTGAGCAAAACTGTGATCATGTGTTGTTGCTGCTGCGTTGCGTCAGATAATATTTGAATTTTATATTTTAAATGTGAACACTCACCTAAAGGATTATTAGGAACACCTGTTCAATTTCTCATTAATGCAATTATCTAATCAACCAATCACATGGCAGTTGCTTCAATGCATTTAGGGGTGTGGTCCTGGTCAAGACAATCTCCTGAACTCCAAACTGAATGTCAGAATGGGAAAGAAAGGTGATTTAAGCAATTTTGAGCGTGGCATGGTTGTTGGTGCCAGACGGGCCGGTCTGAGTATTTCACAATCTGCTCAGTTACTGGGATTTTCACGCACAACCATTTCTAGGGTTTACAAAGAATGGTGTGAAAAGGGAAAAACATCCAGTATGTGGCAGTCCTGTGGGCGAAAATGCCTTGTTGATGCTAGAGGTCAGAGGAGAATGGGCCGACTGATTCAAGCTGATAGAAGAGCAACTTTGACTGAAATAACTACTCGTTACAACCGAGGTATGCAGCAAAGCATTTGTGAAGCCACAACACGCATAACCTTGAGGCGGATGGGCTACAACAGCAGAAGACCACACCGGGTACCACTCATCTCCACTACAAATAGGAAAAAGAGGCTACAATTTGCACGAGCTCACCAAAATTGGACAGTTGAAGACTGGAAAAATGTTGCCTGGTCTGATGAGTCTCGATTTCTGTTGAGACATTCAGATGGTAGAGTCAGAATTTGGCGTAAACAGAATGCGAACATGGATCCATCATGCCTTGTTACCACTGTGCAGGCTGGTGGTGGTGGTGTAATGGTGTGGGGGATGTTTTCTTGGCACACTTTAGGCCCCTTAGTGCCAACTGGGCATCGTTTAAATGCCCCGGCCTACCTGAGCATTGTTTCTGACCATGTCCATCCCTTTATGACCACCATGTACCCATCCTCTGATGGCTACTTCCAGCAGGATAATGCACCATGTCACAAAGCTCGAATCATTTCAAATTGGTTTCTTGAACATGACAATGAGTTCACTGTACTAAAATGGCTCCCACAGTCACCAGATCTCAACCCAATAGAGCATCTTTGGGATGTGGTGGAACGGGAGCTTCGTGCCCTGGATGTGCATCCCACAAATCTCCATCAACTGCAATATGCTATCCTATCAATATGGGCCAACATTTCTAAAGAATGCTTTCAGCACCTTGTTGAATCAATGCCACGTAGAATTAAGGCAGTTCTGAAGGCGAAAGGGGGTCAAACACAGTATTAGTATGGTGTTCCTAATAATCCTTTAGGTGAGTGTATAAAGATTTGGTTCGGAATTTACTTTTTACAAATTACATCTTGCCTATAAGAAATAAACATGTATTTGCTTGACTATGGTTGTATTTGTTTTGTTTTTACTTAGAACAAATATGATGCTCTGAGAATGAAAATGGCATATATATATATATATATATATATATATATATATATATATATATATATATATATATATATATATAACATAGACATATAATATAGAATAAATGAAGTATATAAAAAAACACTAAATGTTACATTGACATCATCCGTGTTTTTGATACCAGGTCAGCAAAAAATAAGTTATTAAAGTGTCTAATTAGAAACGCTGCTTTTGATGTCAACAACAAAGATATGAAAGCGTTTAATCTCATTTGTACAATTTTACAAGTCAATTTATTCTTAAACTGTCCTAACTATTTTGCAAAAATCATATGATTAAACGGTATTATTTACATGTACTTTTCTGCATTTGCTCTAAAAACAGACCTGAGACCAGTTTAGACCATTATAAACACAGTCACTAGTATGTTAAGTCTAACCAACTAGCTACTAGCAGTTTGTCAAATTAGACAATACACCTGTTTAAGTAACTTGCTTAAAGTTATAGCTAGTTTTAAAGGCAAAAAATGTATGACTAACTTGTAAAACTGGTTTAAGTGGTTTATGCAACCGGCCACTGCAAACAAGTTTTGGACCCACCAATAGAGAACCACTGCTTTAGGTAATTGACTGTTCTTGTTGTGAAAACTCTTGTAGGATGGCCTCTCGCTTCGCGGGCACCTCGACCAGCAGCCGGAGATCGAGCTCTCAGTGGATGCATCCAGCATCACGGCCACCCAAGACCAAGCAGCCAAAACAAAGACAGCTAATGGTTAATATCGTAGTTAGTTTTGTTGTTTGATTTTGTGTTGGCATGGCCTTGTTTTGAAGTAGTTACAATTGTTCTTAACAGATGCAAATTCTGCTGCTGAGAAGAGAAATAGGACGCTCTCTCGCTACAAAGAAAACAAGTTGTTGCAGAAAGAGAAGGAAAAGCTGGAGAAAGAGAAGGAAAAGCTGGGGAAAGAGAAGGAAAAGCTGGAGAAAGAGAAGGAAAAGCTGGGGAAAGAGAAGGAAAAGCTGGGGAAAGAGAAGGAAAAGCTGGAAAAAGAGAAGGAAAAGCTGGAGAAAGAGAAGGAAAAGCTGGGGAAAGAGAAGGAAAAGCTGGGGAAAGAGAAGGAAAAGCTGGGGAAAGAGAAGGAAAAGCTGGGGAAAGAGAAGGAAAAGCTGGAGAAAGAGAAGGAAAAGCTGGAGAAAGAAAAGAAAGGCGTGTTTAAGGTCGGCCTGTATAAGCCTCAGCCGCTCGGGTATCTGCCTTCCAACCCTGCTGTACCAGGCAGAGGCAAGGTGAGTGATGGGAATATCAGTTTGAAAAGTCAGTCTCTATAATGAAGAGTACTTACTTATGGTGCTTTCAAGTCATGTCGAAAAGATTGTATTTACGAGTTGATTGAACACGAAGTGAACGCCACCACAAAGTCATAAATATTTTATAGTAGGCCTACTTTTTTATTTAGGCCTACAACAAAATAAGCTAATTGACTGAACAAAATATAATAGCATTGTAATATAACAATATATGTTGTGATAGTTTACAGTGGCTTCATAAAAAAACATCGTTATAAAATAATAATAAATAACATTAAAATTACACACCTGATGAATTCTTTGTTCTTCATTTTCTAGAAGTAAAGTTTAAAAGCCTTGCTGTATTTTTGTGTAGTTAATTAAGAGAAGGTACACCACCATCTTGCTCTGAAGAAAGTGATTTGAACAAACAATACCATAAACGCCATAAACATGAATTCTCAACTCGTAAATACAAACTTCCCAGAAGGACTTGAACAGATCGCAGAAACTAACCAGTCCACACGAGTGACCCGCTCAATGATGCAGAATCAAAAGGTATGCAAGCATGTAATCACACAATTAAATGACAAAATAATGTGAGTTTTCAAACAAATTTCCCCCAACATTTCCCCTGTCATTGGTAAACAAACATAATAATCTTGCTGAAGACTGGAGTAATGGTTGCTGAAAAATTGCTGAAAATTACAGGAATTAATTCTATTTTAAAATGTATTAAAATAGAATACCCTTGGTTTAAATTGTAATATTTCACAATAGTACTGTTTTTACTGTATTTTTGATGAAATAATTGCAGCCATGGTAAGCATTAGAGACTTCTTTCAAAAACATACCAACCTCACATTTCTGAACGGTAGTTTTATGTTCTCTTGCCTAAGTGAGTACATGGTGCAACTTTTACCTTTGGATTTCTGTAGTCACGGTTTGAAATCATGTCATTTTTGTTTTATATTATCTACTTCTGTTGTTGTTATTACAGCCTGCAGTTGAAAGACATACTGTTCCAAAGAAAGGTTTGTCTTGCTTGTTCAATTTCCCTGGTTTTTATATTACCAAATGCAAATCATTCTATTTGATCAAACTGAAATGGTTTCACTACTGTTTGTCTTGAAGCGAACTGTGACGCCTTCATGCTGTTATTGAAGACTGTTATTGTGTTTGTACAGTTAAGACCGTATCGACCACCAGAGCTCCAGCCAAGAACAACTGCAAAGCTCTGACTTCCATCCAAACCAGAGCAGCTACAGGTAAAACCACTCACTTAAATTTAGGGATGTGCAAGACTGGAATGTTAACATTTTCATATGTACACTACTGCTCAAAGTTTTGAGGGTCAAAAAGATAAGATGAAAAGAATAATTTTGAAGTCTCATACCCAGGCTGTTTATACAGAAATACAATAAAAACAGTTCTATTTTGAAATGTTATTACAATTAAAAATTATTTTCTATTTTAAAAATGTAAAAAAATAAATCTTCAGGTTGATCCTTCAGAAATCATTCTAATATGCTGCTGATTTGGTGCTAAAAAAACTGCTTAAACAGTTTTGCTGCTTAATATTTTTGTGGAAATTCGTTGATTTAAACAGAAATTTTTGTTGTTTTGTCACATAGTCTTTAATGTCTGTTTTTTTATTATTATTAAATGTGTCATTGCTGAATAAAAGTAAATTCTTTCAAATAAAAAAGCAGATGCATACAATTATCCTTTATTTTACTGTTGAACCATCTGTGAGAGCCCCAACCACTGCTGTAAACCAGTTTTTAAACTGAGTCAGGCCCGTTTATTGTAACTAAATTGTTGCTTTAAAATTTTCCTGTATACTAAATGAAATGAAATGAAATGATCAGCTGCTAAAACAACACCGGCAGCTGTGGTTAAACCAGTTGCTGCTGGTGAGTTTTATTTTAACATTTTAAATCTTGGGCTTTTCCAAAAGCTTAGTCTCTGTGACCTTTATTATGCTCTAGTTGTGTTAAATGTGTCTAATTTAAGCCACTTTGTGTGATTTAGATTCAAGGGCTACGAAAACGAGATCAACTGTTAAATGTCCTCCAGCGCCCTCTTCTGGCAGAGAGAAAGCCATACAGGGTAATGAGCCTACGGTTATTTTCTTCTGGCATGTTTTCTGATATTATATATTGTTTTATACTGCCACATTGCTCTGATGGAAGTAATGTTGCATCAGTCCAGAACTACAGTATGTTTGTATAGGTGTCATTAATCAGTAGATCTCATAATCTTACACAGGCAACACGAAGACAGCTATTGAAAATAAGGTGAGTTGATCTGTCATATCTATCTTTTTGGTTTTGAAGTTTTTCAGAAAATTGGGAATTATATTTTATGCTTGGATATTTTTAGTCTGCTGAGAAAAAGGACACTGCAGTTAATTCTCTGGTTCCTGAAGAAGAGGAACCCAAACCCCCTCATTTGCTCCTCAGGGATTCGTGTTCCAACTTCCAGCCTCCTGTTGGTCTGCGTTCCTTCGAGCCTGCGCCACTCTCTCCACAATCAGCCAGTGCCTTCCTCTCACGAGGTACCTTTTGAATTCGATTCTAATAAACAGAATGTGTGATGCCTCTAAGCTTTATCATATAAGCTGGTCCGAAATAATACTATCATATTTCTCTTTTATAGCTTTCTGTCTGAAGCCAGCAAGGAGCCCACCTTCCCCTCTCCCCCAAAACCTGTTCACCTTCACCTACTTCATTCTCATCCTCTCCACCTTCTCTGTCAACCCTTTCACCAGATCTTCCCACCACCCCTCCTGTCCCATCCTCCCTCAGCCGTCCACCTCTGCAGCTCCATCCGCTCCTTTGGCCCCCCTGGAGCCCCTCCGCATGATGTTGCCTATTTCAGGTGAGGCAAATCTCTGTCATTAATAGAACTGACTCGTTGGTATGTTGTAGTGTTTTAGTTTATGCACTCCATTTATATATAGCTTTCTGCAACCATGGAACCATTTCTGTAATTAATTAATTTTAGGGGCCAGTGTTCAACTGAAATCATAAAACTTGTTTTGCTTTCTGTCTGTTTATTTACACAATGTTTTGAAAACGATACCGTTATCATCTGCCTTCAAAAACGTGAATCTGTGAAAACGGTGACGGCATGCACATGCTTATTACGCGTTTAGAATGCTAATGCCGGTTAGAAATTGTCCGACTTGAGAGCACGCTGACGCCATGGCTGTGATGGCATCACAGTACCACGAGAGCGATTCGAGGGCAGATAGGCTGCACAAACTCTGACGACAACTGTTCCACGATTGGCCGGATTCATAATTCATAATCATAATCTTTTATACTCTTTCCACTGTTCATACAGCTCCCTCACCAGAGAGCTTCACACAGATGTTGAAATGACTGGAATTCAAGATGCTGAGGTGATTTATCTACCAAATCCAACTAGAAATGCACAATATTGGTGTGTGTATGTATATATAATTGGTATCCATTTATATTAGATATTTAATTGTTCAAGCTTCCTCTTTTTATATTGATTACCTTTTGTTGTCATTAATAATAATAATATATAAATTAATACAAATTTAATAACACTGTTAAATGTATCCTTTAGCAAATCTCAATAAATATCGCTTTTTTCATACTGTACACATTAAAAACTGAACATTATCATTTTAAATGCTACAAATGAATTTAGGCATCACAAAATTATAGTTATTTTAAATGTATTTAGACAAAATAGTATAGAATTTTAATATCGGCTATTTATTGGTTATTGGCTTTGACTGTAACATTATATCATTTTATCAGCTTATCACTATCGGCCAACAATAAAGCTACACTATATATAGCTGTTAATGCAACTTGCCAAAAAATAAAAGGTTATTAATGACAGAGTGCAAAAAAAAAAAAAAAAAAAAAATCCATCCTCCAAACTATGTCTTTACCTCTAGCCTCTAAATCCTACTATTAGTCGGGAGAGCTTTTTTTTCTTTTACTTGAGAATTTATGGATCATGTTCTGATGTATTTTTCCCAGGATGCTACTGGTTTGGACTTTGAGCGTTACTTGCAGCCATCAGCGAGAGACAGCATGTCTCCGGGTCTTCCAGCAGAGAGGTTTTCCCTTGGGGTGGAGGATGGTGAGATGGAGAGTCCTGTGACTCCGGCAGAGGAGCGTCCTCTTGATGTCTTGGCAACACCTACAGGTAGTTTATGTCCCTCACATCACATCATAATGTTGTTAATGCTCTCATTATATGGTTTGTTGGGGGGCACGTTAGGGCACTCCTGTCTCAGTTCTTCCCAGAATGGTGTTTACACCCAGGACCAGTCAGTCGGATTTACATCTTTCCTTTTATTAACTGTCATTTCTTCTGTCTTTCAATAGGGTTCCCACAGTTTTCCAATCATGGAAATTCACTCAGAATTTGGATCTGATCAAATATTTTATTCATGGGTTTCATCAGGTCCCTTTCCACAGGTGTATAAAATCAAGCACCTAGATTATGAATGCAGACTGCATTGTGCTTGATTAATACACCCGTGGAAAGGGACCTGATGAAATCCATGAATAGATTTACAACAAGTAGAACTTGTAGAATTACTACAGAAATATTCATGACTTAATTTTTATATTAATAAAATCTTAAAGATTTTTTATTAGTTTTTCAGGCCTGGAAACCAACATTTTGCACCAAAGAAAAATAGATAGATCACCATCTATCACATCATCTGAGAGTTGTCAGCATTGTTTATTATTGTCCTTTTTTTTTTTTTTTTTTTTTTTTTGTGTCCATAATCTTGTGTTTCAGATGTCAGACAATCTGTTGCTATTCAGAAGGAGAGAGTGAGACCATCAATGTGTGAACGTGACCAGGGGCCTGTTTCAGAAAGGAGGTTCAACCAACTCTGAGTTAAAACTTGAACTCTGAGTTGACTTACCCTGAGATGGGAAACTCTGAGTTTTCGGTTACAGAACAGCTGAAATGAGTTAGTTCAATCAACTCTGAGTTGACCTACTCTGAGTTAAGCGCGTGCACCACAACTATGAAAAGCCATTATCAATGGAGTGCAGATATTATGAGTCACCATGGCAACAGCGCCAGACAAAAAGAGGTCTGCACGTTTCTCACCTTTACATTTTAATTAGTTATACAGTGTTGGGTGTAATTAATTACCAAGTAATCTAAATACTGCAATTTAATTAAAGGGATTACTCTTAATTCTTCTGTAATTTAAAGTAAAATCTGATGTAATTGCATTAGACTATAGAACAATTCTGTATATTTAACATAGATTTTTAAAAGGTATATTTTTTATGTAACCTTCTCCCTCTACACACTTTGGTCAATTCAAGAATAATTCATGCAATTGTATATTGTTTATTTGATAGCATTGAAAGTGCAGTTTCTTGTCTCTCCTTGTATTGTTCAAGTGGTTGAGGTTGATATGGGATTTAGTCATTAGTAATAAGTAGACATTAATCTAATTACACTGTTGAAGATGTCATTTGTAGTTAGTAATACAAGTAACTTACCCAACTGTTATAATATCAGAGGTGAAAGAACAGTATGTTATTCAACCTAATTTTAATTTTCATGTAGGGGCAATCCTGCAGGTATTAAAAGAACATGGCAGCAGCTGAAAATGAAATATAAAAACATAATTCAATTAGGTAAGGCTTGAGCATATCATGAGTGTAGGCTACCTGACTTTACATTTGACATATTTAACTAAATAGCATCCAGTGTCTAGCAGTGCAGCAGCATTTTTGGCTGAGGGAATTCCTGGAGGGACTTCAGAGCCAGTCACTCCCGAAGATCCAAGGGCCTTCATAAAATGTAAGAGGTTTACATGTGTCATTTTTTATATAGGCTATTTTTGATATTTCCATTTATTTTACTTTGGGTTGGGTTTTTTGTTGGTCCCAACATATTCTGATGGTAATATCTGTCTTTTGGAGCCTCCTGTCCCAACAGAACCCAGTAGCCTACTCAATACACCAGAAATTATGATAAATAGTGTTATAAAGTGTACTCAACCAAATGCTCATCTTCACATGACAATGAGGATAAAGAGTTTCTGCTGCCACAGAGAGGTAATGTTAATATTATGTGTCTACACATTCAGATTTTTTTTCACATATTTATGTGGAGTAGCCTATAGAATATAAGTTTATATCCAAGTATAAATGGGATATAATGAGTAGTGTGATGGCTCCCGACCAGGTTAGGTTCACAGAGTAAGTTACCATGGTAACTGACTCTGAGTATAAGTTACCTCTCTTTCAGAAACGGGCTTGACTTACTCTGCTTTCTCAGGTTTGACATACCTCACATTCTGAAACAGAAAACTCAGAGTTTCCCTCATTTCAGGGTTAACATACTCAGAGTTTTCATTTAACCTCCTTTCTGAAACAGGCCCCTGATCATGTTCACTCCTCCCACAAACAAATAAAAGCACATCCACTCACTCTTTGAATGTGGATGTTTTTTCCCCTTATTTGATTGGCCATTCTTCCATTCTGTGAATTTACTTGATCTTTTTTCCGCTGTTGACTGATTGTTTTGAAATGCCAGACGTGGTAGAGGTCACAGGAGTCATGGAAGAAGGGGGCGAGTGATTAACATTATTGTTTGGAAACTCTCTTTCCGTCTTCGTCTTGTCTCTCCTCAGCCTCCAGCTGTTCTGTATGTCTGAAAAGAATTGTAAATTATAAAAATATGGGCTTCAAAAACCATTTCTTTGAATCTAGGGGATTATTATTTTTTTAAATACCTTGCTTTGTCAGCATCTGCAAGACCACTTCTGTTCTTTTCTCTCAGCTTGAGTCTCTCCTCCTCCAGCTTCACGCTGTGCTCATATGCAGGGAAGAAGGTCTGAGTGAAGAACTGCTGTGTTTTCTGCATCCAGTCCTTCTCTGAGGATATGAAATTAGCCCACTATTAGGGATAAATCAGAGGCAGAACTAAGATTTTATTCATTTACATGAATTTTCCAGGTGACACTTTTAAATTAGGCTACCTCATATGGTTTTCCAAGGATGTGGGAAGCACATTTACATTTATTCATGCTTTTATCTAAAATAAAATAAACTACTTCCAAATGAGGAATAAAAGCTAAGGCAATAATGTAAGTGCTAGCAATACAGCGTTTCAAACAACCTCCAGAATAGTACAACCCTTGATCTTTATTTTGTCTTGTTTTAAGTCACCTTAAAGCCCCTTTGATAGTTTGCTGAGACCTCCTAGTTGAGAACCACAGATATAGTAACAAGGACAGGCCAAATTTTCCATTATGAATTGCATTTGTGAAATCAAACCTTTGAAAGCAAGCACAGGACTTTGTCTTTGCTCCATCTCCTCAGATAGGGATGACTGAAACATTTCAAAAGATAAGAGCACCTTAATAGAGACAGTCTGGTTAGCTTTCACCCCAGCTAAGATAATATCCAATGGAATGTGATACTGAGTGGTATCTATAAATCTCAAGAGACTTGGTACTGCCAACATGAGAGAAAATGGCTGAAATTTCATTCTTAAAAATTGAAAAAACAGGCACAGACTTGAAGTGAACTTGGCTCTGTAATATTCTGCGTGGTGTCGTCCCAATGACTTGTGTCAGTCTGGCTCTCAGTATCAGTTTGGATTCTCTGGCCTTTCACCTCAGCACAGCCCAACAATGCCTCAAAGAACTCCAGAAAGCTAATCTACAACCAAAATAATTTGTCATATCAAATCAAAGTAATATCAACCAAAAAAAACAAACATGTGTTCAGCTACTGACCTCCAGGTCCAGGTTGCTGTAGATTCCATCATGAATTGCAGGACTGTCCACAGAGAGGATCTCTAACACTTTGGACACGGTTAGCTCGCTGTCATATAAAGAGAGGTCCTGTGAACAGGACTATGCATAAGAATTATGTGTGAATAATTCTTAGTAAGTTGAGACTAAATGAAAGTAAGAGGCCTGTTACCTTAAGCAACCAGACAAATTGCCTTGCAGTCAAGGTTTGGTCAGGCTGGACAGAATTTGCTTTACACAGAGCCTGGTAAATTCCCCAGCATCTGTCTGAGTAGTGACATGCAACTGAAGCATGGACAGGGTGGCAGAACAGAGAGCCTAAAATAAAGAAATACATTTTTAATAAAATAAAACATTTTTAATAAATAATAATAGTCTATGTTTAACAGTTCAATTCAAGATAATTTGTAATAATACAATCATAATATAATGTGTATCTCTCTACCTTTCACATTCTTTGCATTGGGAATGATGTTCTGCCTCATGAGCTTTGAAAAACATGCTGCGAGTATGTTATTAGAGGACCTGTAACATGACAAGTGATCTGTGACCAGATGGAAACTTTCAAGAATATAAAAAATCCTATCATTGTAGGAAAATACTCACTCAATATCTTTGTGGCAAATATGATATGCTACAACGATAATATAGCTGATACACTCTCTCGGTAGAATGGCAGTGAAAGGAGAATAGACCTGATCTGGATTCATACAGTGACAACAAGCACAACTTTGATTACAAATAGTTTATTTGATATAAAGAGAAAACATCACAAACCATTATTATGCTTAAAGCCATTACCAGTGATGAGATGATCTATTTGCGCTTGCGTGATTCCGTGCTGGTGAACTTTACAGTCCATGAGAAATCGAGAGAACTGCAGGTAGGTCATGGGGAATATTTTGTCTGGAGATTTCTCATGTCCAAGGCTGCTGTAGAAGCTATATATCTCCCTTAACAAACCAATGTGTCTCAGCACTGCAAACTCCACCTGCACAGATGGAAATAAAATAATACTTACACAGCACACCAACACAAAATTTGGCTCTGGATTTACCTTAGGATTCATTTCAAATAAGGACAAAAACCTGTTTGAGTTCTTGATCTCTGTGGTCCTCAGGGACTCTGTCTAACAGAGCATTGATGTTCAAAACCATGTCAGATCCGAGTGGCGAGTTTGTGCTTGACTGTGACGATCTTTTGGATGAATCATCTAATTAACAGAGAGAAACTATTAGAAACACTATAAGTAAAAAATAAATAAAAATAATAATAAATAAAACCTCTTGTCATACTGTAAGGGACATGAAATTAAGTAAACAGTGTTTATAGTACTATAAAGTTAACTCTCTCTAAAGATTTTTTATTTATTAGTTTTTAGAATGACTGTTTACGGTACATTGCCATGCTATTTACCACATAAATGCATAAATGGACATTCATTGTTCATTAGAGTTAACCTTTTTTTATTCAGGGATCAACGAGGATGGCCAATGTGAGAGTGTTTCAGGTCATTTGACGGAACTGTCAAATTAGATATGTATTTAACCAGCACTATAGCTTGTTTGATTAGATGCACTTTTATGCTTTGCTTACTTAAACATATGGTTTTCTGTTACGTAATGTTTTCTGTTTCATACCTTCATTTAAGCTTGTTAGTAGGTAAAATTATATAACTGGCTAATAGATGAGGTTTTATCGAAATTGATTGAATGACTTAGTAGTTTAAGAATTGAATGACAATGACTAATTAGTAATGTTTTGTTATGAATGCAATCATCATTTTTCTGTATTTATGAATTTAAGCTGTCTTGGAGTTTTTTGTATAATTATAATTTAACTAGTGCAAAATGCCCGTGCAAAATCAGTTTTTGAATGTGTTTTTAGTAATTGTTGGTTTGGTGTGTTTGAGTGCTCATTGTTACAATTACACAGCAAAGGTTCAGTGACATTTTTATTTGTGCATGGTAGAAAGCACAAAGTGAACTCCGAGAAAACGCTATGCTTGAGCAAACAGTTTGTGAATAGGCAACTACAAATGATGGCTGTGAAAGAGACTGTGAACGCATTGAATAGGATATGTTTAGTTGGTGAATAGCATAGGCTACTATTACACAGTAGCGATAACGTTAAGCGCACCAGAATGAAATATAATATTCAGAAGTAAACAGCATAGCTGACTTATAGATTCAGATTACATCCACAAATGAATAAGCGGGTCGATTCAGGGAGCAGTGCAAAGTGCCCGTGCAAAATCAGTTGTGAGCTGATCTCCGTCAAAAAAGTTCAGGAGATATTTCTTAGCGATGGCTGATTTCAATAGTTTCAATATGATAAAAAATAACTTTTATATTGATTCAATGGATTAATTGCATTTTGAAAAAAAAGTGTCATGAATTTATAATACATTTTTGAAAATCAAAATCTGGATTTGAATTTTTTATGTTATTATAACCTAAAGATGCTATGTGAAAGTTTGAAACAAAAATAGTGGTTTTCATCTTGCCACTTTCTTGGTAAAGAAAACACATTTTTACTCAAATTAATCAAAATGGATTTATCAAGTTTTGGAACCAAACTATAATATTCAGAAGTAAACAGTGTAGCTGACAGAGTGTTTATGTCAGAATGTTTATTTTTAAACCACAACCTTCTAAGTGCTTCTTTTACCGATATATTTAACAATATCTTTTGCATTTCTAATCCAAACAACGCCAAACTTGTCGCTGCACTTACTCGTGCCCGTAGCGAGACACCTGTCAAGTTTGAAATCCATCGGACTAACGGTTCGAGAGATATGCGAATAATCAGTAGAACACCCTTTTGCTGTTATGACCTGATGCAAATGAGATGTTTAACAAAACACCATACAGCTTCTGGCAGTTGTAGTTCTGATTATAACTGTACACTCACTGGCTACTTTATTAGATACACCTGTTCAACTGCTCGTTAACGCAAATATATTATCAGCCAATCACATGGCAGCAACTCAATCTCAGAAAAAAGAGAAAATATCTGGTGAGTGGCAGTTCCGTAGACGAAAATGCCTTGTTGGTGCCAGAGGTCGGAGGAGAATGGCCAGACTGGTTTGAGCTGATAGAAAGGCAAGAGTAGGCTAACCGAGGTCTGCAGAAGAGCATCTGGGTCATTCTATGGAAATGTCCATTTTTCAGTCCCTAGCCTTTACAGAAATATTACACTTAAAAAAACACTTAAGGGTTACAATTTTTTTTACATTTTAAAATAAAACAATATGTTATTTGAACAATTACACCTTCTTGAGCCATCAATGTGGCAATATTAGATTTGTATTAATTAAATAGAATTCCAAGCACCACAGAAGTGCTCGTCCCCACAGTCATGTACAGAGGAAAAATGCTTTATTTTGAGGTCAATAACAGGTTCTCTTACGAGAGTCCTCTCGTACTGCGTTTTGTAAAAACGCTACGGGAAAAGTCTCTTTTCACGAAATACTGAAGCAAAAAATTATCCTTAATTTTCATACATGTAAAGCGCGTTGCGGCAGTGCTTAGCTATGGCGAGACGGCTCGCTCGCTCATTGGCTGCTCTGCAGCAACTGCATAAGCCTATCGAGCGAGGCCTGAGGTGACGTCAGGCCAATGAGGACGCTTCGCGCCCTCCTAGCCATTTCCCGCCGAGATGGGTGTGGCTAGCCTCTATATAAGGAGCTCGAGAAGGCTGATTCACTTGATTTTCATCTCTTCAGCGAAGCTCACGCATCGCTGGATCACGAGGAAGCAAGCGTCGTTTGAGGCAAGCATTTCAGCGGGACGAGCCACTCGAAGCTGCTGGCAACGCCGCCTTCTACAGCCGTACCTGCTGCGCTTTCCGGCGCTATATATCCTTTATTACTCTGTTTGTGTGTGTGTGTGTGTGTTCGCCGCCGCGACACTCACCCCCTAAAAGAGCTGCGTCTTTTTAAAGATGCCTTCATGTGGCTCGTGCCGAGCCCCACTCGCCCAGGGAGACCAACACGTCATCTGCGTTTCCTGTTTGGGTGAGAACCATGCAGCACTCGCGCTCGCTGACGGCGGCTGCCCTCACTGCGACCTTTTGCCGATGGTGACTCTGCGGACTCGCCTGGCATCCTTCTCAGAGTCTGCACTCCCCGCCGCGCTGCCGCGCCGTAAGAAGCGCCGCTCGCAGCGGGCCCCGGAACCCGCTCCAGCTCGACCAAGCTCGCCGGTTTGCCCGCCTGCTTCACCGGCTTCTCCTGTTTCACTTCCTGATGCTCAGCGCCCGCAGTCTGCCGCCGCTTCATCAGAGGAAGTCATTTCTGAGGCCGCGTCGAGAGAGAAGGATTCCTGCTCTCTGCTAGCTTCAGGCAGCGAGGACTGGGCGAGCTCTGAGGACCTCGCGCCTCCTGCCCGCAAGCCCACTACGAGAGCCAACATAGAGAAGGAGCTCATGCGAGTACTCGCGCTGGCCGCGGCGAGCCTCGGCCTCGAGTGGTCTGCACCGGAACTCCCTTCTCGTACCCGGCTGGATGGTAGCTTCCTCCCTGGTGAGCGCACTTCTCCGGAATCTAAGCCCGCCCCCTTTCTTCCTGAGCTTCATGAAGAAGTGGCGAAGGCTTGGAATGCGCCCTACTCTGCGCGAACGCGCTCGTCTGTGTCGCCAGCATTTTCCTCCCTGGATAATGCGAAAGACCGAGGCTACCTTTCACTTCCGCCGGTGGAACAGGCGATAGCGACCCACCTTTGCCCGCCCTCTGCTGGACGGCGGACTAAACCGGTGTTGCCTTCTAAAGCCTGCCGCATGACGTCGACGCTGCTCGCGCGAATCTTCTCCGCCGCTGGGCAGGCTGCGTCAGCGCTACACACCATGGCTACACTGCAGATTTTCCAAGGTGATCTCCTCCGTAAGCTGGACGAGATGGGACCGGAGGCTATCTGCATCGCGGATCTGAGGAGCGCTTCGGATCTAACACTCCGCGCTACCAAGTCTGCTGCACAGGCCATGGGAAGATGTATGGCTTCCGCCACTGTTGCTGAGAGGCACCTATGGCTTACGCTCACGGAAATGGCTGATTCCGAGCGCAACGCGTTTCTCGACGCCCCGCTGTCTTCCGCTGGCCTTTTCGGTTCTTCTCTCTCCGAGTTCGTGGAGAGATTTACCGAGGCCCAGAAAGCGTCTCAAGCCTTTAAGCACTTCCTGCCGAAGCGCTCCGGTTCTGCAGCGAATCGCGAAAAACAGAATCCGCGAAGCTCTCAGCATCAGCCCCCGCCTTCTGCCACACCTTCTCAGCAGCGACAGCAGCGACAGCAGCACAGCTCTAGGTCCCGCTCTCGCTCTACCAGCCGACGCCCTGCTCAGCGCGGGCCTCGGCCGAGGGTTGTGGTGAAGCCGGAAGCCCCGAAGAAGTCCTAGCACTCCTAGGGAAGCGCAGGTGTGTGAGCCCCGCTGCGGCCGGTCTCTCACCCAAGCGCACCGCTGTTTCAGTCCCAAGACTTGCGACTGTTCCAGCGTTTTCTGCAAGACGCAAGCCTGCACAGTTGCCCGCTCGCCTGCACACAAAAGCCGTTTTCACGGCTACCCAGATATATCCCGAAAAGAGTGTATTTTCTGGTGTCCCGGCCACGGCCGTTGGTGCTATAAATGTAGTGTCGATGCCCACTCCTCAGTGCCCATCCCTACACACAAGCACAGCCCTACACTTAGGGCTCGCGCACATAAAATCGACTCAGGTCGATTGCGCTTCCAATATAGTGAAAGTGCCCACTCCCCAGTGCCCACACACACTATGTCTCACAGACCACAGGCTCTCTGTAAAAACGAAACCTGTGCGCGCTCGCTCTGCTCAGACAGGCAGCGCGGCCAAAGCAGTAAATGTGCCCGCTTCCCGCCCACGTTTACTCGCAGACATGAGTCCCGCGGGGCTCGCTCAGACCTCCCTCACTCAGTTAAGCACTGTAGTAAGGTCGAGGACGAGCGCTCTGCCCGCTGTATTAAGCGCGCCCCCCGCCTCGAATGCCACAGGCATAACGCCTATGTTATCGCACCTCGAAGCACCTCTGTCGCACGGCGAACAGAGCGCGCTTCGCATCCAGCCCTTAGCCAGCCATGCAGAAGCATGGGCAGCGCTTCCAGGGGTTTCGGACTGGGTGCTAGGCATTATAAAGAGAGGCTTCTCGCTACAGTTTTGTCGACGCCCTCCCCGCTTCACAGCGCGCGTCGAGACTACGGTGAATTTAGAAGTAGCACACCTACTTCGCGCCGAAATATCAAAACTGATATGCAAAGGGGCGATAGAGCATGTACCCCTGGCTCAAAGCGAAGGGGGGCTATACAGCAGATACTTTCTAGTCCCCAAAAAGGACGGTGGTATCAGACCCATACTGGATCTAAGACGGCTGAACAAAGCATTAGTGAAACGCAGTTTCAAAATGCTCACGACCAGGAAAATTCTCGCGCAGGTTCGCCGAGGAGACTGGTTCATGTCAATAGATCTGAAGGACGCGTATTTTCAAATACAGATAGCGTCACGTCACAGGCGATACTTGAGATTCGCCTTCGAGGGTCAGATATACCAGTATACAGTCCTTCCGTTCGGCTTGTCCCTGGCACCTCGTACATTTACGAAATGCATGGACGCGGCGCTCGCTCCTCTCAGACTCAGAGGCATGCGAGTGCTGAACTATTTGGACGACTGGCTGATCCTAGCTCAATCACGATCACAGCTCGTGGAGCACAAAACCATTTTACTCGACCACCTCGAGAATCTTGGTATCACGGTCAATTGGACGAAGAGTTCACTGAACCCCAGTCAAACGATTTCGTTTCTGGGTACCATTCTGGACTCACAGTCTATGACAGCGCGGCTGTCGCCACAGCGCGTGCTGCACATTCAGCGCGTGGCGAGATCTTTCCGCTGCGGCGCGTCTACCCCGCTCAAGACGTTTCAAAGGATGCTAGGTCTCATGGCCTCAGCATCAACGGTTCTCCAGCTGGGCTTGCTCCGCATGCGCCCTCTGCAGTTCTGGTTGAAAGTGCGAGTACCGCGCGGAGCGTGGGTGTCCGGCCGGTTGCGTCTCAAGGTCAATCAGAGCTGTGTCACAGCCCTGACACCTTGGTTGGCAGACGACTGGTACCGATCAGGTGTAAGCCTGGGGACTTCCTCGGGAGTGAGGATGGTGTCGACCGACGCATCCACCTCGGGATGGGGAGCGCTGCTCGAGGGCAGACCGTTCTTCGGCCTGTGGTCGAAACGAGAAAAGCTCCAACACATCAACTGCCTGGAAATGCTGGCAGTGCACAACGCGCTAATGCGCTTTTATCCCCACATCAAGGACCAACACGTCGTAGTCCGTTCGGACAACACGGCCGTGGTGTCCTATATAAATCGCCAGGGCGGTCTGAGATCCACATCCCTGTACAGGCTGGCGAAACGCCTCCTAATATGGGCTCAGCACAGTTTGCGCTCGCTGAGAGCAGTGCATGTGCCTGGGCTCCAGAATGTGGGCCCAGACAGACTGTCCAGGAACAACATTCCCCTGGGCGAATGGTCTCTACACCCACAAACAGCCCGGCTGTTGTGGGAGAGATTCGGCAGAGCGGAGGTGGACCTATTCGCGTCCCGCGAAAACGCTCATTGCCCCGTGTTCTTTTCCAAGAACGACAGCGCGCTGTCCCACATGTGGCCGCGCTGCCCCCTTTATGCTTTTCCCCCCGTCTCCCTCCTGCCTCAGGTGTTAGAGCGGGTCAAGGAAACGAAATGCTCAATGCTGCTTGTAGCACCGTTCTGGAAGAACCAAGCATGGTTCCCAGTCCTGATGCAGCTAGCAGACATCGCTCCATGGCCAGTGCCATTGAGGAGAGATCTCCTCTCGCAGGCCGGGGGCTCGATTTGGCACCCGCACCCGGAGCTGTGGTCGCTTCACGTGTGGGCGCTCAACGGTTATCCGTTAACCTCGCAGAGGGAGTGATAAACACCATCACTCAGGCCAGAGCGCCGTCGACTCGGCGGCTTTATGCCTCGAAGTGGTCGGTTTTCTCCGGCTGGTGTACAGCTCGGAGCATATCACCTCTCAATTGTGAGGTGACGGAGGTTCTCTCCTTCCTACAGGAGCTGTTGGATAAGGGCAGATCCCCTTCCACGCTCAAAGTTTATGTGGCGGCTATTACAGCGTTTTCCAGAACAACGCTGGGGCAGTCTCTAGGAAGGAACGATTTAGTCATCCGCTTCCTCAGGGGAGCTAGGAGGCTAAATCCTCCCAGACCTCCTTCAGTTCCTATGTGGGACCTTTCTACGGTTTTGGCGGCCATGAAAGGTGCCCCTTTCGAGCCTATCCAATCTATTAGCCTCAAGCATTTGTCTTTCAAAACAGTGTTTTTGATGGCTCTCGCTTCAGTGAAGCGCATAGGCGACCTGCACGCGCTCTCTGTGAGCCCAACGTGCTTAGAGTTTGGACCTAATGACTCTAAAGTCATACTCAAACCTAAGCATGGATATGTGCCAAAATCCCTCAACACACCATTTCGGGCTCAGGTCATCTCCCTGTCTGCCCTGCCGGGATCAAGTGAGGAAGGGGACTCAAGTTTTCTCTGCCCCATTAGGGCTTTAAGAGCTTACGTGTCCCGCTCTGCTGTCTTCAGACAGACTGAGCAGCTCTTTGTCTCGTTCAGTGGACGTTCCAAGGGAATGGCTGTTTCGAAACAGAGCCTATCCAGATGGATAGTTGACGCCATAGCGCTGGCTTATACTGCCAAGGGCCTCCAGTGCCCGTTGGGAGTTAGAGCGCACTCCACGAGGGGTGTTGCCTCCTCGTGGGCTTGGTCCAGCGGGATTTCCTTACAGGATATATGTACGGTGGCGGGCTGGGCCTCGCCGTCTACATTTATTAGGTTTTACAACCTAGAGGTTCCCGCCTTGCAGGCTAAGCTACTATCGGTGTAGCCGATTCAGCTGTCTAACTAGAACACTGAAATCGCATGCGCAATGCGCTGCCGACTGTCTTATGGGCAGAATTGTGTAAGACCCACATTTCCCGCATTTAGCTCAGGTTTCCCCACCCTGTCTATGCTATGTCATATTCGCGTCTGCTGACGCAACCTTATAAGGACAGAGGAATCCCCTCTTGTCTCTAGACTCTCACTGTGAGGTCATGTTTTACGTCCGTGGACGTTACAATATGGGGAATTATGTAATCAGACTCTTTGTGAGTCTATCTGGTGATTATGCACTGTACACCTGGTTTGCTTCCAGTGATTGGTGTCTTTATCCCAGCACGCACGGCGTTTTACAAGGGGTTCCCGTAGCGTTTTTACAAAACGCAGTACGAGAGGACTCTCGTAAGAGAACGTACTCGGTTACTAACGTAACCTCGGTTCTCTCTAGAAGAGGGAACGAGTACTGCGTTCTCTGCCGTGCGTACGGTTCACTCTGGTTCGCTTCGGCGATGAAAATCAAGTGAATCAGCCTTCTCGAGCTCCTTATATAGAGGCTAGCCACACCCATCTCGGCGGGAAATGGCTAGGAGGGCGCGAAGCGTCCTCATTGGCCTGACGTCACCTCAGGCCTCGCTCGATAGGCTTATGCAGTTGCTGCAGAGCAGCCAATGAGCGAGCGAGCCGTCTCGCCATAGCTAAGCACTGCCGCAACGCGCTTTACATGTATGAAAATTAAGGATAATTTTTTGCTTCAGTATTTCGTGAAAAGAGACTTTTCCCGTAGCGTTTTTACAAAACGCAGTACTCGTTCCCTCTTCTAGAGAGAACCGAGGTTACGTTAGTAACCGAGTACGTTTTTACACCATTTAAAATACAACAATGTATACATAACTATCAAATATATTATGTAAATGATATTTAAAAAAATTTATGCAGAATAAATATTATTAAATTTATAATGAAAGTAGTGGTCCCCTGGAGTTGTGTCACTGGTGTTACCATTAAACAAAAATCACACTGATGACATCACTTGACTTCCTTCTTCCAATATCCTGAATATCTATGACTATGAAGAAAAGCCCATGGTAGATTCACTGTCTCCTTTCAGTTATCATAAATCTTCTCATTTATCTCATGATTTCATATGAAGCTTTTAGTTGAAGTCACTGGTATTACCTACTTTATTGTTAGGTAATTGTAAAAAACAAAACAAAAAAAAACTAGAATACAAATGGATTAAACTACTTAATTTAGTTAGTATACCATGATTGACATGTGGAATAAATTGTTACAAATTGATACCTTGCAGCAGCCATTTTGTAAAATGAATTTTTCATGAAAATTGTCACTGGTGTTACTGTCACTGGTGTCACTTTTCACCAGTGACTCCCATTTATAGATCAACTTTATTCAAAGCTATTCATTTAGATTATATGCCAAATGTAACAATTTAGTCTCATCTACTTAATTATAGTTGAAGAATAAGGATCTTTGATCTTTTGTATGTCATTGGTGATTCATTGTGTCACTGGTGTTACTGTCTTTTTTTCTGTCACATTAAATACAATGTCACATGTGACATAATAATAATTTTACATCCATTTAATTCTGCTACACTCAAAAGTTCAGATTTAAAGGATTGCATCATTACTTGATTTTAACTGGTTTTCAAATATTTTCATTGTTATAGCAAACACATGGTTGCGCAAACGAACTAATCTCATTCAAGCACACTTTTAACAAACCTGATTAAAATAAATAAAACATAATCTCCTTATTTGTTGCATTATTATTATTTTTCGGTAACTCTGACTTCATGTGCTGAAAAAAATTGAAATAATATTTCATAAAAACCTTTAATATTGCCAAGAAGTAAGGTAACATCAGTGACAATTTTTTTTTTACATGCGGTCTTTAAATAAATGCACAAAAAATATAAAAAATCATTAAGCTGTCATTTATGCGTATTCATAAAGTAAAAGGGTAATCTAATAATGTGGTGTAAGTTTACATGTTAGAAAAATAAATAAATTGTAAGACATCTTGCCATACCAAAAGTGGACGTTTCTATAGAATGACCCATCTCTGAATGCACAACACGTCAAATATCGAAGCAGAAGACCACACTATAGGTGCCACTCAGCTAAGAACAGGAAACTGAATAATAATTTAATATATGAAATAATAAATGTATATAGGCAAGAGTATATATATATATATTACATTTATTATTTTATAATAAATGTAAAAATTATACATTGTATATATTTTTTTTTACATTCCAGAGAGCTACTGATATTTAATTCTAAATATTTAATTCTGGTCATGAATAATACTTAATACTTTACTCTCGTCTGGAAAAGGAGTCGTAATCCCACTCAGGCCAGGAGTGAAGGCAGGAAATTCAGCCATGCAGTCCTTATTAAACTCCCCTTCATATACCCGTCCATTATCAAAAGTGTATTTCCCCTGCAAAAGACCATCTGTAGTGTTGGAATCACACAACCATCTCACATCTCCATAGTTTGAAAGGTGGTTTACCTGTCCATGTTTTTTGTCATGTTTCCACTCTCCACTATACACAGCCCCACTGGCATATAAGAACTGTCCTTGACCATGACGCATGCCTTGAACGAATTCTCCCGTGTACTCGTTCATACGAGGGTACTGAGAACATGGAACTCTTTTACAGAACCATGTGTGCGTTCCTTTTCCATCCTACATTAAGTAAGAAACTTCTGCTAAAATTTTCAGTACAAAATTATACACAATCATAATGTAGGAAATGACCCTAAAAATAAGGGCAGAGTTAGTAAATGACAGACCTGGATGCCATTTAACCACTGTCCACTGTATTGCTGTTCCAACTGAACCCATCTCATTGTTCCTTCTCCATGTCGGACATTGTTCCTCCATTGTCCTTCATACACATTGCCAGATGGGTAACTTAATGGGAAACAAATATATTTATATTTTCTTCAAATATTAATTTATAAAGAAAAAAAAAAGTTTTTATAAAGAAATGATTACTATCACACACCACCGCTTTCCCCAACCCTCTCTGCTGTTGTTCACCCAGTCTCCTTTGTACCATGATGTGGATGCTTGGTTATAGTACATTACACCCTGTCACCATCACAGGACACCAGTCAAGATATTTATTATTAAATGCATGTGAGGAAAGTTGAGACAATAGATGTGTGTATGCACATACCTGCCCTTGTCTTTTGCCCAGATACCACTGACCTCTGTACACAGTAGAGGTTTTGAAACATTTGAACACCCCGACACCATGACGGACACCTTGGTGTATCTCCCCCTCATAAGTGCTGCCATTTAGCCAGGTGTAAGTCCCATGTCCCATGGGAACATTTAATTTAAAATCACCCTGCCACAACAGTTAATTTCGCTATGAATAATTAAATGTCTCCAATCAAAACACTGGGGTATTATGTGACTTATCAAATCCTAGCTAATGTAAATCTTCCTGTACATTTTTTACTTCCATGAACTCTTTACATACCTGATACTTTACACCGTCTGACCAGATATATTCACCAGAGCCATGCATCAACCCATGTGAAAAACTACCCTAATGAATGCAAAATGGTAGAAATAATAAAATAATGTTTGGTAATTTAAGGTTTTCAAGCAGAATCTGTAGTCTACTGGAGTTCCCTGAAGGTAGCCTATTTCAGGGCAGGGGTTTTTAAACTGGGCCTAGGGTTCAGTTTTGTGATCAAATATATTGAATTTATTTCTAAATGTTCATCTTTCCTCCCTTACAACATTCACACACACACACACACACACACACACACACACACACACACACACACACATACACACACATATATATATATTATTTTTTTATATATAACAAAAGATCTGTTAAGTAATATATAATGTACAGTAGTAATGTTAG
Source organism: Leuciscus leuciscus (assembly GCF_965113295.1). NCBI lineage: Eukaryota > Metazoa > Chordata > Actinopteri > Cypriniformes > Leuciscidae > Leuciscus > Leuciscus leuciscus. Next base: position 19,016,151 of record NC_138745.1, on the reverse strand, counting down.
CAATGTTCTTAATAAAAGTTTAGTGCATCTAAATTAGATTTACATTTTTATACAGGATCTAAAGGTTGAAAACCCCTAAGTTATCGTTCATCACTCACCTTGTAAATGCGGCCACCTTGAAAGTACGCGACACCTTCTCCATGAAACATTTCTCCACACTTTTCACCCTCATATCTGAAAAAAAAAAAAAAAAGATCCCAAACACTACAAACCCCTATTTTATTTGTCAACCAATCTAAGTATTATCATTTCGCAAGAATGTCTAACCTTTCCACGATTATATGGTGAAGAATGGGAACTTTACGGCACTGTTCATGTTCATTGCTTGGTCGATGCTCGTTCGTGTGCCGAGACACTGCAGAGGAGGAACACACAGCAGAGCTCGAGGAGTCTTGTCCATCGTCAGACTCTGTGACGGACTCCGACACTAAACTGGACGTGGAGGACTGTCCTAACACTTTACTTAACGTTGGTTCTGGCGTAGATCTATTAGAACTTATTTTTTGTCCTTCAGCCATCGCCGGTAGAAAGAGTTAGAATTATTCGCTAGTTCACCAACTAGTTAACATCCCTGTGGGGTGTACATAGTAACACACTACCAGTTGCTAAGCAATGTTACAGTACGGCAAGTTAGAAGGGTCAAAAAATATATAGAGTCTTGATAAATGTAAAATATGATTAGGGACCGAGGCTAATCGGTCATTTTTTTAGACTCCAAATAATATTTGTCACAGTAGTTTTATTTTTGAAAGTCAGCTTCTGTACATGCACATATTAAAAGGACAGTTCACCAAAAAATTACAGTTAATACTTTACAAGAATTAATACTTCTAAAGCATTTATTAATCTTAACATTAATTTCAACATTTACTACATTATTAAAATCAAGTGTTGTATTTGTTAACATTAGTTAATGCACTGTGAACTGACATGAACAATGAACAACTGTATTTTTTAAACTAAAATTAATAAATACTGTAACAAATGTATTGCTCATTGTTAGTTCATGTTAGTTAATACATTAACCAATGATAACAAATGAGACCTTATTGTAAAGTGTTACAAAATAACTTTTTTCTTTTCCTGAGGAAAACAAGTAACCAAATAGTTTTGGAGACCATTGACTTCCACTGTACGGATAAACAAAACAATAATTTATTTCTCAAAGTACCTTATGTTCCAAATAAGAAAAAAAAAAGTCTTGCAGGTTTGGAATGACATTAGGGTGGGTAAACCATGACAATTTTAATTTTTTTGTGTGTGAACTATCCCTTTTAAATTAATTATTCCTATTCTATACAAGCACTAGGGGTTATACATATTTGCACCTTTAAAATGTTTACTAATTTTTAAGAAATAAAAAATACAAAGCCTCCAAAAAAAAGTGACATTACAGTTAGATAAAGAATTAGGAGCTCAAACACATTAAAAACCATGAGAAAGATACTTTATTATAAAAAATACAAATAATAATAAAATCCTTAATTAAAACAATAGTGTTTAACAGTCAATATAAAATTCACAGGCAAACTCAGCAAAAATAAAGTGTTTCAGTCAGGAGAAACCATATCCAGATTAGCAAGGTGTCTCATGGTGGGTCTACCATGTGGACAATTCCAGGGCTGTTCAATTTCACCCATGTGAAGCACAAGTTTCTTCATTTCACTGATGTTGAGGGCAGTGCCAACCATCACCTGTGTAAACAGAAAAACAGAACAAACTGTTTATATAAAAACTTAACAAAAAGAACACAAATATGCAACGGCTCAATCACAGACTCTGATGTTCCTTTACAGGTTTTTATTTGGGTTCATACAGCGGGATTAGAACAGGGTTGCAAAATATTCCTGACGGGAATAAAAGTTAGCTGCCCTCACCGATTTGCGACAAGCCCTGGATGCAAACATTTGCCTAACTCGAGAAGGTCGACACATGATTCCTGGACTGTCGCTAAGCATGAAGATGAGTTCTTCAATGTCACTTGGGCCAAAGGTCCAATTCTTACTTGTAGGTAAAGACACCAGCTTCACCCTCTCCATAACCTGAGCTGATAAACACACCACATCAATTTGAAGGAATATGTACCAGATACGATCCTGAAAATCTACTACAGTAGATAACCCACCATCCTCATCAATGAGGAAGTCAAAACCATTCTTTCTGAAGATTTCAAGGTTTTCCATGAGCACCGTTTCACTGATAGCCGGGAGGTGGAGATTTTGTGGACTGCATATGGAGAAAGAAAATATAAGTTAGCTTTAAAATAAATACCAGCTCCCAGTTCCACTTATCTGTGCAGATTGTGACTTACACTATGAGCCTCTGTCCCTTTAAAACCGTATTCTGTTGGAGCATCTCAAAATTGTACTTTTCATCTGTGGCATGCTGGTCGATTATGAAAAGGTCAGATTTCAGCTTGGTGATAATAAAACCCAGGTTGAACTGACCAATGATATCCATATCCTTGAACATATCTTTGCTGTAAAGAAAAGTTGAAACCTTTTAAATGGCATATAAACTCATAAAAATGATGATTGCAGTATTTCAAAGGGATAGTCAACCCAAAAATAAAAATTATATCATAATTTACTCATCCTCAGGTTGTTACAATCCAGTATGCATTTCTTTCTTCTGCAGAACATATTTTGAAAAATGATGGTAACCAAACAGTTTCGGTTCCAAATGACTTCCATTGTAGGGAAAACAAACAAACAATGCAAGTCAATGGACACCAAAAGGGTTTGGTTACCAACATTCTTTAAAAAATTTAATTTTTTCATGTTCAACAGAAGAAAGTGAGTCATACAGGTTTGGAACAACATGAGGGAAAGAAAATGATGATAGAAGTTTAATTTTTAGGTGAACTATCTCTTTAAGAGCTCAAACCAAAAAGATCAGTCTAACCTTATTTCTTTCTTAAGCTCGTCCTCAGCACTATGGTTTTCTCCAGGGTTAATCTTCGCCCTGAACCGTCTATATTTTAGCTCTTGGTCATTGTTCTCTGTCTTCTGAGCCTGCAGCCTCTGTATCCTTTTAGAAAGTTCCTGCAGAGAAACCTGCAAAAGCACAGTTTTCTTCTGTATGCTGACAGGTGAATCCAATTCCTGGGGGGAATTCTTGTTTTTGGAGTCCACCAAACATGCTGGAGGTTCATCTTCACGTCTAGCTCTTTTAGCTTCAGGACTGAAGATTCTTTCCTGGTGTTGTTCTGACTTTGTTTCTGGCATCAAAGGTTCATGACTCCAGAACTTATCATTTACAGGTTCATCAATAGTCTCAGCTTTAACATCAGTTTCATATATAATAGGGTGTAAAACTGACTTGTTTTCTGAATTGTTTTCAAGTAGAATCTCTGGATCATCTTTTGCAGAACTTTGGTTTGCAGCCCAAGAATCATCAGCATCACTATCAAAGGGGCTTTTATATTCAGCTAAACAAACAGTAGATTGAATGGAAGTAACAGCCGCAAAACTTGGAGAGGATTTTAAAGGCGGCCTCATGTCAGTAACTTTTTTAGAGCAGCTCACAAAGGAAAACATATTCTTCTGAGAAGGACCAGCACAAACAGCTTTATGACTAGACTGCTTTGACCCAATTCCTGGAGCCTGATGGTTTGAAAATGCTTGTTTAAGTCCTGCTAGATTGATGGAAGTCTTTGGGGGCCCTTCATCTGGAAGAGCTTCAGAGGCTGAAACGGTTTCACAATCTTCTGTACCAGTGCTTGTCTTAGTTGGTCTACCTAGGCCTTCAAGAGCAACATCAACATATGTAATGACACTGCAAGACAACACATGAGCTGTCCTAAAAGTTCTGAAGTACTTTACCTGTAATTGCTGAAGAAATGTGATTGAGACTTATTTTATTGACACCAATCTCAAACATAGCAATGAGTGAGCTTTTTAGAATCGCCAGCAAGAGTTTTTCCTCTTGTAGAAGGATTTGACGTTTGTCTGGAGTGACATTCACGTCGACACAGTCTAAAGTGAAACAAAGAATCAAAACACAGGATTAAATGATATGTTTAAAAATACATCAAAAAAGCATTTATACTCTACATACTTTGTATTACATAAACTACCGTTTAAAGGTTTCTGAATGACTATTTAAATATTTTCGAAAGTACAGAAATACAGTAAATTGTTAAATATATATATTTTTTATATATTCTATTTTAATCTATTTTAAAATGTAATTTATTTCTGTGATCGCAAGGCTGAATTTTCAGCAGGCATTACTCCAGTCTTCAGTGTCACACGATCCAGAAATCATTCTTATATGCTGATTTGGTGCTCAAGAAACATTTATTTTTAGTATTAATGTGATTCTTTGATGGAGAAAAAGTTTAGAACAACGAGTTTATTTAAAATATAATTTTTTGCAACACCTGTCAAAAGTGACAGTAAAGACATTTAAAATGTAAGTTCTCTTGCTGAATAAAAGTATTTATTTCTTTAAATACCTAATACTTTTAATACCTAATAACCCAAACTTTTGAACAGTAGAGTATCCACTTATTTACAATCATATACGATATATTATATTATATACAGTACACTATATACAGTACACTAATTTCATTTCTTAATTTTTAAGTCTTACCTGAAGCGACAGTGATGTTTAGAGCGACAAATGGGTATTGATGCCGATTGTACATGTGATAAACCTCATTCACAAGCTTGGAGACCTGCAAATATTACAAAAAAATATGAACACATCATACTTATTACATATATTATAAACGCAATAATACTTATATAAAAAGACCACACACCTTTACTGGATCACAGGGTCTTTTATTGATAAAGAAGAACTGTCTGTCAGTAGCACTTCGACCAACACCATGATCCCCTTGTGACACAAACCCTTCGATGCTAGAATGCAATAGTACCAATAAACATCACTTTACACAGGAATATCCAAGTTATAATATGGTTTTCATTACCCAAACTGATAATAAATCAATCGTAGATAGACCCACAAATGAATATGTTTACACAGAATAACTTACATGAAAAGGTCTTTTGGAACATCTACCCCACAGAGACCATAGTCTTCCTTAATGGATTCATTGGGAGATATTTGTTGGAATGGAATCAAACTTTGTAGCTGAGGACAAATAAAAATGTGACATAGTATGTTACTCTCAAACAACAGGGACAACAATAATGCAGGTACTTTGTTAGAATAATATGATAATGTGTTAAGTTGGTCAATTTTGGTTTAAAGAAGAATAAATAATAAGAATTTATCTTAAAATATCCACTAGAAAATAGGTTATTCTCACCTGTTTAGGTCCAAACACAGCTCCAATGTTGTCTCTCATGCTGTTACTGCCGCTGGTGCACAGTACTGTGGTGCGCTTGCCTTGTCCCATCTGGTTACTGCATGTAATACGCACACCAGTGGAGATGATGCAGTAGGATTGCAAGACGAAAATCATCTTGGAATAATCCTGTGAAGAAACTATTTAATTCCTTCCTAAACATGGAGACAAACCCATGTACCCATATATATCCCAGCAGACCTTTTTGATGTTGCGCTGGAACTCCTTGTGTCGAACAGGTAACGTGGAGAAGAGCTTCTGAAGAGTGACGGTAGTGCCATGCTGACGGGGATGCGGCAAGCGCTCAGTGAGACGACCATTGTGGTCATACACCAGCCGAGCTCCAATCTGAGCGCTCTCATGACAGGTCACGACACTAAGATCACTGCGGATATTCAACAGTGTATATTAAGGAAGCACTAGAGAGTTTAATCAAACATATCAGTACTTAATCAAACATATCAGTACATGATCAATTGATTTGTGAGATCATCATTGTGCTATAATCATCACGTATTATGTAATGCTCATACTGTAAGTATTAAGAAGATGCATACAAAGTAAAGTGTTACCTAAGAGCACAAAGTGAGCTGAGAGCTTCACCGCGGAACCCAAACGTCTCCACGTGTATCAGGTCGGAAAAATCTCTTAATTTAGAGGTGTGATGTTTTAAAGCTGCAGATGTGGAGAAGACACAGATAGGTACACTACCCGTCAAAAGTCTGGAATCCTTAAGACTTTAAAATGTTTTTAAAAGAAGTGAAATATTATTATTACTATTAAAAATGTTAAATATTTTCAAATGTAATTTATTCCTGTGATGGAAAACTTTTGATGGAAAGCTTTCAGCAGCCATTACTCCAGTCTTCGGTGTAACATCAACCTTCAGAAATCCTTCTAATATGCTGATTTAGTGCTCAAGAAACATTTCTTATTATCAATGTTTGAAACCGTTTTGCTGCTTAAATATTTTAAGCTTAGCATTTATTTAAAAATCTAACACTATACATTTCTTTACGGTCACCTTTATTATATATATATATATATATATATATAATTGTATTATATATTATCTATATATATTAAAAAAAAATTTTTTTTTAATAATTTTAACTTTTTCCAATTTTCAGAAAAAGGCAACTTACTTAGTCCCTCAAAGTTTTGCTCCTCAACACCTTTTCCATTGTCTGACACTTCCACCAACTCTGTTCCACTGTCTTTTAGCTTGACATCTGTATGAAAACAAAACAATTGACCAAATGTAGCATTATCTCAAGCGCAACATTTCCTCATGCTGTCATCCCTTGAGCTCACCAACATTAGTGGCACCAGCATCAATGCTGTTCTCCACCAGCTCCTTCACAGCTGTGGCCAGACTCAGCACCACCTGTCCAGAGCAGATCTGATGCACAGACTGTTTGTCTATTGCCTTTATGGCTCCAGCAGAATCCGTGCTAGGATTTTAAAATACAGACTATGAGAGCAAACAGCATGAAACATTAGTAAACAGTACTGTACAATACTGTAGTAAACAGTGTTTCCAGTATAGCAGACAGGGATGAGCAGTATTTATGATACATGTATTTCAAATTTAAAATAGGATTTTGTAATTTGTATTTGATAGGGTTGATGAAAATGGCTTCATATTTTGTATCAAAATACTTTAGTGTTCTGTATTTTTGTAGTTTTAAAATACTGTAAAATACTTTGTAAGAAGTCTACATGATGACGTCATAAAAATGCGGCCTCTGATTGGAGCCTAATCAAATTACCCAGACATGTTGAGATCAGAACAGAAAATGTATCCATAATTCCATTTGGAAGAGGGTGGTCAAGGTAAGAAACGTGCAGGCTTGCCAGTTTTCCATAATTTTTTGTGCATAAATTGCTATAATTTTTAACAGTTCATGTTAAGTTTTGATGTTCGTTTTAGTAGTAGTGTTCTATAAATAGTTTACATAATGTTCTTGAAAACTATTATACCAAGCAGCAGCCTCACAGTAAGCTTGCTACTTTCAGCCAACGTCGGTTGTGCACGAAAAATTAAATAAAGTTGCTATGAATACAGGGGCTATCAGTTTTGAGTCGGTATTGCTAATGCAAAATTGGCCCTTCGTTACCAAACACCAAGTAACTAAATAAGGATACAACTATGTCATTCGCAAATTGTTAAACTGTTGATTACTTTAAAACGTACTCGGTTACTAACGTAACCTCGGTTCTCTCTAGAAGAGGGAACGAGTACTGCGTAAGATATCTTACGCTAGGGGAAAATCCTTTTCCGCGAGATATTGAAGCCAAAAATTATCCTTAATTTTGTAATAATGCAAAACGCGTTGCAGCAGCAATGCAGACATAGGCGAGACAGCTCGCGCGCCTATTGGCTGCTCTGCGGCAACTGCAGCAGCCTATCGAGCGAGGCCTGGCGTGACGCCAGACCCAATCAGGGCACTTCGCGCCCGCTGCGTCACGTCCCGCCGAAATGGGCGTGGTCTAGGCCTATAAATATCGCTCGCAGGCAGCTATTATCTGGTTTTTCATCATCGAAGCAACCAGAGCGTGTGCATGCACGGCAAGATACGCAGTACTCGTTCCCTCTTCTAGAGAGAACCGAGGTTACGTTAGTAACCGAGTACGTTCTCTTACGAGAGGTCTCTCGTACTGCGTAAGATATCTTACGCTAGGGGACCCAATGTAAAACGCCGTGCATGCTGAGATCTGACACCAAAGACCCAAGGGCGAAAGCCCGGGGTACATATAGTGCACAATCACTCAGTGAACTCACAGAGAGTCCGGGAAGAAGGAGGGGTGCAGCCTCACTTTTCCACATAAAGTAGCGTCGAAGGGACGCGAATTTCATCATACAGACAGGGCGGGGTACGGCCTGAACTGATGGGAAAAAATGTGGGTCTTACACAGTTTGCCCAGCTTTAAACTGTCGAACATCGAGCTGTGCTCAGCAAACGCAGCATTCTGAGCTGAACGCATCAGGTCAGATAATACTGGTAGTTTAGACCGACAGCAGCCTGGCCTGCAGGGCGGGAACCTCTAGGTTATAAAACCTTATAAATGTAGACGGGGAGGCCCAGCCTGCCGCCATACAAATATCTTGCAAGGCAATCCCACTTGACCAGGCCCACGAAGAGGCCATGCCTCTCGTGGAATGCGCTCTGACACCCAAAGGGCACTGCATGCCCTTGGAGGCGTATGCCAGCGCTATAGCATCAACTATCCATCTGGATAGGCTCTGTTTCGACGCGGCTAGTCCCTTAGAACGTCCGCTAAACGAAACAAAGAGCTGTTCCGTCTGTCTGAAAACAGACGAGCGAGACACATAAGCTCGTAATGCCCTGACTGGGCAAAGGAGGCTCGCGTCTCTTTCCTCATCAGGGACCGGTAGGGCTGACAGAGAGATAATCTGCGCCCTAAACGGTGTGTTGAGGGATTTTGGAACATAACCGTGCTTAGGTTTGAGTATAACTTTTGAGTCATTGGGCCCAAACTCCATGCACGCCGCGCTCACAGAGAGCGCGTGCAGATCCCCTATGCGCTTCACTGAAGCGAGAGCCAGCAAAAACACTGTTTTGAAAGACAGGTGTTTTAAATCGATTGACTGCAAAGGCTCAAATGGCGCACCTTTCATGGCTTCCAGAACCGTAGAAAGGTCCCATACGGGGACTGAGGGAGGTCTGGGAGGATTCAGTCTCTTAGCTCCTCTAAGGAAGCGGATGACTAAATCGTTCCTTCCTATTGACTGACCAAGCGTTGTTTCTGAGAACGCTGCTATAGCCGCCACATAAACTTTGAGCGTGGAGGGGGCCCTGCCCCCATCCAACAGCTCTTGTAGGAAGGAAAGCACCTCCGTCACATCACAGTTTGTGGGTGACACACCACGGGCTGTGCACCAGCCCGAAAACACTGACCATTTCGAAGAATAGAGTCGTCTTGTAGACGGAGCTCTAGCCTGCGTGATCGTGTTTAATACTCCTTTAGGGAGTCCAACATGTACCCGTTGATGGCCCAGACATGAAGGGACCATAGTTCCGGGTGAGGATGCCAGATCGAGCCGCGGGCCTGTGAGAGGAGATCTCTCCTCACTGGTACCGGCCACGGGGCAGTACTTGCTAACTGCATCACGGCTGGGAACCAAGGTTGGTTTTTCCAGAACGGTGCTACCAGCAGTACTGAGCATCCTTCTTCCCTGATCCGTTCTATCACCTGAGGCAGGAGAGAGACGGGGGGAAAAGCATAGAGCGGGCGGCGGGGCCACACATGGGACAGCGCGCTCCTGCTCTTGGAGAAAAATTCTTGACAGTGAGCGTTTTCTTGAGACGCAAACAGGTCCACTTTCGCTCTGCCGAATTTCTTCCACAGCAGTTGGACTGTCTGTGGGTGTAGGGACCATTCGCCTGCCGGAACATTGTTCCTGGACAGTCTGTCTGGTCCTATATTCATGATCCCTGGCACGTGCGCTGCTCTGAGCGAGCGCAGGTTGCACTGAGCCCATACTAGGAGGCGTTCTGCCAGCCTGTACAGTTTCTCGGATCTGATGCCGCCCTGGCGATTTATGTAGGACACCACAGACATGTTGTCCGAACGGACCAAGACGTGGTGACCTTTTATTTGGGGACAAAAACGCGTCAGCGCGTTGTCTACTGCCAGCATTTCGAGGCAGTTTATGTGCAGGAGCTTCTCCCGTTCTGACCACTGGCCGAAGAACGGTCTGCCCTCGAGCAGCGCTCCCCATCCCGAGGTGGACGCGTCCGTGGACACCACTTTCACCCTCGAGGAAGTCCCCAGGCTTACACCTGATTGGTACCAGTCGTTCGCTTTCCAGGGTTTCAGAGCTGTAACGCATTTCTGATTGACCCTGAGGCGAAGCAAACCGGGTGCCCACGCTTCGCGTGGGACTCGCGCTTTCAGCCAAAACTGCAGCGGGCGCATGCGTAGCAGACCCAGCTGGAGCACTGACGATGCTGAGGCCATGAGACCTAGCATCTTCTGAAATCTTTTGAGCGGGACAGACGCGCCGCAGCGAAAAGAGTTCGCTGTGCGTCGAATGTCTACCGCGCGCTGTTGTGATAGTCGCGCTATCATGGATAGTGAGTCCAGTTCTGTGCCCAGGAAAGATATTTTCTGACTGGGTGACAGGGAGCTCTTCGCCCAATTGACACTCAGACCCAAATCCTCGAGGTGATCGAGTAAAATGGTCGTGTGTTCTATGAGCACTGCGCGAGATTGCGCTAGAATCAGCCAATCGTCCAAATAGTTCAGCACTCGCATGCCTCTCATTCTGAGGGGTGCGAGCGCCGCGTCCATGCACTTCGTAAATGTACGGGGTGCTAGGGACAAACCGAACGGCAGGACTGTGTACTGATATGCCTGGCCCTCGAAGGCGAATCTCAAATATCGCCTGTGACGTGACGCTATCTGTATTTGAAAATACGCGTCTTTCAGATCTATTGACACAAACCAATCTCCTTGGCGAATCTGCACAAGGATTTGCCTGGTCGTGAGCATCCTGAACTGTCGCTTCACAAGCACTTTGTTCAGCTGCCTTAGATCTAGTATGGGTCTGAGACCCCCGTCTTTTTTCGGTACCAGGAAGTATCTGCTGTATAGCCCTCCCTCGCTCTGATCTTGAGAGAGAGGTTCTATGGCCCCTTTGCTCAATAGTTTCGTCACTTCGGCTCGAAGTAGATGTGCTACTTCTGTTTTTACCGTGGTCTCGACGCGCGCCACATAGCGGCGAGGGCGTCGGCGAAACTGCAGCGAATAGCCTCTTTCTATAATGTTCAGCACCCACTTCGAAACCCCGGGTAGCTTTGCCCATGCGTCTGCATGGATAGCTAGGGGTCGAATACGAAGCGCGCTCAGCTCGCTCAGCGATGGAGAAGCTTCGGTGTGCTGTAACACAAGCGTGTCGCTCGTGACATTTGAGGCATGGGGCGCGCTGATGACAGCGGGCAGATTGCCCGCGCTCGACTCCTCTACGGTGGTTAACCGCGAGGGGGAGGGCTGGGCGGTTCCCGTGGGAACTGTCATGTCTATGTGTGGATGTGGGCGCGGGACAGCGGGCACATTTATCACACTGAAAGCATCGTTCGCTTGCGTGAAGCGAGTGCACTTTGGTTTCGTTTTTACAGAAACCGTGAGACATGCATAACGTGGTGTTAGTGGGCACTGGGTAGTGGGCACGTTCACCATGTTTGAAGCGCAACCGATCTGAGTCGGTTTTATGTGCGCGAGCCCTGTGTGACAGGCTGTGCTTATGTGTAGGGATGGGCACTGGGCAGTGGGCATTCTTACTACACACGAAACACCATCGGCCGTGGCCGGGACACCAGAAAACACACTCTTTTGGGGATTTATCTGGATAGCCGTGAAAACGGCATTTGTGTGCAGGCAAGCGGGTGACAGAACCGACTTGTTGGCTGCAGAAAACACTGGAACAGTCACATTTTCTGGAACTGGACGAGCGAATAGCTTTGGTGTGAGTCCGGCCGCAGCGGGACTGGAACACCGTCGTTTTCCTAGCTGTGCTAGGACGACTTCGGGGCCTCGGGCTTCACCGTGATCCTAGGTCGCGAGCCGCGTCCTGCGGGGCGGCGACCGGATGAGCGGGAGCGCGGTCTCGCGCTTCTGGCCTGGCGGCGCTGTGAAGTGGAGGCAGTGGACGGTGGCTGTGGCTGTGAGCTCTGAGCAGACGGTTTCGCACGGCCTGCTGCAGAGCTGGAGCGCTTCGGGAGGAAGTGCTTCATGGCCTGAGACGCTTTCTGTACCTCTGCGAATCTCTCCGCGAAATCTTTGACGGAGGATCCAAAGAGGCCTGTGGCGGAAAGCGGGGCGTCGAGGAACGCGGTGTGTTCAGACTCGGCCATTTCCGAGAGCGTCAGCCAGAGATGTCTCTCAGACACGGTGAGAGAAGCCATAGTCCGTCCAATGGCTTGCGCTGCGGACTTAGTAGCACGAAGAGCGAGGTCCGTGGCACTCCTTAAGTCCGGCACACAGATCGCGTCAGGTCCTTCCTCATCCAGCTTACGGAGGAGATCGGCCTGGAAGATCTGGAGCGTTGCCATGGTGTGCAACGCTGACGCAGCTTGCCCGGCGGCGGAGAAAGCGCGGTGGAGCAAGCTCGACGTCGTGCGGCAAGCTTTAGAGGGCAGGGCCGGCTTAGCGCGCCGTCCAGCGGAGGGCGGGCATAAGTGGGCCGCTATCGCCTCTTCAACCGGCGGCAGCGAGAGGTATCCTCTGTTCTTGGCATCGTCAACGGCGGAGAATGCCAAAGAAACAGCAGGACGCACTCTAGCAGAATAGGGGGCGCTCCAGGACTTGGCGACTTCTTCGTGTAACTCAGGAAGAAAAGGCGCCGGTCTGGACACAGGCGAAGCGCGCTCCCCAGGCAGGAAAAATCCATCCAGCCGGTTGTGAGCGGGCTGCTCAGGCGAAGACCACTCGAGGCCGAGGCTCGCCGCGGCCTGTGCGAGTACTCGCATGAGTTCCGTCTCAATAGAAGCTCTCTTGCCTGACGAAGTGCGGGCAGGGGGTGCGGGGTCCTCAGAGCCCGCCCAATCCTCACTGCCTGACGCCAGGATAGAGCAGGAATCATCCTCTCCCAGCAGGGCTTCCTCATCCGCGATATCAACGGAAGCGGCGGCAGACGGCGGCCGCTGTCCGTCAGGAAGCGAAACAGAAGAAGCCGGGGAAGCAAGCGGGCGAACCGGCGAGCTTTGGCGGCTGAGGGAGGGTTCCGGGGCCCGCTGGGCACGGCGCTTTTTACGGCGCGACGCCGCGGCGGGCGGGGGAGCAGTCTCGGTGAAGACGGCTAGGCGAGTCCTCAGAGTCGCCATTGCCATCAGCTCGCAGTGAGGGCATCCGCCGTCAGCGAGCGCGAGAGCTGCATGTTCCTCACCCAGGCAGGAAACGCAGATCACGTGGCGGTCCCCGTCGCTGAGTGTGGCTCTGCACGAGCCGCAGGAAGGCATCTTTAAAAAGACGCTAGCTCTTTTAGAAATGTGTGTCGCGGCGGCGACACACACACACAGAAATACAGTGCAAATAAAAGAGAAGGATATAAGCGCCGGAAAGCGCAGCAGGAAGGCAGGAAGGCGGCGCGGCCAGCGACTTCAGTGACTCGTCCCGCTGAAGGTGCTCTCTCTCGACGGCGCGGCTTCTAATCCAGCTCCAGCGATGCGTGTGCTTCGCTTGAAGGATGAAAAATCAGATAATAGCTGCCTGCGAGCGATATTTATAGGCCTAGACCACGCCCATTTCGGCGGGACGTGACGCAGCGGGCGCGAAGTGCCCTGATTGGGTCTGGCGTCACGCCAGGCCTCGCTCGATAGGCTGCTGCAGTTGCCGCAGAGCAGCCAATAGGCGCGCGAGCTGTCTCGCCTATGTCTGCATTGCTGCTGCAACGCGTTTTGCATTATTACAAAATTAAGGATAATTTTTGGCTTCAATATCTCGCGGAAAAGGATTTTCCCCTAGCGTAAGATATCTTACGCAGTACGAGAGACCTCTCGTAAGAGAACTAACTTTCATCTGGGAGATCACAGAGATCTGTTAACTGGTTGCTAATGTCAGATTTATTGCATGACTAGACAGAGAAAAGCTGTTGCTATCAAACATTGTTTACTTAATCAACTGAGTAAGTGTAATGGTGAAGAGATAGATTAAATAGGCCAATTGGTGGAAGTACTTTTTAGTCATTTTAAAATACAAAAATACAGTAGTTTATTTTGATACATTTTGTGGCTGCTGTATTTTGTAGTTTATTTTTATACACTTAAAATGAAGGTAACTTATTTGGTGTTTTATTTTAAAATACATTTTGATGCATCTTTGCCCAACCCTGATAGCGGATCATCTCACTTGTCTAGTCTAGTGTTATTTCTCGTTGCTATAGGGTAGCAACCTATTGGAAACAGAACATGCAAAGCTTTAAAAACTTACCACGAATCTGACATCCTTTCTGTGACAGTATGAGTATGGTTACAGACGCTTAACTTTGCATTGTGGCTATTTTGATAGCTTTTGCTCCCTGCGGTATTCAGAAGAAACAAGGAGCAGGAATTGAATGTGTTTTCATTGCTCAGTGTGAAAAACCAATTATTCGTCAAGAAAAAAAGCTATGATAAACTACAAACTATATCATATAACAATAAACGCACGCGCATAAGTGCGTCGCTCTATGCTGCTCAGTCTGAACACGTTCCCGCCCGCAGCGTGACGCTAAACATGACGTTTTGCGTCCGTGACGTGATCAACTGTTGCCTACATAGACAGTATAAGAAGGTTGCCTACTGTCAATGCTACTATACAAATTTGTACCGTCGGCTGTTATCTGAACATCTTTCTTTTTTTTATTACTTTGTTATGCCAAGTTAATATTTAACTAAATGCGTCTTTCCCCTGTGAAGTTTATGTGGAAACAAATTTTCCAAAAAACGGCTATATATTCTCCATTTCTCCTAGTTTATTAATCAGTTACTTTTATTGATGTATCATTGCGATGCTTTGTAACAAAACCAAAGTACCAATTTTAACGTTTTATTTTGAAACATTTCATCATCCTGCACGTGGTTGTCTGGGTAGGGACTGGGTGCAAAGTTCAAATCTGATAATAGCCGAAACTGACACTGACACAACAAAATGGTTAATGTCATTGTCTGTATAGAGATCCAAGTATGTTAAATCTACAATACATAAACCAAACGTATATTCGATTAACAGTTTGATGCATTATGTATTTCTTTGTTTATCATATATGAAGACAATTTTGAGATACTTCCTTACTCCTGTCCCTTGAAACATGGCAGGCAACTGTCAGTTTACGATGATATTTTTATTCGGCCAATTTTAAAACTTGTTAGTGGGGTTTTCCCGATCAAAAGGGTTGGGTTTTCGAAAGTTGACCCTTTCTGAATAGGTCGAATGAATGTGATGCACTGAAGTGTCTTTTAGAAAAACGTCATGTTGCGCAAAACAGAGACTATCATGGCAGAAGAAAGTTCGAGTAGCGGTGTAGTTTCCAATCTGAGAAGCCGTAGCCTTCATGTCCGACGGGGCCTTTTCACTCAAGACAGAAGACCTAAAAGAGGAATGTTCAGCCTGACAGATACGGAGGATGACGTCCAATTTGATAGTGAGTGCACTCCAACGGCAATATTGTACAGCCCCTTTTATTCATGTCATTGCACTGTTATCAGAGTAACGTTAGTCATGGTTAGAGTCTGGGGCTCTTAAAACAAAACAGGGCGTCTGTAAAAATTGGTGTGTGTTCTTTGATTAATATTTACTTTTTTGGATGTTAGAGACTGTAAACATCAGGTGCATAAATTGTCAAAGTAGTATGTCTAAATGACTAAAATGTAATAATGCAGTTTTAAGATGTCCCCCCTATTTAATATTTCATCTGTGGCTTCTTAGGGGTGTGTGGGGGGTAACTTGAAACTGTTTCAAGCTGATAAGTGACTTAGACCTTACCCACCCCTGATGTACACACAAGATGCAGCATTGGCATATTTATATTTACTCAGCTGTTAAGAGAGTACAGTAAATGTTTGGTGTCTAAATGGATTCAGAGGGAAATGACATTATGGCCTTAATTGCCAAAGTTATTGCTGAAGGTAAGACACCTCCAATCCAAGTTGTTTTAGACTCATTTTGGTCAGATTATATATATATATATATATATATATATATATATATATATATATATATATATATATATATATATATATATATAATATACGTTTTATATTCAAACATAGTCAAACATTTTAGTATTCACCACCCTTTGTATTTTTCATATAAATGCAGCCTCAGACTCAGACAATAACTGTGAGGTGTTGCTGGCGGGGAAACAGTATCCGTCGATCCAGGAATTTGCCTCTGCCATTCCCAACCAACTGCTGCTGGGGTCTCTACTGGAACACTTGTGCTTTGTTTACGAGAGTGATCCCACACGCTCACGAATGCTGTTTAAAGGTTAGCGTCATTGATATTGGCTTATAAAAGGCAAAAATGTTTCATTTACTATTTTTCTCAAAATGTATGTTCTCAAATGCCTCTGTTGTTTCAGTGATGGGCCAGCATTTAGCAGCCATGAACCTCCTCTCTCCGCTGGCTATCAGTGATGAGTTCAGCACAGTCCGACTACAGCATAACCGGGCGTTCACAGAGCTCCTGCATGCAACCAGCTCATCGCTTTTCCCACAGGTAATACAACTTAATTCATCATCAGTGTAATTTTTTGTGTGTGATTTCTGTCCAGCTGTTGCTTTCATCAAAAAACCAAAAGAAAACAAAATTCTTATTTTGCCCTATCTGTTCATCTTTTGGATTTTGCAGGAACATAGATATTTGAGTACAGAAGGCCAGAGTCTAAGGTGAAAACATTTACACTTGTAGCACCTCCACTTGCTCTCTACATTGCTTTGTAATACTGTTCAAAAGTTCAGGGTCTGTCAGAATGGGGTCAGATTTTTTGAAAGAAGTATCTTATGCTTACCAAGGCTGCATTTTTTTGATAAAAAATACATAAAAAATATGGAGCTTATAATATGACAAAATGATTTGAATTTGAATTGTGTAAATTTGAATCTTTGACAAGTGTAATCTAACAAAATGGAATATTATGTGGAATTTAAAATAGTTCTGAATTTGATTTCTTTAAATGCATATTGATCATTAGAAATTTAACAAATTGAAATGTTTTTATTGCTGAATTTTATAGACATGTATTTTCAAACAGCTTTTTTTGTTCTGAATTCTAAGACTGCAAATATTCAGTTTAAAAAAATATAGATTCAAGTTTTCAAGATGAAGAAGAAATTCGGAACTTCAAATGCAGTTTTCTAAAATTCAAACCGTGGAAAATTCAGATCGTACAGAAAGTAGATCACAGATCATCCACTGGGAAGAGAAGAGGATCTCAGAAAAGTCGGACAGAGCATTTTGGCTGCACTGCAGTAGTTTTCTGCCGCAAACGCGGTGGTGGTTCAAGAGAATCCGTGTATCATTCTTTCAGTCGTTTTTTGATTTAATAGTAAGAGTAGAAAAATGAGAAAATTGAGATTTCTAATATTCTAATAATAGGCTAGTCATCCGCTGCTGCAGTTGCACGGAGCTTACGAAACTTATTTTCTCATCAAACAACTAGACTAACGAATGGCTCGACACAACGTAAGAGCCTAGACAGGGCTTTCTTCTGTGTAGACCAGCAGTTCTTAAGTGCCAGGGGGTCCGTGAAATAATTTGCTATAACCTACCGTAGCCTATTTTCCGGACTGTAAAGTCACGTTTTTTTATCATGAAACACGCTGTAATTTATTCCAAAGTGACTTATGCATATATAATGCATTTAACGTCAAATAATCTAAATGTTGACTTTCAAAAGTAGGCACGCCAAGAAGGCTATTCGCTGTATTTTGGTTCAGTTTTGGTGTGCGCCAGAAAGATCTTTAAAGAGACCGAGACGCGCTAAAGCAGCGCATCATGTTGTTTTATTTATTTTTCAAAGTCATGACATTTTTTTGTCATTTTGAATGTACACAAATAAAAATAAAATATACATCGAATGATGTCATATTATCTGTATGACTAAATGACAGAGTATTAAGTTATTTCTCCCTGCTGTGGAACAAATCCAAGTGATGGACTCACACAACATAGTAGCCTATCAGTTCTGGCATTGCTAACTTCACATCGCAGCATGTTCATTATCAAAATAAAACACAGTCAACCAAACATATAAAAAGTTATTCTGCTGGTTTTTATGATCGTGTGACGCCCGCACGTTTCTCTCTCAACTTGGAGATGATCCGGTGTAACTTGCACTCGACATATTTTCTGGCAAATACGATCAGTTAAAATTTTTTTGCTGTATTATTATAAAAAAAAGGAGTGGAGACCATTTGGGCAAAAAAAAACATATTGTGTTCAATATTCCCCCTCCCACATTCATTTTGGGCTTAATCACTGTTATTAGTAGACGGTCCTTGGAAATTTTAAAACACAAGGCCTATATCATAAAACTCAGAAGACAGTTCATGCGTGTATGTTAGGCCTATATAGGCTACCCAAGTCAATGCATTATTCTTTGCTTTTAATATTAGTGTTTTAAATGTTTAATTTACTACTAATTATATTGATTTATATCTTAAATTATTTTTTAACTTACTGGGCGACCATGCAGCCCATGACAGCCGTCATTTAGCCTACCCTGCCATACCCAGCTGATGCGAAGTGTAGGTGAATTCATATCTACACAGAAGATAGCCCTGTCTAGGCTCTTCCCCGGTTACGGGTTGTGTCGAGTCATTGTCTGGTTGTTTGATGAGAAAAAGATGAAATGTATATACATTTTTACTACGTAGTTGCAATAAACGCGTTAAGAATCCGTGCAACTGCAGCAGCGGAAGACTATTATTAGAATATTAGAAATCTAATATTCAAGCTTTTAACTTTTTTCTATTCTTAATATTAAATCAAAAAACAACTGAACGAATGATACACGGATTCTTTTCGTTTGCGGCAGAAAACTACTGCAGTGCAGCCAAAATTCTCCGTTTGACTTTTCTGAGATCCTCTACTCTTCCCTGTGAATGACCGGTAATCTACTTTCTGTACGATCTGAATTTTCTGAGGTTTGAATTTTAGAAAACTTGAATCTGTATTTTTTAAAACTGGTTTCGTATCGTTTGAAAACTTATATTTTTCTCTCCGTTTTGGCCTTCCGTCCACACTGAGACTGCGTTTTTATTAATGAAAACGAAGCTTTTTTGAAAACGCTCTCCAAATTGAATACATTTGAAAACGCCGTTTTCGCGTTGTAGTGTGGACTGTGAAGCCGGTGGTATTTAAAAACGATTACTTAAATTTAGTCATGTGACGCATATTGTACCAATAGATATTCAAAAAAAAAGCTGTTTGAAAATAGATGTCTTTAAAATTCAGCCAAAAACATTTAAATTCATTAAATTTCAAATGTTCAATATTCGTTTAAAAAATCGAATTCAGAACTATTTAAAATCCCACATAATATTCAATTTTGTTAGATTACACTTGTCAATAATTCAAATTTACACAATTCAAATTCAAATCATTTTGTCATATTATAAGCTCCATAATATGGGAAATATTATTACAATTTAAAATAATTTTTCTAATTTAATATATTTTAAAATCTTATTTAGTCTTGTGACGGCAAAGCAGAATTTTCTGCAGTCATTACTCCAGTCTTCAGAGTGATCCTTCAGAAATCATTCTAATATGCTGATTTGGTGCTCAAGAATCATTTCTTCTTATTATTATCATGATAATGTTCAATGTTGAAAACAGTTTGCTTTATATTTTGTGGAAATATTTTTGAGGATTCTTTGATTAATAGAATGTTCAAAAGAACAGCATTTATTTGAAACCGAAATAATCATTTGTAACATTATAAATGCTTTTACTTTCACTTTTGGTCAATCTAATGCATACTTCATTTTTAAAAAATTGTAATGACCCCAAACTTTTAAACGACAATGTATAAGATTATAACATTTCAAATAATTGAGAAATGCTTTTCTATCCTAGAACCAAAGATGGTCTTTTCCAACCACAGACATCTCGTTACCTTAGTGAATTTGAAGAAATCGCAACACTGGGTAAAGGAGCCTATGGCAAAGTGTTTAAGGTGAGAAAAGGTTTTAATCATATTGTGCTCCAAAGATGGAAACCACATATTGTCGAAAGGTGCGCTCTAAAAACACCTATTTTAGGTCACAAACAAGCTTGATGGTCAGGAATATGCGGTGAAAAAAATCCTAATCAAGAAAGTAACAAGAGACGACTGTATGAAGGTAAAGTATGTCACAGATTCAGTTACTATTGTTCTGATGTACCCCCCATATCCGTATGATTTAGCTATTGTATGTCATATCATGTCTTTTTTTATCTCCTCGCAGGTTCTTCGAGAGGTTAAAGTGCTCTCCAGCCTTCAGCATTCCAATATTGTTGGCTATCACACTGCATGGATGGAGCACGTTCAGCCTGCCGTGAAAAGTACATTGTTCTAATGATGTGTTCTAAATAACATTGGTTACATTAGGAGATATATACCCATTTCAATCATATTTTGCTTATATTCAGTATTTCTGGAATCATGCAAAAATGGTACAAACTTGTCAAATGTTCGGTTTATCTCACTAGATCCCAAATCCCTCGCTTCACAAACGTTTCCAGCATTAGAGAAACCATCACAGAAAGATGGGTAAGAAGGTTTAAAAAAAAATTCTTACACAAATAACTTTTTGTAACACGTTTACAATTGTATATTTGAAAATGCATCTTGCTTCAGGTGCACGCAGGAAAACACTAACAGCAGCAATGGATCCTCCATTGTTTTTGAACATTCTGAACAAGCAGAAGCCAAAGAAAATCAGGCTGCACTAGAAAGCATGTCAGTGAAACCCTCAACTTCAAAAGAAGAGATGGGACATGCTGTTTGCCCCAAAAATGTCCGCAACCCACAGAACTTTGTTCCATGTGTGTTTCTGGGAAAGCCTCGCTCTATGGTGAGCAAATGCCCTGCAGCTAAAAGGGACAGCTCAACACTCGCAGAGGACGACCTCAGTCAAAACAGACTGGAATTGAACAATAACAATAACTCTTACATTGATATGGACACTACTGAATGGTCTGAAAAGCAGGCGCAAGAGGTATACGGTCCACTGAATGTAAACCATCAATTTAATTGAAATGAGAAATAATTATCTTGTAATCTTTTATAATGTTTATATTATGTTTATGCTTGTTCCTGTCTATAGGTTCAGTTCCACTTAATGCTTTATATTCAAATGCAGCTTTGTGAGCGATCTCTGAAAGACTGGATACAAGAAAGAAACTCAAGAACCACGTCAGTAGGTGAGATCACTTTATTCATACGAGTTACTATAATTTACAGTATTTATACATTTATACTTCCTTCTTTAGATGTCATTTAATAGGTACTATGTCTCATACACTAAAATACACCCTTACTAAACCGGAAAGACAAGAAAAGCTGATTTGCAGATCTAGATGTTTTGATTACAGCTTATAATTATATTGTTGAATTATTTTGAGCAATTTTTAACCAATACATTCATCCACAGATCCTTGTGAGTCATTAGACTGTGAAAACGCATTGAAGATTTTAAAGAAAATACTTGAAGGAGTGGAGTACATTCATTCCCGTGGTATTATGCACAGAGACCTAAAGGTATGTGTATCTATTTTGTTGGTTTACATAACTTGGTATTGTGCACCTTACATTTTTCTAGTTCATGTATGGCTTTTTGGCATAAAAACTGTAGAATTTGTTTAAATTATAGGAGGCCTAGAGTTTTGATAACAGATATTGGGCAGGTGTGGCACAACAATGTACAAACTTGAGCTTTTGAGGTTAAACTTAATAATAAATCACACTTAACAATTACTTTATTCATTTTACTGATACATCCAGTGGCCTCATAACAGTTTATAGCCAGCATAACATTTAACAGAATTTAAAAAATAAATGACCATTGGGCCCTAATAATGAGTTGCAGTCAATTTGACCAACAATTTCCTTATCCCTTACAAACACACTCTTTATCTATTTGTCACAGGAAGGTTTGATAGTTCTCGTAATACCCCTGAATCCCCTTTGGATCTTCACACATATTTTTCAAAAGGCTAGAACACACAGTCACCTATGGATTTCCTAAACAAATCTAATTCTCATCAGTGATTAATATGTTAAAACTGTTAATTTTGGATATTTATTACTGTGGATGTTCTTCTATCTGTGTAACAATAAAAACCTGATAAATTAAAGGGTAACTCTCGCCAAAATGCAACCTAGGGTCTTTTTGTCTACTCGAGGCAAACTTTCGTTTGAAAGCATAATTAGGATGGAAACGCCACTTTTAAGTTTGACCGTATTTTCGTTTTAGGTTAAAATGCCTTGTGAATGTGAGTGTTAGGGGCACTTCTATGATAGCATCAAAATTGTTATTTTTAAAACACTAAGAAAATTCGACACAACATGAAACTTTGCTCGAAGTATCACCAGGGGCGCTACACATGAACTCGAGCTTTGAGAACATTGTGTGTGTACACAGAGTTTACTAAAAAGAAAGATTTAACAACTCACTGTGTTTCCGTCCACCGGCATTTTGTCAGTCAAAAATAGTCGATCTCCGTAACAGGGAGGAGAGTAAAGATGGAAAGCTCCTAAAACTTAGTTCAATATAAATTCACGGATAATTTGTTGTTTTCTCATTAGTGAAAATCAATATTAACCTTGTATTTGAAAAAGGATCCTCATATAAAAAACAATACTAGAATTCAGAGTCAGTTCATTCCATAGACTGTGGTTCATTCGCGTTCGGAAATTGACTATTTTTGACTGTCAAAATGCCGGCAGACACAGCTACAGTGAGTTGATCAAAATCTTTCTTTTTAGTAAACTCTGTGTACACAAACAATGTTCTCAATGCTCGAGTTCATGTGTAGAGCCCCTGGTGATACTTTGAGAAAAGTTTCATGTTGTGTCGAGCCTCCTTAGTGTTTTAAAAATAGTGATTTTTGATGCTATCATAAAAGTGCCCCATTCACTCCCATTTCACAAGGCATTTTAACCAACGAAAATACGGTCAAACTTAAAAGTGCCGTTTCCATTCTAATTATGCTTTTAAACGAAAGTTTGCCTCGGGTAGATTAACAAAAAAGAGCCTAGGTTGCATTTTGGCGAGAGTTAGCCTTTAAATAAATAAAATAATTTATAATGTAAAATCTGTACTTGAACTGCACATTAATGGGACCACTCCACATTATTTATTTAGTTAAATTAAAAAGTTAGTGCTAGTATCTCGGTTTAAACTACTCTATTAACTTAAGTTGCTCAAACTCACTGTGTATTTATAATGTTTGTTTGTTGCCAATTAAAATGTATTTGTTTATTTACAGCCAAGAAACATTTTCCTACATGGACCTGAGTGCCATGTGAAGATTGGGGACTTTGGCTTGGCTTGCCAAAACATTATAACGGACGAGCATGAGCAGCTGCCCTCCAGCTCTCAAGCAGGTGTAAACACAGGTGACAGAACTATTCACAAGAGCAAATGACCATTATTTTGGTTATTACAAATTCTGAACTCAAATTCTTTAAAAAAAAATATTTAGAATATTCTTATTTTTCTATTTGTTGCAAAACTACTGCTGATTTAATAGCAGGTAACATTAAATGGCAGCTCTGAATTAATGCAACCTTGGACTAAACAATCTCCTATCGCACTTTTCAGACTCAGCTCACACTAGTGGAGTGGGAACTTTTGTTTACGCTGCCCCAGAACAACTTGAGGGTTCTCACTATGATTCAAAGGTAGGGCACTGTGAAGCTACAAACTGTTATAATGCAATGTCTATCAATTTGTTTCTGTTGTTTTATGTGCTGTATTTCAATGTTTGACTGTTTCATCTTAGGCACATACTAAAAATGTGTTAGTAGAACTTGATGCTCAGTATTTGTTTCATTTATACAGTCGGATATGTACAGTATAGGAGTGATTGCGTTTGAGTTATTCCAGCCATTTGGGACTGAGATGGAGCGTGCGCACACACTTGGAGAACTACGTCAGAGCAAGATCCCTAACACACTGTCTAACAACTGGCCACTTTTGGCCAAGTATATCAGTCTGCTGACCAGCTCTGATCCCTCAATGCGACCAAGTGCATCTCAGTTACTTCAGAATGACCTCTTCAGCACCAGTGACATGGTATGTGTGGTTTTAATGTTGAACAAAACAAATGTGATCTACATATAGCCTCATTTTAGTTATCCTTTGGAACTTGTAACTGTAAAAACAAAACATGTGTTTTCATTCTTTATTGTAGGTTATCCACAGTTTAAAGCGCAAGATTGATGAGCAAGAAGAAGAAATTGTTCAGCTCAGGAGACACATCAGTGAGCTACAGATCTCTCAAAATGCAATACACAGTCCAGAAAAGACATCATAATAGTAGCTCTTTTGTACTGCTATAAGTCCTCAATACTTGTAAATTATGTAAATTGTTGTTTGGAAATGGTTGTATGTGCGAGTGCAGCTATGTATATAAATGAGTGCCATATTTAATGTTACAAAAGATCTGTAAAGTAAAGTCCCCTGCCAATAGTGCATTAGTCTCTATTGAGTAAATAGTTCCTCAAAATAGCCTTACACTTTTGTATTATTAATATTACATTTCATAATATTACAATGATTGCAAGTTTTAAATATATGGATAAAGCTGCAAATGATAGGACTGAAATGTATTATTAATTTGTTTAAAATGTAATGAGGTCATCATTATAAGTATTATAGTAATGTTATATTTATGTAGTAACATGTCAGTGTGTGTATATATTTATATATATTTACATGCATACATACATATACACACACACAGATACAGTACCGGTCAAAAGTTTGAAAACATTTATTTTTAATGTTTTTGAAAGAAGTCTCTTATGCTCAAGCCTGCATTTATTTGATTAAAAAAAAAACAGTAATATTATGAATATTATTACAATTTAAAAGAATGGTTTTCTATTTTAATATACTTTAAAATATTCTGAATTTTCATCAGCCATTAATCTAGTCTTTAGTGTCACATGATCCTTCAGAAATTATTCTAATTTGCTGATTTGTTATCAATGTTGGAAACAGCTGTGCTGCTTGATATTTTTTTGGAAACTGTGATACTTTTTCAGGATTCATTAATGAAAAAAAAGTTAAAAATAACTTTTCCCACTTTTTTAAAATCAAGTTAACACATCCTTGCTGAATAAAAGTATTAATTTCTTTCAAAAAAAAGGAAGAAAAAAATTACTGACCCAAAACTTTTGAACGGTAGTGTATATTTGTAACAGAAATTTCTATTTTAAATAAATGTTCTTTTTTAAAAAACTTTTTACTCATCAAAGAATCATGAAGAAAGTATCACGGGATATAACAAAATATTAAGCAGCACAACTGTTTCCAATATTGATAATAAATCAGCATATTAGAATGATTTATGAAGGATCACTGGACACTGAAGACTGGAGTAATGAGTCTAGTGACTGATGAAAATTAAGCTTTGCATCACAGAAATAAATTATATTTTAAAATATATTCAAATGGAAAACCATTATTTTAAATTGTAATAATGTTTCACAATACTACTGTTTTTTTTCTGTAATTTTGATCAAATAAATGCAGGCTTTATGAGCATAATAGACTTCTTTCAAAAACATTAAATATAGTAATGTTTACAAACTGTTAACTTTAACTTACTTTATCTAACATACAATGAGGTTTGCATAAGAAAAAAAAAAAGAATAGATGTTGATATGCCATAGCCTACCGTACGATCCACCACCACGCATTACCCACTATTAGACATTAAAATATGCCTCTACAATATTATACATGTGTACGAAACACTACTTCTCAGCATTTATCCACGGGAACTGCTTAAATCGATGTTGTAAAAGTGGTATTGCTTTCCTTGCGACGAGTTGACAGCAACAAAGATATTCAACTGTTTTGACGGCCCTTCAGTAAGGCCACATCCACACAACACTGGGTTGGCTGACATTACGAAAGTACCCGGATGGACCCGTGGGGAAACTACGTCATTGTTCACCGCCGGACGCTCTTTGGATTTTAGAATGGATGAACTCATTTAAATTAATCATAAATTTGCAGGTACGTGCATTATTTGAATTGGATATGATATATGAATGTTGCAGGTTATTTTTGGAGAGCGCGCGTTGTGTGGTTGCGTTTATTGCGTGGCACGAAATTGAAAACACCGGGTTTCGCAATGAGTCTTACGGCGGCGTTGCCTTCTCGGCCACGGCACCGGTGAATTTTAAATACCATGCCCCTCCTTTCTACCTGTTTCCGATTAAAGTCGAATTTTAGCTAATTAAAGTGAGTGATTTTGTGTTGTTGATGTTTGTGAAGGGACACACCACATATATCAATATTATCTTTATTCACAGACAGGCTTCTGGAAGTGCGTGACCATGTTCATGCCGCCTTCCATCGGTATTGTTACGTTTAGCCGTTACCATGGCGTTTGTAGCTACAACACAGCGGTCTTTAAATCAGTCAGAACTTCTCGCGCCAACAAAAAAGGCAGCTAGCCATTCAAATTTCACTCACATGCATTTTACATGTTTTAAAAAATACGAAAAATTACATTTATTGTTAGTATTTCGTGTTTAAATAACGTGCGGCAGAGGCCTAACTCGCATTCGAAGCCTTTAGCCGAGCACGCTAGATAACAGTTGGTGGACGTGCGGAGAGAGTGTGTACTACAGGATCATTTCCTCATACAAAATCACACACGGAACAGCCACTGTAGTTGTTAAACTGTGTTTTGAGTGTCGTAGAGTCTGACGTCTTAATTGAAGGTACACACATTTGCTGTGGTTTTATCGTGGAATGTGTTGATACGAGAGTTTACTGTAAACTGTAGCTATCATGCACTAGCCAAGGCCACGGGCCCATTCTGACGCTCAGCTCAATAGATCGACACACACCGGCTACTACACCAATATATATTTAGCTTATTCGATCAATGCTTGATTGACTGTCCACAAGGAAAGAAATATAGATAATTGTTTTGCGTAATAAGGGCCGAGTAGTGTGTTTGAAATTCAGCGTTCACTTATGTTTGTGGTACTTTCACTTTGGCGCGATGTCTCACAGACATTTAACTTGTTGTCTTTTACGCTTTCCTAGTGACTTTGGGTCTTTTTGCAAAGCATTTACTTATTACGAAGTTATCTGAATGTTTTTCATAAAGTGGTGTAGTTTTTATGTTGATATTGATTTAAAGAATATAGACTTTAAACGCTGGCAAAAATGTCACGGTCCTTAAATGCAATATTTGATCAATAAACGTAAACTGAGCCAAAAGATTACAGTAATGATATAATACATAGTAACACGCATTTACTAAGTGTACTGTTACATTAACGATTTATGTGTATTTGGTCAATTGATTATTTTATTGTTCTAACCTGTTTAAAATTTGTTACACGTTTGACATTAGTTTGATTAATATATCTGTTTGTGTTTAAAACTATATATTTTATTAGAGAAAGGTAAAGTCAGCAGTTAACGCTTTAGAGATATTCACATCTCAGTAGCAAAGCAACTTTTTGCTAGTGAGTGATTTGCTTTCCTTTCAGGTAGCCTACCTGTTGCATTTGACACTAAGACTAGCTTTATTTGCATGTGAAGTGGTTTTAAAAGGCACAAATTCAAATGCAAAATCTGCCTTTCTTGTCAAAAAATTATTGAGTTGACACACATGTCTGTTTTTTCACAGAAAATGAATAATGACCATAGTTGACAAACCTCCAGAGAAATCTGACCTGGAGTCAGTGCGGTGCAAGCACTCCAGCTCCCTGACACCTTTCTCCTCGAGAGACATGGAGAGCAGTAGTTCGAGCTGGAGTGTTGGCCCTTCTGCCACTGAGCTTTCAAGAGCCAAGACTGCCTGTATGGCCCCGACCATTGGAGCGACTGTGAATGGTAGTAATAACACAGCACTCCAAGTGGAAAGGCCCCGAGAGCAAGGCAAGCGCTTGTCTTTACTGTTGATGTTAAAATGCTGCCGTAGTACCGCTTTTACAATACAACAATAGGTTATGTTGTATTCTTGATGTGTAATGTATGTCTGTTTTTCTTCTTTTGTATCATGCAGTGGTGATGAACTGTGGGGATGGCATTGCTCTTCCTCAAAAGGTCCTGTTTTCCCCAGAGCGGCTCTGCTTGAAATGGAACCAGGGCCACCGCATTGGAGCAGGTCTCCATAACCTGGGCAACACATGTTTCCTGAACTCTACCCTGCAGTGTCTGACCTACACGGCTCCCCTTGCCAACTACATGCTGACCAGAGAGCATTCCAAAACATGTAAATGTGAAAGATTTTTCAAGATTGCATGTAATACTTGTTGTAAGTTTGTTCTGATGTTGTACATGCTTTCTCTTTCCACGCAGGTCATGAGCCTGGGTTTTGCATGATGTGTACCATGCAGAATCACATCATCCAAGTGTTCGCCAACTCTGGAAATGTCATAAAGCCCATTAGTGTTCTAAATGAATTGAAACGTGAGTGCTAAGATTAACATTTGCTTTGACATCGTCTGACAAAATTACTATTTACCTGCTAAATGTACTTTTAAAGTGCTACATAAAAAACAAACTCCAAAAATGTACAATTCCAAATATATGGTCCCAGAACACAATTAATGCTAGATAAGAGTTGATTGTTAAGGAAGCATCATTATCAAGGTTAAACTATTCCTTTAAAAATAAAAATAAAAAACAAGTAGCCACAGTGTTTTTTGTTGGAGTTAAGTTCTAAGGAATGGTCTTACCATTCTAAATGCTAAAGTATTTATAGCATTGTCCACTGACCTCTTGTTCTTATCCTCAGGGATAGGAAAGCATTTCAGATTTGGAAGCCAAGAAGATGCCCATGAGTTCTTGAGGTACACAGTGGATGCTATGCAAAAGTCCTGCCTCCCTGGAAACAAGTGAGTTCACACAATGCAGTTTTGTTAGCCAGTTTTAAAAGGCATGAAACAAACATTCCTCATCCATCAGTTCATTAACTGTAATGACTGCATAACTTTATCCAGTTCAATACTGCATTATTTTCCTTTTGTCAGACTGGACAGGCAAACTCAGGCAACCACTTTTGTACATCAGATATTTGGGGGTTATCTGAGATCCAGAGGTAGGTCATCCGATTCTAGTTTGTTGCGAGTTGGTTTTATAAATTTAATTTGATCCTTTCTGAATTACACTTGCTATGACAATTGTCTACAAAAAGGCGTCTTTAAATTTAGAATTTGTGGAAGGATGGAATATTGAATCTGTGTTCCAGCTTTCTCCATCTGTTGCTACAGTTGTTAATGCACATTTCATTTTTCAGTCAAATGTTTGAATTGCAAAGCAGTTTCGGATACTTTTGACCCTTTCCTGGATATTTCACTGGAGATAAAGGTGACTGAAACTTTTGGTCATTAATTATCTTGAAGAAAGTTTTCTTCAATTTTAGAGTTTTGATAATTTGTATCTTTATTTTCAGACGGCTCAGACACTCACGAAGGCATTTGAGCAATTTGTTAAGCCTGAGCAACTTGATGGGGACAATGCTTATAAATGCTCCAAGTAAGTTTTTATTGCATTTTATGTGCATATTAATACCACATCATTATATTTGCCAAATTTGTTTATATTTTTACACTTTCACTCATGTTTACAGTAATCCTCTTTTGTCTTGGTAGATGTAAGAAAATGGTTACTGCATCAAAGAGATTCACCATTCATCGCAGTTCTAATGTTCTCACTGTCTCACTGAAGCGGTTTACCAACTTTAATGGAGGAAAAATAACAAAGGTACTAACACAAGTTTGGTAGATAATTCTGAAAATGCATAAGATCCTGGACAAACTTGTATGACTAGATCTAGGGCTGTCACTAACGATTATTTTGGTAATCGAGTAATCAGTCGATTATTTTAGAATAGACCTACGCAAAGACCTAAGCCTTTAAAATGACTAAAAAGACATATAATAACAATGAGGCAATAATATTTGGTTCAAATAAAGTATCAAAAGCAAGTAATCATATGGTTTTATAGAACAACACTGTATAATACTAAAATGCATAATACACATAATAATATAAACAATCATCTTATGTTCGACACGCAGAGGGTGCCAACGGCCTGGTGTTACATTTTTCAGCTGATCTAAACCTTGTTTAATATTGACCAAACGACATTTAATTAAAATGTTCACTTAATCTTTCATATTTGTTCACTTCTTTATAATAGAAATGCTGCGGCCACTGTCATTTCTTGAACAAGAACATGTGGACATCAAAACATGCAAACGAGGGTTAAAACTTTTATTTTGAAATAGCAATGAAACCTGAACAGCAGGTTTATAAATGATTTACCTAACAAATCTGATGAAATAGCGCACATTGTTTTCCTAGATTAACGTTATAAGCAACCCAAACTCACAGCATATGCAGAGATGGAGTGTGAGACTTGCTTCGTGCATGTAAATGATAACAGTTCATGTGAAGCAGCATTTATTGTGAACGGAGCCGCTCTGAGATTACACGCATGTAATTAAAGCACATATATTAATCCTTCAGCGCATACATTTTATTTAACTGAATTGCAGCCTTTGTGAATTCACAGTAGCACTATACTATACTATGGCTTTTAAATGGTTTTAGTACATCATGCAGCCTATGAAAACGGTCTAATAATGCGTTTCATGGATACTTGTTTGTGGAATCCGCCGCTTCCGGTATTTTGCCGGTTACTCGACACGACTTGAATTTATTCGAGGAATCGTGTCAGCCCTACAATCATCAATATTTTTGAGATGCCACCTTGATGCAGGATCTTTAATAGGACTAGGTCAATGTGTTTAAATTGACAATTTAACAGCATTAAATTGCCATCAGTTAATTAATTAACTTCGGCAGCCATAATTGGTATCATTCTCATGCCTCCTTCACAGGATGTAAGATACACAGAGTATCTAGATTTGCGGCCATTCATGTCTCAGTCTCATGGGGAGCCACAAATCTATGCTCTGTATGCTGTGCTGGTTCATTCTGGTTTCAGTTGCCACGCTGGACACTACTACTGCTACATTAAGGTTAGTTGTCATGTATTGACCTGCATCCTCTTTTTTGAGGATATGCTTACAATGTCATTTATGTTTGAAATAATATAATCCTCTGTTCTAGGCTAGCAATGGGCAGTGGTATCAGATGAACGACTCATCTGTATCTCTCAGCGATATTAGAACAGTGCTTAATCAGCAAGCATACTTACTGTTCTACATTAGGTAAAGGTTTAATTCACTTCTCATGATTCATATGGATCATTTGTATTTCTGGGACTGAAGGGTGTTTCTGAGAAGTCTCTTCAGAAAAATGCCTATTTTAATTCAGGTCACCTGATGTGAAAAATGGAAGTGACTTTAGCCAGATGAACCATACTCCAGGCCAGTCATCTCCACGACCATCCATTCCAATCAAGATGAATGGGCCTCAGTACACCTCCACATCCTTCATTGGTCCTCAGCTGCCACCTCATATGCTCAAGGTACTGCAAGACAGTAACACATTCAGACCAACAACAAATCAGCCCTGAACTGATCATCTAGGTTTGTTTCTTCTCTTCACCTGGTAACTTTTTTTGTGTACTTTACAGAACTCGTCATACGTTAATGGGAATGGTTCTTCAAAAGAATACCATGGTTGCTCCAAACCCAACAGAAATTTCTGTGGTGTGACCAAAATAGGATCTAGCCTATCTCATACATCCTCTTCTGCATCCGCGTCCTCTTCTACTTCGCTTGTTCGGCCCACGGGCATTCCTGACTCATCCAAGAGGCCAAAGTTGACGTTTCTCATTGGTCAGGGCAAGCCTGTGAGACCTGCTCAGACTCAGTCAAGCCCTAATTGCTCTTTGTCGTCAGCCTCTCACCCTCAGCCCACATCCTCTAGCACCTCAATGTCTACCTCAGGCTTCCCACAGGTCAAGCAGGTCAATGGAACTCACTCTGGAGCTTCTTTCTTGGTTCCTTATGGTCAGGAATCATCTGAAGAATCCGACCAAGAGGCTGGAGCCTTGGAGAATGGATTAGCTAAGCCTCATCTTGCTCCCGTGATAAACAATGGGAATGGGGTAAAGGATGATGCCCAATCCCACAGTTCCAGTTCACTGCCTCAGCTTACCTCGAAGACAAACGGATCTAATGGCTTTCATGTGTGTGAAAGTGGATCAGAACCTGCTCATAAATCCCAGAATGGCCTTCCCAAAGCCAATGGTTTTAATCATACTGATAAGGTAAAAAATTTCAACTTTATTTTGTGGCATGTTACAGTATATTATTTATACAGGCTTCATATTTTATTCTGGATATTTCTTTATTGAAGTATTTCTATTTATCATTATTTTTAGGTTATGGGCACTTCACATTCTTCATCCCAGATTTCTAATGCGTCTGATAGTTCAGGAGTGCAATTCAGCTTAAAATGTGAAAACAGTGAATCAAGGTGAGATGTGCACAGTTGTGATGCATAAATTCACTTGTAGCCATGGTTATTATAGTAATATTTAATGTTAGTTTGTTTTAGTAATTAGTGCTTTTGTCACATTTCATTTCTGTATTGCTTTACTAAATATTTCTAGTTAGCTTTACTTTCTTTTTTATTTCAGTTTTTGTCATTTTAGTACTTCAACTTCAGCTTATTTTATTTCAGTTAATTGCCTTTGAGACTTTTCCAATTTAAGTTTTTCATCTAATATCTAATAATCTTTTGTTACATTAAAGAATATGATTTTTAAGTTTTCATTTTAGCTAACAATATCACTGCCTGTAGAATTACATTTGAATTAAAATTTTAGATAAATACTATGAAATTTAAATATCGGCCATTTATCAGTTATCGGCCACAACGTAAATGAATTGTATTCGCAAAAATTGTAATATTGCTAAATCACTGACTATTTGTTTTTAATATTATCAAGTTTCTGATGGAATAAACTTTCTTTGGGTTTTCTTTATTTATACAACAGTTCCAAACTGCCGAGTACTGATGACCAACCATGCTCCTCGCCTTCAAACAAATGGATGAACCCTCCTTCGGACACTTTATCTCAATCTGGAGTAAATGTAGAGTCTGCACCTTCATCTAATGCCTCATTGGTCTCAAAGACTGCAGAAACTGACCTTCATTGCCAGACAGCTTCAAAAGTTGAGTCGATTCCGAGCCATGCCATCCATACAGCGGCTGGCACGTCAGACCATCAGGCCAACAACAGTCTCAACCTCCATATCGGTGATGGTCACACAAGTCCACACAGGTTAAAGGAGGTGTTCAGGTGCAGTGAAGGGGAAAGCAAAGAGTCAAAACCATCACACTTTGACAAGTTTGGCTCTGGAGATGGACAGAGGGTGGGTGAGGACGGGAATAAAATTTCAGAGCGGCCACACTTTTCTTCACCCCTGAAGGACAGGGACAGGTACAGGCACCACAGGGAATACAGCGAAAGAAGCCGGAGCCGCTATGGGTACAGTCACCGAGATAGCCATGCCATCAGAGAGCGCTCCTCCAGTAGAGACCGGCATCACAGAGATCGTGAGGTAGAGAGACACTGGGACAGATTCTCACACCATCGTAGAGAGAACCACCACTCCCAAAGAAGACCCAGAGAGGAACGCAACTGGAGTAGAGATAGGAGGTTTGTGAGTGAATCTTACAAACCTCCTTCTGGACACCATAACAGGGATGGATATTCCAGTCACAGCAATCGTGGGGTGGAAGGTGCCCATGGAAGAACGGCCCATACAGTGAACAGTTCAAAAAGCAGACCCTCATCTTCCCGCTCTCTCAGCCCACTGTCCGGACATAACAAGCGGAAACGGAGTCCGTCGCTTGATGCAAGAGAAAGTTCTGATGAATGCAGAGCGAAGAAATCTAAGAAGAAAAAGAGAAACAAAGACAAACACAGGCGAGTCATACTTTGCTACTCCTTTCTTTTGATTTCCAATCTATTGATTTAGTCAAAGTTTTGATGATAATTTTAAAATCTTTTTAATTTCCTTTTTTAAAATCTTTTTTTTTTCCTCATTATATAATAATAATAATAAGGAAAATAATATTAAAAGAATTTTTAAAAAGCAAATTCTTGGAAAAATGTCTTATTTCTTATAAAATATTTTAACAACTGCTTCGCTGCTTATTCATATTTGAAAAACTTTTGAAGCTTGAATTAAAAATGTACTTATTTGTCATTGACCATTTAAATTTCGCTTTGTGTGAGAATTTAAAGCATTGGGGGGAAAAGACTATAAAAAGACTAGTTGATCATTGTGACTTTCTGCTTACAGGCACTCAGAGAGGGAACCATCCGAGGGAAATGAGGATAGCAGCTCCAAGAGACATAAGAAGAAGAAGAAAAAGAAAAAGAGGAGGAGGGAGGATGAGGAGAGGCCACACACTGGGAGAGACATCGCTCTGAGGCGGGAAGAGCATGATACTAGAGCTAGGAATGGTGCAGAGAGAGGAAGTCAGCACCACAGCTCTGAGTCTCTCAACAACGTCCACCGAAACCATATGGAGGACCAGCAACAGCTCAATGGACAAAAAGGTGCGTTATTAGTTCTAGGAACTAGCCACCAGAGTGGTTCCCCGAGAACTACTGGTTCCCCTAGGGACGTTTTCCTGCTTGCATTCGGCAGTAGGAACTCTGAAGTGACCTAAGCCGCGCTTGTTGTTGTGACGGCGCTGAGAACAACTTGGCACACAGCAATTACATCCTCCGTCTTCATTAGTTTACGATCTGTCTAATGCTATTAGATGGAACTGTTATACATGGAAAGTAGACAGTATATGAAAAGGTATTAGCGTATGCTGTGTGGTTGATGTCCAGTGCTGCTAGCTGAGCAGAAATACATAATCATGTTTCTCTTGGTCCCCTCAAAGGATTTTCTCCTTAGTGTAAAGGTTGAGAGGTCCATCTATCACTGTTTTCTACGTTCGTAGAGTTAGTTTGTGGTATAAATATATAGGCTATAATCTGTATGTTTCAACAGACTTTTTAAAAATGGCGAGTGCTGGTGTTTCGAGTGCGTTCGGCCAATCAGCGTATACTAATGTCACTGGAAGACCCTACTCTGAAGTAGGAGCTTAATTCGTTCCTCTAAAAGGAGTTCCTAGAACTAAAATCGTTCCTAGTTCCTGCGGTGCGAACACGCCAAAATCCGGGAATTTCCGCCAATAGTTCTAGGAACTATGAAAAGGTTCCTCTGGTGTAAAAGCCCCTATTGTTAATAGCTTAGGCATCTGGTTTTGACATTGATAACAAATACTGTAAATTGTCCTTAAACATTTGTCTATTGAGCATCAGATAAGTGTACATGTGAAGCATACTTCTGATTAGAACTTTTTTACACATTCGGGTCACATTTATTGCCTAATCCAAAAGAGAACAAAGAAATGATTAAAGTTGTTTTTATGACAACTAAACATTTTCCCTAAAATGATCATTGCAATTAATATAAAGGTTTTTGTGGATTCCCATTTTCCCCAATGGTGGTTATTATTATTATTATTATTAATGTTGTTGTCATTATAAACACTGCTAAGTACAATTTAAATATACAATTTTATAACATTTACATTTTGCATTACTTTGCAATAATGATAATTGTAAGTGAGGTGCTTCATTTTCATTGAAATATTTAAATTAATCACTTTGTTCTTAATATTACAAATAAACAATGCTGTCTTTATTTGCCATAATTCTTTAAGACATGCATTATTATTATTATTATTATTATACAAACAGGGCCTTTTGAGTAATATGATTTATCTGGTTAAATGCAGAAATGGCAAATGTCAGCTCTATGTGTATCCTTCATGAGGACAATGTTCACCTGGTGTTTGGTAAACCTCTTTTGTGATTTAGATTATTTTTGAGAGCAGAGGCTTCTTGACTTTTGACATTGCATGGGTCCAAATTGAGCAGTCTCTTTCAGATAGCTGA
This sequence comes from Leuciscus leuciscus, assembly GCF_965113295.1. Classification (NCBI taxonomy): domain Eukaryota; kingdom Metazoa; phylum Chordata; class Actinopteri; order Cypriniformes; family Leuciscidae; genus Leuciscus; species Leuciscus leuciscus. The sequence continues at coordinate 18,980,180 of NC_138745.1, read as the reverse complement.
CTTGTGCTGACTGAAATGTTCCGGTAGGCTCTGATGCATTCAGCATCTCTTTGGTTCAATTGGTTTGCTAGTGATTTGACTACAATTTACAATAATTTTTTCTCAGAAACCCTCTCCAGCCTCACATACATCCTGTCACACACGTACACTTTTGATCTTGGCATGACTTTACATAAATCTCATTTGGGGAAAAAATGAACTAATGTTCTTTGTGCAAATGTTTTTTTTGTTTGTTTTTCAGCTAATGGCTGTTACAGTGGAAGTGAACCTGATCTTTGTCATACTGGGATAGAAAAAGATGTGAAATACAAACATTTTGTTCATGCTACCACTGTCAACAGCACAAAGACACTCTCAAATGGACATGGAGATGTAGACGGTGTCTATCACAGGACCCTTTCAGATGTTGAAGTGAGTAGACTCTGTCTGAGAGGACATTTTATGATAACTCAAACACAAAAATACAGTATTCTAAGCAAATGTAGCCTTATAAAAAAAAAAAAAAAGAATAACATTGTAATAAATTATAATCTTTAAAGTAATTATAGTATTTGTAAAATGTATATTTAAATAATTATATATATATATATATATATATATATTATAATTTTTTTTTATTTTCTTTTTACAAATCTGACTGATCTCTGGTTTTCACAGGAAGTCACACGTCCACATTAAAGGGAAATTGATTTCTTGATCACACTTAAGGTAAGAAAAAGGTTTTTTACTTATGTAAGAGTTTGTACAAAATAAGCTCAGCTCTAATTGTCTCGTTCCCTTTGTTTTTTTTGTTTTTTTTTAAGACTCTGGAAACCACCCATGCAAGCATGTGAAAGACAGGAAATCTACAGCTAAAGTTCCTGACATTGGTGCTTAACATTTAGAACATACTGTATTTTTACCACGAAACGATTTTTAAAGTTGCATTATTTTGTCTTTTTATTTTTAAGGCTATGGATTTTTTAGTACACTGTACATAAATGAACTTTGATCACGAAAAACAAATTATATATAAAGTTAATATATGCGATAAAAAAAAAAAAAGCCTGGAGCTTAACATCAGAATTGCTGCTCAGACATACAGACTCAGGATTTTCTCACTTGTGAAGATGAGACAAGCGCTCCCTTTAAGGATACTAACCTGGGAACGACAAGAACATTTATATGCTGCATCGGCGGAGAAAGACTGCTTGTCTTTTGACTTCAAGTTATGATGTCACCATTTTCACATATCTGTTGAGAGAACTGTCTCAAAGGAGCAGCCTTTGCTATTGCTACATGTGCACTTACATCACAGTTAACCTGGACACACTTGAGGACATAAGATGTTTGCTTTGCTGTCTCTTGTACCTCTCCTTTTTTTAAGCGTCTCACTGTATTACTCTCTGAAATTCCTCAATCACACCTATCTAGAATGCAAGTTCATTGCATCTTTTTTGTTTTTAATTCTCGCTGTTTAGTTTTCTTGAATCCACTTTGATTTTAGTCATGATAATACTGTGAATTTAAGTTGAACTGTACTATCAGTTGTTTGTTTTTGGTCCTGTATCAGGAGTTCAATAGAGACACTTTCTGTAAAGCCACTCGTAATGTAGACCATGTTCTCTGAATGTTTGTCGATGTGTTTATTTTTTCCTTCAGCAAAATGAAAAAGATGTGACAATGGTTATATTCAGCTTCTTCATTTGACTGTAGCATGTCAAAGTAAATGTATACAGTGTACAATATGTTGAGTGAGAGGAAACGGCCTTAATGTCTGAAATTGTAATATTTTCTCTCACTACGTTTACAATATTTTGTTGGAGTGAATGAACATGTATGTGACAATGAGAAGTGTTTGGTTTTGTAAAAGATGGGGTTTCCTTTTTACACATAAAGAATGACTTGTGGGATTTCTGTTTTGTGTGAAAAACGTTTCGATTGATATTAAGGTGCTGTGGTTTTTGTTTTAGCTACATAGAATGCAGTCATAGCTTAAGACATACTTTTTCACATTTTATATACATCTACCCTATACACCAGCAAACCATGCTATTTATAATTTATTTACTTCTCAATACAGTAATGCTTATGGGCAAAACATACTGAAAGCAGCTTACTATAAAACCACACAAATCATAAATGGATTAGAGTGCACAGTACTTGCAAAGCAATAACATGCAAAACTTTTAATCTTATTGCTACTAAACTAATGCAAGATGGCTTCCTAACTACGTGAATTTTTTTTTTTTTTTTTACAGCACCCTCCATTAATATTGCCGTCCTTTATAAATATGAGCTAAACAGGCTGTTTATCCTCTTCGTGATATATTCTGTATGGAGAAATTATCTTAGATCAAAGTATTCAAGGAAGGGGTTGCCAATTCTTTAACATGTATTTTAGAAAATAATGCTTTATAATTCATCTTCAATTATTTAACTTTAGATTTTTTGTAAACCATTTGAATACAAGGCTGAGGATAAACAGTAAAGATTTTTTTAAAAAAATTTTTATTAATTGTACAAATATTAAAGGTGCACTATGTAACTATGTAACGTTTTTTGTTTTGTTCAAAATTAACTAAATGTAAATGGGTCAATACACCAAATTTTCTCCTTGCGTCACTTGTGTAATTGCAGTATCTGTCAGCAGGGACGGTAACCCAGCCCAAATCTTGACCCCTTTCTGCCACAGCTGTTTTAGTGAGATGAACCTGCTGAGATGCAGGAAAGCAGAATACAGGAAGCAGACCTTTGTTTGAATCGCAACATAAAATGTTTTATTAGGTCAGTTCTTGAGGTCATGAGTTGAGGTCATGTGGCTTGATTGACAGGACTGAGACCTGTATGTTCCATCTAAGATATATGAATTCTGATTTACTGACACATACAGAGAGTTCTGAAATACAGTATTAAGAGCATGCTGCATATTTACCATAAAAAATGTTAAGCAGAATATAAGTGAGGACATTTTACTTGTTACATTTTTGTAATAATACAACATTACATATGCCTATTAAAAAAAACATATAATAATACAGGTATTCAATTTTAAGCCTTAAATTTCAGATGGGTTTGGTTGCATATCATTATGGCTTATCGCTAACAGGTAAAATTAGAAAAGGAAGCGGTACTGTTTGTAGAATTGATGTGTCATAAATCATATTCTCTTTATTTCAATATGATTAGTATTGCTGCCCTACATGGAACTGGACCGTGATGATAACAGGCAACTGTGTTTACTAGCTGAAATTATAGAGAAATAATGGTTGATTTAATGTGTATCATATGGATTCATGTTCTAACAGTGGACAGCAGAATCAGTGTGATGAGTGTATCTACGAGTATTTCCTTTATGCTCTGCAATAAACCATAGTAATAATGAGTTTCAGGTTTACAGAGTTATCAGTCTTCACTTAAAAGCTCAAAAGCTGATTAGCTGCATTCAAAAATTGCATATACATCAGTTTTAAATCCATGGAGTTTCCAAAAAAAGTTGAACTATGGCTTTTGTGATGTTACTTTGTTTGTGTGTGTTTATGTTTGGTTCAGGTATTCCCTATGTTGAGGGGACAAAATGTCACAAGGATGGCCACACCAGAAATCTTTGTCCTTGTGGGGAAATTTTTTGGTCCCCATAAGGAAATTAGCTTATAAGTCCTACAAAGTGATGTTTTTTGAAAATGTAAAATGTGATGGGTAGGTTTATGGTTAGTGTGTGTGTGTGTGTTATTTACAAACATAAAACAACAAAACCAAAAAAAATCGATTAATATAACAGATTGGCAATATTACATAAATACAACAAAATATGTTAACTTAAATCCGCAACAATTTAAATCAAAAAGTGACTACAAACAGGTGTTTGTATTCTTGAAAAGGCATCAAATAATTAGCATAATAAGAGAACATCTGAATTATTATTTTTTTTCTTTTCAGTATTTTATATTAAGGACCTTAAACCATAATAAATATAATATGAAAAAAAAGCTTGATTATTTTCTCTTCCAATTCACGCAACCAGTCCTGCTGATTTTGATGACTATGGCATGGCATAAAACAAACATAAAACCGTTTAAAACTACTGATACAATTAAGACAATGAATGAAATTTAATATTATATGATAGCACAAAAAAACTATACTCAGCATGATTCCCTGCCATAATGGATCTTTTTACTACATTTATAGACTACCTCCTAAAGTACAAAAAAAAAACTAAAAAACATGAGTGGAATTGACATCACCTGTAGTTTGGTATATTACATCCATTTCTTGGCCATCTACTCCTTGCCAGATCTTACATTTAGACTTACTTTGAGAACATCTCCACATAACTATACCTGGATTTTTTTTTTTAATAGTAGACAGGAAAGTTCCCATGTAGGCATCAGGGGGCGCTACTCGCTCTATATTGGACCCTAACGTGAAATTAGGCAGATATTGTGGCAAAGTCAGTCTCTTAAACTTCTTTTTGACAAAGAAAATTCAGCATATAATTGCATCCATTACCATCATTGTACTCCCAATACAATTCATTTGGAGATAAACATTAAGTACATACCCTTTAGATTAGCACATGACCTTTACAGACACCAACATTTTTAAAATCTAGTCCTTCTTTATCCTCAGAGAGCTCTTGCCTCTGACTATTTGTCACCTTCTGAAGGATGCAGGATCCCATGTGAAGGTTTACATTTAAAGAGTGATCATTGAAACCACGACGTTAGGTCCACGGCTCACTTTTTAGCAGCCACTCGCCGTTTTCTAGTAGCCAGCATGTCGTAGAAAGGATCCCTGCTAATGCTTGCCCTGTAGGATGACAACAGTTAAATAAGAATTATACAAGCGAATCATGGTATTAATAAAAGTACACATCCATATAAAACAATACGTTTCTGGAAGCAGTGAACCTGATTACAAAAAGTTTAAAAAGAGGTCCTTTAGGATTTGGGTGGCCCAGAGTTCCCGGCAGTCCCACAGGACATGCTGAGGCAGCTTTTGCTGTAAAACAAGGCTAAACTGACCACAGAACAGTTCCACAATCCCAGTTGAGTCAGAGGACATGTGTTAACTAGACGCCTATAAAGCCACAGATCTTCAATAATAGTACACAAATGGCCTTCATGTCACTATATAATACCTAAACATACGTCATTTCATTTAAAACAAGTCTGTTTTAGACCAAGCAGGAAAACAAAACCAGAGCCATGGCCAACAGCAAGAGGTTAAGTGGTCTTTGGCTTCCCTTTCTCCAGTGATAAATGCTGATCTATCCTCAGGAAAAAACATTTAACCTTGATAGGACGTGGGTCATTTTTAGTTTTGTCAGCCCTTTAGTGTGATGTTTGTATACCCACCACACTGTGTAAAATAATGTTCTCAGCCCTAATTTTTGTCTTGTTTTCCAGTAAAAACATCCTTAAAGCAAGATACATTTAATTTATTATTTCAAATTGTGATATTAGGAGTTTTCAGTGAATTAATTTAATTAATTGATTGATTTATCTATCCACTCATTCAATCAATCTTTATATAATATATATAATAAAATAATAATATATATAAATATACATATAATAGGAATGAACCTTACTAAATTGTGTTAGATTTGTGCACAAATTAAGAAATAAATTCAAAATATATTGTCTGAAAGCAAGTCTTAATATCCTATGCAGTTTGAAGTGATCTTATTTTAAGCATTTCTGCTGGAAAACAAAGAAGTGCACAAGCCAAGGTCTAAAACACTGGAAACACTCGCTTCATCTTATCTGCATGACGGCGATGTTCTATGATAAGAGAAGTCGATGCCCCTTCCTGAGCATCTGTGTGTGTGTGTGTGTGTGTGTGTGTGTGTGTGTGTGTGTGTGTGTGTAGATGACCTACAGCCGACACACATCGGTTATCTGAGAAGAGAATAATGAGGCCTGACACGGTGAAGCCTTACTTGATGGATTTGATCCACTCTTCCTTCTCTTCCAGCGTAGGTGCGGATATTCTGTAGACAACGTGATTCCCCTCCACCACCTTCCCGTCAGCCTCCGTCTTGCATGCCTTAATTACTTGCCCCTTGTGACTGGAATTGTAAAGCTCAAAGCAATTCTGAAAGGTCAAAACATTTAATGGTCACTTTTACTTCTTCATTTCTTATTGACTATCTTAAGGGGACTAAAATTTGCATTCTTCTTAAAGTGGATAGTTCACCCAAAAATGAAAAATCTGTCATCATTTCCTCACCCTCAAGTTGTTACAAATCTGTATGATTTTCTTTCTTCTGCTGAACACAAAAGAAGATATTTTAAAGAATGTCTGTAACCAAACAGTTGATGAGACCCCACTGACTTCCATAGCTTTTTTTTTTTTTTTTTTTTTTTGTCAATAGGGTCCATCAGCTGTTTGGTTAACCATATTCTTCAAAATATCTTCCTTTGTGTTCAGCAGAAGAAAGAAACTCATACAGGTTTGGAACACCTTGAGGGTGAGTAAATGATGACAGAATTTTCATTTTTGGGTGAACTATCCCTTTAAAGACTACCTAAAGAATATAGTTTAACCAAGCGCTTGAAGAGGAACATACTGGTTTTCTTGGTTCCTCCACCTCTCTTATACTAAGATTCTCCAGTGGAATGATCCCCCGAGGCTCTTTGTCCTGTGAACACATGAGTTATAGACCTTAAATCCACTGTGTTTATTTGTTATTAAAGCAATTGGTCATAGGACTTAATCTGCAATATGTTTCCCTAAATGAGATGTAAAAGCATGATTAAAAAAGTGAGGGAACTATGTGCACATTAAGCAACAACTGTCTGTCTCTTGGTCTAAATCTGGCACAGAGCTAGGAAAGAATGCATTATTTCCTTCCACTTTGCTGATGAGATGACACAGCGGGGAGGTTGTTGCTTTGAGTGTTTTTCTAGTTTTAGTCTATGTAAAGTCTATTTAACTTTGAGGTCATGTATATGCCAGTGTACTCAGTGTAAAAAATTGCATGTGTACACATTTAACATGCATTTACTGATGACTCATCCTGCACTGCACAGATTTTTGCCCAATCAAATGCTCTAAAAGGAGTTTAGAATATAGAACCTGTATGAATGTCTTTCTTCTGCTGAACACAAAAAAAAGATATTTTGAATAATGTCAGTAACCAGAAAGTAAATGGACCAAATTGACTTCCATAGTAGGAAAAAGAAAATACTATGAAAGTCAATGGAGTACATCAACTGTCTGGTTACCGACATTCTTCAAAATATCTTCTTTTGTGTTCAGCAGAAGAAGGAAATGATGACAGAATTCTCATTTTTAAGTGAATTATTCCTTTACTACCATCTGAAACTAAGTGAAGAAAGTGCCAGTCAAGTCATTTCATTGAGTCTTGATTTAAACTTGCCAGTTTGTTCAGGTCAAATCCCTGATGTATTGCTTGTTTTGTCTTTTTTTTTAGTGAATGTGCTTTGAGAATGCTGGTGTCTGCTAAGACACTGAACAAATCACTTATTTGCTTTTTCTCCCTGACTTCCGCTTCTATATGACCTTCCTTCTTTTCACTCATATCTTGCTGTCAGTTACATTTTCTTGATAAATCTTAAATCTATTTATTTCCCAAAAAGGAAATACCAAGCAGCTCTACTTACTGTTGTATATTCAAAGTAATATAGACAGTTATCCGTCAAAATGAACCACCTCCTCTTCCAGGTCTTCACTCTTCCCCCTGCAAGTTCAAATACAGATAATAATAAATAAATAAAAATTAAGGGCTTACATAGTGGCAGAACCTTTACACTGTAAATAAATCATGGCATGACATGGAATTAGTATAGTCCCTGTTTCATGCCAACTAACAGTTACCAAAAGATTTGATTATATTACAGGATCTTTACTTTAAAAATGCCATAGCTTTAAAGGTCTGCCAATAACAGCATTATCTATGTAATCCTGATCAATACAGTGAGATGCTGGATAATACCAGTATAAAATTCAATCCACACTCTAAAAAATGCTTGGGTCAAATACGGACGAACCCAACCACTGGGTTTACTGTAAAACTTACAGTAATTAAAAAATTTAACCAACGGTTGGTTTTGTCCATATTTGACCCAAACATGGGTTGAAACAAGCCAACATTTTTTAGAATGTATAAAGAAATCCGGGGGAACTCAATAGACAGACCTGACAGACAGACAGACAGACAGATGATAGATAGACAGATAGATAGCCTAGTTTTGATAGATAGATAGATAGATAGATAGATAGATAGATAGATAGATAGATAGATAGATAGATAGATAGATAGATAGATAGATAGATAGATAGATAGATAGATAGATAGATAGATAGATAGATAGATAGATAGATAGATAGATAGATAGATATACAAACCTAGTTTTAGCAACCATCCCTCTCTGTCTGGATTAAAGAATGTATGAGTTAGATCATTCCCATCATCTTCAGGAATTTTGAAAGGCTCATTCTTAATGCTCTCATATAAATTCTGTGGGAAAAAAAGACAATATGTAAATGCATGTTCTATCATTAAATAACTGGCAACTCTCTCCATCACAGTATGAGGCAGAGACTCACTCTGAGCAGCTCCTCGGGCAGATCTCCTCCCTCGTTGATTCCCCGATTCATGCAGATGAACCTTTCCACTGTGGGCTTGTCTCTGACATTAGGGTTGTGGAGGCTGGTGTTGAGCATGATGACGGAGAACGAGAGAACGTAGCAAGTGTCTGTGGAGAGAAGAAACTCGGATTAGTCGGTCGGCTCAATAGGTCCAGATTGGCAAAATAAAAGGAGCATGTATGTAAAGATATGAAGAGCATGCAACCGTCTTTTTTTTTCTTGTTTGAATTTTTTATTAGTTGACTGCTAAATGATACATTCTGAAAGCAGAGAGTTTGATGCAACATACAGGCCACTTTTTAATGTTTCTGCATCTTTATGCATGACTCCATGCTGAAAGAAAGATATTAATGCTTTGGACATTCACAGACTCTGTTTATAAATAAATAATCATTTTGCGCTTTGTTTAAGCACAGTGTGTTTCAACATTGCTGACATTTATCCCTGCTGTTATAAAGCTCTGCCTTCAGTGGAGCAGATTTTGTACGGAGTGTGCTGTACTTCAAGAGATTGGACCCGGCATGCAAACTATACAGTTTTAATATTATATATGAAATATTTTGGGAATGAGGCTTTTTTATAAGGCTGAGTAAAAGCTTTAGGCCAACGATGGGCCAAAATGAGGGGTTCAGTTAGAAGTCAAGCTTACTGCTGATAGAAGTCATACTGTACCTGTGGACTGAAAGACACCTGGGTTACACTGGCAATATCGAGCAGCAAAGGCCTCCATCATTCGGTCTATCTTCTGTGCTTCACCGGGAAGTCTGAAACTCCACAAAAACTGCCTGACAGGGAGAGATGGAAATGACACTTCAAATTATAATATTTGATGGACCTTTCTCTCAAGGAATTCATGAAAGTATGTATGATTTTATTTGCATAGAGTAACACAAGGACAATAATTGGCTCTAATCACATTATGCTCTAATCATGGAATATTTTGTCTCCTTTAATTTTTCTTTGCGCTTTGAACATTCATTCAAAGTTTTCTAGTCTTTAATAATATTTGACCACTTAATAGCGTTTGCAAAATGATAAATCTGAATGTTCAGTTAACATTTTCAGTCAAATTTATATAACCAAGGAAAAAAAGTGTTTGAACATTCAGAAATACAATTTTCATAACTTCAAACAAAAACTTATTAGGGGCCGTGCACAGAGAATGCATTTTTCCATCTCATTGCGCTTTTTCCATTGTTTGTCTATGTAAACACGAGATACACAGCTTTGCTTGACCACTGCGTTCACATCTTTTGCAGCATCTTGTGCCTGTAACGCCATTCTAAAAACATAACGCTCAAGTTAAAATTAGTTTGTAAAAAGAGTCTCTAGACCTTGCATTTTTTTTGTTCTACTGACCTGCTTTTTTAACCACAAAAACGTGCTCCATGTCAATGACAAATGACATAGGGTTAAGTTCTGGATTTCTAAATACAATGCAGATCTTAAAAGATGTTGCCCACATTAAAGGTGGACAAAACAGCTGTCTCACCTCAACGCTTGCACCAGGTTGAGGTCAGCAAACTCATGAAGCTCCACAAATGCCTGCAAAACCTTAATGTTGAAGTCATCCCTAAAAATAATGAGAAAAAAAATGTTCAATCATCAGTAGTTATTTCCTCATTTGCTCTAAGCTCCGTCTCCAGAGATACACACTTGCTTATTTTTTATCTCAAGTCAATCAAAAGAGATTCATTGCTTCTTTTCTGTTTTCTACAATGGGTTTCACACCAAATACAAAATGTGCACAAGAACAATCATGTATGACCATGTTTGGTTTGTGGATATAAAAATCATCATTTGAAAATATGTAAAGGTCTTTAAAAAGCAGTGATAGGATCATAAAGTGTAATGAAGAGATGAACCACAGCATATGCCCGATTACACAAGCTAAGACAGAACCACGTCTCCAAACTCTAATCAGAAACACAATAATTACAGCTTCCAGCTCCTCCTCGTAAATACAATTAACAGTAATTGCTTTGTTTTATGACCTTACTTTCTAGTAGCAAACGAAATGGATGACTGTGCGACTGAGCTTCAGGCTAGAGCATAGCCAAGACAACGGTTATCAACTTGGACAGGATGCCTATGTAGACAAGGCTATTTTTATATCTAACAACTATTGCACTGTAGTTCAAGCTTACTCTCTCTTTTTTGTCTACTTATTCAGTAAAGCTGCCTCAGAGGGTGATGTTAAGCATCTAAGTTGTTGCAAACCTTTATGGCTACAATCATACCTTCATTTGACTTGATATTGACAGATGTAGCACTGGGTCGCTTTTTCGAGGCAATAATAATGTTTTATATCTAATCATGTGTTGATATATCGGTAAGGGCGAGATAAGGCGCCTTCACGCTGTCTGGGTGATATGCTAAATATTGTTATGGACATGTGGTCATTCTCAGCTGTTTCAAATAGGGGAAGTCATTTCCTGAGACTGAGAGCAGGATCTTTTATGGAAAGGCCTTATCTAACATCACACATATATTTTACACAAAGACTGTGCCATGTGAGCGAGAGCGCTGTGACTTACCGTTCCCCTAAATAATCTCCTATGACAGTTTTGTTTAAGCCTTCGCCTTTATAGAGGAACTGAGCGATGTCCCCAGGTGTGTGTTGCAGAAGATCATTCTCCAAAAGAAATTGGATTCCCTGCAATGATGTTTGAGATGTTAACCACTTTATGATGTTTGCTTAAGCTCAAAACAATACATGACCCAAGACATCATTTATTATGGCAAAAAAACAACCATAATACCTTTTTAGGATCCATATTGAATTTCTTTCTTCCAACAGCAATCTGCTTGTTCCTCTGAGTGCTTTTGCTGCAATGTGATGTAAAATAACAAATATGAACTAGTATTATCTTCGTCTCAATACTAAACAACTCTTTGTAATCTGTAAGAACAAGAAGAAACTTACGTCTCCCTGACACATGTTAAATTCTCAATCTCTGTCATGACTTCTGAGATCTCAAACTTTAACCTCTGAAAGAATCAGAAAAAGTCATGACTTAAGTTATAGCACTGGTTCTAAAGTTAATCAAATTGATCAAAAATCTTTCTTAATAATCTCATACTTAATGTAATGTAAAATAAAACGCATTCCACCACATCACAAATGACATCCAGCCCCCATTAGTGGGAACTTGTGGTGAAGGTGACATGATAAATGTCAATCACTGAGATATCCTAATGACAATGACTAAAGCTTATACCTCAATGTCATCTAGCAGCTCCTTCTTCCTTCGTCTAATGTTGGACAGTTCATCTCTCTCTTCAAGTGAAAGATCTTCAGGCACTGTTGAGAGACAAATGTGATGTTAAAATGGTTCATCTAATAATAATAACCAAAAAAAAGATTCAAAGAATCTAAAGCTGTATAGCCATATCCCTAACCTAAACTCAAATCCCAAAGTGCTGTATAAGACATAAAAATCTAGAGCACATTTATCCTCATAAATAATGTTAATTCAACTTTCCTTGACTTGCAGCCCAAAACCGAGAAGCAACTCAAGAAGGAAAAACTAGTGTTTTACATAGCCTAAGTACTTCACTTCTCCAGGACACCTACGGTACGACCCAAAATGTTCAAGACAACTTGACCTTCCAAGATGATGGTGGTCCTGCATCTAAATAAGAGACTATAAGCCATTCCAACTTTACAACATTAAAGTGCCAACTGAAACACAGAAGAGTAATCACATACTCATCTGCTGGTTTTACATTTCTCATTTGTGGAGGTTTCAGATGCTTCAGATACTTAAGTCAAAACAGACAATTAACTCCTGAACTGAGTATAATTGTTTTTTTCTTTCACAAGTAGGAGAGTGATTGCTTGTGGCTCAGTGCTTGTAAATGTGGACACTATGAGTGCATTATGTAATTGTACCCCGGGCACAGCAGGATTAGACAAGAGACGGGCTAATAAGAGGGGCAGGGGGGAATTTCCTGTGGTTGTCTGGTTCTGCCTCATGACAATGGAGGGGAAGTTGAGAATGAGTGCATGAATCAAGGTTCAACCTTAACAATAACATTATAGGGTGATTCACTGCAGTCAATCTGAGCTTTCATATTGAGTGCAATGGTCTTTTTTCATTATTTTATTATTATGTAAAAGCCATACTAAATCTTAATGAGGAACCATTTGTTCATTACGCAACAGGGTCTGGATATGGTCAAATGTAACTAGTGTAGAATAAATGGGGTAAAAATAGAATATTCCTTCCAGATATGAACATTATGTGCCTATAACTTGCCATGTGGAGTTGGCAAAAATCACTAGAACAGAAGTAAATTCCCTTCTAATGAAATTAAGCCACATTTGCCTGAGGCTCATAGTGAAAATGAGTTTGTCTTCATTAAAGCATTATATGGAAGGCATTATTTAAAGATTATCAAGCTGCTTTCCATATTATATAAATCTTATGTTGAATTTTAAAAAAAGAAAAAAAGAAAGAAATGCTAAAATATCCGTCATTAGTGATGACATCACCACCCGCACCTTCTTGTGGGAAAAACAGGAATGTCGACTGCATGCAAAACTGTCAATTCAAAGCTTCATTCCATCAGCATGAGTGACACTTTGCTTGGAAACAATTACAGCTGTTTGTGAAAAAGACTGCAGTGTATTGAAATTCAGCATTGCCTAAATTAGACAAAATTCAACTGAAAATCACATATAAACTAAGTCTGGGTTCAGTAAGATTTATTTGAAAAAATAACTTTTTATCTTTTAAAACAGTTGAGCTGCTAAATATTTTTTACGGAAACTGATTAAACAAAATTCAGGATTTTTCAGTGAATAAAAAATTCAAAAGAACAGTATTTATTTTTCATCGAAATCGTATTTATTATTTGAAAAATGTATTTACTGTCACATTTGATTACAAAAAAGTAAAATCATTAAAAAAAAAAAGTAAATCATCTCACTGACCCCAATCTTTTGAACGCTAGTATACGATTTTAGGAAAAGATGAATTGGATTCATGTTGACGTTCTGGGTGTAAATGTGGATATTAAGGGTTTGCAGGATGCTTTGCATCCTGGCCTCTAACACCCCTTTAATAAACACACTGGCCTCAATCCCTCTAACTATATCTTATCCTTATTCGCAATAGCCGCACAGAAGGCCAGCTGCTCCAAATCCAGGCTTACCCATTGATATCAACCACACACTCAGACCAGGACCCACAGGACAGGAAGTGTGTGCCACACATAGATGTGTCCCAGTCACTAGCCTATCCAAACAAGATAAAAATGCACAAAGCGCCTGTAAAGGCTTATTTGGGCTATATGTTGGTCCATTTTCTTAATTGCTAGTTAATGCATCTGTCAGTGATCATGAAAATATTACAGTAGTATAGCTGATAATAACCAGCTACCAAGTTTCAGAGATTATATGAGCCTGATAGACATGTTAGATTGTTTCTAATACCATTTAATTGTACACTTAATACCCTGTTTTTAAGAATAAGAAGGATACTTACATCACGGTTAACCAGTGAGACAGATGGAATGGGCAGAGAGCTTATCTCTATTCAAAAGAGAAAAAAGTTGCTTTCTGAACAGTGTGTGCTTCTCTTTATCCTCTTAGAGCCCCCCGAATGTGTATTTATCAAATAACAGTATTAGCAAAGAAACATTTGGGATATACCCACAACATCTGCTTCTATATTCACAGTTTTAGGGTGAGACTTTATTGGATAAAGCCAGGCAACAGTTCCAATGTAAAACCAACAATCCTGGACGTTTGTTTTATGGTTTTTTTGAAAATAGAAAATGTAGCACCTCTTTATAAAATACTTTTGAAATACTGTTCAAAAGTTATAGGTGAGTGAGATTTTCTTTTTTGAAAGAAATTAATACTTTTATTCAGCAAGTACGCATTAAAATGATCAAAAGTGACAGTGAAGACTCAAAAAAATGATTTCTCAAATAAATGCTGTTCTTTTAAACTTCCTATTCATTTAACAATCTTAAAAAGAAGTTTCACCGTTTCCACAAATATATTTAGCAGCACAACTGTTTTAAACATTGATGATAAAAATAAATGAGCACCAAATCTGCAAGATGCCATCACAGGCATAAATTAAGTTTTCTTTTTAAATGTACCTAGTTTAAAAGGTATTTTAAATAAAATAAATATTTTACAATATAATTTTTTTAACTGTAATTTCGATAAAATAAATGCAGCCTTAGTAATGCAGTCATTAAAAAAAATTCTCTCCAAAACATTAAAAAAATCTTACCGACCCCAAACTTTTAAACAGTATTATTTTTTCCTTAAATAAAATATTATACAATAGACCAAAACGTGTCTAAAACCCACATCCCCTTCAATGTCTCTTTCTGCATTAACAAAACCTGCAAATGATAAAGACGTAATGCCCAAGAATGCACGGCTGGCGAATCCAACATTCCTGACATGAAAGAGATGGGGCTTTGGGACGGTCCTGACTCAGTGGGTGGAAAACTGGACAAGGCTCTTTTGTACTACTGGCAGTTTGTTTTTAAATCTCCTGCTGGGACAAAAGGGTTTGACAACCCCATCAAAAAAGTTATTTAGGTTTTTAACTTTCCACTTTCACATTTTGATTAAAATATGAAAATATTTGCATTCAATAACAATAATTCACAATCCACTCATTTCACCACCGTTCAACTGGTGCTAGAGCTCATAAAACGTCTTGGAAGGCCCTCCAGACTTTCTTCAAATCAATTCCATATGTGGCACTTAGAAGACAACAAACACTGAACGCTAAAAGCTCTCTCTCCTTCTTCATCCAATGACAATAATCAGGATGCAACCACATGATAAATGTTTAACATCATCTTAAAGTCTGTAATATTCACAGATTAAACCTCATATCAAAATCTCAATAGACAGCAAACATAAACATCAAATCTTGTGGAGCATGACATCTCAGATCTATCAGTAATCAGAACGGATATTATACAGCAGTGAAATGTAAAAATACAATGTTTTTGATAATAATAACATGGCTGACATTGTCTTGACCTTAAGCAGATTTGCCAGGCACGGTGTCCTTCAGATCTCTGCTGGTGCAGTCACACCATTGATGAGGTTTTGACCACTGCCTGTGTCATCCCTGGTGCCAGACGGCTCCTCAGGAGAGCCTGGACCAGACACCGGTGCCATCAGACACAGACAATGTTAATGAGTGCCAGGCCACACGGTTTCTCCTTTAATCAGTCTGAGAAAGTCTGTCCCTTTGTTGGTCCTTAGAAGTAGCGGCTCCTGGCCGTAAATTTAGGTAGGGCAGATTCTAGGTCTTAACGCTAGATTATGAAAAACATTTTGTAAGCTTTATATTCTAATTGCTGAACACATCAGATGCACTTTTGACAGAATTGTAATGTCCTTGCGTTATTCAGCCTGAGGGTGGCGCTCTAATGGTGATTGACAGACTTTAGTACACATGACAAACGCATAGAATGCCATTTTCCGAATGTTGTTTTAGAATTTTGCAAGTTGTGGAGGAATTCCAGTGAGGAAAACAAAGTCATGTCTATTCAACATAACTACAGAACAGAACAGAACTGTTACAAAAAAAGTCACATTTGCGAGTTTATTTTTCCTGCAATTGCGAGTTTATAGCTCACAAAAAGATGTCAGAATTGCGAGATATAAACTCACAGTTGCGAGTTATAAAGTCAGAATTGCGAGATATAATGTTGCAATTGTGTGTTATAGTCAGAATTGTAATATAAACTCACAATTGCGAGAAATAAACTCTCAGAATTGCACGTTCATATGCATATTATAAAGTCATAATTGTGAGATATAAACTCGCAATACTGAGAAAAAAAGTCATATTTGCGAGTTTATTTCTCGCAATTGTGAGTTTATGTCCCACAATTCTGACTTTATAACACGCAATTGTGACTTTATATCACGCAATTCTGACTTTATATCTCGAAATTCTCAGAAATAAAGTCAGAATTGAAAGGTGTAAACTCGCAATTATGAGATAAAAAGTCGCAATTATCTTTTAAATTCATATTCACTATTAACTTCCATACTATTCACATGGCCATGTTTAAACTATAGGATGTACGCTTTCATTAATTTGATATGCTACTCCACATTGGTAACACAGACATGCCAACTAGTAACTGACCAGATTCAGACTAATATACACATAACTGAAGTGGATTGATCGTCTTGGGCTGAAAAACTGTTTTTTACGTAGGGTTTACGTATAAGGAAACGTGAAAATAAGCGCGGCAGTCTGAAATCTGCCACAATGACTCAATTAGAAAGCGCTGCAGTTCCAAGTTTCACCACAGATTAACATTGTCAATTTGTGGGGTGCTGTAGAGAGAGGGAGGGCTCAGAGACAATGTGCTAAATTTTAATCAGAGGTGGACAGTAACAAAGTACATTTACTTGAGTACTATACTTAAGAACACTTTTTGAGTATCTGTACTTTACTTGAGTATTATTTTTTCAGGAAACATTTTACTTTAACTTCACTACATTTGAAAGACAAATATCGTACTTTTTACTCCACTACATTTCTGTCAAGGTCCTTGAGTAGAAAGTAGTAACGTCAGTCAAGGGAGGATTTTGGTTGGAAATGAAAGTCGAGTTGACGTTAGAACCCGACTTTCGTCACTGATGTCAACACGATTTTCATTTTCAACCACAATACAACGTCTCGTCTGTCCAACGTTGGAGATTAACGTCAATCTGATTTTCATTTCCAACGTTGGGTTTGGTCTTATAAATGCAAATTTTGTCATTGTTTTGGAGCACACTAGCTTATAACAGTAAGGCTAACATATTCATACTAAAAGCCCAAAAACTTTAAATAGGGCAATATTTGAGTGAACAGCCATTTGGGTGTCCGAAACCATTGTGGACGTTATTGAGTGCACTTATTCAATCTCACATTCAATCCCACTACTGGAACTGTGTTCTAGAAATAAATTTGATATTGATATGAGGGTAGGTAGGCAGGCATAGATTCAGAGGCATAAGGTACTGTAAGTATTACATACAACAATGCAACAATAATAAAACAATGCATTGACATTTACTTTTTACTTTTGATACTTAAGTACTTTTAAAAACAAGTACTTCTGTACTTTCACTTTAGTAAAAAGTCTTTACAACTTTTACTTGTAACGGAGTAATATTCGACCAGTAGTATCTGTACTTTCACTCAAGTAAGGAAGTTGTGTACTTTGTCCACCTCTGATTTTAATACACCCTGCTAACTTTTACGACTTAAATTAGTCTAGAAAATTGGAAAAAAATATTTGTTCCAGAATGCTGAACCCATTTACAATTTATTATTAATTAAGTCTATATAGAGGTAAAAAGGACATCATTTTGTGGTTCTGATAAGAGGGCTCTCCTTGACCCCCTAGCGGTCTTTCTTTGCAGTCAACCATCTGTCACAGAAACTGATGGAAAATGGTTTTCCATTTGTTTTTTCCCACGGTAAGATAAGACAAACTAGCCATTGAGTCCAAGGCTTTGAAGTTTTCAGGATCATGATACAAGAGGAACTGGAAAGACCTACTGAGCTAATGGTACCTCTATCTTCTTGCTTTCTTGTTCTTGTAGACATTTACAATTGGTCTTTGTCAGATAAAGTGATTACAGCTGTAAATCAGCATAGCAATGAAACTGGCTACATGCTCAAAGGTGCTTGAGATGTCTGGCTTTTAGGTCTAGTTTTTGGTTCTTTTTTTTTTTCTTTTTTTTACACTGATATACCAAAACAACTCTCACAGAGTAACAGCCTCACACTAAATCACTAGCATTATCTCCACAGTAATATAGTAATTGAAAGCAGAATTATTGGATAAATATCTGAAAGCCCACTGGTGCTTGTCCAAAATGTGTTCAAATTGACAAAATGTGCAAGCTCTGAAATCTTTCCAAAAGTGACCAGGTGGCTACAATCAGTGTAGTAAAGTTAAATTTAATTATTTTGTCAAAGTTTCAAATTTTATATCTAAAGAAAGAACAATACAAACCAAAGAAATAAACAATATCTTCCAGTCCCTTTAAAGTTACAATGGAAACCATGGTATCCACCAAAATACCATAGTTCCTAGTTATTTGTAACTATTCTAGAATAAAAATACTTCTCTTTTTTTGGAATACATTAGTCATTTACATTTTAATTTCAATTTAATTTCTTTTTATTTTATTTCCTCTTTTGACTTGTGCTAACATCATGTGATAGTTATTACATTATTACTGTATTAACAATAATGGTAGTATGTATACTAGGCAGAACTATGCTTTATTTGGCTGTGTCCGAAATCGCCCTTTATAATAGCCGTTGGGGTTGGTTCCAGGGGTGGAGGATGTCATGGGGGGTATTCTGATATTCAGATTCTAAGGCAGAGTAACAGTTTAATGTTCTACAACAAAATAGAGCAAGCTTTGGTGATAACAAATAAGTAAATATTTAATTGCTTAATTACATCAAAAATGGAAAAAGTTGGATAAAAACGTACAAACGTACACACAAACTGACCAACAACCGCAACTTTCAGATGCCATTTTTTTTTTTTTTGCTCAACTTTTAGGGAATGGAACGCAGAGGATTGTGGGATTTCAAAGGCAGCAAAGGATACATCTATGCTGCCTTCAAAAATCGATCAGATGAAGATATTTTAGGAGACAGGAAGTGAAGCTAACATTGGATTTGGACGTGCCATGATGCCTTCATACCTTGGAAGGCATAATTTTTTTTTAGCTTTCGAAAGCAGCCTATGTTAGATGTTTATAAATGGAGCGTATTGATTTGCGAAATGTAAAAACTGGAGTGGATTTAATAATAAAAAACATTGTGACAAGCAATGCTCGTTGTTGTAGCTTCTTTTGAAACCATTTTCTTTGGTGGAGAAGATAACTAACCTTTTTTTGTGTGTGTGTGTGTTTGAAATGTAAGTTACTTAGTTATTGTTTGTTGAACTGTTGTATAAAGCAACACTCTCCCGGTTGTGTAGTTGTATTGAATGAATGTCAACCCCGCTGGTTATGTGATACTGATCAATTCTAAAAGTAGCATTTTCTAATTAATAAATTTGTTATTTATGCAGAGCTCTATAAAAAACGAGCACTTGACTAATTAAATGCCTAATTATCCCTCTTGGCACCACAGCTGTACTCATAAACATCTCACGAGCTACTTCAAAGAATCTCCACATCAAACAAACTGACGACCTACATATGGACAGCCATATGAACGGAATAAGACTGAAGTGATGTTCAAATTCTTATCAAACACAGTGACAACATATTAACAACAAGAACACTAGCAATTTCAAGTAAAAATGAAACATCTTTCATACAAAGCAGAAACTGTTAAAGTGTAAATAATATCACTAATGATCCAGTCGATGATAGGTATAAGCCTATTAAAAGTAATAATAGAAAATATTATATTAAAATTTACTTTTTTCTCCTACACACCCCGTTCAGTGCTGATGAATAATGGTTATCTTCACAGTGAGGAAATCGTGTGAGTAGCCTATATAGTGTTTGGGCATCAAAGCGCGTTTCCAATCAACAGCACGCGCCTCTTACGCGCAAAAATGCTGTCTAGATAGGCAGCTCACTCGGTTTTGAGACAAACCAGAGACTGACAGCTGCTTATGCTTGCAAAAAAAAAAAAAAAAAAAAAAGAAAAAAAAAAAAAAGAAAACAGAAACCTTACCTCGGTTATCTTCATCCATGTTCATGCTGCGAAGAGACTTGATGTAAATAACGTCCTGCAGTAATAGATTACTACCCTAATATTATCACACTGGTCAAAATGAAATCACATTAGGATACACACTGAGCTCATCGTAACCCAGTTGAGGGACAGCATTAAATTTAATTCGCATAATCCATAAATTGCTGCATAGACGGACATAAATCCTGGTGAAACAAATGAATATGCAGCCGCTGTACGCCAGCTTCCATTCGCCTTCATCCACAGAGAGACTGTGAGAAGAAACAGCTTCATTTAGCCAACGAATAGAGGCTCCGCCCATCACCATAATCTATGAATATATACTATGACTGATGAGTGATTGCATCCTGGTCTTTACATCTAGTCTAAATAAGCTATGTCACTGTCAGGCAAACGTCTCGAGGGCAAGTCAGAAGAATTTATATATATATATATATATATATATATATATATATATATAGCTATTAAAATAAAATACAAAATAATGTATTTCAACATTCTATATTTCTAACGTGTTGATGTTGAAAGAGAGAAAGGCATGCTTTATATTAATTTTATATTAATTATATGATCATTATTTTATTAATTATTATATAATATGACTAATATTACATAATAAGAATAATATAATACAATTAATTAATGAAACATATTTATTTATGAATATCAAGGCTAATTATATTTTTGCCACATGGTCTCAAACTAAATATGTAATAAGGCAAGGCAAGGCAAGGCAAGTTTATTTATATAGCCCATTTCATACACAATGGCAATTCAAAGGGCTTTACATAGAAGAAATAAAAATAATAAAAATAAATAAGAATAATTAAAATAGTTTAGAAAAATAAAATAAAACACAGTACAGTACAAACAGTCGGACGAACAGCGGCACAGTGCTCATTCAGTAAATGCACAGCTAAACAGATGTGTTTTGAGTCTGGATTTGAATGTGACCACTGTAGGAGCACGTATGATCTCTTCTGGAAGCTGGTTCCAGCTGCGGCTGGCATAGTAGCTAAAAGCCGACTCGCCATGCTTAGAGTGAACTCTTGTTTCTAGCTGATGTGATCCTAATGATCTGAGTGATCTGTTGGGTTTATATTCAGTGAGCATATCTGCAATGTATTGAGTTCCTAGGCCATTGAATGATTTATATACCAGTAATAATACTTTAAAATCAATCCTAAATCTAACTGGGAGCCAGTGTAAAGACCTGAGGACTGGTGTGATATGTTCATATTTTCTGGTTCTGCTCAGAATCCTGGCAGCAGCGTTCTGTATGAGCTGCAACTGTCTTATGGTCTTTTTGGGAAGGCCAGTGAGTAGTCCATTACAATAATCCACCCTGCTGGTGATGAAAGCATGCACAAGTTTCTCTAAGTCTTGTCTGGAAACAAAGCATCTAATTCTTGCAATATTTTTGAGATGATAGTATGCTTATTTAGTTATTGCTTTGACATGACTACTGAAACTAAGGTCTGACTCTAGTGTCACACTGAGATTCCTGACTTGATTTTTAGTTGTTTGACCCCTAGAGTGAAGGTATGCATTCACCTTGAGAACTTCATCTTTGTTTCCAAACGCAATAACTTCAGTTTTGTCTTTGTTTAACTGAAGAAAGTTTTGCCACATCCAACTGTTGACTTCATCAATGCATTGGCACAGGGAGTCAATGGGGCTGTAATCGTTAGGCGATAGGGCTAAGTAGAGCTGTGTGTTGTCTGCATAGCTGTGGTAAGCAATTTGGTTCTTTCTCATTATTTTGCTCATTGGGAGCATATACAGGTTGAACAGAAGTGGAGCAAGAATTGAGCCTTGAGGGACTCTGCATGTCATGGATGTCCACTCAGACTTATGGTCTCCTATACTCACATAATAACCTCTCCCATCTAAGTATGACTTGAACCATTTTAGGACTATCCCAGAAAGCCCCACCCAGTTTTCCAGCCTGTCAAGAAGTATGTTATGATCGACAGTGTCAAATGCAGCACTGAGGTCGAGAAGTGATAATTTGCCTGGATCAGTATTTAAGCGAATATCATATATTATCTTTATGAGCGCTGTCTCTGTGCTGTGGTGCGGTCAGAAACCAGATTGAAAATTGTCAAAGTATCCATTCGAGCATACTAATTTGTTCAGCTGATTGAAGACAGCTTTTTCAATGATCTTGCCTATGAAAGGAAGATTTGAGATCGGTCTATAGTTGCTTAATATGGTCTTATCCAGATTGCTCTTTTTCAGGAGGGGCTTGTCAACTGCAGTTTTCAGGGAGTTTGGAAAACTCCCAGAGAGAAGTGAGGCATTTACCACTTCTAGAAGATCTGCTTCTAAACTGTTTAACACACTTTTGAAAAAAGATGTGGGAAGTGTGTCAAGAGCGCAGGTTGATGTTTTAAGGTGCTGTACGGTTTCTTCCAAAATTTTGCCATCAATTTCTTTGAAATCAGACATAGTAACTACTTTCTCAGGTGGTCTGATCTGTCTGAACTCAAGGATGTGCTGATCACCTTTCTGATATTATTGATTTTCTCAGAGAAGAAAGAAGCAAACTCACTGCATTTGCTGTCTGAGAGCATTTCACTGGGAATCTGGCTTGGGGGGTTTGTGAGTCTCTCTACAGTAGCAAAAGGAGTGTGTGTGTTGTTTAAATTGCTGTTTATAATATTTGAGAAGAAAGTCTGTCTAGCTTTGCCTAGTTCCAAATTGAAAGCATGGGTCCTGTCTTTGTAGATGTTATAATGGACTATAAGTTTTGTCTTCCGCCACATGCGCTCTGCTTTTCTGCATTGTCTTTTCATATTTTGCACTGCTGTTGAGTTTCTCCAAGGTGCTTTTAGTCTGCCACTCTTCTTCCTGACTTTCACAGGAGCAATATCATCAATTACACTTTTAACTTTTGAGTTAAAAGAATCAAGGAGAAAATCAGCAGAGTCAGCAGATATGCTTGGTGTTAAAGATATAGCTTTCATAAATAGTACACTAGTGTTCTCATTTAAGCATCTCTTCTTGACAGACACATATCTAGCTTCAATGGCAGGAGAAATCAATATATCAAAGAAAATACAGAAATGATCAGACAGTGCTACATCCTTAATAACAATCGATGAAATGTTTAGACCCTTACTAATAAGTCAATCTAGAGTGTGTCCACGATTGTGTGTGGGTCCATGTACATGCTGATTCAGATCAAAAGTTTTTAAAACAGTTTTGATTTCTTTTGCCATATTGGTTTCTGCATTATCTATGTGAATGTTAAAATCTCCAGCAATGGCAAAACAGTCAAACTCTGAGGTAATTGTTGATAACAGTTCTGTAAAGTCCTCAGCAAAGGCTGGAGAGTATTTTGGAGGCCTGTAAATAATGATAAGTAAAATGCGTGGAGCACCTTTTAACACAATACCCAGATATTCTAAAGACGGGTAATTCCCAAATGATATTTGATTACATTGATAGATATCTTTAAAAAGAGCAGCTAGACCCCCACCTCTCTTAACAGCTCTGCAGACACTCATAAAAGTAAAGTTAGGAGGGGATGTTTCATTTAGGATTGTTGCACTGCAGCTGTCTTCTAGCCAGGTTTCATTTAGAAGCATAAAATCCAGGTTGTTTGTGGTTATTAAGTCGTTGACTAGAAGTGATTTATTTTTAAGTGAGCGGATGTTTAAAAGTGCTAACTTAACAGTCTTACTTTTTGTCCCCACAGCAATCTTAGTTTGACGTGTAATAGGCACCAGATTAGTTGGGTTTGCTGTACGGCTATTAAAGGCCTTCGACTTTCTATCTTGAAATAGAATAGCAATAGAGAAAGATACTGGCACACTGGGTTCCCGCTTGTTCTGTAAACATTTGAGAAAGTTACTGTTATCATAGCGGGGACCCAACACATATCACTGAGAGCTGGTATCAGTTGTTTTTGGTTCACCTCGAGCAGATGGAGGAGGGTGTGGGCCCTGGCGTTGTGGCAGAGGCCGAAGAGCTCTCACAGGAGGAGGAGGCCGAGCTGGGCCCGCAGGCTTTGGTGGTTGCGGTGCCTGCCGTTTTTAAGAATATAAGAATATAAGAGACCTGGAAAAATACCTTATGACGTAATATGCAATATCCTGAGCTTTATATGCAAGAGTGATGTCAGCAAGAGGTGAAGAATACCATGCCCCTACAATGACTGTATGGAATACAGGAACTTGCCTGTTTTCCGGACACAACTTGTCAGCTAGTATTAGTCACACAATTTCCCAGGTAAGCTGAGGTCATGGTCTCTCCAAGTTCTCCCCTTTTGTGTCATGAATTTCAGTTCTAAAATTTTGTCATGAATTCCATCTTAAGTGCAAAGTGTTATGTGGCTTTCTGAAAAATCTTGCAACATCCAAATAGCTTGAAAAGGGGATTGCCACTTTGAAGCAAAAATGACCTCTGATATTTCACTTAATTTACATGGATTTGAATGCCCCATTATTTGGAATTCTTAACAAACAGGTTTTGTGTTTTGCTATTGGCATAATTCAGTCTAAGGAACTGTTGTAAACCTTCAGTTCAAAAGTGTTGTCCCTGTGTCTCCGAAACTGACTTTTAATTATTTAAATGATCACATCCGAATATGTTATGTAAGATATTACTGCATGAGAATTAAAAGAGCAGAACGTAATGTTCTGTGACTGCAGCACACAGCCAGGCCCTGTGTGTGAGGAAACAACTATGAAGTAGGTGTAGGGAAAACAGGGGCTTCAGGGTGGGAATGACATCCTGTGTGGGAAACAGATATCCGCTGAAGCTCATGAAGATAATGTTGTTTGCGTTTTCTTCCTTTTTTTCCAGGGCAAAAAAAAAAAAAAAAAACACACCCATGAACTTCACTTGTAACACCCAGTTCACTCTTGCGAAACAAAGATGAACATTTATTTGGTTTAATAATGGAGCTATGGTGCTGAATACACTAATTAATGGCAATCTCTTAAAAAACAGCTGACAACAGGTTGTTTGTAGAGAACCTGTTTAGCCTGTCTACAATAGCATTGTCAGTGGACAGAAGGAGACAACACAGGTATGCAGTCACACTGATGGTTTATTTACAGGAAGCAGAGAACAAGCAGGAGAAACAGGTAAGCTTTCACAGAGAGTTTTGGTTGAATGACTTATCTTGTGTTTAAATCTCTTTGTACTTTGCAGGTGCGTGGCGGACCAAAGTGACTGAAGACGGTGAAGCTGAAGAAGAAGACAGCGAAGGCTGACAAACAGGGATCTAGGTGCAGGTGAGCAGCAACAGGTAGGTAGTCAGGTAACTTGAGCGGTAGTGATCAACACGACCAGTGATGTGTGGACCTTCCCTCGCACTTTGTAACACATCTTTCCCTCGTGGGTCAAAATGACCCGAAGCCCTAAGATGATACTTTTTTTTTCTTTTCTTTTCTTTTTTTCTAGAAAGCTTATTATGTTTCATTTTGATCTTTTTTTTTAATGCACTTTTTTTGGATATTCTTTTATTATTATTTTATTTACCTTTAAATTACTATATTTGTCCAATAAATAATAAATAGTCATTTAAGCACATTCCTCACATTCTTTCAACTTAAATTCAAAATAACTCACAATTTCACGCATAACCCTTTTAATTCAGCTCAAAATATCTACACTGAGTGTCTTTGCCGACCTCTTGTGGAAAAAAATAATATAACATGATATTTCATGACTCTTGCCACTAGATGGCCTTATTCTGAGAAATTTTGCTTTTCCGCTGGGTCCTAAAGTCATTTATCTTAAGTATGCATTTAGATACACATGTAGACATTATAAAATATTTTTTTGGGTAAAGTTTTAGCATTTTTACTTTGAATTTTGAGTATTTTTAGGTTTTTCTATGTGCACTGAAGCATTCCTCGCGTTCCATTCATTCCTAAGGGGGTCAAATTGACCCGCGAGGGAAGGACAATCACAAAACTCATCGAATCCATAAAAATAAAAATAAATAGTGTATTTGTGATTGAAGTGCGACAAAAGTCCTAGGGTCTTGGACCCCTCTGATGAACACTCAAATTTTAAATATTTGTAAAAAAAATTGTTTCGGGTCAAAATTACCCGAGAGAATGATGATACTGTGATGGTGACAGGTGTGATGAATTAGAATTCAGGTGAGGC
This sequence comes from Leuciscus leuciscus, assembly GCF_965113295.1. NCBI lineage: Eukaryota > Metazoa > Chordata > Actinopteri > Cypriniformes > Leuciscidae > Leuciscus > Leuciscus leuciscus. The sequence goes on along the minus strand of NC_138745.1, from coordinate 18,953,718 downwards.
TTTAGTGCTGAAGGGTCTGGTGTGGACTCTGTGACAAGCATGACCTGGATCTGTAGATTGACATGAAAGTTTACTTATCAATATGAAAGTTTACTTATCAATACATTATGTAGTGTATTTCAGCACAGTGGTTTGTACAAATTGCACATTTAGAATATTCCCTTTCATGGTAATATAGCTGTTTGTGAATGAAAACGTTCTTCAAAGTTGTAAAGTTGAAAGTGCACTATAAATGAAAGCTTTAGCATAAGTTCTGCCAGGAAGACTCAATTTCTACGTCACTTATTATCTTCACTTCTATCCAATCATATTCTAATACTTGCTGTATAAAAGATCGGTACTTACACATGTTTGAATTCGCAGACGCATACAATTACCTCCATTCTCCCCACCACCACCAGGATGGTCCCTGTCCTTACCTCCCGGGGGGTCGGCTGCGCCCCTGCCTTTGTCTTCAGGAGATACGTCACTAGGAGATACACTAGGAGATACACTCAGAAAGGAGATTTGTATATAATGCCTGCCTATGTTGTATGTTGTCCACCCACAAACAACTTGACAAGCCCTCAACATGTCACTTTACTGACGACTGCTTCTCAAATCTCGGAGTTCAATGCGGGATTTGCAAAACGCTTGCTCTAGAAAGATGGGTTCATACCCAGTTTATTTGGACCAACAATGTCCTCAAGCCCATGACCCGGAAACGGATCGAACTCAGTCATCTTGAAGGATATCTCAATTCTCTAACTGCAAGGAATGAGGTGCGAGAAAGCTTCGAAGAGTCATGAGCTGCATTCGAAAACTGAAAAATGCTGCCCTCGGAGACTGCATTCCAAGGCATCAAGGCACGTCCTTTATAGTTGAATAAAGTCGTTATTTTTGTTTATTTTGCACACAAAAAGTATTCTCGTTGCTTGATAAACTTAAGGTTGAGCCACTGTAGTCACTTGGACTATTTTAACATTGGATTCTTTACTAACTTTTCTGGGCTGGCAGATGCAATAAGGAGTGAGCTAGCTCTCAGATTTCATCAAAAATATCTTAATTTGTGTTCCGAAGATGAACAAAAGTCTTGTGGGGTTGGAACAACATGAGGGTGAGAAATTACTGACAGAATTTTCATTTTTGGGTGAACTAACCCTTCAACTTCACTTCCTATCTCCAGAGATACCTTCATCTGATCGATTTTTTTAAAGACAGCATAGATTTATCCTTCGCTGCATTTGATATCCAACAATCCTGTGCTTTCCATTCTGTGACAGTTGAGCTAAAAAAAGCTCTGAAAGTAGCGATTGCTGGTCAGTTTTTGAGTAAATGTACGTTTTTGACCAACGTTTTCCACTTTTGATGTCATTTCTAGCGAGAAATTACTATTGTAGCTAGTAATTAAATATTTGCTTAGTTATCACCAAAGCTCTCTCTATTTTACTGTAGATCATTAAACCGTTACGCTGCCTTAGAAGTCTGAAATCAGTTTTGTGAGGTACCTTCGTGCACAAATGCTGCCTGCAAAGTCATTGCCTTATAGAGCAACAAGTCAGCTACCTAAGATTTTGGATGCAGCCATGAGCGAGGATACACAGGTGTGTCCTTCCCTCGCATCCTAATGCCCAGTACACATTGTATGATTTTGGGCTCTCCCAGACAAAAGATAACCAATCATGGCAATTTCTGTGGTCAAGGCTCCAAAACGGTGGTTCTACATCGTATAGTGAGAGAGGTTCAAAGATCACCGTTGTCACGGTCTTGCGACCAAAGAGAGCCTGCGAAAGGTTTCTGACAGTGTCAGAAATTTAGCATGAACATCTCACAGTCAAGTGTGTTTGCTGCTACGACCTATATCTACTGACTGGCCAATAAAAATGCAACATGAAATGGCATATTGATCATATTTATGTAAGACCAGCAGTTTAAGAAAGAGGATGTCATTGCATATACTCTGGGAGCCACTTGCACACGTTTACTGGCAGGAGCTGACAGCACAGAAAATGGACATACTACCTCTTATGAATGTTTACATAAAGACCTCCACATTCAATCGTGCCATCATACAAATCAGTGAGACACTGTCTCGTGGCTTATCATGGTGAGTTTATATTTTAACATCCTCATGATATTGAATTCTTGTTCCCTTTCTTATCAGCTTGATTTAGCATTTTAATACCTATATAAATATATAAATGTACCTATATATAAACATTATAATATTACAATGTAGGAAATATTAATGCATAACTATTTTTTTTAAATGTTACATCTCCGTAATTATAGTAGGTAAAGAATGATTACAGACTTCAGTTGAATCAGGTGTCAGATACAGGACAACATTATCTTGGTATAATTCCTAAGCTGTAACTGCTTTTGTTATTTTTGGACATCAGGCAGTCTTACTGGACTCCTGTAGCTTCCAGATACCAAAAGATGTCTGTTGCCTTCATGTGAATGTGAGAACCATTCCAAGGAAATAAATACCTATAATGGCAAAACTAGGAGTTTCAATGAGAATAAGGAAAATATATTTATTGTAAAGTCTGTAGTACTTCTGAGGACTGTTTGAAACAGAAAATGCATTGAAATTATTTGGAGAAACTCAAAAGAGTACACAGATATAGAGGTGATCATGGACTCGAATGGACTCACTATTTAAAAGGTTTCAAGACAAAAGTTATTCTCATATTTAATACAAGGTTTCTTTTGGTATGGGTCTATACAGAAACTCAAAAAGTATCTACTCTCAGAAATATTCACTGAAAATTGCATAAACTAGTTTCAGTCCTCCTATTACTGGCCTCAACAATAAGATGGTCTGGAATGATTTTCTATGTTAGACTATTCAACATGCCTTCCATGAATGCAGGGAAGCTTCATAATCCAAAAGCTCATTTCATTTCTTAGATTTGATGATGTAGACTTGACCGCTCTGCACGAGCCCTTATGATGTCGTGGTGAGAATTCGAAGAGTTCATTGATGGTTGTGGAATGTGCAGCCCATATATAAAGTCTTGAAAATCCCATATTAGTTTTAGTTTGGAGAAACATTGCAGAAAGTAATTGTCATGGGTTAGAGTTTCTCCTGCAAAAAAACAGCAGTTAGCAAGTGTGTGTGCAATTCCCATCCACATACAATCCACCGTCAACATGCCAAATCCTCATCGGCTTGATGGGAGGAGTGCTGGTATTGGTGATGAAAGAGGTAGAGGAGATGTGAGAGAGGAGAAGAGGGTGAAAAAGAAAAGGAGGTTTTGGAAGAGGCTGGTCTGCTTCAATATCTCTCACCCAAGAGCTGGTTGAGTGAGATAGTGGAGCAGAATGAGCAGGTAGGAGGACGCTGAGGCTGGACCTTTTTATAAGATCTACTGATGGTAATTCTTTTTTATATATTTATTGGAGCTCTGTACATCAAAAAGCTACTCCATAAAGATAGATTTTTCTTTTTTATCTTTTTTGTAGAGGTTAAACATGCATCTTAACTGAAGAGATCGCACGGCATGTGATGTGGCATGTCATTGAGGCTGCCAACAACTGCTGTAGCCATGGAGTTCTCCATAGAGACATCAAACAGGAGAACCTATTAGTGAACACGGACACCCTGGAGGTGACACTAATTGATTTTGTCTGTGACGACTGCTGTATAAATCAACGTATGACACCTTTAGCGGTATGTATTAAAGTTGTAGTTTGGGACTTAACTATAGTGATGAGTTACACCATGTTATATCCTAACTGGGCTAAAATTAATGAACCTGACATGGCACAATACTAACTAAATTTAGACAAAAAAAAAAAAGTGTAGACAGACAAACAAACTTGTACCTACAGTCCCAGAGCTTCTTGTTATGGGCGCTCCAGCCACCCCAGAAGTTCCTGCCAATTCTGTCCCAGTGGTTCTTGTCAAAGCAGTTTCTTGTCACTGTTGCACCAGAGGTTCCCTTCATCGCTGCCTGAGATGTTATCTCATGGCCACTCCAGAACCTGCTAACATTCCAGAGTTCCCCTAATGGCAGCTCCAACCCAAGTGCTTCTTTTCCTGGCAGTGCATGTCAAAGCGAACAAGGCAGAAAAGATCTGTGTCATGCATGCCTCAGAGGTTTCTGTCCCAGAATGACAGAATTCAGAAGGAAGCATCTCCACACAGTCAAAAATAAATTATACATTATACGTTTTTGTTTGTTTCAGTTTTCAGTGAAATGAGAAGTTTTAAAACATTACACATGATTTATGTGAAAGGAAACTTTATTCATAAATGGTTACACAATGATGCAAAATATGATCAATTATTATTAATATCTCCCAATTATGTGTCAAAAATCTTAGTAGCCGATCAATCATTTAACGTGTTATTATTCTCTAAATTATGTGCAGGTACGCACAAACAAATCTTTATAGTAACATAAGGGAAGTTATCTTAAATATTGTCTTTGTCTTTAAAGCATTTTGAGGATAGAGGCAATACAGAATCCATGCTGCTATATAAAGAGAGACTAATGATCATCAAAAAACTATTTTTGACAAATGAGTTTAAAATGATGAAGACTCGAATCCAATAAAGGGTAACAAACGCCTATTTAAGGGGTAACAAACAGATTTGGTATATAATTTATTTGGTAATAAATAAATAACACAAATATTGGTATGTGTAATGAGAGTCATTCCTGCCCGTAACGCTTCAATTTTCTTACTGTCCATCTGGAATAACCCAATATGGTTCTTGTTTTCAAAGGAAAAGAAAGCTTTTATTTCTGGAAAATGAGACTCTTAAACATACATTGTACAGATGTTACATAAATGTTGTGTAGAGCATTCATTTTTTACTTGAAAGGGAACGTCTCAGATTAAGACTGTAACCACTGTTCCCTGAGAAGGGAACGAGACGCTGCACAGAAGTAACAACACTATGGGAACACCTCCGCATGACTGTGTCTGTAGCACCTGTGTAATGACTCATTAGCCACATTTCCACTGTTGGGCCAAAAGCGGGCGTGCTAGTGCGTGCCAGGGCCAGTCGCGTTTCCACTGTCACTTCCGGGGCTTGATCGGGCCTCGTCGGGGCTTCCTCAGGGCCAACGGCCAAGGTTTTCTGGCCCGCCGAATACCTTGGTCCAAAGCGGGTCAGCTCGGGCTACAGGCGGAGTGGTTACGAACAGAGTAACTTAGTTTACCTGAGTCGAGACAACGCTGCGCAGGATGATTCTGTCAGCTAACATCAGCATTAAAGACTTTTAAAATCATTTACCTCAAAACACTTTAATGTTTGAATGCCTTCTGTTTGTGATCCGATGTGGATTCTGATCACCATATAAGGTAGAAATATTTATACGCGATGCAAAAGACTATGCACACCAGTGATGCGCGGGTTGATCCGAAATGAGCGGGTGCCTGCGGTCATCCGCGGTTACCCGCGGTTACGAGTCATCCAAAAATATTTTTAATGATATTCGGGTCGCGGTCGGTCGGGTCGTTTGAAATAAAGATGCCAATTAAACCTTTGTAATTTATATAGTAGCCTACTAGATAGCATATGAGCGGAGTGGAGCGGTGAGAATCTACCCTGCTCAAAGCTACATCAGGCCGCTCCGCTCATTATCGCTCAGCGCTCAACGCAGTTTGCTCCGCGCTCCACTCAAATCGCCCCCGCTCGCTCCAAAAAAGGAAAAAAAATCTACATGTATATCACTGTTAGCTTAGACCACAGCCTTACCTCCTAAAGAACTAATGAGCAACAACAAAAATTTTCAAATAGAAATGTTTTATTTCAAATTACAAATTAGGCCTATGTAAGAAGAAATATAGCCTACACAAAGTCCTGTAAAATGAAACGAATAAATGGGCCTAATAATATAAATAACAATTATATAAACAAAAATATAGCCTACATAATTTTAAAAGTAGGCTCTATTAGGCCAGAATTTAAGTTAACTTTTGCGCAACGCGCACGATTAAAATTTAAATGGGCTTATATCCATTGTACACACAAACTGCTATAAAATAAAACGAATAAATGGGCCTAATAATATAAATAAAATTTATATAAACAAAAATATAAAAATATATACTTAAACGTTTTAAAAGTAGGCTAAATTAACTATTAGGCCAACATTCTTATAACTGAACTTTTGCGCAGCGCGCAGGATTAAAATTTAAATGGGCTTGTATCAATTGTTTGAATATTATGCTATATTTCATTTACACTTTGTTACAAGTTACCGTATTCGATTTGCTAACCTTTTGCTTTCTTCCCAGCGTGTTCACATAGCACACTGCATGTTTTCGAGAGATGTGTCTTTTTAGATTCCAAAATGAATCTTTACTGACTGAAACAATGTCTCCACATTCGTTTTCTTCTACCACATTATAGTTAGTTTTATATTATAGTACACCTGTATGACTTCTTATTTTCCTTTTTGAAGTAGCCTACTTTTTGAACTCCATTATTGAGCCGAGTTTTGACTGAAAATAGAATCCATCTTGCAGCCATCAACAGTAGACTGAGTCAGGCTTGACTGAGCATGCTTCAGAATCGTGGTGTGCGCGGAGCGAAATTGGAGCAGGAAATAGGGCGACGCTACATCCTTTTAAAAATGCCGCTCTGCGCTCTATCCAAGATCCGCCTGCTCGCTCCCGCTCCACTCCGCTCACATGCAATTTTCTATGAAATACATAGGCCTGCTACACTTTATTGGCTGAATAACTGGCGCGAAGATGACGCACGAGCTCAGTCGAGCTCAGGTAGAGATGGAGGCGGCAAAAGAAAAGGTGAAGACTGGGGAGTGGAAGCTCTGCAAATACACAAACAGAAAGAGCAAAGTGTGGGAGACATTTGCCGAAATAATGAAAGATGATGACCAAAGTGCTGGCTTTGTCATGTGTACTTCTTGCTATGCATTTACTACTTTTAAAAAATGCGGGTCAGGAAGCGGGTCGGGTACAATATTTTCTTCTTTTTTTTTTGCGGTCCGAGTTGCGGGCGGGTTAGTTGAAAACGTCGGTCGGGTGCGGGTTGTTTATACATTGACCCGCGCATCACTGATGCACACTAACCATTAGTAAACATTGTAAATATGAACGCTTGAATAAATCAGACAAATCATAAAGGCTACCAATCATGTTTTATTTTATCTGTCAGTAGCCTATGTCTCGTCTCTTTATACCGGACTATCATAAAATAAAGCAAATTTTTTTCGGGAGCTTCCTCTGTTTCTTTGACTGAAAATTATAACTGTAGCCTACTGGGAGAGAGTGCTAAAGCTCCTCAGGTCGTATTTTTGGTGGCATATTTGTAGAAATTATCATTCATTCTAAATGTGAAGTCCTGTAACTACCAAATAAACAGAAACAGATGCGCCTGAATAAGTAAGTCTGTCCACTTTCTTTTTTGAAATAGACCTAACGGTAAGCCACTTAATTTCTGTGTGGCTAATGTGAAATTTTGACACAAATTAATTCATTATGATCAATGTATCAGTGTTTTTTGTAAACCTGTGGTAAAACATTGATTCTTGGGTTTTAAATATTCAAGTAAACAACAAAAATGGCAGCAAACGGCCGCTTTTATCATATTTGTTTTGCGATCACGCTGCAGTGATTTCTTTCTGATTAGTTTTCTGATAAAACTTCCATTTGTTGGTGAAATGTTTTGTTGGCGTCTTTTAGTGAAGAGCTGCAGAGCTTCTGGCCCCACAGTGGAAACACTGTGTGTTTTTGGCTCGGTGCTACAGGCCCGGGGCTATTAGCCCGACAGTGGAACGCGGCTATTGGTGGAACGTTGTCCTGTGATGTGTGATAGCGTACCACAGAAGCTATAAATGATACCCAGACCAAACATAGTCAGCTTCTGACTGGCTGAAGTAAGTCGCTCATAGGGCAATGCAGCATCTCGCTCACTTCTAAGGGAACAATGATTACAGTTGTAACCTGAGACTATTCCTTTCAAGGGAACTCATGCTGCGTTGGAAGTAGTGACACTTTGGGAATGATAATACCCACTGTGCCATACTGACAAGTGCCTGTCCTAGTGTAAATTATGTCAAGCACAGCTCAGGACATAAGTACCTGAGACCCTGGAGTTCCCCTTGGTCCGCCGACATGAATGGAGGAGGGTAAAAGGCCTGCAAGATTACTGAGTGAGAAATCCCCAGCTCTCTTGCATGTATAGCAGGTCTTAACCTCAGTGCACCATAAAGGAAACAAGATACCAGAGGTGGTCTCCCAAGATATCCATTGCCCAAGGTGCGTGATAAGCAGCTATGGTCACCACAAATACCTTAGCATGGATGGGATAGCCCAGCATAAAAGCGATCCTGAAGGAACTCCAGCACTGAACCAACCAGGCAGTTAATTAGCAATTCCTGCCCCATGAAGTGAGAACTCTCCACTTTAAGGCATATAGTTGCCTTATGAAGGTAGTAGGGCTAGTCTCAAGAAGATCGATCGGGGAAAAAAAGCATACAGACAAAGCCTCGGCCACATCTGCACCATGGCAAGTGTTTTAATACTAGAAAGACAGCCATCATTTCCAGGCAATTTACATGCCAAGAAAGATGGTGCTAATGCTCATGATCGCTCCCCAGCCCATGAGAGATGCATCCTTCGTAAGCGTTACATGATAAAAAGGAGCTCCCAGCACCGGACCCTGGGACAAGAACCAAGGTTCTTTCCACTTCACTAAGTTACCTGCATGTAATCTTGATCATGCAGAACGGGTTCCCCCTCAGTGAAAACCCCTTGGGGTCTTGAGCCACCACTGCAAGGGTCTCATGTACAGCAGACCAAAAGGTTTCACATTGGACACTGCTACCATCAGACTCAACAGTCTCTGAAACTGTTTGACCTTAGTGGCTGGCCTAGTTTCATCTTGTTTATGGCTGCAAGGATCAGAATGATATGAAAAGTGGACCTCTGTGCCGGAGAAAGCACACTCTTCTTGGCGTACAGCCTTAACCCTAAAGGCCATTGCACACTGAGTCCGAAATCTTCGCATGCGTTTTTTCGTGTTCGTCAGCTTTAAAATTCGTCACGCACAGAAACCTTGCACACTGAGTCCGATGCGTATTTATTAAACCTTTGCGGAACAGAGAACCGATCCTGAACAGAGACTGGCAGTTTGTCTAAGCCAAGGTATGGACACACACACACACACACGTTTTTGTTTTTCATACAGCACTTTGTGCTGCGAAACCGTTTATATACTGTCTATGTGCGAGACGAAGTGTATCAACTTGTCAGACGCCATTCTGGATTTTGTCGTTCACTTGTACGGTGGCTCTGAATTGTCAAAAAAAATCTCAAAATACTGGCTGTGGATGCGAAAAACGCAGAAAATCGAACCCGATCCGAATTTTTTTATTACGGACGAAAGTTTCGTAGACAGTGTGCAAGCGTGATTGACATAAAGTGAGGTCGATTTTTTTTTTTACGTGCGAAAATTTCGGATGCGAATTTCGGACTCAGTGTGCAATGGCCTTAACTCTTTCATATGGTGGAGGACAGCATCTCGATGCCGAAACGACAACTGCGCTGATTGAGCTAATATCAATCAATCATTGATTTGATTTAATATGCGAATGCCCTGGAGTCGCAGCGGAGCCAGAGCTGCATCCATGTATTCCGTGAAAGTGCCGGGTGACAGAGCTAGGCTGAAGGGAAGAGGTGTACATCATCTCTTCATAGCATGCATTGCATTCTTGTTAGATTAAATCTGAGTATGAAGGGACACAAACTACTAATCCAGTTACATATGCAAAATACCAAGCTCGAAGACAAAGGGTTGTAAACTTTCCCTCCAATGTTTAAGTTCCTATTTGGTTCACTGGCCCCCTGGAGGTGTGACCTCCCTCAGAGGTTAAAGAGCACCCCACCCGCACATGTCCCCCCTCTCTTCCTTTCTGCTCTGGCAGGCCTCAACACATCAAGCCATAACTTTTTCTACAGTAACAGAATCAAATTACCACCGCAGGTTCATCATAATTTCTTCATTCAACACGGAAGAAATTGATTGCAACTTCAACACCATAGACTCACGGAACCATCAAGACTTTTTCCTGAGACTGCATCAGATGCTCGTTCAACGGCTAAGGCACTGCAAGTAAACTACCTCATGTCTCAAAGCACATAACATTACAATAATAATGAACACAACTTAAAGAGCACTGACCTGTACCACCTGACTGCTGCAGTCTCATTTTGGCATTGATAGTATTGCCACTGAAACGCATAAATTCAAGTCACAAACCACTCCTAGTATAACGTCATAGGTTTCCATCTCTTCCCAATTATAATAGTTATGACGTGAACACAGCATAGGCTCGTTGTTTCGGTTTCAATCAAGGTTTAATGGTGACATTAAATCTAAACCACCATGGGTGCTTAAATTTGATGTATATTTTGTCATCTCATATAAAAAATAAAAAATTAACTCTTGATGACAACATACTGTTTATATGATGCACATCTGGAAATCTTCTACTGCAGTGAACAGATGCATAGCTCTCTGATAATCCATAAATATAAATCACTCGGAATGAAGAATGAAGAAATCTCATATGTTCACAGCAGTCATGACCAAGTTTACAGGTGTGATGTTGAATCCATTCTTCTCATTGGAGGACAAGAATGCTGTGCAGAGGGTGGTGAAAGCAGCTCAAACGATAATAGGCACATATGTTAGGACATAATAGGACATTTATTCTAAAAATGTTTCAGAAAAATTGGAAACATCAGAAGGCCTCTAGTCACCCTGCACAATCACTTTTCTCCTCTCTGCCCACTGGATTCTGGAAAGCGTATAGGGTCCATCAGCACATGTACATCAAAGACGGCTTCTAACCCAATGCCTTAAGACGGCTCAATCATACTGTTCTTTCTGACATATAAATCTATGACTCCTTCACGCTCTTTAAACTTAACCAGTCATATCTCATCTTGTATAACTTACAGTCTGCACTTCAGTAGGCTAGGCCTACTGTTCTACCTCAAGAAGAAGCCATACATTTAGCCTATGTTACTTCTACATTTTAATTCTACGTTTAATTACATAACTTTTATACACAACTTATACATTCATGAACATACAGCAATGCACACACTTTATACATAAGCAGCTGCCTTTATGTGGTTTTGTTAGTCAATTGTCTGTGATTTATGTTTGCACTGTTTGTTAATTTTTGCTTGTTGTTGTCTTTATCTGCGAGAATTTCCAAGGATTTAATTGTAGCCTATGCCATACCCTGTAAATATGACAAAAAAAACTTTGGCTTTTGATTATATTTTTAGGTAAAAATATATTTGTGGTTGCATCAGTTAAACTACATTAAAGTGATGCACCATGCACAACACCGCCATCTAGTGTACACAAGACACTTTTTTAAATGAAATCTTTTAAAACATATAATAGTTCCCAAATGTTGCATTGTACTCATTTTGAAATTAAACAATTATTACGTGCCTTCCTCATATTATCAGTTGTGTATTATTTACCTAGATCTGCTGTGTTTTGACCCGGAAGGTTTTGTATCTTGTTTTTGAGGCTGGCTTCACATGTAGTGCGCGTCATCATAGTCGGCAGGGCGTATGGTGATTTTACTCATTGCAATGCATAGGTGAGCTGCAGGCTACGGGTATTTTCGGTGGAATAGTTATCACACATCCAGAAATGAAAATAACTTCTTTCCTCATAAACTTTCTCATCACTTCTTTGAGCGTTATGGTTGGTTTGTCATTATCTAAACTCGCCAGGCCAACGATACCGGCGATAGCGCATTACTTTGGGACAAAAGGCAGGTACGAGGAAGTGAATCCACATCTATTAGATGACATTTTATTTGTAAACAGATCGCTGCTGGTTCCCCCCTCTCCAGATTGCCGTGCCGTTCATATGGTGTCGGTGATACGTCACGGGACACGCTATCCAACCACAAAAAATGTGAAAAAGATTGCGCGACTGTTTGATCTGGTCGTGTCTGACGCTTCGGGTTCAGCGTCTTGGCTTAATAACATTAAAACATGGAAGATGTGGTACACTGAAGATATGGACGGCAGACTGGTGGATAAAGGGCGAGATGACCACAGGCATTTGGCGATGAGACTGGCACAGTCATTCCCCACCTTGATTTCGGAGGATCTCCTCCGCGCAAACCGCATTGAGTTCATCACCAGCTCCAAGCACCGCTGTATTGATAGTGTTAAAGCTTTCCAAGAGGGTCTTCACAGACTCTGGGATGTTCAGGGTAGGCTTAATGTCCTTTCTTTACTAACGTTAGCTGTTTTGTTGGCTTCTTAAACATTGTTCATGAAAAGTTCATTCAGAAATAAAAAATCTCTTTATCACCCTCATGTCATTCCAAACCTGTATGCCTGTCTTTCTTCTGTGGAACACACAAGATTTTTAAAACGTTAGTAACTAAACCGTTTTGGTGACCATTGACTTCAATTGTAGGCTATGGACAGAAAAAACACTGAGACATAATAAATGGCTTCTTTTATGTCCCACAGAAGAAAGAAAATCATACAGGTTTGGAATGACACAAGGGTGAGTAAATGATGACAGAAGAACTATGCTTTTAATTTCTCTTATATACATAGACTGTGTTTCATGAACCCCCAGCATCCCAAGTTTGCCAGATATATACCCCATGATATACCACACATGTGATTTCAAAGCTGAAGCTCAGATTATAACAAACATTTGCATTGGGGACATTTTAAATTTACATGGCGTTTAATTGTTTTACATTTTTAAAACCCTACATTGTTTATTTCCAGATTTAAATAAGATTTTTTGATTTAGATTTTTTCAGATTCATTGGGATCAAATTTCTTTGAGCTCCATCTTGATAGGAAACAAACACAGGTATCTCCATTCTCATTTAAAGGGTTAGTTCACCCAAAAATGAAAATTCTGTAATTAATTACTCACCCTCATGTCGTTCCAAACCCTTAAGACCTTTGTTCATTTTCGGAAAACAAATGAAGATATTTTGTATTAATTCCTGTTCACGTGAGCACCACGACACATGCGTGTGATGCTGAAGCAGGAGCCGGTCAATACTGAGCCGCCATTCTGACGTAGAACCCGGAAGCGCTGCAGTGTGTTTACGACGGCAACAGCGTAGGAGACTGACACAAAAGAGAAGAAATTCTTCAGTAAAGTCGTTATTTTTATGTTTTTTTTGCGCACCAAAAGTATTCTCGTCGCTTCATAACATTAAGGTTGAACCACTGGAGTCACATGGACTATTTTAACGATGTCTTTACTACCTTTCTGGGCCTTGAAAGTGGTCGCTGCTTTGCTGTCTATGGAGGGGTCAGAAAGCTCTCGGATTATATCAAAAATATCTTCGCTTCTGTTCCGAAGATGAACGAAGGTCTTATGGGTTTGGAACAACATGAGGCTGAGTAATTAATGACAGAATTTTCATTTTGGGGTGAACTAACCCTTTAACTACAGCACCTTTAGGCCAAACAGCTGGCATTTAAAGACACTGAAACACATCCTCAGCACATCTGCCATAAAGTGTCGGTTGTTATCTGTGCATATACTTTGTAAACAACTCTCCACCAGCTGTGGTTGATGATCCTGCAAGCTTTATTGCTGAAGTAGTGGTCCTTGGTCATTCAACTGTTATTCAACTAACCATACTTCTTGTTTTATAGATATGGATTACAAACACTATGTGGATGATTCACTCATGAGATTCTTTGATCATTGTGAGAGATTTGTTGAAGGTGTTGAGAACAATAAAACAGCTTTGAAGGAGGTAGAGCGCTTTAAATCTTCGGCAGAAATTGATGCGGTCCGGAAGAAAATATCCAACCGCCTTCAGATTCCATACAATCAAATCACCCCAGGTAATTTAGCTTTTAAAATTACGGTGTACAGTTTTATCTTACTGTTCACTGAAGTTGTTTAATGTTAATCTGTAGACTAAAATAGTCAATAACAAAGATCCTTCCTGATATTGATTGAAATTTTCTTCCAAGATATGGCAGAGGCAGTTTTCTTTTTGTGCTCCTATGAGTTTGCCATCAAGTCGGAGAACTCTCCATGGTGCGATCTGCTGGATGAGTCTGACGCTCAAGTACGTATGTTGGTTGGAAATTGAAAACTTCCTTTTTCAGTGGATTTAATGGATGTTATTAGGATTCAAAGTGTAATTCCATGTCAGCTGGGGTGTTTGTATAATGTCTAGTAATTATGTACGGTAATAAGTGCCCTGATTCACTGTTTCATAACCTGATTTACCTTGGCGACCAAACGCATGTTTCTCTTTTTCAGTAACATGTTTTTGGCCTCTTGTTAGGTCCTGGAGTATAAAAGTGACCTGAAACAGTACTGGAAGAGGGGATACGGACATGACATCAACCGTAAATCCAGCTGCCCTCTCTTTCATGATATTTTCAAGCGTCTTGATAAGGCCGCTAATGACTACAGGTAAGGAAATTAAGATGTGGACCCATTCTCAGTCAGCTTTGGTGTATTTGTCCACTTACAATACTCCATAAAACATGCTAAAGATGTTTGTGTTCACTTGTGTCTCCTGTAATCTGACAGATTTGGAGAGGTAAAAAAGACTGCCACCATCCAGGTTGGTCATGGTGAGACCCTGCTGCCTCTGCTGTCTCTGTTGGCCTTTTTCAAGGATGAAAACCCTCTAACTGCAGAGAATTTTTCTTCGCAGCACAATCGCATGTTCCGCTCCGGTCAGATTGTACCTTATGCTGCGAACTTAATCTTTGTCCTGTATGAATGTAGTGATGGATTTAGAGTACAGTTGTTTCTCAATGAGAAGCCCATGACTTTTCCCAGCATGAATCATTCGGCTCCACTGTATGAAACCGTGAGAAAGCATTACTCAAAGCTCCTTCATGGCTGTGATTTTAATAAGGAATGTGATGTGCCTCAATCAAACCTCAGGAACACTGAATTGTGAGTCAGGTTATTAAATAGTGGATTACAGGGATCAATTACTGTGCACTTGCAATGACTGTATCTTCACTTTTGATTCTATTATTATTCTCATACTGTGGTTGGAAATCCAAATATTGTTTTATTTATTTTACATGCTACCAAATTACCAAGGGGTGTACATTTGTGCTTTAAGAATGATTTCTGTGTTCTTTCTTCTTTTATTTGCCAAAGTACTAAAGAAATGCAGTGCCAAATAATTTGTAATTTTGTAATTTATTTTATTTTGATAAAACAGTTAGGTTTTTATAAAAGTCATTCCGGCTATCAGGTTAGAACAAATCTTGAAAATGGGTTGCCAAAAAAAAAAAAAGGGATTCTGAAATTGGATTCCATCACATAATCCAGTCTTGGTTTTGATCTGGATCAAACCTTCAATATGTGTTGTTAACAACTATTTATCAGGATTATCCTGATTCCAGGGTCCAATTGTTCAGAAAGTTTAATCTGTATCAGAATTATCTCATTTATTGCTATCCAGGTTCAGGTAATCCATTTTATGTTTGTCGCGGTTTTTAAAAGCTTGCAATGAGCAACAAAAACAAACAAATATACATGGAATAAGGGATGCAGTTAATAGAAACTACTTTTGACTGGTTCAACTCTGATCATTGTGCCAATGTAGTTTATATAAAGTGATTAAAAAAACACTTTAAATCATACTATTTTTGTTTGATATTGACAGCTGTTTTGTGGATTATTTTATGGTGCCAAAATCTCTTTTAATTTAAAGTACTGAAAGGCTTAATAGGTGTCCTAATGTCTACTTCTACTTCATTACTGTAACAGTTACATTAATCAAGGGTAAAATAAAAGATATAAATGAAAAAATAAAATAAAAGTTTATCCAATCTTATAAAAGGTTTTGAACAACGTATACTGATTGTTTGATCCCAAAAAAAAAAAAAAACAAGATTGGATTTTGTGATCTAATCTGATTTCAGAATCCTTTGAGCTCATTTTCAAGATTTGATCCAATCCGATAAACGAAATCTGATCAGATTACTTTTGAACAACTGGGACCAGCAGAAGGGTGGATTTCAGGAGCAAAAGAAATAAAACTTTTTAAAAAACATTTATGTTTTGCACATGATTTGTGTTACCATTACAATGTCTGACCAGCAAAAATACAACAACCAAACTGCTCCACAACATCCCATACAACCTTGAAATTGTGATATTCCCTCTAGTCTCTTATTCATCAAGACAAACATTCCACGAAACCCCACAATCATCTAAATACAATAAAAATAACAGAAATTAATAAATTATTAAATAAAAAAAGTAATAAGTAATCAAATGATAAACTACATAAATGATTAATAATTTTAATCATTATTTTACGTTAATTGTAAATAATTAATTTATAACATTATGTTATAAATGATAACATGAAATGAAACAAAACAATTGTGTTGTTTTTCTTTATTTTGTATGGTTGCTCTCTTGAAGCTACACACAGTTTGCTACTGAAACAGATCCTCAGATTCCTATACTGTATATCCATAAAGCCTTTCAATACATTGAAGTAAAACATGTCCTCATAAAATAAACCCTCAAACAGCTCAATGTCAAACAAAAGCAATATATTTATTTGAACTGTCAATAATTATCATATGTTAATTATGAAGACAATCATCAAATGCATGTTTGTTTTCTATTATTTATTTGTTGTGGGACAGATGAGGGATCTGACTGTTTAAAACATTTTTTTTTTTTAAATGGACGGGGATGTTTGTAATCTTTTTATGATGCTGGTTTCGGTCCCAAGCACTGGCTATTCTACCGGTAGTTCTTCATAGTAAGATGTAGTCCGGTAATACGGATTTGGTGATCTAGTTTTTATCTGAGTCAGAGTGATCCAATTCAGTCAAAACCAGCACAAAAGTAAGATGGATTACCTGATCCTAGGTTCCATTTTTTTTTTTAAACAAAAAACTAAAAGTAAAAATACATTTAAAAAAGTGAGAGAGAAAGGTTTAACATGATTATCACCACATAAACCTGTGGAGTTCCTGCTGCTCCAGTGCTGTTCTCAGTAAAACAACAAAAAAGGACAACCCAAATACTGAGACATTCTGAATTTCACTCAAATTATTATGCTGATAATTTAATTTGTAATTAATTAAATGGTATTATAAAAAATAATGCAAAATAGCATTTGCACTAGTCAACTCAAACTTTGTAAACACACTGAAAGGGTTTTTTCTCAAAAATAAATGAGTTTTTTTCTAGAGAAAAGTTTTTTTCATTAGTTAACATTAGTTAATGTATTACCTAACATGAATTAACAATGTTATTAATAGAAATACAGTCATTCATTGTTTGTTCATGTTCATTCACAGTGCATTAGCCTTACTAATAACAAGCACAACTTTTGTTTTTAATAATGTATTAGTAAATGTTGAAATTAACATTAATTTAGCTTCATGAATGCTGTATGTCTTCATTCTTAATTCGTGTTAACTAAAGTAGTTAACTAATGTATTGTTAACTAATGAAACCATATTGTACCGACCAAGTGTTACCGACATTTCTTTTAAAAAATTATTCATTATATGTGGTTAATGTGGTGCAATGTTTTATTTTATTTTGTTTTTATAATGTTTGTTATTGTTATTAAAGCTTTTCTTTTTAGAGGGTCCATGTGGGTTGGCTGAGATTGAGATGGAAGTTGTCAACCCTAGATCAGAGCAGTAATAATTCAATAATGTTTATATCTTAATGTATCTGTGTTGTATTACTCTTTGTGTGCTGTGAGAGAGATGTTGAGTAGTAGGCTAACTGAGAATCAATGCAGTCAGTGTGTGTAGTCGTGATGGTGACGTGAGCAGCGCACGCTGATGAGTGGGAGGATTTCAGGAAGAACGCTGAGTGCTACGTGTCCAGTTTATC
Source organism: Leuciscus leuciscus (assembly GCF_965113295.1). NCBI lineage: Eukaryota > Metazoa > Chordata > Actinopteri > Cypriniformes > Leuciscidae > Leuciscus > Leuciscus leuciscus. The sequence continues at coordinate 18,935,864 of NC_138745.1, read as the reverse complement.
CTGACTTCCACTAACTTCACTTTCTTTTATTCTGTGTTAGTCCCTAAACTGCCTAAAGGGTCACATTATATAGAACGCTCTGACCAGCGTGTTCGCGTTGTGACATCATGTCTGGGTTGAAAAAACAGAGAACGGTACGTTTGCTGAAGTTCAGCCTTTTTCTTTCTTTTGTTTCTTTCTCGCTAAACTTTTAAAAGTTGCTTCGATACGAACTACGAAATTTCAACAGACTTTAAAAACGTATCAGAAGTATTTTGTATTACTAGTATTGGTTAAAAAAAAAGAAGAAGTTTATTTTGAAAGGCTTAAGGCTACATTCACAAAAATTAAGAGTTGCTCGACTGGTCCGTGTAACTTCGGGAACTTGGATAAATATGTAGTGACAGTCACTTAAAATAACACGAGTGTTTGCTTTCGGAAGGATATTGAAAATATTTGGTGATGTGGCAGGATGTTATGATTCAGGTTTATTCTTTTCATCAACTTATCTTGATTTGACATTGGGCTTAAACTCATTTGAATGGCTGAGGCTGATATGTTTAGTGTTTTTTTGTTAGGGGTCACGTCTTTTATACTAGAATGTCTTTCTTTGTTTTACGTGAAGTGTTTTCTGGTTCTGCAATAGGCTATAACCACACAAATCCCATGGAAGATTAATGTTATTTGTAACAGGTCCTATGAAGCCAGATTTTGCATATCCTCAGTCAAAGGGACACTGTGTACCAATGGGAATTAACAAACCCTAGGGTTACTTGCATCAAGCTGGGATTTCCTGTGTATCCAAAGAGCCTGGGTAGAGAGAGAGAGAGAGAGAGAGAGATGGCTCTGATCCAACTGGCCACATCTCCATGGTCCTGCATGAATGGCCCTTTTTGTTTCTTCATTTCTCTTTCCGAAGCCACTCCCCTCCTCAGTCCTGAAGTTTGAAGTTAAAATGCAATAATAGAAGTTAAAATTAAAGGGACCGCTTGTTCAAAAATAAACATAATTTCATCATTTACTTGCACTCATGTTGTTCCAAACCTGTATGTCTTTCTGCTGTGGAACATATAAGAAAATATTTTGAAGAATATTGGTAACCAAACAGTTTTGGTGACCATTGACTTCTATTGTATGGACGACAAACATTGATCCATTTCTCAAAATATTTTCTTTTAGGTTTGTAATGGCATGAAAGTGAGTAAATGATGACAGAATTTGTATTTTGGGTTTACTATCCCTACAAACACTTTATCTGACCCATTGTCCCTATAGAAACACACTGTCGTTATCAGTAAAGATGGAAATGGTGCTTTAGGCTCAGATTTGCAAATTGTTCTCAGTCTTACTTTTCACATCATGTATATCGTGTATATCCACTTTAGGACATGCAGAGAGCAACCAATGTTGTTTATCAGGCTCACCATGTGAGTAGAAGCAAGCGTGGCCAAGTGGTTGGGACCAGAGCTGGATTTCGTGGATGTACTGTTTGGCTGACAGGTGGGAATTTCTCCTGTGAGACTTCCAGGAGAAAATTAGATGGATCAAATTAAAAGAATAGTTAACTCAAAAATTTTAATTCATCATTAACTCCCCCTCATGTTCAGATCTGTATGACTTCCTTTCTTCTATGGAACAGAGATGTTAGGTTGAATGATCTCAGTCACTATTCACATAAAATATTTAAAATTTTGTCGCTACAGGGTTGTCTGGTGCTGGAAAGACTACAATTGGATTTGCTTTGGAGGAATATCTAGTTTCCCATGCCATTCCTTGCTATTCGCTCGACGGTGACAACATTCGACATGGCTTGAATAAGAACTTGGGCTTCACAGCCACAGACAGAGAAGAGAACATTCGACGTATTGCTGAGGTCGCCAAACTGTTTGCGGATGCCGGACTGGTTTGCATCACTAGTTTCATTTCTCCATTTACAAAGGTTTGGTGATATCAGAGGTTCCCAAATTTTATGAAATTGTTTAATAATTTCTGCAACAGGATGCATTAAGAGAATGATTTTACGTGTGCTCACAACAGGATCGAAACGATGCCAGGAAGATTCATGAAAATGCAGGTCTGCCATTCTTTGAGGTGTTTATAAATGCCTCACTGGAGGTGTGTGAGAGCAGAGATGTCAAAGGACTTTATAAAAAGGCCCGTGCTGGAGAGATTAAAGGTATTTTGAAGATTATTCAGGAAAAATAAATCTATAAATGCATGGTTTATAGCTGTCTCGTCATATTTATCTTGGATAGAAGAGAATATTTTAACATTGAAAACATCACACAGTAAAAAACAATTTTTGGACTGAAAGAGATAGTTCACCCAAAAATGAAAATTCTATCATCATTTACAAACCTGTAGGAATTTTTTTCTTCTGCTGAACACAAAAGAAGAACGTCTGTAACTGAACAGTTGATGGGTCTCATTGACTTCCAGAATATATATTTTTCTATACTATGGAAGTCAATGGGGCCCATCAAATGTTTGGTTGCCCATATTCTTCAACATATCTTCTTTTGTGTTCAGCAGAAGAATGAAATTCATACAGGTTTGGAACTACTTGAGGGTGAGTAAATGATGACAGAATTTTCTTTTTGGGTGAACTATCCCTTTATTAATTCGGAGCAATCATTTGCCAATAATCTAGAAACATGTTCAACTACATTTTGCTTCACGTAGGTTTTACAGGAATAGACTCTGACTATGAAAAACCTGAAGCCCCTGAGCTAGTGTTGAAGACTGGAGAGCTCACTGTCAATGACTGCATTCATCAGCTAGTGGATCTCTTGAAGGAACAGGTGGGTCAGTCTTTCATTTCTGGTCATTAAATAGATAATGGGCCCTATCTTGCACCCAGCGCAATTGTACCCGACGCACAGCAGACTTTTCCCTCCACAGACGCACGTCGGTAAATTAGGGAATGAACTTGTGCTCCCGCGGGCGGTTCAGCGAAAAGAGAAGGCGTGTTCCGGCGCAAACATTCCCTGGTGCCATTTTGCAGTTTCGGAAAACAATTCCACCACAGACCAGGAAAAACCTAGTCTAAAGTCAGTGGCACGTTATTCAGATGCTATTTTAAGGGCGCATGCTTGGCCATAATGTAGTGTGTGCACAACGTGTAGTTGCAATCTACACAATCTACACAGATAAAGGCAGCAGTTCCCATTTTTGCAAACCATACATAATTACAAGGAAAAATATTACCACACAAGGGGAAATCGTTGTGGTGCTCATGAAGATGTGAAAAAATAGGCATACATCTAGCTTACACATTTACACCCAAATTATTATACGCCTGTTAAACCGAAGCTAATTTGGGTGGGTTTCTCCCATCCCCATACAATGTCACTTCTCTGTTTTTTACGGCCCTGACGAGAACGTCGGTCTCCTCGGCTGTGAACCGCTCCTGGCGTGCGCCTGGCAAATCCGCCGTTATAGTAGCAATCCGCCATGGAACAAGCGTGCCTGCTTTTAAAAGGAATGTGAGATTACGCTTTGATTGGTTTATTTGGTTTACACGTTACGCCAAAACCACACCTATGAGTAATGAAGCTACTTCAGACCAACCCATTTTAGATTTGCGTCAGGCGCAAGAGGCATTTATCCCGCCGGTATAATAGCAACAGCGCCCGAGATACGCCCTCAAAGTTACTTGCGTTTTGCGTTTGATACTTGCTTTTCAGATCGTTAAAATAGGGCCAAATGTGTTTTGTCAGTTGTCCCTTTCTTTGTGCCAGCTGACAGACTGTCAGTATTCTCTTGACAGACGTTAAAACGCCACTGACCAGAGGATTTGTTCTCACAGGATATTGTGCCCACGGGTGTGACAGAGGAAGTGAATGAGCTCTTTGTTCCTGAAAACAAGCTGGACCTGGTGCTGAGTGATGCCAATATACTCCCCACTGTAACCATCACGGAGGTAATGCAACCCTTCATGAACACACACTGCTACTACTACTACTGCTGTGGAAATCAACTGCCCTTCTTGTTACACCACAGGCATTTCCTCACAGTTTAACTGAGAGCTTTTCACTGCAACTTGGTGTTTGGAAACCCAAATCTACTTCATAATTTATGTTCTGCAAGAGCTACTGAAATAACTACTGTAGAAAAATATGAACTGTCGTAATTCATAGTTGTTATTTTGTGGCAAACTGTCATTCTTGTCATGAGATAAAATGAAATTGCTGTTTGTGTGTTTCTCGTTGGTCTTGTAGCTGGATTTGCAGTGGGTGCAGGTTCTGGCTGAGGGGTGGGCGACTCCACTGAGGGGATTCATGAGGGAGAGAGAATTCCTGCAAGTCTTGCACTTTGGAACTTTGCTTGATGGTAAAGACATTTTCAAACTGATCATCACCCTCAAAAAGATATAGTTTTATAGTGTATCTACTGTATTTCAAAGAAAACTTTTAAATTGACATATTACATTTATATATTTACAAGTGTGTGTGTGAATATGTAAATTTATATAATACACACAAACACACACACACACATACTTACTTACATACACTTATTTTTAAGACATTTATAATATTACAAAATATTTATTTTTTAAATAAATTAGGGCTGTGCAACGATTGATCGCAATTAATCCCATCCAATTTAAAAGTTTGTGTTTACATAATGTGTGTGTACTGTGTATAATTATTTTGTTTATATAAATACACACATATACATGTATATATTTAAGAAATATTTGGATGTATACTGTATACTGTGTATGTATATATATATATATATATATATATATATATATATATATATATATATATATATATATATACATGATTTATATATAAATAACACATTTTCTTAAATATATACATGCATGTGTGTGTATTTATATATACAAAATAATTATACAATATATTTATAATTATAGTATAATTGCCTGTGTTTAACGTTTTGAGACATAAATGCATCACAGTGAAAAATGTTTTTTAGTGACAAATTTGTTTAGGCTATTGAGAATTTGGTTCAGAGAATGGTATAGTGTTTTAGCAATTCAGAAAAACTGTAATACTTCACAGTATTACTGTTTTTACTGTATTTTTGTTTAAATAAATACAACCTCAGTGACCATGAGGCTTCTTTCAAACTTTTGAACGGTGGTTTATTTAATATTGAATATTAATTTAATAATAATCTACATCTAATTAGTAATAGTTAATAATTTACATTTACCTAGTTATTCAGATTGCATATTTAGTGAATGTAATAATATCCAACATAACATTAAATAATAATAATATTATTGTTAAAAATAAAAATAGTAATATTAATAATCTTTTATGTTTAGGTGGGATCATCAACTTGTCTGTTCCCATTGTGCTGCCCGTATCCAAGGACGACAAGGAGAGGCTGGACGGTTACACTGCTTTTGCCCTGGAGTTCAAAGGTCAAAAAGTGGCAATCATGCGCAACCCTGAGTTTTATGAGCATCGTAAGGAAGAGAGATGCGCAAGGCAGTGGGGGACAACATGCCCGCAACATCCGCACATTAAGGTGAGAGGACACATCTCCGTGACATTGCTTTTAAAACAGTTGTATATTATACTTCCTAATACAGTCAGCCAATCAAATGACACCATTTATGCTTTGCACAGATGATAATGGAGAGTGGTGATTGGCTGGCTGGTGGAGACCTGGAGGTGTTTGAGAGACTTAGGTGGAATGACGGTCTTGACCAGTACCGTCTCACTCCACGGGAACTAAGACAGAAATTTAAAGAAATGAGAGCAGGTAAATGCGAAACATGGATCCTTCCCATAATTATTTGCTAGTGCGACAAAACCCTCTGCAATTGTGTCTTTTCCCCACAGATGCCATTTTTGCATTCCAGCTGCGTAATCCTGTGCACAACGGCCATGCGCTCCTGATGCAGGACACTAAGCGCCGTCTGCTCGAACGAGGCTACAAGAAGCCCGTGCTGCTTCTGCACCCTCTGGGTGGCTGGACAAAAGATGACGACGTACCGCTGGACTGGCGCATGAGACAGCATGCTGCTGTGCTAGAGGAAGGAGTCCTGGATCCAGAAAACACAATTGTGGCCATTTTCCCCTCACCCATGATGTATGCTGGGCCTACAGAGGTCAGACTCTAGCTGAACATGTTACACTGAAACAAATAAGAGGCTGTTTAATAAGACCTTTTTTAATACAAATAATTGAAATTGTGAGTCAAGTCAATTCTGAACAGGGCAAAAATTCTGAACGTTCTTATAGGTACAGTGGCATTGTCGGGCCAGGATGATCGCGGGGGCCAACTTTTACATTGTAGGGCGAGATCCAGCAGGTATGCCCCACCCGGAGACAAAGAAGGACCTGTATGAGCCCACACATGGTGGAAAAGTGCTGACCATGGCACCAGGCCTCACCTCTCTTGAGATTATTCCCTTCAGAGTTGCTGCATACAACAGAGTCAAGAAGGCCATGGACTTCTATGACAAGGAAAGGTGCGTACATATTTCATTATATTTTATTATATTATATATTATGGCTGTGAATAGTTTAAATTTGCCATAATAAATATATTTATTCATCGAACCTCCGAATTGATGTAGAATCAAGATGAAGTATATTTTAAATGTTTAATGCACAGCTTTTTAACTTTAAATATATTGGTATTGAAAGCCATCATTTTGAAAATTATTTTTTAATTCTGTCTGTTCTGTTTGTCGTTTTTTTACAATAATTATAGAACATGATCAATCTTATAACAACTTTAATTTAACCTACAATAATATTTGGTTACACATTGTAATTATACATTTAAGCACTGAGTAATTTTAATTAAGAACATTAACTTACTATAGGGTTAGGATTAGGGTTAGTTACATGTATGTATGTATGCATAATATACTCTGAATGTATAACATAATATACTATAATAGCAAGTACATGTAACATGTAGCAAAGACACTGTAAAATAAAATGTTACCCAATCATCACATAGACCCATTATAAAGACTGTCGCATTTAGCTTTGTGTTTATTTAAAGTGACCTCTAATAATATTCCTCTGTCATGTCGCTTGACTGCTCTGTTTCATTCATTTTGAACTTTATTTATGCATTATTGTTCATCAGAATATTAAAATCATTACAGTATTGATATTTATAGACATTTTTATATAGGCTGCAGCTCAAGTCAACAGCTTTTCTGTTTTTCAGACACGGTGAATTTGAGTTCATCTCAGGAACCAAAATGAGGAGCCTTGCCCGCAGCGGAGAGAACCCCCCTGATGGTTTCATGGCCCCCAAAGCGTGGAAAGTCCTAGTTGAATACTATAGTTCTCTGCAGAAGGACCAGTGAACACAAGACATACAGTCCAGTTTATAGAAAGGTGCATTATATACTACAATCCTACATTGTAGTGAGATTTTTTTCTTTTTTTAAATAAATACGTTTATTAGACTCATATGTACCACATTTTTAGATAAATGTTATCTATATTTATCCCCTGCAAATTTCTTTAAAATACAGTATATTTTGTTCCTGAGATCGCCCAGTATAAAAGCATAGATGGATCAAACTACACAGCTACTGCTGTTTCAAATGTGTTATATACATAGTCTGATCAAAGTATGCCGGACAGTAATAGGACCAATATTTTGCCTACCTCAACTGGAATTTTATTCGGATAAGTGCCTGTCTTGGCAGTATTTTTACCAGTGGAGAACGTCTTGTTCTCATTGTATACACAGGTTTTATTTTAATTCTATAACATTCTTTGTAAGAATTTAAAAACATTCAGTACTGGCAGTAGAGTATAACCACAGTATTGTCTTGCACGTCCATCTCTTTGTACTTCCTTGTGCCTTAATGTAAAAGTGGCATTACTGTTATATTCCCAAATGAACGAGTTACTGTAAAGAGTGATGTATGAATGTGAAAGATTTGTGCTGAATGCATAAACATAAAACTCTTGAGGAATCCAATGTGAAGGAACAAGAGCATATTTATTGTCTTGCCATTTTCTTATTGGTCCAACCTAAACATATTTATTGTCTTACAGGAAATGTATGGACTTGTGAGATTTACACTTTGTCATTTCTTACAATATTTGATACAATGTGCATCGGGCAGTAATTCCAATAAACGTAATTAAAAGAATACGATGGTCATCCAATTCTTGTACAGTGTAAACAAAACATTTTACATATATTCTGACTTCTAAACGGATTTAAATTGAATAGAGCAATGGACTATTGTGGATTAGGAAACCTAATAACTGAAAAATACTTGTATACGATTGTTCCTTGTATTGCCAGCATTCTAAAATGGTGCATCAATCCATATCCATAAAGAAAACAGTTTCTCTCCACTTATTAAATTCTCCATCGCCCATTCAAACCCCAGAAATAACAACAGCAGTGGCTTGTCACTTGCCCTAAATATTTTGTGCAAGTATATTTAATGTTTCACAAATAAATATTTATACAACAGCCAGGCCATCCCACTCTCTTTAATCTGGGCTAAATTTAACACTTAAACATTTTATTCAATGTAAAAGGCCAACAAGTCTTATGCGTTTATAATTTAAATCATTCAATCACTGGGGAAAAACAAACAGATGAGAGTTGTTAAAATTGTTACTAAACACTTTGTTCTTACAGATCAGCTAAATTGTTACATACCGTTGATGTAAAACACTATTCTTGCAGGGGAAATTAGATGCCTTATGCATAACTGGAAAAAGTAACTACAATGTTGCCCATCTTCATAAAAATCAAACACCACCCAAGCCAAACCTATAAAGACAAACACAATGGACCTCATTCTTGGAACACAAGCAGAATGAGTTTTATGTAAAACGTTCAATCTTTCATAAACTGTCCCATTGACTCAACTGTGACCATTACAACTTTTTTTTCTTTTCTTTTTGTGTGTGTGAATAAGGCTCATTGATTGAATGGCAAAAACAGAAAATGGAAATTACAGTGCAAAAAAAAAGGTGATTAGAGAAAAAATCCTCCATTCCACCATTTATAAATCCTGAGTTCCCCCTTTTACAAAACATGACATATGCCACAAATAAAAAAGAAAAACAGACCAAATTTAGTTTCATGTTCTTTTAAAACAGCAGCATCACATTCAGTCCAGTGCTACGTGCATAAACGCCTCTTGCACTCCTGCAGATTTGGACTTCTTCATCTTCTCGATTGCCCTCTGCATGTCTTCCTGCCTGATTGGCCGGATGAAGTCTTCCACTGGACTGTCATGGGATGGAAAAAAATGTATAAGAGCACCGCAAATGCAAGTTCAGTCAGGACCACTTCGCCAAGTAAATATAATTTATTACAAGTATAGCACACAGTTAATGTTGGCGGTATGGTTCTTTTCTGGGCAAAACTCCCACGCCTGTCCATGCAGCTACGCCTGGACAGAGCGGGGACAGCAGCAAGTCAAACCCCGCTGGGGTACAGAGCAGAACCAGTGTATGCATACATGATTACAATTCTCAATTACATGAGTTGTGGAAATACAAATACATGATAGAAAATGCTTGCAATGTAGTGAACTGTACGGAAAAACAAAATGACAGTCAGATTGATTACAGGTTCGGTTGGGTGGAGTTGGGGTTGGAGGAGGGAGTTTGATTGTGAGCAGCGATGCTATGGAGGAAATGCTGAAGGAATGGGAATTTAAATGGGCCGCTGTGATAGAAGTCGAAACTGGAGTGGTACACGTCAGGAACAGCTGGCTATCAGCTGATGCGAGCTTGGCTGACGTGGCGTGTCTGAACTTACAAGATGCTTGATTTTCATACAGTTTCAAATGTAAACTATTGACGAGACATTATGTAAAGGTGACAAGCCTCAAACTTAAGATACAGATAAAAAAAAAAAAAAGAGCCTGTTGTGTTCTGTGCAATTTTGGAGTCTGAGGTACATTGTACATGTAGCGTCCGTCTACATTAATCCGGATACGTTTGAAAACTGTGTTTTCATTTCAAAATGAAATGAAACGCTCTCCGTCCACACTAGCGTTTTCCAAAAGTTGCTCATCCACACTGAAACGTCTGAAAGCACTTGAATCACCTTACGGCGCATGGGTAAAACGTAATAAAAGCTCACAAGATGATACAGAGAGAGCTGACATAGTAAAGTTCTTGTGCTAATCTTCTGGCTCAATTATTTAATTAGCAAATATCCCACCACCACTCACTGATTAAGCATCCAGGTCACACTCAAAATCACCATTCCATGTTTGGTCTAAAACGCAATTGTTCATGTTTTGCCGCAGGAAAGCAATTGCGAGTAAATTTTTTGTCATCTTTGCAGGAATGTAATTATACAAAAGGAACATTTATATTCTTTAGCAACACTATGAAAGTGAATAAGCAGGCACACCCATAGATATCTATGGGTACAATATGCATCACATGAGTAAATATATGCCATTGTTTTCAAATACTTTCGTTATCCCATTCCACTCTACAACACTTCAAATTTATCCACTTGGGCGAGCATTTTGAAAAAGCCTAGTTTTTGTTGAAAAAAACGCCGTCTCAGTGTGGACGGATGGCCAAAACAGAGAGAAAAAAAAAGCGTTTTCAAATGAAAATGTATTAATGTGGACAAGGCCTGAAGCTCTTGAAGTGTTTACCTTTCTTGGTGCACAAAGTCCCGCACACAAAGCAGAGCAGCATCTCGGCACATCTCTCTGAGGTCACTTCCTGAGAAGCCGTCAGTCTTTTTTGCAATTTCACCAAAGTCCACGGCAGACTCCACCTTCAGAAAATGGGAAAATGTTCTTTCAGCATTTACAACTTTCAATAGCAACAACAGTCCAATTAATAAATACTTACATTTTCATTCTCCAGGATCAGTTTCAATATGTCTTTCCTCTGCTTTATATTCTAAATACATACAAATGACAAATGATCATTTATAAGAATCACTACAGTCAGAGTTTAATGAACATTTAATTTAAACCATAAAACATATTTTGAGCTAAAATCAGTGAACTTACAGGCTGATTGATGTGGAATCTGGTAGGCATCCTTCGGAGTATAGCAGAATCAAGATCTTGTGGCCGATTGGTGGCTCCCATTATTATGACCTTAGTGAAACACAATCACAACACATCAGTTAGAAAAGGAACCTGACTTGGATCTTGAGTCACTGATCAAACAAGTAAACCTCACAAAGATGCGGAATGGTACCTGGCAGTTGTAGTCAGTTTCCAGCCCGTCCCATAAGCTCATGAACTGAGCCTTCATCATGGCAGTGGCCTCATGATCTGAACTTGAGCGATTCCTCAAGAAGGAATCTAAGACATTAAGACAATATAAGTTCATTTTAAAAATGACAAGTATACAGAATCTTCCACTTATTGACATATTATGTGATTGTAAAGGAGCAACAGGAACCAAGTTAGGTTCAAAAGTAGACTTCTAGTGATTCATAAATGTGCCATTAAGCTAGAGATCTAGCTTTAAAAGCATAGCTTAAATTGATAACTACTGGGATGTCAATATTAGGAGTGGATAAAGCATAAAAATCAACATAAGCATTTACCAATCTCATCGATGAAGATAACAGAGGGCTGTAGCTTGATGGCCAGAGAAAACACGGCTGCGGCTAGTTTCTGGGACTCTCCGTACCATTTGTCAGTGAGAGTGGAAGGCTGCAGGTTGATGAAGCGGAATCCAGCCTCTTTGGCGGTAGCTTTGGCTATAAGAGTTTTCCCACAGCCTGGAGGCCCATACAGCAACACACCTGAGAAGATGACAGGCAAACCACCTCAGAATAAAGTGTGGAGTTGAGCTTAGAAACACTTTATAGAAACATTTTCATCCTAGTGCCTGCCTCTGGGAGGTTGAAGAAGTCTGGATCCTTCAAACAGATGTCTCTTCTGGATCGGAAGTATAACAGTGTCTTTCAGTTCAGTTATGACTTCATCCAGACCTGCAATGTCATGCCATGTAATCTGTGGACACACATGATTTGTGTAACAATGTAACATGTGTTACAATGACTTGCGTAACTTGCATTCTCTTAACAAAACGAAAGTAGACTGTTTTAGAGACAAGTAACTACTGGTAAATTAAGTCAGATGGTGACATCATTCCTCACCTGCATAGTCAACGGATCCACAAGATGAGCTGCAATACTCATCTCATATTCAGAAAGCTTCACATTCTGCACTCCAATCTGCCGCATGAGTTTCTCTGCCTGTGAGGGGGCAACAAAACTTCACATTATTAAACTCTAGCCTTCGGTGATGCTAAGGATTGTCAAAAGTTATAAACCTGCACTTAAGTTATACTTAAAACTTGGACCCGCATGTAAACAGCTACATTGCTTTTCTATGTCTGGAAATCACACAAATTTATATTTCCCTGACATTAAAACTGCATACCTGCTTTTGTGCCTCAACTTTCTGTTTTCTTGTTGGATCAATAGCATCAACCATCCACTTTATTGTAAAATAAGTGACAGCACCAAATATTGTGAGGCGGAAGAGTAAACCTATGACCTCATTCCGGCCCAAAGGGCGAGTAATATTGTCTGTTGGAATCTCTTTTAATACCATCTTCTCACATTTACCTGCAAAAGAAAAACAATACAAATAGTATAATTAAAAATCTAGGGGGGTTCTAAAAAACAGATTTATTTTACTTTTTACTTATGAACTTTCATCAAAAAAAACAAAAAAACATCTACAATATATTAAGCTGTTCAGATGAAAATATGGGCCTGTCCCAATACTCAAAAGGCAAAAAATATCCCATCATGCATCGCTTTAAGGAACTCGTGTGGCCTGAAATTTTGAGATGTCAAGACTTTTTAGTGTAAGTTAAATAAAATAGATATTACATATAATTTGGCTGTAAAGCACAGTGTGTTTGCACATTGCATTGTTGCAGAACGGCTTTTTATAACTCAATTAGAAACACCTCAATTAATTGACTTCTAAACAAAACATTTTAAAGTGCAAAGTATAGAAAATCGAAATGTGTAAATAAAGCACTGTAAAAACGCTACTTGCATCTTTACAACACTAAGATGTAGTGTTGTCTCATCGGGAAATGTTATAAAAAAGTTATACACCCACTTGGGGGGCTTCACGCCCACTCAAACACTTGGGCCAAATACAGGAAACACATCATTTACGTAAGAGGCCAAGTGCAAAGACAGCAAGTGTGGTTATTATTAGGACAGGCCCTGTGTGATGTAATGGCAGAGACAAAAATCTCATCTCCGTGCTCAAAACATTCAATAAAGTGTTCACACCTTAGCACGCTTTTGCGCTTAATTACCGCTTCACTGTAAAAAAAAAAAAAAAAAAAAAAAAAAGCAGCACGTTTTGAAATGGCACGTTCTGTCCGGAGCAAGTATTACATGAACATAGATACACACTACAGACGCATCCTATACGCGAAGTAGGCACATTTCTGTCAAATCTCACTTGTTATAATAATCAGATGATGTGTCAGCGCAGTTTACTTTCATTTTCACTGAAGAGCTGATGTTACTGAAATGAGGTTCTTGTGACCTTCCTGCATCTCAAACATATCACTTACCAGAAGCGTCTTTACTATTGGGTCTTGGAAATATTGTTTAAAAATTTAGCTTCCTTTTAATAAAATGATTCATTAACTTCCAGAAATCAGACTTTTTCCCCTTTTCTACCACATTTTAGCCTATTTTTCCTCCACCTTCTTCTTCGTCGTCTTCCTCTTCTTCTTCTAAGTTTTAATGGCGTTTGGCAAAGCAGCATAGGTGCATTACCGCCACCAACTGGATAGGAGTCTGGAGCGCCGTTATTGCCTACTTGCCTGGTTACCAAGTCACCATGTTATCAAAATGGACAATTCTTGTCTTTTTTTTAAATAGAATATTGCAGTTTGTTATAAATGGTTTATCCGTGCCCTTGTAATCTTTAATCAAAATAACTTGTTGAAGTGAATGAGGTGGAAAGCACAGGATTGTGGGATATCAAAGGCAGTGAAAGATACATTTATGCTGCCTTCAAAAATCGATCAGATAAAGGAATAAAACCTTGGAATGCATCTTACGAAGGCAGCATTTTTAAGCTTTTGGATGCAGCCATTGTGCCAGAGCTGGCGAGGGACTGATATAGCTGAATGAGTGTTGGCTGATTGAAAATGAAAACTGAACGGCCACGTTTCAATTAGTCGGTTTCTCTTTTATGTTGAAACAAATTTTGTCATGTTTGAAAAGATGGAGGTCGGAGAAGGTTTTATTGTTTTGTTGAGCACATTTAAGTTCCTTTGTCATGATAACAAGACATGTTTTTAGCATACTAATATGCACTATTGCTGGTTTTGAGGCACTGTTGTGGCACAGGAACTTAAATTGATTAAGTTTTCTTAACAAAACATAATGTGTTTAAATGAACTTGTTTTATTCATATTGTAAAACCAGGGGTGTCCATACTCGCTCCTGGAGAGTTTAGCTTCAACCAGAGCCATATAGAGAGAGAGTTGCGTCAACTGAAATAAAAAATGCTTGAAATGCTGAAATAAAAAATGATAGAGTTGATAGTGACAGAGTGACAGAACTGTGATTTTAACATATTAAAACATATTACATATAACATATTAATAAATTAACATATTTAACATATTGTCTTAAAGGGATAGTTCACCCAAAAATGAAAATTAGCCCATGATTTACTCACCCTCACGAGTCAGGTGTATATGACATTCTTCTTTCAGACGAATACAATCGGAGTTATATTAAAAAATGTCTTGGCTCTTCCAAGCTTTATAATGGCAGTGAATGGCCGTTTCTGTTTTGACGAAGTCCATAAAAGTTCATCTATCCATCATAAAAGTTCTCCACACGGCTCTGGGGGGTTAATAAAGGCCTTCTGAAGTGAGGTGATGCGTTTGTGTAAGGTTGTGAAAAAATATCCATATTTAAATAAAGTAAAATAACTAGCTTCCGACCAAACGAACATACGGATTCCACTTAAGTGTAAAGCACAACTTATGCGAGTAATGTGACGTACTGCTGATATTTATGCTACGCCATGACACACTACGCTACTTCCGACGTCACAAGTTGCGCAAGTTACACTTTTGGTGTTAGTGGAATCCACATGTTTGTTTGGCCGGAAGCTGGTTATTTTACTTTATAAAGTTTTAAATATGCACATCAGATCGCATAGCTAATGCAGAGGTAGGCTAGGTTTGTTAGTGTAGGCTTATGAAATAGACACCTGTTAATTTACATTAAGGAAATCTGTAATGTACCTTTCTAAACTGTGCGAAAGTGTATTGGTCTATTAAATTGTGTTTAGGTGTAATGTACTATATTATTTATCTTTTAAGCTATGGTTCTTGGTGTCATCGCTGAAAATTTCTTTCCCATATCCATCGCTCCAGTGATAGTTGAATTGGCCCAGAGTCTTGCACTTGATAAGATGGCCTTGGGACAAAGTAAGCTATCACACACCACAGCCTCCTACAAGTTGGTGAATGGCTTGGGGTGTACTTTTTTCCAAAAGGACGTTTTTTTTATTGGCAAATGTTGGTTAGCTAGCACCATGAAGATGCAAAGAAGGTGGTGGTAGAGCACCTGGGGTCCTTCGAAGTGCAGAAGGTGAATGCTGCCAGCTTGGAGAAGTCACTGTAACTTATTTAGCTGCATGAAATACAATGGGGAAATATGGTGAGCCTTATGATGGACAAGGTTATGAGAGGAAGCAAGACTGGTCTCGAAACCAGGATTCGCAGCACACTGCCTAATACTAATATAATGCCTAATATATATTTCTTACCCCAAGACTCAACTAATCTCTGCAATTCTTCAGCTGTGATCCTTGGAGAGTCTTGCACTCAAACTTTCCTCCTCACCCTGCATTAGGACGATATACAACAATCTTTTGATGCACATCAGAACTATATTCTTTGGTTTTACTCATTGTGATGAATGATTAAGGGAATTTGGCCTTTGTGTTTCTTCATATTTATACTCTTGTGGAACAGGAAGTCATGGCTGGACAAATTCATGCTCCTTGTCACCCTTGCATGCTAAATAAAAAATAAAATGAAAATAGGAAAAACAGAAAAACCGCTGCCTGCAAACATCCTAATTCGCCGATGACCACACGGGAGAGGACACAACCTTGGGCTTGAGAGAGGGACTGGCTGCATGGGCCTCTGTGAGGAGCGTCAGGTCACTGTCACAAGACAACGGCACTAATGTTGTCAAAGCGGTGGAGCTGAATCAGTGGTCTAGGTTCCAGTGGGCATAGACTTCATCTGGCCATCGGTAAGTTAAGCTGATTTCATCTTTTGTTATTAGGCTGCAGAAAATATTTTATACTATTATACTTTTAAGAGGACAGCAATTAACCATGGCGTTTGGGGGTAGTTGTACTGTCGATTTAGGAATAACAATTTTAAAAACAGTGTAGAATTCTGTTTGCCAAAAAGCATATTAAGAGTGGCCTTTTTCATTTAGGGGTAATTATTAGCATGAAGCATAATTCTGTAAGAGATGGTTGTGTGTAAATGACACATCTACCACACCTACAGTATTTGTCGACTACTGCACTATCATTCATTAGGCTTAGAGTGGTAACATGATATGAATATTAACTGTGTTTGCGTTATTTTGTATTACTAATTTATGCTATTAGTGTTGAACTGGTAATTTAATCAAAGTGTGAACATTAAATGTTTTGCAATGTCACTGTAGTAAGTAAACGTGTTGTCTTATTCAAAGTAAATGCTCTGAAAGAATGCACAATGCATTAACAGGGCTACTGCAGGAAGATTGTGGGCCACTTCTCCCATAGGTGGAAGAAGAGAGTGGATTTGAGGGAAGCACAAAGAGAGCTCACCCAGACAGCAACATATATATGGATTCCACACGCACCAGATGTGGGCCGGATCTGGGCCGACAGTATATTGCTGCATGGGCAACCTCCCAGAGCATGCCATGGTGACAGACTGCTCAACACGATGGGGTTCCACTCAGAAAATGATAGCAAGAGTCCTGGAGCAGCTAAATCCTTTGTCCAAGGTTCTCTGCAGACCGCAAAGTAGACTCCGTCCTACTCCCCTGGCAGGACGTGGAAGTTCTGGAATCTGTGAACAAGGCACTCAGCCCACTCCAGGAATTCACAGATGACCTGTCAGGTGAACGTTATGTGAGCATATCTTGTGTGAAGCCTGCTCTGCATCTTTTGAACACCTCAGTGCTGGCTGAAGAGGAAGAGGACACTGGCCTTACCAAATCACTGAAATCAAAAATTCTGAACTACCTCAACGAGAAATATGAATTCTCAAAGGACCTGATAAACATGTCTACATTCCTAGACCCAAGGTTCTGAACACAATACATCTCTGCAGAAGAGACCCAGACCTTAAAGGAACGAGTCATCTCTGAGTTGATAGTGAAACCACAGTGTTTACTTAACTGGTAAGAATTCCATGTAACAGATTTCTAAAACATGTGCATTTTTTATTTGTTTCAGGAAATTCACCAGCAGCATCCTGAAGCCCAAAGCACTGCAGCGATGGAGAAGGATACAGTTTAGAGAAACTCAACGATTACATTTACATGTGTACACCACGGAGAAGATCCACTGAAATAGAAGTTTCACAAAATAAGCTTCTCTAGGCTATGCAAACTAGCACAGAAATACAAGCATACAAGCAACAAGCTCTGCATCAGAGAGCGCTTTTAGCACTAGTGGTAATATTGTATTGAAGCATCGCTCCTGTCTGAAACCAAACAAGGTGGATATGCTTGTTTTTTGGCAAAGAACCTCTCAAGTGATACAGTAAGTAGAACTTTTTAGAAAGATGATTTGGAAGAACCAGTTATTGTTTTTTAAATGACAGACAACAGTTGTAGTGGTTTGAGTGGTTTGAGTGAACCACACTTTTATATCCTGTTTCCTTTTCAAAGAGTTAATATAAAGTATATTACATCCTAAATGTCCCTGTTTGGACAAGATATCTTATTTTCATGAACATACAAATTTTCTTATTTATTGTTCTAATTATTTTATTTAGCTGTACAATTGAGACAATAACAAATTTGCAGCAATGCAAAGAAATTTCATTTTGTAAAAATATTATTATAATTTGAAAACACTGTGCACTTCTAGTTGTTGCTAGCTTGAGTTGAGAAATACACATTTCAGCATTATCAGTAATCTGTGAGTGCACATCTTCCTTAGCCCCTTAACTGTCACCTGCCCGTATACGGGCAACCTAAATTTACTTCAGTATATTACTATTAAATCCTAATCTAGTCATGACAAACTATATATCGTTGGAAAGGTCTAAGACTCCTTAATAGATATTTCAGCATTGTTTTTTGTTACAATTTATGCCGGAACAGTAATAGATGAATTTATGACAAGAGCGCACCTCAAAAAATCTACATCATAACAGGCGTTTCTGGCGTTTGTCACAAAAAGTCGACGCACACACTTTTAATAATTTAAACTTTGGTTTTCATGCTAAAAGTTCATAATAAAACATTTAATCTAGTATTTGTCAATAAAAAAAATTATAAAATAATATTATCCTCTAAAAAGTATATATTATCCTCTAAAATATAATATTATCTTTTTTATTGCCTTTTTTATTACATCACATATTTTAGTAGTTATCATAAATTAGGTATCATTTGAAAGCTTACGATCTCAGAATTCATCCTGTGAAAACTGTTTTGAAATTGGACATTGTGTTACCATAGAAACGGTACTCTAAATTATTTTATCAGGCTCCTCCCCTTTTGGCCGTCATCATGTTTCATCATTTATGATCAAAATATTTTCTAATCTTGACAAAACACATATTGTCAGAAAGGTCTGAGTCTCAAGGTTACATATTTTGTGACAGAAGTGATATTTGGACAGAAATTTATTAATTTGTTATGGTAGAATGCATACAGTTAAATTCAATGGAATTCAATGACACCCGGTGGCTATTTGTGGTAATACGCCTAAACAAAATCTCATGGGAACTTCAGTTTTTGTGATATCAACTTCAAATTTGGAACACAACTTGGTTAGATATATGGCTTTGATTTTATAGTAATTTTTTTGTAAAACATATTTTGTAAAATATATATTTTATATAAAAGAAAAATATTAAATAAATTATATTTTATTTAATGTAAATTTAAACTTCCATAACTTTTTCATACTTGAATTTTTTTGAAGTGCTTTCACCTCAGTAATAATCTGCATTTCCCCCCCTTTAAAACAAGACCAAACTTGGGTCTATACTCCAAAGCATTCTTGAATTACAACCATTTAAGCTTGAATAGTGCATTTTAATGTCAATTCTCAAAAAGGGGGGTGACAGCTAAAGGGTTAAGAACCAAGCAAGTCACAATCGCAACATTGACCTCAATAATCGCAATATTACATTTCCCCAAATCGTGCAACCCAAGTTGGAAGCCTGTACAAACAGGGGTGATAATGGCAACATCAATTTTGATGGCCATGCTGACAAGAGGACACGTTTGGGTTAACTTCAAGGTTTACAAGACTTCCTTAAATACATTTAGCTGTGTGAGGTTTAAAAATCCTTTACCAACTCCAGTGGAATTCCATCATGCACTGAGAATCATATCTGTGGGGCAGTTCCTCGCCACCATCAATTCTGGCAGCTACCGGGAAGAAGCTTTTTTGGAGCAAAATGCAACTCCGTCAGTCAGAGTGGAGCAGCTAATTGCAGTGAACAGCAAAAGCAAAGCATGAAATTACTAACTACTGGGATGTCAATATTAGGGGTGGATGAAGGAAATGCAAAGCATGAAAATCAACATAAGCATTTACCAATCTAACGATGAAGATAACAGAGGGCTGTAGCTTGATGGCCAGAGAAAACACGGCTGCGGCTAGTTTCTGGGACTCTCCGTACCATTTGTCAGTGAGAGTGGAAGGCTGCAGGTTGATGAAGCGGAATCCAGCCTCTTTGGCGGTAGCTTTGGCTATAAGAGTTTTCCCACAGCCTGGAGGCCCATACAGCAACACACCTGAGAAGATGACAGGCAAACCACCTCAGAATAAAGTGTGGAGTTGAGCTTAGAAACACTTTATAGAAAAGTGTTCATAGTTGTTAGCTTTTTCGATCCTTCAAACAGATGCTTCTTCTGGATCGGAAGTATAACAGTGTCTTTCAGTTCAGTTATGACTTCATCCAGACCTGCAAAGTCATGCCATGTAATCTGTGGACACACAAATGATTTGTGTAATTATCTTGCATTCTCTTAACAAAACAAAAGTAGACTGTTTTAGAGACAAATAACTACTGGTAAATAAAGTCAGATGGTGACATCATTCCTCACCTGCTTAGTCAACGGATCCACAAGATGAGCTGCAATACTCATCTCATATTCAGAAAGCTTCACATTCTGCACTCCAATCTGCCGCATGAGTTTCTCTGCCTGTGTGTCAGGCTTTGTCACGGCAGTCTTATGGAGAAAGAGGACCCAGATGCAGAATGACCCAGGGATTTAATTTTATTGACAAGACAAGGCACAATAGTGATGGTTAGGAGTGAAGATAATCCAAACTGTAGGACAGGGCAGTCAACAAGAGAAAGGGAAGACATGATGAGAACCGAGGAGATGGAGTAACACCAGATAATGACAACACTGGAAATCAGGCAGTAGTTTGAGGAACCAGAGGCTGGAAACTTTGAGCTGCAACTGAAACTGTATCCGTCTTACTGCCTGGTCTAGGGAACAGCAGCCAGGGTGGATCAGGATGGAGGACAGGAATGAACACAACAAGAGAGAAAGATAATTTAAGTTAAGTTAATCATTTAAGCTAATTTAACTGCAGATAGAATTTTTTTTATAACAAATTCAAAAAAATTCAAAATAGAGACCAAAAATAAGGCTTAAGAAAACTAGAGCAAAAGACTAGAACTAGACAACAGCAAACTCAAAAGAATAAAATGCAAAAACTAGAACTGGCAGGGAACACTGTCTAAAAAGATCAGTAGACAAGCAAAAATCTCACACATACACACAAAGAACCAGCAAAGACATGAGGGAAGGGAGCACAATATAAAGGGATCAGAGCACATGAGGAGCAGGTGAGCACAATTTGTGAAACAAGGACCAGACAAGGGGTACTTCTCAATATCCCTCCTTGTCTCCTCGCACCTCTGTCCTCCATC
This sequence comes from Leuciscus leuciscus, assembly GCF_965113295.1. Lineage (NCBI taxonomy): Eukaryota > Metazoa > Chordata > Actinopteri > Cypriniformes > Leuciscidae > Leuciscus > Leuciscus leuciscus. The sequence continues at coordinate 18,914,742 of NC_138745.1, read as the reverse complement.
CTATGACCCGGAAACCGATCGAGCTCAGCCATCTTGAAGGACATCTCAATTCTCTAATTGCACCGTGAGGAGTCGAGGATCGAGGAGTGAGGAGGCTTCCTGAGGAGTTATGAGCGAGGATACACAGGTGTATCCTATGCGGAAGAGTTTTATCGACTAAACGTGACGCACGTACAGTACAGGTCAAAAGTTTGGAAACATTATGTTTTTTTTATATTTTTGAAAGAAGTCTCTAATGCTTATCAAGGCTGTGTTTATTTGATCAAAAATACAGAAAAAAACCCAGTAATATTGTGAAATATTATTACAACTTAAAATAATAGTTTTCTATTTGAATATACTTTAAAAAATATTTTATTCCTGTGATGCAAAGCTGAATTTTCAGCATCATTACTCCAGTCTTCAGTGTCACATGTGACATCCAGTCTATCACATGATCCTTTAGAAATCATTCTAATATTCTGATTTATTATGAGTGTTGGAAACAGTTCTGCTGCCTAATATATTTGATGAATAAAAGGTTCAAAAGAACTGCATTTATTCAAAATAAAAAAATATTTTCTAATAATATAAATCTTCTTTACTATCACTTTTTATCAATTTAACACATCCTTGCTGAATAAAAGTATTGATTTATTTCAAAAAAAAAGAAAGAAAATAATTACTAACCCCAAATTACTGACCAGTAGTGTATATTGTTGTTACAAAAGATTTTTTTTTTTTTTTAAATTTGCTTCTTTTTATTTTTTAAAATTATTTTAATTTTTTTTACTTTTTATTCATCAAAGTATCCTTAAAAAGTATCACAAGTTATGAAACAATATTAAGCAGCAGAACTGTTTCCAGCTTTGATAATGAATCATCATATTAGAATGATTTCTAAAGGATCATGTGATAGACTGGAGTAATGATCCTGAAAATTCAGCTTTGCATCACAGAAATAAATGATAATTTAAAGTATAATAAATTGAAAACCAATTATTTTAAATTGTAATAATATATCACAATATTACTTTTTTTTTCTGTATTTTTGATCAAATAAATGCAAGCTTGATGAGCAGAAGAAACTTCTTTCAAAAACATTAAAAATAGTAATGTTTCCAAACTTGCATCCAAACTTGTTATCCAAATGCATACTTGTTTTTGTGCCTCAATTTTATTAGTTTTTCTTGTTGGATCAATAGCATCAACCATCCACTTTATTGTAAAATAAGTGAGTGATATTGAGATGGTGAGTGATATGTGACTCTGGATCACAAAACTAGTCACAAGTCGCACGGGTATATTTGTGGCAATAGCCAACAATACATTGTACAGGTCAAAATTATCCATTTTTCTTTTCTGACAAAAACCATTAGGATATTAAGTAAAGATCATGTTCCATGAAGATATTTAGTAAATTTCCTAATATATAAAACATTTATTTTTGTGAATGAATGCAGCACAATCGCGAACATAAATGGACAACTTTAAAGGCGATTTTTCTCAATGTTTCGATTTTTTGCAGCCTCAGATTCCAGATTTTCAAATAATTGTATCTCGGCCAAATATTGTCCTATACTGTCCTATAAAATTGACCCATGTGACTAGTTTTGGGGTCGAGGGTCACATATTGTCTGTTGGAATCTTTTAATAACATCTTCTCACAATTACCTGCAAAAGAAAAACAAAATTATCATTATTAATAAAAAGCTACAGTATGTGGTTAGAAAAAAGAAAAAGAAAACACTTCAAAATAAACTTTATTTAAAGAGCCAGTTTTGCCTCACTTTTTTTTTTTTTTTTTTTTTTACAAACAAAAATACCCTTGTAGTGAGTTCCAGTTTTTTTTTATATTTATAGGAAATAAACATTAGGCCTAGTTAAGGAATTATCATGCAAGCAACTGTCCTCTCACCCCAAACAGGAAAAATCGGTTGTCATACCAATCCAAACTGAGCAAAGATAACATTTTCATAATGCTACTTTTAATATAAGGAAATGTTTATGTCATTTTCCACAGAAGCGGAGAAGTGTGTGCAAGAGCACGACCTTTAACTGTGATGACTTGTCTACATGATATAGTCCCTTTTCAAGGCAAGTCAATTCACTAGGCGGCCACCTTGGCACTTATAGTTATTTCGTTTACTGTTTTAGTATTTTCAGTCATGCTACTTGAATGGGAAAATGTTGGTTTGAAAAAAAGTTATTAACTTTGGGGCCGCTTACACGAGACCGGTTTAACTGAAAACAGAAACCTTTTAATGTGTTCTGGCCGTTCATTTGCACGACACCGGTGTTTGGTGGCCCGAGAACGCAATAGGTTCCAAGGTGCAAGTTTTGAAAGATTTTGAAAAACGTTATCATCTCTGTGTACACTTCAAAAACGTGAATCTGTGAAAACTGACGGCGTGCACATGCATATGTGTTTAGTCTATAGGTATGTGCGTTTGAATATGTGCGCAGGCGCGTAGTCTTTCTTTACACATTGACCTCACCAAATTACTTGTCTGGCCTGCATAATACAGAATTTTTATTTATTTATTATTTTTTAACTCCCAGTAAAAGGCCAGTGCTGATCGGTTAATCCTCACTTGAATCTGGAGAAGCAGAGACAAAGAGAACACACTAGCATTTATATACATAATATACAAAAAACATCATGTATCTAATATATATAATTAAAACATGTTTATTTTGTTAAGGAGATCTAACCAATCAGCGACAAACTTATTGGTGACGTCGGAAAGGACGTTGGGTGGCGAGTTATAAACTTCCCGAACAGTTAGCAAGCAGAGATAAGAGAAGAACACGCATCATATCTTTCTGTATCTTAACCTTTAGAGTTTATCTTCTGTGTGTGCGTTCATGATAAAATACCACACATATACACACTAATACAAAGTAAAGATGAGAAGATCACCTTCAGCACAATCACCTTATCAGCACATAATGTCCTCTACATTATTACATCTACTTGTATATTCAATTGACTATTGCAGATCTTAATTGACTATTAACAGATTTGAAGCTGTACAGTAACTTTTATTAAATATTAAAATACATTTCGATTTGGTTAAATATGTGTAAATGTGTTCTCAATGGTCTTAAAGGGGTGGTATAATGCCCTTTTCACAATATGTAAAATAAGTCTTTGATGTCCCCAGAGTGTGTATGTGAAGTATTAGCTCAAAATACCCAACAGATATTTGTATATAGCATGTTAAAGTTGTCACTTTTTGAGGGTTCGCAAAAACGCACCGTTTTTGTGTCTGTCCCTTTAAATGCAAATGAGCTGCTGCTCCCGGCACAGAGGGCGGAGCTTCAACCGCTTGTGTCCTTTTACCTCACACAGGCATGCACCTAAAATGTCAAAAACTTTTAGCCTTTTATGTTCAAACCGGAGTCAGACAATGATGGAGAGACTCAAGAAGAAGTGACAACATGTAGAAAGCAACAGGGCATTTCTGAATGGTTAGTTGAAGAATTTATGCAGCTGATGTGGAGTTAAATATCTTCTAGTCATTGATAATCTATAAATCGAGTTCCCGGGGACGGGGTTTATGTAAATTTTAGGGTTAGTGATGTCACTAACCCTGGAGGAATGTTGTGTAGTCCCTACCAGCCGTTTGTTGTAGTCCTTAAAAAACGATTTCTTTAAAAGCAAATATATTCCTTTGCTTTGAACTTTGAGCGTTGGAACTTTGCAGATGTTGTTTATGCTCAAACAACAACATTACACACTAACTAAAGTTAGAAAAGTGAAATCATAATCAACCACCCCTTTAATAATTGTAGCGGTCTCATCTTGTGTACTTTCTTTCCCATGCGCAGATGCATAGTAAACAGTCATGAGTAAACAGTAATGAGCCTCAGCTGCTTCTCAACACTTTTTCTTTGTTTACATACAATAGAATATGCAAATTGAACATTCATTGCCATAACCATTCATAAATATTCTAGTTTGTATAACAACAACAAAATGTTTATGAATACCCAAATGCATTCGTAAACTCCTCTGTCACAGAGCCATTTAAAAACTCTTCCAACGGCTCTGCTCCATCGTGAAGTCAGACTGGTGATGCAGTTGCGCTATGAAAGCTGCGATTTATGCTATCAACTTCCTGTAGAGTGATGTATCGATGTATCGATGTATCCATTATTCCCTATGGCGTTCGCAGTACCCTTTGAACTGAACTGGTTCACTCCCTTCGGACTGGAATTTCACTTAAGATGGCAGAATACCCTGTGAAGTCCACTTCGCAGTCAGCTTACGGTCGAATGGAACGCACCCCAAGTCTGTCCCTGAGGGTGGTGTGCACACTGTGCAGTGTGAGACATGAGTTCATTTTGCTTTGAACCTTGTGAATAAGCTTGCAGATCACATAAACTATTATTGTAGGAAGCAATAGCATATCCTGCCTGACTGTTGCCTTCAATAACCTTATGCAAAGCCGAAATAGATTTATTTCCCAAAATTCCCCAAATAATGAAAATTGCAACATTTCTATCCTCCAGTGAAACAGTAGGGATCATAACAGAGGTTGAGTGACTGACTGGAATATGGTGTAGTATAACATTTAAGGCTGTGAGTGTACTATAGTGTCCCCACCCCCACCCAATGGGAGGAAGTGATAGTCAACTTTCCTTTGTTTATTTTACAAAGAGTCTTCCATCTATTGATTCCTATCATATTTCAAGCAATTTAAAACCATCATGGCGACCAGTGCGCATCTGAAGTGTCTCATCTAATAATCCATTATTTATCGGCTTTAAGATCTCAGACAAATTTCTTACCAAACCAATAACGATAACATTAAAAATTAACATATATATCGGCCGATACTAATATGGTGGCCGATATATTGTGCATCCCTGATAAAAATGAAACATGAAATGGTGTATTGATCAATGCGACATGGTTCTAAAACTCAAAACCTCAAGCTCCATTTTCAATATTGGCATGCAAAGTCGGACTCTTTTCCCTCATGACCATGTCAATATTCTCCTCTTTCACTTCCTCCTCTTTTTTTCAGCACACATAAAAGCCACAATTGCCAAAGTGCGATTCATCTTGCTCTATAGAGTAGTGCTGGTACGTCACTTTGTAGACCAACCGGCAGTTAGCATCACATTGGTTCCCTCGACAAAAACCCAATAGGATTTCCCCATAGGCTTTTGGATTATCAAAAAACACATTTTGTCCATCAAGATCATTTTCACAGATGAACACAACTTTTATGAATTTTGATGCCTAAATGCAGTTGCCAGAAGTAAAAAGCTAAAGGTTAGCTAAAGCTAAAGCTAAACTGAACCACACCATGGTCCCACGACTTCAGCGTCACCACCACTAAGCTTCCGACAACTCTTTCAGTTTTTATCTAAAAATATTTTCCCCAGAAAGTCTGAGTTAAATTAGTTATTATAAAATTAATTATAAGTGTAACAAGGCTGTAAAAGCGGACTGAGTTTACCTGTTCAACGTATTTTTTTGGGGCACTCATGGCCTTATGTTTAGCGAGTCCAACTAGTAACCCGAAGGTTGTGGTTTCTAATCCAGTACCAGCAGGAAATGACTGAGGTGCCCTTGAGCAAGGCAACAAACCCCTAATCGTTCCCCGGGCACCACAGCATAATGGCTGCCCACTGCTCCGGGTGTCTAACGGTTTGCAGTGTGTGTGTGTTCACTACTCACTACTCCTAACGAGTGCGCACTAACTTGGATGCGTTAAATGCAGAGGACATGTCAGAGGACTTTCACTTTTTTCACTTAATCTCCCCGACAGCCTATGTAGTCCCATTTAGCCACTTGTTAGCAACAACCTTTTTCAAGACACGTAACAGCTTAAAAATATCATGAGAGGGGTAATACTGATGTATTTTATGTTGCAGAATAAAATGTGAAAGTGTCTTGAGCTTGTGTTCAGCACAGACCTTATTTCAGCCCTTTAACCAAAATCCCATTAAAAAAACCCATTGACTTCGGGGCAAGTGCTAAAATGCTAACTCTTTCCGTGTTTTGGACTACAAATTGATGTCATACCTGCACCACTCTATTTGTTTACCGCTATCGCATGCTGATGACGTTTTATTCTTCTATACTAACTTGCGTTACAACGCCTATGTTTCAATAGGTGTTATCATCGTACAGTCTACATACATCGTACCCAAGTTTATAAGATCCATGTCGTACAGTGTGATTTGTAATGACCTTATAGGATTGCCGAAATTGAAAGTATGTAGCAGGCATAATGACTTGAGCTTGTCATGTTGAAAAAAAAAAGTTGTGTGTGTTTACTCCATCAGGGATATGTTGTGGTATCGCCTCCTAATTGTTTTTGTGTTTTCTGCACTGTAACTGAATTTCTTTGACAAATTATTTAACAAAAAGCAATTTTTTATAGTCTCCCATTGATGTCGATGGGTGATTCTGGGGGGTTGGGGCTGTTTGTGGGGGGTGGAGGTGTGTGTGTGTGTGTGTGTGTGTGTGTGTGTGTGTGTGTGTGTGTGTGTGTGTGAGCACGAGCGTTCCACTAGTGGATGTGCTAAAGGGTTGTCACTTCACTTTTGTGTATTTTTGTTCTGTGTTGTGGTTGATTTTGTTTTTTTATATTTGACAAATTTCCCTATTCATCCTATATAAAAATATATTTTTTTATTTATATAAATGTAAAAAATACCTTAAATCCTCCAACACTGCACAAATGTAGAGTAAACATAATAATGTGAAATGTTCATTAATAAGGGAGTGATATTACATTTGTTTAAAAATAAAAGAGATTATGTTACAAAATCACATTTTATTGTGTGGGGATTTGGGAGACAGCGAACATCCTGAGAGGGCCTTTTTTTCCACGCTAACATAGCTACAACTAGATAGCATTCCAATTTTTTTTTTTTTTTTGGAGCAAGTATCAACCAACATCAAGCCATTTAGATGAAGAAAAAAATTATAATAAATTCAGAAAACGTAATTTGGGGTCAAAAAGATATAGACTGAAACTCTTCATAAAAGATCACTTATCAGAAATGTAGTGGGTTTGGAAATGTTGATTAAAAATGTACTCGGTTACTATCGTAACCTCGGTTCCCTGAGAGTAAGGGAACGAGTATTGCGTAGCTATACGCTTATGGGAAAACTCCTTTTCTTGAGAATATTGAAGCCTTTATTATAAAACGCAGTGCAGCTGCACAGCGAGCACAGAGCAGAGCGGACTAGCGCGCTCATTGGCTGTGCTGCGGGAACTGCACGAACCTATGGCAGAGAGGCTGATGCGCGCAAACCAATCAAAGCACCTTGCGCGTGCCAAAGCCCACCAGAATGGGCGTGGCTTCTGGCTATATAAGCAGACCATTTCGCCATAGGAATCAGGTTTAAATCGACTGAAGCAAAAGCACCTGAACCAAACGTAATAGTACGGCAGGCTACGCAATACTCGTTCCCTTACTCTCAGGAAACCGAGGTTACGATAGTAACCGAGTACGCTCCCTTTCGAGAATGGTCTCTCGTATTGCGTAGCTATACGCTTATGGGAACCCATTTTGAAACTCTGTGCTATTAGCTTAAAAACTTCCCCTACACCTCGGGCTGAGAAGCCCGAGGTTAATAGTAGAGCTAAAAGTCAGAATCCAATGGGGACCAGACCATGTCGGGCCCCACAGAGGAGTAACTTGAGGCTTGGGCCCTCCTTTTGGGAACATAACCATGCCTTGGCCTGAGGACGACTTTAGAGTCGTTGGGCCCAATCTCAAGGCAGGAAGCGCTCATAGAGAGCGCTTACAAATCACCCACTCGCTTGACTGATGCTAGGGCTAGCAGGAGTGCGGTCTTAAGCGAAAGAGGCTTCAGGTCAGCCGACTGAAGCGGCTCAAAAGGGGGCCCCTTCAGGGCCCTGAGGACCGTGGAAAGGTCCCAGGCAGGTATAGAAGGGGGCCGAGGCGGGTTCAGCCTCCTGGCCCCTTTGAGGATGTGCACAACGAGGTTGTTCTTTCCCAGTGATTGGCCGGCCACAGGGGCATGGAAGGCTGCTATGGCCGTCACATATACTTGGAGCGTGGAGGGGGTGCGACCCGTGTCCAATAGCTCTTGGAGAAAGGAAAGCACCAGTGGCACTTGACTTGATTAGGGGTCAAGGTTCAGGGCTGCATACCAGCCAGTGAACATTTCAGGGCATAGAGGCACCTAGTTGACAGTGCTCTAGCCTCAGTGATGGTACTTAAGACTTTTTCTGGGAGGCTCCCAGATACCCGTTGAGGGGCCATACATGGAGGGCCCACAAGTCGGGGCAGGGATGCCAGATCGTCCCGTTCGCCTGCGTGAGGAGGTCCCTCCGGTGGCGCTGGCTTTGCTGACCCTAACCCGAACTGGAGCATTTCGGCAAGACGCCTTCTGTGCTTCGGTTAAGCGCTTGGAGAAGCCCTTCACTGTGGGACCGAAGAGGCCAGTGTTGGAGATTGGAAAGAGTCTGGAAAGAGTGACTGGAAAGAAAGTTTAGCCAGAGGTGGTGCTCTAGCACAACCAAACTGGCCATACTCCTTCCAATTGCCTGGGCGGTGGTCTTAGTGGTGCGCAGGGCTAGATCAGTGGTGCTGCGCAGGTCCCTAAAAGCCTCGGGGTCCGGTCCAGACTCGTCCATTGAGCGGAGGAGTTTGGCCTGGAACACCTGGAGGACCGCCATGGTGTGCAGGGCCGATGCAGCCTGGCCAGCGGAGGTGTAGGCTCGGCCAGCGAGAGCTGAGGTGGTTCTGCAGGGTTTAGATGGATGAGCCGCCTTGGATCTCTATCCAATAGCGGTGGGCGGGCACCGCTTCCTCTACGGGGGGCAGCTTCTCATATCCCTTTTCCTCAGCGCCGTCAATGGTAGAGAGCGTTGCGGAGGTGGATGTTTTCAGGCGGGTCGAGTAAGGGGCATGGACCTCAGGAAAGAACAGCGCTGGTCTTTGACGAGGTGCCTGGTGGCGCCCCGGCAGGAACCATGATTTCACTGGACTGAGATGGGGGGGCCGGGTCAACCACTCCTCTCACTCGGATGCTGCCAAAGAAGGGCTGTCATCTCCCTCCTCCTCTGATCCCCCGAAAGAGAAGAGGCCGGCTGCTTGCAGAGAGGGGCACTGGTCTGTCTGAGTGAACAGGGGTCTTCGCTGGAGAGAGTGAGGCATGCGGGGACGGGGCCGGCATGGGCTCACTCATCTCGGTTCGCTCAGGCATCCTCTGCGGTTCGAGGAGGGAAGGAAACGGGAGAGCGCGAGGGGTGGGGTCGCCCTCTGAGAAGAGGGCTAGCCGTGAGCGCAGCGTGGAGATCGGCATACTCTCACAGTGAGAGCAGCCGCCTTTGCCGAGTGCAGCTTCCGCATGGTGAGGTCCCAGGCACGAAGCACACTCTCTGTGTCCATCCACGTCATGCAGAGGCTTCATGTTGCATGAAGCGCAGTCCGGACGCGACATTTGAAACAACGGCGGTGAAATTTGCTCTTTTAAACAGAGAACACAGAGAACGCTCAGAAAGGGTATGGGGCTTTTCTTGCCGGATGGCCGCAGGTGAATGGCGAATCAGGAGAGGCTGCGTCAAGTCTAGCACGTAGAACAGGAGGCCGCCGTCCGTTGCACTGTTTAGCTGCAGGTCGCTCATTGCTCTGCTCTGTGCTCGCTGTGCAGCTGTACTGTGTTTTAAAATAAAGGCTTCAATATTCTCGAGAAAATTTGTTTTTCCATAAGCATATAGCTATGCAATACAAGAGACCTTTCTCGAAAGGGAATGACTGCTTCTCTTTAATCAACCGACCCTCGTCACCTAGTGATGGGCCCTTTGGAAATATGAGTTTGCCCTTTCTGTTTGAATGCTGTAAATAGGGAAAACTATTCAGACAAAAACACTGATAAGATATTTATTTAATAAAAAAAAAAAATATTTAATAGTGTTGTGTTATATTTCATCTGCAATAACATTGTGAACTTTTAAAAAGATACGAATAGCTACTTATTTTCTCTTCAGTACGTTGGAAGAATGATTAAGTAGCCTAAATTACAATGTGGGTTTATATGAGGATGCTATTCATTGACAGGCAAAATCCGGTTTACGCATAGACTGTAAAAAATACAGGATGCACAAAAAACAGTAAGCTACAAACTTTCAAGACACATAACCATAGTCACTCTGTGCACCAACACTACCCTCTACTGGCAAAGAAAAGCCAGCAAAGAATACAAGAAGATATTATTCAACGGCAAATGGAATAAGCATACAAAATATAGATAGGCCTACCATAAGAGAATAATAAGATAAATAAATAAATAAAAACCAAACATATCCAACATAGCCTAAATAAATTAGAAACAGCACAAAATATGACTACTATACAAATATAAAACACCAAAATATGAGCATAAATTTGATAGTTTTGTTGCTGTTATTGTTAGAAGAGAATGACAAAACTTAAATACACCGCAACATCTTTAAAAAAAAAAAAAATTAAAAGAGGTTTTCATATATTATAAGATTTATTACATCCAAACACAAGATAAAATACAGAAGCAAATTATTTATTTAAAATAATTGATCTCTTTTATTTTTATTAAAAAATGGGAAATTCTTTCTATCTATAGGCCTACAGGTTTTTTATGCTACTTAACATTTCCGTAAGAAGGATAATTTCGAAAGGGTTGAACTGGAAAAGCAACCATGTCATTGTAATCATCTATGATTGTAATATCCATGGACTTTCATTCTAGATTTTTTCTGACAGATGGCGCTGTACAATAACGATTTGCCATCTGAAACGCAGCTAGAACTTTCCACCTCCGTTCCGTCCTTGGGGGCAAAATGCACATTTGAGCAAATGGAACATGTGTACATTAAATTTGCATCGTACGTTGGCGCAATTCATTTCTATAATTTCATTTATTATTGCCAAATGATGTGCTTGTGCCTTTATGCAGTAACTTACTTTTCTGCTTGCGTAAGCATTTCAGTAATTTCCTGTCTTCTATTGCAGGGTAGTAGAGGCATTGGTGAGGGGGGTAACTAGACGCATTCTGATATTTTCCCCGTATACAGTAGTGTTTTTAAAAATACATCTACAGGTTGTTCTTTTCAGTCATGATGTGCCAAACCAATAAATAATTATTTCAAAGGAAACGAGAATGCTGGTGCGTAATAACTACATTACTAAATTGAAATCTTATATAAAATATTGGAAACTTCCCTCATTTCTGTACACACGTGACGCTGGAACAAAAAGTAGTCCGATTGTGCCCTGTCTGTATTCTTCCGCTTGCTGTACCCATAAATAATAGTTAACGTATTTATTAATTTAATGTCATAACTGGTGTATATCTAATAATTTGTGTATTTATATTCTGAAATAGGCTGCAGAAAAAGCATTGGCATAATTATAAAATGCTGCATTAATGGAACTATTTGTCATCGCGGATGAATATGTTGTCTGAACGTCACCTTTTTCAATGGGAAGCCATGATGGAAGTTTGAGAGTTTAACAGGGGAGAAGTGAATGAAAAGGACCGGACTGGAGACCGCCCCTACGCGACATTTAAAAAATCGAGTTTTTAATTTCTTGGTGGAGGCTGTCACCTTTCATATATGTGTTGGGACCTGGGTATCGTGGATTGTTGTATGTTCGATGGCTTTTATTTTTTAAGGATGTGTAGACGAGCTAGTGCGCTAGCCGTTGAAGCTAGCGGCTAGACGGAGCGCGAGCTGAGTGCGAGCGGGGTTCTGACAACCGTGAAGCGCCCGGAGAGGATCCTCTCTCCGCCTTTGCGCTCAATCACGGCGGCTACGGTGCGACCAGAGACTTGTCGTGCTCTAGAAATTCTGCAATTCGAGACGTGGGAAGTTGCTTATCGTTTCACCCGGGGCTCGTCTGAGTCGAGGAGGGCATTTTGGAAGCCGGGCCTGTGGTGGTTTGGAGCGAGGCCCTTGATGAGAGAGCCACAGCAGACTCCATTCTAGCTAGCAGGGGGACTGCGAAACCAGCAGAGCATAAAGACGACGTATCGTCGGAAAGCAACAATACTCCCTCTCACACTAAAAACCTTAAAGACTCCTTTCACAGCAATGGCTGCGATCATAAAGGAATTTGTCAGTCGAAACAAAAGGAGATACCAGGAAGATGGGTTCGACTTGGACTTGACATGTATCCTCTTTGATCAATCAAATGTCCCTGTTCTGTCTATTGTGTAGAAACCAGTGTCTGCGGTGAAGGTAATGGCTTGCATCTTGTTCCAAATCGAAAAATCTCTGACGTTTCATCAGAAGATACAGGAGAAATGAGTATTAAGGTTGTTTTAAATGAATTTTTTTTTTTTTTTTTTTTTTTTTTGCTTGGTTGAAACTATTGGTACTGGCACCTACTCGGCGACTGGAGATTGACATGATCTAGATCTATTGGTTTTTGTAACTGGATCAAGTCTAAGTCAGCGCATTTTAGATTCATGTCAGTTGTCAATTCAACCAAGTTATCGAGTAACGTAGACAGAAAATCAACAGACTGCACGCGCACTTATTTCATTAGTAACGTTTTTCTAGGCATGTCCGCAAGTTGCATGTGTAGACTACAATAAAATCAACGCCAGCGAGGTTGTAAGATGTCATTTGCCCCCTTCTTACGTAATCTGATATATCGATTAACGGCGAATCTGTTAATCCTGCTCACAAAACGCGTTCATTTCAACTCAAGGCTTCTCGCACGAAAACTGCAGTTTGGGGGGTTTAAAACAAAAGATGCGTCGCGTAGAGGTCTTGCTGGCTTATATAATGCGATGGATTAGATGAAATGCACAAGCAGTGTCACACAAAGAGCCATTGCATCAGCTGCTCGTAGAAAATAGATCTCGCGCTCAACTTGGGTTAGTTTTGATTGAGCAAAAACGAGTCCGTTTGCGAACAAAAGGAAATGTGAAGTGTCTTTTTTTAATGCAATCGCAGGAAGGGATTCGTACAGTCCTGTTAAAGAGGACTCCCTCTGTTGCGCTTTATTTTAGAAACGTCATTGACGCCTGCTCACTGTTATGTGCCATATGTCAATGTCATTTTTGACTTTAAAGCACAGATACAGTGTTGGTTTTGTGATGGCTGTGATTTGGTGGTTTATATTCTTGAAGATAAAGTGCAAAGCATTAGTGGTTTAGTAGCTTGTTTTATTTAAGCAGGATTCAGTGTTATTGAAGATGCTCGTTGACGTTCACTTCTAGTCCTGTTCACTTAACTGTCCTACTCATTGTTGTCCTGTTATAAACAAGAAAGGCAGGTGTAAAATATTAAGAAATTGGGCTGGAAGGACAGTTAGAGGGCAGAATAAAATCATTCAAGAGGTGCTTTTATTTCTATAGCACTATAACAATCTGGCATGCTTTGGTGCATGTTTTTTCAAGAATTTTGTAATGTTAAGTGTATTTACACTAAACAAGGATGTTACTTTGCTTTAGCTTTAGTGTATTACATGAGTAAACTGAATGAATTGATTGCATGGACATTGATTTGCACCTCTGCTCAGATGGTGTTTGGGTCCCACTTTATTGACACATTGCATCATGCTATGCACTCATTGCGTTTAAAACGCACACACATACACACAGTTGAAGTGGAATGCAGGCCTCTAAATTCCCACAGGATTGTTCAAAGAATATACATGTTGAATGACTTCATTCTTTCAGTCCCAATTTATTGATACTGAAAAGCAACACAGTCCACGACACTGATAAAATAAAACGTGTATGATTTCAAGGCGTTAAATATGTTTACCAGACTTAAACGTAAAAACAATTTTCTATGACTCATGTAAATCTATCTAGATTAGATTAAAATTGGCACAAAGCATCTCTGGATGGAGAAACTGCCCTTAGGATCGCTGCACAGCCATTGCTCTTAAATGTACACAAAGCTCAACAATAAGGATTGGATTTTCACCGACTCCACTGCAAAAACTGACCCATTTATAGATAGATTTATAATTTTCATAATTTTTTTTTTATTTAATAGCTTACCGTAAATGATTACTTGCATATTTGAAATAATAGCTTGACATTATATTGCTATAGACTCAATCATGGCATACAGTGACCCATTTATTCATTATTAATAGATTTATAATTTTCATTAAATTATCATTTAATAGCCTAAATGATTACTTACATATTTGAAATAATAGCTTGACATTATATTGCTATAGACTCAATCATGGCATACAGATAATGTTAATTTGGTGATTCAAACACACAACAATGACTGAAAAAGGTCATGCTGATTTGAATTTGGATAATTTTGTGCACAAATCTTTGTAAGCTAGAAGTCTTTGATGTGCATGTTTCTGCATATGTTGGTCTGAAAATGTATATAGCAAGCTTTTTAAAAGAGAGAAACACATCGGATGTTTACTAAACACGTGCATTTCTGTTTTAGCCTTTTGGCTTCTGGACCATTAAAAATGCAGACCCATAGCACGTTTTACAAGTTAACATGCATAATATAATCTGTGTCATGGGTATGTGAGTCCTAACCATTTTACTGTTTATAACCTGATGGACATTGGACATTTAGACATTTATATATTTAAAAACACAGCCTTTAAAGATCTCTCTATGTCTTGAAAGAATCGCACCATCTCTGAGCTCAAATCCAAATAGTTGTCAAAAAATGTTGTTTCTTGTTTTCTTAAATGTCAAGTTTGTCAGATCAGGAGTGAGAACCACATGCTACACCATCCGAGAATACAGGAAGATGTTTCTTACCGTAATCTACTCCAGACCAGATGTTTACATTTTTCTTTAAAGAGCATTCTGTCAGAAATCATCGATTGATTTTATTATTGGAGCGAAAAAAGAAAAAAAAAAGATACAAATTTGGATGGTGATCATGAATGATCTAACAAATAATATTTTAGTTGCATTTCCAAAGTTACATTTTGAAGTTGATATAACAATTGTGAGTCTCTTGTCTCTTATTGATAGATATTATTAGAATTTCTCTGCTACTATCAGGTATGTAATTTGTCTGCTGTATCCGGGACTTATTAGATTGTCTTTATTAATAAAGATCTGCACGTGTATGTCAGGCCGAAGGAGTGATGCACTCGTTATGGAAAGGTGAGGAAGGAAAGTGATTCCAGACTGGGCTGAGGCACAGTGTGATTTATTTAGTGCCCCTGTGTGGCCCTCTGGGTTAGAGGTCTATGCATTGGTCTCTTACAGCGAGAGCCATCTGTTCTATATTACCCAGAATTCTGTTATCTGAGCTCTCATTGCACAACTAAAAAGTAAAGCGCTGCTTTAGTGGAATTGCTGAAGTTCTCAGCTGAAACCGGGGTTTGATGTTTGTTAGTTTCCTTGCTCCTTGTGGCATCATTTTGCTGCTCTGCATTGTTCACTAATATTGCCTCAGAGTTTTGGATACAATTTATGTGTTTAAATAGTTGTTATAAATGTGTAAGACAATCAGCCAGTGAACTTTATAAATGGGTTAATGTTTAGTCAGATGTTTGTACGTTTTTTTTCTTGTCCACATCAGTTCCCCTAGTAAGACTTCTCTAGATTTCCCTAACTTTGCTGTCCAGATATATACCCCAATATTATAGCAATGGGTTTTCCGGCTGAAAGACTTGAGGGTGTCTACAGAAACAACATAGACGACGTCGTAAGGTAAGTATTCACTTTGTGTTTTGTCTCTGGAGATTTAGTCAGTATAACCTTTCCATGTCTGTGAGTCACTTTTAACATTTACAACCCATGTTGTAGCAAAAAAAAAAAGCTAAAGCTGATATTTACAGCTGTGTTGGACTAGGCCTGTCACACCATGCATCCTAAACCTCTTGCACTGCTTTGACTTTGCATTGTCGTGGTCACATTCATTGACGTTTTAAGAAATGTGTAACTTATGGTAGGCAGTGTGTCATTCAAATATGCCATTCCACAGTCAAATGAATAAATGCATTTGTGATGTAAATCGGTTGAGAGCAAATATTAGCCTTGTCTGTGTGGTCTTTTCAGGTTAAAATAATGGTTTTGTATAATTTCATCCCAACAATTAAGTTCATTAGACACTTTATTTTAGTCATTTAGTGTCATTAGGTGACATTTGACTAATGGCTAAAGTGTACAGGGCTCGACATTAACGCAAGTGGATTTTTTTGAAGAGGCAAGTGAAAGAGAATTTCACTTGCCTAACCGGACAAGCCTGATTAAAACGTCAATAACAAAAAAAAGAACTAGGGAATCACCAAAACGTGAGAATGACTCTTGACTCTAATTGTATTACACGTAGTGTAAGTGGCGATCGATAGTGGATAATAATATATAATGTAGCTATAATGTACTGACAGTAACTAGGTTGTGCTGTTAAGGCTATCGCAGCCTCTCGAGGAGAAATCGAAACAAATGAGCCCAGCACACACAAATAAACTCTGTAAAAAAATATGGAGTTTTTATATTTATAACATGATAGGAGGTTAAGCAACATCACATGGCCAAGAGTGCTGTTTTCATGAATACATCAGGATTGAAAATGTGACACTGATTTAATTCGACACTTCAACAAACAAGTAGTGAATAATAAGTCACTTACATTTTAGACACAATATTGACTGTTTTTGTTGTTTCAGCAGCGAAAATAGTTCCAAATAAAGATTTCAGCAGAATCATAGTGCATCTCACAGCAACACTGTTTTCATTACTGAATGATTCAGCGTTTTAAACAAATTGTTTGTCAAATATTCAATGAGCCATTCATAAACAACTGCCTCATTCCTGAACGAATCAGTCGTTTGAACAAATCGTTTGAAGGAATGATTCAAAGACTCACTCATTAAAACGATCACTTGCCGTCACCTACTACCAGTTTAGTTTAAAAGTATATATTTTTTCATATTAACATTTCTTATTTGTATTTTCAAAAAATACATTATTTAATGCAGGTGTAATTTTTCAGTGTAAATTATTGAATTTGATTGGGAACAGCCCTATAGTGTACAATTTAACTTATTGATCAAATTTAAAGAATTTGCAAATGCAAAGAATTTAAAATATAAATGATTAAGAACATTTCATTTAAACATTTAAACACAATTAATACAATTTATAAAGATAAAAAAAGACTTTTATCACAAATATTCATATTTAAATATGTCAAAGCTGATAGAACTCTGATGAGAATATTGCTTCAGAATAAATTAGAGATACACCACAAAAAATGTAAAAAAAATTGTGGACAAGCAACTTTTTTACTTTGATAAGTGAAAGACCGATATATTTATCTGAAGGACAAGCACATGAAAAGGCTTAATGTCGAGCCCTGATTTTTGGGTCCACGTACAGTGCGTGATGGAAATGTCATCATCATCAGAATGGTACGCGTGCCGCCCCATTTTTTTAACCGTATGTACTTTGTACGCACATGCTTATTGAATTTGTTTTGCACAAATCAGTTGTTTAACAAGGTGTCAACACTAGCCCTGGCCGTTGTTTTACACTTACAGTAAAAAAAACTAAAAAAACTGGGAACAACACAATACCGACGTTATTTCCACAACAAAAGACGGCAGCATTGTGTGCTTGTGTGTGAGGGTTATGAGATCGCCGTAACTTTAGTTTAAAAGAATACAAAGATATTTTATCAGTCATAACTTCTGGAGAAAAATAGTGCAGACACAAAGAGCATGCATCGACCGCCTGCTTTCACTCACGCTATCAAATGGAGTATACTTTGAAAGGCTATACATTCCACACACACAAAAAAAAAAAAAAAAAAATATATATATATATACTTTGGGCTCAAGACTTATGGGCAAAATTACCTGTAGATATTTTTTAGGCATAATTATGTGTGTATTGAAATAGTCTGGCAAAGACACTCTCATTTCATTCCAAACCCATAAGAGTTCTGTTCATCTTGAAACATGAAGATATCTTTAATTAAACCTAAGAGATTTTATTCCCAACATTTTAAAAAGTATTCCACCTAAACTTTGATGGTTCAAAATGTTCATAAAGAGATTGTAAAAG
The DNA here is from genome assembly GCF_965113295.1 of Leuciscus leuciscus. Taxonomy (NCBI): domain Eukaryota; kingdom Metazoa; phylum Chordata; class Actinopteri; order Cypriniformes; family Leuciscidae; genus Leuciscus; species Leuciscus leuciscus. Next base: position 18,896,753 of record NC_138745.1, on the reverse strand, counting down.
AAATCCATATGAGCGCTTTAATTCAAATCTTCTGAAGTGACACGATCACTTTATATGATAAACCATAGGGATGTTACAATTCACTCAACTCGTGATGCGATACGATTCAACGATACTGGTTTCATGACACAATTTTCTCATGTTTTTTTTTTTTTACAAAAAGAGACGAGACAAATTATAAATGAAAAAGTTTCCTATTTCTCAGACAAAATGCTGCACATTTCTTTTGTAAAAATGTAAATTTTGTGTTAAATAATAAAACTAAATAGAAATTTTAAAACAAATCCCATAAAAGTCCGTCCAAGGGGATCTTCCAATGCTGTTTTGTTGGCAGGAGGTTGTTTCAGCTCAGTCTGTCTGGTCAAGAGGCTGCTCTGCTAAACGGACACTGGCACATTCTTCACTCTCATCATGTACAGAGAAATAGCTGAAATAAAAGTACAGCAGTGACAGGGTCACTTGTTATAAGGGCAACATTTTATTTGTTATAATTTGTATCATTACACTTGCAAGAGTTATAAAAATAAAACGCATTAAAATAAATGTGCCATAATAATCAACAAATTAATAAAAAATGTAGGCTATGTAAAAACATTTAGAGAAAGTAAGAAATAAAGTAGTAAGTAAAATAAATGAAATGCCTGGTTCTGCACGTGTCAGCAGCTTTCTCCTTCAGTCTGTGGAATACATCCTCGTGATGGTCTTTCTACGACAGAAAACAGCACCATGTGATCTCCGTGGCTCTCGCGAGTTGGGCTGCAAATTTGCCGGTCTGGCCTATTAATAGCTTTTTACGTACAGATGGAGGAGACTCTGCATTATATGCTGCATCATGTTTGTTGTGCTGTTAGTATATATTAACATCATCTTGCAATATTCTGCACCCAGTTTTTGTTTTGTCTGTAACCACCTCACCGGTTTCATTTTTAGTCTTCGGAAAGTCAAAATGCTGCCACACCTCAGATTTGAATGAGGATGGGGCATCCTCAACGTCAACATCTAGCTTTTAATGCTACGTTACAACTTGCTCGCTGCTATCGTGTCTGAAGGGATGTCACCGTACACAGCTTCAGTGTCCCTGCTGTTTAAAACGCGTATCACGATTCATTTAAAGTCTCCACCGACTTGAATGTCATTGCAAGCGTGTTTGAGCTTGGATTTATTAACCTTTTGAAGCATCAGTTTTGGTGGAGGGACGTAAATCTATCAGATTCATTGAAATAATATTGGAACATGAAGGAGAGTAATTAGACAGGATTTTCATTTAAGGGCGAACTATTCTTTTAATGAAAATTAACAATGTTTTTGTTCTCTTTCTGCAGATTCTTGGACTCGAAGCATAAAAATTATTACAAGATATATAATCTGTAAGTGTGTTTCAAAAAACCTGAGTTTTGTAAATGGGTTTTCTTTTAATGGATTTTACTGATGGAACATTTCTTCCAGTTTGATGTTATAAAAGCAAAAAAGCTGCAATTCATGTTCAATTGAAGATTAAAGAAAACAAGATGATCGTTGTGAATGGAGTGCATTGTCATTGCAAATAGTTCTGTTATTTAGCTGAGAACGTTCTGTTGGTTTTGGCATTGATTCAAAGTTCTTAGCAGAAAAGTGTTACATTGAACTTTTGTACTCATCTTTTTTTCTTTGTATTGTTTAGATGTGCAGAAAGACATTATGATACTGCCAAATTTAACTGCAGAGGTAAGATGCTCAGATTGCAGAAATCAGCTCTTTACAGATGGCTCTGAAATGTGATCTTTTTTTGTGTGGCGATGATAATGAAGGTCTCTTAATTAACTCTTTATTTCTCTCTTGTAGTTGCACAGTATCCATTTGAAGACCACAATCCTCCTCAGCTAGAGCTTATTAAGCCTTTCTGTGAAGATCTGGATAAGTGGCTCAGTGAAAATGACAATCATGTGGCTGCCATTCACTGCAAAGCTGGAAAGGGACGTACGGGTGTCATGATTTGTGCGTACTTGTTACACCGAGGCAAATTCAAAAAAGCACAAGAGGCTCTGGACTTCTATGGTGAAGTTAGAACCAGAGACAAGAAGGTGAAGTATATATGTTTGCTTTTCCAAAAAAACTGTTCTCATTCAAGTTTTTGTATAGAAATGTAAATCACAAGGTCAAATGTTTTGATATATTTTATCATTTTAAAGAATCATTTGTCGTAGTCCAAGGGCTGTTAGAACCTGTTTTGATGATCTAAAATGACAACACCACAAGCTCCATGTGATGTCATTATAGACTGCATATCGCATATCAGTTATGTCCCTAGTCTTACTGAAAGAGAAGAAAATATGTTCAGTCTCATCAAATTGTAATGTTTTTGGGCACTGATATAGTTACACCAAGGCTGTTGGATAAGAATTATCTATTAATAATATCATAGTCTAATACGTTTCAGTCCATAGTCCCAATGATAAAAAATCCCCCTACCTACCTTTCCCCCTGAGTATTCTTCTGTAAAATGCAACAGTGCCCCCCAACAGTGCCTTTGTTCTGGAAGTGTTTTTCTCATAGAAATTTTTAATTCTTCGTTAAAGAGTTCTAAACCATGTACCAGCCCACCAGCTACGTAGTGAATCAATCCAAAAAGTATTTGAAAATCAGACCAAAGGGCTTCAACACAACATATGCCATCAATTAACAACCTCATAGCTCACAGTAGGTGTGTCTTTAAAGGTTTAAGTTATCAGTGTTTCATATTCGTTACCTAGATTCTGGTGGGCCACCATACTATAATCTGTCCTGCCACAGTTGAACTGAACTTCATGCATTAAAATAGCTTGAATTTAACTCTACACCCTTGCTTTTAGTATATGCTATTGTTGTCAAAAATACAGATTTTTCAAAATGTATTGGAATATCTGAAACCATTCCAATACTCCTTTTCTGCAGTATCGATACACTGATACGCTTGGCGTTCTCACTCTTGTCTTCTCTCCGACGGCAAATTGACTCATACCCGCCTCCACTCACTCTCTCGTTTCATTTGTTCCGGTTAAATAGTGCTGGTGTTACAGGGCCTGAATTTTGGTGCAGAGTTGGGGGTATTGTTTTTTTTGTGTGAATACTGAATATTAAATGTATCCGTGCATAAGCTCTTAAAGTGACATCAGCCTAATTTTCCTGTTGCTGTCTGTTAATCAAAGAACAAAAGACGAAGAAAATAACTTTTTGTAACTAGGCTATATATAATCCATTCAGAATTTGAATAAAAGTTGACATAACAGTTATTGATAGGATTAGCCTTTGGCTTGTTTTCAAACAGCTAATAATGTTTTGCTAATGTTGCGCAAGCCATGTTCCCATTCGCTATCTCAGAGTCAGACAGCTACCTTCTAAAAATCAGCATTCCTAGAAATGATAGAAAAAGCCCCGCCCCACACATTGACGGGATTGGTTACAAGTTTGTGATGATAGGAGAGAGTGGTGGTTTCAAACCACGTTTTTGAGACTGTCTTTGAAAATACTCAGCAGTGATGTTGACAGATGCATTTGTACATGGTTTGTCTTAAAGCATATTAAAAACACCACATAGACAAACAACTTGATTTTCATCAACTTCTTATAACAATATAACAGATCTCTAACTTTTATTTTGTGCTTTTGCTTTGGCAAAGTATCTTGTCAAATGAATAAAAATTGAAAGCTTGATATGGCTTTTGCCCTTATCAAAATCGCGAAAGGTTGCAATTTAAATTAGTCTATAGTCTGTTGGGCTTTTCTCTCCATCTCAGAGTGGCTCGGTTCACAGTGAAATTCAGCAAACCTCATCTCTGCATGTGATGTGAGTTTAGCATCCATTTGGGAACTCAACAGGAACCATTTATGCATTTTCACATTTGCATAATTTCTAGAATTTTTGTGGATAGATGATTGCAGCATTTCACTAGATTTGTAATGAGATGTTTATAAACCTGTTTTCATAAGAATTGCAGTTTTCTGCCAAAATAAAAGCTCAACTACAGTTTCCCAGCAAGATAAAAGCCCAAGTGTTTACCTCTTCAGGTGAAGAAATTAAGACAAAAGTATTGTAATTTCCTAAATGTGCTTAATCTTTCATTTGCATTTATTTTACAGTGCATTTGTTTGACATATGCACAAGTTGCTGTCTTATGGGTTAATAATACGATAAAAGTATTATTATTATTAATATATTCTAATTGTTTGGCTTCCTAAAACACCAGTATGAATAATGTTGACTGAGACACTATCACAACTAAAAGAGGGTCAATTTTGATTTCATGTCGACTTTATTCCTATTTACTTTGTTAGCACATATTACTAGTCTTGTGGTGTACAATTAATCCGTGCAAGTTAATACACAGAATTTCTTTTCTTTTTGCCATAGAAATCTTTAATCAAAATCTGAAAAGTTACTTCCGGTCTAGAATGGCGTTCCTTTTCTGATGACGTCAATTTGACGGCGTGGGTTGAAAATGCTTAACCACTCTCCTCAAACCATTAGTCTGCTATGAGCAGAGATGGAGAGGAGGAGCGCTAAAGTAAAACCCTGCCCTCTGTTCAATATTCCGTTTCACGTGGAAATGCGTCACAACACTGGAGAAAAGTAATTTGCAACTTCCGGTTCACGGGGACTTTAAGTCCACTTTTAAGTCCAAGTACAAGTTTTTTTTTTTTTTTGCTCAATTTGCGCACTGAACATGGTTTGGAGCGCTTAATTCTAATTTCTCAAAGTGTGCCAGATTGATGCATTACATTTTTAAATCTACAAAAATGTTCACTAGAGGGATAGAGTTCCACACCCCATAGTCTTACAAAGTCCTGTGTGAATCAGTTCCCCTATGGAGAAAAAGAATGGGATTTTTAATCCTGGAACCCAAATGTTGCACCCTACACTTATCACACAAAATAAAGGTTCTTTATGAAGGTTCCATGAAGAAACTTTAACATCCATGAAACTTTTTTCCATTGCACAAAAGGTTCTTTAGATTAAAATGTTCTTTGGGGAGCCAAAATTATTATTCTATGGCATTGTTAAAAATAACTCCCCTGTAGAACCGCTGTTTCAAATGTGTCATGTTGCCTTTAATGACTCAAATCGGGTGTTGTTGAGGCCACGGAGGAGATGTTTGCATTAACGCTGTGGTTTTCTATTTCACAGGGAGTGACTATTCCCAGTCAGAGGCGGTATGTGTACTACTATAGCTACCTTCTGAAGAATAAGCTCGAGTACAAACCTGTGGCCTTGCTCTTTCACAAGATGGTGTTTGAGACAGTGCCTATGTTCAGTGGAGGGACCTGCAGTAAGTGCTCTTTCTCTTTTTATCTTTCTGGCACTGTTGTTTTATATTTTGTATCATCATCATCCGTCTCGGGTGATTAGATCACAAGTGCTTTGGGTGAGAGGCATCGCTGTATACACCTGGTATTAACTTTCACTTCCTGTGTCTTTTTTGACCAGTCTTGACTTTTCCAACTTTTGTGGTCAGGTATTTTTTTTAACATTTACACACACCCTTCAAAGTTTAAAACTCTTGTTTTAGTTTAGTGGATGAGTAGGTGAGTTGGAGGTCCTTTGTTTTCCAGGAAGCATTAGCTTTTACAGTACAAATGCAACGTTGGCACATGCGATTCTAACTACAGGCCATTTCACGCGGGATGCGCCAGTCACAAATGTCAGGGTCTGTTTCGATGAGATGCACATGGGAAATCACAGGCAGTTTGGCAGCGCTTAAGCAGTGCTTGTACACCCAAAGTCTTGCTGTTTTTGCGTGTTCTAGAATATTTCACTGAGCTGTTTCGTCGCGGTTTCAGAAAACATGGAGGAGACTATAATACTGGATCGTATTAGTACTAAACTGAATTGTCTCTGAGAAGTGTCATACTGAGACATGCTTTTTAAAAATCTGTGGCATGGGAGTGAATTAATGGGTTTACCAGATACCAAAGTATAAAATAAAGATTCCAAATTTCAGCCAGATTCAACAATTTACGTGAAGTTAAATCTTAATAAACATTTTTCGTCAACACTTGGCCTATTAAAACTTACACTTACTATTCTATATAGGGTATCTATTTAAAAAAAGCTAGCACTTTTTTACAGTCCTGTTCCCCATACTGTACTTATTATAGTAATTACAATAACTGGTTAAAAACTAGGTACTAACCCTGAACCTACCCCTACCCCTAAACTTAACCTTAACCCATGTAGTTACCTTATATTACCCAGTACTTTCTTGGGTAAGTACTCCAAGTACTTATATAAGTGCACGTACTGTAAAATAAAGTGCAACAACAAAAAACAACACCTTCCTACGTGTACTGTGCTAGACTAACTGGAACTAGTCACAGTACTTACTAATGAGGAGAACAATAGAAGCAATCGAAGCAATAATAGGGCAATGGTATGTAAGGCGCTTTGGATAAGTGTCTGCTAAATGATTAATGTACTAGAACATTTATGAATGACATATTAGGTGTGCATCCATTCCAACAAATTGCAATAAGCTTTTTTGCTTTTGTGATAGACCAATAAATCATGTTACTACTGATTGAATCTTTTTTTTGTTTTTTTTGCCATTTTGCCTAATCATCTCAATATGTCTTTAATTGCTCATTGTTGCAGTTGGTCTTATACTCGTGCCTTCTTTGTGCTTGGCCCCTTAATTGGTGCTTGCAGCTATATTTCATAATTTTTATGGTGATAGGATTTCAGACTATCCTATAGTATGTGATAGGATATCAATTGATCCTATCGGCCACATCTAAGTTGCTAAATGTGGGAGATTAGGCATTATACAAGTTATACAAATATTAACATCATGTATTTCTGTAAAGCTACCTCCATTTTACCTTCATTTTAGTTCCGTCCACTTGTCGGATCATTTCAGACATTAATACCAGGTGTACACAGGGTCTCCGGAAATGGAGATCAAGTCTCTCACCCCAGCCAAACACACTCACACACACACTTCACTATTGTAACAGTGCCAAGGGGAAGCTTTACTAAATAGCATTCATGGCTGCTTGCGGCTTTCCTTTTTGCTTCAACTGCTGTAAATTCTACCCTACAAATTCAAACTTCTCTTTTTCTATGCACCTAGACATTAACCTTTATCCAGATAGACCTAATGTACTTCCTGGACTATTATATGTACTTTAGGCACATAGCTCTGTCGTTTTCAAAGAAAAAGGGGGTGGTAGTGGCGCAATGGATAAGACACATGCCTTTGGTGTGAGAGACCCGGGTTCGAATCCACTGTGAGACACCAATGTGTCCCTGAGCAAGACACTTAACCCCTAGTTGCTCCAGAGGCGTGCGACCTCTGACATATATAGCAATTGTAAGTCGCTTTGTATAAAAGCGTCAGCTAAATGAATAAATGTAAATGTAAAAATGTAAATGTAAAAGTGGCAAGAATGTGTAAAGATTTTCCAGGCAGCTCTGCTTCCAGAGGGCCAACTCTTTACTTGGAGTGCGAGTTTGTCCAGTGGCGCTGTTGCACAGCATCCATGTCTCTGTCTATGACTGTATCTCCTCCGGGCCCTATTCTGAACACATTCTTGGTGACACTAACCAAGCCTGCCGTACTCGCTACAAACAGAAAGGCACACAGCTCCAGGGTGGATCATTAATGATGCTTTAGACAACCTACTGTTTGAAATCTGAACTTTATCCTCCATTATATTTTATTTTTGTTCTTCTGTCTATAACAACTTGTGTGAATATTAAAAAAAAATTTTTTGAGAGCGTACCTCAAGACTAAAGGGCTTCCAATTGATGTTGCACTTACGGTTTCCTCCATAGTCTTTTATGGGCATTAATATTTCAGTCCAGTTCTGTTAAAGCTCTACGTGTGTGTGTGTGTTGTGTTTTTAGCTCTGTTTAAACGTTTCTTCACCTCAAAGTGCCCTCTCTCTCTTGCTCTGGCCAGGCCACTGGACAGTCTTTAATCTCCTTCTTTTTCTCCAAGGGGATTCTGCTGTAAAAAGCAAGAGTGAGCAGATTCCACATGGGTTCAGAAAAACCAATTGGCATTGGGGTAACGTCAGCTTTTTAAAAAGATTGTTTCTCATTTTCTGTTCTGTTAGCCTAGCCAGTGTTGCTTTGTAGAATGTGTTTGCCATGTACAAGTAAAAGTCCCTAACACCACTTTTGGGTGGTCGTTTGTGATGTCCCATCCAAAGCAGATAGGAAGTGTGGTCCTGCGTCAGCTGTTCTCAGAATAGGGCCCTTAGCATGCCACTGTTAACTTGTCTTTTCTGTATAAATTTTTCTGCTGTTTCTATCCTGTTGTTTTCCTCTATGCTTCTCTTCTGTGTCATGTTAACAAATGCATAAGCTCACATTTAGTTTGTCGCACAGAGCTGGAATGGCAATTACAGTACACATTGTTTTATTTCGCAGATCCTCAGTTTGTGGTGTACCAGCTGAAGGTGAAAATCCACACCTCCAACCCAGTGCACACAAGGCGAGAGGAGAAATACATGTACTTTGAGTTTCCGCAGCCGCTGCCTGTGTGTGGAGACATCAAGGTAGAGTTCTTCCACAAGCAGAACAAGATGATGAAAAAGGTAAGTGTCAGTTCCCAAACAGCCAAGAGAGCGCTTTTACAGATCTCTATTGTTACTCATCTTGTTTTCTAACTGGATATTAAGGATGATCTTTTCTCCACACTGCTCGACCACACGCAGTCCGTTCAGTGACTGTGTGTCATGTTAATGTGTATAGCCTAATGTATGTGCGTTTCGATTCGAGGCTGGCGGGGTAATGTCATCACGTGATCGCACGCACATTCACATCAAAGTAACCTTCAGCTAGTGACTACTTGACGTGTGGCTGAGCAGTGTAGCGAAAGGATAATCATTTTATTCTGTCTTGTATTAATAAACAAAATGGGAAAACTGCTCTCAGACGGAAACCGACCCTCACCGTTCACTTAGAGCCGGCTCATAGAGTTGAACGACACTTCACTCCTGTTTCCATTGATGGTGTTTTATTTACTGTTGGTTACTAGGTTACCAATACCACCGTCATGCAGCTTTACAGTGAGAAACAGGAAATAATAATCATTGATGCAAACAGAATTCAAACAATTTATAATGTAGAATATAATTCTATATATTATACAGAGTTATTAGAATTATGGTAAAACTTCACAATATGTTCTCATTTTTTAACATAGATGTATTAGCTAACATGAATTAACAATGAGCAGTAAATTGAATGAGCGGCTTTAGCATATCATTAACTAAGCTGCAAAGCAGTGGAGTCCCGAGAGAAGCCAGGTTATCCCGGTATATTTCTTTGTTAATATGAAAAATTGGACTCTGAGATGGTGACAGGAACATGGTTTGTGTAACATTAGTAACACATTATTAGCTGTTTGATAACGTTGTCAAGCCAAAGACTAATCATATCGGTTACCGTTATGTCTCCGACCTTTTAATAAGCGATACATAAAACACATAACCATTCTGATACATCGAGTTGTAGACGAACCTGTATACCCTTCCTCCTCTTCTTCTGAATTATTTTCTGGTTCAAACATATATGGCTGAATTAAACCAGTATTTCCACTTTCCATTGTGCAGCTTTTAGTGGCAAGTTGAACGAGTGGCTCAGGTAGTCCGAGATTTTGTGATTGAGTGGAGCCGGGGACCAATTTGCGTATTCATGGATCCACGTATACTAAATGAAGCATGGGTGTAGAGTTACATTCAAGCTATTTTAAGGCATAAAAAAAAAAAAACTTTTAAATGTGTTATTTTGGTGATCAAAGGTGAGTTTTAAGTGATAAAATGTACTACAGGAGGGCTTAAAGGTGCTGTATGTAACTTATTCACTCTATGTAAGCATAAAAATACCATAATATATTTGCATTTGAGGAACATATTGAGGAAACATGCTGTTCACTTACTCGTTTCTCTGAAAACCACTTATACAGCCAGTTATTTGACTTTGAAATGTGTGGAATGTTTGTTATTGTTTTGGTCTGTGATACTGCACGGTGCCAATTTTCATTGTCCATTACGCTCTTTTCCTGTTGCGTGTGCTCAAACTGCACTAGCACCTATACTGACGTAATTGTGACACAATATCCTAAATAAATAGCCTAATTTTGTGTGTCAGATTTTTCTCATCTGTGGCTTTAATAAAAGAATCTTGCGCTGACCAGTGTTACGGTCACTTATACTGACACCTACTGGCGTGCAGCATCATGCAAAAATAAAGGTTTACAGTAACGGACGCGACTGTTAATTTGTCATTTGTAGTGACCCATGATAGATTTATTTTGTGTCTTTCCTAAGCCCCTTTCACACAGCGATTCTGGAAAATACATGGATAAAGTGACCTGGGATTTGACCCGGGTTCATTTGATTTTGGTTCATTCACACTAGGGCTGTCAACGAATATTCTAAATTCGAATAGTTTAAAAAAACAGAATTTCGAATGTGAAAATTAATATTCGAATGTGGAAAAACGCCCGCGGAAATATTGGGTCTGCTTTGCGAGTGGGCGCGCTGCCTGAGGGGACAGGTAACAGGAAGAAGCGTTAACGTTAAACAGAAACATTACTAAAGTAGGCTACTGTACTGACTGAATAGCATGATTAAGGTAGGTTAGATACAGTGGTTTCATGCACTGCAGGCTTCCACTGGTTTGATTATTTACCGTTCCATGTCAAGGAAAAGTTCCATGTTTACCACAGCACAGCTCGCTCGGAGCGTTCAATGTCGGATTCGCGTCTAGTTGGACGCTTGAACATTTTGAATCCATTCGCGCGTCAAAAGCAAAAGTTTGAAGCGAAATTGACGCGCGGAGAGCGTCTTACTTGCTGTACCTCATTCGCGCCGCAAGACCTCCAGACCCGCGTAAACGCGTCTTTACATTGACTTAACATTGAAATCTCTCGCGCCAGACGCTCTATTCGCGTTTGGTGTGATGAACGCAGCATGAGGGTGAGGGCGAGAGAGAAAGAGTGCCTGCGAGTGAGCGAGCGAGCGAGAGTGAGGTCTGCGGTCTTGGCCATTAGGTGATTTACTTGTTTTTGTGAAGTAATACGTTGTCAAATATGTTTAAACTTAAATAAACTACCTATACAAGTAGTTATGTCTCTTTGTATTAATCTGTCCTGTTATTGACAAAATGCGCAACCAGATGTTCGAATAGTTCGAATATATGTTTTTTTTTTAGAGGGAATATTTGAACGTCATTTTTTAGCAATTTTGACAGCCCTAATTCACACTGCCAGTGATTTTCCGGAATCAGAGAGTGCGTTCACACACAACCCGTAAAAGTCCCGTAAAGACACGTGACACCACGCTTGTGCATTTTTTTTTTTCTCTGATTCGATCATAAACTTGCGCATTATGTACCGTTTCACAGCTGGCGAACGATCCCGACTTCAGCGTCATCATTACGACACGGCATTATTAAGGCTTTTGTTCACACAGCGCACGTTCCGGGACTGAACACGGCAATGTTACTAGGTCCCCAACCCAGCATCAATCCCGGGTCGTGTTTGCGTTGCCATGTCACTTAATGTTAATACCGCCTCTCTCAAAATGGCAACCCATGTGAGCGCCGTCCAGTCTGAGGAGCAGTTGGCGGGAGAAACAACGATATTTTGAATTTGACTGCAGTACCTATTTCGACCACTAATTGTCATTCTTACATACTGCACCTTTAACTTAAGTGTAAATATTGAGGTTAACATTAAACGCTAAGATTAATAAATACTGTACAAGTATTATTCATACTTAGTTCATGTTAACTAATGTAGTTAACTAATGTTAACAAATGAAAATTTGTCAAGTCAAGCATTACCAGAACTGTTGAGAACAAACATTTTTGGTAACGTAGTGATAAATGTGATCAAAAATGCTACAAATGGAATGAAATACAAAATGAATACAAATTAGGTACTTGATCTCAAGTTATTAAAATAACTTTTACTTTGAACTTGATTGAAGCAAAATATAAGATCATTCATATCAAATGAGTAAGTCTGGCATCAGCAGCAGAACAGCTTTTTACATGGTTGGGTGGTGTAAAACACAATCATGGAATGAGTCATTGGATATCACAGTAATGGTATATCATTATGTAGTTATTTTCTGGACATTCAACTTAATGTATTACATAACCATGTAGTAATGTTTTTTCAATTATATATTGAGTAAAATACGTAAGCTCAAATACACGCCCTTTCATTTGTTTTAAGTGTGCCATCAGAAACTGCTATTGTAGTACAACAGAATCTCCACCACACAATGTATTTTAATAACTCCAATTTACAACTACTGTATGTATATCCAACTACACCCACATGTTATTCACCACTTGTGCACTCCATGGCAAATCGCCACTGTTTGATTTTTCTATATCATTGCTGAATACAAACGATCCTATCGCCACCGCTCTAAACTGCTCAGTGTGGACTAAAAGGCGTTAGGTATTATAACATTAACATTTCCTTTAAAAATGCTTTAAAGTAATGTGTATTGTGAGATGTAATTGAAGACTTCTTTTATAAAATGTTTTGCATTTTCTTTAAAATTATTACACTACTTGATTGTAGCTGTTATTTGTTTGTTTTTGTTCAACAGGACAAGATGTTTCACTTCTGGGTGAACACCTTCTTCATCCCTGGACCAGAGGAGAGCTCAGAGAAGGTTGAAAACGGAGGTTTAGTGAAGGAACTGGATGGAATCCAAACAACAGAACGGGGAGAGAATGACAAGGATTATCTAATCCTGACTTTAACCAAGAACGACTTGGATAAAGCCAATAAGGATAAAGCCAACCGATACTTCTCTCCAAACTTCAAGGTGTGTTAAGCACTGGTGCTCATCACATTCCAAATGCTATTCATTCAGGTGTTAAACTGTGGTGTTAAGCTCATCCAAAGTTGCAATGTATAAATCTAAAAATGTTCAATTGGCTAAAATGTTCTCTCTTATTTTTTTTAATTAGGTGAAGCTGTACTTCACAAAAACAGTGGAGGAATCATCCAACTCGGAGGCCAGCACTTCTACATCTGTAACCCCGGATGTTAGCGATAATGAACCGGACCATTACCGGTATTCGGACACAACAGACTCGGACCCTGAAAATGAACAGTATGATGAAGAACAGATTACTAAAGTTTGAAATATTTTTATGGGAAGAAAAAAAGAAACCATACGTAATAGAGTTGTATAAAGGAGAAAACTTGAATATGAACTGAAAGCAAGTACTATTTTTTTTCTTTTTCTTTTTTTTTTTCACCCCCCCTTTTTTTTTTTCAAGCAGAAGTAAGACACACGTCACACAAAACGCCACCAGTTTTAGGGACAAAAATGCGGACCAATTTTTCATTTGTTCATCTGCCCCTCTCCATGAAGTATCAACACTGATGTTCTGTGGAGAACGGCATCATGTAAATACATGTTCATGCTGTAACACAAGAAAGGAAACCCAGTCAGGATGGGAGATCGTTTATGGGAGACATCCAGTGGAGATTAAAATTTGCTGCTCCATCAACCTGTTGACACCAAGGCCAGTGCTTTAATCAGCATTCATGCCCCCATGTCTGTCCTCCTTTAGTCTGTCCTACCTACTGTGAAGCTCTTCTCATGCTGCTGGAAGGCTGCCACGTTTCAGTCGGGCTCTGTTGTGCAGTGGAATATTTCTGTCTGCTTTCATCATTATTATTACCACTACTAAAGTGGAGGTGGTAATGATTCTTTTAAACTACATGACATTGGCAGTAAACACAAATAGCTCCATGTATTATTATTATTTTATTTTTTTCCCCTCCTCTTTTAAAAAAAAATGCAAACACACACACACAACACAACAGGGAAACCAGTATTGCAATAATGTTGATCTAAGGTGTGCATGTTATTGGAATCAGTTTCCATGTTGTCAAATAAATAGTATACAATGTTTTTTCTAAAAGAAGTTTCTAAAGTCATTTACAATTTGATTGTATCTGGGAGGAAGTCGTGGCCATCACTCTTTTCTTCTGCAGATGGGATTTGAATCTATAAACAGTCCCTCAGTGGCACTTCATTTCTTATAATTCACAAGTTCCCCCTTTAAAATTGGCACTTGTTTAAATTGGCTCTTTCAGGATGGTTTAGTTTTCTGTTTCACTTCTTAAAGGTTCATGGTTTGAGCTCACATTAGCGTCAGTCATAAAACTGTTGTGGGATGCGGATCAATCTTGCGCGAGGGCTCCGCGTGGCCACGGTTCATTACAGCGATCACAGGTCAGATTTGATGATGTACAGCATCTCATGTAATGCATGTCAACACGGAGAAGCCCTTTTCTGAATGTATCAACCTTGGATGCAAGTTTTGATTTGAATTCAACAGCATTCACATTGTTGTTTTTTTTCTTTCTGGCTGTCAGACATCAGATCTTTGGCTCCCTATAAACGTGTTTGTAGCCTTATCGTGCATGATCTAATGAAATCTCTATCATTTATCCAGCATTGGTGCTTGCTAAACTGCAAACTTACAATGCACAGTACAGTCGTTTCGGAGCAAAGAACCTCATGGTGCAAGCGTTCAAATACACTGCGGTGCTTGTCGTAACTGTTAATTGCACTTTGATGTGCATAACCAATTAGTTTCCAACAATTTGTGTCCCTCACTAGCTAGAATTCATTTCGATATTTTTTTTCTTTTTTTTTTCTTGTTCTTGAACAGGCCTCGTTCCCTTTGGAATGAGCATAGTGCAGCTACGGATTTTACTCAGTCTTGTGCTTGCTTCAGAAATATTAAAGCCCTATATATGAGAATATTTAAATGTATAATTTTCTTTTAAGCATGCCAAATCTTTTTTTTTTCTTTTCTTTTTTTTTTATACATCTGGCTGATGTGGCCAGACCAAAAACACACACACACACACACACACACACACACACACACACACACACACACACACACACACACACACACACACACACACACACACACACACACACACACACACACACACAAACAAAACCTTTCTCAGTCTCTTGGGCAAGAATCTTCTCTAAGGGTAGTGAGTAAGCTGCCTTTCTTGTACTGTTAACGTTCAGGCTTCACTCTTCTCACCAGCCCTCTGCACACACCGTACATCTCGCCTTCCTTTAGAGAAAGATTACGTTTCCCTCACATGAGGAGGAGACCTGGCCTTCCTTCATGAGATTGTACACTAACCAATCCAGGAATAAAAGCAAAGCCTATCAAGGATTCTCATTTTGTTTACATTTTATCACATCACTGAAAACCTGCCAAAATTAAGCTTGATAATTTTTGTTTTATAATTTTTCTTTGTGTTCAGAAGAGGAGGCGGGGCCCACGGGAGGTATTATTTGCCTTACTTGAAGTTGACAATGCTTACTCTTCTACTGCTTTGATACCTACCATTCTGCCCAAGCACTGACTTATTTAAAGCTACTATAATAGAGCAACATATTGTACTAGACATTTGCACTGTTACAGGTCTTTGCAGGGTTTCAGTCAGCGGTCCACAGTATTTTTTTTTCTTTTCTTTTTTTTTCTGGAAATGCTTTACAGCAATCAAAAGTAGGAGATAGAGGTGAAAAGACAAATATTGTCTCTGTGCATCCCAATAGAATCAAATGTTTTTAATGACTGAAAATATTTTGTTTTTTTTAAGAAAGCATAAAATAGAAAAAAAAAATAAAGCGACTATTTATGAAAGTATTCGTTCACATTCTGGCAAAGACCCTCTGCAGGTAGTCCGTCTAAATATAAGCTGATGTCTTTTGGATGTTTAGCGGTTTAATGTGCGAAGTGCATCGCGGGATGAGTTCCGGTTTAAAGGGATTGTTCTCCCAAAAATTCTGTCATATTGTTGCCCTCATGTCATTCCAAACCTGTATGAACACAAAATAATATATTTTGAAGAACTGTTTTTGTCCGTATAATGAAATGCAATGTTGTTTTGGACCCCATTGACTTTCTTCTACTTCTGTTGTCCATATAATGAAAGTCATACAGGTTTAGAACAACATGAGGATGAGTGAATGACAAAGTTCATATTTAGGTGAACTATCCTTTTAAGCCTCGGCCTCATCTCTATGAAATGACACACATCACCTGCCATTTTGACAATTTAGACACAGTACCTTAACACACAGACCCTCAGACATCCTGTACGTGGCACGGGAGTGTGGAGCTCACAGGCAGCATGAAAAAAATTATTTTCAGCTTTAATGAAAAACAAAACGTCTTCAAAGGTGTCAGTGTATATGTTTCACGTCACTCTTTCTTAGCTGATTTGTGCAATATGATGTTATGATGCCTGTGGTTGCCACAAAGTGCCTCTTGTTTACAGTTAAAGAAAAGTACTCTCTAAAAACTGTTGGATAGGACATCGTCATGCAATGAATGGATGGGGTGGTACTGTGCACTAAATCGTCCAGCTAGACTTGCTACACGGGGCCCTTTGGACTTCAGCCATGCTCCATTAGAAAGCATTCTCCTCCTCAGAGGGTTTTTACAGTCAAGTAATGTAAACGTGGTATATTTTCAGTCTCTTAAGCAAACAGCCTTACTCCGTTTCAGCCTGTTCAGATACTCTTGTGCTGTGCAACAGTTGCTCTGTGTGTAATGCCTATGCACTGAGAATACACAAACCAACCATGTATGAAATATTGTACAGGTAATCATGTTGCTCATACAAATCACATGTTTGTTTGTAATTGTATGTGTAAACTGCCCTTTATCTTAGTGTTATAAACTCCACATAAATCCAATAAAGTCTCATTCTTGTCAAGTTTGTTGTTTTTGACAATTCGAAATGTGTGCACTGAATTTGAAGCATTTATTAGGGATGGCTTATTTTTAATTTTTTCTATTTAAGGATACATTTTGGCTTCAGTAACACTTTATTTTACAGTGTCCTTGTTTGTTATTATAGTAATAACTATTAATTATGCATAATTATAACTAACCTGCGCCTAATCCTATGGTAAGTATTGGTAGTGTGGTCAAGACAAGACCAGCACTCCTTAAATTCATCTGAAAGATCCACAATCACTGTCTGAGAAATGTCTTCTATTTGATCAATATTTAGAATAAGACACTACAGAACTGTTACTTATCAAATTAAATCATTAACAAAATTCATCTTTGTATTGCTGAAGTGACACAGAAGTTGCATCCTTAATCGGTACAGTTACGACTGCATACATAATGTTGAAATTAATGTTTTCAATTTTGCAATCCTGATCATTTTAGTGAAAACGACCTTGCTTATGTGATATTGCTTAATCATCATGGTATTAAAAAATATTTCTTACAAGTACAATCATATCTTGAATTTTGTGGGCATTTGTCTTAATTCTGGTGACATTTTTCACACAATCCCACCATCTATTTCTGACCACAATCAATAGCTTATTTACTTATTTGATGTATGACCTGGCACAACAGTAACAAAAGAAATCGAATTAGAAATAAGTTATTGATTGTGCTGAGAATAAGTTATTGATTGCACTTGAAGCAGGATGCAATTAAGTGATATCCTCGCATGCAGTCGTGGCCTTGAAATAAAATCCCTCTAAATGTACGCTGACGTTTAGTGGTTTAATTTGTGATTGCCAAGGAGTATCTCATGATGAACTTATTTCACAGAATTTAAATGAGACTGATCTCGAGTGCTGCAACAGCAAGTACATGTAGTCAATTTATATTACTTAGTACTTATCTTACTTAACTTTATGTAGACAGCAGTATAAATACAGCAGCACATACACTCACATTTTATGTAAGTAAGTCTTTTAAAAACATGATTGCAGCAGGTATAAAGGAATTCTTATATCTATTTGATTTGCACAAAGGGAGTTTAAATCTCTGGCCTGAGGGAGGCAGTTTAAATTCAGTACATAGTGGGTGGGTGATATCCCAGACCGCAACATAGTGTCGGCCCACATCTGGACCGTGTGGAATCGACGTGTACCAGATGTAGGCCGGATCTGGCCCGACACTGTTGCTGTCAGGGATTGGAAAGGACTAACTGGCCCTATAGTCACCCTGTTAATAAATTTGTGTGATAGTCCTTAAGTCGGTCCCCACTATCTTGCTGCACATTGTATACTACTCAACTTA
The DNA here is from genome assembly GCF_965113295.1 of Leuciscus leuciscus. Lineage (NCBI taxonomy): Eukaryota > Metazoa > Chordata > Actinopteri > Cypriniformes > Leuciscidae > Leuciscus > Leuciscus leuciscus. The sequence continues at coordinate 18,878,656 of NC_138745.1, read as the reverse complement.
TTCCTATTCTTTATATTGAGATTGCCATACCAACAAATAATGGAAAAACTTAAGACAGATTCAATAAAACAGGTGTAAAACATTGTCATAAAAGAAACATCCATATTAAAAGTTCGAAGTTTCCTCGGAAAATACATACGCTGAAGAGCTTTCCCTCTAAAAATGTCAGTGTTTGCCTCGAATTTTTGTTTATCATCGAATACAGTCCCTAAATATTCCCAGATAGTAAATGACATCTGCCCCTGTTGTGGCCCACATCTCCCACATTCTTCTGGCCCACATATCGCATGGAATGACGGCGATGACTTTACCTGAGTGTGGCTGGAAATAGCACACATATGGCCTCATCTGGGCCAACTATGGCTCAGTTCTGGCAGTAGCAAAGGTTATTTGGGCCGTATCTGGCCCACACACATCAAGCCGGATTTAGTGTGAGTTGTGGCTTGCTGTGTGTGGGCCAGATACGGCCCAAATAACCTTTGCTGCTGCCAGAACTGAGCCATATGTGCCATATTTGGCCCAGAAGAGGCCCATGTTTGCTATCTGGGTTTATACAGCTTGACCACATACTTGATGTCCCTTTAGGACAGCAGGCAACACAGGTACAGAGTTCTTACTGAAATCAATGGACATCTCTTTTGTTTTAGAAGCATTGCTGTTTAAAAATGAATAAAATGATCTACCACTTGATCAGGACTCCCATCTGACTCGGTGAGGAGAGACACAAGTCATCTGCACATTTAATAATGTGTCTCCCCTCAAAGACACTCCGACAGTCGTCAGTATATAAAGAAAACAAAAGAGGGGACAAAACACAAGACACCATTGACACGTACTCTTTGGGATCTATTGGTTCAAAAATACACCAACCAACACATAATGTTTAAGTCTAAATGAAAATTGTCTGTAAGTTTCCTTGCCAAAATATGGGGCTGAACCCAATTAAAAGCAAGCGGACATGATTTTTTGTACCTTCCAAATGTCTTAAAATCATGTATAATTGAAAAATATGTATAATTAAACTGTAACAAGGACACCTTAAAATAAAGTGTAACCTCTGGTTCAATACCATTTAAGAGTATTTCAACAGCATTTGTGTCATAATGTTGATTACCGCAAACATTTCATCTCATCCCTTGCTGTTTTTGTTTAAAATATCAAGGTTACGGCAAGGCACTTATACGGACGTTAATGAGGCCTTTTCTTGGAGGCTTTTACAGCAGAAATATGAAGCATATCATTTTATTAAAGCACCTTCTTTAAATGTGTGTATTATTTGAACTGTGCAGCTGTCTAAATCCCTTTGCATAAAACTTAAGGTTAGTCATTTCTTTTTTCACACTAAAATGTGTTTAGGTTTTATGTTTATGCTTGTGAGACGTGTGTATTTTTATGTTTACAAATGTCATTGTGTCTCACTGATTTCTTTCTTTTTTTTTTTTCAGGTGATTCTGGTGATTCAAAGAATTATTCCACAAAAAAGGTCGATTGAGTATAACTTGCATTGAACCTAGAATATTCCTCTAAGGAGCCCAACATTCAAATTGTAATGTGCATATTCATGAAAACAAATCACCAGTTTTCATTCAAATAATGATTGTCTCACTCATGAAAATACTATTGGGGAATCTAGTCTTGTTTTTTCTGGCCAAATGCATTAGCATGATGACTGTTTTACTTGAGTGAGCCTCACTTTTTGTTGCCAGCTGCCAATTACAGCTCTGGTAACTGGCTGAACTCATGACTTCAGTCTCATGCTGAAGGTGCTTTTCATGTCAGCTGAAGAAAAATTCAGGAAAACGAATGTAGTTCTGTTTTTCTTTCTTTAACTTCTCTAAAACTACTCTTGGGGACTATTTAGATTTTCTCAACGGCACGAAGAAATATTTATTACCTTCTGTAAATAAACTGCCTTATGGGATACATCTTTGTGCCCAGAAAATAAACTTAGATTTTAAATATATCTCTATTAGGTTTAAAAAGAGTTCCAAGTAAAAAACCCCAAACCACACTTTGTGTCTGGAGCCTGACTGGAGATCTGTTAATGTTAATGACCTCAGATTTACCCTTCTGCCCGGTTATCTATAAATAAAGGCTTCACTGTCGGACCTACAGGAGCCGTAGAGACGCTGCTTATAAACTCCATGCACGAATCTCACTAATATCCAAGACCAAATTGGTTTAATGTACAGACTGATGAGCTTAGTCATCTTCACCACTGATCTTTGATATCGCCGCATCCGCTGTTTGATATGAATGTGGCATGACAAACCCTTTTAAGAAGAAATAATTTGAATTTAGTATATTATTATTCAAGGTCAAGGTCTGTTTTGCTCAGTTCATATTTGTTTGTTCTTTGGGCCAAGATTACGTGCTACATTAAATAGACAATTTAATAGAGAATCCCCTTTAAAATTGTCTAATGAGAGATCTACACAGTGTCTGGGTTACAAATTACTCAAATAAGTTGCTACTCCGAAATCTATTACATTACGCTAACTTTATTTGTCTGACCCCATTAGCAAATTGTTTATTGTTTTGTTCTTGTTTTAAGCTAAATAATAATATACAAAAACAAATACAGTGAGTTGAATGAAGCAGATTATAGCAAAATAGTTTTATGATTTTAATTATAACAGTGTTTTATGATTACTTATTGCTACTGTTTTAATATACAACCCTCCCATTCTGAATATACCAATACACTACCATTTTCTTGTTTTCCCATAAAACATCAAAATAACCTTGATTTATTTGTGCATTAAATATTTGCATGTTGCATAATATACTAATTTTACATTCTCTAAAATATTTTACAAATTATTATTATTATACAATAACAAATACAATGAGTTAAAATTTAGCAGATTATATTAAATTTATGACATTTAGTTATGATTTGTTTATTAAAGACATTTTAATGTGGGGCAAAAAAAAAATCCTAACGTTAAAACAAATTACTTTTTGTGTTAAATCAGGGATACCAGAATTTGTTCTATTCATTTGTTCTTATCATAACAAAATAACATTTGTGCCTCTAATGCTTTAATTGTTTGCTGATGAAGGAAGAGCCAGCAGTGACCCAGGACAAGCTCAGCTCAGGACAGGAATCAAAAGGAGAAGTAAAGGTTTCAACACCGCCTCTCCTTTCCACATTCACATTGTGATCATGTCATGATGGACATCCTCAACCAGGCTTGCTCTCACAACCTCGTGATGAATCACAGTCCCTTTTCTTCTTCTTTTTTTCTCTCTCTTTCTCTGACATATATCATATGTTGCATCTTTACACATTCATTCATGCTGTTTAATTTTCAACAGTTGCCCTGAACATGTGTTTGAATCAAACCAAAAAGTTCATACACATTTCTTAACCAGGTGTTGACAATTTTTTTTTTTACAAATTATACACAATCAAGGATTCAAGGTTTATTGTCAAAACCAAAAAAATGAGTAGCACTGTAAAAAAAAAAAAATCCGTTAAATTTACGGTAAAAAACTAGCAGTTGTGGTTACCAGAAACTTCCTGTTAAAATACGGTAGCAACATTTTAGGTTTTAAAGACTTAACTTAAAATTTACAGTAATAAACCGTATTTCATTATCAGATATAATGTTAATTTACCGTCCTATTGAAGTATTAATATCTGTTTTGTACCATTGTAATACACTGACAATTAACAATCCCTGCAGTGATAAGAATCACATGATCATTCAAAGCTCATCACAAGCAGTTTATCCACAAGAAAGTTAATACTAACATATATAGAAGCTGCACAGTGTCATTCACACAAACATTAAACATCATCACGGTAACACACATGAAATTTTTAAAATACAATAAACATTAATTTAACAACATTAAATGTAACATAAAACCCTAATGTACATAACTGATTAGAAAAAAAACTAAGAAAACTATGACGAAACATAGTTATTTCAACAAAAATACATCAAATGTGAAGTGTCACGCAGGGAATTGTGGGAATGACAATTATACAATGATTTGTTCGTTTTCACTTCCAAAAACTGTAAATTTAACGGCATTTTACAACTTTCTGTTAACCAATTAACAGTTTTTCACTGTAGCATTTTTACAGTCTTTTACTGTTAAAATCGCAATCATTTTTATGAGTACAAGTACATGAAAGGAACGTAACTAAGTTCTGAGTGTCATTGCTGTAATCAGTGTCAACGCTGTGGTCTTGAGGGTTAAACAATCAGACCTGATGGCAGGCCTGGTTCTGCGGTGTGTTCCACTCGTGGCCCTGGTCATCAGACGTAACGGATGGATTTAAAGTTCTGCTTTTCTTGTCAGTGTAATTGACTGAAGCTCAGGGCAGTTACCTAACAACAGCAGCAGCAGCAGCATGCATGGTAACTCCCCAAGAGGAGCATGACATAACCGCCTCCCACACGCTCTAGCCTTACAGAGAGGGAACAATGTTCTTTGGGAGCTGGGGAAAGTTTGCTTAAAAAGAAAGTTACCTTCTGTGGAAGTAATTTTGTGTGAAAAATCAAGTTCGGGAAAAGGGCAATAAGAGACTTTGCTGCTTTGCAGTTTTTTTCCACATTAGACTCTCACAAGAGGGCTGCAAATAAGAGGATGAAACAGCCTGTCTGTTTCCAGCCTGTCACAAGCGGCTCATTGTGAGACTTGGTGTTGGACACTCTTGCATAAGTAGTATTTATTTCAGTGTCTTCCAGCATGAAGACCAGCATCAGACTGTGTTTGTGCTTAAAGCATGTGTAGGAGTTGCGGTCAGGTTTCACATACATGATAAAACTCTGACATACCAAATCACAACTCTTCAAATCGGAATTCTTTCTCTTTTCATTATTCATTTTTCATCATTCTTATCATTATTTTTGTCTTGTTTTCCTATTAAATTTTAGCATCTCTAAAACAAGTTACATAAAAAAAAAAATCAGTGCATAAAATATTTGCATTTTGCTTATAGGTTATAAATGTGCTTTTCACAACTCCCATAGTGTATGATTGCAGAAAAAAAATATTGAACACTGATGGAGCAACAGATATTTTGTGAAAATAAATCATAAAAGTGGTTTGTTTGTTTAAAAATCCTATAAATGTATAAGGTGGCAAGCTGGGCCTTTTACCCAACACACGGGGTAAAAGGCTCACCAGGACAAAAGGCAAAAAGTATTGATACAAATACTTTAGCTAAAATAATATGTTTTTAATAATGTTCACGTTAACACTTGTTTATTTTGAGAAATAAAATAATAAATTTGATAAAGTTGTTAAAATTTATTCATTTTAAAAATACAGAAACAAAATTATTTAACAAAGTAAAGATTCTGAAAGCATTACATCAGATCCCATAATAATTTAATAAAGCGTAACAGTAGTAACAAAGAAATATGACATTTTAGTATATGATATGATTTTTATATATTTAAATGGTTTCATTATAAATATGGTGATAATCGCTAAGGTGGACACCCAATTTGATTCTAACCATGGCTTCCCTATACTGGTGAAAAACAGTATGTGATAAAAGAAGTATTCACAGTATTTATAAGAGAGTAGACAAAAAGTATCCAGATGGCCTAATTCTTCTGGCGAGATTCTGAAGTGTGCTATGGACACTTTACTGTCCCATGAGGCCACGGGAGAGGATTTATGAATGGCAGTGAAGCAACGTAACTGAAGCTGGTAGGTCACATGATAATGACAACATGGCAAATGTAGTTAGTCCAGATTACGTTCCACATATAGAACATACTTTTTTTAGTGGTCGTGAAGTAAGTACTTATTCCACATAATAAATAAATTCCACATGATTTATATCAATATAAATGTAGATCAGAGAGTGAGATAAGAATCTAGATAAGGTTTGTCCAAAGAGTAGCTAGATTTATTGCTGGGCTTTAAAAAAAAAAAAAAAAAAGTCTGAAAAGGGGCAAGGGAGTTGTAAATCTAGTGACAAAATTGCTAAATTGGCAACACTGCTCAGGAGATTGCTCATCGTAAACACATGCAACCACATAGCATAGACGATACCGGACACTCAACAGAGGGAACTCAGGGTACGTTTACACGACAACGATAGAGTTAAAACGGATAAGTTTTTCCTTTGAGTTTTCCGTGTACAGACGACACCATTGTCAAAACGATTCCCATTCACAAGGATCCACGAAAACGACTAAAAACACTGTATTCTGCTGCCAGGGTGTTAGATGGCGATGAAACACTGTAGACTGAACACGTAATACGCATGTGCATGACGTCATCGTCTTCAGAGATTCGTGTTTTTGTTGTTTACACGGAGACCGTTTTCAAAGTTTGCGTTTTCAGGCACCCAAACGGCTGTTGTCGTGTAAACGAACGGTCAAACCGCATTAAAAGGTTTTACGTTTTTAGTTGAAAAAGGTGTCGTGTAAACAGTCCTCAATCACAGAGAGAACGTAATCAAGGAGAACAGAATCAGGTGTGTGGAAACTAATTAACAGCCAGGGAAACTAATGAGGAACTCGAACAGAGCAAACAGAGTGAAAACAAAACCAAAACAGAACTTAGCTGGAAAAAGAGGGCAATGAAGCATATGATTTGGCTTCTGATCCACAGCTCTGTATACAGACATGAGACAGAGAGGCCAGGTAGAAACGTGTGTCTTGGCAGGAGCGGAGGGTCTGCTGACAGACAGACAGGTGGGCCTTGTTACTCTCCGTCTCCAGCCAAGACAATGCAGTCATCAGCACTTCCACTGCCAACATGGCTGAGCGCAGACAGACAGAGAAATTACGACCTCTCAGTCTGTCTGGCACCTCTGTCATCACAAAGGGTCATGGGTAATGAGAAGTAATCTCAGTTTTATCTATGGATAATCTTAATAGTTGTATGGGTAAACAAACTTACACATGCTGATAATCATGATGTATAACAGTGCAAGAGAGCAATAATACCAGACTGATAAAGTCAAACACTGCTCAACAGCAACGAGACTGTGACTCCCAGCATGCTTCTGAATGGAACTCTTTTGGCTGTGGTGAACGAGGAGCTATACTCATCTCTAGCAGAGGACAAGTGTGATTCAGCGCAGTGCTGTTTAACATCCGTCAGTTCAGCTGAAATGGAGAACTGGAATAATCGTAATAGGCCTACTTTTTGCTAATTATTCAGAAAATGTTCCGAAAACTTTTATATTGTGCCTCAAGCATCTTTGACATGTTGTTGGTTGTTTTGGTGTTTGTTTTCTTTTGTAAAGGATGGTGAGTTGTTTTTTTAGTTGAATTAGAAGAATGGAGGGAAAGCGTATAGTAATCTGTCCCAGAAGACTATTGTTTTGTTCTTTTCTTGAGAGGTAGGAATGTTTTAACTCTGTGGGAGTTGGAGTTTAGATTAGATTAGTTAGCTCACCAGTTTTTAGTTAAGTCTTGTATATGTTTATATGTTCTTTGTTCATTTGTTTTTGTTACTTTTTGCTGCCAATCTTTATTTCTTTTTTTGCCCTGTCCGATTTGTTTTTCAAGTTTTCGGAACGACTTTCTATGTTGGTCCCAAATTTAGATTGTAAGTTACAGCAGTCATTACATGTATAACTCAATTAAGATACAATTAAACAAGAAGTTCATGAAGGCTAATGTTATATTCATATAAGCATTTGAGTATGCATTTTTGATGCGCATTAACATGCCAGATAGTATGTCAGACTGACTTCAGCAGGTTTAGTGTTCACATTGTGCCACCACTGGTGACGCTTGCCCTCAAATATTATTGTGGCCATCTGTAATGAATCTGTGATGAATTAAGTGCTTCCCTTCAAAAGTGCTGAAAACAAACTGAACTTAACGTTCAGACTCCATTGTTTTGGTTTAATCTATCAAATAAACAGCTAGTCTGGGGTTACTGACAACAATTATAGTCATTGTTTGCTGAAGGCTAAGGTTGTGTGTGGTCTCAAAGTTGAAGTAAAGCATTTTCTTTTGTACTTCATTAAATTTGTTTTATTTCTACATCTGTTATATAATTACATTTATACTAGCAGTGCTTTGCCTTGCTCTTCTCAATTCATGCTGCAAAAATACAGCCGTAGATCATATTTCCTCATCTGTGTGAATGAGTGGTGATCTCTCTCTTAGAAGTTTGAGTTTGTCCTTGAAAAATTTAAGAAGTTAATCTGAGGAGATATTTGATTTCTTTGCCATCTTTGTGGTGTATCTAATATGATACATTTCAGTCATTTAAAAAAAAGAAAATGATAAATGTCCTTACTAATATCAACCAAAACTCCTCAAGGTCTCAGTCTGAGATACATAATAGTTTTTTTTTTTAAGGGATAGTTCGTCCAAAAATGAAAATTCAGCCATCATTTACTTTTCGTCTACGTTTTATGAATACTGTGAATTCTAAAATACTACTCTTTTCACATATTGTTCTTCTCCTACTATGGAAGTTTGCATATTTGTACACAGCCGTCTTGTCCTCACCGACAGTAGGCTACTATTACAGTATTGAAAAGAGTAGCAAGAATATTCTTCAAAAATTCACCGTTTGTGTTCCACAGAAGAAAGCAAGGAATACAGGTTTGAAACAACATGAGGATGAAAACAATAGTAGGTGCAGTATCCCTTTAAGGAACAGCCACTCATTGGACACATGTCTATATGCAGCTACAGTATTGTAACATCTGCTATGTGCGTGGATTCTTCTCAAGCCCATCTGGGAGAAGCTCCCTGCGGTCTCCAGAGCCTTGCTGGGAGAGATAGATGTCCTGTCTAAGCCGGCCTGTTTAGGGCTCAACCTGTGCCCTAAACCCAATGACCCTAGGGAGGTGAGGGGACACACTACAGCAGTCGCTTTCCCCCTCCCCATCCCCCAACACTCTCTTATGAAGCCAGAACAAGGCCAGAGGAGAGCAGACACAGAGCCGAAGCTTCCCCTGGGGAGCCTTACTGAAGCCTTTCATGTTCTCCACAAGACTGCACTATGGACAACATGAACTGAGGATGTATAAAAAAAATCTTCATCTTTCTTTTTTTTTTTATGAAGGAATGACCTTGCAGGAGCATTTGATCAAAAACTCTGTATGTGGATGGAAAAAACAAAGAAAGGGAAGATGAAAAAGAGACAAAGGATCCATATTTAAATGTGAAGTTCAGCGAACCCTCAATGAGTCAGTAGTTTTCTCTTCCTCGCCCCAAAGTCTTTATAAAATCACTTCTTCCCACTGGTTGTGTGCTAAATCTATATTTACTCAAGCTACTTTTATTCAGGCCCTGTTGCCTTGTAAAAGATCCTTTGATTTTAAAAGAGCGGTAAACAAATAGTAACACTTCTGCCATATGGGTTTACTGAATACCTTATTGACTAGATAAACACAAAGACATAAAAAAGACATACAAAATGAAACCTTCTTTCATGTTCTAGATGCAGTGGTAGAATATGGCTCATGGTGAACTTAGCAACACTTTGGTTATTAGGTGCAACTACTTTTTTTTTTTTTTAGCATAACACTTCACACTTTAGCATAATACACATTTTTGAAAGAAGTCTCTTATGTTCACCAAGTCTGCATTTATTTGATCAAGAATATTATTACAATGTAAAAGAACTGTTTTTGCTGCTTAATATTTTTGTGGAAACTACCATTTAAAAGTTTGGGCTAAGATAATATATATATATATATATATATATATATATATATATATATATATATTATTATTATTCAGCAAGGATGCATTCAATTGATCAAAAGTGACAGTTTTTTTTCAACACAGATAAAAAAAATAAAAAAACATTACTAATAATTGTGCACCAATAATAATTGAACACCAAATTAGCACATTTGTAAGACTTCTGAAAACTTTTACATTTTAATCGTATTTTACAATATGATTATTTTCACTGTATTTTTGATCAAATAAATGCAGCCTTGGTGATCATAAGAGACTCTAAATAAAAAAATTTTTTTTAAAAATTGTCTGGTAGCATTAGATTACTTTTGATGCAATGATACAAGCAATCAAGCAGTTGAGATTTGCTATATAGTATATATTGTTTTATATGTTTATCGAACTTTATATAAAGAACTGGGTGCTAATTTAGTTTGCGATTTGAGATAATATATATATACAATCAAGCAGTTTAGATTTTTCTATATAGGCTAGTGTATGTAACTTTACCTGAGTATACTGTATGTATGCAGATAAAGATGGATATACTATTTATCCATCCTTTTTTATCTTTTATATAGATAGGCCTAGTTGTGCAATAACATGTTGCATTGATATAAATTGCCTGCACATTTGAGGCTTTAAAGCTCAATGAGAGCTTTAACCTGGACAGAAATCACACACAGAAGGCTGGAAACACGACCGCCTCGCATCAATAGTGCTACACACCAGCGCACACTCTGGTTCCCACAATCTGTTAAAACAGTTGAAGAGGTCACTTTCTCCCATATAACCCGCCCCCTCGCTCCGCCGCACAGCTGTCTTTCGTTTGGATTAAGCCAAGAATAAAGCAGGAAGTGGAAATTAAACAAGGGCAGAGTCATGTAAGTTATCAAGGATGGAGAAACCTGTATCCAACAACTCATGGAGTGGGTGGGACATCAAAGTTTGCTCATCAAAAGAAATTATAACAGAAAGCAGAGAAATTATGGCTTTATTTCATTACACTGCTGCTTTCATTCTTTAGTTTTGTAGCCAGTCAAAGGATGTTTCTTCAACTAGGGGCATTTTTTGATATCACTGTGTGGTGAAAATGACATTTGAGAATCATTTTTATTGCTAGGACTTTATGTATCCTAAAACTTTTTGACAAATACAGCTTGATTTACAAGTGACATTCACTTGTCTTCACACATCACATGTGTCATACTGTATTTCATCTCAAGTTCGTCCAGACAGCAACATAGTGTCGGCCCAGATCCGGGCCACATCTGGTACATGTGGATTCAGAACTTTTGAAAAAACTGTATTATGGTCAACATGTTGGTTGTGGTGGTAACTACATTTAAATAACTGAACTAAATGATTTTCAAACAAAAATATTTAAAGGCTTATTTTATAATGCATTTTCACATTTTAGTTTTTTTTTATGGAAAAACAATAGCAAAAAGCAGTTCTGTCATTTTCTATATTTTTTTTCCTAAACCATAGCTTTCCTAATTATGCATTAATGCAGTGACATTATACACTGACACATTGAGTTATGCATTTGACACATTATTTTAATGCGATAAAAAATAAAAGTAAAAAAATACTTTTGCCAGTAAAAAATATATAATTAAAATATTACGTTTGATGGCCAAGATGATACCAAGCTGAACTGTCTGGGATAGAAGCTCTTGCTTTCTCCTTTTCCCACACTGCTGCTTGACATTCAGAAACATTTTGTACCACTTAAGTAAAAGCCATGATTGTATATAGATTCCAGTAATACAGACAGGATCTCTTCATTTTAATCCTGCCTCCAGAAGTAATAAAAGAGACCAGACGCGCAGACCTCTGGAAATGACTGAAAAAAAGCTAAATCAAAACGGTAGCATGTTTACATCTAAACATGGAGCTCAGCTGCTGGATGGCTAGATTGTTTCATCAGATGCAAAAATGAGGTGAAAATTTGTGATTAAGCAAACCAGAGACATCTTTATTAAGATAATTTTACATAGTTGGACCTAAGAATGTGTGTTCAGTGTGTTCCTCCTTTTCTATTCATTTGCTCTGTTTGCTTTGGCTGACTATCACTGAAGGAAAAGGATCTTTTTTTCCTCCCGCAAGGCCGGAGGAGGCCTGTATACGCGTGTGCTCTCCGCTCAGGCCAGCGAGATGTTGGCCAACACTGCCTCTCTTGTTCTGCCTGTCTCTGTGTTACCAGAGGTCATGGGATGAGTCACACATGAAGGCAATGCATAGAAGCAACGCGGCAGACCTTTACAGCTTCCGCAGGTGGATAAATACCACACAAAAGCAATGACGGAAAGATGTGTGTGTTTGTGTTGTAGTCTGCTTTTCAGACCATAGAGCACCATCAGAAACAGAAGGGTTCAACTGTCACAGACGGTAATGTGCTGGAACTTGCGCTGTTTATCTTCGAACTCCTAAATAGTGATGATATTGTAAATAGCCTTTTCCTACAACATTCTTTTGCTATTTACTTTTAACCATTTGGTCTCAAGGTGTTTTTAGTGGATCTTTGCTCAGGTTCAGCACATAATCAACTAACATCTGACAAACAGAACGTTTCCAAGTATTTATTTTTTTTTGCCAATTTTGAACGATATATATCATTATCTTTTCAGCAAACTTTTGCTGTGCTTGAAAAGTGCGCTGTCCTTTTATGAATGCCACTTATTTTGTATATTGTAACTTTATTTTTATACATTTTAACAAAAACAACAATGAACTAAACATTCCTTGACAACAACAGTGACCCAAATAAAAGAGATACAGAATTAGAAAAAGTGGAAAAGAAAATACCTAAAACACTATGCAATGGTAAAATGAAAGAAAATAAACTTTTTATACAACAGGGAATAAGTAAAAGTTCCACACCGATCAGTTCACCCTCAATGCTTCAATATATATACTAATAGGTGTCCACCTTTGTATGAAAATGTCCATATTAGTGCATTTTTATGCATTCATATTTTTTTATGTCACTGTACTTTTATTAAGTGTTTTTTGATCAAGGTCTGATTATTCAAGAATTTATACAAAACAGAATAGCATACTGTCACAAGGATGAAGATGATGAAGACGGATGACAGGATTATTAAACATAAACAAGGTTTTATTAAACTAGAAGGTAGCAAATGTAACACAAAAACAATAACCGTCAACTAAAGACTGAACACAGAGGAACTAAATACACAGAGGTAACAAACTAAATGATGTGCAGCTGTGGTGGAAGATTAGTGTCCATGGGAACAGATGAGTGGTGGGAAACATGTGACTGATGACAACAAACTGAAAGTTCATGAAAGTGAAACAAAAGATGAGTGAGTCCAGATAACCGTGACATACTATATGCAGTACAGCACTGAAGGATTTTGTAGAGATGAACAGAGCCGGATCTGTGCCTGACTCTTTGCTCTTAAAACCAGGACGAACCAAAAGAACTCTGGTCCCGGTGAACTCCAGCACTCCCCTGACAGTTCATACAACCTCCCCGCTCCATGTTTGTCTCAAAGTTCAATGTAAGTGCACCAAAAATTGAAACTGTGCGTGTCTTACGTGTGTGTTTGGATTTGGAAAGCACATCAACCACAAGAAAACAAGAAAAAAGGGATTTTTAGAAAAATGGATTTTATCATAACACATGCTTGTTCATAATTTAAAGTGCCCCTATTATGCTATTGTAAAGGTTTCTAATTTTATTTTGTCTCCTACAATAAATTTACATGCATCAAAGGTAAAAAAAAAAATACTTACATTTTCTCATAATATATATTACACATCATCTAATTTCTCAAAAAGTCTGAAAAGGGTTTGTTCGAAGATTCAGTCTCTCTTAACCCCTCCTTTCCGAGAGACTCTGCTCTGATTGGTCAGATGGCCCAGTTTGTTGTGATTGGAAATGAAACGGTCATTACCATATCTGAATTTCAGCTCCGGAGGATTCCTCAGCACTCGACAAACAGTGGTTAGACCAGTAACGATGTTGTCGTTTAATTTTCTGTATCAATTCCAGCGCGAGTCCTCATCCTTTTGTGTATTCCAGTGATTCACAGCCCTGAAAACAGCATCATCTCGACCTGTCGACAACACAAACCAAACTCTTCTAGGCCTCAGCTACAACTACAGTGTTTGAGAACGGGTCAAAGTAGACGTTGCAAATGAAGACGGTAGGCTGCATTATGTTACATTGTTACATAAGTATGTAACGGTAAGTGAGACTGGAATTGCTGACAACTCGTTTTGGCAATCGATTCTTTCTTTTAGGAGACAATAACTATATTTGTCGCACACTCTGACCTTTTACATTCACAAAAAGCTATATTATACACTGCGTGAAAGGTACGAAAGAGCATAATAGGGGCACTTTTTTAATGATGCCAACATATTGATGTTCTTTTGTCTCCTTTTGCATCTCTGGTGTCTACATGTTTAGAATAAGACAGACTAACCAAAATACAAAATAAGGGGTGATTAATAATGACAGCAAATATTCCTTCAGTACATTTAGAGGATAACAACTGCAGAACATTACAGACTTGCATTTCTAATGAAGTCTTTCTCTCTTTTTTTGTGAGAAATATGAGAGTGGCTCTGAAGGTCAAGTGTGCAGTGGGGGTGGCAGGGGTTAATGAGGATGGCAGAGGGGGGTCTTACGCACATACACAAGTGTGTGAAAGGGTTAAAAAGGTTTTAGTCAGGGAGCGCAGCCCCAGATTAAATGGCCAGTAGAACAATACCACGGATTTAGTACAGATAACCCACATTACCAACCAGCGAGATGGAACCTTTTAGCCCTGAAACAAAATAATAAGTATCTTTACAACCAGCCTATTAACTACCATCTGTTGGGCCGCTGACCAGACCCTCTGGCTGCAGAGAGCGTGTCGTTTAGCGTGGGAGCGAGAGGTGGCTGGAGGGGGAGGAAAGAAAAAGAGAGATTAAGAGAAAGAGTCAATCTGTTTCACAAAAGCGATTTATTTATAATGTCATTTATTAAAAAAAAGAAAAAAAGAAAGAAAAGAAGCTAAAGAATACCACTGATGGAGGCTCAAAACAGATCCCAATATGAGAGAAATACCAACGTTTAATAAATAGTTACAATTATTCTTATTAATATTCACATTAAACAATTTTTTCACCACATTATTTCATTTCTTAGCCTAAGATTGTTCATTGACATCAAGTAAATCCTAAGTTTTTAATCCTAAGTAGTCACGGCCATGGCAACCGATACAAAAAATGAATTTATTTATTCATTTGGATTGGTTTATTTAGAAAAATTGGTCTAAATTACCTCTCCACATAATAGTAATTGCGACATCACATTTTTCTTCAGTTTGAATGTGGACAAACACGTTACTTGACGCTGCTTACAATTGCCAAGCAACTTGGCACATAAACATAACCATCTGCATTTTGCAACGGCTTCAAACGTGGCCTATACAATTAGAATTTAGAGTCAGAACTATTTGTTAGCACTGTGTCCCAATTCACCTTACACTATATGCAGCAAAACTATGTTGTGTTTTTGGGATGGGAAAGTAAATTGAAGATCTGCCAGTCGCTGTCTTTCATGCATTAAGTGCTGCTGAAGCTTTTGAATAATGATGCATTTAATAATGTGCAGATAATGCAAGCCAAACATCCCTCTTTTGAAATTTTACAATCCGCATCTTTATTAAATGTGTGTTCACAATGTGTTTCAGATGAAACATGGATAACAGCAAATAAATAATTTTGATGAAGGTAAAATTTGATTCACATTATCATTTCAAGTAAAAATGTTGTATAGTGCATTTAAAATGACACAACACATGGCGCTTTACTGGAGCTCTTTATTGATTTCTGGTTTGGCAGCTTCACATCTGTTAGATCAATATAACAGTCCCCATCTGACCCCCACCACATTTGAGTGACACAATAAATGGCTAAATAAATATGACTTTTATGTATTAAATCCATGAGACTGACGGTTTTCCTTAGAGATTATTTTATAAAATGAAATGTCTTAAGAGACACACATTTACTTTAACATTAAACACCGTATTCACATAAAATCACCCAGTTTGACTTAAAGCCTTTAAGAGCAGCTTTTACTTTTAAGTTCCCTGGAGCAGCTGATCGCTCATTTAATGAAGTAAATCAAGTAAAGGTATTAATCATTATGCACAATATACTGGCACCTTATTGGTTGTCAGTCAGATCTTTTTAATTTAGTACTATTGACCAATATAAATGAAAAAAATAATAATAAAAAGGGATATTTAATTGTACTGCTCATTTTCTCTATTGTTCCATTTAGATTACCATTGCTGTCATCTATCGCGCCCTTAAAGTTACTCTTAAAAACACTAATAATTTAATAACACTGTTAAATAATCTTTAGCAAATCTATTTCCATTTTTAATACTGTACATTATAACGATGCCTAAATTCACTTGTATCATAAAAAAAAAAAAAAAAAGCTTTTGGTGTTTTGTTTTTAATTTAGGCAAAAAAGTGTAGAAATTAATGACATTGTAAATTAAATAAATATAAAATAAATATTTATATTAAAAATATTTAATTAATTAGATCTAATAAATTATGCTCACACAAGGAATTGACCTTGGTATTGAAGCTTCTAGTACTACACACACATAGATATAACAAGACGCATAATAACATTTAAGAATAACAAATATAAAAAGACAGATAGGATTAGTCAGAATGAACATTTTCTGATAATGTATTGTACTGATATGTATTTCAGTATTGTGAATAATAATATGAATAAATACGACTAACTGAATTTACAGATATTGCACAAAAAAGTGGGGTATTCCACATTTAACTGTTCAAGAGGGAAAGAAATAGCTCAGTGGGAAGAAAGAAAAAAAACGAAACCAAAGAAAACTTTCAAAAAGTAACGGCACATAGTTGGTATTACACGCCACCATGTTTGTAGTTCTTTTTTATTTAACATCTGTAGTCCTGAAGTGAACCGTCATACTCTTTTAAACATATGAATCAGGGCACGCTAACTCCAATATCACACACATTGTTTAGGATGCAAATAAGGATACGTTCTTAGTCTTCTTTTAGAACAGCCTGATTGCAAGTAACAAAATGTTTATACGTTTTTGCATGTATCTGATTGTGAAGGTCTTTGTGTTTTTTCTCAGCAGCAGGCAGTGGGGCCAGATTCGGGTTAACCCACTTTTCCAGACGCCCTGTGGCTGTTCTCCCCCATGCTGCCATCAGTCACAGCTCGATGGCCAGTCCTGTCCTCTGTCTTTTATTATTACACATGAACACACTTGCTCTCAGGTGCGAGAGCCTGTGAAAGGTGCAGGGGCAGAGGTGGGAAAGCCTCCACTCTTTAGGGATGACAAACATCTGTGTAAGCCATCAAAACAGCTGCTGAGCTTTTCACTCTCTCTTTCCAAGCTCACCCCCACCGCCGCTCGAACCGCTGTTTGTCTAACGCCCCCGAAGACTTCCATTCAGGCCTCAATGCGGGACGAGAGCAAACGAGAGATTCATCATTGCAGGAAGTCGGGACTGATCAAAGCACTACACGCTTCTTCCAAGTATAATCATCGCCTGGGACGGAGGGTCCTCCTCACCGCCACTCTTCACATGAGCCGAGAAAGTTGAGATTGCAGTTCGTCGAAAGGATAATTACTTCGCCGGTCATTAATGCCGTTTCTCGGAGAGGGAGATTGTTTTAATATTAATGTCCATGGGGGATGTGGAATCAGAAACATAGCTGGGCTTTGGCGCTCTAAACAGAGGGAGTGAGAAGAATCTCTTTGATTCTCCCCTGACTTTTACAGTCCAGCGACCACATTGTTATTCCTGAGTTGTTTGCTAATGAGATTTCCAGTCAAGTTGAAGCCATGTCCCATCTTATGAAACTTAAGATCACCACTTCTTCCCTTTTCCCAAAAAAGGCAGCAGGACGCCAGAAGTCTATCTCCCAGTCCCATCATTACACCAGAGAGGAGGGATTCTACCAAGCGGGACACTTCTGCTATTAGGGCAGGGTATCAATACAGTTTTCCAAATTTAATTTAGATTCACAATCTCTCAAATCTATTTGAATTCCAATTGGTTTTGATTCTGATTGATGCTATATTCTTGTATCCATGCAGCTCAAACATCAATGTGGCTTGGGAATTGTACTGTACCCAATTTCAAGTTCCAAGTTTCAATTAAGTTTCAATTGTACCTAATTAGGTACAATTCCCAGGGAATGCATGAACTGATCAAATGTATACCGTAAAATGAAATGTAAGTCACTTTGGATAAAAGAGTCTGCCAAATGCGTACATGTAATGCTGTAAATTAGGGGCGTTGTTGTGAATGTTATACCCTTGGGTATAAGGGTGTAAAATGTTATAGCCTACCCTTTTTACAGCTGTGCCTTAGTAGAATATCACTGCTAAATCCTTGTCTCATGATGAGGATTACAATTTTTTCCTGATAACATTTCATGTTTTTTATATTTGTTATATTATATTGAATATTCATAAGACAAAATATTAACAAAAATAGCACTGGATGAGGTGGATATTTACCTACAATCCATTGAATAAAAAAAATAAAAAAATAAAAAAACATCCTGACACATTTTTGATGACCTGTGTCCCAGTTGTGATTAAAAGGCTAGAAACACCCTTGCTGTAAATGATACAGGGTGGTATTTCAAAGCGATTCAAACCAGTAACATGGCTTTTTGAACTATTCATTAAAAAACGTCTTATAACATTTACATTTACATTTACATTTATTCATTTAGCTGACGCTTATATCCGAAGCGACTTACAATTGCTATATATGTCAGAGGTCGCACGCCTCTGGAGCAACTAGGGGTTAAGTGTCTTGCTCAGGGACACATTGGTGTCTCACAGTGGATTCGAACCCGGGTCTCTCACACCAAAGGCATGTGTCTTATCCATTGCGCCACCACCACCACTTATAAGAGTCATTAGTTTCATGAATCAGTCTATCACATATATTTTTTGATTCATTTCAAAGAACTGGTTCATAATAGTCATTTGTTGGTAAATCGGACTACACTGGTCACGCTTCAAGTTTTTGGTCCACTAAAAAGAACTGACTCATTAAGAAACATTTGCTTGTGGATCGGACAACATTGATAACGCTATGTGTTTTTGATTCACTAAAAATAACAGACAGTTTAACTGGAGTCCATATTTACACAAACATACTGTAAAGTAAAAGATTGCTTTTGGGATATTAAGTATCAATATCACAATCGTTCAAATGAAGGTTGTGATTAATCTAAAAATCAATATTTGTTTTCCGTTCACACATCAAAGGCTGAACTGAACTCACTCTCAATTCAGTTTTAAGTTATATATAGAATATTATTCATAACAGCGCTATGCGTGAACATAAATGTATTTTTCTTTTTAAAAAAGAACCAAGTATATTCTGTGTGAATGTAGCCCCTGAAGCATGGACATCGTCCCACTCAAACCAAAGGCAAAGGCAGGGAAGGGGTGTACAAACGCAGAGCGCATATTCCCCAGACTGCAGTGGAGCCACACAGTGGGAAGTGGATGAAAGTAAACACGGCATGTGGAGGGAAAAAAATATGCTGAAATGGCTTTCTCTAAAAAAAATGATGTCTGACGAAATTTGGGTGACCTCCTGGCCTTTCCCACAGCCATAAAAGCCCCAGAGTCTGCAGGCCACAGCCTGCCACTGCAGCGGGTAAACCATGATACAGTCCCTCTCTCTGTCTCTCTCCCTCTCATGCTGTTGCATTCTTTCCTTTTCTATCCCCCACTCTCCTTACATGTCCTAATTACTTTACTTCCATGACGATAATGTGTCTTTCTTAACAGCATGTGGTTCAGAACAAATCCCTAACCATAATGTTTGAGGAGTATCTAAACTGCGCTGCTTTGCAAAGCTCTGTACTGGATTATTGCAAAAATGACTGTAAATGTGAGATTCTTTGTCCTAATATTGCCATCCAGTTCACCTAATGTGAATGTTTTCAGCTCTGTTCACCAGGTTTAAATGCATTATTCAGATTTTTCCTCTAATTTGGGCAGAAAATGCTGACCTATAACCCAAAAAGCAGTAGCTACTAGCTACAGTAGAGGTGTACTGTGAAATCCCCTTGGGTAAATGTCCAAAAAGTAAAAAAAAAAAATTGACCCCAAAAAACCCAGAAAGTCCATGACCAAAAAATCCATGATGAGTTGTCCATTAGTTGACAAATCCAAAACATCCGTATCTATGGCAACATTACTGTTACAAAGGGAAAGAAAACAAACAAAAGTTTGAACAAAATCCCATTTTTTATGTTTATCCAACAGTGGCCTAAATGTGCCTGTTTTGATTTGGTTAATGGAATACAGTGTAACACAGTTCTTTTACTCTTTGTGTTCACGTTGGATTTTGACAAACTTATATACCATTTTTAAGAAAAGGTTAAAAAATGTTGTGTGTTGTGGTAAAAACATTTAACAATATTTATTCTTGTATTTTGAGCATATCATAATCCTTTTCAAATATATATATATATAATATATATATATTCATATATTTAAAAAAATAAGTATTTTTACAAATATCATGAATTATTAACTTCATAAGGGATTTTCTTCATTATGATATACATATATATATATATATATATATACACACACACATATACATACATATACACACACATACATATATATATACACACACACACACACACACACACACACACACACACACACATACATACATATACACATACATACATATATATATATGTGTGTGTGTGTATATATATATATATATGTATGTGTATATATATGTATATGTATGTATATGTGTGTGTGTGTGTGTATATATATATATATGTATATGTGTGTGTGTATATATATATATATGTATATCATAATGAAGAAAATCCCTTATGAAGTTAATAATTCATGATATTTGTAAAAATTCTTATTTTTTTAAATATATGAATATATATATATATATATATATATATATATATATATATATATATATATATATATATTTATATATATATATATATTTATATATATATATATATATATATATATATGATATATATCATGACATTGACCCACTTAATATTTCCTATTACTGCATCATCATCGAAAATAAAAAGAGAGATGGAATGAGAGTTCTGGACTTATATCACACTTGAATGTCATGAATCATGAATGTCAGAATGTTCAGACTGAAGTTAATATTCTCATCAAAGACTCAAACACAAACAAGTACATCAGATTTCTAGCGGGGTTCAGATGAGTTCAGTGTCAAAAAACTTTATAAGACTGAATTCTTCTCCATAGACTCCGTCTGTATGTTTAATATACTCAAGGCTGTCTGAAATGCAATATACATGCTCCATTCTATTGAAAGCAATATACCTTTGAACATCTAAATGAATAATACACTGCATATGAGACCAGGCTGAGAATATTGAATGTTTCTGTGGCATTGAGGAGAGGGAAATGATGGGAAATGTATGTGACCAGTCAAAACAAAGCAACAGACGTGTCCTTACATCTGATTGGCTGTGCCTCCCAGGCTCTCGCTCTCCCTTCCCCCACTCAGCCCCAAAATGAGCAGAAGTGCTCGCGCCAGCTCTCCCAGAGCTCTCTTCTGCCCTCTTTTCTGCAGTCTAAAGTCCAAAGCTGTAACAGATTTACAACTAGGGTAGGGCTATTGTGTGTAATACAGAGCGCTGGTCTAATCTGAGCTGAAAAGGCTTTAGCCAAGCGTTAGATTGTCCTTGCTCATGGCTCTGGCCAAATAACGTGCTCTTCCTTCTATACACAGGCCCTTTATAAAGCTGATTAATGAGAGAAAGACTGTAAAATGTCCAGCGCTGAGAAGATAGCACTCAGACCACATTGGCAGGCCAACTTCTTTTTACTTTCAGAAAGTTGAAGTAGGTCCAGACCAGGGTCAGAAATTCACGTGGGCGATCCCTAAACCAGTAATAATAATAAAAAGACAATTTTATGTCTAATAAAGGCAAAATGCTCCTGAAGGTTGGTTTAGTTTCGATTTTTTATTTTTTTTTATTTTTAAGAAGTTTAAATTTAATGACTCTTAATGACTTGAAAAATGTCATGGATTTATCAAAATAAATCAAAAACATACTTTCTTTACTCCCTTGAAATATTGTTTGCTTACTTTTAGAGTCCGAGAGTATTGTTATTTATTTATTTTATTTTTGGATGAGCACATACCATCTCGTTTTGTTAGTGTACACATATAAAAAATTTTTTTTTTTTTTTTTTTTACTTATGTACATTTTAAATATATTTTAAGGTATTTCGATTTACAATGAAATATTAATTCATAAATATCATTGCGTTTTGGGGAGTTGCATCAAAAGACTATAACATGTTATAACCTAAACTAATATTCTTCATTTTGATATCAGGACAGTTGAATTAACCTGACCATGTCTTACTTTATTTTAAGTTAATATAATATAAAGTTAATACATTTCTGAACAGGAGCTGGTAAAAATGAAACTATAATTTAAGATTGCCTTGGAAATAAACTATATGGGGGAAAAAAAAAACAAGCAAAACAACTTTAATGAGTAAAACTGTCTGGCTGCAGTCAGTAAGAGAGGCATGTGGCGTTTCAAGCTTACAGACATTAAGTAGTGTGTGTGTGTGTGTGTGTGTGTGTGTGTGTGTGTGTGACGACTCCACTCCCCTGAGAGTGAGTGTGCACACTTCCCCTAGAAGTTAAGGGTTAGGGTGTGCCACTGCCGCAGTACATGTACAACCAGTCTTCTCAGTACTCTTCTCCCTCACAAGAGGTTAGGCAATTTAACATACACTTAACCTGTCACTGAGCTCATACCAGACACATATGGTCTTCTTACATAACGTCTGAGTCCAATTCATATGCACAAATACTCATTAAGCGCATACCATGCATGTACCCTCCAACGCAGCCTCCAGCACAAATTATTTTAACTGCGAAACCCTTTTCAAGGTTTCATACAAACCACTGATTCAGCATCTGCCCAAAGGTAGCACTGTGTACTCTCGATCTGCTCATCTTTACAGAGGTTCCTGTGCAGCCTGGACTGTATACGTCAGCACTGAACAGAGGGCTTTGAGCCATCACTTCCTGTGGAACAGTGGTCAGCGTTCGTCCATCCCCGACATCTGTTGTCCGTGCTCTCTGATCTGAGAATGCTTTTCTTATAACAACACAACCAGACCTCTGAAGCTACAGTAAAAGGTTCACCATTTCAACTACTCAAATATGCATTTTTGGGATCTGGTGTCAAGAGACACATGATTTGGGGGTGATGCAAAGAAGCAACTCCATAGGAAAAACAGGAAAATGGTACGCTCTTTTTATATAATGGAGTACACGGATATTATTAAATTATCAACTATCTCAGATGTTTCTCCTGAAATTCCTTAATAGTAGGGTCCAGAATTAAAACTCTTTGGGCCCTAAGTGCATGGTCTAAAGTGCATGGCACAAGTGCACTTAGGGTGTTTCCGAATCAACTTTTGTTCGTTTAACGACGGGAAAAGTGGTCAGCGCACCAGGCGCATGGTCTAAAAAAGGTTGTCCCTATTCTCTTAATGAAAAATGGGTGTGTTTTGGGCATAACATGCAATAAACCAATCAGAGTCTCATCTCCCATTCCCTTTAAAAACCAGTTGCTATGTACATGGCAGAATTTGCAAGTGGAAAAACTGAACGCTTCTCCAGAGAGGAAACGGATCAGCTCGTGCGCGAGGTTAAAGCGCGCAAGCAGACCATCTACGGGACAGTGTAAGCACGTTGTGCACCCACCTATAGACGTATATTACTAACTCCCTGTAAAGCGTAACTCTAGCCAAAATGCAACCTAGGGTATTTTTGTGTATCTACCCGAGGCAAACTTTCGTTTAAAAGCATAATTAGGATGGAAACGCCACTTTTAAGATTGACCATATTTTCGTTTTGGGTCAAATTGCCTTTTGAATGGGAGTGTTAGGGGCACTTCTATGATAGCATCAAAATCGCTATTTTTAAAACACTAAGGCGGCTCGACGCAACATGAAACTTTGCTCAAAGTATCACTTTGTCAGTCAAAAATAGTCGATCTCCGAATGCAATGTAACAGGGAGGAGAGTAAAGATGGAAAGCTCCTAAAGCTTAGTTCCATATAAATTCACGGATAATTTGTTGTTTTGTCGTTAGTGAAAATCAATATTGACCTTGTATTTGAAAAAGGATCCTCATATAAGAAACAATACTAAAATTCAGAGTTAGTTCATTCGCATTCGGAAACCGACTATTTTTGACTGACAAAATGCCGGAGGCCGGAAACAACAACAGCTACAGTGAGTTGTTCAAAACCTTTCTTTTTAGTAAACTCTGTGTACACAAACGATGTTCTCAATGCTCAAGTTCATGTGTAGAGCCCCTGCCTGGTGATACTTCAAGCAAAGTTTCATGTTGCGTCGAGCCTTCTTAGTGTTTTAAAAATAGCAATTTTGATGCTATCATAGAAGTGCCCCTAACACTCCCATTCAAAAGGCAATTTGACCGAAAACGAAAATACGGTCAATCTTAAAAGTGCCGTTTCCATCCTAATTATGCTTTTAAACGAAAGTTTGCCTCGGGTAGATTCACAAAAAGACCCTAGGTTGCATTTTGGCGAGAGTTACGCTTTAAGTGCTAAATGAGAGCAAAAAAAGGGCTTTGGCATGTGAATAAAATACAGGCTGGTCACAACATAATATTGAATATTTTTAAGAGTATTATATAAAGAGTATTTTTCCACCAGAACTTTATGTGGCAATATATACAGTATGTGGCATATTCCTTAGCCAACGAAACAAAAACATGAGGAACAAAAGTGCAATAAAAAGTTAATTTTATACACTGATTAGGAGAATTAAAAATGTTAACAATAAAACGAGAATTGTAAGAGCATAAAGCAATAAAATGAATGTGAATTGCACTGCTGAAATCATTGAGATATTAAAGATATCTCATTTGTGATTTTTACATCCTATGGGGACACACATTTCCCTGACAAGGCCTACTTTATGGCGTGGCAACATTTCACAAGCTACAGATGGCGCGGATCCTGCTAGCATTGCGCAAAGCATAAGGGTTGTTAATGACTCTCTGCACTCTCAAAACAACTCCTGAGAAGAGCCCAGGCAGGAGGCTTGCACTAGTTGGACGGGTTGTACTCAAGTCACCTTGATGTCTAGCTTTCTGCCATTCTGTGGGCAGGACAGAGGACCGAAATGACAGTTTAATGTGCAGCTGCTGATACCAGATTGACAGCTGGCATGCTGCTATCAGTCCTGAGATGTTGGGAAGCTACTAACTTAACCACATTTTTCAACAGAGTGATAGAAACCTGGCTTTAAAAAAAACAAAACAAAAAACAGCTTTTGCAGTATCAAGCTAGTTGTTTCGATGAGTGTAATGCTAAATGCTAAATCGCTATTTATTGTCATTCACAACTCATCTCCCATGGCCTCATAGGATAGTAAAGTAGTTTAGAATCTCGGTGGAAATAGCAGGTCATCCGGTTACTTCTCTCCTACTCTTTTCGTATACTGTTTTTGCCCACTACAAAGTAAGGAAGTAGGAATATTTGGATGCAGGGTCTGTTTGCAAGATAAATAAATAAAACAATAAATAACCTAAATAAATGCTATAATAGTTATACATAATAGCTTTGTTATTGCCAAAATAGATTCAATGTAGTTAGATAGTTAATTACATTTGTATTAGCTTGTAAGGTAGCTAACTACTGGCATTGAAAAGGTCTTGTTTTAAGTCCTAATGCTAGGTTTCGTTAGGTTTAGGGTAGGGTTTAGTGTAGGCAGCACGTTGCAACAACCAAAGTAACAAAACTTTGCCAGATTCATGTTAATCTGTTTTGGACAGAAAGGAACACGCTGTTAGTGCCACTCACTCATCCACTTAGAAAGTGTTGTGAAATGTGCAGTTATCAGTGTAATATAATTTTCCAGAAATGTCACCACAGGAACGCATTTCCAATGAGCCTGGGCTGGTTGCTTTTAGGTTGGAACACTATACGACGTTTAAAATGTGAACTGATTAGAAAACACTAGGAAACATACAGTTGCCAACGTTGAAAATAGTTACAGAGAAAAACTGAACATCATACACTAAATGACTGGCTGTGCCATCACATTTGTGGTTGCTCAGCAAGACTGAGTCCTTCCGATATGAATCCGCATAATCTGAGTTTCACATAAGGGTGAAAAGTTCCCCTCACAGATTTACCTAAATTCATCACGTTGACCAACAGAATGCTGCTTGGTTTGAAAGTGAGTCCTGTGTGAGCGGTGCTTTATAGATTGATACTCTTCTATTGACAAGAGACAATGGACCTTTTTTGAAATTTTGCAAATGCGACCGTATATTCCATATTCTGGATCGCACACTACCAGACTTTCAAGTCATTCAGAAGACAATAAAACTCACGCTGGAATTGTGACAAAAACGAAAACAATAAGTGTTCTATAATTGGCTCAAAATGTCAAACACGTTTGATATCCTCGGACTGGATGGAATCATAGTCTGAAGCTAAAAAATCTAAGCCTGTGCCCATCATACACTGTGATTTTCTGCGAAAACTGTCAACTTCGACTGACATCCTCTGACTAGTGACTCCTCCAGACTGTAAATCGGAGGGAAAAAATCTGTGCAATGTCATTGAGTGTATTCCAGCCTTTCGCTAAGGGTAGTTTGCTGCCATGTGAGTGAATCCGTCCCTCCCAGGTCAATAGAGAGCTTTTGGGTATATTGACTGCTGAGAAAGCCATGCTGTTGGGCCTGTGAGGAGAAGCGGGAGAGCGAGAAGAAGGGGCCGATGACGTCAGCGCCCATTACCCATGGCACCACCCCTCTAATTAAACAAGCCTGAGCTCCCTAGAGATGTGAGAGAGGGAGAGGAGTCTAAACATCCCAATCTCCTGTCTGCCGCTTACACACAACCACACAGGATCCTCATATCCCTAAACCCATGCACTATCTCCTTTCATTTCCTCCCAGAAAACATCTCTCCCTCTAACCAAATATGAAAAAAAAAAAAAAAATCTTATTAGTGATGCCCTTGAATCCAGCTACAAAAGTCTTCCCATTCTCAATGTGAGTGATAGCCTAAGCACCTCTGATATGATGCCAGCGCTTTTCATCCGGCTCTAGGGGGGTCTACCTAAAGAGGACACACATGATCTGCCTCGGAGTGGGGGATGGGATTGTGTATGATGCCGAAAAGGATTGTATGTGTGTGTCTGTGTCAATTGGGTAGGGATTAGCCTACCGCTGTCTCGTCAAGCTCTGGTGCCATCTGCCAGTGACTTTGCAAAAATGCAAATCAGATACCCAGAATGCACAGCAGCCACGCTCCGTCGGGATAGCCTATAAAAATAGGTCAGTGGAGCTATGATCCTTGTGTCTGCGGCAACACGCTCTGTGGCTTTACGGCGTGCGCTTTTAGAAAAGGGGGGAATGAACAGTCAGGGGGAAGCGAAAGAGTCTGGAAGGACCCTCGTGAGCATGCGAATTGTCACCAGGGATGAAGAGAGGGGATAAAAGAAAATGAGAGCAAGAATATTTCAGACAGGGATGAAAGTAAGAAGCGAAAGGAGTCAGGGGAACATTTGAAATGAGTCTTGGCAGCAAAACAAAGGCTTTGCCTGACTGTGTCATCTACCAGGCGCACGAGCAGCCGGCAAGAGTGGCACAACATTCGCCCGCCTCACGATCACCCCCCGATGCCTGTCCATCAGTCTGTTAGGACGACCATCCTCAACCCAAATCAAATCACTAACAATGTCACCCCTGCAATGGAGTGTTCTACCATAGCCCATTCTTTTTTATCGACAGCTAAAAAAAGATCAAAGAGCCCTAGACGGTAATGTGCGTATTAATGAAAGCGAGGTGGCTGATGCAACATTGTGGCAAGGCTTTTGCAACCCAGGCAGCTGAGCTCTATTCCTTGCAGGATGACTTGTATGAATAATGTATCCATTAGAGTAAAGCCTCGCTCTTTCTCTCTCCCACTCTCCGTTTCTTTCTAGCAGATCAGACCAGCACTGCTAGAGAAAGAGGAACACGTACAAAAGGCTGTTATTCATATATAATAAAGTGGAAAGGATTAGCTTTTTCTGTATAACCTTTTCTTTTTAGTTCCTTTTAAATCAGAACATGCTAGTGGTGACTTGATGACTTGCCTTTTTCAACATATACTCTTGGCTTTGTTCCTGAAAGTAACTACCACATGAAATTCTTGCTGAGGCCCGGCTTTTTGTTTAACATGGCAGGCATGGATGATTAGTTTATATTGGAAAATCATAGTGGCACATGGTCAAACTCTTTAAAGCAGGGTATAAATAAAATATATTCAGAATATATACCAATATATACAGTGCGGGGTCTGAAAGTATGAGACTAGATTGAAAATCTGGGACTTAAAATCTAATTTAAAAAAAGAAATAAACAGAAGGTTTTAGGATATTGAAACATTTAAAACAAAGTTTATTATAAATATATAATATTCTGCACTATTTCTAAGTCAATAATCATTTAAGTACATTAATGATATCCATTCCATTGAAGCTTAAGGTGCTCTTTAGATCATTCTAAAATCATGCTGTTGAACATGATCATCAGGTTTGTTAGGTTCATGCAGCTTGACTGCTGCTGTCATTAAAGCAAAAGCAATTCAAATGAATCAAGTTAAAAAACGATCAATTATCAACTGCCTCAGAAAACAGGAAAACAAAACAATGATAAGTCATTGGATGCAAGATAAAAGCAAAATGTACACGAGTATAACCCATCCATCTTGAGGTTTGTTGACTCTGTATTGATGATAGTGTGGTGTATCTCAGGAGGGAAGTAATATAATCCTGGTAAGGGCACAGAGGCTAATATTAGTAGTGAGAACAGGAGTTTGGAGTGGGGGAGTAACTGATAAAGAAAGAGAGAAAGGGAGAGATCAAGAAAGAGAATGAGGTAGGCCCAGCTGTGCAGTGGGCCCCGGGCCCACCCGGCCATAATTATGGCTGGATTATGACTGACTCTCTCTCCAGACTGGCTGCCAAACATTTTGTCCCAGATTATGTCCCAGATGCAGCAACACTAAGCTGCACAAGTCGGTCAATGGCTGCTCTCGCTCCTCTAAGCAGAATTACTGTACACAGATCAGTAGGGGGTGGCAGCCGAGCTGGGCCAACTTTCACCCCCACTCCTGCACTCAACAACCAAATGCAAGATGGGTCTGATTTGCACAAATTATCTCGGAGCTGTTTTTAAAACATCAAAATTGTAGGTAAAAATGTTCATGAATGTATGGAAACCCCTTTATGCCTAAAATAATAATAATAAAAAGATTATATACATTTTATTTTATAATTGCAATTATTGTGACTTTATACTTCCTCATTCTGACTTTATTTCTCACAGTGGTAGCTTATGTTACAAAATGACTTCATGGGCTTAACAAAGTGTTTTTTGCTAGTTTCAGCCCGACGCAGTTATCATTTTCACGTCCTGCACCATGTTGTTTAAATAGCAAATGCATTTGCGCCCATTTGTGTGCACATGGGCGTGCTGGTCTGAAAACGAGGTGTGTTCAGGCACATTGTTGGTGCGTTGCTATTTTGAGGCAACTGAAATAGACTGCGCCATCGACCAACAAAAACCTGGTCTAAAGTCAATGGCGCAATATTTTTTTGCTATTTAAAGAGCGCGTTAGTAATACACGTCTATAGGCGGGTCCACAACGTGCGTACACTTTGTCCCGTAGATTAACCTCGCGCAGGAGCTGATCCATTTCCTCTCTGGAGAAGCATTCAGTTTTTCCGCTTGCAAATTTTGTCATCTTGCAAATTTTGTCATGTAAATTGTGAATCCGCCATGGCGCGAGCGCAACTGGCTTTTAAAGGGAATGGGAGATGAAACTGATTGGTTTATTGCACGTTAAGCCCAAAACACACCCATTACTCATTAAGAGAATAGGAACAACCCTTTTATACCATGCGCCTGGCGTGCCGACAATTTTTCCCGTCGTTAAACTAGCAAAACTGTATTCGGAAACACCCTAAGTGCACTTGCGCCGTGCGCTTTAGACCATGAGCTTAGATCATTAAAATAGGGCCCTACATCTCATATTTAACTACTACTCACAATTGTGGCGTATTTCGTTACAATTATTACTTTATTTCTCTAAATTAATTTAAACTTAATCTTACATTAACTTTTTTTACTCTGAGTTTTACATATATTATAATTAGTTGATAGATTAGAGTATAGTTGGTCACATAGCAGAACGTCAACTACCCATGTACAGCGACACATTCAAGCATGTTTTAATCATTTTATTCATCTTAAACTAATTACAAGGGAAGGTTGAGAATACCTGAATGCATACATAATGTTTGCTACACATCAGAAAACAATAGTCCAAGATACTGTGTCAAAGCCAGTGTGAGGCACCAGCCTCCGTCACAACTGAACCTGCGCAGTGCTCTGTTGTCCTCTAATCCTCAGCATCCGGCACAGACGGTATAATTGGTTTTTGTAACAAAATGCATTTCTGCAGACACAGGCCAGACAGATCTACTGTTCTTTGTGCAGTACATCCATCTTCCTGCGGGGATGGGCTTAAATCTAAATCAATGTGCCATCCTCCATAACAAAAAACAAAAATAAAGGCGTACTTTCCCACCCCCCTTTTAGAGAGAAGACTTCAGAACATCAAAGACCTTCAGGGCGGACTCGATGCAGCCGTCGAAATTGGAGTGTGTGAAGCCGTCCCCCCCACACACCAGCAGAGGCTGGGAGAGCAGTGTCATCTGCCCAGGGCAATCAGCCACCGATCTGCTCACCTAATTAGAGAACAACAAAATTGAGTGATTGGATGTCCAATAACTGATGCAACCTCATTTTTACTCTGATATTGAGCAAAAAAAAAAAAAAGTGAATACGGTCGGAGCAGTTCCGTCTTTGTGTGTGTGTGTGTGTGTGTGTATGCAAATGAATGCACACTGAAAGTATTGTACTCATAATACTATATGGAACATTTGTGGGTGATGCATAGTATAACACTGGATATGTTCATTGGACTGTTTATTTCATATCATTGATACTCAAGAAGGCAAAACACAGGAACCAAGCATCTTTATGTATATACAGGTACATACAGTACAGCCATTCAAAAGTTTGGGATCGGTAAGACTGTATTATTACAATTTAAAATAACTGTTTTCTATTTGAATATATTTTAAAAAAATGTAATTTATTCCTGTGATGCAAAGCTGAATTTTCAGCATCATTACTCCAGGATTCTGAAGGATCATGTGACACTGAAGACTGCTAATGATACTGAAAATTCAGCTTTGCATCACAGGAATAAATTACATAAATTAATATATTCACATAGAAAACAGTTATTTAACATTTTATAAATATTTAACAATATTACTGTTTTATTTTGTATTTTTAATCAAATAAATGCAGCCTTGGTGAGCATAAGAGACTTCTTTTAAAAACATAAAAAATCTTATCGATCCCAAACTTTTGAACGGCAGTGTGTATATATATATATATATATATATATATATATATATATATATATATATATGTAAATACATTCCTTAAGACTTCAGATAATTTCTCATCACTTTATTTTCTTTGTCTCTCATATTTAACTTGTACAGACTTGTATTGAAACCGATGATTATTGAAAGTATGTACAGTCATTTCTTGAGACCTCAATTCAATCAGCACAGTGTTTACAGGAAGGCTTCTCTCTTATCTCTTTCCTCATTTACAACAGAAATATTACTATATGTCTGGCTGGTGACTATGAGGTGGAGTCAATTGTAATGTTTTGAATAACCTCAACAGAACAGAGATATCAACGGCTGGATTACAAGGATTGAGCTGGTCTGAGTGCATGACAGTACTAAAATACGGTGCACTTCTGAATGCTGCCTAACAGACCTGTTTGACAACTGAATGTGGCACATGGAAAATGTTAAAATAATTAAAATAGTTTAGTTGGACAAAAAAAGTCTTCATTTTTATTCAATATCAGGACAACCACATTGTGGTTTATGGTGTCCAGGCTTCAAATACAGTGGAAAGTATTGTGGAGATACTTTTTTTGCCTAAAGTATCTATAAGACACAATAAGAGAGGAGGGTGGACAGACTGTCCATCCATATTTAATGCAGACAGTAAAGGCATTTAAAAGAAGGTTTTTTTTCTTTGTGCCACCTCAGTTTTTTTTGCCAAATTATTATTTTACCTAATTTCCAAAATTATAATTCCCAAATTTCCAAAATCATAACTTTTTGGTGATTTTCATCATTTCGAAGTCCAAATATATAATTTAGATTTAGGTAGAACCAAGGAATTTTTGTATGTGGGTGGTAGGGTGAATCGACCAAAATTTGACAAAATATTAATTTGTCAACATAACACAACAGAGTTTTACAAACTAATTAGATACGCATTAATTATCCATTTAAATGTCAGCTATTTATGAAAACGACTTTTGCCGAGTAACCAAACTCAACGTGCATTAAAGGGGTGGTTCGGGATTTTTGACATCGGACCTCATTTTTAAGTCAGCCTGGTTGTTATTCATCAGTGGAGACATTTAAAAAAAAAAAATTATCCAGTCCTTTTATTTGGATAGTTAGCCGATGCTAGGCTAGCGCGAGTCAATGGTATATGTTAGCCAGCCATTAAAAACCGTTTTACCCACTCCACAGTGCACCAAACGCAAATCAATTATAACACTAGACTATCGATGCAAATGTCCGTTGAGAGAATAATGTTAGAAATCAAACTTACCTTTCATCACATTGCATTAGTTATAATTTGTTCCCTGTAATCATAAGCCTTGTCTACAGCAGCAGCGGAGTGATATTGATTACCTAGGCAACCGAGTGAGCCGGTACACACATGACGCAAGTGTATTTACCTGCCGCTGGTACACTGATTACAGTGCGCTTCTGTTCTGTGTTTACTTTTTGCCGCATTACTAACCGGAGCAAAGTAAAATTCCGCAGCTGCTGAGAAGGATCATTGAGATGAAAGGTAAGTTTGATTTCTAACATTATTCTCTCAACGGACATTTGCATCGATAGTCTAGTGTTATAATTGATTTGCGTTTGGTGCACTGTGGAGTGGGTAAAACGTTTTTTAATGGCTGGCTAACATATACCATTTACTCGCGCTAGCCTAGCATCGGCTAACTATCCAAATATAAGGACTGGATAATTTTGAAAAAAAAATGTCTCCACTGATGAATAACAACCAGGCTGACATAAAAATTAGGTCCGATGTCAAAAATCCCGAACCACCCCTTTAAGGAATCTGTTTTTAACAACTCCTTTGCATATCTGAACTCCTATGCATATTACAAAAGTATTTATATAATGTATATTATATGTGTGTGTGTGTGTGTGTGTGCATACATTTTTCTCTTTATTTGTAATGAAGTACTGAGTAGTTAGTGAGGTACAGAAATTCTAAACTGATCAAGAAAAAAAAACTGTACTGGTATAGGATTGGTATTGGTAAAGGCAGATACACTGCATAATATTGCGGTATTGGTTTTGGACATGAAAAAGTGGTATCAAGCCAACCCTACTGGTTGTACTGCAGATTTGTTTCCTCATAATGAACATTCTCACAAGAGATGAGGGAGGGAAAGGGCTGTTAATATATTTGGTTAAATATAGAGCTTTTAATAGCAGTGGAGGCGCCTTCATTGGGTCAACCAGAGTCAAGAATAGACTTAATGGTAAAATGAGCAGAATTTGGAGGATACTCGCTGTCTCTGTGGGTTGTGGGTTCTAAAGAGCAAATGGTATGTGTGACCCAGGTTATAACTAGAAAAACTAAGTTTTTCAAAGCCCTACTTTAAAGCAAAAAAGTTTTAAAAAGCTTAAAAAAGTTTTTGGAAGTTAAGCCTTTGAAATTTAGTTTTAGAAAGTAAGATGTTTTTAAAAAGCGACAGATGTTTTGTGGCTGCTCTGTATATGTTGGGTGTGCTGTAGCTGTGTAGTTTTTATATATTAATATTTACAGAGGACAGACATGTTGCACTGCAAACTAAATATCTGGGTTGAACTTCTTTATAAACTGCCTCTATGGTTCATTAAAATGATGTATGTATTCTACAGTCAGCAGTAAATGATACAGGTCCTCACTGTAAATCTGATCCACATTTACAGATAACTCTAAAAGAGCCACAGCTAGAATGGCGTCTCTGCACAATGTTTAAACGTAGAAATGCAGCATGTAAATGACTACTGAGAGTAAACACATTCCCTGCACGGCCCATTACAAAGGCTTCAGCCGGCCCCAAACCTCCGCCAGATAAACATCAAGGTGCAATGCACTAGAGCCAAGGAAATAGTGTCCATTTCCTGGGGCTTTCACCAGGCATCTTACAGACTGAGCGCTATCATCATTCTGTCCAAACTCCCCCTCCCCTCTTGTATCTTTAAATGGTAATCTGTGTGTAAATCAATTGATAAACGTTTGGCCTGAAACATGGCCAAGAACAAATTGTTTGGTTTATTTCAGAGGTACGCTGATGTAAGTAGGGCTGAACTCCTTAACCTCCTTAAATCTGCTTCACCCCAACGTTCCTCTGGTGTACATTCAGACATTAAAGTTCCAGCATGTCAGAACTTTGGTGCATCAAACTGCAGGGCCCGTTGCAACAATCTCCTTAAGCGATAGTTTACCCCCCCCCAAAAAAAAATCTAAATGATGTTATACATAATTTGGAACACCATGAAGAACAGTAAATGGTGACAGAGTTTTCATTTTTGAGTGAACTATACCTTAAGAAAACCATTATTAGAGAACATTATTAGAGATAATTACAAGTATTTTCTCAAGTTAAAGGAATAGTTCACACATTTTGAAGAATGTCAGTAACCAGACAGTTCATGTACCCCATTGACTTCCATAGTAGGAAAAAAAAAAACATACTATGGAAGTCAATGGGGTACATCAACTGTTTGGTTATATCTTGTCGCCACTTAATGTTCAAACTTTTCTGTATAAGCTTTTTAGATATTATGTTTATTATAGACAGGTCAGGCCAAGAAGCATGATTAATTGCATACATTATTGTATAATTAAAAATAATTACCCCAAATCAACACATTCAATTGACAGCCCTAAATCCTACAAATTTATTTGTATTATTTTTTTATGAAATTAATGATACACCTAGACCCCACCATGCCTTTTAATTATGAATTGAAGTTATGCATTATTAAGCATGAGTGATAACAAAAGGAATGCACATGTTCTACGCTCAAACAGTGTAGTGCCTGTTGCAAAAAGCATCTACATTTACAGTAGATTGAAAGTCATGACTCATGAAGAGTCTTTCCAGCCATTAGAGTCCAGAGGAGTCAATGACTTTGACATGTGGTGAGTGCGAATGTGTGCTGCCGGTTTATGCTCAGCAAACTGTGATGTGGCAAATGACTGTAAGACCGACTCCTGCTCCATGCCTTCTGTGTGTTTGACCGGGAACTGGCACGTGCACAGGTGTGTGTGTGTGTGTGTGAGAGAGTAAGCGTTGTGTTCCCGCCTGTGCAGTCTAAACGGGCCTTGGCCCACTCTCTGGCACTCAGCGAGCTCAGCGCTCCCACACAGATGTTCTATGTCCTCTGACCTCAAACTGAGGCCCAACGCTGCATGTCACAGAGGAGCTAAGAGTGTGGGGGCTTCGAAAGAAAATGTCTGTGCGTGTGTGTGTGTGAGAGAGAATGCAACTGTGCGAGAAAGGGCGCAGTCCCACACAGTGTGTGAATGCATAAAGTACTACTGTAAGATTGTGTGTGTGTGAGCCAAGTGAGTGGGGGGAGAGTATGGATTTCTATGTGTGTGAATCTACCAAGACTCTTCTGAAAAAATTACACTACTTTTTCCTTAAACTGTATTTTGTCTGTTTTCCAGTAAATATATATATATATATACACACATTTATTCATCATCTACTTCTAATTTATTAGAGAAGAAAAATTGCCAGAAGATAATAAAACAAAATGTGTCATAAATTAGGTTTATTATCGAACAAAATTTAGTAAGGTTTATGCTTAAAGAACTTTTTGTCAAAGTTTTAATATCTGAAAATAAGTCTTAATATCTTATGAATTTTTGCTTCTCAAGTAAATCTTGTTTTAAGGACATTTAGATATTTTTTTAACAGGAAAACAGTAACTATACAGCAGTTTTTTTTTTTTTTGCACTGCCGAAAATTCTCTCCATTCAATAGTGAGGTTTGAAGAAGCCATCAGCCTGGCTTTATTAAAAATGTATGTCTTTTGCTGTATAGCAGGGAGGCTTTTATTAGTAGCACTTGCCTGAATAAGCCAAAACATCTCCGTTTCGCTCTTGCTATATATATATATATGATTACACAGACTAAAGAAAAACAATTTTTCTCCACAAAATTCAAAATGTAGGGATAAAATAACTAAAAGAAATTAGATCAAATAAAAATTAAATCTAAAAATAATTAACTATATTATAAAGGACTGGCTCATGATGAGATGGAACAGGGGATGATAAAAAATGACTTATATATTTATATTTGAAGAGTTCAGATGCAAAATCCTCTAAATGCCATCTGAAATTTTCTTCTAGAATGATAATTTTTATAAAGCTTGTATATTTAAGTTAAGTAATTTCACTTAAATGACAATTAATAGGTAATTTGCATTGCCATTTAAGTGAAATTATTGAACTTAAATATACGAGCTTGATAAAAATGATCATTCTAGAAGAAAATTTCAGATGGCACTTCATAACTCTTCATATATATGTATATATATATATATATATATATATATATATATATATATATATATATATATATATATATAGTTATAGTTTTAGTTTTAGTTATGATACTGCCTTCAGTGGCTCAGTTTAAGATGAACTATCTATCTAACTATCTAACATCAAAGTTTACAGTGAATTCTGTTTCAGACCAGATAGTTGTCAAGTATGGAAAACATTCTAACACTCAATAACAAAACACATTATTAATTGCACTACTATACCACTACCAAAAGTTTTTGAAAGAACAGTTGTGAAATATTACAATTTAAAACAACTCTTTTTATTTTATATATATATATATATATATATATATATATATATATATATATATATATATATATATATATATATATATATATATATATATATATATATATATATTTGGTGCTCAAGAAAACAAATCAGATTATTATCAATGTTGAATACAGTTGTACTGTTAATATTTTTTGTGAAAACCACAATATAGTTTTTTTCAGGATTCTTTGATGAATAGAAAGTTCACAACAACAGCATTTATTTGAAATAGAAATAGTTTGTATCATTAAAAATATATTTACTGTCACTTTTGACCAATTTGCTGAATAAAAGTAACTATTTCTAAAAAAAAAAAAAATATATATATATATATATATATGAATGGTAGCGTTTTGAGTTTCTCAGTCCAATTTTCACGCACAGCTTAATGTCGTCTCACCTGTGAGTACCTCCATTTCTGACACTTGATGCTGTCAGGTTCAGGAAGCTCTGGCATCACCTTTGCCAGCTCTTCCAGGATGATGGGCTGTACCACATCTTTTTCCTCCTCCAGGTGCTGGATGCCAAAGGGCACACTGGTGTGGACCACCACAGAAGGTCCGCAGTCCTTCGATGCTGCTAATGATACACAAATAATCATCAGGCTCACATGTGCCTGCTTAAGTCATGAAGTACCTAATTCACAGATCCTACATTGTGTGCTACAGTGAGAGGAGGACTGCGAAAAGTTAAGTAAGGAAATTTCAAATAGAGGAAGAAATGATGGTGAGATAAACAACAAAGACAGCAGCAGAAAAGCAACGACACAGGCTGGAAATGCCACAAACAGTTTATTCTTTATAAAAAAAATTATATATTTTTTACATTTATTTTGCATGTCATAGAGAACGTCAACTGGAGGATGTCTTTGACATAATGTTATGCAAGTTTTAAAGGGACACTGTACCAAAAACAGAACATTCGGTCATCATTTACTCACCCTTATGTCATTCCAATCATCTATGTCTTTCATTCTTCTGTGTAACACCGTGTCCTAATCAGACGTGATGCGATAAGATTCCAGCGACAAATAATTTGTCTTTCCACACAAGAAGCGATGCGACTGCGAGATGCATCAAAATCAATCAAAACTCACAGCCAATCAGAACAGCATGTGGGCGGAGTCTCGCGGCAAGTGCACAGCACCAGAGAGTAATCTTGATGGCTCTCTCAAGAAGTTACATAATACATAGGCTACATAATCAAATTCACAAATATTACACCATATAAACATTATTAAAAATACATAGGCTACTGAGTTACTAAAACAATCTTTGTCAAAGAATACACTTGTTTGTTCACAGTTTGAACGTTCTTGTTTCCATTTGTTTAATTTCAAGATCTGAGGTGAATTATCCATTGTTGCTTTTACAGTTACAAAGCTGGGAGCACTAAATGATATTCAAAGTCACATTGCATGCTTTTAACATTAAATAAAGCACATAAACAGTACCTGAGATTATCATTGCCATACTTTGTTCCAGCATACTTTGTAAACGTTGCAGAAAAATAGAAACCGTTTCTAAAATAGAATCGTTGCGTGTCGCCGTCGTGGCTGGTTAGGACAAAAACTCTGATTAACATGGAAAAGATATCTTTTATCGTGTGTCGCAGCGTCGCGTGTAGTTAGGACATGGTGTAACACAAAAGAATGAAAGTCAGTGGGAAATAAACAACACTGGATCACATTAACAAAAAACACAGACTTCCTGGTAAAATAAAGGTAAATAAAAAAATTAAATAAAAATATAGACGATATTACCAAAAGTATTGGGACACCCCTCCAAATCATTGAATTCAGGTGTTCCAATCACTTCCATTGCCACAGTTGTATAAAATCAAGCACCTAGGCAATGCATGCAGACTGCTTCTACAAACATTTGTGAAAGAATGGGTCGTTCTCAGGAGCTCAGTGAATTCAAGAGAGGTACTGTGATAGGTTGCCCCATGTGCAATAAGCAATTGGGAGCAACAGCAACTCAGCCACGAAGTGGTAGGCCATGTAAAATCGCAGCGCATCATCGGGTCAGTGCATGCTGAGTCAATAGCTACAGACCTCCAAACTTCGTGTGGCCTTCAGATTAGCTTAAGAACAGTGCGTAGAGAGCTTCATGGAATGGGTTTCCATGGCCGAGCAGCTGCATCCAAGCCTTACATCACCAAGTGCAGTGCAAAGCATCGGATGCAGTGTATAGCACGCCGCCACTGGACCTCTAGAGCAGTGGAGACGTGTTCTCTGGAGTGACGAATCACGCTTCTCTGTCTGACAATCCGATGGACGACTTGGGGTTTGCCGGTTGCCAGGAGAACGGTACTTGCCTGATTGCATTGTGCCAAGTGTAAAGTTTGGTGGAGGGGGGATTATGGTGTAGGGTTGTTTTTCAGGGGTTGGGCTTGGCCCCTTAGTTCCAGTGAAAGGAACTCTTAATGCTTCAGCATACCAAGACATTTTGGACAATTTCATGCTCCCAACTTTGTGGGAACAGTTTGGGGATGGCCATACCTTCCTGTTCCAACATGACTGCGCACCAGTGCACAAAGCAAGGTCCATAAAGACATGGATAAGTGAGTTTGGTGTGGAGGAACTTGACTGGCCTGCACAGAGTCCTAACCTCAACCCGATAGAACACCTTTGGGATGAATTAGAGCGGAGACTGTGAGCCAGGCCTTTTCGTCCAACATCAGTGCCTGACCTCACAAATGCGCTTCTAGAAGAATAGTCAAAAATTCCCATAAACACACTCCAAAACCTAGTGGAAAGCCTTCCCAGAAGAGTTGAAGCTGTTTTAGCTGCAAAGGGTGGGCCAACTCCATATTAAACTCTATGGATTAAGAATGGGATGTCATTAAAGTTCATGTGCATGTAAAGGCTGACGTCCCAAAACTTTTGCCAATATAGTATATCTTTTTCCATTCATACAGGTTTGGAATAACATGAGGATGAGTAAATGATGGCAAAAGTTTCATTTTTGTAAAATGTATCTCTTGTACTAGTCAAGCTAGCTGTTGCATATTCACTGCACATATAACATGACCAACTTAATTTGTTAGTCATAACAAGTTAGTGTGAGTGGTGTTAAATAACAGTACTCAGCAGCCTTCCCTTCTCCAGACGATGGTTTCCTAGTGATATCATCTATGGGCACACCAAACCCCATGATCTAATGCTTTACAGGCCGAGCTCATCGGCAGAGACATGACCCATGACTGAGAACAGGCCTGATATATCAGCCTTGCACATAGTGTAGTCATTTCTCTAATGACACTGTTTTAAAACACATATTTAATATGATTGGAGGAAATCATGCTTTATTGGGCTCCATAAACATGGGCCTGTGTTTGAGCAGCTGGAGTGATTTGGCCCAATGACTCCAAGTAGGATGAAGATGCTGAAAGCCATTGTTGATCAATGCTTGAGGAACGAGGGCTGGGTCTGAATAAAACCCAAGAGACTAGCTAAAGCTTAATATTAAAGCCTCTGGCAGATTCACATGGTAACAGATTGAGTTTATGATCACCTGTGAGGAGGAGCTTTATACTTAAGTAAGATCTATTCTGTTCAGTAAAGTTTTATGGACCAACAGAGAACGATGAGCCATTTAAATCATGACCACTGGCATAAATGTGGAAAAAGTCAAGCAAATCACATCCACATGCCATACCCATGCCCGGTCCTTAAATAATATTGGGCTAATAAATAAATCAAGTACGCCTGGAAATAAAGTTGTGGATAAAACCCTTGATGAATAACAAATGATTAAGGTTAGTTTCTGACTAATAGCATCCAAACAGGGCTTTTCACACTACACTTAACAGTGAGTTTAAGTCTTTTTAAACTACAGAATAAGGCTAGTTTTTGATGAGGTTCAGAAGACAACAAAATTACATGGCAATAATTTCCACAGATAGACAAGAAGTTATTAAAACAAAGTCGTTGAATGTTGCATTTGCATAATCAATATGATTATTATCCTCAAAAATATGCAATAAATAACCCAGTTTACAGTTTTCAGCGTGACATGTTGAAACTAGATTACCCAGGATAAATAACAGTACAAGAGAATAAAGTTTAAGATAAAGTTAAGAATGACCCAGGGTTCAACTTCACATTTTTCAATTGTGAAAAGTCTATAGGAAAAGGCTGGTTTAAGTCAATACCGCCACAGGTAACAGACTGTGTCAACAGAGGAGGTACATGTGAGGAATCAAGTGCCTCTGTTGGATAAATAACAGAAGAAAATGGATGGATTATAAAATCTTGTCCAAAATTCCAGGTCATGAAATACTAGATTGTGCCCTCATAGTTATATACCTGTATGTTTGCACTACCATTCAAAAGTTCAGTGTTGGTTAGATAAAAAAAAAAAATGTTTTTGAGAGAAGTTACTTATGCTCACCAAAGCTGCATTTACTTAATCAAAAATACAGTAAAACAGTAATATTGTGAAACCTTATTACAATATAAAATAACTGTTTTCTATTTTAATATATTTTAATATATTTAAAAATGTAATTTATTACTCTGATAGAAGAATTTTCAACAGCCATTACTCCAGTCTTCAGTGTCACATGATCCTTCAGAAATCATGATATGCTGATTTGCTGCTCAAGAAACATTTCTTACTAATATTAATGTTGACAATAGTTGTGCTACTTAATATTTTTTGTGGAAACGGAAAGATATGAGGTTAAAAAGAACAGCTTTTATTTTAATATCATTTTTTTTTTTATGTGTAAGTTTTTAATGTCAATTTTGATTAATTTAGTGCATCATTTGCTGAATAAAAGTATTCATTTCTTTGAAAAAACCTTTTGAATAGTTTTTTACAGACTAATTATTTACATTTAATTTAATTTACTTACTTGAATTGAATATTGATCATTTTATTATATGTCAATGCCAATTTATTTGTAACTAATTTATTTGTGTTTGACTTACAGTATGTTTACTTAACCCTCTGTTCTTCGGTCATTTTTGACCTAAAAATTATGTTTTTTTTTTGTAAATAATTTTTTACTTAATCGGAATGGTACGAAACTTGGTAAAGGTTTTTGACACTGTCTTGCTATGTGAACAACAACAACAACAACAAAACAAATCATGGAGATGATTCATAAAGGTTAAATGGTCCTGAAAAAAATAGTCACACTTGAGCTACAAGATCTAAAAAGACCGCATTGGAAATGAATGGGAGATGAATTTCATCTAGTGGAAGCTTTTGGTACTGCACTCACACAAAATCTTACTGAAAGCAAATTTTTTAAAGATATCAAGCTCAAATTTGGAACACAACTTGTTTAGATGTATGGCTTTGATTTTCTTGAGGTTTTAGAGAAAAAAAAAAATAATAATAATTTTAATAGCATTTTGTGCATTTTCCATGACAATAAATGTAAAATTCTGTAACTTTTTTAAGTTCACTTTTTAAAACTTTTTCCACATCAGCAATAATTTGCCCAGTGTCGTCTTTAAAAAGAGATCAAACTTAAGTCTGTGCTCTAAAGCATTCAAGATTTACGACAGTTTAAGTTGGCAATTTCATTTTCAGGTCTATGCTCACAAATGAATAAATGGATTATAATAACTACAGCATAAATATAATTTAGTACCATAAAATTGCCTAAAAATACAAAATATTAAATAAAAAACGTGAAGACCACCAGAGGGTTAATTAGGCTTTTGAAAATGGCTTACTAGTTTATTTGGTTAATTTTTCTTATTTCTTAAAACCATTTAAATACAAAAATGAAAAAAGCAATAAATTAGAGAACATAAACCATGAGAACATGCTGTTTGAGGATGTAGGAAAAGGTTTCAGATATTAGCTGCAATGCTGGCATGGTTCAAGCGAGGGAAAGAGGAAGTCATTTTTTCAGTGGTATTCTCTTGCTTATGTAAGAGTTTACAAGCATTACAAGCTAAACCTAAAGAGATTACCACATAACTTTTTCATTTCACTTCAAATCAGCCAAATTTATGGCAGGATTGATGGAAGGATTAACTTCACAATTATAGAGAATTGTTTTTGTAAAAAGAACAAAGTATCTGAAGAGATAATAGCTGAAATTATTGTTCTAACCAGTCTAGGTTGACTTTGGCTGACCATTATGAATATCAGAACAGGGCTGAAACACAGAGACATGGTCATTTTCCGTTTGCAGAGCAGTCAGACTATATACGTGTTTGGCACAGTGCCAGGCAGAGAGGAGGGGAAAAGGAGAAGCAGAGGGTGGGTGAGAGAGAGAGAGAGAGAGAGAGAGAGAGAGAGAGAGAGAGAGAGAGAGAGAGAGAGAGAGAGAGAGAGAGAGAGAGAGAGAGAGAGAGCTTCCTTTACAAGAAAAGAGTTTGAGTGTTTATTTGTAAGTGTGCATGTGCCAGAATGTGACTGTGCATGAGAGAGAGAGGTCATAAAGCGTGGGTAGAGGGCTGGCATTGTGCCTGCTGGTTGAGTCACTTATTTCTTGGTGGGGGCAGAGCTTGTCACAAAGTTCACAGGGTGAATAGGAAACTGCATGTACTGCCTGACAGAAAATAACTTACATATGAATTAAACGTATAGTCATTTTTTCCCCCTCATTAACCCTTTAAGCCCTGAAGGCGCTTTTTGAGTTGTTTTTTCCAAAGTGACATACACAAAAGTAAAGACTCATAACTCCAAATAGCAAGCAGAGTCCAAATGTAGGTATCGTTTGATAGAAAAACCTTTTACATTTTTAGGGGGGAAAAAATCATTACATTCTCATGCTGGGAAACTGCTGACAAAAGACACAAAAAAAAGAAAAAAAAAGAAAAGAAAATTTCTAGTGAAATTTTACATATATTTCTTATTTGATATGCAATTACTCAGGAAGGAAATAAGGTATAGGAGGACAAGCTGCATCTGGATCAAATTTTGTGGAGATAGCATAAAGTAATCAAAAGTTACAGTATTTGGAACCAAGGTAGCTTTTTTGTTTAGCCCTTGACACCCGGAAGGCATTTTTAAAATTGTTGTTCCTCCGTGAGGAATATCTCGTGATCAACGCAATGGCTTATGTTGATTTTGGACTCAATCGGGAGCATCAACTGTAAGGAATGATTTTTTGTAATGCGATTTTCTGTGCATGTTTCAGTTACAAGCGTAAACACCACATGAAAGCTACATTTGATTTTACATAGCTAAATGTGCGCCTATGGAGTTTTGTGTGTTATAACTCCATGAGAGTATATCTTCAGATCTAAATGACAGATTATGGTGAGTTTGGGCTCTTTTTAATCGTGATCTGCAGTAAATAATGATGTGCCACTTTCCACGATCGGAGCATGTTTCATGAAGTTATGAGCGAAAACAACATAAATGCTGCATCCGTATATTATTTACATGTGAGTCTGGGGTGGCTTCACGTACAAAAACCCGTTCAAGTTTAGTCAAAGCCCAAAACATTTATGCTTGTATTCTACTCTGTGATACCTTTCTAATGAAATATGACACATGACTATCTGAGCTGTATGATGTTTTTGACATATTACACGCATAGTATAAAAAAGTATTTAATAAATTATGGAAACTCTTTTTCTATATCAGCAAATAACTCAGCACAACCTAGGAGTTAATCAAATTGGCTAAATGCATCGTAAAGTTCAGACTCTAAGCTTTCAAATGACACTTTTTGTGTTGACCAAGGCAGTTGTTTTGAAATATATGATTATTAATTTTTTCGTAGCTAGGTGGCGCCTGCCAGCAGAACACTCCGTTTTAGAGGGACTATTCGATCAAAGTGGTTAGATGC
This sequence comes from Leuciscus leuciscus, assembly GCF_965113295.1. Classification (NCBI taxonomy): domain Eukaryota; kingdom Metazoa; phylum Chordata; class Actinopteri; order Cypriniformes; family Leuciscidae; genus Leuciscus; species Leuciscus leuciscus. The sequence goes on along the minus strand of NC_138745.1, from coordinate 18,834,026 downwards.
ATTAAAAAGCTGAGCATTAAAAAGTTTCTAAGCTTGTTGTGATACATGATTTTGTGATACATATTTTGACATTCTAAGAAAGAAATGTTGTAGGATAAAAATTCTTTTCATTCAGCTTTATTGAATTGGGACTTTTTTAATGCTTCAAAAAGGACGTAAAAGCACCATAAAGATATCATAAAAGTAGATAATACGGTTAGCCCTAGTTGTTCTTGAGAGTTCATAAGAGAAGTAGTGATATTTGATTCATGAACAAATCTGTTGGGTCAAATCTTTTCAATGAATACAACTCACAAAACTAACTTGAAAAATTCTTTCCCAAATCTGACTGATCTGGTTCTCGAGTTTACAGCAGCTCACTAGAGGGAAGGATTTTTACTGAGTTACTTAGGCCTATTCTTCATAAAAAGCTATATGATTTCAGAAGACTCTTATTATAGCAAGTTGTTTGGACCACTTTTACGATACCTTTATGGTGCTTTAGCATCCTTTTTGAAGCTTGAAAGCCTCATCAGCCATGGGTACTAAACTCAATGAAAAGAGAAACTGGCAAATTTCTCTTTTTGTCTTCCACAGACGAAAGAAAGTCAAACTTGTTTGGAGCAACATGAGGGTGAGTAAAAATAACAGAATTTTCATTATTGATTGGACTATACCTACAATTTCCTCCCTTAATTACATACATAATGTTTTAATTAGATAATTAATCACATCCAGAGAACATTAACGTCCATAACGCCCACATCCAGACACATTAGTATTAACTACAGTGATCCCAATACCATCTGAATCAGTACATGAAATGACAGACATCCCATAATTATAACTTAAACGTCCTTTAGAAAATGAATCCTGTCTGAATTTTTTTTTTTTTTTTTGCCATTCTGGTAGCAAGTTTCATACTTCATATGTAATCAAATTCATATCAATTATGAACCAGTTCTGTTTTTGGGAAACCATCATCTAGCCCTGATCTACCTCATTCCACATTTACTGAACGGCATAAATGGGTTTCTCGCCAGACGCTCAGGAACACAGTAATAGCTTATCATTAGCGGCCTGCCAAAAAGTTTTCAAAGAGAGCTTGGGGTGCTCTGTGAGATCAGACTCAGACCTACTTTACTGGAACTACAAGCAAAACACATTACAGAAATGAAAAGGAAGATTAAAGCATGGTCGTGTGAAAGCTGAGGAGGCTGGAAGGAGTGTGCCGGGCTAAAAGAACAGCACAGCAGAATGCAAAATTTAACAGCTCCCCTAATTATGATGTTGCCCTCGGAAACACTGGAGTGGATGAAAGGTGACAGGTGTAGAGGCTGTTTTCACAAGACTATTTCCACTGGGCTACTGCAGATACACCATCATGGACTTACAGGCTTTGTGAGGAAAAACTCACAAACACAAATCACGTACAAATTCTTCACAAATAGAAACGCTTTTTTTAGTCATGCATTCACAAAAATCATAAACAACAAGACGCACACACACACACACACACACACACACACACACACACACACACACACACACACACACACACACACACACACACACACACACACACACACACACACACACACACACACACACACACACACACACACACACTCTAGTTCTGTTCCCAAACCTAGTGAGGTGGCTCACTGTTTGCTGTCCACATACACTTAATAAAACAAAAAACAAAACCAACTGATAAAATTAAATGCTTTAAAACGGTCTAACACAAATGACACACAAACAGTGACAAAACTGAGTTTTTTGTTCCATTTCGCCTCTGGCTCATCATCTGTTGACTTTCTAGCAGCTCCCTGTTTTAATTACTTAAACGTGTGATATGACAAAAATCCTTACCAGGATATAAATCTCTGTTATTGCCTTTGTTATAGCACTTTTATATGTGCTAGAAAAAATTATAAATACATTTACATTTACATTTAGTCATTTAGCAGACGCTTTTGTCCAAATTGGGACTAAATTAAGCAAGTCATCGTGAAGAGGCAAAAACAACGCAAGAAGTGCTCAAAATACGAAGTTCAGGCATTATTCAGAGTTGCATAAGCCCGATAAGCGCGAATTTACAGGAAAAGTATTTTTTTTATTTTTTTTTTTTATTTTTTTTATGAGGTTAAGTGCTCACGGAAGAGAAGAGTTTTCAGCTCTTTTTTGAATGTTGTCATGGATTCTGCATTCCGGATGCCGGTGGGGAGATCATTCCACCAGCATGGAACTGTGAATGAGAATGTTCTGGAAAGTGATTTTTTGGCTCTCTGTGATGGAACCACGAGACGTCGCTCGTTGACTGATCGAAGGCTTCTGGTATGATACTTCACACTCAAATACAATATAGCTATTTATCTAAAATCTATATCATCGTTTTATATTGTAATATCACCAGGCTCTAAATCTTGCTCTATAGTAAAGCACTAAGGCATAATAGACATAACAGTATGACTTTCTGTAAAGCTGCTTTAAAAACAGTGTGTATGGTGAAAAGCGCTATTAAATTTGACTAGTGAATTTGACTTGCTAATAAATTTGACTAGACTTGATACATTTTCAAGGCAGACAAACTCTGTGCTGTAATTTAAAGAAAAGGCAGAAAAGGACAGACACTGACAGGAACAGGGTGGAATAGCAGGGGCAGGGTATTAGAAATGTCTTTAGGGCTGTCAACCAAAAAATGAAAATAAAAACAGACGTGTCACCATCGAAACGGTGTCATTTTTGACACCGTTTGAAACTGATTATGACCATGACCATGACCATGTGTAAAAGTCAATGGGCATCAGTTTGGATTTGAAAAAATAAATCGGATTTAAAAACCAAATCAGATTTGTGTGCAGTGTGAACAAAGATCTTGAAACACAGTGAGAGAAAGAAACAGAAAATGCAGAGAAACAGAACGAAACGTCAGAGCGGGAGTTGGAGATGAGAGGAGGAAAATATGAAGGCACTGACCTAAATTGCGCTTTTTATCATCTATGGCAATGAAGCGAATGCAGGGATTATTGGAGACGTACTTGGCCGCCCAAGGGACGTCGATTCGTGCGTCGGCTTTGTAGAAGAGTCCAAGTGCGTAGCGGGAAGAGTAGCTGACAGCCTCCAGCTTCTTCCTCTGATTCTCCCCCATCACTGCACAGACACACACAAACACAACAGCACAGGATGAAGCCTCTGGGCCTCTGTTAGTTCATCTCTCTGTTAACTTCAGACAGACGCCAGAGTTGGTGCCTGTGAAGAACGGGCCTCTAGCATTCATAACGCACAGATCAAATGAGGGAACATTGTGCCGTCAACTCACAGAGCTTCTACAGCACCAAGTCTGATAACACACATGGGTTAGTGTGATTTGAGTGTGTGGTTGATGTGTAGTGCTGATAAAACACAACCAACTAGCCCCTTTTTGCAGCTGAGATGAGCCGTGCGGAGGTTGAAATGGACAGTGAGTGACACTTTAATGAGAACGCGGTGCATGGACTGATTCGCTTGTGCATGTAGGGCTCTTTTTTTTTTTTTTTTTTATGCTGTCCTTGTTTCCTGTCTGGAACATCTGTTATTTATTGGAAACAAGCAGTCACACTAAGGCCTGCTTTAGTTATTTAGGGCCCACAGGTACTGAGTGTAGTGGAGGTCAAAGGTCAGCCCTTGTGGAATCAAATGCATATTTCTACTCAAAGACACCCCTGTTTCCAGTAAGGAAGAAAGCATTTCACGGACAACCGACAGAGACTTGATCAACATTAGTCTATCTGAGCAGTATCTTCCCCTCCTGAAGCAACAAACAGATGTTTGGTGAAAAGTGATGAACAGAATGCTAACTCATCATTTTCCCTTTGCACATGTGTAATTCAGTTCCAAAGGGCAGTGTCAGTGTCAACAAGCTCGGGCACCCCTCTTGGCCCTAGTAAATCCATATACCGTTTAAAGACCTCATGAAATCAGTTTCCTTTCCTGTGTTGATGTAATTCCAATTGAAACAGGAAATTTAGGTGGGACTTATCGAATGGCCTGTCCTTTATAAAAAAGCAAACGAAAAAAAGGCATAAGTCAGAATTTTTTTATTCTTTTTTTAATGATTCCGTGTTCCCCAACTGTTCAATTAACAAATTGATATTAATTAAAAAGCCTATTATTTTACATATATTTAATTATGAAATGTATTTAATTAACATTACATTAAGATTCATTATTATTAATATTAATTTGTTGCACAGTTGTAACCTGTATGATTTTGTTGATTCTGTCTGTATCACTGAAAGAATACAGATGCAAGAACCGAAAAACGAAACAAACGTAATTTGATTCCAGTATTTTTTCCACTGTGTAAACAGTTCTTAATTCAGCTAAAAATCTGTGCAGATGAGTCAGCAATTTTTTGCTCTGTTTTCCGAGAAGAGAAAGGCTGTTCATTTCAAATGTGTATATCTGCTAAAAGTGTATTCTGTCACTTATAGCTGTAATAAGCATATAGACAATAAATGTACAGTAGAATATAGATGACCTCAAAGTTCCCTCTCAGTCAGTCACTTTTCGACGTTACGTCAGAACTGACTGATGCATTGGGATCTTGCCTGAGAGCCCAATCACCTTTGAGTGGTAACAAAACGTGAGATTTGCATGGCAAGCAAGGAATTACACATTTAAGAATCTGTTTTATATCTGCTGATCTTGCATCTTTACATAACATCACATGAAAAACTAAGGGGAAGTACATTGTATTTAGCATTTAAGGTAAAGATGATGACATCAGATGAATGATTCGTTAAAGCAAAGATTTTATTAAAAGAGGTTCCTGTCAGTCCTGTTCTCGAGTCAGATTACTGACAATCTCACCCTTTGTCTTTAACCCTCTGAGGTCGGCAAACGCGCCCCCGCGTTTTGTTGGATTTTCTTCACATTGTAGCACAATAAACTTAAATTACTCCGTCATTTATGGTCATACAGAAAAAAGAAATATAAAAAAAGAATCTGTGATATTTCTACTTTTGTATGTGTCCACTTACAATCAAATAAAAACATTGTGCTTTTGTAAAATAAAGAAAATAAACAGGGTGTGCGTTCTGCCTCTCCGTCGCGGTGAACTTTTTTTTCTTGAGCACGTCTATAAACTGAAACAAAACTCAGCGAATACTTGTCACACATTTATGAGCCATATACCTTTATACACATTTAAGTGTGTACTTTTAAATGATCGGATTCAAACTGAAAACAAATATTCTCTGTTTAAGTAATTTGTATAAAACCAGTATCTCAAACGCTTGCTAATTACTTTTAATTCGACCACGCCCACTCGCGCAAATCGTCCACATGCAACGCGAACGCCCTCATTACCTCAAACACAAAACACCAAAACACTTCACAAATCACTGCTTTTCGTCGAGTTTGGAAGACACGTCTGAGCTTACATTGGATTTAACTCCAATGGATTGTAAGAAGAACGCGATTTGAAGACAAGAAAGATGTAAGGTAAGAAATTCTTACTTATTAGTTTATGGTATTGTTGCATAAACTTCACATTGCAGTTGAACTGTTGCTAGATATATTAGGGGTGTGCATTGGCACTGCCCTCACAATTCGATTCGATTACGATTCACCAGGTAACGATTCGATTCAATTCGATTCTACGATGCATTGCGATGCATCAAAATTCTACTGCACACAACAAGGCAAATTTTTCATCAGTCATGAGGCAATACAAGCAGTCAGATATTGAACAACAGATTTTATTGGCTGCTATGTGTGTATTATCACACTCCTGTATCTTTGATATAAATGTCATTAAATAAAATAAAATTGAATGGTACAGGGTATTGGATATGGCATTTTCAAACCTGAAAAAGAAAACATAAATCACTGCTGTCAGTGCTTTGAATGAGAAATGTTTCTCTTCTCTCTGCTTGAGAACCATTTGAAATTAAATTTCAACTTTATTGTCCAACTCGAGGCCAGAAAATAAACAGTGTAGGGGTGTAACGGTTCAGAAAATTCATGATTCGGTTCAATACGATACACTTGTGTCACGGTTCGGTACGTTTTCGATACAGCAAAAAGAAAGAAATGCCAGAGAAATTTCCTTGATTTTTTTTTTTTTATTCTTTTTTTTATTTTAAACTAACATCATGAAGCAGGGATGGAAATTAGCACCCGCCACCAGCCAAATGCGGGTGATTTTGTGTTGTGGCGGGTAAACTCGCTTCACCTACCGGCCACCGTGGCGGGTAAATAAAAATAGCGTACTGTTTCACATGGACGGCGGACACTTTTAGAGGAGGCACACCTTCAAAAAAATTTGGCATTACATCGAAGGTAAAAAAACGTTTTTTTAAAGAACGATGGAGAAAAGCAGACAATGGGGAGTCCCGAGATTGGTTAGTTTACGACGAGACAAGGTGGACCTTAAATTAAAAACGTTAAATTAAAACCGTTATTCAATCACTGTTTAACCTAATAAAAATGACTGATAAAATAACAGATTAAAATATAAAATAAAATATAGATTTTAATAGCTTGATGCTCTTTAAATATTTTGTTGCATTGTAAAAAGTGTCGGTGCATAGGACGGACCTATCCGCGATCGCTCTCCATGGTTCTGACCAAAGAAGAGCGCTTTGGAATCTCCATTACGCATCATACCGTTGTCTCTTAGTGCGCTACGAAGACTCTTGAGGTATAACTTAACAAAAGGTACCTATACTACCACTAAAGGTATAGCCTACCATTGGCGTCTTCAGGGCTATCATCCACTCGCGAGGCAGAGGCGCTGGCGCCCTCCCAGCAACGGCGCTGTTCGCCGAGAAAGATATGATGCATCATGAGATGCGCAAATATGTCTGGAGACATGACATGTAAGACATGATTTTGACCACTTCATTGAGTTTTGTTTTGTAGAAAGGCTCTTTTTAAAAGATTTTCGTTTTGTATAAATTGTATCTTAATTTTGATCAATGTTTTATCAACGAATTGCCTGTATTTATCATAAATAATAAGAAAATATATAGCAGACAATGTATTAAGGCGCCGGCATGATCACTTGCATTGCATGTGAACTGGAGAGCGCCGAAACTCAGCTTGTGCCTCACAGATTTGAGAAATATAGGCTATATATTACAGAAAGCTTGAAATGTCTACTTTTAAACGAAAATATTCAAAACCAAAAGAAATAGGCTCTCTGATTGTGAAATCCATATGAAATGTGCATTTCTCTCTGGCGTTCATGGCGAATCCGCAAAACACCAGTTTATTAATAAATAATTAAATGTCTCCTTGCTATTTTAGACGCATTAATTTTCATTACTTTTACCGGTTCTTTGTGGCAAGCTTTATGCGTGCGGTGCGCTTGAGTGCGGCTATATTACGTAAACGCGCATTATCCTGTAGACTATAGCCTATTTAAGCATAATTAAAATAATATACAGGGGCGATTTGTCCACGAATGGCTTAAATGAACAACAACTAGTCGACTAGAATTTTTTTTAAGTCGGAGGCAGCCCTATTCCACATATTTTCGAACCAGGATCAGGCCATTCTGGGTTGAGCGAGCGACATTGCGGAATGAGCGAGCTATTCAGAAATGCGTTCTCCACTCACGAGCTCTGATCGGAACAAACCCGTCTGCTGAATTTGCGCAGAAACATCAAGATAGACATAACCAGCTTTTTAAAAAATTTAAAACTAAACATTTAGACTATTTTAGCACAAATTATGATCTTATTGACGATTTTTTATAGTTCTTGACAAAATTAGAATATATAAACTTTTTTTTTTTTTTGAAGACAAGTTTTGGGTGGGCCTGTTGAAAAGTGAAGTGGGTGGGCCTACTTACGCACCCATAATGCCTTGCCTGGTGTGTGTATAAGAACGAAAGAGAAAATGTCAGTATTTAATTGAGACTTGAGATTAAATAAACTGCTTAAGTATTGTAGATCTTGTAGTATTAATTTTCACATGCAGTTACACATTGTAGGTTAAAAACAAGAAAGTGGCTGGTAAAAACATTGAGTGGCTGGTAGATTTTTAAATCCACCAGCCACAGTGGCCTGTGGACAAAAAAGTTAATTTCCATCCCTGTCATGAAGTATGGTATTTTTTTCTTTGAGCAATGATGGAGCTATAATTGACTCTTCTTAGGAGCATCCGAGCATATAAAACAAAACAGCTCCTTGGAAAAAAATTTAATGTAGGCTAATATTTTGTGCTTATAAACACATGTTTATTTTAGTTCAGATTAACATTTGAGGGCAGCAATGTTATTCATAATGTCAAAATAAATCCGACATAACGTTACTTGAAAGCATTATAGCCTACTATTCCTGCCAAACTTCCAAAGTTGCAGTTAGTGTTACTACAGTAAATCCATGGTGAATGTTGCTGATCTGTGGACACTGTATAGTTCATTCATGTCACAATGTTTCTTCCTGGTTTCCACGTCAGCGCTGTTTGATCTGTTAATAACGGAGAAATGTGAATGTTTCTCATTAGATCTCGCAGCGATGTTATTACTTTAGTGGCGAATTCAAATGCTTTCTTCACTGGATCTCTTAGCGCTGTGTAGTATAAGATCGGCTCGCGCTGCTTTGGTCCAAACTGATAAACAGTCCGTCACGAGTAGCTCAGTTTCGTTCCGCTTACATTGCGTTTGCCATTTGATGTTGTGGTCGCGCCAGCGTCTACATTATGAGCGCGCTCGCGACGCGCTTACATTTGAAATAACTGTTCGGTTTGAAAATGCGTGCCTTGTACCGAACGGTTTAATACACCCCTAAAACAGTGACATAATCGATTATGGCACTTTGCCGCATCGATGCTGAATCGTGCATGCCCCGCATTGCGATGCATCGCCGAATCGATTATCGTTGACACCACTAAGATATATGGTGAATATTATACAATTTAGACCTGTGTTTACTGTTAAATACGGTTTGTGGATATCTGCTCAAACATAGATATGTATAACCATAATGTTTAATATTTTGGAGCGCGATCGCGTTTGAATGTATCATATTTTGGAGCGCGATCCCGTTTGAATGTATCATATTTTGGAGCGCGATCGCGTTTGAATGTATCATATTTTGGAGCGTGATCGCGTTTGAAAGGCAAAATGCACCAAACATTAGGCTTTATATTTTTACTATTATCTCATTTCATATCATCATAACGAATGGAAACATTTGAAGTAACATAAGATAATCAATATATTTTTCTCTAGCATTGTTACTGAAATCTTTTGGAAGATTTATAGGCTGCTATAGGTTATTGTTATAATTATTTTATGCAGTACTGCACATAGCTTATGCCTACAAGGCACAACAAACATGGTGTTCATTATATTATATATTGTTGGAAACATTTGTGTGTGTGTGTATTCTGTGAATTTTAAAAAGCAATTTTAACCAGAAAAGTCTAAAATGTATTCCCAAAATCGTGCAGGCCTAGTTTCTCTTCATACCAGTATGTTCACTTTTTTTCTTTTCTTTCAGGGACCAGATGCAACTGAGTCCTGCTGACTTCAACATTCACATGAGTCTCTGTACATGAACATGGTAAAGTGAAAATCAAACACCTTGGAAATGAAAGGTACTGTATGTACAATGTTTTTAGGAATGGCACAAAGGTCTCTGTCTTTGGATCATTGTTTTCAATGTGCTCTTTTGTCATTTGTTGTGTATTTTTGGATTATGTTGTGTTGTAAATAAATCCAAACAATCTAAAAGCCATTCTTTTTTAAATCTCCTCATTCTTTGTGCAAGGTTGCTCTGAATGACAGGGCCTGATAGCTCCTAATAGGGCAGTTAGGGGAGTGTCTTTGTCTTTCTCAGGTGTTGAAGGCTTACGTATTCATGAGATGATCACGCCTCTTCGCATATGGCTTTCTCACACAAAACACGTCTTCGAAATTTTAAATCAATATATTGTCTTATCTGAATGAGCAGTCAGGGTGATTTTCACATAGTTTTGGAGCAAATATTCTAGGCTACGTGATACAATTTTCAAAAGTCTTGTGAAGAAATAATCAATATGGGTTTCATGGCCTTATTTCAGTGACAATTTTTTTTGGTATTTTCACAAACCACGCATAAATGTCATTATCTCAAAACTACAAACTTTTACATACATGCTGCTGATATATTATTGTAGCAGAGTTTGTGCTAAATACAGTGTAATAAGACTTTAGCCATGACAATGTCACAAGTAACAGAAATAAGCACAAATGTCAGAGCATGTCAGAACACCTCCAGGGCCAGAAAACAGCTCAGACCTCAGAGGGTTAATGGCTCTTGGAGCCACTGTCCCATTCTTTGAATAGTTATGCTGATTGGATTAGGACTGGTGACACTCCAGAGTCTGGGGCGGGTTTAAGCATGCTTTGTTTAAGGTCGTCAGCCAGGTGCTTTGTCGGCATTTCTAAGCTCTGCCTCCTAAAATCTATATAAACTACAATGTACACTACCTTCGTTAGACTTGATGACTGCAGCACAAAACAGAACATGAACGTTCTCAATAATAAAAAAAAATCCTATAATTTACTCATCCTGGAGCCATCCTAGGTGTATATGACTTACTTATATTAGCCAAACACAATCTGAGTTATATAAAAAAAAAAATCCTGGTTCTTTCAAACTTTATAATGCGAGTGAATTGTACCATAGATTTTGAAGCCCAGAAAAAATGCTTCCATCCATCATAAAAGGGATCCAAGGAGCCATTCACTTCCTCTACTTCGGGACGCTACGCCTCCCTGGTTGGGCCCCAGCGATCCACCTCACTGCCCCTCCATGGTTGCGTCTGTGGTTAAGCTGGTGCCGCTTGCACAGTGTCTGGGGGCCTGGCTATCTTGTTGGCTCATGCAGACAATCAGACTAGGCTGTGCAATTCAGTTCACCTGGCGTCCCCCCAGGTTCAGAAGCATTTGTTTACCTCAGTGGCAGACAAGCATGCTCCTGTCCTGCTTAAGGAGATGCAGTCCTGCTGGCAAAGAACGCAATAGAGCCAGTCCCTCCAGCCGAGATAGGTCAGGGTTTTACAAACCGTACTTCATTGTTCCCAAAAAAGGTGGTGGGTTATGGTCGATCTTGGATCTTTGTGTCTTGAATCAGGCCCTTCACAAGCTTCCGTTCAAGATGCTAAAGCAGAAGTGCATCCTCATGTGTTTCTCCCCCATGATTGAGCGATCGACTTGAAGGATGTGTACTTTCATGTCTTGACTTTACCCCGACAGACAGTTCCAACGCTTTGCTTCGAGGATAGGGCATATCAGTACAAGATCCTCCCGTTTTGGCTGTCCCTGTCGCCTCGCGTCTTCACAAAAGTCACAGACACTGTCCTTGGCCCGCTAAGGGAAGTGGGCGTTCACATTCTCAACTATCTTGACTCTGCCTCACTGTAGCTCAGCTCACTTTCCCTCTGAAAGCTTAAAGGGATACTTCAGGATTTAACATTAAGCTTTGTATTAGTAGAAAACCTGTAGTATTTTCGAATTACCGTGCTTTCTACCCTCATATCCCCCTGAGATGAGAGATTTATGTATTTTTTGTCTGGAAAAAATCCTCAGATGACGCAAAAATCGTCATTTTGCGTCATCGGAGGATTTTTTGGCCAGAGGCTAAAGACTACAGCCAGTAGGAGGGGCTGTCCCGCATGTTTTCAACCAGCTCATAGGAGGTGGGATCTCACTCACAGAATGTACACATAGTATCAGCCGTCTTTCTTTGGAAGCTAAGCTAACAGGCTCTTGTTCTGTGGAGAAAGCTGAGTAGTAGGAGAAAGCTGAGTAGTAGGGGTTACCATCCTCTTTTTCCCGGACATGTCCGGCCGTCGAGATCGTCCAAAATGTCCGGGATTCGGCTTTTGGTTTCAGCAGTCGCCATTCATTGTTTACATGCACACCTTTTGTTTCAATCTAACTGAATTCATTCCGATTGGTGAATCTGAATGTAGTGTTTACATGAACAAGGGGTGTCGCAATATACCGGTGTTGACGATAATCGTGATATTCAAAGCATGAAATATCGACATCGTGTTAATTTAGAGTGTGACAATATACCGGTATTGGCGATAACCACAATGTTTAAAATGAATAGGACTCTTATGATAATATGACACCTAAATACTCCAGCGCCAGTACCTGGTTGACCTCTCAGCTGGCAGTATTGCACCCGCTGACACCTGTCAAATAAGAAGACGACGCAGCGCTCGTCCGCGCCCGCGCAGCTAGAGTGGAACACTCTGTCCACACCCGAAAAAAGTAGGCTCGCCAGAGTTCTTCGGCTTCAAAGAAAACAGCACCTTAAAGGTGGTCGCACACCGGACTTCGAACACATTCTCTATGAGTGTACACACACCGGCGGCCGCGACGCCCAGCAACGGCTCAGGACCATGTTCAAAATCCTGCTGCGACACAGAGCGTCATTTACATCGTTTTATATTAAATTTACATTATATTTGTCTCAAATCATCGTAAGTGATTTCTCCCTGTGCTGCAATATACATTTAATTTTACATTAATTTACAGAAATCAGCTGCTTGAATGAAAATTGCTGATGTTATCGGATTTTCAGGTGATATTCTCAATTCATTCAATTAACGGACGCTCTGAGGTAAAGTGTTCAGATCACAGACTCAGCAACTATTATTTAATTGTACAGTGTAATCATAACATAGTGCAGACATTATCTCAATTCCATAATGTCCTTAAACAATGATATTGCTGGCCATAAACTGAGACGCGCGTGCGTGTGCGATACCTCGAGTTGTCATAAACGCGACGCGGCTATTATTTTACTAGTCATGGAATGGGAAATGTGACATTAACTGTTAACAGGGGGTTTCTGTGGTCATATATTAATAAAGGGTGATTATTAAAATTAAGAACCCCGTTTTCTTTACTCATCTTATTTTTGTATTTTGTAATTTGCACTTGATTTTTTAATTCAAATCTGCTATCTGCATGACTTTATTGGCACCGGTGCAACAATAGGTTTAAGAGCTTTTCAGTTCTTCAGGAAACCTTCAGACAGTGTTTTGCTTCAGTTTGAAACCAGATAAACTTCACATGCTTGTCTTCCTTCACAAGAATTTGCCAAAGATTGAGTACGCAAGAAGTAAAAAATGCATGTGCCTTGTCTATCAGTATCCTTATGTTTGTTGGGTAAAAAAGAAAAACTATATAAACAAAGTAAAAATGTATTTGACTGATAACTACCCGAAATGGATTCTATAGATATCGCGATATATCGATATCGTGAATTCTTTTGGCCACAATAACCGTGGTGTGAAAAATCTAACATCGTGACAGCCCTAACATGAACGCTAAACAAGTGATCGGTTGATGTGCGTTTTAACATTGCTAAGAAAATTCCCGCTCCTCCGTGAGAGATACGAGATCGGTGCGTCTCAGTAATCACGCCACCGGCCTCGCGCCGTTCTCCCGTGCCCCTCAGCCTCGTCCTGCTCGCCACAGTAAACAAAATGAATGGCGACTGTAGAACGCAAAAGCCGAATCCCGGACATTTTGGGCGATCTCGAAATACCGGGTAAACTCGTCACGGAGTCTCACAAGTAGCCTAGCCTTCTTGTTTTCAACTGCGCTCTCTAACCGGTAGGCGTGGCTTGGGAGTGGCCTCTTAGGGCAGCGAAGCAAGTGCATTCTGGGAGTTGTTATCTTTCATCCACATAAGCCAAAAATACATTTTCTGGCTTTTCTCAGTCTAGAAAGCTACAAATTCAAAAATAATTTCACATTTCTTCGACATAAATGACCTATTTTAAATACACATTCATCTTTCCAGAGGTGAAGTATCCCTTTAAGTACGATCGGCTGACTGACCCCATAGGAGGAGAAGCCATCCTCAGAGGTTAAAATCCTCCACACAAGTTCCTCCTCTCTCTCTTCCTGCTTCTGCTGGTCACTGTGTGTGTGTGGGACCGGAAACTACCATGCGGTCGTCAAGCCCGGTCCTACCACGCGGTCGTACCAACACATCAAGCCATGTGCAACTTCCTCGACCATGACGGAGTTGAACTAAACATGCAAGTTCATCATATCTTCTTCATTCAATGCAGTAGAAATCGATTGCAACTTCAACGCCATCGACTCACGGAACCATCAAATCAGGAACTTTACGAAACTGCTTCAATGGCAATGCAAGTATCGTACAATTAACTGACTAAATAGAGGTTTAGTAATAAGCTGTGAAGCCTTCTACAAGGCTTTGAAAATAATAAGCTGATGGTTCTTTTCATAGTTGAATTAATCTTTTCCATAGCTTCATTCCATGTTTCCGTTTCCGGTTTCATTCTGTGAGCTTAACATTTTACCCATGTATTAAAATTGTGTGTACTGTATGTGTTTTGTTTAGATTAGTTGTGTTAATGATTTAGTTAAAGGACAAGTTCGGTATTTTACACTTAAAGCCCTGTTTTCAGATCGTTTCTGATGAAATACAATGGTTAAGATTGAAATTTGGACAAATGCTGCTGGCCCGAGAATTTTCGGTTTCTGTGGTAGCAGATTCTGATTCTCTGTTTTACGCAAAGTCAATTTAACGATTTCTGGTCTTGTTACATACTCTAAGCGCTGTACATGTTAAGACAGAATTATTTTTCTGTCGCTATGAAAAATACCCTTTTCTTAGAATTAATGGGACGAACGGATTAATTGATTGTAATATAAAGTTAGCGACATCAAGTTAATCAGATTAACTGATCCAAATATAAATAATTAATCATAACAAGTTATGATTAATTATGAATATTTCCTCTTTGAGCTAATTAGTTACATGGGAATGGCGCAGAGGCAAACATCGGGTGACAATCACACCATTCTGTAGTCGCACTTTCAGCCCGTTGTCAGACCTTGCTTTTCTACAGGCAGAGTGCCCCTAGAACAAGTGTACATGCACGTTGTTGTTACAACAGATGCCTCCAGAATGGGCTGGGACACTGTAGGCAACGAGCAAACAGCTTCAGGATCCTGAACAGGACCTTGACTGCAGTGGCACATCAATTGCCTCGAGTTGTTAGCAGTACTTATGGCCCTGCACCAAATTCGACTGTTATTACAGGACAATTGCCAGATTTTGTATTCCCTGACCGAGGGGACCCTCGGCTCGAAAACACTGGCACACAGCTGGCCCCAGGGCCTATGCAAATATGCGCTTACCCCAGTGAGCCGCAAGGTCAGGGAGGTTGGGGAGAAGCTTCTGATGGTTGCGCCTTACTGGCCACCCGGACCTGGTTCTCTTACCTGACGCTCCTTCTTACGGCCCCTCCCTGGCGGATTCCACTGAGGAAGGACCTGCTTTTCAGGGACGGGGGTCCCTATGGCACCCGTGGCCAGACCTCTGGAAACTCCAAGAGTGGTATCTGGATGGGACGCAGAGGACTTAAGTGGTCTACCACCAGCAGTTGTAGACACGATGACTCATGCCAGAGTCCCCTCTACGAGGCAAGCTTATTCCTTGAAGTGGAGTCTGTTCGTTGAATGGTGTTCTTCCCGTCAGGCAGAACCCCATAAAAGCCGAAGAATTGGAGCGAAGGCCATCTCCCTCCAGCTTAAAAGTGTATGTTAATGCTATTACGACACAGTAGTAAGTCTGTGGAAAAACAGGGAGAGAGGAGACTGAATCCTCATCGACCATGCCTCATCCCCTCTTGGGACCTCTCTGTGGTATTAACAGCCCTACATAGAGTGCCCTTTGAACCATTGCAGTAAGTTTAAGCTTAAGATCCTGTCTCTCAAGACGTCTTTCAAGAGGGTTGGGCCCTTCAGGCATTTTCGTTCAGCGAAACATGCCTGGAATTCGGACTGGCTAACTCTCAAGTAATTCCCGTAAGACCCCAGCCCATATACACTCACCTAAAGGATTATTAGGAACACCTGTTCAATTTCTCATTAATACAATTATCTAATCAACCAATCACATGGCAGTTGCTTCAATGCATTTAGGGGTGTGGTCCTGGTCAAGACAATCTCCTGAACTCCAAACTGAATGTCAGAATGGGAAAGAAAGGTGATTTAAGCAATTTTGAGCGTGGCATGGTTGTTGGTGCCAGACGGGCCGGTCTGAGTATTTCACAATCTGCTCAGTTACTGGGATTTTCATGCACAACCATTTCTAGGGTTTACAAAGAATGGTGTGAAAAGGGAAAAACATCCAGTATGCGGCAGTCCTGTGGGCGAAAATGCTTTGTTGATGCTAGAGGTCAGAGGAGAATGGGACGACTGATTCAAGCTGATAGAAGAGCAACTTTGACTGAAATAACCACTCGTTACAACCGAGGTATGCAGCAAAGCATTTGTGAAGCCACAACACGCACAACCTTGAGGCGGATGGGCTACAACAGCAGAAGACCCCACCGGGTACCACTTTTCTCCACTACAAATAGGAAAAAGAGGCTACAATTTGCATGAGCTCACCAAAATTGGACAGTTGAAGACTGGAAAAATGTTGCCTGGTCTGATGAGTCTCGATTTCTGTTGAGACATTCAGATGGTAGAGTCAGAATTTGGCGTAAACAGAATGAGAACATGGATCCATCATGCCTTGTCACCACTGTGCAGGCTGGTGGTGGTGGTGTAATGGTGTGGGGGATGTTTTTTCTTGGCACACTTTAGGCCCCTTAGTGCCAATTGGGCATCGTTTAAATGCCACGGCCTACCTGAGCATTGTTTCTGACCATGTCCATACCTTTATGACCACCATGTACCCATCCTCTGATGGCTACTTCCAGCAGGATAATGCACCATGTCGCAAAGCTCGAATCATTTGAAATTGGTTTCTTGAACATGACAATGAGTTCACTGTACTAAAATGGCCCCCACAGTCACCAGATCTCAACCCAATAGAGCATCTTTGGGATGTGGTGGAACGGGAGCTTCGTGCCCTGGATGTGCATCCCACAAATCTCCATCAACTGCAAGATGCTATCCTATCAATATGGACCAACATTTCTAAAGAATGCTTTCAGCACCTTGTTGAATCAATGCCACGTAGAATTAAGGCAGTTCTGAATGCGAAAGGGGGTCAAACACAGTATTAGTATGGTGTTCCTAATAATCCTTTAGGTGAGTGTATGTGCTCAAAGTTCCCACAAGTGGACTGCACACAGAGCTTCGGAAGCTCTGAGCAACTCTTTGTTTGCTTTGGAGGTCAGCAGAAGGAAAAGGCTGTCTCCAAGCAGAGGTTGGCCCACTGGATAGTGGATGCCATCGTCTTGGCGTTTCAGTCCCAAGGCGAGCCATGCCCCCTTGGTCTGAGGGCTCTCTCCACTCGGAGTGTAGGCTTGGAGTGTTGGCGCACAGCACCTCTCTGACAGACATCTGCAGAGCTGAGGACTGGGCAACTCTAACACATTCGCGAGATTCTACAATCTAAGGGAGAAGCTGATTTCTGCCCTGAGGTTTAGTCCATATGTGTATTTCCATGTTACCTCCCTACAGGCAGGATGTGGTCTATGTAGCGTCCCTCTCCATCTGGATTTGGCACGCTTTTCCAGTGTTATCCAACCAGTCATGGCTGTATAGGGTAAACCGAAAGGAACAGCAGCTATCGACCTTCCCCTTGGAAAGTTATGTCCTTCCGTCCCACCAGGTACGCAGGTCTATGAGGCTTACACAGGGCGCTGGGAAGGGTCAGCGATTGTGGCGCTTTCCACAGGGATCCCAATGCATCAGTCAGTTCTGACGCAACGTCAAAAGTGACTGACTGATAGGGAACATCTTGGTTACTAATGTAACCCCCCTTCCCTAAAGGATGGAATGAAGATGTTACGTCCTGCCTGCCACAACCGCTGTACCACAGCTGAATGGTTGGGACCCCCGTTTTGGCTCCTCAGCGCAAACTTGAATGAGTGAGCTTGCCATGCAAATCTCACTCACCAATGTATATTGGCTTGTTTTGTTACCACTCAAAGGTGATTGAGCTCTCAGGAGAGATCCCAATGCTTCAGTCAGTTCTGACGTAATGTCTTATTTCCCTCCTTCAGGAAACAGGGGTTACATTAGTAACCGAGCCGTTTTTAAAGTTGACCTATTATGCCCAGTATCAAAGTCTTGATTTTGTTTTTGGGGTTGTTTTTTCTACTAGAAAAGGTTTTCATGCTTCATATTTCAAAAAATATATATTTTTCACATATTGATGTAGCACCTCTCTTCCCAGTCTGTCATTAACATTCTGTTTAGTTCTGGTCTCTATGGGCCGGTTTACACCTGGTCACTTCATGCGTTTTTACTGATCAGATTG
The DNA here is from genome assembly GCF_965113295.1 of Leuciscus leuciscus. Lineage (NCBI taxonomy): Eukaryota > Metazoa > Chordata > Actinopteri > Cypriniformes > Leuciscidae > Leuciscus > Leuciscus leuciscus. The sequence continues at coordinate 18,815,787 of NC_138745.1, read as the reverse complement.
CTATCTGATCAAATAACCAGATGCATTTAGATGCCCAGTTTCGTATGCGGCCCAGACCACCTCCTGATGTGGTTTGAGCGATCGGATTTAAATCCGTCTCAAATGTGTTTTGGAGGGCATTTACACCTGGTCTTTTTACGATCGGATAGCTATCCGATCACAGAAAACGCATGAAGTGGCCAGGTGTAAACAGCCCCTATAAAGCACCTCCTTCAGAAAAGCACAATGTGCTCTGACTGGTCACCTGGAACAGTGTGTTGTGATTGGTCAACTACTTCGAGTGTGTTTCAGAAATGTCATGCCAATTAACATAACCGCGAGTTTCAACACAATACTAACGCAACTCAACCAGGCCTCGCTGCCTTTTTTTTTGCATATGCTTTGGGCAGGAATTATTTAAATAAGGAAAATTGTGATGTACATTCCCGGAAAAAAACTCAAGGCTACAATCAAGGCATTTCAAGGAGTTCAAAAACAGTGCTAACTGATATAGAGAATTACTCCTTTTGGAGTGGAATTTGTGCAGAACTTTTTCAAGCACAAACAACAACATTACACACTAAAGAAGGTTGAAAATGTAAAAAAGCATAATAGGACCCCTTTAAAAGATTTAAAAAAAAACATCCAATCCCAAAGTTAAAATGGAACTGGCACCTGGCTCGCCGAATGACAGTGACCACGCAAACCCTTCCAAACACCATAAACCACTGCTGTAATTTTGTTGTCATAAGAAACGCTTCACCAACTGTAAGTTTGATTAGAAAGTAACCAACTGACAATGATGGAATACGACAATAGATGTTAAGCAGTCACATGACTGTCCCCGGACATGTCCCTTTTATCACTGTTTGTGTCATTGCGGAACATCTGGGGAAGATTAGGAGCATGTAAATGTGCCCCTTGGTACAGAGACAATCTTCTGCAGCATCTGAGCGTGGAAAGCCAAGGATAATGCAAACCCTGTCAGCTGAATCCATAAAGAGGCTTTCTTTTTCTCATGGTAATGGAATCTGGTTACAGAACACACCATTGTTAATCGGCATAAAAGATCTTGACGCGGGAAGGGTTATCTAATACAGATATGAGAACGCTTTTTACCACATTAACCCATTTAAGTTGTCAGAAAACACTTTCCCTAGAGCTAGACAATGAGTGCAGATGCACATTAATGAATCATCTCCTTTCAAAAGGCTATGACTTCCATTTCAAGTAAAACGAGACCACCTATTTGGTGGTCTGAATGACTTCAGCTTAGCCACAACTATTGAGATGTTTTCAGAGCTGTGCATTTAAAATAGAAAAGCACAGGCTATGTATTTTCTGGCAGCTATGGTAAGTAAAGCTCTGCATCATGGTGTATAGTGTATACTGCCCTACATTACCCCCAATCCCTTCCTGCCCGCTCAGGTTGGCAATTACCTCTGACAGGTTTCGACTGTGGGTCTTCTAGATTTCAGCTCAATCACATGCACAGAGCTCACAAACCAGCTGAACTGAGAGAAATAGCAAAGCAAATAATCTACATACTGCTTCCTACTTAGGTTAAAATCATATTTTATAGACACAGTATTTATTTATTTTTCATTACAAATGATATTGTCAACATAATTACAATCAAATGAATCTGTTATGACACCTTTTTGCTTTACTGGCTGACATTCAATGGAAGCAAATACAATATGGCATTTTTTCACAAGGTCAATGTCACAAATTTGCTTACATTTGATTAGTGACCAAAAAATGGGACAGAATCAGAATTGTTTTTGTTTTTTAATACTGGTGCATGCCTAAAATATCCCCTCTCTATTTTGTCATAACTTTTCTTTTTTCAAACTTTTCAATATCCTAAAACTTCTCTCTAGTTCTTAAAGCATGAGAAAAAAAATATATTATTACATTTTAAATTGAAAAGATGTTTGGACCAACAATATATTTCTAAAGAAAATTATTTTAAGGACAAAGGGCAATGTTTGAAATGCTTATGAGTAGTGTACTTCAAGCAAGTTAACTTAAGCAATATTACAAAATTATTCCCAGAGTCCTCTTGGTATGTGGATTTTTCCTTAATCAAGGTTCTTCATCAAGGAAGCAAGAGTTGGCTTTAGCTATACTTAAAATGAATTATACATCCACCTGCACAAATGATATTCACCTGGTGGAATATTATACATTTTTCCTCTCCTAGTTGTCCTCAGCCCATGGAGAGATGATGTATGCTTTTTTTATATATATAAATTATTCACTAAAATGTGCAGTTTTACGTTTTCCACTTCTTTATAAAAGATGAATATCCTTTATTTGCTCACTCTAATGGTTTCCTTGCTTAATGATAAGTAATGGCACTAATGTGCAATGAGAGCACTAGTGAGCACTTCAGTAAAAAATGTCCTCTTAGTTTAGACCAGAGGGATTTGATTTCATTACACACATCTGTGATCTTTAGCCTCCTTCCCTGACACATCCTCCAGTCGAAGGACTAACAAATCCACATGAGCACAAATCTACACGAACAGTCAAGTTCTTTCAATATCCTGAAGGGAAAGCCCTGCATAGCCTCAATGTGAGACATACCTTCCACGAAACCACATTCACTTACTGGGCTATACACACACACGCACCTGATGTCCTCTTCCTCTTCAGACACTTGTCACCACTAGAGTCTGCTTTACATCTGTCTGGACCTTATAAATCTCCAATCAGGGCAGAGCGGAGGGGCTTCTGACAGCATGTGCTGTATGTGCGGGAGCGGGACCACCTCACACCAGCTACATTCACAAAGTCAGTGATTGGCAACTGTATTTACTGACAGATGTGAATCTGAAACTGTCCTGTTCATACAACAGCTTACAGGAGCAGCTCAAATACTGCCTAGTCAAGCTACATTTATACTCCTGTGCAACTATACTGACAGGTGTTGGGATTTACTTGAGATGTACATTAAAATTCTTGTTGATAGAGTAATTTTCATGCAGTTAAATGGCTGATATTAATATTCTATACTATTTTGTCTAAATAAACCCAAAAACCCAAAAAGTCACTTCAAAAAGATTCATTTTGAAATTTGCTTCTACATTAAATTATTAGCATGTTTAATTGAGTGCTTTTTTTGTTAGATGACAACATCTAAATCCACCAAAAGCATCTTCATATGTTTTTTTTTTATGTTTTTTTTTTTTTATGAGTATAGAGTGCAGCATTTTTTTTGTGTCCTGACTAGGTTCGGTTCACAGAAAAAAAAAATAATTAAAGGGATAGTTCACCCAAAAACCATACAAGTTAAAGCCATACAAGTTTGTATTGACATGCGGGGGAGTAAATATAAGTAAACGTTCACAGCAAACTTTTACTTTTAGCTTTACATTTTTAGAACTCACAATTTTGATTGAGAGTTTACAAGGCAGTATTTTTAGGTGAACAATCGCTTTAAGAATGCCATAAGAATATTGTAATATTAGAATGTTATGATGAACTATATGCCTTTCTCCACTGACGTTCTAAGTTGTTCAAAACATTTCTAAGGATTCAGATTTTTAGAAGGCAGCTGTCTGACTCTGAGATGGTGAACAGGAACCTTTTTTTTTTTCACTGTTTGTGTAGCATTAGCAACACATTATTAGGTGTTTGATAATGCAGTCAAGCAAAAAGCTAATCATCTTAATTTACCGTAATGTGTCCGACGTTGTAGAGAGCGATACATAAAACACATTACAATTCTGATATATCGACTTGTACACAACCTGTTGATGAATCAGTTTCTGGTTCAAAAATATATGGTATTGAACCAGTATTTCCACTTGCCACTGTGCAGGGCTTACTAAAGTAAAGTTGAGCGAGTGGATCAGCTATTCTGGGTGCGTTTCCCGAACAACGACGTAACTCGCTGCTTAACTACCATAGTACGCTGCATCGTTGAAGAAATCAACTAGCTAGTCACGACTGTTTCCCGAAACCATATTGTCGCAAAGTGGTCGTTCAACCACGTTGGTTTATGACGTCACACACGTGTTGGAGTAATAACTTATTTTAATGAAACTGTTAGAGATCGAATTAATGCAAGATGTTTTGATATAAATTACAGACATGGCACCTGAGGACTATTTCAAATTTTTCTCAGTTATTTTGCTTTATTTCCAGATTTGTTCATAGGCTCGTTCTTACTTAGTAGAGCACGTTCGCACATGCACACTCTTCAAAAATGGTGATTTAAATCTCTTGAAAAACTCAAAGACGTAAATGACATTTGTATGTATTCTAAATAAAAGACACAGGTTGTACTGAATGACAGCTTGCTTATTTTGCTCAAGATTAGGATTTATTTAGTCCACATGTCATGCAATCTAGAAACTATGCTTCTAACCACAGCTCGAGAGCTGTCGTTCCAAACACACAACTTTGCGATGCTGTTTGCGAATGTTCGTTGGAACGATGGTTTCGGGAAACACCGACTCGTTGAACTTTGCTGATAACGACGGAACTTGCGACCATAGTTGGCTAACGATGCTTTCGGGAAACGCTCCCCAGAGCTTGCGTGATTTAGTGGAGGCAGGGCTAATTTGCATATTCATGTTTCCGCATATACTAAATGAAGCAAGGGTGTAGAGTTACATTCAAGCTATTTTCAGGCATGAATAAATTTTTTTCACAGGAATTTTTTTTTAAATATGGGTGATCAAAGATGAGTTTTAAGGGATAAATTTGTTGACTACAGGGGGACTTTAACCAAATCTGGGTGTGAACAAACACATTTAGGGGGGGGGGGAGTTTGGGAAATTTGGAATATGGGATTTTTTTTGGAAAGACCAAGGCTGCATTTATTTGATCATATACAATATTAATTAATGACCCAGCGAAATTTTCAGCAGACATTACTCCAGTCTTCAGGGTCACATGATCCTTCAGAAATCATTTGCTGATTTGGTGCTCAAGAAACATTAAAAAACAGTTGTGCTGCTTAATTTTTCCCCCTCAAGATTCTTTGATTAATATAAAAGTTCAAAAGAACAGCATTTTATTTTAATTATATCAATTGAAGGACCCCCAACACTGCACGTTTTCTTTTTCTCCCTAATCAAACACACCTGATTCAACTCATCAGCTCATTAACCCATGTGATAATGAGCTGATGATTTGAATCAGGTGTGTTTGATTAGGGAGACAAAGAAAACGTGCAGTGTTGGGGGTCCTTCAGGAGCAGGGTTGAAGAACACTGATTTAAGGCATCCTTGCTGAATAAAAATAATAATTTATTTAAAGAAAATCCTACTGACCTCAAACTTTTGACCAGTAGTGTATATAAAACGAAGAAAGGAAAATAGAGCAATACTAACCGCCACCTTTCCGACACACATATGCAGCACATTTGACAGCACACTTAAAGGTTGTATCAGTGATTTCAGGCCCAAACATAAATTATCACATTCATCTAATCTTTCCTAACGATCCGCTAGCTGCCCGCCCCATAAGCAGGCCGTCAAAAAACTGCGTCTCTGTAGGCAGCCTCTGAGATCTGCACACAAAAACAATTGGTTTCACCAACCACTCAAAATCAAAATAAATAGTGCTCCAACCAATCACCGACAGGGGGTGGGTGTTGTGAGGTTTTGCGCTCGTGACTCAGACTTCGCGTGCAGCCGTGCATGAGCGCAAAACCTCACAACACCCACACCCTACTCCCAGCAAAACCCAAAGCATCATAAGCTGGCTGCAAATTAGCCGCCACCTGACTGTAAGCATTTCCCTCTTCTAACCTGAAAAAGCAAACTGTACGCAGCTCTATAGCAGGAACCCGAGGCTAGTCATTGACACGTGTTTGGCTGTGCGAGTGACTACATTAGTATCTGTGAGCGTGTGTGCGTGCAGCTCTGGGACGAGAAGGTTAACATTTTCCAGTTGGCCGCTCGGGGGCATGTGTTGAACCCTGCACTTGTGGCCCCTGGATCTTTGATGTGGGAGTGGGTGAAACGTTCATGAAACTCAGCATGTTGACAGAGCGATCCTTAATCAATACAGTGAGTCCTACAATATGTTTCTGCACAGTGACTGCACTTACATAGTCACCAAACAACTTTTAACAAAAAAAATAACATCTAGCATTTCCTTTAATCTAGAACTTAAATGCAGAGGTTGTGTGTACAAAAGTACCAAAGGTCTGGTGGTCTCATGCTAAAGCATGAGATATGAGGCTTCCTTCTAAATCTTCCTCTCTTAAGCACGTATGTGTGTGTGTTCGGATAAGGGGGTGGAGAATTACTGAGCTACGGGGTGATTAGAAAAGTAAGGACCCAAGGGAACCTGTAGGAGTGAATCTGGCTGAAGCCCAGGAAGTTATGCACATCTGCATTACATCTCCCCACACACACACACACACACACACAGACAGAATCTCAAATTACTCATAGAGTTGTGTAGAAAGTTTCAAATCAGTCACTCATGAGATTCCATTTCAGAATGCTCCCTTAAATGGCTGCCTATGTAGGCTGTAGACAGCAAGACAGCTCACTGTGTTTTGGGACAGAGCCATATTTTTTTTTCAAACCTGCTTATATCAGGAAGCCTCTATTTTAGAACAAGGAAATGTGCCATTTTCAAATGAGCTTGCGGATATAATTAGCAATAGTTAACATAACAAATGACGCTGATGAAAAGTGCTATTTGCATGTAAACATTTGGGTTGTGATTTCATGCAGAGCTTCATGTCATTTGCTGGGCTGGTTACACATTATAAATGCTGCTTGGCTTGAAAATATAAATCCAGTGTTATTTTGCGACAAGCTCTCTGGTTCACAGGCAATCATTGAGGGGTAAAAGGCAGAAGGTGATGAATTACTATACAAGGGCATTTTCTCACGAAACAAAGTACATATTTTGGCTGCTAATGTGTCATTTCTAAGCACACAGAGTCAGCTGGGACCATTCCAGCAGTGGTTATGGAATACATGTGAATATTCCCTAAAGGAATAGGTCTTGGGGATCAAGTTTTTCTTCTTCTCAACAATTGGCCTAATTGGAGACATCAGTGCAGGGTGTCAGGGGATGTGATATAAACCTCTTTTAGGAGGTGTAACTGTCCCATGGTCAAGTAGACTAATTAGGACTCATTGGTGTTCAGCGCTGGGGAAGCAATTACAAAAGGGACCTTTGTGAAAAATGAGGGGTCAACTCTGCAGCGGTTTTAAAGGTGCAGTACGCACCAAAATGAAAATTGCGTACGGGACCTTCAAAGTTAACTCTTCAAAAAAACACAAAGAGTATGAGTTTAAGCCATTCAAACAAAGTTGTTGAACATTACCGTCGTGTTTGCTTTGTGTTGTTTTTGAAGCATCAACTTTGGAGGTCCCGTACACTTGCATTATATGGACTCACACAGATTGATTATTTTTCCAAAAATCTTTGTTTGTGCTCGTATGAAGAAAGAAAGTCTTATACATCTGGAATGGCATGAGGGTAAGCAAATTATGAGATAATTTTCTCACTTTGGAGTGGAGTATACCTCACCCTCGTGTTGTTCCAAACCAGTATGACTTTTTTTTCCTCGAACAGAAAAGTCTCATGCACAAAATAATAACAAAATAAATAAAATAACAGCATACAGGTAAGTAAATTATGAAAGAGGTTGCATTACTGTGCAAACTGTTGTTTTAGCAGCATTAATTAATACAAATTTGCAGAAATATGGCAAAGTAAAAAGCCCAACATTACATTTTAATTGTTTATTTAATGTCATTCAGAAGAAACAGCATTCACAAAAAGGCTATCTTCAAATGTGCAGCAAAGTATCGTGGACTGCGTACAGATTTGGCCAAATGATAAATTACATACTGGGTTGACTCAAACTAAAATACTGAATGAAATAAAATGCCACATCCAGCATGCAGAGAAATCCAAAACAAGTTTATTTTTGAATTTGGGTGGTCATTTTTTTCACATTGGCATTGTTTGATTGTTTGAGGCAACATTGTTGCAAGTGCACCAACTCCCAAGCATTCATCATTGTTCCCTGGAAGGGCTGGCCTTTGCTGCTTCCCTCTGGGGACGCCACACAGCAGCACCGCATACTGGAAGGCTACACAGAGTGCACAAGAGAGCTGAACCATTTCCCAATTTATGATCTCTCAGCCCTTTAAAGGTTGATTTAATATTTGCCTGAGAGGTTCTGGAAAGCTTCCCGAAAATAAAAAGGACGAGAGAAACCCCCCCCCCCCCCCCCCCCCCAAATAAAACAAAACCAAAAAGGGAGTCGAGTGTTGTTTATCTAACATTTAATGCACTTGTTGGTGAACTGTGTCCAAAAATAAGAAGTATTTATTAGTCTGGGTGAAGTGGAGGGGGCCTGACACCATTCAGCTTCAAAGGGGATTTGAACAGGAGCGAGAGGTCCATCATTAGCCGTAGCTCCTAATGGACCACGTTTCAACACGCATTTGCTCAAATGTCATGTGATTGGGATGATGTACAGCACGTTGGGAGAGAAGAGACCTGAATCGCTTTTCCAACTGGTCACCGAGAGCCAGGTTAACTTTGAGTCACTTGAAAAAACAAAGCCAATGTGATGTGCGCCTGGTGCCAAGGCAAGCTGAAGCTAGCGCTGCCAAACCACCTGAATGTGAAAGCACTTCATCTCATGTACGCAATTAAAGAAGTAAAGCGACATTATAGATGCCTCCAAGTTGTCTGAAAACTTTTAGTATCCAAACAATGATAAATCATCACTCTTATTTGCCATGTGATTTTATTAAAGGTGATTCATAAATAGGCCTCCATGTTCGCTGGATTCACTTAAATGCTGATCTTGTGAATGAGGTTTTGCCCTTCAAGTCTTAGCCTGAAAAGAACTTCAATTGAGGGCATTTTTGGTTTAGAATGCGGCAAAGTCTTTAACACATGCTCAATCTTTTCATATGTCAGCCAAATGTGATTAAACATGCAAAGAGCTGTAGTGTGCGCTGTAATTCATCCACAACAAGATGTTCTTGAGGATGTTCTCCATCTATTAAAGAAGCTTATATACACATTAGAGATAATGGCCCTCACTGTAAAACATATCCAGGTTTTCTCCTACAGCACTGGCCCAGAACACAGAGGAATCTGTGGGCCAACTACAGATCATCCATAAACCGCAGGCTTTGGCCGATGCTATAAATGAAAATTTCTCAGCTCTTTATATCCGGAGTTTGAGCCCTGGCCGCTAGAGAGACGGATGTACCTCCACAGCTGTAGGCCACTTTAAAGCGGCACAGGTTTTCAGGGATGTTTATTAATGTTTTTCGCTGGAGGGACTTTTTTTTTCGGTTTCCCTGCAAACAGGGCAATAATGGACACTTTTGTGTAGCCAGGTAAATGAAGACGAAACCGCTCTGATGTCAGCTGAAATAGCTGCTGGATAAACAAGGCGACTGCCAACACGACCGTGCGGTTTGTTTCATAGATAGCTCGAGTATAATTTGGGACCAAACAGAGACATTTAGGGCAGCTACCTGAGGGCTTCGGCGCTGACGTCAAGCCACATGTTATTTTAAGCAGTGGGTCAAAGGTGACCTATTTCTTTTACAGAATATTTTGCCCCAACATGGTGAACTGAAATCTATGTTATAGTGTAAAAGTCTGTTTTTAACTAATGGACAATGCTAAAAGCCTTCATCATAAATGTGTATGGAGTGTCTGGCGCTGCAGTGGACTTTCAGTGATGTGGTATAGGAAATCAATATGTCCCATTTCTAACTCCAGACTCATTCAGAGAGCAAATAAAAGCTGCTTTAGTGTGGCAACGCAATCAATTTGGTTATCTAAATTATAGTAAATTACTTCAGGAGTGTTACAATGCTTTACGGATGTAATGCAAAAAAATTTGAAACTATCTAAAATCCAGCCAAGGCTCATTGTAAAAACATGACTGTGGCGACATTTTTGTAAAATGATAATGTTGCTTCTTGCATCTTTTGCGAAACTTTCAATATGATTGTATAGTGAGTGGCGCTAAAAGAGAGTTCAGGAAACAGCTGATTATGAATCTGCGACGTTTTATTAAGTTGTTTGTTGTACGTATCATGGCAGTTCGAAAATGCAAAATGTTATTGGTCTATTGGGTTTGAAAATATTGTATCACCTACACTAAACCCTACCCTTAACCTAAACCGATAGCATTAACAAAAGCAAACATTTAATTTAAACTTGACTCGTAAACAAAATAAGTATTTATGAAATTGCTGATATTCCCCTGCAATCATAATTTGTGTGAAAAGGAATAAAAGTTATTGGTGTTTTACTGCCACAAGTGTTCATTTCACCTAGAAACGGCAGTGAATTGTATGTGCAGATTCGTTTTTGAAGTTTTGCAAAAATGTAGGTAGAGGCACATTTGTTCCCTAGGTTGCTAAAACCATGGTACAGCCTGTAACAGATTTGATGACCAAATATCCCTCGTCCCTTTTCATAGCATGGAAAGAAACAAAAAAGTAACAATAAGTGACCTTGCAACGCCATATTTTTGGATAATTTATGTGAAATAGTGTTTAAAACTATCCTAATACACATATTCTCCATTAGAATAGAACAAAAGCTGACAAAATGGAGATTGGCAAGAGTTATAAAGGTAGCAAGTAACGTTTTAAGGCAGGTCTTAGAGAAGGGTGTACAAAGAGCTTTTACAAAAACATCATAATGTGGTATTATGTCCTTCCTCAAATATGACTAACCAGTTTAAAACACACATTCTTCCTGTATTTAAAAGAAGAAGAAGATAAAAAAATTCGCACAGAACAAGCTCTATTTTAAAAGGGCAGACGGTTATTTTTTGTGCAGCATAGCTGAAGTTAAATCGGGAGCGCATGATGAAACAGACGAAGCAGAGAACTGACATGCAAATGTGCAAGAGCCGCCATTACTCATGAAAGATCATTTCAGTTTTAAGAAGGCTTGGCAAGGGAACTGCTATTAGGAGCACGACTTAGCCAGAGCCGTTACCGGCCTTGTCAAAAGAAGCTCTTTCTCTGCATCACAAATTCCTCTTAATTTAGAGGGCAATTCACTGCTCATTAATCTTCTGTTCTAATCCAAATACAGATCATGGCACTACCCAAAAATGGCATTCGCTCTTGGCACACCAGGGGTGAGATTATCTCAAGCCTCTGAAGTCACAATGAGGCTCTTCAGGCAGCGGAGGATTTTACACTCACAATTCTGAGGTTTGGCCTCAATTTCTCACATGCTTGACTATAGTGTCTTCTTTTCTGGGTGTGCCTCTAATTTTAGCTTTGTGCATTTTACATCTTCCTCTTTTTATGCACAGTTTCCTGAATGAGGTTTGTATGAAGAAACGTTGAAATGTATGCAAAAAATGTGTATATGTTTCTGCAACAAACATGTGTGATGCATGCTCTGGTTGATATCCTTAAACAAGCCCTGTTCTCATTTGGATGTTCAACTTGAAAATAATTATCAGTTTATCAATTTATCAATTTAAAAAAGGTAAATAAACAAACCACTTTTTAAACTAACAATTAAAAATGTATATCTCAAATTATTTTATTAATTAAAGGGATACTACACTTAAAGGGATACTCCACTGAAAAATGGAAATTCTGTCATTATATACTCACCCTCATGTTGTTTCAAACCTGTATGAATTTCTTTCTTCTGCTGAACAGAAAGGAAGATATCTAGAAGAATGTGAGTAACCAGACAGTTTTAGATACCATTGACTTCCATAGTAGGAAAAAAAATATACTATGGAAGTCAATGATTATGAAGTCTGGTTACTGATATTCTTCTAAATATCTTCCTTTCTGTTCAGCAGAAAAAGAAATTCATACAGGTTTGAAACAACATGAGGGTGAGTATATGATGACAGAATTTTCATTTTAAAGTGGAGTATCCCTTTAAAAAAGTTAATTGCTCACCCAAAAATGCAAATGTCATTTCAAAACTCTATGACTTTCTTTCTTTTAAAGAACATTAAAGAAGATATTTTGAAGAATGATGATAACCAAACATTTTGGTTGACCACTGACTTCCATTTTATGGATGGAAAAAAAGAAAACCACTGAGACATTTTTTTAAAAATATTTTCTTCATAAGACATTCATACAGATTTGGAATGATGATGAAAATGAATGATGACAGAATTAGCATTTTTGGGTGAACTATCACTTTCATGTTTAAAAGTGTAGTCAAATGTAACTGTTGGTTAAATAATAAATTAAATCACTTTTTTAGACTAAAAATATATATACATAGAAACATTTATTATACTTATGTTTAACATGTTAATTAAATGTAACAAATTAATAACTGTAAATAATAATACAATTAGTAACGCATTTTTAAATTTCTGCATTGGCCTGTTGCGTTTCTTAAAAAATAAAAATGTTGTCATTAGTTACTCACCCTCAAGTTGTTTCAAACCTGTATGAGTTTTCTTTCTTCTGTTGAACACAAAAGATGATATTTTAAAGAATGTTGGTAATCAAACAGTTGACAGTAGCTATTGACTTCCATATAGTAGGGGAAAAAAAATACAATGGAAGTCAATGGCTGCCGTTAACTGCCTGGTTACCAACATTACTCTAAATATCTTTGTGTTCAAAAGAAGAAAGAAACTCATACAGGTTTGGAACAACATAAGGGTGAGGATAAAACTCAAAAAAAAAAAAAAAAATCATTGGAAAGTTCACACATGCATAGCTGATATATGCATAGTTGATATAAAAAACTGGATGACTAGCAATTTCCTACTTCTTAATTCTGAAAAAAAAAAAACGAGATTCTAATTATTGGATAAAAACCTTCCTCATGTAATAACCTAGATTACTGTCTAACACTTGATGGCTGCTCTGTCAAGTCTTCGTCGTCGGTTAGGAACCTGGGTGTGCTCTTTGATACCAATCTTTCATTTCAAAGTCACGTTTCTATTATCTGTAAAACCGCATTCTTCCAACTTATATCTAAATGAAATTACGACATATGCTTTCAATGACAAATACGGAACAGTTAGTTAATGCATACATGACATCAGGGCTAGATTATTGTAATGCTATTATGGGTGGTTGCCCTGCACGCTTAATAAACAAACTACAGCTGGTCCAAAACACAGCAGCTAGAGTTCTTACTAGAACCAGGAAGTATGACCATATTAGCCCAGTTCTGTCAACACTGCATTGGCTCTCTATTAAACATTGTATACATTAAGTATTGCTGATTACTTACAAAGCACTAAATGGTTTAACTCCGCAGTACTTGAGCGAGCTCTTAACGCATTATAGTCCTTCACGTCTATTACAATCTCAAAATTCCGGCCAGTTGATAATACCTAGAATATCAAAAGCGACTGCTGGCGGTAGATCCTTTTCCTATTTAGCACCTAAACTTTGGAACTGTCTTCCTAACATTGTCCGGGAAGCAGACACACTCTGTCAGTTTAAATCTAGACTAAAAACACATCTCTTTAACCTGGCATACACATAACACATTATAGACTTCTATAATTCAATGTTAGGCTGCATAGATTAGGTCAGCCGGAACCGGGAACAATGATGTGCTTGTTACATCATAAGAAGAATGGCGTCTACGCTAATATTAATCTTTCTGTTTATCCCGAAGTTTACCTCAGTTCGCCGAATTCAGGCCGTATCCAGATCTGATGAAGGACCTGAGCCTGGACACGACGACAACGCATTCCTGAAGTGTCAACCAGTTCAATTTTTAGATGATAAAATTGTTCAAAGATTTTCAACGCTTGCACCTTGGAACCCATTTCAAGGTTTGCGTTCTCGAGCCACCAGGCACTGTTGTTGTGCAAATGAGCAGGCCGGAGAGCGTTAAGGGTTTTCTGTTAGAACGGTGTCGTGTTAGCGGCCCCTAAGTTAATAACTAATGATCTTTGCAACGGAAGTGAATCAATCAAAACTAACTTTAGCTGGACAATAACTTTATTCTAGAGCTGCTGTAAAGCCCAAACAATCTCTGTTAATTAAATTTCCCATTATCACTGTAAAGCTGCTTTGAAACAATCTATATTGTTAAAAGCGCTATATAAATGAAAGCGACTTGACACATGGGACCAAACAATGAAGACACGTCCCTTTCATGCATGATGGCCACCACATTACCATAAAGGTAAATAGATAAAGAAAATCAATTCGTAAATACTTTATAAAAATGTAATTTTGCATTTTTTTTTTAAATGCACATCTATAGACATTATTTTCACAATTCAACAATTTCTTTTAAATATGAATTAAAGCAACTGTTTTAGATGTCAATTAATGTCATTTATTTCTTTTGTCAATTTTTATTTCTTTTTAAATGCACTGATTTCTTCATTTTATTTTCAAGTGGCACTCCTATTCACAATTCTAAATAAAAGACATATTAATCCAAATTAACTACTTATTCACTAAAGGTAAAAACTTTAATACAGCATTGTTTTGATACAAAATTTACATGATCTGTCAAATCAGTCTGATGTGTCAAAAGGTGACTCACAAAACAAAGGTACATCACAGTGTCAGCAACAAACCGAGAGCTCCTTTGACAGGGTTAAGAGACCCAATTATAAAAAGAGAGAGAGAGAGAGAGAGAGAGAGAGAGATAGAGAGAGAGAGAGAGAGAGAGAGAGAGAGAGAGTGATGAAGAAGAAGAAGAAAAAAAAAACTATGCCTCCATTGTTTGGTCTCCTGAGTGCCTTTGAGAGAACTGTGGAGAGATGAGGACTAAGTATCCTTTTAGCGCACAACACCCAGACAGTGCAGGGGAAATAAGCGTGCCTTTCTGTCAGGAGTCAGAACAAGGGATTACATCATGCCAGACTTGAAAGCAGCAGACCCAGACAGCCACTCGATGAGAGACAAAAAGAGAATCTCTAACCAAGAGGAGGATGATGTAACTTGACACATTTATTGTATTCCGAGCACGGGACGGAGCTCAAGGTAATTGCTAGCCTAACAAAATGCTCAGATATTTATGTTTGGTGGAGGGGAACAAAAGAAGCACCGTTTTAAGTTTAATGGCGCATCCTGTCATGCCTTTTATCATATCTGCTGATTAACAACCGCTCTTTAAATTCAACTCTAAAACAAGGAAATAATCAGCATGCTACCTATCTCGCACAGCCAGGCCCCAAATCAAATAACGCAGCCAGGAAGACTGATTACCACATGAGAGAGCGAGCCTGCCAAAAATAGAGCTTTAATTTCATTAGAAATGAAGAATCATGTTTCTCAACATCAGCAGAGTTTCAAGGCCGGCAGGGGATCCGGGCTGTGTGTTACTGTCGGCCACACGGAGGTTAGCTGCAAAAATGCCCTATTTCAGCACAATGATGTAATCACTTATAGCACAAAGGCTTGCTAAGATGGGGCACCCTGACAGACCTGCACGCGGGCAGGACAGGAAGTAAAAGCACATAATAGGAAAGGGTGTGGGCACGAGTAACTGAGTAACGGAACGGGCAATTGAGTCAATGGCTTCTATATGCAGACATCAATTTTGCCTTTGTCATCCTTGCATCAAGCTGCAGTTTGCATAAATGCATCTGTAAGTGGTCCATAAACTATCATTGAGTGAATCAGGAGTTATGATTCACAGCTTTAATCTCATATAAAGAGGTTAGAAAGTGGTCATTTAGCACTTGGAAGGCGAATGTAAATTTTGGACTGCCTAGATTAGAGTGTGACTTTAAAACTAAACAGCTGCTTGGAATCACAAACCAAATCCTCAAGTATGAGCATTAAGCATTAAGCATTAGTAAAATAAAATTTTTAAAGAAATAGTTTCACAGCAGGGAACTAGCACATCAAGTCAAGTCAAGTCAAGTCAAGTCACCTTCATTTATATAGCACTTTTTACAATACAAATTGTATCAAAGCAGCTTCACAGTGATAACACTTAAGGTGGACGATTTGTGAACAGTGATAACATTAAAATAATACAACAAAGTTTGTTTCTAGAAGAAAATTGCGTCATCGTCCACCTTAAGTAAGGCAGATCAATAATATTGTTGAATATTAAATGTCCCCAACTAAGCAACCAAAAGCCAAGGCGACAGTGGCAAGGAACCAAAACTCCATCAAGGTGACAGAATGGAGGAAAAAAACCCTGGGAGAACCCAGGCTCAGTCGGGGCCAACATGTTAAAATGCATTATCATTCAAAAGTTTGCGGCATGTAAGATTTGTTTGTGAAAGAAGTCTCTAATGCTCTTTAAGGCTGCATTCATTTGATTGAAAATACAGTAAAAGCAGAATTATTGCCAAATATAATTTACATTTTAAAATGTAATTTATTTCTGTAAATGAAGCAAAGTTTAATATTCAGCAGCCATTACTCCAGTCGTCAGTATCACATGACTTCAGAAATCATTCTAATATGCTGATTTAGTGCATTTATTATTATTATCAATGATGAAAGAAGGTTTTTTTTTCCAGTATTTTGATGAATAGAAAGAACAGAAATTTTTAACATTATAAATGTCTTTACAGTCAATTTCCATCAATTTAATGCATCCCTGCTTTAAAAAAACCCCAAATCTTACTAATGCTAGACTTTTGAACAGTATTGTATATAATAAAAAACTAGATAGTTTGGGAAGTATTTGCTCAAATTTTTACTTTGGTTAAAGAGCAGAACATCTAAACCGTTTTTGTATAGGCACTGGGTCAACTTCCTCTTTAGGGTCTTCTCTGTCTTTAACCACAAAAGCAGAAATGGTTCTGCATAGGCTTAAGCAAGCTTGCCAAAGTGGAAGTGATTTCTGATCAGATTCTAATTTTGAAATGTACTTGTTCAGCCTCTTACTGTGTCGTTGGAGAACAGGCCCGACCACCTGTTATAGATTACATACTCTGATGAGCAGGAAGAGCCAGACCCAGTGTTTTATGTTCAAAAATGCACTCTCCATAGTTTGCGTTAGGGTGTGTGTATGCGTGTGGCATGTGTCCTAGGCTCAAAAACTTCCCCGAAGTGACTGTGGAGTTACTATGAAGGAAATCAGACGTCTGAGAGCGCTCAAACATGTTATGTAAATCCAATTCAGCGCTTGCAAAAGCTGCATCCCATTCTCTCATGTTAATTTCTGACAGCTGGTGGAGCAGTGACAGAAGAAAGCTCGAATGAAAGAATTAAGGAAGAAAGTGTTGCAGAACACAATGAAAAACATCCAAATGTTAAGGAGGGGAATTTCTGGCCAAGAAAAGTGCAGAATCTGTCAGGAAGTCGGCTGCAACAGAATGCACTAGAGTTGGCAAAGCACCTCTGGCCCAAACGTATGTTCCATAACCCTAGTCAAACCGCTAACC
The DNA here is from genome assembly GCF_965113295.1 of Leuciscus leuciscus. Taxonomy (NCBI): domain Eukaryota; kingdom Metazoa; phylum Chordata; class Actinopteri; order Cypriniformes; family Leuciscidae; genus Leuciscus; species Leuciscus leuciscus. Next base: position 18,798,500 of record NC_138745.1, on the reverse strand, counting down.
CAAAATGTTCAGTAATATATTAGAGGAAACAAATCAGAGTCAAGTCCAGAGAGGGCTCCGATCCACATCAGGCACGCCACAGCCCAGCGGCACGCATAGAGTTCATTCATCTTTTGCAAATGATACACGCTCATATTTCCTCAGCACATGGAAAGCCGCTGGGAAAACTAAAGTCCAATGAATGAGAGGACGTGACTGTCACTGCATTCAGGTTAAAAGAAATATGGCTGCTCTGGATTTCATTGGTTTCTATGGCTATTCTGCTAATATACTGTAACCACATACAAACTATGAGCGGATGTAACAACCATGTAAAGAACTGTTCAAGATGTAGGTCGTCTTAAATTAAGCTAATTTTGCACTTTGCAAACTTCTGCAAATCCTACTTGTAAAAAAATGTTCAGGTCGGCATTATACCATAAAACATAATGCAATCTTTGCTGAAAGCTGAGAATAGACAACATTCATGTGGAATATGAACTATGTGATTAAAATATCTTTTTTTTTTTTTTTACTTCATAATCAGACCTTGATATAAAACAATTAAAAAAAATATAACTTGCAATAAATATCTTTGCAAGTCTATGATATATAAAAAAAGAGCTATGAAAAAGTAAAGCCTATTTTTTTTCTGAATGTCATTATTGAATTTTATCATCTACAGGTTTTTCTGGGGCATTTTGGATTTTCTTGTTGGATTCTTTTTTTTATTTTTTATTTGTGTTGTCCACTAAACTGCATGGAATCTGACAAAGAGAGCACAGATTTTGGAGTGAATAATCAAAGTAAAATAAAAAACATATTCTTCGAGTTATGGTTGCTTACATGACTCTTTCAACGTCCAAAATTGGCATTAAAACAATTCCAATCATTTTGCTTTTCCATTGATCATTTTTTTTTCACACAAATTAGACCTAAAGACCTAAAAATGGAGGTCAATAGATACTTCTGTGAAATCGTGCTGTAAATGAAGCAGGAAGCGTGAGGCATTCATTTTTTTCAGTGTGCAGCTAGAATCTGTGAAAATGATTTCCAGATTGCATCTTGCAAGTGCCAGTGGCTCATACCTGCCTGCTGCCCCCAACTGTCCAGCAGCCGACACTACAAACAGAGCCGCTAAAACAGTGACATCATGGCACAGGACAATCAAGACAAAATGAACATATTTTATCTACGTGTTAGTACTATCAATTTTGAGAATGAGCTTTTTTCCAAACCATTTTAGTTGTATATACACTATCGTTCAAAAGTTTGGGGTTGGTTCAATTTCTTAAGGTTTTTAAAAGTCTTATGCTCACCAAGGTTCAAAGGATCAAGAAGAATACAGTAAAATAATCAAATAAATATTATTATTACAGTTTATTTAAAAAAAATTCTGCAGTTTAATATATTTTAAAATGTACTTTATTCCTGTGATGGCAAAGCTGAATTTTCAGCAGCAATTACTCCGTTCTTCAGTGTCACATGATCCTTCAGAAATCATTCTAATATGTTGAGTGGGTGCTCAAAAAAACATTTATTATTATCAAAATTGTTGAAAACAGTTGTGCAACTTAATATTTTTGTGGACACCGGGATGCATTTTTTTTGAAAGTTAAAAGAACAGCATCTATTTGAAATAGAATTATTTTTGTAACATTATAAATGTCTTTACTGTCACTTAAAATCAATTTAACGCATCCTTGCTGAATAAAAGAATACATTTCTTTAAAATAAAAATAAAAATCTTACTGACCCCAAAATTTTGAACAATGGTGTAGGCCTATATGATGTGGCATACATTGTACGCACTGCAATTATGTGGACAATTTACACAAATTGCCCTGGATAGTCAGCTCAGTCATAGTTCAGTCCCAAAAGCACCATAACTACATCTAAAATTATGAAGAACCTAAATATAAGAACTGCACCTCTGCTAGATGATTCATTTGCTTTAAAATTATGAACACAAACCAAAGAATATAGATTTAGCCGGGTCACAAAACGTTACAAAACCTCCAACTGAATATGATATGTTCTACAAAACAAAGATGTACGCAGAAGAAGAAAAAAAAGTTACAAATGAGAAACATAGCCCACTAAAAATGAAAGATCAGAAGGGTTTAAGGAATTTCAAGAAATGGCTGTAATGTCTCTCCCAGGAGCAGTGTTTTTCTGAACACATGGGTTTTCTCACAGTCCTGACACAAAACAGAATAACACTTAAAAGAGTCCAAAAAGCCATGTCTTGTTGAAGTGGCTTTAAAATAACTATGATTTGACAGAGAAGCAGTTAAATGAGAGCCTACATTGACTGGAGCCAGCCAGAGAATAAATCAACTTAAATCTCTGTGGAAAACATCCTCACCTCCAAATCTGAATGGGTATTTAAGAAGGAAACCAGCCAATTATTTGGGCATGATTTTATTTGTATATCTTAAGGGCCTCTTACAGTTTCGACCCTCTTTTAAATTGCATTCGGATATGAGGAGTCCTGTGCAACTGCACTGTGACATTGATCACATGGCCTCCATCTCCATCCAGACCACTTCAGATGAATTTTTCAGCTGCTCCATTGCAGCCGTTTCATAGCGTATCAACAGTGAAGAGACCCATCCGCCTCTGCCCTACTTCTGCTGCTCTGTGCGTGACACCACAACCATTTAAAGCGCCGTTTTTTCGCTAGCGACTCCTCCACCATTTTCAGCTGTCTCATTCCATTTTTCATTTATCCCTTAATTTGCGATGCAGCTCTTTTTCCGAGCCTGCGACTTTCTCCTCGCACCCTGCATTATTCACAGTTTCTCAGAAGCTCCAACACCCAGAAGACCTAGACCCGACTCTTCCATTTCCATATTTCTACTTAAGGACTTATGTTTTACCATTTCAAACACGTCATACTGAGAATACCAATTTGGACATTGATGCAAGACCTGCAGTATGTGGCAGCTGGAAAACAGTTTAAGATGGAGATATGGGGTCTCTGAAGCCCACCAGCCCAGGGCAAGACTGAATGGATATAACGGAGAGGTGGACCTGTGACTCTGAAAACAGATCTGAGACTATTGAACATACAATCTGGCTATTGTTCATTTAAACCCTCTGACTACAATAAAAAGATAGTTAAGGTACCCATATTATGCTATTTTAATGGTTCCTAATTGGTCTCCAACAGTAGTTTTACATGAATCCAAGGTCAAAAAACATTTAAATTTTCTCATAATATACAATGCACGTTCGAAGATTCAGTCTCTCTAAACCCCTCCTTTCCAAGAGTCTACTCTGCTCTGATTGGTCAGACGGCCCAGTCTGTTGTGATTAGTTGACCACTTACAGCGCGTGTTGGAAATCAGAATTTCAGCTTCAGAGGCTTCCTCAGCGCTTGAGGCACAGTAATACGAACAGTAACGATGGCGTTAGTTTTTCCGTATCAATTCCAGCGCGAGTCCTCATCCTTATGAAATGCATGCAAAGTGGATTCACAGCACAGAAAACAGCATCATCTCGACCTGTCGACAACACAAACCAACCTCTTCTAAGCCTCAGCTACAACTACAGTGTTTGAGAACGGGTCAAAGTAGACGTTGTTCATGGGCAGCCAGTGAAGATCATACGCTGGTATTATGCAAATATGTTACGTTGGTATGTAACAAACAGGAAGTGAGACTGGAATTGCTGTCGACTCATTTCCACAGTTCGGAATTGATCCTTTCTTTTAGGGGACAATCATTTTATTTGTCGTGCACTTTGATTTTTAAAACTTTGCAGACATTTTTACATTCACAAACAGCTATATTACACACGACATGAAAGGTAATATTAGAAAAATCATAATAGGGGAACTTTAAAAAACATTTTTGATGGTATAGTCCACCCACTATTTCCAAAATTCTGTAATTTTACTCACCATCATGTCATTCCAAACCTGTATGACTTATTTTTTCTGCAGAACACAGAAGAAGATATTTTTTTTGTCCATATAATGGAAGTCCATTTTCATCAAAACTTTTTGGTAACCAACATTCTTCAAAATATCTCTTTTAAGTTCCACAGGAGAAATAAAAGTCATACGGCTTTGGACCACAGAGGGTAAGTATATGATGACTTTTTTTTTTTTTTTTTTGGGTAGACCAACACTTTTAAGCATTCAGGATGTAAAGATACAGTATATGTATAGATATCCTTTGACCTTAACTTAGTTGTTTGTGTACTGTATGTATGCGTTTTTTGTCTTTAATTTATGACAAGACAAATTATAATGGCTGACAAAAATGGTGAACCATCAAGGTATATCTACCTTTATCTTTTATTCTAGGAGATCTATGCAGTAAAAATATTTTTTTTCCTTAGAATACAATTTAAGAAACAGTTTTATAATTAATGTATTTGTTGTAATTAAGCTTCTATAACTAAAAATACATCTGTCCACTGCAGTTCACACCATGAATTAAAGGGAATATTTGGTTATTAGGAATTTCCATTCAGCTCTGTCACTATTTCTAAAATTAAATAAAATAATAAAATAATGCCATTTCACAGGATATTTTGAACAGAAACAATGGCAGACAGCAAAACCAAAAGTCATATTTGACTTTTTGAAGGCCAAAGTGTGTGTGTGTGTGTGTGTATATTTGTGTTTGTGGTGTTGTTGTAATGTACTCACAAGATCCCACGTCTCCTTGCAGCTGAAGTATTTGGGGTACTGGCATGGTTAAAACCACAACGTCAAACTGCTGTGATGCTCCCCCTTTGTGACACACTTCCCAGCCAGAGTCTTTCCGGTGAATGTGAGTGACATGTCGGTCGTAGAGCACCTCTGCTCCTGCTTGAGTGCGGAGGGGCACAGTTGGCAATTTTGCACATAGCAAAAGAAGTAGAAAGGAGAGAGAAACATAGAAGGAAAGAATTCCAAAGAAAGTCACGCAGATTATGTATTATAGAAAAGTCAAGATTTGGTTTATGGCACATGCAAATAGTTTTACATGATCCCTAATTTTAGAAACAGGAGTAATAGTGGGAAAAAAACTAGTGGTAAAATGTACTGTTTATTAAAATGCTTAATTTGGTATTACATTAGGGGTGGACTTGAATAGGCTAGGACTTGGTCCTCCTGGTCCCCAATGGTGACACCAGAATAAACATATTCATGATTCTGAAGCTGAAAATACAGGATTTTGTTCAACACATATGCTTGTGGAATAACCCACTTTTTTGTGCAATATCCTTATTAATTTGTCTCATTTATTCATGTTATTGTTCACAAAACTGTAAATATGTTCGTTGTCTGTAAATGTTTACAGATATACTTTATACTTCTTTATTCGTAAATGTTATTATGTGACTTGTTATATTTTTATGTGTGTACTGGAAGCTTCAATAGCAAGGTAAATTCCTTGTTGGTGAAGCACACTTGGCAATACAACTCTTTCTGATTCTGATAATGTAGGCCCCATTTTACTAGTAAAATCAGACATTTGACATTACCAGGACCCACAAATAGACCTCCATTGCATTATAATAATTTATATTCAACATTATGTATAGTAGTTTAAGGTAGTACGCTTTCAATGCAGGCATTTGTTGCATCCATAAGGATATATCGTTACACTCCTAAAACAAACCCAATTCCAGTTAATATATCTTATGTGAATTAGGCTTAAGAAGGGCTTAAGGTGACAGAAAAAAACATCAGTAAATGAAATTAACATCAGGGAAATAGCGTGCAAATACACACTTTTCATGCAAATCCCTTACTGTTTTGCTGATCTTTGAATAACTGTGTTGAATTGTGTTGTTTCAAATATTGCTACATTACAGCAGCTCCATCTGACTGCTGCTTTTTGTTCACATGCAAAACATCAAAACATCCTGAACTGTTTCTAAAGACTCAGTCAGATTATTGACTAAGAGCTGTGATCTTTGAGTTCATAAATCAGCTTGCAGTCTGGCCAAATTCTTCTGGGTTCTCTCTAGGAAATCAGATTTTTTTTCTAGAGAGGTAACATTTAGATGGAACAAAACAGCTGGAAGACTCGGGTCTTGCTGACCCAAAAATAATTTTCTGGCAGCACATTTCTGTTATTAAACAGCTGATGAAAAACAGCTGCTTTATGAACAGCGATAAAATCGGTTATTTAATCTGTCTTGCTTCTCTGAAGTGTGAATAAATAAAAAGCATTTCTGTGTGAAATTGCCCTAATGAAAAAAAAACTAAAAAAACTTTATGCAACAGCATATTTTTTTGCTATTTTAATACATGTTTTAAATTAAATGTAGATATTTGCATTATAATAATTTTTATGAAAATCTGCAGGTTTAAAAGTATCTTATGCTTGCCATGGCTGCATTTATTTTATTAAATACACAGTAAAAACAGTAATATTGTGAATTATTGTTACAATTTAAAATAATTGTTTTCTATTTTATTAAATTTTACAATCTTTTTATTCCTGTGATGGAAATGCTGAATTTTGTGTAACATGATCCTTCAAAAATCATTCTAATATGCTTAGTTGGCGCTCAAGAAGCATTTCTTATTATTATAAGTGTATATAAAACAGTTGGGATGCTTAATATGTTTTTGGATTCCCCAGGATTATTAGATGAATAAAATTAAAAAAGAGCAGCATTTTATTTAAAATAGAAATATGCTGTAACATTAAAATTCTTTACTGTAACTTTTGATCAATTCAATGCATCTTTGCTAGATAAAAGTATTAATTTCTTTATAAAAACAAATCTTTCTGACGGTAGTGTATATCAATATGACTTACAGCAGAACCAGAAGAAGAAATCAGAAATGAAATGCTAGGAAATAAGTTGAACCTGAATTCAAATGACCTACCTGACTCTTTGAGGTAGTGTTTGACGATGGACGAGACCCCATGGGGCGTCACATAGTTCATAATTCCTTCTTCCTTAGACATCATGTCTTCAACAGGAGCAACGAGAGGTTTTAAAATGTCTTGTGCTAAGAGTTCTTCATAAAAACTAAAAATACAAGAAAATGCATTAGTCACTACAAGCAGCAAATATTTTTATTAACATAAAGCAAAAAAAAAAAAAGCAAAAAAACTTTTATTTCCAAAAAATGATATCCACACCATACAGATCAGATATAGTACTGAGAAGTAGCCCACCTGCTGTGAATACGAGCGTAGTGTGGTGTGGCACTTATGTATTGAGCACCAAGGTCAACCGTGCATGAAGGATTGTTTGGACTTCTGCTTGTGGACATTCTTCCTCCTATAAAATTAAATATCATCAGGTCCGATCGATGTGAAACATAAAAATGCTGTTTTAATCTTTAGAGCTAAAAAAATAAAATAAACATTTGAATGTAAACAATGATGATTCAGCATTAAAAATAAGAAATCAGACATCAAACTTTTACAATTATTGTAATTATTGTAAAAACAATAGCCTATGTTGTGCATTATAATTAAGTGGACATAAATGGATATGACATATTAATATCATCATAATATTATGTAGGCCTATTTTTTCCTTCTTTAAAGTGGTTTTGGAAACCACTGATGACAATATCAGGAATTTTTACCATATTTATGGCTGAGTTTAGGAACGTTGTCTAGTATTGGGAGAAATGTCACCACTAAAATTAAGTACAAAAGTACATATGCTTTGAAGCTGAAAGGCTAAAAGTTTAACACTTTGAAATTCACTGTTAAAAATGCTTATATAATCTGATAAAATGCCTTTATAAAAATGGGATATAATCATTTTTAAATCACTAAATATGTTGAGATATAACCCTATACAAAGCCTGTTGTACACAAATCTTCTACAAGCTACTACGGACATGGAAAAAATATGAGATGGGAGGAAAAATATATTTCAATATTTTACTTAGTCTGTCATCTGTTCTTCAATTGTCAAAAAGGATTTTAAATAGAATAGTTGAATTAGTATTTTACATTAATAACATTTAAAAATATATGTAGGGGCTTTTTGTCCAAAAATAAATCCAAAATGAAAGCCACCCATCTTGTGTAAAGGTTGAGGGATTCTTGATGCACATAATCCAAGAAATACCCAATATAAATGCCAAATTCAGAACGTTTTCCACAAGAAAGCAACAAAAAAGGTTAATCTTGCTCTGTCAAACAATGTGTGGTCGAAAGCTGTGCTCTCTCAACCTTCACACCTGATTCAGCCTACTTCCTTATACAGAGCCACCTTACAAAATAAAAGTAATCTTCTTTAAATTCAGCAAAACATTAAATCGTAGTTTAAGTGAACAGTTGAGTTACAATAAATACAATTCAAACATTCAAATTTGAATGGCTCCAACCATATATATTAAAGGGGTCATGAACTGAGAAGTCAAATTTTCATTAAGCTTTTGACATACAGAGGTCATCATACTATCAGAATATCCTGTAAGTTTCAGAACTGAAAACTTCCTGTTTAGTCCAAAAACAGCTTTAATTGTAACCAAGCCCAATGAATGACTCATTGTGGAATGTGCCTATCTATGACAAATAGGTGAAAGACCGCCTCTACTTATATAATATTACCTTCCGAAGGATCCTAATGTTAAGAATGTGGTTATTTTTTATTATGAACAATGTCTCAGTTAAGCATTAGGCCTATTTATTTGTATGCGGTACATTTCACTAGGGCTGGGATGATACACCTATCTCCCGATTCAAAAATATCACGATACTTGGGTGCTGATACGATATATATTGCGATTTTTTTAAGAATTGCGATTCTACAAGTAGGGGTAGAACCGGGGCGAAAGTAACGCGGGACGAAAGTAACAAAGCGATTTGACCTATTGCGATTCGATATTGCAATTTATTTTTAACACTAGAGACCATCGGGAAAAGTTAGATTGTACATGTATAAGATGAGCCATATTTACAAAAACAAATTTTCACATCTTTCTGACTTTTATTTCAGAAGCATCATACTCCATTCTCTTGAATAAATGATTCATAACAAATAATTTTTTTAACAATCACTTGTCGCCATTTTGTGGTGAAACAATGTAATCAATAAATGCGTTTTAAGCACCAAGCTTCTATCAAAAGCTGATTTTGATCGCCATCAGTGTTCATATTTGAACTTTAAACTTTTATCCAAGTACTTCTATGATAATTGTAACTATTGCATCACAGAAATAATGATACTATGAGGTTGAAAAGACTGCTGTTTCATGACAACTCTCTCTGGGTCAGCGATTCTGGAATAAAAAATTTTGAATCGTAAAAAAAGAACAAGAAAATCGCGCTAGCTAGGTGAATCGATTTTTCTCCCAGCCCTACATTTCACTGTGGTTTCTTTTTAGTAAATAAGTCGAAATTTCGGCGCAGGCTTTGTAAACACTTTACGATATGGACTCGACAGTAACAACATGTCATGTAAGTAACCGTGTTAATTCTAATGCATGATCTGTGACCAGTCATTTCTGATATTCAGTCAGATGTCTTTGTCTATGTGTCAGTAAATCAAACCAGTGACTAAACAGTCAACTTCACATTGCTTCTCTTAGTAGGATGAAATTAAGCTGTTATTTAAGCTGTGATTAAGTTATATATAGAAAGCGATAAAAAAAACGCTCCTTTTGCAACAGCTGGAGCTGTCAATCAAACAGCGCGAGTTTATAAGTGAAGTGAAAGTGACGTGTAGCCAAGTATGGTGTCCCATAATCGGAATTTGTGCTCTGCATTTCACCCATCCAAGTGCACACACACACACACACACCTTGGCTTGAACACACCCAAAGCAGCCGGCAGCCATTTTTGCTGCGGCGCCTGGGGAGCGATTGGGGGTTAGGTGCCTTGCTCAAGGGCACCCAGTTGTGGGTAATGAGAGTGGAAGAGAGCGCTGTTTCATTCACTCCCCCACCTACATTTCCTGCCGGTAGCACTCAAACCCGTGACTCTCTAACCATTAGGCCACAACTGCCCCATCAGTGACTGATTTCTGGACTCGCACCAAAACTCACGTAATAATCAACAAATCTCTTATTTACATTGTGTTTGCACTGTTGATTATGATAAAAGCATGCGTTATTGTTCAGAAATCGAGTTACAATGATGAGATTGCTGCATTCATGCGCTCAACATAGCTGCGTCCGAAATCGCATACTTCTATATAGCAGACGAAATAATAAACAGTATGTCCAAATTCCCATTACTGATAAAAAGAGAAGGCAAAAAAGTACCTGGAAGACCTCCAACTTCCAGCGAGATTCTGGTGTGCATATGATACTATATAGAACATAATTTTTTAGCAGCCCTGAAGTAATTACTCAAATTCAAAATAAGAACCTACTCAAGAGAGTGTGACATTTCGGACGCAGCCCATGTCTGTGATCAGCTACATGCTCATGCTGCAATCATGCCACAATCTAAATATAATGCTATAGATCTATACAATGCTATAATCAACACTTTTGGTCACGCGATTAGTTAAAGCTGCAGTCCGTAACATTTTTTGTGTTAAAAATGTACAAAAATTATATAATGAGCGAATACATCATGAATCCATTTTCCAAACTGCGTTTTTGTCTTATCCTGAATCACTACGGAACACCTATAAGACTATTTTAGACTGGTTCGGGTCGTACCACTGCGGAGAGAAGTAGCTCCGGTTACAATGTTCTTCCACTAGACGCATGCAGTTCTGTTTATTAACCGATAGAGTTACGGAATGCAGCTTTAACCTTGAGAGCTGTAATAGTAAAAACTTGCTAAAAGTTTTTGAGAGAGTTAAACATGTAATACTTAGCTATTTCATAAAGATATCAGCCAATCACAGCAGTGGGCGTTTACACTGACGCAAGTATAGGACAGTAATAGGAGTTACCAGATCAGTGGCGAGGCCATAAACAGAGGGGCATTTTCGACCTTGTTAACTGATTTGCCCACATCGCAGTGAGGGTAGGGTTTAGGGGTGGGTTTGGGTGAAGGGCATAATTTTCATTGCATGATTTATAAATACCCACCAGTTTGAAAAAACCTACAAATTTAGAAACGCCCACTTTTGTTCCGAAGTCCCACAGCAGACAGACCCCTTAAAAAAAGAGCGGTCAAATCAGAGGGCTAAAATCAGGGTAGTAAAATGCCTTTTATTTCTAAATTGATTTTTGTCCTATACTAACATTATAAGTGCACCACAGGAAAGAAATTTAATGGAATTTCTTCAATAGAAATGATATTAAGTTATTTACACAGAGGCGGCATCTTTTCCCATCTTAACCCAGTTTTTAATTATTTTAAACAGCTGTTGCAATTTGGCGTTAACTATTCTGTTCCATTAACATCTTAATCAACCACATTCTAATCATTGTTATTTGACGATATTTGTAGTGGGAGTGTTTGAAGTGGGGAAGTTCAAGAGATGCTGCCTTCATCATATGCTATCACAATTATCGTAAATAAATATTTGTTTCCTAGTACAAAAAAATGGACATGAACGCCCTCTCAAGTCTCAAAAACGTTAATGCGATGAGCTCGTAATGACGACTTCTGAAGTGGAAAGTAGGAAATTTCCGATAGCAGGTGAAGGAAGCATTACTTTCTGGTCATCTTTTCTGAAGTAAGTTACATTAGTAACGTTACTTGTTCATTCATTCTGTCCTTTCAGGCAGAGTCAATAGGAATCCGACATAAAAAAAAAACGAACTAAATAAAAATATTTGTAGAATAAAGTTGAAGTTACTTTATATCTGTTCATTTTCTGCTCACCTTAGAGGAGCAGGTCACCAGTTTAGCAACTTTTTGATTTATGTTTAACCCATAATGAGTGATTTGCAGCACATACCACCAATGCAATGATTCCAACACACGAAACATTCACCACTCGATAAAGTGTTTCATATTAGTTTATAAAAAAAAGCATTCTGTATGTCAAAACAAATATCGTTAAGAAGATGCTAACCTGAACCCCGAGATTTGTCCCACACGACTACATTAACCTTGTTTGGCAGCTCCCTCCGCAGCAGACAGGCACATATACTGCCAGTAAGTCCAGCACCAACTATTAGAACTCGAGACATTTTTTTAAAGAATGTAAAGTAAGCAACTAACGTTACTTAAGGTGAATTAGCCAAGTGATCTAGCTAGTTTCAAGATCTCACTCGATATGGCTTAACGTTACTGTCACTTTAAGAATTATGAAAGGCTGAAGGTTTTTTTGTTGGCCAACTAAAACATTCCCTTTGTTTGTTCAATGTTTGACTGATAAGTATGCACATAATATCCAAACTTCAAAATAATAATAAAGTTATATGTCAGTTTTGTAGCTATTTGAAGAGTACGCACTCAAATGTCTTAATTGCATAGTGTAATTTTTAAATTAATTTATTTTCGTAGACGAAAAAAACTTGCCTTAACTGACCTGAAGCACAATTTATTTAGTCTCATTATCTAAAAACAAATAATGACAACGTCAGTTTGACACATTTAAATAATAATGGAGGAGTATTGAATCAAAGGAGAAAGCAGCTAGCTACATGTATTAAGCTTCTTCAGGGAGGGGGACTGATTGATTAAAGGCGTTTAAGAACAGTGATCATGTCATGATGTCACTGTCAGCTGATGTTATGTTAAAGCATTATCATCGCTATCAGTCAGTGTGGTTAGCTAGTTGTTAATACTGACCTAACTCTCCACGCGTTTGAGTTCAGTGCGCTGCTATGGAGAGCTCATCCGACGTTGGGTGAGTTTCATTATTTTCGTTATTCAATGCTTATTGCTTAGGACTCTTCAACAAACACGGTTCATTAGAACATTAATCTCGATCAGCTTAATAAGACAAACATGTTTATTCGTGTGCTGCAAAGAATGATGTAGAATAGTGCAGGTTAGTAAATGAATTAGCAGTGAACGAAAATACTGTACGACAATGTAACTACTGTATGTTTGCACTGGCTGACTTCTGATGTATTTGTGACGCTTAAAGTTTGTTTTTTCAAAAGCAGTGGCTTGGCTTCTTGTCATTCATACCACTCGGATTGGGCTAACTGAACTGCTTTCGCTTTGTGAAAATGCAGAATTGTAAAATTAAACGTTCCTTAAATTATATATAGGCCCTACACTATTTTTGGTGGCAGAAATGTTTGAATAGGAAAAAAAAGTGTTTTTTTTTTTGTTTTTTGTTTTTTTACCAGTCACACTGCTCTTGTATAATAAAGTACAGTGATGTTTAGCAATGTTTGTTTTTACAGTTTATTTCGTCTGAACATACTAGGATTTAGCTACATTGATTTTTTTTATGTAGCCTATTGCTTACCTTTCAGTCGCACATGTTAAGCAACACTGTATTGATGGCTGCTGAAGAAAAGCTTTGGTTTAGATTAGTCTTGGGAAACCATGTATGTTAATTCACTGTTTGTGAATGTTCAACAGAAAGAAGATATCATGGCTGGTCTTGTCTCTGGTATTGCTTACACTTGGGCTGGTTCAGTGCAGGCCGCCTTTTCAGGACGAGGCAGGACTGGACCCTGAAGTCAATATGAACATCGTAAGTGACCAATACAACATGTAACATGTAATAAGACAAGCTGCAATGAGTGTTTTTCATTACTCATCAGTAAATTGTCAATGAGCGTTAAAACACCATGAATATAGAACAAATTCTGGTAAATTGGGTCACTTTTGTCCTTCACCTCAGTGGTGACAAAAATGAAGTTATTCAACAACATGCTGATCAGCTTTGTGGACAATACTGTTTACTTTGTGAACTTGCTCCTCAGAATCACAACCTGTAAGTATGAATTAAGTTATTTTAATTAAGAATTAAATTCTCATTTTAGTAAATTGTGGCCATGAATTAAGAATTTGTCCTCTCGTTTTAGTAAATCGTGTTCGTGCTGATTTAACTAAAACAAGGGAACAAATTAGTACAACATGGCCATGATTTAGTAAATTGTGGAAACTGATTACTAATTGTGCACACTATTTGCTTCTTAAAACAAGGAACAAATTAGTAAAACATGCTGACATATTAGTAAGTTGCGGGAACAAATTGTTAATTCGTGGCAACGATATACTTTTTTTTTTCTTGCATTTATGTGTGGGGCTCCGTAATACAGTGACAATATGAGGCTTAGCCTACACTCAAGGAGAATTCAGAGGCCAGACTGAGCAAAATTATGCAATTTGGTTTAGCTATAGGCTATGGCCCAATTTTTTTGCAATTTTGATAGCTTGTAATATAAATCAATGAGATTGTTATAACAGTATAACAGACTTACAGAAAAAATTCATAGAAATATCAGTTGTCACTCTGTATCTCCCAATAATATTCCCCAATAGTCTTACGGTAATAAGATGATTTTTAAACAATTATGTATGGATAATAGATAATGAAGTAAACCTATACTACACAAGGACTTATAACTCAACTGACCACATGAATGTCATGTCATGTTTTGAACTTTGCACTAGATTTGTAATATTATTTGCAGTTCTCTGTTTTGACACGTGCTCTCGAGAGAAGTGGATTCATTAGTTGACCATCTCTATAACAAACTACATTTTGCACTTTGTCCTTCCACATTTCACTGTGGCTCGCCCCCTTCGCAAATATGTACATGCATGAAATATCCATATATGAAATATATGCTCATATTATAGAGTAAAAAAAACATATACCAATATGTACATAATATTCATAGCTATATATGAAACTTATTCGAAATTGAAACAATTCCATATATTGACATATTAATTTATCCCTTATAAATATATCTGTTTATGTATCTATAATGCATATTTTGACATGTATGTCTCATATATGAAATATCCATGCACAAAATATATTCTCATTGTATATTGGTCTTAACATACAGTACCATATAAAAATTCATCATTTAAATATTTTGTTTCATGTAGCTATATAAACTAATTTTACTATGGGTATTTCATATATGGTATAAACTAATATCTTTATATATCTTGAGGATGTATATATGTGGTAATAATGTATTGGCTTATATGAAAACATAAATGACAACACCACTCTCGATATAGGAACATATATCTCATATATTACATTTACTGTACGTACAGTATGGGTCTTGGGAGCTGAATGCAGAGCACATCATCATGTTATCACAATTGTAAAAGTGTATATCTTGTTTCATACGTGTTTTTAAGAAAACCTTTTTTTTTTTCTCAGTGTGTGAAAATGGGAAGAGAAACATTATTCACGAGTTCAGCAATTTTTTCATATTTGAGATTAGACAGCTTTATGTAAAATCTTTTCCCACAGACTCTGAAAGGGAATTGTACTCTAAGTGACATTTATGCACTTTCATGTGTGGTTAGATATGAAACAAGACTTCTTGGTTTAAATAATGATATCTCATAATCATTGTTTGATAATTTGCACAGGTCAGAAAACCATTTGCAGAAACACTGATAAGACAGTAATTTGTTGGTTTTAATACAATAACTGGGTTTTATACTCTAGGTTTCACATACTTGCATTCATAAGGAGACGATTGAGCCTTAAAATGTGCCCCCAAACACTTGGGCTACTTAAAGGAATAGTTTAACCCTTAAATTAAAATTCTGTCATTATTTTTCATTCGAACACGTTAGGACAGTTTAAATACTCTTAATCCAGTTCTTTTCAGTTTGTAGTGGACATGTCTGTCAAGATCAATAAAGGACAAAAAGACAATTCATAACTTGTACACCATATGTCTTCTAAAGCCACACATATACAAAAAGCCATTCCAAGAAAAACTTTGGTGAAAGTGAGTAAAAAAATGGGTCAACAATGCCTTGAAAGGTTCAATGTAACAAAGGTAGCGACAGATTTTTTTCTTTTCATCCGAGTGAAACGAAATAAAGAAAAAGTAAAAAATGTAGGGTGGGGACTTGGTTCTATCCATCGGTTGTTGAAAAGAAAAAAAAATACACACAAACAATTAGTGTTGTAAAGTATTTGAGTAAATATAATTAGTTACTTTTTGGCCACTTTGTAGTTTTACTGAGTATCAAATATATTAGCAACTTTATTAGTTTTATTAGTCAGAGGTGCAAAAAAAAAAGAAGAAAAAAAGTAAGCCTTTTTTTAAGATTTACAAATTTCAATTGTATAGTAAAATTCCATCAAATTGATTTGAATAATCAAATGAATAATAAATGAATAATATGTACGGATTATTCAATTCAATTTGATGGAATTTTACCATTCAATTAAAATTCGTAAATCTTAAAAAAATAATTTAAAAAAGGTGCAGCTCTGACAAAAAAAGAAAAGAAAAAAGATGTACTTCAAATGATTTTGAGCTCCGTTGTATTTGCTCTTGATTTCAAGGAAAATGACATTATTTATAATGCAGCTCTAAAGTTCCCAGAATTTTCAATAGTTGTTCACATTCTGCATTTTATCAGGCTTACTTCCTTTTGCGTTTTCACTCTGCAGAAGTACATGAAACATTAATGATTTTCCAACACACACTATTTCTGCATGAAAAGAGGACAAATACCCCATCTCAGACAGAGAGTGAGAGAAAGAAGCACAACCCCCAGTGCTTACCCTCCCCTTAATGTGTGTTGAGCCAGCAGTGGGTTTATCCTTAAGTGGCCTAAAGTAGAATGAGCAGACAGAAGACCCAGGGGGAGTGGGAAACTGCAGAGCCTTTAATTATGCATGGGGAGATTGCATGGCAGGCCTGGAACCAACAAGCTCACACAGTTTCTTTGAAGTCTCTGATTATAATTTATCTCATATCTAGAGGAGGAGGAGGAGGAGTGTGACTCCATACAGCTGAAATAATTGTGCTCTTGAAAAGACAAATGGCTAAACTAAGAATTTAAGCTGAACTGGTGTTTTCTCTTGTCATTACATTTAAAAAAAAAAATGCTGCCACGCTTATGAAATTTATTGTAGACCTTGGCAAAGAAGAAATGTAGCTATTCTTAGGTTTATATTTCTTCTTCAAATGGAGAACATTATACTGCTTTCATCAGAAAAGAACAACGCTTGTGCTATTTTGAAGTGTTGTATTGTCTAAGAATGACTCACTGAAGTGTTTGCTATTCTATATCATTTCATTTATCTTAGATAAAGGTGTGTTTCCATTGATTTCTCCAAGCTGTCATGCTTCTCATGGACTTTGTCCATGTTCACCACTGTGTTTGTCTCTTGTAGAGCGAGATCATCACACACTGGGGCTACACAGCGGAAGAATTCGAAGTGGTCACCGAGGATGGGTACATCCTGAGCGTCAACCGAATCCCACATGGGCTCAAAAACAAGGATGGACAAGGTAATGGTTTAAGTTGGATAGCCAAAATATTTGAATGAGCCCATTCATGCTTTTGTTTGGCCTGTGTTAGTGTGAATTATTAAAGATTCACTGACATGGCCATCTGAAAGAGGAATCTCTGTAAGATGATATCTGAATCCTCACCATTCACAGATTCACTGTGCTGCCATTATTCAATTAAAGTTTACATGTATAGCGCTTTTCACAATGCATATTGTTTCAAAGCAGTTTAACAGCAAATACTTGTTTTGATGTTACTGGTATTCTGTTATCAGCCAGAGATGAGTGTATTAAAGTAATGTCCGTATTAATATACTGTTTTAATACATGTTATGTGGTTAGTTAACTTCATGTTTTCAGATAAGCTAATGTTAGGCAGAAATTACAATTTGTGCTTGTAATGATTACAATATAAGGTGTTATTACTATATTAGGATAATATCTGAAAGTAAATTGTCGGTGTCACCTGAAAACTTTGCAAAGCTGGAGCCAAAAATACAAACTGAAATATATGAAATACATAGTCACATGAACACACTGGGTGAGATGTTCACATCTGAAGCTTAACATCTTAACATCCCGTGCTCTTTAATAGTCACGTAGCAATTTAAAGAGGGGAAAGAAGTGGTTTTAGATGAGTCAGTCTCATATGGAGGAGGACCTCCTGTTACAGGGTCATATAACACAACCCACACATGATTTCTTCACTGGGTTTTTCATCTCATAAATATCTAAATCTCATGACCTCTCGTGATGCTGCGGGTTTCGCAAATTGGTAACACTTTACAATAAGGTCTCATTTGTTAACATTAGTTAATGAATTAACAAACATGAACTAACAATGAGCAATACAAATTTGCTACATTATTTATTCATTTTTGTTTATGTTAGTTCACAGTGCATTAACTAATGCTAACAAATACAACATTTGATTTTATATTTGATCTAATATTAACTAATGAAACCTTATTGTATAGCGTTACCCACAAATTTAACAGTGTTATTGAATTATTCGTGTTTTTAAAGATTTACTTTTACTTTAATTGATTATGCAGATAAGCTGAAAATTGTTGTCATGTTATGGCAAAACAATTATGATAAAATAAAAGATAAAAAAATAAACTATAATATATAATAAAATTAAAAATTAAAAGTTAAAAATTAAAAAATTAAATTAAGAAAAAAAGAAACATTAAATATTAAAACCTATATTACAATACATTCTGATATCAGTTCACTCATTGTGCATAGAAAACTTTCACTGGATTAATACAATTAATTGCAAAATGAATGTTTGGAAATGTAAACTTATATTTTACATAATAAAAAAACTTATAGTTGTATTAATCCAGTGAAAGTTTTGTATGCACAAGGAGTGAACTGATATCAGAATGTACTGTAATAGGTGTATCACTAGAATAAATCAATGACAGGTATGATGTCATCAGCTGTAAAACAAAGGAATCTCTGTGAAGATACAGCAGGCTGAAATCAGTTCAGTCCGGATGAGTGTTATTGTGGTGTTAATGTTCAATTCACTATTCATTAGTTCTTCTGAAATCAGTATTCAGTTTGATATTTAGCGCTCCCCATATTTCATTAATGAGCAGAGAGATCTCAAAAGCTCATGCTCTCACACTAATCTCGCCAGGGACGCCACTGGAGCGGAAAACCAATTCAACAGCCATACATCAGCTTCCACTCTCCCTTGCTGTGCTAACACAATGTCTCATGTTATTCTAAATGAGAATACATTTCCCCGACACAAATCCCTCTGCTGGAGGATTTGAGGGGCCTTTGAGAAACTTTGGCCTTGTGCATCTTTGCTTTTTACTCATTGTATTAGATTAAGGGTGTTTGTTGGCTCGTGTTTGACCTTCAGAATAAAATTGGTTTATGCAAATGAATGTGTGGAAATGCGTTCTGTACGTTTATAACCATACTTAATCAGGAAGCCAGGGAATTATGAAGACCAAGACAAACCCTGTGTTTTATGGTTGTTTTAGGGCTGTGTGTGTTTGTGTGCGCTGGGAGCTGGTTAATGTTAATAATGAATTCTGATCTGTGATAAATAAGTAAAGAGCCATCAAGCTGTTTGTTTCAGTGGATGGCTGGTGCTGAGTGCTGTGACGTTGGGTGTTATAAACACAGAAGCTCTGAGGTGGCACACACAAGATGCAATTCATTTCATGCTGTCCCAATTCTCCATGTCACACGGGACACTGGTGGATCGAAAGAAGAGCACCGGGGAATTACTTTTGAGGTTTCATAAAGACAGTCTCACCTGAGAAAGTGCACACTAATTTTGTTCTCCGAATCTATTGATCAATTCAAAAATACATTCAAAATGCAATTCATGCACACAATGACTTCTGTAATGAGAATGTTTTTAAAATTGTGTTTAAAGCACTGATTTCCTTTATTTGAACTTCATTTCCCATAATCCCTATCGTGACTCAACGTGCAACTGCTCTTATTATTCTGCAGTTATGTAAACTGTAAAGTCTCCACACTGTTGCTAAAGTCTTGCTGGGTGAGTTGCAGGCTTTAAGGGGGTAGAAGGAATGACTGGTATGAAGTCAAACAATGCTATCAGCCCAAGGTCTGTTTGTGCTACTAAGAGGACCAGCTCACTTCCTGTTTCTGACAGATATTCACGATAAAGGTCCCAAAAAAAGAAAGGATGGCATTAGCAGTATAAAGCTAATGCACATACTCCCTCTGCTGGCAAAATACATAATCTCAACAAAAAAATAAATAATATAATAATAATAATAATAATAATACATGCATACATACAGACAGACATACATACATACATACATACATACATACATAGACATGTATGTACGTATGTTTGTTTGCATGTATGTACGTATGTGTGCGTGCATGTGTGTGTACCTACTTAACTATATTTTGGGGACAAATTTGTTCCCAGAAGTGACCAAAATCTCCAAAAACCTTCCTTTAGGAATTTCCTAATTTGTAAATCTGGTATCAAAATTAAATATATAAAGGTTTTTGTACAAATACAGAAAGTTTTGTGTGATGGCCAGGTTTACGGTAGGGTTAGTGTGAGGGGAGAGAATATACAGTTTGTATCAGTATAAAAACCATTACGTCTATGGAATGTAAACGTGTGTGCGTGCGTGCGTGCGTGCGTGTTTGTGTGCGTGTGTGTGTGTGTGTGTGTGTGTGTTTGATTATATTCACATCCACTTAAAGGTTTGTGTGTGTCTGTATATTTGATTATATTCACATCCACTTAAAGGTTTTGTGTGTGTGTGTGTGTGTGTGTGTGTGTGTGTGTGTGTGTGTGTGTGTGTGTGTGTGTGTGTGTGTGTGTGTGTGTGTGTGTGTGTGTGTGTGTGTGTGTGTGTGTGTGTGTGTGTGTGTGTGTGTGTGTGTGTGTGTGTGTGTGTGTGTGTGTGTGATTGATTATATTCACATTCACTTAAAGGTTTTGTGACCTATTTTGGACTCTTGATTGATGTTTATGACAGAAGCCAAGCCTGTAGTGTTCCTCCAACATGGTCTTCTCGCTGCTGGAAGTAACTGGGTGACAAACCTGCCCAACACCAGCCTGGGTTTCCTCCTAGCCGATGCTGGATTTGACGTGTGGATGGGCAACAGTCGTGGGAACACCTGGTCCAGAAAACATGTCAGCCTTGACCCTAAACAGAAAGAATACTGGAAGTTCAGGTACAAGGATAAGATTTTTATGAAAGTGGTGTGTGATATTCAACATGTTTACTCAGTTCACACTTCCCCAACAAAAACCAACCTTTACACTTTTTAAGACATTTAAAATAAACATTAGAAAATTAACTTCCATTGTTTGAATGTTCAGAATTCAAACTGTAACCATGTCATGATCATAATATTTATATCTTGAATTGAAATTGGTCATATTTCAGACATACACTACTATTCAAAAGTTTGAGGTCGGTAAGATTTTTTTTAATGTTTTTGAAAGAAGTCTCATGATACTTTTCTTTAGGATTCTTTGATAAATATAAAGTTCAAAAGAACAGCATTTAAAAAAAAAATCTTTTGTAACATTGTAAATGTGTGTATTGTCACTTTTTGAACAGTAGTGTATATTTACAAATTTAGAGTTTGATATAAAAGTTGACTTTTTGATTGTATATATTTAAGCATTCATTACCTCATTTAAACTCATGATAATTGTGTGAAAATAATTAAAACCTTGTCTTGCCTCAAATTGTAACATTATTATTATTCTTGCCTCACAAGCTTTGGTATATCCTTCAGGAAATGCAAATCTAGTTCTTATCTTGGGAATTCTCAGTTGGATTAATAATGTTTCATCCAGAATCCTAAGCTCAAAAAAATTCTCTCTGTGTTGTGTGTGTGTGTGTGTGTGTGTGTGTCAGTCATGATGAAATGGCTAAGAAGGATCTTCCCGCTGTGATAAACTTCATTACAAAGACAACTGGCCAGGAGCAAATCTTTTATGTGGGCCATTCCCAGGGAACCACTATAGG
This sequence comes from Leuciscus leuciscus, assembly GCF_965113295.1. Lineage (NCBI taxonomy): Eukaryota > Metazoa > Chordata > Actinopteri > Cypriniformes > Leuciscidae > Leuciscus > Leuciscus leuciscus. Next base: position 18,776,756 of record NC_138745.1, on the reverse strand, counting down.
TATCACCCATCCTCTAAGCATTTCAGAGTGATTCATTATTTTGAAATGTGGAAATGTAAGCCAGGGTGACTATTCATCAAATCACTGGTCTACAAAATATGCTGAGAGTTGTGCTGTGCTTTATGCATCCTCTTGCACTGACAGTAGGCGAATGCTGAATGTGTTATCATGTGGGAACATCTCCCAGATCACAGCTGCTACAGTACTTCTCACTTTTAGCTATGCATGACATGTGATTCTAAGCCTTATATATTTGATTTATTTCTTCTTTAACTGTTGCTGAGTAACTTCCTGTTCTTCACTCTCTTGCTTCTCAGCATTCATGGCTTTCTCAACAATGCCGGAGCTGGCCAGCAAAATCAAGATGTTCTTTGCCCTGGCTCCTGTCGCCACAGTGGGGTTGACTAAAAGCCCCATGACCAAATTGTCTGTTATTCCAGAGTTTCTGATTTGGGTGAGCAGTTTATTTAAAATGCTATACTGGCCCTGTCCCAAATGGCACACTTCAATTGCACTTGCATTCTTTTGGATTTACAATGACCGCTGCGTGTCCGTTAAGTCCACAAGACCATAGGATGTCCCATTTGTCATTTTAGACAACTTCTACCCGACAGTCAAAGCGGCATTTCGTCACAAAAGTGTGGACTCAGAGGAAGATCACAAGGGCTTAAAGTTCCATTAGGGACAGGGACACTGTAGCTCTGTAGCAAAAATAAAACCTATTGCCTTTTAACTGCCATGAAACCTCATAAGTCACTGATTTGGAATCAACTCATAAGGCACATGATTATTTATCAGCTCATATCAACCAATCATTTTTTCATTTGCAGGATCTTTTTGGAAGAAAAGACTTCATGCCTCAGAACGAATTGATTAAGTTTTTTGCCACTGAATTCTGCAGCAGAAAGCCCTTGAGTGTGCTGTGTGGAAACATCTTCTTTCTCCTCTGTGGTTTTGATGAAGAGAACCTGAACATGGTATAACACTCTTAAGTATTGTTCAGTTATGCTCTTTTATCTCAATGGATTTGGAATGTTCCTTCAAGAGTTTGTCTCTATCTTTCAGACCAGAACACCTGTGTACACAACACACTGCCCAGCAGGAACCTCAGTCCAGAACATGGTTCATTGGGCTCAGGTAAAAGAAAACTCACAGTGACATGTGCATGTGCCCTGCTAAATGTCCCTTTCCATCTGCAATACATTTTAAAACATCCACACATTATTTCCTCAAAATGAGTGAAAGCACAAACACCAGAAGTTGTGACAGTTCCTTCATCTGTCTCAGAGTAAAAAATATCAGTGTGAAGTAATAGAGCAGTGTCACAATAGGGGCTTTTGGGTAAGTCCAATTTGACATATTTCTGGACCTGCTTGATCACATTGCCCCGCATGTGTTCTCAGATGCAATCAAATAATGTTGTTTTTGTTGTTGTTTTTTTGCTTTTTATTTCCTGTTACATTTCTTTTTTTGCTTTTTTTCTACTCTAAAATGTAAAAAAATAATTAATCAGATTTCTGGACAATAAAAGGCATCCAATTTTTTTTTTTTTTTTATAATTGGCATAGAATAATAATAGAATACTGTTATTTATGTCCCATTTGGGTTGACTCATTTACAAAATGAAGGCACACTCAAACATATGTACCTTCTACTTCCTTTGTAGTTTGACCTGATTTTTAATACACATCTTGTGTTCTTTGTACAGGCTGTGAAATCCAGTAATCTTATGGCATATGATTATGGAAAAGCTGGAAATATGGCACATTATAATCAGGTAATGTTGAAGACTATTAGTACTATCTATTTCTCCCCTTAAAGAGACAGTCCACCCAAAAATGAAAATAATTAATGCTGCGTTCCAGGCAGGTTTTTGAGCACGTAAATCACGACTCCAACCCACGACTCACGACTTTGTAGCGTTCCAGGCCAGTCACGCCAAACTACCTGAGCGCAAGGAATTGTGGTAGCTAGATGTAAACATTGTATGCCAATTTCGCTATGCTGAGAAATTGTACGTTACATATATATATATTTTTTTTTTTTTTTTCATAAGCATGATCAATGCTGTCAAGTTCAGGTTTACGTCACCTTAACATTTCCATGCGGCAATACACTTTCACGACATACTTATTGTTTCAGACACATAACATTGTAATACATAATCGTGTGTGTATTATTATCATTATTATTATTATATTATTATTAATTTGACTGCAACGTTATATTGTCCTAAAGTGTATTCTCACCGTGTACCGCCTGCAGAAACACTGTATCCATAGGGGCTGCCATTGTTGTTTTGTATGGTTTCGCGGGCTATGTGACGTCAGAGCTCGTAACTGGGAGTACATCGATCTAGTACGAGTTCACGGGTGGGAAGTCACGGGTTTGACTGCCGTTCCAGTGCACTTTCACGGGTATGAGGTTGGAAAAACACGGGTTACAGGTTGCCTGGAACGCACCATAATTACCCTCATGTCTGTATGCATTTCTTTCTTCTGTTGAACACAAAAGAATTTTTTTTTTTTGAAGAATGTTAGTAACCAAACAGTTCCCATTCACTTCCAAACTGTTAAGTTACTAACATTCTTCAAAATATCTTCTTTTATTAACAGAAGACAGTCATACAGGAACTTGGAACGACACGAGGGTGAGAAAATGACAAATTTTCATTTTTGGGTGGACTAATTTCAAAGTGAACTATCCCTGTAAGCTGTTTTCCCCAATACATTTAACACACCTATCCGGGGCATTTTGGAAATACTCAAGACTCTTATTACGACAATTTTGTCTTGTTTTCTCTGTCATTCAGAGGACTAGAGTACTAAGTCAGTAGTAAAATGGACCAGTGCCTGAAGTGTAAAGGTCTCTTCTTGCTTCCTCTTCCCAGTCAACCCCTCCTCTGTACAACGTGAGGGACATGATGGTACCTACAGCTTTGTGGTCTGGTGGGCAGGACACTTTGGCAGATCCTCAGGATGTGGCTCTACTGCTCACACAGATACCTAAATTGATGTACCACCGCAATATTGAGCACTGGGAACACCTGGACTTCATCTGGGGCTTGGACGCCCCACAAGAGATGTACAGCAAAATGATTGAAATTATGAGGGAGCATGTGTGAAGAGACATTTTGATTGAGCAGCAGGTTTTATCAGCAATTTGTTTTTACCATGCTTTGAGCTTAAAGGGATAGTTCACCCAAAAATGAAAATTATTTTCTACCTCTGTTTATTCATACTTTAAGCAGATGAACCATTTGTTTGAGGTGCTGGTAACCATATCTGCAATTACCAATGTTTATTCTGTATTACAAACTGATTTAAGCCTTTGAGCCGTCACCTAGAGATTGAGTTTTACACTCATAATCAGGTGTTGCCTTTTAATGTCTTTTAAAGGACATGCACTGTTTAATGTGTTTTTCATTTTAGCTTTTACTAACCACTAGTTTACCTTACTGTAGCATTTCATTACCTTTTTTAAGGCCTGTTCACACCAACAACAATAACTATATTAGCGCCCACGCAGAAGACAATATCATTCTGTTTATTCTAAGCGCACACTCATCTGCCGCTCTAAATGGTCCAGCTCGTTATAGCAGGATTGATTCTGATTGGCTGTCAATGTTTTTATTGTTCCATCAGCTGGATAAAATCATTATGAAAAGGATCATTTATTTGTACCTTTATAACTGTAGTTTATAACTGTGTGGACTTTGCTGTTCTTTAATATTGAAACGATTTTAGAACTATATCTTTATCGTTATAGTTCTCGTCCTTGGTGTGAATGGCCATTGTGTCTTGTGTAATGGATTTTGTAAATCATGACATGAAACCCAATAAACATACATTGATGCATAAGACGTATACAGAAAATAACTTTATTTAGTGAGAGGTTTTATTTTTATTTTTAACCAACAACGTGGCACAAACTAAATCCACGATACCTTACAGTGATAAAAACAAACTTTAACACACTTTAAAACAACCTGAATATACAATACATTAAATTATCAATATACAATCTATAAGAAACTTTTACTCATTACTTTACAAAACAGTAAATCAAATATACTTAAATAGGAATTAGTATGGCAACATCGTTCACCTGAGAAAACCCAATCTAAACTCAGCTGGTGAATTGTAAAGGACCGCACTGCTTCTGCACATGAAACAAGTCTCTGCTCTCTTATGTCCTCCATTAATACTAATTTGATTTCATTAACATTGTAACAATTTTGTAGAATTGTAGTCTCTTTGCAATATCTAGAGGAGTTTCACTTTTCTGTGAGGGAGACAGAAACAAAATGCCAAACTATTAATAGAGTCATACAACAATGTGTATACAGTATGTACAAGTTACTGTAATATCAAGACAAAATGATTGCTAAATCCTCTTAGACAGTTCATGCTGAAATAACTGCCAAAACTAATTAACTTACTTTGTTCTGTATAGAAACATCTGCATTTTTATGCAATAACAATGGAACGATCCTTTGACTTTTTCTTTCGCACGCATAATGAAGTCCAGTGTTCCCCTTCTAAAAAGATGCAAAGATACACAGATTATACAATGAACATCCTTTTTGGCAGGATTATGTCTACAAAAATTGACCGATTTCTCAATGAACACTGGCCTGAAAAAGTCAAATGAAAATTTTTATACTTACATAGTCTACAGCATTAACATCCACCTTAGTGGCCAAAAGAAACTCCATCAATTTCACATTTTTTCTTTGCTTCTCTTCCTTTTGAGAGAGAACAGGTGTAATGCTTTAATATAGTATAATGACACACATTTAGGTCAGTCACATTTAAAGTCAGATCGCATATGTGATGGGCTAGAACACCATAAAACTCCACAAAATATTTCCTAACCCCATACATGAATCTCAAGGACATTCTTGATCTCACTCTGCATGCTAAGATTAATTTTTGATCACAATTTTAGCTACTACAGCAATTCTCCTCTTTTCAGACAGTAATTAGTCTCTTCTAGAAATACTATGACTGAGGAATAACTTACCATTATTAGATAACCAATTAACAAGATAGGCATCAAAATGGCAATCATCAGGTAATCCAAGAAGGAGAATGTTCTCCTCGTAGCATAGTGCAAACAGGTCCTTTCTTTCTAAAGAAGGAACACACATATTTTTAAGCAAAACAAGCAAGCTGACCACACAAACAATCATCAATAAAATGTACCACAGGGCGAGTCTGAGAAAATTATTAAAGTGAATCAAGTGCACACGGGACTCCTTCATAACAAACAGCGGTAGCATTATGATAGTCGAAAACAGAACTATTTTCTTGTCTTCTGACTAATGCAATACCTTATTCCTAATGGACACATTTGCATTGTAGTCTAGAAGGTATTTGACACTCCTGAGGTTTCCCCGTCTACAGGCGGCTATAATCGGCGTGTCTCCCGTTCCTTTATCTTGAACATTCACATTTCTGGCATCAGCCGAGATTAGTTCATGCAACTTGTGGACGTCATCATCATAAGCTGCCTGACACATGGGCTGTGGAAAGGAAGCAGCACAAAATTATTACGAAAATGTACATGAAAATACTAATAATCTCATATCTAGTACTTTAATAAATGTATAAGGTGACTAAAGAATAATCACATGTGCATGTGAAGTTAGTTAGAACCATGACTTGATATCAGATAATGGTGAAGAGCAAAACAGGTCTGGTGACAAATAACTTCTTAACACATAAACACACCCTTTCCAAACACAAAATGACAGATTAAATAGCAAATGCTACGTTTTTATTTACATAAACACTGAATATAAAGTTCCAAGAGCAGTATTGTATTTTCCTTTTCATGCTTAAGTAGGCCTAAATTACTGTATTTTATGTATTTTGTGGTGTAAAGGAGATGTAGATGTTAATGCAACACTAATGAAAATGCCAACAGAAGTTGCCATTGATTTCAACATGGACACCTCTTAAAAAATTAAGAAAAGATAAGTATAATTACATTTTTAATCAGTAGAAAAACATTACGTTGACAGTGACACGGAATTGAGGTATGAAGAACGAAACTCATTAAGTTGTTAGATATTAAATCGCCTTAATTTAGCATAACACGGCCAGTCAATTATCATAATCATCAGTTGCATGAGCCAAGCCATTTCATTTCTAAAGACATGAAGATCAAGACATGTTTCAAAAAGAGCCGGCAAAATAGCCCACGTTACTCACCTCTGAGTACAAGATCCCCATTTGGTTTCCTCTGTCACTAAAGGGAAACGAACTTGTAAATCCTTAATCAGGACTCGGAGGTTATAAAACTAACAGTCCTTTGCTAACTTGTAGAAAACCTGTGGGAACTTAAACTGTGTTAAACAGCGCTTCAAGTCCAGATAAGGGTGTGGTCATTTAGCTAACGATGACGCATACCGGCATACGCAATCCGTGTCGTTCAGGTATGGAGGTGTAGCGGTGGATTCATTCCGTTCTTGTTGATACACATTTCCTCTCAGCAACATCCAGAATAGACTGACAGACTGACTGACTGGACAGTTTTGTAATGAAACGGTTATATAATAAAACGGTTTCCTGGTTTAAATGTAAGCAAAGAAAATAAATAAATGGCCTTGTCATTTCACTCAAAAAAACTAGTTTTCTCGGTCGTTTTGGTGCATTTCTCAGATCACATCTGAAATTCTTGTTCATCCTCCACATCATTAGTCACCTGTGCACATCATAAAAACAAATTCTCGTTATTTTGAACAAATTGCAAATGCTTTAATACATCCATGCAATTAATTATGTGGCCTACAATTGTCTGTTGTTTCCAATATTATCGATTGCTTATGTCATGTTGATCAAAATATATTATACTGGTTCAGTGTTAAATAGGATACCCCTCAAAACATCTAGTTCCTTGCAGTCATTAGGCTAAATGCAAAATGGTTAAAAAGACGTTTCAAATGCGTCATATGCGTCAAGTATGTTTTCTAAAAGAAATTGTAAATGTGTCCTGAATTGATGAATTGCAGAGGAGAATTTAGAATTTCACTAATGAAGGGAAATGTAAAGCAGATCAACCAATGACACACCAGTTCACTAAAAGAGCTCAGATGTGCATCTCTTGAAGCTTCGTTTGGCAAGCATTTAAAGAGAGCACAACACAGTGTTACAAAGTCTGCCAATGGAAGAACAAGGAAAAAAAACAGGGCCAACATCCGGGAAGAAGAGTAAAAATTTGTGGTGAAAGGCACAGAGGCAAAATGAGGGAGAAAAGGCCAAGATTGTAGACATGTTTCTGATGAAATAAGGGAAATAATGTTCTCAATCATGACCTTATGAGGCGGGTCGAAAGGTACAGTTGAATGTTGGGAGAACAACCGTGTCCTCAGTCATTCAGATGTTTAGAACAGGTAATCAGACAATGTTCACTATACTGTAATACTGTAGGCTATACTCTGTTATATTAGTAGACTATATAGTCCACTTGCATTTTACATTATACAGTAGGCTAAATGTGTGACTGAATCCTGTAGTCTCTTGCAATCAATAGAGTAATGTGTAAATTTGTACTGTTAAAATGTATATATGCCATGCAAGTGTAGTCTTTTGCATTTTCAATCGTTTTCATCAAAATTGAAGCCATAGTTTTCATCTGAAAATACGGACAGAGTCTGTTATATTGACAATATGACTAAGCCTTTTGACTATCTTGAACAATGACACAAGGACTTGTCATTCTGATGGCAATGATTTGTTCATTGACAAAAATTCTTTGGAGAGTTGAACTTAGGATTTTGAGCAATTGAGAAAAACTGTAAAATGCAGTTTACAAATTCTCAGTTTTTAGCCTATACTCATAATGCATTCATAGCCTAGTTTCCAATTTCTTGGCAAACCACAATTTATCAAAGGAATCTGATTATACATTTTAGGATAACATTTTATTCAGATCCCTTTACCTTTGGTAAATTTATGAGAAAGTTAACTTATATATTCAACTATCACAAAAAAAAAAAAATCTAAATAAAAATGTAATATTAGGCCTACTATGATATAATATTAGCATATGTTCTCTTGAGGTTGGAGGGCAAAAGACACTGTTTTGTCAAAGAACTTATTTCATTCTGACATAGGCTATCCCTTTAGAATTCACAGGCTGATGTTACTAGGCTACATGAGATCTGTTTCTTTATGATTCACACATAATAGATAGATAGATAGATAGATAGATAGATAGATAGATAGATAGATAGATAGATAGATAGATAGATAGATAGATAGATAGATAGATAGATAGATAGATAGATAGATAGATAGATAGATAGATAGATAGATAGATAATCCTAAATAAAATCTCAAAGAAACCCGCATCTGCCCATCTTTATAAGAAACTTTACAAAAAAAACAAGCTCATATAATAGGCTAATTGTCATGACACGTTTTTTTATGGTTTACATAATCGTATTTTTTTACTCAACTGCTGCAGAAACGGGCTTTGATAGAGGTAGGCCTATAGCTTATTATTTAAAAGGAGATTGAGCCTACTTTGTTTAATGCATCTATCAGTAGACCTCCTGCGCAGATGCAATTTGGCGATTTGGAGGAGTTGTGCCCCATCTGGTGGACAAAAATACAAACAACCCATGTCTTTTTTTTTTCTTTTCTTTTTTTTTGGTAGCGTAACATTTGACAAAATACGTAAACCATCCAAGAAGAGCGTGTCCCATCATTAGGCTACACTCTCTTTAGAATGTAAATGAATGATCGTGGACTCCATAATCGCGCCATATGCTTGAATAAAGTTAATAATGTCTAATGGTATCTGTCAGCTTGTAAATGTCGTGATATGCATCGATTATACATTCGTCCAGTCATCCCCACCCCCCAGCTGTCACAATGGTTGCTTCTCAAAGTGAACTAGATATCGTTTTGGACAATGAGCATCAGAAGTATCTGAGAATAGAGAATCATAGAGAATCCGGATGATGTCTAGATGGGCGGCTCGTGAGGTTTTGAAACACAGCCATTCACAGCACAGCTGCTTCAGCGGCATTTGAACTCTCTCTCTCTCTCTCTCACACACACACACACACACACACAGAGCTCCGGGCAAACCATCTGACATCGAAGGGTTATTCGCTCAGAAAGACAGCAATCAGCCATTTTAGTCCTGCGCGTATATGCCAAAAAGAACAAAGCTTTCATGAGGCACAAAGGCAAAAGGCCGAGAGTTTTAGACAATAATAAAAACCTGCTCTTTTATTTACGCGAGTTGCCTGTTTTCGCGCTGGATTCTAGCATGTGCCACATGTGACGATTATAGGAATGTGGAGCATGGGATCACAACAGCCATTCATCCGCAGGTGAGGATTTTATTGTATGTAGTTATACATTTATTTTTTGGTGCTACTAAATTAGACCTATGTGATTATTACTGTTTTGTGTTTAAATTAATTTAAATTGCAACTGCAATCTTGTCAGGTGGGAAAAATATCACTGACAAAATCAATGTCATTTGTATATTTGATATGCTTGATTATATATAATGCTGTTCGATTGTTTTGTCATCTTAACATTATGGATTTTGTCTTGGAGGAGCTCCAGGTTTGAACACATTAGATGTTGATCATATAAAAATGCATTTGTGTCATAACTTTTTAGTGATGGAGAAAAGCAGAAGTTACAGGCAAGTCGTGATTTAGATGATACTAGAAAGTAATAAAGTTATAAAATAAAGTTACGTTAGTGTAATATTACGTTTACATACAGTTCTCACTGTGTAAATGGTGTATCTAATAACAAATAAACAATATAACAGCCTAATTTATTCATATACAGGTCAGGTCAACTGATATCTAGACAAACCTAGAACACAAATAGTTATGTTAATAGTCAAATATTGTGTGTGTTGATGTGAGACGCATAGTAATTGTATTTTAATACCTAATACAAACATGTTTGCAGATGTAGACATGTGGTTTTAATTTACTTGGCTCTTAAAATATGTTGAAGAACTGCTCATCCCTCCTTGAACATGCTTGTGTTTTAACCTTAGAATCTCTATTTAGACTTCCACAGAACACTATAATAAATTAGCATTTTGAAGGGCTATTTATGTCAGTCCATAGCACTTACCATTATTTTTTTAGACATCTTTTGGTATTTTTGGCATTTGTTTTTTTATTCTTAAAATCCTAAATCTTATCTCAAAGGGATAGTTCACCCAAAAATGAAAATGTTGTCATAATTTACTCATCCTCAAGTTGTTCCAAACCTGTATTAGTTTCTGTCTTCTGTTGAACACAAAAGAAGATATTTAAAAAACAATTGGGAACCAGATTGTTGACGGCAGCCATTGACTTCCATAGTATTTTTTTTCCTACTATGGAAGTCAATAGCTTCCGTCAACTGTTTGATTGCCAACATTCTTCAAAATATCTTATTTTGTGTTTTACAGAAGAAAGAAACTCATACAGGTTTGCAACAACTTGAGGATGAGTAAGTGATGATTTTTTTAGGTGTTTTATGTTTTTAGGTGAACAATCCCTTTAAAATCCCTAGTATTGTTAAAGACATGAGAATCCAGACAATTGCTGATTCATTATGGAATCCTGAATCATTTGCTTTATTTGATGAGCAAATGTGAAATTGCTCTTTAATAAGTTTACAAAAATGTTGAATATTAAACACCTTTATTATATTCGTATGATCTAGCTAATCAAATGCAAATGTACATTATACAAGGCCCTGATTAAGAGAGATTGCTCAGTGTTAAATCTGTCACATCTCCTGCACTCTAATTTGAACAGTGCATCTGTGCAACAGTGCATCAATATTTTCTTCTGTGGTGGTGATACCTTTTCCATTTGTTAATTTGCAAAAGCATGGCACTGTGACTGCACTCCCAGCTTTCAAAGTGTATTGGAGAGAGAATCTGTCCAATCTACCTATCTTTCGTGCTAAGTGAAAAAGCACACCAAGGATTTTTTTTTTTTTTTTTACAGCTGAAGATATCCATGAGTCACCATATTTTGCTGCATGGTAACAAGCTGTCATAGCAACTGTAGCACAGATTCTGGAACGAATAACCGTGTTATTTGGACCAAGACGCTGAATTATATTCGATAATCCCCATGGAAATGCACAGGGCACGGTAACCGTGTTAATAGATTAGGAAGAATAAACTAGGAATTCTAAGGCATGGAATTGTAGCCAAATCCAGTGTTGAGTAACTGAAAACAAAAAGACTCAGGCGGTATCGACCCAGTGGCCTCTTAATAGCACTGCTGTGATGCCAGATATGATGTTTCTTGCTCCTCAGCTTGGAATCATCTTGGGAGATGACAGATGGATGCATAGGGAGGATCGAAGCCTGCAAAGCAACGTCGTAAACTCACCATGGACCAGGGCTTCAGTTTCAGCACACTGGTGAGTGGCGTTGAGGGAGGAGGAGGGTGGTGGGGGACAGCTGATATCACTCGGAGGTGGGTCGCAGGGACAGAATGGCTTCCTCTGACTCACTCCTATTAGTATTCCCATTGCAGCTGCTCCGTCATTCAGATCCCTCCATCCTGGAGTGGGCGAGAGGGAAGAACGGATGTAGCCCCCTTCACACTTCGCTTCCCCTCTTCGTGAATGCGTGATCAAAATAGTCGTCTTATTCTGGCCACCCAGAATCCCCAGAGACTTTTAATTTGGCTGTCCACCAGCATTCGCAGATTTTTGTGTGCGTACTGCATACTGTTCAAAAGTCAAGCAAGCTGTCATATCCAGCAAGTCTAACAGCTTGGCAGTCCCATATTGGTGTCCATTGGTGTCCTGCTGCATGTTGATTAGACGCCCACTCTTTCCAGTGACCCTAAAACAGAGGCTCTGTTTAGTCATTAGTTTGGGAGTTGGAAGCGAACTCCGCGTGGGTGCTGCCTTGTGTTCCGGTTCGCACTAGCTGTGTGATGAACAGAGCTTATGTTGTGTGTGTCGGAGGCCTGTGATGTCTATGGGACCAAATTCCCTGTGTCGCTGGCGTACTGGGACAGATGCGGGTTCAGTTTGTCTATCTAGAGCAATTTTACTTGACAGAGCTACAAAGTGGAGAATCTAAAAAGATGAGCAGGACACAAAATAATCCTAAAAAGTATTGAAATTAGAGGGCTAAATTGTCCAAAAAAACATCACTATATGTCTCCATCAGCAATAGTATTTCGTTGCTGATAAAAAAAACTAAAAAAAAACGCTTGTCCATTACGTCACCATGGTCTCATGGTTCGCAGAGGGTTCCTCAAGACTTGTGGTATACCACTGCTCTGTGTTGTTATGGTTTTTGTTGTCCTCTCCGTTTGCAGAAGAAGTTAGCGGCCGAGCCGGATCACACTGACGTCACTCTGCCGGCAGTGGAGCGTGTACGGGCCCTCAGTAAAATGGGCTATAACATTGAAATAAATGAAGACATCGCCCCGAGGCGCTACTTTCGCTCTGGTGTGGAGATGGAGCGTATGGCAGCTGTTTATCTAGAGGAGGGCAGTCTGGAGAATGCCTTTGTCCTCTACAATAAGTTCATAACGTATGTTTTTATTTAATTCATTTATTTGATTTAATTTCCATCAATTAATTTTCCAAATCGATTGTCTGATGTAGGGTCACAGCCTTTTTGTTTTGTTTTTTGTCTTTTGTTTTTTTGTCTTTAATTTAATTTTTCCTCATATCTTCAGCCATAATATGCATTGTGTAATTCACGGCCATCAATCCTCAGCTCTATTTTCCTATTTCACTCCTGTGCAGTTTATTTGTTGAGAAACTCCCCAGTCACAGGGACTATCAGCAGTGCAACGTCCCTGAGAAGCAAGTGATAATGAAGGTAAGCCCTTGGCATGTTACTCACAGGAACTGATGGAGCCCTGTGGCGCTCAGCCCACTGTAAATCTGATTAGCATCATGCTCAATTACCTTGGCCTTGTCAGGCTCCCAGCTGCTCACATGGTGGGTTTGCCTTCTGTACATGTTCTGCTTTCATTTCAACATGTTCACATGAAAATGACTTAAGTCAAATGGCTGTTCCTTGTCACCTGATGTTTCAAACATTGTTTAAAAGACTAATTTCTGATTAAGTATTTTATAGATGTTTAAATGCATTTTTTCTCTGTCGTTTTGTGCCTGATGGACCTCTTATGTTCATTTATCAGTTCACTAGGATATTTAAATACTCCATGAAATGGCTTGACGAACAGTTGTCTTCCTATTGAAAAGGGACGTTAAAAGATGGGACATATCTAGGAACTTGTTTCAATTCATGGATTTCATCCGGTCCCTTTCCACAGGTGTATTAATCAAGCACAATGCAGTCTGCATTCATAATCTAGGTGCTTGATTTTATACACCTGTGGAAAGGGACCGGATGAAACCCATGAATACCCTGATGTGTACGTCCAAACCCTTAACCATGATAAGCTACTTACTATTGCTTGTCTGTTGCAAGTGGTATTGCTAAAAAGGCTTTTATTGAAGGTTATTGAGATCTTTATTGAACCAAAATATTTAGTGCAACATCAATGTTTTGGTTTGGAGAAAAATTGTCTAAATTTAGCTAAATATCTGCAAAAGAGTTTTGTCCACTAGCATATAAATAGCTTCAATTGTAGCAGACAGTGACTAATAACCACACACATTTCATGGGGACTTTAACCTAATGATCTTAATGTTTCGTGATGGTCCTTAAATACAAAAAAAGATGAGTAGTTTGTGTCTCTAGTCCCAGCTTTAGAAAAATCATTATGTCCCTGAAAGCTTAAGCTGGCACATATTGATCTGGTACTCGCTGTCTGTAACACAACCCCTAATGTTTATTCCATTATCTGTTCATTATGTTCAGAAATTACAGGAGGTTGCTTTTCCACGAAAGGACCAATTGAAGAGACTTCTCCATGAGAAATACAGCAAAGAACACAGTGAATATCTGAAGAGTCAGGTACATTAGACTGAGCAATTTTATCACTGCTGATTAAACGCCTGTTAATAAAATTTCAGATTCACTTTGTTATCGTGAATACCAGTCATAACGTGTTTGTGACTATTTGTGCAGACTCAAGCCATGGCTGTCGACACGTGTGGTGAACGGCTGCAGAAGATGTCTTTGATGGAGGAGGAACGGCAACGTGTGGCACAGCTCAGGAAGATGCAAATCGAGTCCGAACAGTTTCGCTTCTTTGAGGACCAGCTGCGTAGACAGGAGATGGCCAGTCGCAGGGATGAGGCTGTCCCCAAAGTGCCTGAACAAACCGACGGGTCCTGCTTATCCCAGACCCCGAGAAACCATGTACGCCTTGACCCCAATCGTAACAAACCAGCGGCCCCCATCCCCAAACCAGCAGCCACCTTAGCAGCTGTACAGAGTGAGTGCCCTCATTTAGCTCCTATTTGCTTATTCATTTTGTGATTTATTACACTGCTCTCTTTAGTCAGTTGTGTGTTTTTTTTATTTTTTTTATTTTTTTTTTAAATGGATTGTCTGTTAAACTGCATATTTGACCACTGCTCTGTTTATGTTCTCATATAATCAAATAATTAATGTTCATTTATTTACACTACTGTTTGTGGTCAGCATGATCATTTTGACGTGAGTTCGAAACCAGAGTTCGAATCCGCCTTTTTCCGAACTTGTTCTTCTCCCTTTTCCCATCACATATCAGATTGGAAAGGCATTTATTTTCAATAAATATGAAGAAAATATGTGACAATTGGAATTAAGTGCCTAACGGTTATTTAATGATAAAGTGTTTATCGGGTAGGTGTAGGGAGGGCTTTTATTGTCCTAATAAGGTGGCATTTATTTAATAAATATAATCATTTAGGGCGGCTACACTCAATATGTTATTATTGCATACTGTTTTATAATGTATTAAAATACTGAGGTACAAATAGTATCTAACTACTATTTACACTTGTTCCAAAGAAAATACTGCTCTCTATCTCTATTTTCATTTAGTGTAAATAGCATATCACTAAGAAAAGAATGCTATTTTTACATAGTTTAAATAGAAACTATTGCTATTTGCACTTAATGTAAATAAAAGCTGCCTTCATTTATTCTTATGATGGCAAAAAATAATTTTCAGAAGCCAAGCCATACTTCACTCTTCCATGTCACATGATCCTTCAAAACTTGCTCTAATATGCTGATTCGGTGCTTAATATTTTGGGGGAAACTATGATCTCCAAGACCACAACCTTTTTAAATGTATACATAATAGTTAAATGTATATGTAGAAAGTTAAAAAGAACAGCATTAATTTTGAAATATAAATCTTTTGTATATCTTTTTCTGACACTTTTGATCCGTTGTATCCATCCTTGCGTAGTAAAACTATTAAAAATAAGAAAACTTACTGACCCCAAAATTTTAAACAGTGTATTCATTCATTAACAAACATGATAATGTACAATCAGACAGTCATTAATGCAAAATAAACCCCTTCAGGATGATACAAATTTTATTTTGGCTGTCTCACTGAACATGATCAAACACTTGTGTTATTAGCAGTACTATACTGAGTTTGTTCCTGTGTGTTTCTAGGTCAGCGTGTGGAAGGCCTGAGGCGGGTTTTAATCCCACGAGACCTGACTTACAGGTTCCTTTTGCTGGCTGACAGCAACACGGCGAGAGGAATTGAGACATGTGGCGTTCTCTGTGGAAAACTGGTAAGGCCTCAGCTGATGCAAACCTCCTCTCTGTAGGTGTGAGATTCTTTTGTTCCATCAGTGACTAAGGCTGCATTTAAGCTGAATTTCCAGAATCATTATGATCCTTCCCTGGAAGTGAGCGTGAATATGATTTGATGACTGTTAATAGTCAATTGTGAACATTCTTTATATACAGTCTTTCTCATTAACTGTGGGAGCTTAGGTGTTGCACAATCTTTGTAGATACTAGGTGCGGATTTGGACTTTCTCATACAGGAACTTTCACTACACATGCAATAGTCTCACTATTCATGGGCTTTACAGTGTTTCAGTTTCTTATCTGCCAACCACCTGCAATCCATCTACTGTATATACTACAGTGACTGGCTTCGACACTAATTTGTCTCAAGTTTATCCTCTTTTTACACTCTTATCACTTGTTTTTCACCTCTCTGTCAATCCAGAAACATTCTATGTGAACCTGCTGCTCAGGTCCCATAGAGAATGAATTTCTCACCTCATTCAACTTGTTAACTTGTATCCTCAATAAACTCGTCTCCATACCGGCGTGATGACTCCGACTTCCTACCAGATGGAACTGTATAATATTCTGAATGTTCTGATCCAATCTGACTTCTGACTTGTAATGCTGCCTGGATCATAATCCTACACTGTTCGCTCATTGGCCAGAGGAGAACTGGCCCCCGACTGAGCCTGGGTTCTCCCAAAGTTTTTTTCTCCATTCTGTCACCTGATGGAGTTTTGGTTCCTTGCCACTGTCACCTTGGCTTTTTGCTTGCTTAGTTGGGGACATTTAATATTCAACAATATTATTGATCTGCCTTACTTAAGGTGGACGATGATGCAATTTTCTTCTAGAAACAAACTTTGTTGTATTATTTTCATGTTATCACTGTGAAGCTGCTTTGATTCAATCTGTATTGTAAAAAGCTCTATATAAATAAAGGTGACTTGACTTGACTTGTCAGAGGACACATAGTATAATTGTGGGATGCTGTGTCAGCCTGATATGCAGTGTGTTAATAGACAAACTGAAATCTGTGTTTTGTTGTCCCGCAGACACACAATGAGTTTGTGCTGACCCATGTGATCGTCCCCAAGCAGTCCGCCGGTCCTGACTACTGTGACATGGAGAACGTGGAAGAGCTGTTCAGTTTCCAGGACCATCATAACCTCCTGACCCTGGGCTGGATCCATGTGAGTGTCTCTTTTTTTGGCTCTCACTTATTGTCATGCAGGTGAAAATCTTGCTGTCAGACCCACACAGAATCTGAGCCTGCAGAAAGTGCCACAAGAATTTCCACAGAATTTGAGTAGCCATCATTCACACGTAATATATTTTGGGCGATTTTATTATATAAGAGAATAATCTCCATTTATCTATTTACTCTAAAACTTTTTTTTGTTTTGTATGTTTGTTTAATCCAATTCTACAGATTTAATTCATGAAAATGGGGGGGGGGGAAATCTGCAGATTTTGTATGGGCCTGGTCATTTCTAATAAAACATTATAGAGCTAAATGCTTTTTAGGCTGTCTTTGGTAGTACGAAGTTTGCACCTTGATGTTTGCGTCTTTTTTTACGTACGTCACAGTGCGCGCTTCACCAGAGAGTCGGAGAGGGTGAGTCGCTTGGGAGAAGAGAGCGGGCAAATTCGAGCAAAATGGGAAGTGCAGATTTAACTCTCAATGGCTCGAAAATGACTGGTTTCGGAGATAGGTGGCAACAGTGACGGCAATGAAGCCAAGTGCATTTTAAGCCGCAAGACGTTTAAATTGGGTACTATGGGAATGAGGGCGAATTACAAATCTCTTTTTTCTAACAGACTTTCATTTTTTTTCTTTTTTTTAACTGGTGATTCCCTGGAGGTTTGAGATTTAGACGGAGCAACTTTTCTCTATTTACGGATATGGCGAGGCACACACGGGCGAGTGATAGATGTATGCAATTCCCAGAGAAAATCATCCAGCCTGGTCTTAAATATAAACACTTGTAGGCTTACCATAGTGAATCAGGATAAGATAAAAACACGTTTTGGAAGGATTGATGTATTGACTCATTATTTAAATCGTTAATTTTAAGTACAAAAGTTACATTGTGTACCTTTAATTTGCGCATTATCAGTAGATCACCCGCAGAACTTTGCACTTCCATCTCTGCTTTTATGGGATTGCAGTTTCACGCTAATTTGCCCTGTTTAGTAAATCTGGCCCATAGTCTCCAAGTCACCTGCTGTTCATTTTGCATGGTGAATTAATATATGGCTGCATGAGAATAAGGAGAATAATATTAAATGGTGTTAATATGAATATTTGCATGTTTAACTCCCAGACACACCCGACACAGACGGCCTTCCTCTCCAGCGTGGATCTACACACACACAGTTCTTATCAGCTCATGCTACCTGAGGCCATCGCCATTGTTTGCGCACCTAAACATAATGAGTGAGTATAACACTCACAAAACTCCCACACCCTGCATTGTTCACACAACCTCAAGGCTTTTTCCATCCACAGCCTATAAAGCTCTACTGCAAATCAATGCCAATTAATGTGTTTTTTAACAATAGATTTTTGATTGTTTGAAAAGTGATACATTTAAACCTCCATGAATCATTTCAGTACTCTTGTCGTTAAAGACCAACATTTATTCAAGGCAAATAAATTCAATGAATGTCTCCCGTTTGACAATGATTGAACTACACCATGCAAATATATTTTATCTTTTGTCTTCTGCAGTAACATTGGATGCAGTAACATTTTTAATATCCAGATTGCTGCAATATAATGAAGAAATGAGATGGATGGATGGATAGATATACATATGCATACTACAAAATATTATGAGAATTTTTTTTTCATAATACTAATAATTATGTATGTATATATATATATATATATATATATATATATATATATATATATATATATATATATATATATATATATATATACCGGTGTATATATATATATATGTATGTATGTATATGTATGTATGTATATATATAAATATTTTTTTTGTATTTTTTTTTGGGGGGTTTAAAATAAATTAATATTTAAATTATAATATATGTACATTTTATACTGCCCAGCCAAAAAAAATTGCTGTTTGGATTAGGGATGTCAATTTTCATAAATTCCCATGATCGATCGTCGTTTAAATTAACAATCAATTAATCGATTAATCGTTAGCCTTAATACTGTGATATGCGTCTACTGCAGTGGCTATGACAGGGTCTGCAAATGCTGCTCAAAACGCTATATGTTCCTCACCAAATCAATTAGAATGGTTTTAAATATAAATAAAGGGCTAGTAGGATTGTAAAATGTTTCGATGTGATTGATAATTAAATTAATTATTTAATAATCAAATATAACTACTAATACAACGTGTCACCAACGCCGCCTCATATGCGCTTAGAATGTGTGACTGTTGTGGACGCGCTCTTCCTGGAACAACTGCACGCGCTGAATGAATCTGCTACCGTTAAACTGGAGCACTTTGCTAGCACGTTATTTATCTAAAAGAAACGCGTCCTATATGAGATTAATCAGATATATTCAAAATAAACATAATATTACAAATTATATCTGCACAAAATGACGCAATTCATGCACAAGTGAACTTGAACTAAGTTGTGTGCCATTCATTCAGAACTACTCATGTTGTGGACGCGGTCTTCCTGGAGCAACGTGATACGGCAACTAAACCCAAATAATTCACAATGTTTTATTACAATATTGTTCTCTTTATAATGTTATGTGATATTACAGTCCCAATAGTCATTATTAGTCGTGCACTGCCGTTTGAGCTGTGCGCGCTGAAGCTGATCTTAACCAAATGCATCCAATATGAGATCAATCAGATATAGATAGGCCTACAGAAAATAAACAGTATTACAACTTACATTTGCACAAAACAAAAGGCTGCGAATGCACACGCAAACTTATAGTCATGATGAAGGTGTAAAATGGTCCCAAACATAACTCCGGCGTGCTCGCTTTACATGTTTCGCGGTTGAGCAGCACGCACGCGCATGAAGACCTGCTTAATCGATGATCGATAAGTTGTATCGATTAAATGTATTATCGACAATTAATCGATCGTCGATTAATCGTTGACATCCCTAGTTTGGATACAAATAGGCATATGCTTAAGAGTCTATGATAGGATCATTATTGCAGTGATTATGATGTTTCTAGCATGTTACAGTATATGTTTGTTAACCGTTTTTCAAACACGAATTAATGGAGTGTATACTATAGCTTTTCATTTCTTAAGCAACCATGTTGGAAATAAAAAGTTATGCACCTCTTGATGGAAATAAATGCTTCCCTTAAGAGGTACATCAACTATCTATCTATCTATCTTTCTGTCTATCTGTCTGTCTCATTTATTTAAATATTAATTTTGATATTATTTTAATAAATGTGAATAATTAATGAGCTTATTTTATTGGAGTCCATACATGCATGCATACATACATGCACACATTCTCACACACACATAATTTAGATTGTAATTTTTCTGCTTCAGCACGGGAGTGTTCCGACTGACCAGTGCTGGAATGGGAGAAGTGGCCGGATGCAGATTGAAAGGTTTTCACCCCCACTCTAAAGACCCCCCTCTGTTCACTGTAAGAACCATTTATTTCAACTGTGAATATGAAAATCAGCATCTGTACTGTTATACCTTCTGGTGTGAGTGTTGACATCAAAAGTGAAACGCCATTAGAGAAGTGAAAAATGGCCTTTTCTATTTGCAGATTTGCAAGCACATTGTGGTGAAAGACTCGAAAACGACAGTTCTGGATCTCAGGTGACAGATGAAGAGGGGAAATACTTCACTATCAGCAAACCATTGAAAATATCTATTTATATCTTTCTTTACTTGAAGGCTTTTTTGTATTTATTTATTTTACAAAAAGGTACTGTGAAACAGAATCCCTCAGCTGCACAGTTTGCTGTGAGCAGGTTTAGTGAAGCTACTGAGATGTTCCAATGGTGTTTTGTGTTTTTTTTAGATCATCATGCGCTTTTTGTTTGTGGCCAGTTGTTTTGAAAAATATTGTGGTCAGATTGTACTATGTAATATGATCTGACTGCTGTTTTGGTTCTTTGTCCTCAAGGTGGCGTCATTTATCAAGGCATACTATGAGGCTGCTACAATGTGAATTGTTTTCAGGAATTTTTAAAAGGATGTTGTGTGTGCGCTCGTGTGTGATTTGCCTTTGATATCCATTGGTATCACTTGCAGTTCTCACTGTAACACAATATACACGGAATAAGTGATATTTCTTTTTAAAACTAACTGAATTTTCTAGTACAAAAAGATAATGAATTGCTACGAGAGTCATTTTTTGGCCTTACATATTGTATCATTTTTAGTGATTGAATGATTAATAATTATGCTTTGTAAGGCAGTAAATCTACCTTATAATAATGCAACACATACTTCAATTCAAGCTTTCAGTTCAGAGACCATTTCAGGCAAAAAAGAAAAGAAAAATAAGTATTTTCCAACTTCAGCCCAGTGACACAACATCAAGTTGGCCAGTGAGCTGACTGTTTTATTTTCCAAGTTCAGTTTTTTTCACAGTGTGGATCTGATTACAAGTGATGTGAAAAGCATAAACAAAAAAGATTGGGATCTCTTAGCTCACACCAAAGCTCCCATTACAGAATAAGCAAATACCTAAGGGCCTTGACTGCACTAATCTCAGGGTACCATTCCCTCATTTTAACGGCCTGATTTTTGTCTCCACTACTTTTATGGTTTGAGAATAATTTTTTTATTGTCATTAGCGGATGATGAAATTTCATGTATGATGACAAGTTATTATCTTATCCATGCAGTGCTGAAAGTATATCATGTATTTCTGGTACAGTGTGGCATTAGATTGTTTCTCCAGTGTGTGGCTGTGTGCCAGTGGCTTTGTGTTCAGGACAATACAAGGAGCCTTATGTGTCTGTACATGCACCCTTACTTTCCGCTCCTCATTTGTTAATAAAATGGGGGGGGGAAATCTCTGCTATGAAATTACATGACTTTTTTTAATCTGTAAAAGATTTAGACTGAAATGAAGCACGTCATCATCATCATTTTCCCAAGCAAAGTGATGCATGTAGTATGATGAAATGTGGAGCAATTATTTGCCTAGATTCATCACCACCGGTAAAAGATTGCTCACACATGCTTCAACATATCCTTTCTCTTGAACCTAATGTGCTTTTGATTTTTGATCTTTTGTTTTCCTGGTCAAACCGTTTACTTTTAACATTGCTAATTCAATTAAAACAAATTAAGTCTAGCAGGCCATTTGCGTTTGTAATTTGATTGGGTGTTTAGGAGAAGAACCTTCAAGATTCTTATAATACTAATGTGTCACAGAGTTAGCAAAATGTAATATAAATGAACAAATAGGGATAAAAAAATGGAGTTCATAGATACCAAACATGCTACACATTTGATTTTAATTAACCATGGTATGCAATTTGAAACATTAATCCAAAAGAGTTTGAATTAAAACATGGGCCAAACCCTATAAAAGGAAAATCATGAGATGGGATAATTGGATATGTTTATTTCTCAAGTGGTTATATATAGGATTAAAAGGGTTTATTTGTCATTTTCAACAAGAATTAACTGAGTCAAACCTCTTTAGAAATTATTTTGCGTCGTAAACCGTCTTTGTGTCCTGTACACCTGGTTCTGGATTATTAATGGATTAATAATGGATTATTTGTTAAATATAACAAATAATTGTGTTGTCTCTGTCTCAGAGATGAAGTAGAAAAAAAGATTTCCGTGGGTTTTTCAGGCTTGAAACCAACCGTCTTAAAGGTTTCAGGTTCTACATGACTGTAGGAGTCCTGTGCGTACAGTAATTATAAATCATTTACAGTGAATGACAATGTAGAGAAATATTTCCATTTATTAAAATGATTCATTTTACGAATATAATTTAGATAAGGTTTTTCATTTTTATTTGTGCAAACATTAAGCTCGAGTTGTTTTTTTGGTGCAGAAACAAAAGAGGTGAAATACAGTTTATTATTGCAGAGCTTTATTCCTTCATGGAGATATGATGTCCATACAGACTGCCTGAAAGCTGACATGCAGTTGTGTTACCTCGTAGCGTTTTAACACAAAAGGGAGAATGAGCCCTGTTCCTCCATGCCCTCTCCTCATCTCTGGAGTCTCGTCACCCCAAAGAATCTCCCAAATCCTTCATATTGGCAGCACATTCAAGCTTTTGAACCCATTGAAAACAACACTATATCGTCATGACTTAACATAATTAATTCAAAACATTCAAACAGATGTGGGCAGTGCAAAGACAAAACAGGGAAGTACGTTCACAGTTTACAGGCTATGAAGCAATAGCAGAATTAGGGGACCAGGAAGGGGTTGAAGGTGGCGTTTAGAAGCACTTGCGATGAACGATGGATGGTCCGGCCTCGTCGTACTCCTGCTTGCTTATCCACATCTGCTGGAAGGTGGAGAGAGAGGCCAGGATGGAGCCGCCAATCCATACTGAATACTTGCGCTCAGGTGGGGCGATGATCTGTGTACATACAGGGTAGAATCAGTGTCAGTATTTTCTGAAAAAAAAGTTTTTAGATATTTTTCTTTAACGTTTATTTTAAAGTAACATTTTGCATAACATAACTTTTTATTTCAGCTTTAGTTTTACGATAACCCTGGCTCAAAGAGAAACTGATTAATTAGAAGAAAAAAAAAGATTTTAATCAGATATTCCTAATCAGCCTGAGACCTTGATCTTCATGGTGCTGGGGGCCAAAGCAGTGATCTCCTTCTGCATTCTGTCTGCTATACCAGGGTACATGGTGGTACCACCGGACAGCACGTTGTTAGCGTACAGGTCCTTACGGATGTCAATGTCGCATTTCATGATGCTGTTGTAAGTGGTTTCATGAATGCCAGCCGATTCCATTCCTAACACAAAGCGCAAATCAATGCATTTAAGCCCGTGTATCAAAGTGCTCTGAATTCATCGTTTGAAAAGAGATGGGAAGAAAACCTCACCGATGAAGGATGGCTGGAAGAGCGTCTCAGGGCAGCGGAACCTCTCATTGCCAATAGTGATGACCTGTCCATCGGGAAGCTCATAGCTCTTCTCCAGGGAGGAGGAAGAGGCTGCGGTGGCCATCTCATTCTCAAAGTCCAGCGCGACATAGCACAACTTCTCCTTGATGTCACGGACAATTTCTCTTTCAGCTATAGAAGGCCGATGACAGAGATGCAAATCAGTGGAACATTTTTTATTTTATTTTTATAATTTAAGTAAATTTTTCTTATGCCACTGGAAATTGTTTCTTGGATATTTTATTATTTTATATATTTATATACTGTACATTCTCCAGTATATATATTCCTGTCATGACAACTTTTGGTGTGATTGGCATGATAATGTTTTTTTTTCCTCTCCATTCTGTCACCTGATGGAGATTTGGTTCCTTGCCATTGTTGCCTTGGCTTTTGGCTTGCTTAGTTGGGGACATTTAATATTCAACAATATCACTGATCTGCCTGTATTGACATCATTATATGAGAACTGATCTGAGCTGGACGATGACATCACTGTTTTTCAGAGCGGCAATATATATAAATTAACTAAATTAATAACTTTTTTACAACAAAAATTATCCATCACTGAACTGAAGCTGGACTATAACACTATTATCTGCTGTACAGTAGAAACAAACTTTGTTGCATTATTTTCCTGTTATCACTGTAAAGCTACTTTGAAACAATCTGTATTGTAAAAAGCGCTATATAAATGGGTATGACCATGTTGATATGTTTGGTATTGAGAGAATAGATCTGCTATGCTGCTGCTGCTGCTGCTGCTGCTGTGAGCAAGTAAGACATGCTGCTGCTGTACAATATAGCATTCATGTACCCGTAGCAGATCTATACAGGTGGAGCTGGGGAAGGTGGAGGGTTTCTGAAAGTGCACTGTAAATTCTACAGAAAACGCTGACCAGTATTTGAAGGTTGAGCAGCAAGCTCATTGGCTACTGATACAGCAAGAACTAATCAGCTGTGCCCTATAGAGAATGATGTGATTGCAAGCAGATTGAGTTAAAGACCTATCAGCCTGTGCCATCAAGAGTTCCATGACAGTATATATTATGATTTTTCATATCATTATACTGGTACTGTATATGTCCAGACCCACCAGTTGTGACGAATGAGTAGCCTCTTTCAGTTAGGATCTTCATGAGGTAGTCAGTAAGATCACGGCCGGCCAAATCCAAACGCATAATGGCATGTGGAAGAGCGTAGCCCTCGTAAATGGGCACATTATGGGTGACACCATCACCAGAGTCAAGGACAATGCCTGGTCAAGAAAAAGAAAGCATTTGGTAATGCACACTCGCAGCATTTTAAGTCAAATACGTGCTGTGACCTGTTTGACAGGTGAACTGACCTGTTGTACGCCCTGAAGCATAGAGGGACAGCACCGCTTGGATAGCTACATACATGGCTGGAACATTGAAGGTCTCGAACATGATCTGCAAAGTGAGAACCAACAATCAACCAAGTGCTTTCAGATTTACTGAAAAAATTTTCTTATTACCCAAATCTTCTTTTTGACAATCCCAACAGATCGATTCTTAAAATCAATCATCAAGATTGATTTTAAGATAAGTCATTCTGTGTAAGCTGCATCAATGCATATTTCTATAGAACTGTCATCTCTGGCTGAAGAAACATACAACCTGATCAGTATTATCTGATTAGCTGGTTGTTTTTAGTAAATCAAAAAATTCCCTAAAAAACTCACTCTTATGAGTCAATCCTTTAAATGAATAGTGAAAACCTGATAAGTTGCAATTGATAAGTCTGAAACACATAACTAACTGCTCTATGCTAATTCCTTAGCAGGGTCCGTTTTTATTATTTTATTATTTATTTATTTATTTTACAACGGAAAAAAAAATCAATAATAACAAGAAACAAAACAATGCAAGAACACATTAAATTGATCAAAAAAGAAAGTATAATGTATAAGGCATGTATAATGTAATAAAAAACTGTTGTTCTTTTGAACTGTATAATAATAAAAAAAATCATCTGTTTTCAAAATTAGTAATAATAAGAAATGTTTCTTAAGCCCTAAATCAGCATATTAGAATGATTTATGAAGGATCATGTGACACTGAAGACTGGTGTAATGATACTGAAAATTCAGCTTTGCACTAACAGGAATTCATTTACTTTTATAGAAAACAGTTATTTTAAACTGTAATAATATTCACATAATATTCATTTCACTGTTTTTTGTTGTTGTTTTTTTATCATATAAAACAGCCTTGGTGAGCATTTTAGAGACTTTTCTTTCAAAAACCATAAAAAATCTTACCGACCCGAAACTTTTGAAAGGTTATGTAAGCAAAACGGACATTATAATATACTTGGAACCAAACTGAGAGATGGATGGAACTGGAATTAGCATTTTTGAGTAGTTTGGGAATTTCCTAAGGGTTTTTAGAATAGCAATTTTTTATTTAAAATGAAATAAGGTCTGTGGTTAGCGTAACTTGACTTTAATATTATGTTATAGCCTACAACATAAATTACACATAGGCATACCTCAAACATTCATTTAAAACCATTGTGGGATTTTTTTTCTACTACTGACAGTCATAGCACTAAATTATAATTTTTATGCCTACATATAAAGCACACACACAGCAGCTTAAACATTCATGTTTGAGGTTTGACAGTGTGTATGTAGAGCTAATGTTTTTTTTATTTTACTTACAAACTCGTGTCACAACTAAACAACTCAACAGTTTATTTGTATGTGCACTTGTTTTGTCACAGACACAAGGCCTCTTGCTTTGAAATACTACACACTAAATGCTGCGGGTGTTGAGTGAAATCACTGTTTGTCTGGTGAAACTAATGAAGGTATATCTGATAAACATCTCAATACCCTAAGGGCTTAATGGAGACGTCAGAGCAAATGCTTGTCCGTTTTATAAACTTGTATATCCACAGATCTTACACAATCAGTTTTCTAATTCAATTAAGCTCTAACCTGGGTCATCTTCTCCCTGTTGGCTTTGGGATTGAGGGGGGCTTCTGTCAGCAGAGTGGGATGCTCCTCTGGAGCCACACGGAGTTCGTTGTAGAAAGAGTGATGCCAGATCTGTTAAACATAAACAACAGACATTAACGAACAAACCGCTATCACATCAAATGTTGATGTGGATCAAATTAAGGATGATAGAAGGGCATATGAATCACTTTGAGCACAAGTGTGGAATGTGAAAGCTGTTTCTCACAGTTTAAACAACAGATTGAGAAGGCCCGAGATAGATTAGCATCTGTTGTATGCATGTGTTTGATGATGACACCAAGTTGCGTGAAAGTGTGAGTCATAAGCAGGAATAGTTTGAGTTTTTCGGAAAAGTGCTTTTGATGGATGTAGGTCTCGAGAATGTATGTGTTGAAACAAGACTGGTGATGCAGGTGTTTCTGATGAAATCTCAGACCTTGAGTGCCATTATATTGAAATGTACAACAGAATTATGGAAAGATTGCAGCACATAAATTCAAGCCTTATGATAAGCCATGTTTGCTGAAGGAGAGATATTTTTAGTAGACTGTTTAGACGTCTTCCTTATTTGCACTCATCTTGTTTTGGTTTGTTATCTTTTGGCTTGTTTGATAGGATCTGCTTACTTTTTCCATGTCGTCCCAGTTTGTGATGATGCCGTGCTCAATAGGGTACTTTAGGGTCAGGATTCCCCTTTTGCTTTGAGCCTCATCACCAACGTAGCTATCTTTCTGCCCCATTCCCACCATCACACCCTGAGGAAAAAGTAAAACCGGTCAAGGCACGTACACAAGTCGTACACAATGAACAGCCCCCAAAAGTAAGAATGAGTTCTAGTTAATTCTATCTTAATCTCTTCTATACTTGAATGCAGATACTCTGGGATGTAGTCCAACTTTCCCTAAAACATTTGGAATCAGATCAAGAAAAATAAGTAAAAGGCGCAGGGCATAACAGAAACTTTTGAAAGGTTATGTAAGCAAAATGTACATTATAATTGAAATATACTTGGATTGCAAGTGCACTTTGCTAACCTCAAATACAAGCTCAATCATTGCATTTTATGTTGTTGTTGTGTCAAATGTACCCATTGATGTAGGCTGCAGTACTTATCGGCCCCTAGTGTTGTGTTGAGGGACGCTCACCTGGTGTCTGGGACGACCCACTATGGAGGGGAACACCGCTCTGGGAGCGTCATCCCCGGCGAAGCCTGCCTTACACAGTCCTGATCCATTGTCGCACACAAGGGCAGTACTTTCTTCGTCGTCACACATTTTCAGCTCAGATTTCCTTCCTTACTCCAACAGGAGACAATCACTGCAAGAAAGTGTCATCATTAATGTTATATACATACTTTTAAACAGTTTTAAATCCCATTTTGGGCTCCCAATTGGAAAAATGATTCATAAATGAAATAAAAAGAAAAAAAATATGAACAAAAAAAATGCTTTAAGATGTAGGGTTAGTTTATATATTTATTATAATTAGCTTAATATAAAAACATTAAAAGTCAATGGTATGTGCTCATTTAGATGGGAAATAACCATATACGTGTTAAACAACAAAGTATTCACCACACCCTTTTGAACCATGAAGAGGAATACTACAAAGAATGTAAGGTGTACCTGGCAAATTCATTCATAAACTAATTCATACTCACCTGTTTTTTCCTGTTAAGCATAAAGGGAACATAAATTGTTTAAAATGTTGCTTTAAACTTTGCTTTGGCAACATTTTGTATCGCTAACTCTAACTCTGATGTAATGCAAGAAATTATACAAAAATGCATTAATAATTTGGAGAAAATGCACACACACACACACACACACACACACACACACACACACACACACACACACACACACACACACACACACACACACACACACACACACACACACACACACACACACACACACACACACACACACACACACACACACACACACACACACACACACACACACACTTTCTAAACATCCGTCCTGCAGCCCTTACTGAGTGCACTATGGGAAAATTTCCTAATTTGGAAATGATGGAGAAGCATGTCTGTCTTTGGACTCTCCCTCCCTTTGCCTCTGCCTCTCTACAATATTTTATGAAAAAAGAGAGTGGGTGAGAAAAAGAGGGGATGGGTCAGTGGTCCAGAAGAACCATATTTAGTCATAAACCTCACAAATCAAATGAGCTTCCACAGCGTCCAGATTTTCGAAGCCTTCACCTTAATTTAACAACACACACGCGCCATCAGAGCCTTTAACATTTAGCATCATCATGAAATCACATTACAGACACTAAAGATGCCGCCTCAGACATGTAGATATGTAATAGTTCTAAAACATAAATGCTTTTAGAAAATATAATTTGAGTGTAGGTGAAATCGTTCTGCAAGAGGAAAATGTATCTATACTTTCAGAAGGCTAATCTCTAGAAACACTTGATTTATCATCAGTGTAAAAACATTACACAATAATGAAGATTAATCTTTTCTCACAAAACACCAACCAAACTAACCAACACATCTTGAAAGCAGCTTACACCTGTGCAGAAACCATTTCTCTATACAATTATATAGACAGCAAATTTCAAGTTAAAGCACTTAAAGCTTCATAAAACATTATCTGAGTCTTGCAAAGTACAAAATCGGGTAGAGAAATGGAGAAGGAGATCGAGAGAGCGAGGATGCGAGTGTGAGGTGAGGTAAATGACACTTACCCTGACAGTGCTGGGCCGGGGGAGGGGATTTAGCCACTTGGTGATGGTGTGCTACTCACTGGCTTGTGGTGTACTTATGTAGTTCCCATCCCTGCTCACCGCACCCTCCCACATCCCAAACAAGGAGCCTGGGCTGCACTCAGATCGGTAGCCTCACTCCACTAAAGCCTTATAGGGATGACTGGGAGAAAACACTCCAATCCGGGCGGCAGCCCTCCTGCCTCATCACTCAGGGCATTCCAATGGTCCTTTTTGTTTTTTTCTCCTCCGAAATTTTGGGGACCTCACCATGCAGGAACATAAACAGAGAGCTGGGCCCTGCCCTACTACTAGGACACACATCAAGGTCCACACCTGAGACAGAGAAAGAACAGCACAATGAATTTGAATCACATCATTACAGAGTTAGATCACACACTAAAAGTACCTGGGAGTGGAAAAGTTCAAACTACTATGTCTTTATGTATAAATCAACCAGAGAACTGGTAACCTGCAACCTATTTGTACACATATGGTCAAAAGTCTGGGGTCATATATATATATATATTCTTTATTTTATTTTGATCATCGTCATTCTGCCTGTGCACTGGAAGCTTCTGTCACTAGACAAATTATTTGTATGTGTAAGCAAACTTGGCAATAAAACTCATTCTTGTTCTGATATTGTGAAATAGTATTAGCTTACAATTTAAAAGAACTGTTTTCTATTTTAATATTTTAAAGTGTAATTTATTTGTGTGATTGAAAATCTGAATTTTCAGCAGCACTCCAGTCTTCTGTGTCAAATGATCCTCCGAAAATCATTCTGATGTTTTGATTTGATGCTCAAGAAACAGTTGTGCTCTTTTTTTCTGGAAACTGTAATACATTTTTTAGGATTCTTTGAAAGTACAGCATTAGCTTTAAACATAAATATTTTTTAACAATATTTTATGTCTTTACTGTCACTTTTGATCAATTTAGTGCATCCTCTCTGAATAAAGGTATTCATTTAAAAAACTAAAAAACAATTCTTAACCGATCCCAAACTTTCTAAATGGTATAGGCTATAGGCATTTTGGGCAACTAAGTATGTTTAAAACACTATGTAAGACTATAATTTTCCGCCTGAGACGACCTGTTTGGAACAACAGTATTTGCTTGACCAACACTGAAGCCAAATTTAAGGTATAGTAAGAAAGGAAAAATACAAAACAAGATCCAGTCATAGAAGGAAGTAGAACAACAAAGATATTCTAAATCTATGCTGAATTATGGAGAATTAAATCTTGCATAATCATCCAACCGGTTGCCTTGCCTGTTGATGTCTGAAATGTTAAAAATACACCCATGAAGTAATATATTATTAGGGATTCAAAGGAGTTTCAGTTCAAAGATACTAATTACAACCACAGTTTCATGTAGTTAGTTTCTATCTGTCCTTGGATCACGTGATATACTGGCTCAAGCCTACAATGGAAAACTGTCATGGAATGCTCAATCTGATTAACCAACAGTCAGATAATGTGGTTTAGATAAATGCAAAAAATTCACACAGATACATGGAACGCACAATCACAACAATAGTTTAGAGAAAGGGAAGCCTGTGATGCAACACACACGCAACTAGTTACACCAGTTCACCTTAGGCACGGTTAGCCCCTATTTTTTTCTTTTCAGATACATTCCATTTTGTCCGGGATTATGCTCAAGTAAACAAACTTGCAGAATGTGTCTGTCTCATTTTAGGCCATTTTCTGCTCAGCTCTCCTCATTCAAGGCAAGAGCTCGCGTTTCCCTTCCCCTTCAGAAGTGAGCGCAGCCTTGTCGCACCAAAAAAGGAACTGTTCTGTAAATAAGAAGAGTCTTGGCAGTCCACTGCGCTCAGAGGCATGTAAGGCAAGAAATGACCCCTCTGAAGGTGTGGTCTGGGAAATCACACAAAACACTGTCTGTTTCAGAGAAATAAGTGCATGTTGTATACAAATGTCTCTGTCCTTGCGTGTATGGAGGAAGACCCCACGGGATGGGGGAAAGGCCAGAAGAAGAGAATTGTTTTCTCAAACTAAAATAAAATCTGTAGATATACCTTATGCGCCTATAGCAGCTTCATTGCCATGTTTAGATGTACTTCAGTCTCCCATCCCAATGCCTCGTATTCTGGAAGTACAGTATGACTCAGACTCATCAGGGATAGTATTTTAACGCAGTAACATTGGCCGGCACATAATCTTACACATATTTTTTTCTACAATACAATTGCGTCATACAATTTTACCAACATTGTCTGACTAATTTTTATATCTGTTTATCCATTGGATATCACATTTACAATGTGCACTGGGCCAACTTTCCTAACTGCTTTTGAAATGTCTTTTTTCCCCTTCATCAGTGAGAAAACCACACCTTGTCAACACAAAATGAACCAGTATTTCAAGCCAATAAATCTGGGCATTAAAGGGACAGCTCACCCAAAAATGAAGCTCACTCCAATGTTCCTAATCTGTATGACATTCTTATTTTGAAAAATTGGTCACACTATATTTTACAGTATATGTACTTACAGTGTTCTTACAGTGTAGTAACCCAAGAAAGTACTGGCAATATAATACTTTTTTGGGTTAAGGTCAGGTTTAGTGGTAGGTTCAGTTAATTACAATAACTGGGTTAGTACCCAGTTATTGTAATTGCACCTAGTTATTGTAATTGTTATAATAAGTACATAGTATGTACATACAGAATTTACAGTGGATTGTAAAATAACATGCTACTGAAAAATGTCTCTATTCTTTTGCCAGTACAACGAAAGTCAATTGAGTCCAGTGTTGTTTTGGACCTCTTTTACTTTGATTGTATAGACAAAAACATTTGAAACATTCTTCTAAATGTCTTCTTTTATGTTTCGCAGAATAACAAATATGACACAGATTTGAAACAACATGGGTGTGAGTAAATAATGACCACTTTTTTGTTTTTGGATGAGCTGAGCTTGATATTGACAGAGCAGCATGTAGAAGAGTTTGCTACTGGGCGGTGGATAAAACCTCTGCTCATTTGGAATGTGCTTTGACCGAAAATGGCAAAGCAGCTGTGCTCTTAATGGAGTCCAGCCTGCGTCTTATTGGACACCTAGCATCAACAAGCATCTACTCACAAGCAGCTCTGGAATGCCTTATGACAGTAGCATGCAATGCTGTGCATTATCACTGTTCCTCAATCTCACAATCCTCATGTGCTTATAAACTCCCCATTGATGATTCAACTCTTTAAAACTTGAAAGTGCGTGAGAGATGAAAATAGAGACTAAAAGGGAAGGAAAACTAAGAGGGAGTTTTTTTCCCCATATGTCTGTATGCATTGCAAGCAATAAATTCAGTTAGCTTACCAAATGGCAAAATGCCTGCCTACCAGTTTCCTGTCTCCTAATATTATTATTTTTAACCAAAGTTCAAATAATGTCCACTCACTGCATCCATTCCTGTTTTGCCCCCTTGTGGCTATTATATTATTTTTACAGAAATCAATAGTGTTGACAGTGAGGATACTCAAGCAACTTCTTAATGATGGAATAAAGAAATATAGAAAAAAACACATACATGTTGGTGCACCTATCATTTTGACGACATTCCATAGGCGTAATGGTTTTTATACTGTACAAACTGTATATTCTATTCCCCTACACTAACCCTATCACAGAAAACTTTCTGCGTTTTTACATTTTTAATAAAACATTGTTAAGTATGTTTTTAAGCCTTTTTAATTACGAGGACTCAGGAAATGTCCTCATAAACTATGTTTATGTTGTAATAACAGAGTAATACCCATGTTAGCATACAGATTTGTGTCTTCATAAATCAGATAAACAAGCATATACACACACACACACACGCAAACATAATTTGAACGTTGGGTTTCCATAATGATGTTTTTACTGACAAACTGTATATTATATCCCCTAACCCTATACCCCTAAACAAAACACTCCCCAAAAACTCTCTGCATTCATATATTCATATTCAATATAATTTATAAGCTGTTTTCCTGGCAAAAAAATCTTCCCACAAGGTCAAAAATCAAGGTCAAAAAAAATTTTTTCAGCATGTTGTCACACTTTTTAAGTTGTCATGTGTGCTACAATGGAACAGCCGCACAGCCCAGTAAGTAGTGTAATTAATAAATTGTATAAATTTACAACATACATTTATAACATTTAAAATGTGACATCTTGCCTGTGATTGTCAAAACATTTGGTAACTAAATAGAATTTTGACAATGACTGGTAGGATACAGTTTTTATTATTGCTTGACAAAAATGTCAAGATTTCAATTCCATTCTTGTGATTTGATTCCGATTTCATTTTTTTTATAAAAAAAAATTAATCTCACCTAATGCTGTAAACAGAGGGCCCAATCTGCTGGTATTATTAAAGGTTAAAAATAACAAATGAAATTAAATATAATGTAGTTTTTGTTATAATAACAATTATTTAATGACATAAGTAAAAATATAATAAATATGTAGCCTAATATAGTGCTCAGCAAAATCTCCTCTCTAGCTATTTTTTTCTATTCAATTAACATGCTATGGTCATTAAATGGCTTTCCTGAGGTAAATGTAACGTTATGTGACATAATTGTTCTCCTGCTATTATATATTGACCTCTAATAAAAAAAGTAACAGATGAAGTTCACGTGCACTTGAACTGAGGCGGTCAGCGATCTGTCACGTCACATTTACAAGAGCCAAAAGTATTTTTGTCTGAATTTCGTAATAAAATTGACGGAATCTAAGAGCTGATAATTAGTTTAATATTAAAAGTACCTCTTTGCTCCGCAATTTTTCTGTGCGTGAGAAAATGGATGTGTGGCGTGAGAGCGTGTGAAAAGTGTCATTTGCGTGAGTCTCGTGCTCAATGCGTGAGAGTTGGCAGCCCTGTTATTCATAAATCAGTTATAGCGCACTTAATGTTTTTTCAAGTGCATATGTTCGTTTGACTTGTTTAACTTGACATCATATGTTGTTCCGCGTATTTCATCACGATGTGAATTGTGAAAAGGAAACCTTGAATAGAAAGCGGACACGTCATGGACTTTCCCCTCGAGGTGGTTGAACATGATGAAAGGCGTTTTACTTTCCACAGTTTCGCTTTGTCACGTGGATCAACACAATGCAGATTAACCAAAGACTCTCAAGGGGCGCTACATTCAGCCTTTAGTGTGATTGGGATTGTGTGGATTTCCAGATTTTCGTAAGCCTATCTGAAATATTTTCTCTACACAATTAGATTTTAAAATAGTTAACATTAATTCATTGTAGGTGCACTATTTGATACATTTGATGGTTGTTTGTCATACAATTGAAATGAGTGTTTTTGAGAAAAGTGTGAAAATCTGGTAAATCATAATGAAATGTGGTTAATCCACGACTTTACTTGCAGTCTTTTTTTTATTTTTATTCCAAATCT
Source organism: Leuciscus leuciscus (assembly GCF_965113295.1). Taxonomy (NCBI): domain Eukaryota; kingdom Metazoa; phylum Chordata; class Actinopteri; order Cypriniformes; family Leuciscidae; genus Leuciscus; species Leuciscus leuciscus. Next base: position 18,741,819 of record NC_138745.1, on the reverse strand, counting down.
TAATTTATTTTATGTTTTAAACATTTGTAAATATTAAAAAATTTGTCATTTTTAATAATCATTTGACCTAGATGATCTGTGGTCTACACAAGCAGGAAACTCATGAATGTGGTTGTGACATGTTTTAAGACACCACAAACTACCCATGAAAAATATGCCAGAGAAAAATGTTTTACATCACACACTCATTGAATACACAAATAAATAAACAAAAACAATTTATTTGGTTTCAGGGCACACATAATGTTACTCTGACTATTCTCTTTAAACTTGGCACACAAAATAAACTTCTAACCTCTTATCGCTCTCATCGGAAGGAAAATATTAGAGACGGAAGACATTAGTGTATTCACCTATTATGTGGTCATTATGTACATCTGCTTGATTTCCCCTCTGTTTCTGCCTTACATTGCGGTTCCCTTCATGTGGAAAAAAAAGTCTTGAAGGGAATTTCAAATGTATTTATATTTAGCATTACGATATTGCCAAAATATTGTCCAGTGGCACATTATTTTATTATTTATAGGCAAACCACATGCCACAGTTTCAATTGTAGACTAATTCTAATCCATACATTCAAACAAATAGAGAAATGTTAAGCTCCACCGTTTTTTTTTTTAAACAATTGTGAGGGAATAATTTTATGAATGGTTTACTAATAGTTGTTTCTGCATATTAAGCTGAGATAGGTGAAAGTATTTGAACTAGATATGAACAACAGTAGCCTTTACATTTTGCCGATACGATAATATTATAATTCATGTTATGGCAGATATTGTCAACCATTTTAATTCTACAATGCATCACAACATTATAATTTACAATTATTATGAGAAATGAATATTAATTTTGAATGATATTTAACAGTATTGGTAAATGATTAGTATTTAAAGATTAATTGTAACGCAATGGTAATCTATTAAAAAAAAGAGAAATGAGCTCTGTTGACAGATAGCAATAGATAAAAAATGATCTAATATTGACCAATATCGGTACAGATTGTGCATCCATAATGAATAATAAATGCACACTTCACCTTTAAAAAGAAGCAAAAATTTATTAAACAAGATTTCAGGAGATTTTGTGTCCAAAAATAAGACCACATGCAGAGTATCAGACTGTTACGATAATCTTGGATCTGTTGCTTTTTCTCAGAAATGAATGTTGTTGTTGATCACTTTTGTTATTTTTTGCTGGAACTCTCTTTCCAGTGAACTGCCAAACAGGCCTCAACATTAGATTTCTCAATAGCACTATACTTCGACTTATAACATTAAGTAATGTGAGATCCAAACACACCAGATGTGCGTATACAAGCAGTGTGAATCATGATATGTGTGATAAGCTTTATGTCTCCTATTGGCATCAGAATGCAAGTCTCAAGAAGAACAAGTTTGTACAAGGAAGCTTTAATTCATATTGATATTATTTACACTCCATCAACCATTCAGTTTTAAGCATGTCTCTTTCTGTCTCTTTTTTTATTATTAAACTCAGATTCAGTGCATAGCAAACACTGATAACTTCTGTGAATGAATATGTCTTTTAGAAAGCAATTATCTTTAGCAGTGTTCTGAATGCCAAACAGCTTTCATCCCAAAGTCAGTTGGTGTTCATTTGTGAAGATTAGTTTAGTGAACGAGATGTTTGGGCGTCATAAACATTTGTTGCTCACAGAGCTTATTTTCAGCATTAATCCAAAAATCAATGGAAAATATTGGCTCTTCGTCAAAGGAATTAAGGTGATACAAATGATATGTTTACACAACAACAATGTACTAAAAACAGAAAAAAATTTTCGTTGCATATTTTGCTTACAGTCGACACCATTGTCAAAACGATCCCTGTTCACACCGATCCGTGAAAATTACTAAAAACGCTGTATTATGCTGCCAGGCCAGTAGTTGGCGATGTCACTTTGTAAAGAAACACTATGTGCCCATAGACTGAACACGTAATGCGCAAGATGTCACTGTTTTAACAAATTCAAGTTTTTTGTAGTTTACATGGAGACGATCAAAGGTATCGTTTTCAAAAACCTACACTTTGAAACCCGTTTTCAAAAGTTTGCATTTTCAGGCCCCCCTCGTGTAAACGTGTAAAATTGTAATTTAAAAAAAATGTTTTTAGTTTAAAATGGTGTCGTGTAAATGGCCCTTTAAGTCAGTTTGGGTCATTTGACACAGATGTACATGAGTAATACAAGGTGTGTTGTGTGATAAGTCAAGTCAAGTCAAGTCAAGTCATCTTCATTTATATAGCGCTTTTAACAATGTAGATTGTTCCAAAGCGACTTTACAGAGATATAAGGATAGTTTAAAGTAACAGAGATTGTTTTGGCTTTATAGCAGTTCTTGAATAAAGTTATTTTCCAGCTAAAGTTAATTTGATTGATTCACTTCCGTCGTAACGATCATTAGTTATTAACTTAGGGGCCGCTAACATAGATATCATATAATAAAGGCTAGATGTCTCGTCCGCGCTACTGGCCAATGGAGGTCGACGTCCGCACACGGCGGCCATCTTGCCACAGGGAGCTCGCTCACTCGTAACATTGTGTTTTAATGGTGCGTGTACTTTTAAATAACCATAACTTGTTCAATTTTCTACCGATTTTCAAACGGTTTGGTTTGTTATAAACGTCAGAGATGTAGTTATGACACTGCATACATATGAATAATTATAACAATGGACTTCCATATGAAAGAATTATAGCCACGTTAATAACGTTTGTAAGAAACCAAACCGTTTGTAAATCCGTCAAGATTTCAGTGAGATAAGAGGATTTGTGTTCGTGCTGATCACACACCTTACTTCAGATACCACAGAGCTCGCCAGAAAGCTTCCCTGTGACAAGATGGCCGCCGGTGATGCCGTTCGAGACTCCGCCTTAAGACATCTAGCCTTATATGGATATCTATGGCCGCTAACACGACACCGTTTTAACAGGAAACTCTACACAGACTTTAAACGTGAAACCTGTGAGAACTTTGATGGCGTGCACATGCGTATTACGAGTTCAGTCTATTGGTATGCGCGTTTGAATATATGTGCGCAGGTTTGTAATTCCCTACAAACCAAGCCTTAAAAAACTACTTGTCTGGCCTTAACATTTTGATACAGAATTTTATCACTTCGGGGTAGATACGCAAAACGAATTTTCCCGACAACGCTTTATCTGTAGAGTGGTAAAGGGATCCTCCATAAGGAGACACTAGTTGGCACTTCAGCACCCCGCTATGACATCGGGTCCAGGCGCAGGTCCTTCATCAGATCTGGATACAGCCTGGATCCGGCAGGCTGTGGGAAAACCTTGGGATAAACAAAAACACAAAAATTAGCGTAGATGCCATTCTTCTTATGATGTAACGAGTACATTAGGATTTATGGGGAGTGTTCCCGGTTCCGGCTGACCTGATCTATGCAGCCTAACATTGAATTATAGAAGTCTATAATGTGTTATATGTGTGATAACATAAAACAATACGGGGAAACCAGTAATAATTATAAATAAATTAATGAGTAAATTAGGTTTTATAGTGACACAAGATGTATATAAGTTCAATATAACCAGGTTGACAGTCAGAGTGAATGATGGAGAGAGTATGGGTTGGAGTGGGTTGTTGGTTCGCAGACATTGGTTATTACATATCTTATATGGAAATTTGTAGTCTAATAAACTATTGGAAAGTTTGATTCATTCATTTAATCAGTTAAAAGAATCATAAAGGTTTCAGATTCGATGTGTTGAAGTCCCCATAATGTATAGTGTTCTAGTTCAGTTTGCTACTCCCACCCTAATTAATCCCCTTATTGTGTTTGTCACATAAGTGATGGAATATTTGTACTGGTAATTAAGAAACATGACAAATAAGTTGTTTTTTTAGAGGATTGATGGCTTTCACAACGATGTTTGTGAAATGGCCGCAAAAGATTCAGTTTTTCTGCAGTTAAAGGTTAAAGGTTGCTAAAGGTTGACAAAAAAAAAAAAAAAAAAAAAACTTTAAATGGAAGTATTTGGCCTGGGCGATGTTACATGAACCCTACATTCATATTTTGTACTAAAATAAAAGCCTCTTTAAGCAGACTGCTGACTGACTGCAGCTGCTTTCACATGCCTGTCTTAATTTTCTACCACAGTAATATATCTGAAGTTTTTTGCAGAATTATTTTTGTTGGACCACACCTCAGTTTAAGTGTTACATGATTTCCCCTTTATGTCTGTAAAAATGCTGGATATACAAGACTTGGTATGTACTGACATTGTACTGACAGGTCACATAACCAGTTACAGGGGATTATCGTGGGTTTTTATCATTACACATGTCAATCTCATTAGCTTGTAGAGAAAAAAATCCCCCACAGCTGCGAAATGGTTTCAATCATTTTAACAAGCCTTGCACTGTGAAAAGTTACACTAGTAGAATTTTGCATAAACTGCTTAGAATAGTCTTATAAGTTAGTAATAATTTTCCTTCAAGACGAATGTGGGAAAGTACAATTTTAATATTTCTCTATTTTATTAATATTCTTTGTAAATCCGTTACATGAACAGGTAGATTGGTCAAATTTGTATCAGAAAAGTAAGACCGATTAGCCCTAACTAATTTCTAGTTAGTCAGACTAGTTCTTAGACTAGTTTAGTCTTAATTAAGGAGCTATGTTTATGCAACTGGCCCCAGGGTATTACAGGCTGTTCCAATGACTAACAGGGGCCTGAGGGTCCAGGGTGGTATAGAGGGCCCCATCAACAATGACAGAAATGTCGGATAAGGCCATTGGACAATGAACACCAGGGGCCCAGATGGAAAATTGGCTCCGGGGCCCTTTCATGTCATGATTCAACCCTGAAATGATGTTTGGTCATGGAGTGAGTTCATAGTAAGCATCACACTTCAGTCAGGGGCGTTTTCTCTGAGGAGGCAAGGGAGGCAGTGCCTCCTCAAAAAATTGAATGAGACAATGATCCATATTACAAAAATAAAACCATGCAAATGTGTACAAAATGTATAAAATGTGTATAAATCACTTGTTTTTCTAAGGTAACGCTGTCCAACAGCGACACCAGCAGGTAAAGTTACAGCAGGAGGCGTGTCACTCTTGCCTCCCCTGAGCCCATTGAGTTTTAACAGACCCCCTAAAGCGTGAATGGGGGAAAGTCACATGAGAGGAGGCAGTTCATCCATTGCGCTATATGATTGGATATGATTTTTTTATGATTGAACATGATTGGTTAGTGTGATCATATCCAATCATAAAAATTCCCCCTCTTGTTATCATGCGCGATTTACGAATCGGTCTGAATAAACAAAATTACGGCAATAATGGGATGACTAATTAAAAAGTAAGTAAAAAAACTCATATCACCGTCACATCACAATCAAACTCGAAATGGCCTGAAAAAACATGATGACTGTGGGGTTTTTTTTTGTGTGAGAAATCAGCTTGGGGAAATTAAAGGTCCGTGTCTGTTATCTTCATGTCTGTGACCAGTGTTAAGCTTGATGACTGATGAAAATAAGTTGACTATTAAAAAGAACAGGTGAACATCAGTTCACAAATAAAATATATAGGTTAAATTGTTATTGCCTTTAGTTATTATTTTGGAATGAATGTAAACATGCTTAAAGAAAAACTAACTTGATGAGATTTATACTTGATTTGATACTTGAAATACTTTAAATATAACTAATTGCATAGTTAATATATAAACTACAAATATTGTATTTGGTTTCTCTCTTTTTTTGATGTAATGTTTATTTAACCAGTTTTACCGGTTTACTTGGACATACATTTTTCATGTCATATATAAAAAAACTTTTATAAATGTATATATATATATATATATATATATATATATATATATATACACACATTTTAAAAAGCTGTGAGGACTTTGCCTCCTCATTTCAGAACACCACTGCACAGCACTGACTTCAGTATGACAAATACAGTGATTATTCTCTGTGAAAGTAAAAATAGGTCCTAGTGCTGACAACACTCAATATATGTCAGTTAAGGAGTGTTTCAGTAATTTTGATTTAGTGTTGTATTTTAATTAAACTGGGTGTAATATCTTGTTGTTTTCAAGTCACCCACGCTATTTATAGATTCCATTGGGGTTAAAAGCTCAAGGCTCTTCCACCTCACTCTCATTGTTTTCCATTTTCATTTGTGGCTTGCCAGTCATTAGGTTCCCCCTTTGAATTTCCTTCTTCAACTTGCCATTTCCTTCTGTTTTATGAGTTCCTAAAGAAAAGTGTTTATTTTTGCTGGCATTTTACTGACTGCAGAAGGCATTTACCTCAGGAGTGCATTAGATCCACACTTATATTAAAAGGTTTAGTCATTTATTTTAGGTTTAAAAACATTCCCTTATTCCAGTTTAATAAAATGCAGAAAGAAACTATAAGTCGGCTTCCAGGTTGACTAATCGCAAACTCTGCTTCTGTGGCATGATCGAACAGTCCTTATTTTTCTGTGATTTGAGAATCCAGTGGACACGGTCCAAAGCATGACCCACTTAACCTGCCATTAGTGCATGCCTTTTTCTGCCCATGCGCTATATCTGCAGCCTCAGTGTTTCAGTGTTTCACCTGTATAACTGTTTGCTATTTTTATTTTCCATTTAGAGGGTAGATTAGCCTATACTTACAAATTGTAGTCGGTTACTGATTCCAAATTACATGACAGAAATTGTAGTTAGTAACATAATCCAATACATTAGACATTTAAGACAATATAATCTGACTACCTTTTGACCTAATTTATCACCTAATTTATTTTTTTGACCTAGTTTATCACATTGATCCGAGTAGGATAATCTTGTACCATATTGATATAAAAATACAAAGAGAAAGACAATCCCATTCTTTGTTAACAACATGAAGTACATTATTACATTACTTCAGGGCATCCCAAACTGGAGTTCGTGATGGAGCAGGGGTTCATAAGTTGAATAAAAAAAAAGCTAAATTAAATCATTAAAAAAATTAAAATATTAAAATAAAATACTTAGAGATGAAATATTTTAATTTGTTTACCTGCGCATGTCATGTGACTATTAACTGACATCAGAGAACCATTAACTTTTTTTATTTATTAATTTATTAATAATTAATTTATTATTTTGTTATTAACTTAATGTTATTATTGACCTAACTTATTAACTTAGAATTTCAGGAGGTACTTCAAGTAAATGTATTTCTGTTTGGGTCTCATGACCAGTCACATGACCAGTGGCTGGTCTGTGTGTGCAGTTCCAAGCCTGAAAAAGCAACATGGTTTTTTTTTTTTAGAGATGTCATTGGGAATTATTTTGATTAAAGATTATGAGGGCACATGATTTAAAAAAAAAAAAGAGAAAAATGCAGGGATAATTTATAATAAACACTGTGATATTCCATTAAAAATTGTCATTTTGTTTTCGTGAAGACTTTAATGTTATATTGTGCATTTTAAAAAATGATCTAAAAAATACTGACATCACTTTACACTTTAGCGGTCACGGAACAGAAGGAAACAGACAGGTAAATAAGTATATTAACAAGGTCTTTATTGAGCAGAGGGACGGAGTGGGACAGCAATTGAGACTGGTGAGTATGTAGTAGAGAGAATCACTGTACGTTCACACCGCCGCCGACTTGAGCTTCCAAAGTTACCGGAAGTCATTCATTTTCAATGGAAGCTGGCTTCTCTCAGCTGCAAGGAGCGTCAAATCCATCGGCGTCGCGTTTTGGGCGTTTTTCAACTTTATGGTAATGAGCTATGACGCGGTTCAGCGGCAAGCAGCGGCAAACGGCAGCAACCAATCGGAATATAGACGTCCTTCGCGCTGGCTGATTCCGGAGAAACATACGATGTAAACTTTCGTTCCTACCAAAACATTAGTTCCGAGAAAATGGAGGAGAAACTGATAATCGCTGTTGCTGGGTTTCCTATCATTTATGATATGACGTTATTTTCATATAGGGACCAGTTACAAAAGAGAGAGAGAGCCCCGGCCGCGCGCGCGCACTCACCTTCACCGTTTTCAAACAATTACATCTCGCTCTCTCTCCCTCGCGCATATTATAAATATTTTTTTTCCCGACCAAATCGGTTATAAAAATGCTGTCATTATAAAAGGTTCCTAGTGTCAATGTATTGCTTGTTTGTTTTTTTCTGTTTACATTTCATGGTGTGACACAGACTTCAGAGCGGCCAAAGCGTCAACAAACTTCCCCGTACTTTTTTGACAAGCGTCCTTGACAGGGCGGCCAGAGCTTCTTTGCAGTTCAAGTCGGCGGCGGTGTGAACGTACAGTTAGAGTTGTTTGAAGAACTTAGCTGAGTGTTAATCTTGGTTACTTGATTGTAGATTGTCGAAGAGGAGGGGGCAGGGGGCAGGGGGCAGGGGGCAGGCAGAAGGCAGAAGGCGTATCATGGAGTTCGGTAAAGGAATCCTTGAGGCAAGTATACACGGGTAGGTGGTAGGTATCATCTGTAAGTGTACATAAGAACAAGACCAGACAAGGAAGTGAAGGAGAAGTGCCTCTGTATAGTGTGTGCTGTTGATGATGTGCAAGTGCAGTGAATCATAATTCCAGGGAGAGTGAACGAGTGGGCGGAGCGTGCTGATCTGGTGACTCTGTGACAATAGCCTTATCTTCTTTTTAGACTGGCACTGTATTAAGCAATTTCATGAAATAAAGTGTTTTTAGTTACTGCGTGTAAAATGTAAATGCCTAAAAACATTAATAATCTAAGATAAAGACAGCAATTACAGCGAAAGCGGCATACGACACTCTCTCCAAATCCTTAGGAGAGACTCAGCAACACATCTTGCCGGACACACCTTTTCTCATTCCAAACATCCAATCAAAATTTATGTGAAATTATGGTGTGTTCAAGTCATGTCGGAAAGATCGTATTTACTGTACGAGTTGAACGCACACGAATGCCAAAGTCATAAATAACTAGTTGGAATCTCTGGATTTTCTTTGAGCCCCGAGTTTATGGTTAGGGGCTTGTCAGTGAGAAACATGGTGGAATACCACAATAGGCCTACTCATAGGTATTTAGCAGTGACAGTCTCAGGCTTTTTTATTTACAACAAAATAAGCTATAATTGCCTGCACAAAATATAGTAGTATTGTAATATAACAATATGCATATGTGGCCTACCGATAAAGTTTACAGTGGCTTCATAAATTAATTAAAAACAAAAAAGCAAAACACATCTGATGCAAATTTGCAAACCTAAGCTGTGCTGCCAAGTTCTTTTTAGAGAGAAGAGGCTTTCTCCTGGCATCCCTTCCAAACAAGCCACACTTGTTCAGTCTTTTTCTAATTGTACTGTCATTAACTTTAACATTTAACATGTCAACTGAGGCCAATTGCTTCTCTAAGATCATTGCTGATGTCCTTCCTCACATTGTGTTAACACACACCTGAAGGCTCCAGACCTGCAAACTGCCAAAACTTCTGCTTTTATAGAGGTGATCACACTTGAAGATGATCAATAAATCAAGAGCATTTGATTAGCAGCGCCTGGCTGTTACTTACCCTGTTCATTCCTGTGGAAGCAGTAAGGGTGCACTTAGTTTTTCTCACATGGCTTCTCCATTTTGGCCCAGTTTTTGTTTAATAAATAATGACACGGTGTAATATGGTGTGTTGTTGTTCATCTGGGTTGTATTTACCTAATTTTAAGACCAAAGAACCAGATGATTTTTTATAATGTCCTGATACGTAAACCCATAGAATTAAAAAAGGGTGCACTTTCTTTTTCACATGACTGTAGTGAGACTATGGAGCACCTCAGTTTTATTTAGAGGCCCAAACTGAGCAAAAACATGCAATTTTGTGCAGTTGCTGTTATTTATACGGTCAAAAAGTAAGATGAAATTCTGATGTAATACATCAGTAATGACATCTTTATAACAGTGTAACAAACTATGTACTTGCATAAAAAGTATAGAAAAAATCAGCTCTGTATGTCCCAATAAATATCTTATTTAGATGAAATTTAATTTCTTAGTTGTATGATCAATGCTCCGTATTTTTCATTGTGGGGAGCAAAACATCCAGTGTAATGCAATGCAATATAATGCAATACAATAATGATTGTGAGATATAGAAATAAACATTCCTTAAAATGTTTATAGAATGTACAGCTATGACGCATTTATGATGATGATGGCATCCTGGGAAACTCTAATCCTTCACAATGAACAGCTGGTGTATGGAGTTCATTAAACTGGTGTAAAGATTTGGCATGGCCTACATCTTTTTAGTAGGCCTAGACTTCACTAAAGAATTGTGTTGTGACAGTGCTCACTAAGCATGAAAAATGCACAAAGTGGGCTCAGATATTTGTGTGAATATCTTAGGATCAGACTGCCATTCTCCGGGTTCATCTGTTGTGCAATTTGAACACTACTTTATCCATTGCATCTGCATGTGCTTGTCCCAGGAATGCTGTTTTAAATGGCTCAAAGCATCCTTTTACAATACTCATAAATTTTAAAAGGGTCAAACGTTTCTCAACAAAGTTTTCAGTGAAAGTGTTTTTCATTACACAGAATTGGAATAATTTGACAATTAAACATGTTTAAACATTTTACAGTTGATACCTCCGTCAATCAGTCCACAAATGATTTATTTTTTAAATGATAAACTGCCTGTAGAAACTTGATATGCGGTTCCTGATATGCTGCCAAATTAGAGCAAGTGAAATGTTCTCGGGCGTGGAAATTTGTAAAAAAAAATAAAAATAAAAAAGGGTGCTGGAGCACTTTCAATTACAATGAAGACTTTTGGCAGATTTAAAAAAAAATTTGTACAGAAGCATGATGATTCACCTTGCTCACGTCACAAGTTCCACATTTCACAATAAGACCTGACAGTCAGACATGTGGGGATAATTGTCTCCACACAGAACTTGAACATTCCCTGGCTGAAAGTTTAAACTCAGTTCAGTATTCACCTCATTTTTAACACAAGAGCGAATGAGGCCATTTTTAACTTGAATGTGCAAGACTTCTGGTTTCAGCCACTTCTAGTTATTTTAGCTGTACGAAACAGCCCGGTATGTTGCTGGCCCATAAATGCCTGATGCAAGTGTGTCCTGATTCTGGAAACCCCCTTATGCAAGGACATTACTTAGACGATTGATTATTGTCTGAGCACAAATAGGCTACCTTATTTCTGTTAAAAAATTACCCTCACTGCACAATCTGGAAACCGCTGTTTTATGTCTGTCTTCATTTTCCTCAAGTATTTAATGTAGAAAACTTTTGGTTTTTCATCAGATCAAACCACAGTTTAGTAGGAGTTTGGCTGAGAACCAGTGTTTTCCCCTGTGGTCTTTAAGTTATGTTTCCTGCCCACAACAAAACCCCAATACTCAAGAATTCTGCTCTGACATTTTCTGCAAGTCACATAACCAGATGCAGGGGAATCTTTACCCATTACCATCAACGATCCCTATCTTACAGTGGAAAATGTGAGAGATGTTTGCTCTTTCTTTGCATCACTGTACACATTAGATAAGGGGTCACTAACCTTTATCAAGCCAAAGACCTCTTAGATGGAACAGTTTAAACCTGACCTATAATAACATATGAATATCATATTCATGTATTTACAAACTTTGTCAGGATGCTTGCACTGTCATTAATTCAAATAAAATATTTACATTTTTGGCAGGGGCACGAGACATTTAGCTGAATTTTAGCTTCTTATCTACGCTTTAACATTAGCTTGGGTTGAACCTAATATTGCCTGACGAATCTTGGTTAACATTAACATCGCTTATATGTATAGGAAGCACAATGCAATTGTAATCAAAGTATGTGTTTGGCTATGACTAAATGTCAAAATCCCCCCCAAAAAAAATAGAATGCATTTCTTTGTGTCCAAAAAAACCAAAACAAAAAACGAGTAGAAGCCAGATCGTCTTTTACAGAACTTTTACAGACTACAGAGTCTGTCTGTACTTGCACAGGAAGTTGCACAATGTGTCGTTTTGATTCAGCATCCCCTAAGGCAAGAACAAAGTCCAACCTTTTGTTCTCTAAGTACTATGCAAGTTTCATGATTAATAAGGATGTGTGTTTTGTGCTCAGAGGAAACTGAATTTTTAGCATACTCTCATTTTTTTGCGGTTTCTTCTTGTTGTCTTTCCTCTTTCACTTTTATCATCTTTTGGACACTTTGGATAAGAATAGCTGTTCGTTTCTGTCTGATTTTTGAAATGTGTCTTGTAGCAGACTCAGTGACTGTTGGTGCTAGAAGCATCAAACTTTTCACACGCATTTGGCATATTAATTTTACAGTTTCACATTCTCTGATAAGTCATCAGAACTGATTTTATCTTTTTTTTTTTTTTCATAAAGCTCGGGGTTTTGTCTTCTAAAAAGGATGTGCGTCGGAGTACCCCATACGTCTGAAAACCACACACCTGGGTCTATACAGATACAGATATCAGACGAGACATAGGGCCAGTTATCTCTTTTCTTTTATATTGTAGACTTTTTAATTTTTTTTATTGAGTAGGCCTATTCCAATTTTTTTAAACTACACCTATATAAAAATACTATTTCAAACCATGTATTCTATTGTACGTTTTAATTTTTTTATGTTGTTGTGTACTGAAAACAATTAGCGATAAACTACACTTTAAGTGCTTTTAAATGAAAAAGAATGCATACCTTTTCAAGATGTTTGTTAGCACTTAATTATGTGTCTGTATCATATTATAGAAGGCAATACATTTACAATAAAATATTGTTGATATTGTTGAAGTAAAAAATATGAAACCCCCTCATTCATGGGGAAAGGGGCATTCTGAGAAATTCTGTGCATGACACATCACATTTATTCAGAAGAATAAAAAAAAAGCCTTTGTTTCTTATTTTTTATCATTTACGTTTATCAGGGTGTTTTCTATTTTATTAAGGTATTCAATAAATGTTGATAGCATTCATTTCCTTTTATGTGTGTTTCAGCAATGGTGCTTTATCTTTGTGTTGGTAACCCCATGCTCTGTCTGTTATTATTGGCCACCAATGCTGGAAATTAATCACCAAAGCTAATCTGATGAACTTTAGTCCTTCCATTATGTTATTAATAGAACATTTTACAGCTAAAACAGATTTTAACAGAACAGAAGTTCAAATATGTAAACATATTAACATTAAATTATTAAATGACATATACAGGTCCACCAAAATTCTATCTAATAATGCCTGTATTTCTATTTTTGTATGATAAATTAAAATGTTCACTGCATTGAGATCTGTTTCAGGTTACTGAAATCAAGAGTTTACAGTGATGATAATCTTGACAGGTGTACATGCTGTATAAACCTGCTATTTCCTCTGAAATTCGTGGTGAGTGATAAACTTGAAAGCATTCAATGTCTTCTTTCCATACATGAAATGCTTTCTAAGGAGTGTACAAGATAACCAATTAGTTAAAGGGTATTTCACAGGCCGCTAGAAGAATAGGGCAGAAAAGCATGTATGAAGATGAACAGGTTCCACAAGGCTGATTGGAAATTCTGCTGATAAAAAATGTGACTGCTTAATGCTTATACATGCCCAAAAAAAAAAAAAAAAAAAAAAGAGTGAGAACATTAAAGTGTTGCTGTTTACATGGAAAACAGATGGATTAGAAGCGAGTAAAAAATAATAGTCTATATTCAATGGCCCAGATAAAGTAATTGGACACTTTAACCTTAGTTAAAAATCTATGTGTGTAAAGGTATCTAAATACTGTTTTGGGCCATCCATTTATTATCCAATCAAATACTAAATATTAACTCCATCTACCTAATAATCAAAGGCAAATAAATGCTTGGAAGTCAAGTGTATGACGGGAATTATGGAAGTTATGGGAATTCTCACTTGACTTGGGAAATTCTCCATTGTCTTTTTCAGGATGTACGTTCACCGTCAAGGGATATGAGCGGGATCTGGAGTTAATGTGAGGAAAATTACGACTCAGTCACTGATGTTTATCATTTCAGAAAGTTCCATTTTAGTATTTTAAGTTATGCATCTTCTTTGCGTCACTGGGAATTTTTTGTAGCAAAATTAAAGTGTATGGAATCTGATAAAATATTTCTTTCTTTTTTTTATTTCTTTTTTTTCTATGTATGGTGATAGAAACAGTTCTAGTGCCACAATTTCTAGGACTACGATGTCTTAATTGAAGTTATTAATACTAAGTTATTTTAATGTTGAGTTATTTTAGCTAACTTCTTTTTATTCTCTATTATTCTCTATATATTCTCTAACGTCTCTTCCCTTTATTATCTATATTATCACTTTATTCAGACTTTACTACTGCGCTATACATTTTTTTATTAAAGTATTCTTACTGTGCAAAATGAAAGTAAACACAAACACTGTATTTATAGTATTTACTTCATAGTTTTATTTCCGTTAGTTTCGTCAAATCTGTTCTTCATGATCCACACACATTGCATGTTCCAAAACATTTAGTATCAAAACAGGCTTTAAAAAAATAATAAAAATAAATAAAAAGCAGGTTGAGGTTAACAAATGTGCTTCATATAGTCCTTACACATAGCATTTTCATATCTCTTATAATTTTTCTTACAGTCACACTTAAATACAGATGTTCAATAAATAGACAGTTTCATTAATTTAACACATAAACTATAATGCAACTTTTATAACAGTTTTAGAGTCAAAGGTATTCATTCATGGAATGATAATGCACTTTTTACAAAAAAGACAAATGAAATCAGTTCATGTAGCTTGTTCCAGTTATTCAGTTCATTCAGAGTGCAGTGTCCCAAAGAGCTTGTCCCAGTGAGTGAAGTATGGAGCGTAGTTGGACTTGAACTTCTGATGGTGGACATCATGGTGTGGAGCTCCTCCATACAGTCCAAAAGGCACCAGTCTGTGTGTCGCCCATGGCAGGTCATAGCCACAGTGGTCCTCAACTGACAACCACATGTTCAGCATATGGAAAAGCATCTCTGTCATTGGATGAACCCCCAGTAACATGGGATTCACTGCAGCGAAGAAACCCAAAGACAGAGTCTCCCAAGCTCCTGAGTACTCAGTGGCCAGGGCGAAGGTGGACGTGTATTTGTGATGCACCTTGTGGAAAGTGCGGTAGAGCCAGGGTACTTTGTGATGCAGAAGATGCCATACAAAGTACTGGAAGTCAAAGAGAAGCAGGCAGGCAGCGAGGTCCCAGATGACTCGCAGGACCCCAGGTGCCATCGCTGGGTAGCTGACGGGTCTCCAGTACCAGTTCAGGACGCTCAGCGGGAAGATGTACACAGCATGGTTGTAGAGGGAGAGCGCGAGGCAGCTCCAAATCATAGTCCAAGACACGTTGGTTTTCTGTTGAATCTTGTATCTCCTTATCAGTGCTACCCTAGGAGACAGGGCATCCAGAATGACAAAAGGCAGGCAGAAGCTCATGTAGACTGTAAAAGAGAAGAGCACAGGGAAATATGGAGACCTTAGCATGGCCTCGTACTGCATAATGCAGCCCCAGATGTGCTGTAGTCCAAACATTTTAATTTCTTTGGCAGTTCTGTGTCTGAATGGCAGCACATGGCTTCTGTGGAGCTTATGTAGTCTTGTAGTATTAAAGAACCGCCCCTTTACTCTACGCTCTCTGCCCTAAATGGTTCTTCCTGTTGGAATTTCCAGGAAATTTTGTGGTAGTGTTTGTGTGTGTGTGAAGATCTAAGAGAGGTTATCTGCTTAGCTCACATTAATCAGATAGGTAATGATAAACCATCATTTATAAATATAAAAATCCTGAAATGCTGTAGAGACTGAAAACTACTTTTTTTATACAAAAAAATAAAAAAATAAAAAATGGTTTACTACAACAATTGTATAATTGAAAACGAGGATGGAAAGACAGTGTATTTAATTCACAGTACAGACATAATAGCGAAACAAACAAAAAGAGTAAGTTAAAATTCAGAACCTGTAAACGAACTTACGATTAGTCAATGGCACAGCTACCAGTTATTCTGTTTAGAAAGCAGCTCAAGGAGTAAATATCGCCCAGTCCCACTTCATATTCATATTCCACACTTTGGTAGCCTACTGTAAACCTGGCGAAATATTCATTAATCCTACGAAAATATGAATTTACGTGCGTCACCTTAACGTTTGTAGAGTAGCCTACCTAGAGGAATAGCAATGAGACAGTGGGACAGTTATTTTAGTTTTACCATGTAACACCGCCTCCTGCTGTTTATAACAGGCTACTGCAGATGCTGAAACGAGTCCAGATTTTTGCTACGTCAGTTGGAGTTGTCACACACGGACAGTGTGTGCTTGTGAAAAATGTGTAGGCTAATGGAAAGACAGACAAACAAACAAACAAACAAACAAATACTATAGGCTAGTTATCACATTAAAATATAGCCCACTAAATGCGAGAATGTAATTTATTAAGTTGAGTTACTTATTGATAAAATTGCACAGGCTATTGCCCACAGGGGAAAATTTGCAGTGTGCCTATAGCCTAATATGAAAAATAAAAATGTATGATATCCAAGTGATTTCTATTTTAGATTTATCTAGGCTATTTAAACAGTGTTTAGCATCCTACTTTACTTCATTCATTTCATTCATTCAACATGATAACCGACAACCGGACAATAAATGGACAATATAGGCTACCGTCATTATGGGTTTATGACATAAAAAAAATCAAAAGTGGTTTAGAACAACAATTCTTTTACAGCGTATCACGAAAGCGAAACTTATCTCTCTTTTTTTGCTTTCGTTTTCGTGACGTCGAATCTTTCAGAAGGCTATAGCAGTTTCAACAGAAAAGAACACATCCTCGTGACATGAGGTAGGAGAAGCACCTATTGCAACATTTATCAACTAAACGTGTAGTTAAAATGTATCCTATTGCATTTGCATGTGCTAATAAAATAATGCTGTCTAAAACACGCCTACGAAAGACCGAATAGCAGAATGTCAACATATAGCCTAATTTCTATGTTCTTCGATTAATATAGGCCTATATATCGTAGTTATTATATGGGTAACACTTTGCAATAGCCTAATGTTCATTAGTTAACATTAATGTTTTTGTAATTTGTTACAGTATTAATCTTTGTTAATGTTATTTAATAATAAAAAAAAACTGTTCATTGTTTGTTCATGTTAGTTCACAGTGCATTAACTAATGTTAACAAATACAACCTTTGATTTTAATAAGATATTAGTAAATGTTCAAGTTAATATTTACTGTGATTAATAAATGCTAAAGAAGTATTGTTCTTAGTTCATGTTAACGTAGTTAACTAATGTTAACTAATGAACCTTATTGTAAAGTGTTACCATTATATCTTTAGCATATCTAAATTAGTTTGCAAAATAATATGAGCATGGCTATGCTATTGTTAATCCTAACAAATTCCTCAGTTATGAAAATATTGTTTATTTCTTTTTCTCATGTCTCCTCCAGCAACGAAAACATGGAAGCAAAGCTCAGGCAGCTGGAGTGTCTTTTTACATGGGGTGTAGAAAAATCAGACATAAGGGATTTGAACAGCTTACCAGACAAACTCCATGACAGGGTCAAATTTTTTCCACAAAAATACCATGCCACGTATTTCAACCTTCTGGCTTTTATTAGCCACTTGGAGGGTAAAACCGAGACTGCGCTGGACTACCTTCAGAAGGCTGAATTGGCATTAAAGGAAGACAAGCAAAAGGAAGCTGAGTTCCTGGTGACATTCTCCAGCTTTGCATGGGTGCACTATCACTTACAGAGGCTAAATGATGCAGACGATTACTTGAACAAAGTGAAAAGTATCTGCAAGGACATAACGGGTTCATCAGATTACACCTGCAGCTTGCCCGTAGTACATGGTGAGAAAGCCTGGAGCTTTCTGAGACTTGGAGGAACATTCTATGAGCAAGCAAAAGAGAGTTTCTCTAAGGCTCTTGAGGCAGAACCAGACAACATTTTGTTTAATGTGGGCTACGCAACAGTGCTTTACAGGATAGACGGCATAAACAAAGCAGAAGACACTGGAACAGTCACCCAACAGCTTAGAAAAGCTCTCAGCCTGGATCCCACAAACACTGAGATCATGGTACTTTTGGCTCTGAAACTCCAGAGGTCAAGAAGACAGGAAGCCCAGAACCTTATAAAAGCGGCCCTCCGGATGTCTCCTGGTGTTCCACAAGTAACCAGATACGTTGCCAAATACTTCAGGGCTGAGGGATCCATTGAAGAGTCACTGTCTGTCCTCAAGATGGCAGTAGAGCTAGCTCCAAACTCCTCCTTTCTGCACCATCAAATTGGCCTTTGCCATAAACAACAGCTTATTCGGATGTCTGAGGAGAGGAGGGCCGGGAGGCACATTCCTGAGGCTCAAAAAGCCTCTAAGGTGGCTGAATGTATCCATCACTTCTCAAAGGCTGTCGAGCTGAAGCCTAGCAATATTTATGGCAAAGTGAATTTAGCAACGGCATATGGGGAGAACCGGCAACTTGGAGAGGCAGAGAAGATCTTTAGCAGCCTGATAGATGACAAAGCTCTCAGTGAGTCTGATAAGCAGCACTGCCACACATGCTATGGTTCGTTCTTGCTTTACCAGAAAAAGAACGAAGACAAAGCAATCGGTCAGTTCAAAGCAGCATATATGATTCCAGCCAACACCTATGAAAGGAAACAAGCTGGCAAGAAGCTCAGACTGATAGCAGAGAGGAATCTCAAGGCCAAGAAGAAAGTCAGAGAAGCATCTGAGATTTTGGCCTTCATATCTTCTCAAGACAAGCAGGAGACGCAAGCAAAAAAGGATTTGCCCAGCAGCAACACTACTCATAATGAGGAGCTGTCAAAAAACTTGTGCTAAGGCACTGAAATCTTAACTAATTTCTTGCTTGTACATATATTTATAAAAAAACAACAAAAAAAACGTATATAAGGCTATTAAAATATAAGGCTACTAATATTTACTTATTCATTTACATTTATTTATCAGATGCTTTTATCCAAAGCAACAAATGAGGAACACTGCACACTATTCATAAGAGCTAACAATATTTGCAGGACACAGTGTCATAAGTTAGAACAGTACAAAATAGCAGAAATAAAAGTAAAAAATAAAACATTACTTAGTCTTACTAACCCGACTAACTCTACTAACACTAACCAATCTCAGACCAGCACTGCTTCTCACTCAAACATCAAAATAAACCAAATTATCAAACAATCAAAAAATACCAACCCGTTCTCATACCCAAATCGTCACTTTTTCGTCACTTTCAACCATGCTTCAATATCCGACGCACAAAGCACCCTTTAGCGTCCATATGAGACGCATAACCCTACCACATACCTAAACCTACCCATAACCGAAGTGTCACATATGGACGCTAAAGGGTGCTTTGTGCGTCGGATATTGAAGCATGGTTGAAAGTGACGAAAAAGTGACAATTTGGGGTGAGAATGTGTTGAAAATACATATCTGGAACATTGGGATCAGGAAACTAAAACACAAAGTAAATTACAATTGACGAAACGCACGGAACGTTCTTAAGAACTTCCGCAATTATATAAGCTAGCTTGAAAACTTGAAATGTCACTTTTTGGTGTGTCGTTATCTTCAATGTCCTGAGGGAGCTTTAACAGCATCAATAATGTAATACTTAGTTTATAATCAGAATAAAGTCACTTTAATATTCAGGCCTAGCATTACTAGCATGAATAGTCAGGCCTAGCGTTACTGTGGAAGCAGAGCAGGGCTGAGAGCCAGAGACACGTTGCTGTTTTTACTACGCATATATAAGTCAGCCTCTGCCGCTCCTTTTGCTTTGTTTTTTATGCATATTTTATGATCAAAGTTACGATTAAATAATATCTTATTATCAAATTACCTTTATGATTGAACTAGAACTTTGTTACAGTAAAGTGCACTCTAAAAAAATTCGTAAAAATAGGGCACAATGTACTGTATTAATTTATCAGAATTTTCCGTATTTTTTTTATTTATTTTTTATTGGTGTTTTACCTGTATTTTTTTTATTTTGCACTTCAATTACGTTGTGTTTTAGGGATAACTAGGGAGATACTTCTGCATGTGACACAATTCCGAGTTGTACTTAAAAGCTGAGGTGTACAGGGTGAACAAGACTGGGGAGAGTGATGCAGTGCTGTTTTACTTGGTCAAAACAATCTAAAATATGTTTGAGTGTGGTGAAAGTTGTTATAACGTGATTAATTTGCATTAGCTTTGTGGCTGGTATGAGACACTTGTTGCACACATTGCAGTAAGCTAGATCGATATTAGAATATATAATAATAAAAAAAAAAGCTGCATGGCTTGTGTTGCTAAATGGAATGCAGTTCATTGTAAAAAATATATTGTGTGGTGGAGAAAACTCTGTATTACTGTTACTACAAATAAAGCTCTTTCTGATTATGCTATGTTAGCCACTTGACAAAATAGTGTTGTCTCTAAAGCATGGTACAAACATGTTACTTGCGCTAAATCAAGTGATTTAAACAATATGACTTCCGCGTTGAACTATATAACAATGCATTTTTTCTGTCTATAAAAGTATCCATAGTTGCTAACCTGTCTAATAAAATGCATAACATATAAAGCGTCTTTGTTGTTTCCATGGTTTCTACGAAAAAATCAAGGGTAGCATGGATATGACATCATTGACAGGCGATGCAATGACACAGGCCGTTACACTGGTTAAAATAGCTGATTTCTCTGGATTTAAACATTGTAGGAAACATTTGGGATAATGTAAGTACACAAGTCAACAAAATAGCCTATATAACATTGTTTGTGTTTTCTGGATATTTTAATCCAAAAATATTTTGCCTTCAACAGATATCAGAAAGTAACAAATAAAATATACAGTATCTATATTATATATATATATATATATATATATATATATATATATATATATATATATATATATATATATATATATATATATTTATCTGTTACTTTCTGATATCTGTTAAGCCTCATATCTACAGTATAGCTGAACATGACAGTAAATGAGAGAATTAGATATGTAGAAAAAGCATGACACCAGATACCAGATGACTGAGAATGGTTTACTTTAGACCATCCTTTGTTTAACTAGCAAATATAACACATCGCCTGCGGCAGCCTTTAGCTCTCTCTTTCCAAATGTATTCAGCCAAGGTTTCAGTTTCATTTCTGAGTTTGACCCTCCCATTTCTTGGAGAAGACAATAAAGCCTGCCCGCACTATCCTCATCAGACTTCTGAAACATTTCTCGCACAGACATCGATGTTGAGGTAAATATGCCTACAATTACAAAGTTTTTGCAGTTGTTCAACACAAAAGTTATTTATTTAGGCTACGTATTGTTGCATTATTTTCCTGTTATCACTGTAAAGACGCTATGAAACAATATTGTAAAAAGCGCTATTTAAATATAGGTTACATTGACTTTTGATTTCATATCTGATGCCATAATAAGTAACCCATTTATTTATTTCAAATCTATGATACAAATCTGTAGTAAACCGCACAGCATATAGAAATATACTTTTGCAATTTGAAAATACAGTTTGCTTAAGCCCTAAAATGCCAAAGTTTAAAATGTACTTTAAGGGGCAAGAAAATGTCCAATTTAAAAACTTTTGAAAATATTTTGGTGAAAAGAAATATATTAAAATAAAAAATATATTAATAAAAATAGCCAAAATACATGTGGAAATACAAGTAACTATAAATAATATACTTTAAAATCGATATTAGATCTCTATCTATATCTATTTTTGGAAAGTTTTTGCATATTTTGAATATCTTTCCATATGGGAATTTACTTATCTTTTAATTTTTTTCAGTATGGAACCTGAGAGAACTTTGAGAACAAAACTTCACCAGCTGGAATGCCACTTCACCTGGGCTCTGATAAAAGATGATATAGATCAAAAGGATGTTCTCAATAGACTGCAGGAACAGATTAAAATGGACCTTGGCAAGAAAGAAAGACTTGCCCGAACTTACACTGCTTTGGCATATGTCCAATTCCTTCTGGGGTTTCACGAGGAGGCACATAACAACCTCATGACATCCGTGGAGCTCCACATAGAATGCCAAAGGGATGAATTTCACAAGACTCTAATTGTAACTTATGGAAATCTTGCCTGGTTAAACTACCACATGAAGAACTACACAGAGTGTGAAAGTTACCTGATGAAGCTTCAGAAGATTAATGAAACATTTCCAACCGAGTCTTCATCTGTTCCAGGGGTGCTTGGTGAGAAGGGATGGACTTTTCTTAAATTCTCACAGAAATATTATAACAGAGCCAAAGAATGTTTCAAGAAGGCTTTAGAATTGGAACCAGATGAAGGCGAGTGGAACACTGGTTATGCCATTGTTCTGTATCGCACCGAATTTGAGAGTACGGAGTACACTTCGGAGGATTCGCCAACAATCAAGCAACTGAGACGGGCCATTGACAAGAATCCAGATGACGACGTTCTCAAGGTCCTCTTAAGCTTGCGACTGATTGTTTACAAGAAGAACAAAGAAGCTGAAAGATGGGTAGAAAAGGCTTTAGAAAGATCTCCAGATCACCCACATGTAAACCGATATGTTGGGAAATTCTTCAGGAATCAAGGGTCTACGGACAGGTCGATCACTCTGTTGAAGCGAGCGCTTGAACACTCACCCAATTCAAGTTTCATACATCATCAGTTGGCTCTCTGCTATAAGCAGAAGAAAATCCAACTTCTGCAGGAACAAAGTCACCATGCCAAGGGTTCAAGAATTCAACAGATTCGTGATCAATGCATCTACCATTTAGAAAAGGCTACCAGCCTGACGACCTCCTTCGTTTCTGCAATGAGCGACCTAGCGCTGCTGTACGGAGAGAACCACGACATGCCTCGGGCTGAGGAGCTGTTTCAGGTCACTTTCAAAACAGCTGAAGAGAAAAACGATAATTTACATGTGGTTCATTTTTATTATGCTGAATTCCAGCTACATTGCCACAAATGTGAGCCATTAGCTATCAAACACTACATGAAATGTCTGAAGATGAGCCCGAATTCAATCGAAGGGAAGAGAAGTGGCAAAAATTTGAAGTGGATCGCTGAGAAATGGATTCGGAGAAAATCGCAGGAAGGGGAGGCTTATGGGATACTAGGGTTCCTTCATAAGGAAAAAGGAGAGACACGTCAAGCCATTGAGTGCTATGAGAAAGCTCTGAGTTATGAAGACAAAGATGAGTTCCTCAGTAACCTTTGTGCACTCAGGTTGTCCTTATAGTAAAGTCCTCACAAATTATATGATTATACAATTATGCAATATGCATTTGTGTGTGCTTCATGAAATGGCACTTTATGACTATTTATGACTGTATAAGATTAAGAAAAATATTGTCAGAATATATATAATATAATGTATCTTTATGTTTTAAGATTTGACTAACATAGGCCTACATAGTTGTAAAATATTAAACATTATGTCATTGGCTACTTTTAACTGTCATACTTTATTCAAAAGGCACTTTAAACTAAGAGTTTGAAAGTTGAAATAAAATAAAATTAATAATGTATACAATGCTTGTTTGTTTGTCTGTTTTTTTATTTATTGTCCATACAGATCAAAACCTATGCTGCAGTTACAAAGCTTAATAGTTTCCTTTCAAATCCCAAAGATAGTGTAACGTAATGATTGCATTTCAATGTGGCATGCATGTTCTTCCATACATCAGAACACCCTGGAGCAAACAAGTAAAAAAATCATTAATTTAATGCTATTACGTGCCCTCCATAAAAGAAAACATAAATCAGGAGCTGGTAAAAAACAACATTTGCTTGCAAAAAGCTACCTTTAAAACTACCATCCAGACCTCGATCAATCCAATCCAAATGACAGCCTCACCCACGGATATTCAAACACATCCTAAATATTTAATATTTACTGAGTGTAACACAGTGCTGTATTTTGATTACATTTTGAGGTGTAGATTGAGTGGATCATATTTCATTCTGGCACAAATTCTACATTGTAAACTCAAGTGTTGCTTTTTAATTGTGGCACAATTTCTTCAGGTCCTTAATGAAAAAGCAATGCCATAAGTCTATTGCATTTAACATTGTTCTTTCTAACAATATTTACATGTTTTATCACTGGCAAGTAGGCAAGTTGTATAGCTCTGCTTCCTCAAATGTACACAAAAATGATTTTAAAATCATTCGAGGGACTAAAAAATTAACCGGAGAAGATTTCAACAAAAAGAAGGCAGAGCCTCTGAGCACACCTACCTATTACGTAATCGCCAAGGACCAATGGAGGTGTTTACTAGCCAGAGCAAACTTTTCCAGAAAGTTAGCATTGGCAAGCTGTTTCGAACTCCTGAATGAACACAAAACAAACTTGCCTTGCCCTGATTTTGTTTGAAATGACGCAACACAAGTTTGTTCTTCGATTTCGCTTGAAGTAGCCTATTGGGGTCTTTAGGGTAAAAGGATTGGGATTATAGGTCAATATAGAGCCTACGGTCACAGAATTCGGTGGGTCACAGAATTCGGAACAACACCGGTATTCCACACACAAATAATAATTCCATGAAAACTTGATAAGGACCCAAGCCTTCTCATCAGGCACATCGTGATTAAAGGACATTTGCAATAACAAAGAGTTGCATTTGTGAGGTCCTGCCTTCATCCCGCATCATAGTTGTGCTGAAGTTTAGTCAGATGAGCTATGTTTGTCTGATTTTCTTATTGCATGTGATCCAGCTGGGCCAGTTCATTGAGAGATTTGTCCTCTGTACAACTGCATTGGGTAAGAAGTTAAGTGACCCAGAATGCTGGCTTCAAATCATGATCATATTAGCATTTTTACATAAAGAAAACAAATAAAAAAAAACATAACTAAGTAAGATTTATAAGCTGTTATCATGGGGACCAAAAATGTCCCCACAAGGACAAGCATGTGATCAGTTGAAGTTTAAAAAAATAAATAGAAGAAAAACCTGAACCAAGCAATTATTATTACAAAAAATGTTTTATATTATTAAATTAATAAATAAATATCTTACTATTGCAACATTTTACAGTAAAATAAAAAATAGAGAATTTAATAATAATAATAGTAATAATAATAATAATATTTAATAACAATATATGTTATAATAAAACTAACATTATTATTTTATTATTATTAATAATAACAATAATTATTATCGCAATTATTATTATTTTATTATTTTATTTTACAGAACATCATTAAAATTACAATACTAACATTTAAAGTTGATTTAATTTCTCTGCTTTCAAACGTTTGAACAGATTTCTAAACGATTCTTATTACGAATTTGGGAAGATGATTTGCGCATGTTGTGTTCCCAAATGCAAATTATAAGCGACTCAAACACACTGTGAAGTAGCATTTACTGTGAATTGAAACTGAAAATGAACATGCTGAAATATGCAGCGCGTCACCCTATGTTTATGATTACAACAGCGATTTGATGATCGCACTGAGCCATATCACATTCCCACAACCACGCAGTGTCAAAATTCATTAAAAAGGGTGTCGCGCAGATGACGCCGTTTTCAATACTAATCTGCAGCGTACCCTCACATTTTCTTGCGTGCAATTAAACGGATAATCACCATACAAGCAGAAAGTTCACACAAAAAAAAAAAAAAAAAAAAAGAGCGAAAGGTCGATCTATAGTAGGCTAGGCTATTATATCTCTCTATATTAAAACATAGCCTATAGGCTACTTTAGGCTATTTAATCCACAGGAAGACAAAACTATCGATTATTTAAAAAAAGGTATAGCTCTACAGGCTATAGGAGCTACACTCTTCCAGCCTAGGGTGGAGTCATGGAGCAGCTACATTAACAACGTTTTGGGATAAATACAATGTAACTTAATGGAAAACTATGAGAGCACTCTGGCGCTGCATAATTTTGAACAGCTCTGCGTTTTTTCGTACAAGTGTGACGAACTTCAATCTTAAAATAGCACGGCACGCAGCGGTCGCAAGTCAAAATATATGTGTGTTTTTTTTCCAACAAGAGGTTAAATTAAATTTCACACAGCATCAAACTGCCAGTGTATCGAATTACATTTTGAGGTGACATCCGGGGTGGCCAATCAGATGTCAGGAGCGTCCAGTGCCACTATTGTCTGCTCTGCCTCCAAAACTGCTCGGACACAAGCAGGAAACTGATCGAGCCTGGCTGACGCTTCTTTCAGGAAACGAAAGTTATACGCAGCATACTGAGCTTGTGCAGCAGAGCTGTCCCGTATCATTTCCCGCAAGCTACAAGAAAAAGGATGTCAGAGATGAGGTGAATATTGTTTCTATATATTATTTGTCTTGATTATGAAACTAAATTACAATGGTTAATGCTATATAACAGTCTGGAAAGCTTTGAAATCTGGTCGAGGAGACCGAGGGAGAGAGACATATTTACACAAAAATGCATAGCCTTATTTGACTTACAAATACGATTTACAGGACAAAAACCAAATATGTGGTACGAAATTATAATTTATTTTCAAGTTTAAAAGGATGTTGTTAAATTGGTTAAATAAAGAATGGTAGGCTATCATCTGAATCTTATGTTGATATAACCACATAAACTTTTCATCTAGGCTCCATGTAAAAAATAAAAATAAAAAAAGGAAGAAATGTAATGGCTATTCACACAGACTCTTTCCCATAATCAGCAGCTATGACGGTGCAGCTTTCTCTTGGTTTCTACTGAATATAAGCAGGGCTGGGCCAGGTAAATCAGAGGCTGCTCACTGCAGAGCAAATGGGTGGAGCTTATGTCTAGCTCCCCCTCACTAGACGTCCAGCGAGGAGGAGCGAATGTAATTTGGTCCTAATAGGTGGAGATACAGTATCCAACCACACCCTAACCCCTACCCACAACTCTATCCCTCCACCCCATTAGACGTCCAGAGAGGTGGAGCTGGGTGACATTTGACTCTGCAGTGAGAGCCACTTGGGTAAATCCCTTGATGGCAAACTTCTTGCAAACTAAGGCCACTGCTGGAAGAAATATTCCTACGGTCTGCAGGGGGCGCACTCTTTGCATCCACATTTACTAGTAGAGTGGTGGGATATACTGATGAGCCATTATGAGTCTATGACCTGTCAGAGATAAAGCGAATATCGTTGATTATCTCCTAACAAGGCCACATATTAAGGTCTGGTTAGATTAGATGGTAAGCAAACAATCAGTTCTTGTAATCAACGTGATGGATGCAGGAGAAATGGGCCTTTAAAGTACTGAGAAAAGTTGACACAGGCAAGAGTATCTCTGAAACGGCAAGGCTTGTGGGTTGCTCCCGGTCAGCAGTGGTGAGAATTTACCAGCAGTGGTCCGCGGAGGCATAAACCACAAACAGGCAACAGGGTGTTGTGCGCCCAAGGCTCATCCATGCACAAGGGCAACGACGCGTATCCTGTCTGGTCCGAGCCAACAGAAGGTCTACTCTAAGGTCTACTAAATCTCACAAAATTGTATTAATGGTTATGGAAGAAAAGTGTCAAAACCATATACTGTAAAACAATATGGACGTAATGTCCATGAAGTCACCCGTAGTTTTCTGAAGAGCATTTTTGAAGCCCAAAGTGGGCGGAGCCAGCCATCGCCATCGCCATCTTGGCAGTGCGTCACCGCGCGTCATTCCTGGATAACCGAAAATGGGCAAAGGGGCGAGAATAGCTGAGGGCTAACTGACAGCAGACAAACGGCTAGTAGTGACAGCAGCGGCAATCCACCTGTCACTCGAGTGGCCACGCCCTCAATTATGCAGAACTTTAAGGCTTAATATAATTTAAACGGATGAGTTATATATTAAAAAAATCACCCCCCTCACAGTTGTCATGAAGGGCAGAATTAGTTATATAGACCAAAAGCACTTTTTGTACCAGGCTGTAAACATATTTTTTGTGCTGTAAAGTTGGGCATAATAACATGGGGGGGGGGGGGGGCTATGGGATTGACTCTCTTTGAATTCATTTTCCTGTTTTCACTGTAAAGCTGCTTTAAAACAATCTGTATTGTATAAAGTGCTGTATAAATAAAGGTGACCTGACTTGACTTCATGACAATGGTGTTCCCTGGTGGAAGTGGCCTCTTTCAGCAGGGTAATGTTTAAAACTAGATTAAAGTCGCATCTCTTCAGCCAGGCATTCATATAATCCTACAGTTCAAACTACAATCCGGCCTCTATCCAATGCCAGAGGAGAACTGGCCCCCGACTGAGCCTGGGTTCTCCCAAGGTTTTTTTTCTCCATTAAGGCACCTGATGGAGTTTTAGGACACCATTAGGTCACTTGATGGAGTTTTTCGGTTCCTTGCCACTGTTGCCTTTGGCTTGCTCAGTTGGGGATATTTTGGGGATATCTAATTTAATTTTATCAATCAATAAATTCCTCTTGAAACAAACTTTGTTGTATTATTTTAATTTAATACTGTGAAGCTGCTTTGATGCAATCTGTATTGTGAAAAGCGCTATACAAATAAACTTGACTTGACTTGACTTAATGAGTTGTTCATTTCATAATGAGTTTGCTAATTCATTTGTTTTCTTGTCAGTTCAATCCAGGAGAGTTTACAACCAAAACTGGATCAGCTGGAGTGTCACTTCACTTGGAACATTAAAAAAGTTGATCTAGTCTTAACAGATATCGTCAAGAGGCTTGAGGAACAGGTCGAGATGGGTCTAGGAGGGGAGCTAGGAGTCGCACGAACTCACTGCTCTTTAGGATATGTGAAATTCCTTCTTGAGCACAAAGAAAGGGCCCTTACCCACCTGTTGAAATCTGAGTCACTCATTAAAGAAAACCTTGGAGAGAACTGTGACAAGACTCTAATTGTCACCTATGGAAATTTAGCCTGGATAAACTATCACATGAAGAACTACACAGAGTGTGAAAGTTACCTGATGAAGCTTCAGAAGATTAATGAAACATTTCCAACCGAGTCTTCATCTGTTCCAGAGGTGCTTGGTGAGAAAGGATGGGCCTATCTTAAATTCTCTCGCAAATATTATGACAGAGCCGTAGAAGTTTTCCAGAAGGCCGTGGAACTGGATCCAGAAAATAGCGAGTGGAACGCTGGTTATGCCATTGCTCTGTTTCGCATTGAATCTGGTACATCTTGCACTGTGGATTCACCTGCGATCAAACAGCTGAGACTGGCCCTTGACGACAACCCAGATGATGATGCCTTGAGAATTCTTCTAGGACTTAAACTTTTGTTATGTTCCAAAAAGTTGATGAATGAGTCTGAGAAACTAATGGAGACAGCTCTGAATGGCTCTCCAGAAGATCCACATGTCATGAGGTATGTTGGGAAATACTTCAGGAATCAAGGATCTGTAGACAAGTCCATTGAACTGCTGAAGAAATTACTTAAAAGATCACCAGACTCAGGTTTCATACATCATCAATTAGCAATGTGCTACAAGACCAAGAAAATTAATTTACAGAAAGAAAAACGACTAGACAGAGGAAGCCAGACTGAGGTAAACTATGCACGAAATCAGTGCATTTACTACTTAGAAAAGGCAACTTCTCTGAAAGCTTACTTTATCATTGCCATGTGTGAGCTTGCACTTCAATACGGAGAGAAAGGTGAAGTGTCCAAGGCAGACAGTCTGTTTCACAGAACATTTAAGACAGCTGGAGAGAAAAATGATAGTGTGCATGTAGTGCATTATTACTATGCTGAGTTCCAGCTGTACAGCTTTAGATGTAAGGACTTAGCAATCAAGCACTACAAGGAGTGTTTGGAAATGAATCCACATTCTAGTGAGGGGGAAAGAAGTGCAAAGAAACTGATGAACATTGCCCAGAGATGGATCAAGGTTCGCCCAGGTGATTGGAAGGCCAATGAAATACTGGGATTCATTTATAAAATAAAAGGGGAAATGTTTGGGCACACCAAAAGCTATTCGGCCACTTCAGATAGCGAAGAAGATGATGAATACCATAGTAATCTTAGTGAGTACCTTAAAGGATGCACAATTAATGATTAAAAAACCAATGGGCCTTAATTGCGCTCAGAAAACATGTGCATAGACACATAAATGTGTTCTTACTTTCGCTCTAATGAAATCCTGGTGAATCCTCATGATGAATCCAGGTGATTCCAACTGAGGGTGTCCCCGCAGCTAATTTGCATAAAACATGCCCAAACTATGTCCATATAAAGGCATTGTGTCTCACATCTCTCTTTTTCTTGCTAGCTTGCTCCCTCTCTCATGCAAGCTCACTTCCGCTTGAGAGGAAGATCTTTGAGTAAAGCGTTGTATTTTCAAAACCAGATAAAGACATATGGTGAATTCAGGTAAAGTGGGCTATTTAACCTCTAGTAATTGTACACAAATTCATTAATAAATTGACATTCACTGGTTATTTTATAATTTACCATGTATAAAAAATAAAAATAAAAATAAAACCGCAACAAGTGTCTAATCAGAGTCAAAGAGGATGACTCCAACTGTAAACTGTGTTTTAAGAAAATGTAGAATTCATTAATTCATTAATTCACATATTCATTAATTTTGTTAGCCTATTTTTTGCATCATATGTTATAATCCATTTTTTTACATGTTGTAGAGTTAATTTTCATCAAAATTCTGTTACACTTATGCATGTTCTACATTTATGCATTTCACAGATGCTTTAAAGGTATTCTCCTGCATTCTCTTACGACAGAGCCCATGACCCTGGCATTGTTAACGCCACGCATTTGAGCTACAGTTGTTTCACAAAAGCCAGATATACTATACTTGCAAATAAGTATACAAATTTAACAGTCTGAAGGGTAAAAATCCAAAACAGTTCACGTCTCTGTAAGAGCAATTCAATATCGCCCCCTCTTTTAATCTTTTAAATTCCTAACCCGTTTATACACAATCAACGGAGGATGCTGAAAAATTTTGCTCATCAGAAGACAACAAATGCCAGTGCTTTTTCATTTTGAAAATGAAAAGTTTCATTTGAATATGGTGTTCAGTAATGAGTATTTTAATGTGTCATTGTAGGGAACACATTGTAGGAATGTTGGATGTGTCATTATAAGTGCAATTATAATTTGTGTTAACATGTGGGCTTTAGTTATACATTAAACTTGTATCACTTTTACATATACACAACAGAAAATATTTGATGCAAAATCTTTTTGTGTGCTTTTTGTGTTTGAAAATTTAAAAAATGACCTGCCTGTATTGATTTTACCAATAAATAATGTCACTTGATGTCATGTATCATTCTGTAAGTTCATTTGAGCAAAAGGGTTTGTTTCACAGGATACACTCATCACAATCATGTTGGTTGTCAGACTGATGTTGGTATTGTATTATTAAATTAAATTGAACATGACACATTACTGACAGTGGCGTATTTTGTCTCTGGTACTACCGTGAACCAGCTAAAGTATCACTGAAGAACTGTTAAAGTGTAGCAAACTCATGATCATAACAAAAGGCATTACTGAGCAAAAATACCATACGATTTTAAAACCCTTTGAAGAACAGGAGCAAAGTCCTCTGGAGTTTTATAGAGTCCCCCTCAGCATTAAACGATATAATGAGGCGATATAGGAGCACATGGCTACGTCATAAATCTTTCCACCCCATGATAACAGCACAAAAATACTATTCAAATTATAATTTGAAAAATACTTTAATTAAAAAAGCCTTTATATGAACTGCCTGCAGCACAGGTATTTGACAACCATCTGTGGTTCCCAATGGTTTACAACACACAGTTTAGAATTATGTAATTAATTTACAACAAAACAAAGGAATAATGCCTTTATCTCAGTGCCAATTTATTTTCTGCCAAATAATTTTTGTAAATTAGAATGTGTGCAAAGGATTGTGGTGATTGGAGGACACAACGGACACACATGTGAAATACATTTTCATACAATTACAGTAAAATTATTTTTAGTGAGCAATTATTGATTTATCATAATTTTGATGTGAAAACGTTCATACACAGATTTAAAGTTGTGCAGAGTGAAGGAGACTCAATAACAAGTGACGATAGTGGTTAGTTACCTCTGATATTTTTCTTTTTACTTTACAGATCTGTTTAATTTATTCAGTTAGAATGGTAGAATTTGTGCATCTGTGGGGAAAACAGTTAAGTCGGTTGTCTTACTGAACAGAATGTTATAAAATATATATATATAAAAAACATGTCGCCAGATCTTTGTTCAAAATGGAGAATCTCATTTATTGTTAAATGAATTGAAGGTGGTCTTAATAAATTTGTTTTTCAGTAGCTTCATATAACATTGTACACATAAGGATGTTGCATGTTTAAAGGGATAGTTCACCCAAAATGAAAATGTTGTCATAATTTTTCATTTAAGAATACATATGGAAGAATGTTGGTAACCAACAGTGGTTGACTAAAAAATAAATAAAAAAAAATAAAAAAATGTAATGGGTTTTATATAAAACCCTTGGGTTCTGGACTCAATTTTAAAGAGTCATTTATGCAAGAAGGAGAAATGTCTTAAACGATTGCATAATTTTTCATGTTTAATGGGCTATTTAAATTTTTCTAGAGGTAAAGTATGTTTACAAGCTGTTAAATTCATAAAAGTTTATTAAAATAAAAAATGGATACAATTTATTTTATTTTTTTATTAAATTGATGGGAACCCCTAAAAGGTTCTATATATGAAGCACCTGACAGAACCCTCTATGGTTCTGAACCTTCTCTTCAAGAGTCATGGACAAAGAAACCCCACAGACTGTCATGTTTATGGACTTTCAGTTGGTTGTCATGAGTTCTCTTTGTTTTTAGTTTGTCTGTCTTTACCTAATTTCCCAGTTTGTTTGATTAGTCATTTTGTTCACCCGTTTAATTAGCTAATTTCCCTGGTGTATAAATACTTCCTGTTTGGTTCAGTTCAATATCGGTCATTGTCAATGTTAGTTGTGTTTATGTTACTGGCTACCTTCCTATTCAAGTTTGCTATTAAAAGACTATTTTGCAAGATATCCTGTTTCAAGTATCTTTGGATTCTAAGACCCGTGACACAGACAGTATAGCTATACATTTTTAAACCTGTATTTCTTTGAGAAATAAAAACACTGCTTTTTGTGTGCATTGTGTGTTAAGAAAATTGTTTTTACCAGTAACTAATATCAATTGTGAGATGATGCAAGCAACACTTTATACTCTTGAAAATTAAAAATGGAACATTACCACTATATTTTTTTATGGTTTTATATAGTCTAATTTTTTAACCCAATGAAATCGATGAAATTCACTATTACTAAAACATTACTAAACATTTAGTTCAGACTGTTGACATCAAGTTCTAAAGGTTATAAATTAGTCCCACGCCTTAGTAGCATCCGTTATATCTTCAGTCTCTTGCAAAAGCGTTGAAGAACTGCTTGTAGCAAACTCATGATCATAAAAAAGGCATTGCTGAATAAAAATATCAGACCTTTACAAACCATTCGCAGAACAGGGGCAAATGTACTACCCTTGAAATCTGAATTATACAGCAGCTCAGACTGTCCAGATATCTAGGGTTCAGCACTGTCCTCTACTGACTTAAATAACGTACTACAACTGAGCTTCAAGTATAATAACCTACATTTGTAATTTCATGTCCACAGAAAAAAAAAATGTCCACAAGAAATACTGACACATTATTATAAAATATGAGACACAAAAAAATAGATAAAATGTAAGTCTTGTGTTGTAACCCACTTTCTTTAAAGCATGCAATTGTAGATGAGAACAAATGCTTTTGAACAAAAAGTCAAAAAAAAGGCATGAGAATTTTTTTATACACAAACAATTATTTTCTCAATTAAACATTATTAATGACTCTATATATCTAACAGTATTTCATAAAATTGATTAAACAAAGAAATAGTCGTTTAAAAAAAAATACAAATTGTTATTCCGATGCTATGAAGTTGCTGGTATAATTATCATCAAGTCTTTATTTTTAGAACTATAATAGTCCACTTGTTTGCCTTCGCATGACACCAATTTTGGGTCTTTGCTCAGGCTGTTCTTTCGGTTTCTCCGGCAATGCCGAATGACGGCAACTGAGAACAGCAGGAGAGAGCTTGCGATCAGGGCGAACCCACTCAAAAAGAATGTCGCCGTGTAAGTCCCTGTGGTGTCAACCAACCAACCTATATAACATCAAAAAAAAAATCACATGATTACCTCACAGCTTTTTTAAAGTAACATTTATCCTACCAAGAAAATAACTGTTTTTAATATGGTGAATTGGAACAGTTTTGTTGGGTAACATGTCTCTGTACATTAACAGTTTACCACTTATTGGGCTATTTTAATTTAGGCACGTCATTACAAAGCGACAATTGTGGTTAATGTTTTTTTCTTTATAATTCCAGGTAGTTTTTAACCTATCAAAATAAAATAATTTGAGGCCTTTACCTCCAATGGGTGGGCTGACCAGATAGGGAAGAGCGTGGAGGAAGTACACAACCCCGAGAGCTGAAGAGAGGTATGTTGTCCCTACAACATCTGATGTTACCACAGGAATAAGGGCAACATAGGCTCCATCAAAGTACCCATAGAGCACAGAGAAGGGTACCAGCAAGACAAATGTGCGTAAAAGGGGGATAAAAAGACAACATAGTCCCTCCATTCCCACAGCAAACATGTAGCATATATTCCTGTACTTCTTTAAACACCTGGGAGAGATACAGAAAGGGTTAGTCAGCATGATCTGGCCGGTTGCATAAACATAGCCATTATGTTAAGACAGTGTGTTAAGTTCTAGTATGACCCACTAGCAGTTAATAAGGGGCAGTCAGTCCTAGTTTTAGGTATCAAATTAGGCGAATCTACGTTTTTATGTTACTGATTTAAAAAACGAAGAACAGTCTTAAAGAAAAAAAGGTTAT
Organism: Leuciscus leuciscus; assembly: GCF_965113295.1. Classification (NCBI taxonomy): domain Eukaryota; kingdom Metazoa; phylum Chordata; class Actinopteri; order Cypriniformes; family Leuciscidae; genus Leuciscus; species Leuciscus leuciscus. Next base: position 18,706,886 of record NC_138745.1, on the reverse strand, counting down.
GTCTAACTTGTAATACTAGTCTTAGAGGTTTATGCAACCGTCCCCATAAGCAAACGATCAACATTCTGTTTGGTTTCCAAAACCCTGAGGGTGTTTTTACACAACTTTTTACACCATTTAAAAAGGCTTCAATTTAATGAATGCCAAAAATGTCACCATAGTTTCCTCATTCCTTGAATACATGTATACACATCTTAAACATTATAATTAAACTTTTAAAAGTTTAAAATATTTTTTAAAGTTTTTTTTTTTTTTTTTACAAATATGTATTGTTATTTTAATTTATAATTCATAATTCATTACAAGTTTTTGGGGAGTCACACAACATGACATTTTACAACCTGATATTTTAAGAGACTTATTTACATAATCATGAGGGTCTGCAGGGGTCTTCTCTATGACATAATTTCCTGTTATGTATTAATTTCTGCTTGTTGGCCGTACCACATGACTTTGATTAGGCAATTAAATGTTTTTCAAATATAAAAAAGAAGTGAAGCTTTTTTGTTAACTTTAAAAAAAAAAAATAATAATAAACGATGATGCTAAACTACTAGGCTTATGACCCCCAAGAATTTAATTAATCTTAGAATAGGTGTATTAATGTCACTGTATTGAGATCTGGACAAAAAAAAATAGTGTCATGCCATTGACCCAGTTGTTTATTGGATAACAAAATCGGTTCTTAGAAAAAAACAGATAATTAGATCTGAAGAAAAGAAAAAACAAACATTTGCCTTAGTCAATAAATGACCTATTCCTGTTTTTGACTAATGCAATATTAACACAGTTCACAAAACAACATACCTCATGTCAGTGAGCCAGCCAAATGTGATGTTGCCAACGATGTCAATGACCCCTAGTATGGACATCAGGAACGCAGCATGCTGATGACCGACACCTACATCCAGCGCGTAGGGCACTAGGTACACAAATGGAAGACTGCACCCACTGGCCAGCAGCAGGAAGGAGCCTGACAACACCATGAAGTCAGGCATAAGGAGGAAGTGGTATTCTTGCATGGACTGAAGGCAGCGTTGTTTAGCATTCACTTCTAATTTATCGCCTGCAGCATTCCCCGTATGTACACCATTTACTGCATGCGACTTAATGCTATACCCACACTCTGTGTCCACTGCAAGAGGACAGGCCTCCTCTTCCTTTAGAATGATGGGCCGTAACAGAGCTCCACATACACACAGGTTAGACACAAAGCCCCCTAAAATGAGGAGGGCCCCACGCCATGAATAGTGTTCGATTAGCAGCTGCACTACTGGGGCCAGGATGAAGGTCCCGATGCCACTGCCAGACATGGCAATGCCATAGGCCAAAGCCTTCCTCTCACAGAAATAGATCCCGACCATGGCGATGGCTGGAGTATAGCAAAGGGCAAAGCCAAGCCCTAAAAAAAAGAAGGATATAAAATAAATCTGTAAACATGCTGAACTTGCAACATTCGAAGTGCCGTGCATGGGTCTGTAGATCAGTGTTTTAGGGATTTTGGGGCTCTTACCAGTTACCGCTCCCAGGGTAAGGTAAAGATATTCCAGACTGGTGGCGAAGGAGCTGAGGACTAGTCCTATTGAGGCCAGGAATCCTCCTAGTATTACAGCTACACGGCATGACAACTGATTCCCAATCAGGCTTCCGAGTGGAGCTGCAAAAGTAACGTGAATAAATGTTGTGCTCATACTGAACAATATGTTCGAAATAATAAAAGTCATATTTAAATAATATTTATTGTAAGCAGGGTTTCCATCCACAGCCACTACTTTGTAAACATTACTGTCATTCCGTGTCAACTCAACCAGTTGTCCCCGGCTCAAATTTTTGATTTTGATCATTTTTTGTCTGGTGAAAAAACCCTAACCCTGTTAAACCTTTTATTCATCAAAAATTGTTAAAAAAGGTTTCTACAAAAATATTAAGCACCACCACTGTTTTCGACATTGCTTATAATAAGAAATGTTTCCTGAGCACAAAAAACAGCATTTTAGAATAAATTCTGAAGGATCATGTGACAATGAATACTGGAGTAACTGCAACTGAAACCTCAAACTTTTGAACAGTAGTGGGGTTTTTTAACAAATTTTGGAATATTACAAAATGCGCTCATATAATTGGTCACTATTACCGCTATTATTAAGCTGCTCTCTCCTATTACATGACAACATACAATATTACAACATACAGTTTATGATTTGCAAACTATGTGCTTCCACAGACCCCTGACAAAAACAAATCAGCCTTGTGATAAAAGAGAACATGTCAGCCAAACATGAAATTGGAAAGCTTTATATAATAACAGCATTTTTTACGTCTTTTGTTTACTAGTCAGCAGCCTTAAGAAGGCCTTTCCTTTGCAATGTAATTCTTAAGATTGCTGCACTGTCAACAGCAGACAGCTCCGGGTGTATAGGAAAGCAAACAGGCCTGTTTTTTTGGGTCAAGCTTGCGACACTGGCGTGTCCTCTCAAGATGTTCGCTGTGTGTTGCTGACTTCAAGAGAACGTTTTGAGCCTCCCACAGGCTGCAGGTCTTGCTTAGTTTCTTATGCAACAGTATTGTCTCAGATGTGCAAAAACTTTCTCCCTAAGTTCTGCAGATGGAAACCCTATTTTAGACCAGCCAATGATGATGATTGTGATGCGCTAATGTGTGATGGTTTTAGTGTCAAGTATGACGTTTCCTTACCACACAGCATGGTTGTGCAGTCCACTAATGAATGAATCCATGCCGTCCCAGAGTAATCTCTTCCAAAGTGCATCTGAAACTCAACAAAGAATATAGAGATGCATCTGGAAAAGAGAAAAAGACAAAACAACTCTGATCAGACAGAACACACACAAGTTTGTGGTCTTTAAAGGACCATATTGTGACACTTCAGACTAACAACACACTTTAAAGTCCAGTGCCATTCACAACCAGTTACTATGAACAGCCGTGCAGATCGTGGGTGTCTGGATATGAAAGGCTGAGACGGGGTAATGAGGCACAAGCCTCTGCAGTGCCTGTTCAGCACCTGAACAAACAAAACTAGATCACTAGGCAGGTCACTCGGGTCAGAGCATTCAGTGTGGTTATGACAGCCAGCAACTCTCACGTCTTCCGCCACTGATACAGACGTGTCTGGCCATCGGCCATTAAAGAAGGAGATGTCCTTCAGGCAACCATTCCACAATTAGTGTGAAAACGCCATTGGCTTAGCCAAGGTGCAGACTCAAAGGGTAAAATCTTACTTTAAGACTAAAGTAAGTCACACATGAGTAACACACATACTTGAATGATAAGAGCTTTTTAAGGGGTTGAGGGCAGAGAACAGAACATCCATACGATAAAAAAGAGGTTAAAAAGGCACATTTTCCATCTGAAAACCACTGGCTGCACTTTAAGCTCAAAAAGAGTTTCATCATCTGGTAATCCTCGGGTTGATTATTACCACTTATCTCAGCAGGACTTAAGAAATTGACAAAAGAATGCTTGTTTCAGAGGTGAGGTCAAATGAACTGTTTTGTTCTTGCCAGCCTGCTTGCAATTTCATCCTATTAAACGACAAGTCTTTGCAGACCTCGTGTTTCACACCTTTACCTGTCAGATGATGTACCTGCACATTTAAATTTATGATGAAATAATTACAGGGTTTAAACAGCACAGTCGGTAGAATACAGTACGTTCACCACCCCAGGGGTAACATCAAAATACTGCTAAATGGAACAGCTCGTCTAAAGCAGTATAAAAGGAAAACTTTACCTCTCACCACATAGTGCTGTATATAGAAAAAACTTCAATATAGCAACAAATGACACTTACAACAGCTCATTACAAAATAAACACACAAATGTGTTAACCAGTCAAAGCAGTAAAAAACACTTCTAAGAGGCTAATATGTAAAAACAACACTGTGTTATCTATATCCAAGTGCGAACGCCTGGAAGTTGTTTACAAGTCAGTCAAATGTAACCTGACCCCGAAGGCCGCAGCAGAAACACCAGATAGCGCTTGTCACTTTGTGAACCAATGACTCATTATAGGTAATTCTCAGTGTGAACTAAATATAGCATTCTGTTGTGCCACATGTACTGAATGTACTATTTGACAGGTTAAACCCATTTGAGGAACAAATCCAGACATTTTTAAGGACAGAAGGTTTACGAGACTGTTTGTTCTTATTGTATGTTTGCTTTATATTTGCATTGTTTTTTTATTTAAATTTTTTTAATTCAATAGCAATTTTTGGTCACTAAAAAAAGAAAGTTTAAGTGCGACAATATTCTTCAGCTATTCATTTTTTATTAAGAAACAGACAGGTTAAAACCTGTGGTTTAATTATAGCTGAAAACAAAACACCTATCCCTATATCAACATGTTCTAGTTCTATTTAGCAACAGCATACACTCTAAAAAAAATCTTACCTTGTAACAGCTCTTGTGCAAACAGTTACCACAAAGCAGCCAGCCACGATCATCCATCCCCACCCTCCATCCGGAGGAAGGACCCCACCTTTCTTCCTTTCCTGAGCCATGGAGTCTGTCCTTCCCACCAATTTTATTTCCTTCAAACTCCAGAACTCCCAGTCCCAAACACACGCTACACCTCTCTGCCGCCACACTCACTGGTCATGGAATTCCTTCTGCAGATGTGAGGCCCGGTCAGTGAGTCCGCTGAGCGCAAGATGACACACACAGCAAAACAGGCAGGAATAAGTAACAAGCTCAGCTAAAATGATTAACAGGCACGATGGCGATAGGTGATGCACATCTTCTGTTAATACGCAGAAACTGTGACATCTTACAGGTTTGGAGCTGCTTTTTGGTCCCAATTGAAAAGCTGATCTATTTTTTTTTATGATTTTAAAATAATTTTGACATAGGCCTAGCTCTTTCCCAGACAGCAACATAGTTTCGCCCAGATCCAGCCCACATCTGGTACGTGTGGAATCCACATGTTTTTGGTGTCTGAAAAAAAAATAGATGTTGACACTAGTTACTTTCAATCTATTAAAATCAGTGACACCGGTGTGGAAAATTTGATGCAAACTAGCCATTAAGAGCTAAAAACAATAAATTGTGTCATGTGCAATGTGCTTTGCACAATGTACACTGTAAGGATAAGATGAATCCAGTTGTTTTCCCTTATTATGCAACTGAACTTGTAGTTTATGAGTCTTCTAGTCTAGATATCAGCCGACTGTGGGAACAGTCCCAATTCCACATTATTTGACTGCAGCATGAAAAACACACGTCAGCTCAATAGAATTCTTTGAAATTAGGCTTGTCTAATTGTGACAACTGATGATTTCAGGGCTTATGCACCCCTCCTCTCCCTCTATTCAAAGTATGCCATGTCAGTATTTAGCTAATTATATGTGTCTCTGTCTCAAATCTGATCTTTGACATGCAAGTCCAGTCACATGCTAGGACTTGCAAAGAACCGCATTGGTGGATTTAAAGAGGATCCCTTCAGAAGTTGTCTACAAGAGAGGTGGAAAAAACAACCAATATGGGATTCACTGGAGAGCTTTATATTTTTATTTTTAGATTTGCATTCATTTCATTTCGCACCTGCAAGTTTTAAAGAACATTTGTTGTACATTTGCCTAAGTGTCAAATAGGTTAAACCTTAGAGAGTTTAGTGTGAGAGCTTTTTTTATATTTTTTTAATCTAAAAGTAATACATTACATCTGGCACACAACATATTATTACTATTTTTTAGAGGTTTATTCTTGACATTTGTTAACATTTAGCTAAATAATTGTTTGTCTTTAAAATAATACAACAAATGTTAAAGAAATTAATAATAATAATAATAATAATGAAAGAAAACTGAGAAAAAGTTTTGTTTTTCTTTGAACAGCTGAATATAAGTTCACAACTGCAACATGACTCGCGTGTTGTAGCCTACCAGATGTTTGGAAAAACGTCTTAAATGGGGAAATTGAGGCACTTACCATTTTATAAAACAACCGCAGACACGGTCCAAACGGTCCCCATTCAACTCTTTTGCAATCAAATGAACTGGTCCTGACGTCTGAAACTCTTCTGTTCATTAATTTAATTGAGTTGGTGCAGCGTTCATCGTCATCCTGCGGCTTCCGCCAATGAACAAGTTTGCAGCTGCGGGAACGTCACGGCCACTGCATTTGAACGTGTTTAAGCGTGCGAGCTGTGAACCTACTTACCTCAGTTTCCACTCCCCCTTACACGTGAAAAGAAAATTATGCAAGTATGCATGGCAGTGTGTCGGATTTCCTACTCTCACTTGAAATACGGGCTGTTTGGGAGTTGCCCCTACTGGTTGTGGGGGAACAACGCCACTGTTTACAAACATGCTCACATACCATTTAATAGGCTAGTTGCTAGTGTCAATCAAATTGTTTTGATTACCATTAAATAAAATTCTTCAATAGACACATACAAGATAAGTCAATGCATTCATCATCGCAGGTGATAAATAAATTAAAGTTACCATAAAATTAAAATGGGCAATTCTTATATTTACATGGTAAATTCCACTATTCATTACAAATGATTTATCCTTGCACGTTATTATTTTTTCTTTAATTGAAGGGTAACTAAACACTAAAACAACTTTTTTTAGTTAATGATCTTTAAGACTGGGGCTTTATTAGTGCTGTTCATTGATTTGAGTAATTTTTTTGACATTATTTTGGGTATAAAGTGTTTTAATTCTATAATATATGGTGTAAAAACATGTGAGTGCTGCCCTCTTCAGGTTGAACGGTGGCTACTGCAGTTGAATTTTCCTATAGGCAGTTGTGGTGCCCTGTGACGTAACTGGGTACCAGCTCACCACGCCCTTGGCAGCCCCTCTAAAAGCATCTTGTTCCGTCAAAACCACTATAGCGAGTCAGGAGTTGGAATTGCGAGTATTGAAAATTATCAGGATAGCGTATATTAGCATATAGCATTTAGTTATTTAGATTATTTCATGTAGCCTAGTTAATTAGCAGTTAGTGTAGTATTATTAGAAGCATAGTTAGTTAGTAGCATAGTACGCTATTGCATCAGTTAGGATCAGGGGGCCAATGTTTTGGAAAACATCGAAGCTTCCCTGGGCGCCGCCATTGATTAGCAGACCATCACCTGCTGTTAGCATTCCATTGACTCCCATTCATTTTGGTGTCACTTTGACAGCGAATAACTTTACATCTGAGGCATTTAAAGACTCCATTTGTCCATTATTTATTTCTAAAGAAACACGAAAATGTATAAAAGGCTCCATTACCTTGTATCTTACGTTATGGCCCCATAGAAGCCATTTTTGTAAAAATAGGCTAACGATTGCGTCATAACCACGCGACTCTCTGTCGCACAGTAGAGAGATTACCGTATGGACAGGAGGAGAAGCTCATGGGCAATCAGGGGGACATGGAGGCAGATTACAAAATAATTATACAGAATACTTAGCAAAAGTTGCTCCTGCTCCTAGCTCATGGACTCCTCCTACTCACACTCTCCGTCTCTGCAAGTTTCGGAAGGGAATGATTCAGATTTCTCTTGGCACAGCTACTAGAAGACAGACGGGTTGCTCACGTCACATCTACGTCGTCAAGCTCAGTTTGAGTCTGCGCAGTATGCTCAGGCATCAGGAAGTGAGTGCTTCTAATTGACTTCACTTTTCTCCGTTGAATGCAATGGGGTCGCTGTGTCCATTTCTTTTACTGTCTATGGTTAGGATAGCTTCAAGTTTGCGTAGATTTTTAGCATTAGCTTTATCTGTATTTAGTAGCCTACAGTGATTAGGATGGGACGTAGTAGTGTTGCTGGTTGCAACAGCACTGCTCACGCTGTAAAGCGACGCAGTGCCAAACGCTGCTCCTCCTGCATGGACTCCATCACTGCAGCGGCTTCTTGATGTGAGTGAGGAGCATATTTTAGTCACAATTTATGTTCCTTCCTATTAGGCTAAACTCGGGGGGTCAACAAATGCGCCGGCGCATTTTGTTGGATTTTTTTCACATAGCAGCAAAATAGACTTAAAATACTCTGTTAAAATTAAAATTAAAATTAAAATTAAAGTAAACTGTTAAATGTCTACTTTTTATGTGTCCACTTACAATCGAAATAAAACATTGTGCTTTTGTAAGATAAAGAAAATAAACAGGGTGTGCTTTCTGCCTCTCCGTCTCCGCAAAACTTTTTTTCTGGAGCATGTCTCTAAACTTAAACAAAACTCAGCGAATAGTATAGTAGTCACACAAGCATAAGCAATATATCTTTATAATCATTTAAGTCTCTTCTATTAAAATATCTAATTCAAAACGAAAACAAATATTCTCTGTTTGTGTAATCTGTATGAAAAGATAGAGATGTCAGTCATTCTCATGGCAACTTGTCTGCTAACGTTAACATGCCTACAGAGAGCTCGGTGTGTTCGACATCGGCTGCGGCTGGATGTAACCGATCGGCAGGAGTAGCCACGTGCATAGACAGTAAAAGAAATGGACACAGCGACCCCAGACTTCAACGGAGAAAAGTGAAGCAAATTAGAAGCACTCACTTCCTGATGGCTGAGCGTACTGCGCAGACTCAAACTGAGCTTGATGACGTAGATGTGACGTGAGCAGCCTGTCTGACAGTTGTAAGTCTTCTAGTAGCTGTGCCAAGAGAAATCTGAATCATTCCCTTCCTAATCTTGCAGAGACGGAGAGCGTGAGTAGAAGCTGTCCATGAGCTAGGAGCAGGAGCAACTTTATGACTCTCTATGGGCTTCTCCCTTGACTTTATGCCTCCACATCCCCCCGATTGACTGCGAGCTTCTCCTCCTGTCTATACGGTAATTTCCAGAGAGTCGCGTGGTTAGGACGCAATCGTTAGCCTATTTTGACAAAAACTGCTTCTACGGGGCCATAACGTAAGAAACAAGGTAATGGAGCCTTTTATACATTGTTGTGTTTCTTTAGAAATAAACAATGGACAAATGGAGTCTTTAAACGCCTCAGATGTAAAGTTATTCACTGTCAAAGTGACGCCAAAATGAATGGGAGTCAATGGAATGCTAACAGCAGGTGATGGCTTGTTAGCCAATGGCGGCCCCCGGGGGTGGTATGCTTTCCAGATGCTGGATTACCCCCCTGGTATTAAGTCGGACAAAATTTCTAACCGGCATGCACTGCTTCAAGTCAGCCGCGATCGGTCTGCGCAGAGCTGCATGAAGTCGAACAAGCCTTTCGAAACGGGTCTCAGGTGCACGCCCCCCGTACAGCCCCGCCCTCTGTTCGTTCCCTCTATCTCCGCTGGGCTCTGCCCACTTTTCCAGCATTTTTCAAATATTCCCAGTGGGTGGAGTCAGGCTCTGACCAGGGGTTGAGTTACCCTTTAAGCTGTGGATGGATGTGACCGATCGGCGAAGAGTTGCCGCTTGCAGACGGGAGGAGCTGAAAACGGAGAGGGGAAGTCGGACTTTCTGCTTCCTGTACTGACGTGCTGTTTTATCACAGCTGAAGAGAATAAATGCACATTTTCAAACAAGTGTCTCGTCTCGGAATCGACCGCAATTTTACTCTGTCTCAGACTCGGGATTTTATTTCAAGATCGGTCAAGACCACAACTGAGGGCATATCACAAAATTATTTGTTAAACTTCCGACCAAAACTTCCGACGTTAAACTTCCGACCAAGAGCTTGACTCATGTCTAATTTTAAATGTTTTTCGTTTTTACTGATTGTTTTACAGTGGCAATTACCCACTTACCGAAATGTATATTCCTCATACATAATATCGACCAATCAGTGTTTTTTTTACCAAAAGAGGTAAAACAGCTGGAGAACAATTGTCACATAACATTTACCTCAGGAAAGCCATTTAATGACCATAATAAATAGCACGTTATTTGGCTAGAAAAAAAATTGCTATAGAGAGTATTTTGCTAAATATGTGTAGGCTACTATATTACATATTTATTATATTTTACTTATATCATTAAATAAAGTTGTTAGTATAATAAAAAACGCATTCTATTTAATTTGAGTTATTTTTAACCCTATATAATACTACCAGCTGATAGGGCTCTCTGTATGTTTACAGCATTAGGTGAGTTTTTTTTTTCTTGAGAAAAATTAACGCCTATCTTGTGTACCTAATATTTATCCAAATGAGTCAATATTGAATCAAATCACAATAATTTAATTTAATTGAAATCGTGAAATTTGTGTCAAGCAATAATAAAAAAACTTAGCTTACCAGAAATTGTACCATGTAAACATTGTAACATGTTGTCACTAAACCTAATAAAATTCTGTTTAATTACTAAAATGTTTTGACAATCACAATACACTTATTGAGATGCAAGATTATTTATTTTTTTACATCCCCCCCAATCCAAACTGGGCGATATTAACCAAAAACATAAGTCAAACCACATGTGAGATATTTACAAACTGCAATCAAAATAAAATACAAATACAGGGTTTCCTTCCCCGTTGCACAATAAAGCTGCACAATATGTACCAACATGTAAATGAAAAATATATATAAAATAATTTGCCTACTAGGCAAGACCTAAAGCATGGATCTGTATGATAGATATTCCACCACCTGTTATTCACATTAATTTAAGATAGGCCAAATGGACTGTGTCTAGATTAATACCTCATCGAGATTAGCATTTTTACGGAACTTTGAGTTTTAAAATGGCCGCATATGCATATTCCACATTTTATCATAAGTGTTTCATGCACTGGTCTCGGTCTTAACTCGGTCTCTGCCTGTCTTGGTCTTGGTCTTGACTTGGTCTCGACCCTTCAAAGTCTTGGTCTTGGTCTTGTCTCGGCCAAGTCTCGGTTTAGGTGGTTTTGACTACAACACTACTTCAAACTGTATGTTTGTACATGAATTAAAGTTCATATGCCTATACTATTTAAATACCAAGGAAGTGGGATCTGGTTTTATCAGTTTTATTTTTGATAAACATGACACAATATAACTTTGTGACTACACGAAAAGAGCTTTTACTGTTATAAAAAATGTTGTCTTGTCAGAATAAACACGAAACACACTTGATCATTGTAATGCGGTGAATCTGGCCAATCGTGGAACAGCTGTGTCGTCATCAGAGCTTGTGCAGCTGCTCTTTAGAAACTGCACCGGCTGAGTCAGCCATCTGCTCTCGAATCACTCTCGCAGTACTTTGATGCCATACGTCACAGTCACGTCAGTCTCAAGTCGGACAAAATTTCTAAACTGAATGCACTGCTTCAAGTCAGCCGCCAATCGTTCTGTGTAGCGCTGCATGAAGCCTGTTTACTGGCGCAAAGGCGGTCATGTGACCATCAGCCACATTACGTCAGTCACATGTGATTGCAGCAATAGCACCATCCAATGATCTAATTAATTCCCTATGGACAAAATTAAGTCCCTGCCTACATTTTTCTTGTTCAAGTCAAGAAGCCATTTCACGGTCATAGGCCCTGTCCCAAATGGCACACTTCAGATGCACTTTTGGTCTTGTGGACTTACAATGGCTGACATGTGCGGGTGTCCGTTAAGTCCTTGAGACCGTAGGGTGTCCCATTTGTCATTTTAGGTTTCAGAAGGGTGCTCGCAAGCGCCCTCTTTCGGTCAATATGCGCCCTTGATGCACACTTTTGCCGAGCACACACTGGATCCCAAATGGCACACTCTGGCCTTGTGGACCTCCTTTGAGTTCACACTTGGTGACGTAAGGAAGCGCAGACCTAAGGGGCACTGGCCTCGAGGTCCACGAGGGCACGCGAAAGTGTATTTTTAAAAAGACGTCCACGCACAAGCTCTTTTGTGAGAGGGGAAAATTCTGCAGAGTGTTGAAGCGACCAGGGAGGACACACGACTGGCAGATCACTGCACAGATCAGCAGGCAATGTGAACTCGCTGGAGATCGCCGTCACACCAACACCTGGAGAGTAGCTCGTCTCGAAGAGTGAAGAGAGAGAAGATCTCAGAATGGCTTGTGGAGTGAAGAATGATCTTGGCTCCGCATCAAAAACATAACTGCATGTTGCCAGCGTACTTCTTTATATACCCACGAGGTGGGGCGGAGTTACGCTATGCAAATTCCGCAGACCCATGGCATTTTCTTGCCATTGGCTCGTTTTGTATCCTTGAAGGTGAGATGCTTTCTAAGCGAAACCCCATTCGTCGTCACAACGTAACTTGTAGTGACCACGAAAGGGAACCACTGCCATTTTTGGAGATTGACTGATTTGTTCTGGACATGCTGGCAACCCAAATCTGCGACCTGGAAGGTCATGATGTGCCTAACTTCAGGGTCGAAGTGTCAGCTGCATAATCGATGGAGATAGGCCTCAGTCTATCTGTATATGTGTGGAAAATTACTATGTTTGTCTATTTCTTAGCCAATCAGAAACTGCAACCTGAAGCAAGGACGTAGCTTAGACCTTGGTGTAGGAACTGCTGTGATCTTTATAACTGTAAGCGGGACGGCCTACAAACTCCTGTGTGAGTCTTGAAGCTGACTTCTGCTGATGAAACTGCAAACTATCTTCAGTACATCTTTTCTTTAATTTATTATAATTCTGACTCCGGGTCTTCATTCATCATATCTAGTTCTGGGTCTTTGACTGTAAAACCCCTTACAGTGGTATCTACCATCATGTTGTATTGGTTTATATCTCATTCAGTCCAACACTGCTGTGCCGTGCCGTGCCTGTATGTGTAAATGAGCACTGTTGGTTTGCTAGCAAACCGGCAACAAATTCCGCGAATGCTCAGGCATACTTGGCCAATAAAGCTGATTCTGACGCATGTTTGTGAATATCCTGTAAACTGGTGTAAGGGTTGATATTTGGATTAAATGAAAGAAAATGAATGAAAAGCCATTAGAGTAAACAATTTTCCACAATTAACACATTTATTAGATATTTACAAAATAGTTTATTGACAAATGAAGTTAACTTTTCACATGGTACAACTCAAAACCAATATAAAAATCTCTTAGTGACATTAATTTCAGAGTATTGTGATCAGTTCATTCCTTACGAGGCGCAAGTAAATTAGGGGTCCCTATACGATCAACATCAAATGTTATATCATAAGAAATACACTTAAAATTTGTGTAGTGATTCTGTTTGAAACTGAAGTTAAAATAATTTTTAGTATAGAATTATACATACTCATTCAGATCACATACATCCGACAAGTTTGTCAGGAGATTGAGGTCATTGATGAGGGTTATTAGCATGAAATATTAACATCTAATTATCTAAAATGATATGATTTATAAATACACAATTTAGCTCTAGAAAAAGCTTATAATTCAGCTGTAATGGCGACTCAGCATTTACAATTTAGAACATGCTTTCTGAAAACTGGGCATCGAACATGTATAGTTTGGAAGAGACAGAATATATTTATGAAAAGGGAGAACGGTTTTGTACAATTTAACATATAGCGCAAGGAATGAACATGCATTGACATTAGATCTGGTTTACAAGAACAAAACCTGATAAAAAGGCAATTTGACTACATAAGATGGAGCGATCCATCCAAGTGCCTAAGGAAATGTCACCCATGTTGAGAAATCGCTTACATGCTTTGCATTGCCCAAGTAAAAATACAATGTACCGACACATGCATTCAATCCCCCCACCCGCCTCTCAAAAGAAATTCAAAACACCTCAAATATACTGTTAAGGATTGATGTATACACATACAGTGACATCTGGATTTAGCATTTGCGACAATACAGAGGATACAGAGATAAAGCCTTGTCTCCATCAGTAAAAGGCACCCCATAACACTTGGAAGTTACTTTTGTGGCTCAGAGAGATGTTGGGGTGCCATTGTGCATAATCCAGACATCCAAAGACAAAATGGCACCCCCCACTGCATAAGGCAATTCTAAGGACTGAGCAGAGGAAGTAAAGCATGAATCAACAGATAGAAGGAAAAGACATAGAGGCAGTGCACGTAATGTGCTACAAATGTTGTCACAAGCAGCTAGAAGACACTTTAATGTCAGCACAGGTCTGTTGTTGAACATGTAGTAGGTTCAGTACATGCACAATAGGTGAATATTTTTTACAGTCAATCCTCCAATAAAAAATGCATTATGAAATTATTCTTAATGTACATTTTACTTCCTCTAAGAAGTTTTGGTCTTGCTTGCATTCACGATGATCAGCAAAAAAAAAAAAAAAACTAAATTACAAGCTTGAAAACTGCTTATTTTATCAGTGCTGTAAAAAATAAAGGATTTAATGTCTTGAGTACATATTTACACTGCTGAAGCCAAATGATAAAATGCAATTGGTAGAAAAATGATTGCTGTCATACTGTGGCTCAAAGTGAGGGAAAGTCAATGATTTTTTTCTCTTGGAAGTGCTTATGTTTCTGATCCTACATATTTAGACAGATTATAATGACTGCAATAACTATTTTGGAATTTATGATTCCAGCTTTAGGAGCATGTATTTAACATACATCTGGTTCTGAACAACAATCTTTACAGTTCACAGTCAGACCCAGCTGTACAGTATTAATACAGAGAGTTAAAAGGTGTTTAGGCATAAAGTTAGAGATGCTCATGTTGATACATGAGGAAAAAAAGGCAAAATATTTTCATTAATAGACAACGTTTAAGCTGAAAATGTTTAAAGGATGAAGGCATTTGCGAGGAGGTTTGACAGTAAATATAAGTCTTGGTTAGCAGTCTCTAATGAAACTTGCATAATGGCATGAATATGACAAGAGATGGTTTGTGCAAATGTTAAATTAAATAAAAAAACAAAACAAAACATTATATACTACAGTGTATATACACAGGGTAAACTGTTAACACATTCAGATCAGAGAAATATTGGCATTAGGGACTGTGAAACCAAATAAAATTAATCACGGTAAGAAAGGACTTACTGAATGTAGTGAACTATGAAAATTCTCCATCTGATGAAGATACTGTGTTTTCCAGTCAATATTGACAATTTGGTCCCAACACAATCAGTGTCAGCTCAGGTGCATATGTTCACTGTTCATTAGACAGACCAGTTAAAAGGAGGTAAAGATATCTTAGAAACTACAGCTACTCATGTCAACAATCCACTAATCGTACAAGGCCCAATGAAGATAAAACAGGTCTACCTGACGATTTTTTGCTAATTCTGCAAGTAATTGAAAAAGTACTGAAATTCAATTGTCAATTGCTGTATTAAAAAGATGTTCGAATTTTTTACTTGGACTCACGCTTTAGTGTCCAAAATGATTTTACGCTTAATAATACAACTTAGCATTTTTAATGTAATACAGATATGATGAATGCTCATATGTGACTAGAACAGGGGGAGAAAAGTCCCATAACACTCACCTCCAAACCCTTTTCATATGTTACAATTATTTTCATAAAGCTCACAAACTGGGTGTAGAGGGAGTATACAGGCATTATATTTAGTGTCCTAAATCATCATCTAATCAAAATATCAATACACGGCAAAGCCAAAGCTGTACTGGATTTATAGAAGCGGAAATGAGGCACACTTAACATGAAGTGCAGCTCATCACACACTGAAAGTGCGTTGTTGTTGCGTCTTTTCCTCTTGGTCACCTGCTTTTGTCACAAGCATAGACGGGCCAAGCGTGTCGATAATTTGAAGGGAAACTCGGATCATTTTATTAAATGGCTTTTCCTTATTAGGGGATGTGGCTTTCCTGAAATCTTACAGCAGCTTCTGGTTTGGGTTTCTTCAGTGTCTCAGGAGTCTTCAGTCATCTTCAGTAGCTCTAGGAAGGCACCAACAGCTCCAAAATATCCCTGTGGAACAGAAGCAGAGCATTCTATTATATTTCCATACATGCTCATTTCATATGATGTGGCATCTGTTAAGGCCTATGATCAATTGATGGCTGATATTTTGACATACTGTATATAAAGTACATTCAAACATTTGGGGAAAGTAATTTTGTTTGGAAAGAAATTAATAGTTTAATTCAGCAGGGATACACTGAATTGATGAAAAGTGCCAGTAAAGACATTTATAATGTTACTAAAGATTTCTATTTGACATCAATGCTTCTCTTTTTTTATAATATAATCCTGAATAAAGGTATCATGTTTCAACAAAAATAAAAATAAACATTGATAATAAGAAAAGCTTTTTGAGCACCAAATTAGCATATTATAAGTTTTTCTGAAGGATCATGTGAGACAATTCAGGTTTGCCACCACAATAATAAATTACAACTTAAAACAGGGTTCTTGCAGGTTTCAGCAAGTCAAATTTAAGACCTTTTTAAGACATTTTACGACCATAAAGTTTGAAATTTAAGACCTACCAAAAAAAAAATTCAAATCAAAGAATTCATTTTATTTCAATGAATTAAGTAATTGAAAAAACATTAATTTAATTTACAGATAAAACGATTAGTAACCTTCCACACCCAACAACGTGTGTCAAATTGTACTATGCATATTATACTGTAAAAAACACATAATTAGTTGATTTTAGTTGATCATAGTTGATCATAACTAGAGATGAAATGGCATGAACATTTCATTTCAATGATTATAGTGACAAAAATGACCACGGTGATCACAGAATCCTGTTCAAAAAGTACTAATACTACACAATGTCGAAAACCAGCAAATAACAAATAAAATTAGCATCAATATGCACTTTTTGTTTACATAAACATTAAAATAATACCATTAAAAATGATAGCCAGATTTTAAAAGTGTCTTGCAACATGTTATATATTAACATACAAGTTCAAATAAAGTTTAGACAAAAAAGTTGTTTTTATAAAAAGATAAACCTCACATATTTCAGACTTTAAATACATTTTTATAAAAAGATAAATTACTGACATTTACAATGCACTTTAGCTTATCTTTTATTATTAATAGTAAAATTCGGTCGGATTTTCCCGTGGCGTCTGTCGTTGCAATGCAACCATGCACTGCGCTCTCCACAATGCATGAAAACAGGTCAGGGGTAAAAAAGGTGAGAAGGATGTGGCAGCAAAAAATCCAATCCAATCAACTTATATATATATATAGTGCTTTTTAAATGTTAAATTCATCAATCTGGTGCAAATTAAACAAAGAAAAATTATTTTAGTTACAGTGTCTGTCTACATTACTACTACATAATAATAGTTACAATATTAATCCCATGATAGTAATAGCCATATATTGTAAAACAAATGCACTGAAAAATAAAGGAAACTTTCATAATTAGTTTCGTACTAATTTCTATACTTGAAAGAGTATATTTCTATACTTCACATTAAAGGTGTGATTGGGCCAGCCCAGTGTCAATCAAGAAAAGAACCAAATGGGCCGCTGATCTACGTGTTTCATGGGGTGTCAGAAAAAAAAAAAACTAACGCTGACTTTTTATTGACCAATGCATTACACACTAATTACGCACTAACCCAGCGCCGCCAATTAAGCAAAACAAAACGAATGGGCCGCCGATGCACGAGTTTTATGGGCCGTTAAGACAAAAAACGAAACAAAAAAGTATGAGATGTATCGGCCCAAAAAGCACGTCGGCCCACCGGGAATCTCCCGGTAGTCCCGATGGCATTAGCCTACATGCCTGGACGTCACACAAAACAAAATACTACCTATAGCCTTTCACCATCCACTTATTTAGCTGCTGTTGCATCAATTGACATGCCATCTCCTTTCCCCTCTTTCTATTTTTAGGTTTAGCCCCCGACAGCTTTTTTGCATTATCCATCTTTTTCGACGACAACTCACTACTCGTTCCTGCTCGCTCCGCGCTCACGGCGCCCGCGCCCGCTCGCGATATTATCCCGCCCACTTCTATGTCAAAATTAAAAATAATGACATTGGCAACATCGCTGTCTGTATCTGACAGGACAGTTAACATTGTAAGCTAACTTACGTTACCTCAGGCTTGCTTTCCGACGTGCGGTTCTTTGTTCGGCAGTGTGTCATCAGACTCGCGGTGTTAAAGACTTTGAAAACAATTCTGCCCTACTCTGACTCGGATTGGCTGTCAGGTTTCGGCATTAGGAATGATGATTGGTTTTTTAAAGCTGCTAAGTTTATGGTAACTATAGAGATATACCGGGTAAATGCTGGCCACGACCACGTCCATGCACGGCCACGCTTGCTGTAGCTCTGCTACAAGATTCATTTACGGAGAAGAGAAAAACACCCGTAGTGTTTGGGTGCACCCGCATCCTTCCAGTTGAGTGAGCTTTCAATGTTGTTACGGAAAGGGGCGAAGCTGATTGGTTGGTTCTTGTCACATGACCTGCGGTGCGTTTGCGGCATTCTGAAGAGTTGAGATTTTTTTTTATCTCGCTGCGCCTGGAAAAAAACGAGTGCGTCGCTTCAGTTATGAGCGCGCGCGCGCCTACATTTGAACGAACTTGAGCGCGCAAAAGATGTGATATGTGAACGGCCTGTTGGCGAGACCTTTTTTAGACCTGACTAAATGAAATTTAAGACCACGGATCAAAATCTGGCTGTTTTTAAGACATTTTAAGGCCTTAAATTTAAAGTTCAGAATTTTAGACTTTTTAAGACTTTTTAAGACCCCGCGGGAACCCTGTTAAAATGTGTCAATTTTTTTTTTTATTGTAATAACATTTCACAATATTACAGTTTTACTGTATTTTTAATCAAGTAAGTGCAGCCTTTGTTAGCATAAGAGAAAATATTAAAAACATTCTAAATATACATTTAAATGATAGTGTATAAAACATATAGAATTTAATAATATCTTATGAGACATACATAACATAGCTGAACCTAAATGGGTTATTTTACATAATATTTTCTTAAAGTGCACAATATTTGACAGCAGAAATCAACATTATCCATTGACAGTGGATTTTGGATCTTTTGGACACAAGGGGGAGCTAAAAGTTCTGTTAATCAGCAATGCAGTCATGCAGTGACAAGCACAGACTATTGCAGGAGAGGAAAGACAGGCAAGTTCATATATTCAAATTAACCTTTATTATATACCTACAGTATATATTACTCATGACGGCTACTCATCTGTTGTTGTTTTTTATTTTATATCCTAATACAAAAGGTGCTCATTTTCATCGTAATCCCTAATATTAAAATACTCATATTCATCTTTAGTAACACATTTCACTGTTATTTACCATCTTTTCTGGTCTCATTTTCTTCACCTGTACCTATATCTGAATAACGGGACTGGACAGGACTGAAATGTACAATGTGAAAAAACTTGAACATCTTGTTATAATCAATGAATCTGCCTACATGTCTATTAAAAATGTTGGAGTAAATATATTGAAATTAACTTCTAAGTGAGGAGTTGTGACTCAAAGAGAAGTTACATCAGCAAAATTACATTTTTATGGAATATTCAACGAATTTTTATATTTCAAAATTTTTGTCCAGTCTTTAAAGACTTCAAATTTTAAATGTGTATGAAAATAAACTAAAAGCCACAAAACTCAAATTCTGATTTCGTGGGGTGTTTCAAAGCATCTCATTTTAATTTATAATCTATAATGTCTCCACTATAAATAATCTCATGTGTATCAAAACAGTGTTAATAATATGTGTGTGCTTATTGGCTGATTCCAAGAGTTATAAAATGCCATATACTGGCTTGGCTGATACATTGATTGAACACTATGGAGAATGTTACGGTAAGTCTTTATTAATTAAACTAATTTTAGCATTGACAGGGAATTAAAATGATTTTTTTTTATAAAAGTGTTTACTTACTTCATGTTCTAAGAAAAGGGCTTTCAGTTGACCGTTAGACCAGAAGTCCATGGCATAAGCTAGCAGCTTAGTTGATACAGTGTTGATCCGAAGGAAATTCCCAACAAAAACCACTTTATCGATATTCTGGAGGATATAAAACACAAAAACAGACAGTAAGAATAAACAGTGATACTGTTCCAAACTTGAATTTGATGAAGAGAAAACATGTCACATGTTGACTTTTACACCAGAGTATTTTAGGGGGGAAAAAAAGTTCATCCATCTTGTGGCTGTTCCGTGTGCTGTGATAGCCCTGTACAATGCTGCTTGATCTCCATGCCACAAGACAACACTGTAAAGAAGCTCAGAGCACACAGAGTTCAGGCCCATCTTTAGTACCACAGACTTGGTCTTGATATTGTTTGTGTCAAGGGGTAATACCCATTGAAATAAACGTATGCATTTTTAATAAAACAAAATCAATCTATGTGATTGGAAGCCTGGAAATATAGCTAGAAACCGTTATTAAACATGATAAGTGAGCTTTTGCATTAAGAGAAAATGTTTTCAAACCTCGTTCACTGCACACATGCGGGCGATGGAGCCGATGTTGTTTGTGATGGTGACAAGAGTGGCCCTGGCCAGGTCCTCTTTACTTATACTATCACGTTTTTCCTTGCTCATCATATGACCAAAACTAACAAATTAAATAAAAAATAAAAAAAGTGTAAAGATTTTTTTAAAATCACAAATATGATCATTTTTACAAATTAATGCTGGCAAATCTGTCTGTACCTGGATGCAACGGCAGAACCCTGGAGACCGAAGCGTTCATAATCGCCACCGTAAATGTCCTTCACAAGTTTGTCCACATTTGTGCTGTCCCCTTTAGCTGCCATCTCTAAGGCTTCCTCAAATGTATCACAGCCGGTCAGCAAGCAACAGAGGCCTAGAAACGTACCACCTCCTAAACTGAATCACAACCAATGAAGCAAATGAATGTCAGAGTATTTAAAGATTGTTGCATTGCTTTAAGTAGGTTCATTAGATATCTTGTTTTTACAACAAATGTAACAATTTTCATTACAAAATAACATCCACAACAACAAAAATCATCATTTATCATTTTAACATTAATAATTTATTTTTCATTCATCATTTTTACTTTACAGTTAAAGGAATAGTTCACTTAAAAAAATGAAAATTATGTCATAAATTACTCACCCTCAAGTTGTTTCAAACCTGTATGCATTTCTTTCTTGTGCTGAACACAAAAGAAGACATTTTGAATGTTGGTAACCAAACAGTTGATGGACCCCATTGACACCATTAATATTTTTTTCCTACCATGGAAGTCAATGGGGTCCATCAACTATCTGGTTACAGACATTCTTCAAAATATCTTCCTTTGTGTTCAGCAGAAGAAAGAAATTCATACAGGGTTGAAACAACTTGAGGGTGAGGAAATGATGACAGAATTTTCATTTTTATGTGAACTATTCCTTTAAAGCTGCACTATGGACTGTCATGTGGTGTCCTTTCATAAATTATCTTCAAAACCAATTATAACTGTAAGTGGAAGAACTGATGCTGGTGTCAGGTTTTGCTTATGATTTACTGATCTTATTCCCTCTTTTTTTATATGTACACAATGTATTTATGTATGCTATGTTGTTGGGTGTGTTGATGTGTGAATATGTTTGTTGCTGATTGTTGTTTTAAAAAAAAAGAAAAAAAAGTGACATTTAAGACATTTGTAATGTAAAAAAAAAAAAAAAAAAGCTGCACTATGGAACTTTAGCCTCTTTATCGCCATCTGTGGTTGAAACATAAAATTGCAAGGGGGGTTTTGATGTTGTTGTTGTTCATTTGATACTGTGGCCATGAATTTAGAATTTGTTCCCACAAATTATTAATTCATGTCCACGATTTCTAAATTCTTTCTTTTGTTTTAGTTAAATCGTTAACACGATTTAAATAAAACAATGGAAAAAAATAGTACAACATGGCCATGATTTAAAGGGATATTTCACCCAAAACTGAAAATTCCATCAACATTTACTCGCCCTCATGTCTTTCCAAACCCGTAAGACTTTCGTTCATCTTGAGGTTCATTCTCGTCTGTTTTGTGCAGGTTTGTGCTTCCACAAGAACCAATGAAGTTTGTTCCTGCATGTCATGCAAGTGCGGTTGAGCTTCTGTTTATGTTCGCCGATCAATGTTTATCTGTGAATAAAAGCCTAAATTCAATCAGTTCATCATGTGTGTGATATGTGATCGTCAAAGTGATCGTGATCACATCAAAGTGATCGTGACTCTTCAGAAAATTTGGACTAAACCACTCAATTCATATGGATTCGTTTTACGATCTCTTTATGAACTTTTTGAAGCATCAATGTGGTAGTTGCGTAGCTGTCATTGGAGGGACAGAAATCTCTCCGATTTTATTAAAAAAAGATCTTAATTTGTGTTCCAAAGATGAACGAAAGTCTTTTGGACTAAAGCGCTAAATTCATATGAATAACCCTTTAACTAAAATGACAAGTAAAAACAAGTAAAAAAAATAGCTTTTCTCCGTAAAGCAATGTACTTCTGTGGGAATAAATATGATGGTTGGAGGTTTATCTATGGTTCTGAAATAACATATCTGATAAAAATGTCATCAACTCAGGAAGTAAAATATCTGCTGCTGTAGTAGCCAGATCTTCTTTTCTCACGTATGCAAGTCACGTATACAAGCAAGGATAAGTGACATAAACCTGAAATGAACACGTTTGCTTAGCTACATAAAAAAGATGATGCAGGAATTCACCTAGTGCCCGTGACCCGCTTGTAATCATCCTTGGAGTAGACAGCCAGGATGCTAACCCCCGAGCCAATGTTTACCAGCAACATAGGGAAGGGGTTCTCCAGGCTAAATGGCCTCTTGACACAGTTTTCAGGGTCAGAGGGATTTTGGAAAAAATAACACTCTGGATGGCCATTGAACCCGACTGAGTCAACATAGAGCAGACCATGAATAAGACAGTCCAGTTCATCCAGCTTCTGCAGCTCCAAACTAGCCACCTGTAGGAACAAATAAATACACAATCATATATGTGAAAGGGCGTATCCGATGTTAGCAATTTCTTGTCCTGATAACAGTAATAGGATAAGTGGCAGCAAGATAACCAGTCATTGTCAACAAAACACTAGCCTGGCACGGATCAACATATTTTTCGCATTTCCATTATTATGTTGCCATTCCTCTGTGGATCATGTACCGTTCTGAAGTCTTCCTCAAACTTGTAGGCACCCCCACCCGTGGCGCACAGCGTGGTGTGCAGGCTGGAGAAGTTCTTGTCTTGGCCCATTTGGATGAAGCGGTGCATGTCTTGAGTGGGGAACCGAATGAAGTGCAGGTTGCCTTTGCGGCCACACATGGTGAGGTTCTTCAACTCCAGGTGAACGTCACGGATACCCGTGTTTCCATAGGCTACGTTGGAGGTCAGGTAGCGGCGGATGCTCTTCAGGCTCTCCACTTCCTCTTGTTCTTCTTCAGCAGCGATGTCCTTGGGCTCAAAGTAAACCAGTTTTACCAGGGTGCCTCCGATATCCATTCCAAACCATGGAAAGGCTGAAACAAAAACAAGTTTTAGAAAGGGAAATTTCAATATTCTTTCCAAACAGCATAACCTGAATATTTCTGTGTGGTATCAATTGGTGTGAAATGGGACTCAAAAAAGTGATGTTGGATTATTGGCAATACTTGAATAATTTTTTCAATGTTTTTACGATTTTAGTTTCATAAGTATATTAATGATACTGTCTGACTGCAAAGTACTATGACTACTTTGGCAGAGGGAAAAAAGAGATTATTTTGGTCTATTCACACTGTGGCTTGTGGAGCCTTTTGTTGCCATGGTAACAGCAGTTTCAAAGAGATTGCCTAGCTATTCAGAGAAACATCCTGTCTTTAAAATAAAAGTTACCCATCTCACACAATCTTTCCAGCATAAAAGTATATCTTTTAAAAACTGTTTAGACTTACCTTACTTATATAACCACAGTATTTATTTTAGTAACCTTAGTGAATCAGTGAAATGTTTTTTTTTATTGTTTGAGAGAAAGCAGTTTCTTATGTCATTGATTAGTTAAGGCAGTCAGCGTTTAGATCATTGATGATAATGTAGCTGGCAGACATACATGTGGGTGAAAGGTGTGTGTACTCCTTGTCTCAGAGAGCAAAGTACTCCAAAGTCACCAAGAACACAGTGACATTACAGCAGATAGTGCACAAAAAGTGAGGTTACAGCAGTTTACAATAAACATTTTAAAACAATATTGAATATCAACAACACATAACTATATACTTATACTAGCTATGAATGAATGCATTACTGTTGCTGCAACTACTTGATTAGTAGGTTTGACAGCAAACTTCAAAAAGATGCAAAAATCTAATCATAAAAAGTTTTTATTTTTATGTTTTTACTGTCTCGTACAGATGCCATTGATGAAATATCATGCAAGACCTTACCTTGCTTTTTCACAATTAGTTTCATACTTTCAGGTGAGACAGACAGGATTATGCAGACAGCAATGAAGCACGCAACGATCTAATCAATATATGAATATATCATTCAAAGGCAGCTGTCAGAAGAATAAATGTGTTCATGTTAGCTGGCAGGTGTGCTATTGCCTTTTTATGTTTATTTTACAAGACCTGTAAAGTCTGCAAGCTCATACGGAGCGATTTCCCCACCCCGTTGTGTGATACTTCTCTCTCATTGGCTGATCAAGCATGCCTTTCATATCTGGCGTGTTTTGGCCACACCCCCTGTTTCTGATCTGGCCAATGGAATCCTCACAGCAAACATCACATTGATTTCACAACACTAAATAACCCGGTCTTTCAGAAACACATAAACCTCTTAATACAGGCAAATTTGAAATGTGTATACATTTTAAGCTATTTCTCTTTTAAATGATCCTCTTCTTCTTGTTGTTTTTATTTTTTTAATTGCGAAGAAAACAATAAAATTGGTTCATTACTTCCGGGACTTCATGACACTGAACAGGCTCTCTCATTTTCAGGATCTTGATACAAATATGAATAAAAACGTAATGCGAAAAATTCAGATTCATCGTTACAAACACTTTAATCAAACAGTTAGAAAATAAATGTGACATTTTAACGTACAGTAAGATAACCTTTATTTATTAATGCGTCGATTAAATTAAAAGAAAGAAAGAAAATTCAAGTGTTATGCCCCGGAATCGTTTTTAGTTGCTTAAATTATAGATTCTAAAATAAAAATAAAAATAAATAAACCATGCCTCAAAAAATATTTATTTACTGTATGTCTATGTTGTGTTAATTGTCAATGTTCCGTTTAAGTTAGAATTTAATATGAACGCGAAAAATCCGACTTACGTGGTCTGTTCTTCTTTCCCGAATCCACGCGTCTCCTGAGTCTGCAGCGCTTCGCAGGCGAACCATTGTTGTGTACATCCTGATGAAGATGGTGGAAATTTTCAATACCATTATGGCCACCGCTACTGTCACTAGCACCCAGACCAACTCCGCTAGACGAAATGCAGTCCCCGTTACCGGACTGCGGGGTGTGAAATCCGTTCACTGAACCGTTCGTGTAGTGCGTCGTTCCGTTTTGATCGGATGTTTCAGCATTTTCCATTATTTACGTAGCAAATGTATACGCTCGGAAGACAGATGCGTATAGCGACTCGACGTTTCGAAGGCGCTTCAAAATGTAGGCTACAATTGTTTTATCGGAATTCTACATAAATGCTGATGTGTTGTAAAGAGATGAAGACAATAGATAGGTCTTCAACATCTTATTCGAGGTCACTGTCGGTCATTTCTTCTTTACACGCTGTATGGCTGTTTCCGAGTCAAACAGCCGGCACATGCGACGTCACTAAGGAAAATGCCTCTCCCTCTGCTGAAACGTCATGTTTCAGAGCCGCCTACTTACATGTAGCATAGGCTACTATTTCCTAATGTATCATACAGCAGGCATTTAAAAGCTGACAAAGCGTTCGCGTAACATAGGCTAAGTAGAATTAAGTAGGCCTAGTCTTGATTAATTTTAGAACACTGGGAGAGAAAGTCTTCTTCAAATGTCGCTTTTTAGACTGACTGGTCTAGGGAAGGCTATTCAATGGATACCATATGTTGTCAAACCAGGTATTAAATAAACTGCACAACCAAACATACAACACCAGCTGACAATGTGCACGCCATTTTAATACAAGAGTTCGCCCTCTTCAGTTTTTAAATGTATTTAATATTCAAAGCAAGATTCTTTTGCATCACTCAGTTATGATGACTGTTAGCCTATATGTTAGGGTGGAAAAATTATCAAAAAGAGCAATGTTTGGATATCAGTCTTCAACTGGGCCACTAAAACAGAAGTGAATAGGAAATGAATTCTCCGCAATTCCCACATAAGAAGAAAACAAAAACAAAAAAAGTAAATAAATTGTATGGTCAGTATCACCATGCAAACCATTAAAAAAAATGATACCTACCTATATTCAGTTTACCATGCTGTATAAAAGAATCGTTGAGAAAACCTAAAAAATCTGCATAACCCAATGCATTCAGATTTTTAGGTTCTCTCAACTATTGTCTTAAAAATATCCCAAGTAGCCTACTTTTTTCAATTTGAATTGGTTCATTCATTAGCCTACAAGCAAAATGCCTAATGCAGGCTAAAAATTCATAATGGCAACAACAGACTTCATGTTCAAAAAATTAAATAACACAAATCGAGCTAGCCTATAGGCATATATTTTCGTAGATATATATATAGAAAAAAATATTTAAAGGTTGTACATAGACCTCAACGCCTGACATACAAAATGCAAGGACAATAAACAAATGTAAAAAGATGAGCTCTTCACTTCATAAAACAACAAATAACTAACAATAATGACAAAACAAAAGTTTAAAAAAGGCCATAAAACAGAGAAACAATAATCCCATAACAGTAACTGCCCAGTTTTGAATGATACAGTGCATGCTGGGAAATCTCTGTATATTGTTAAATTTACATTTTGGGGAATTCTATTGGTCTAACGTGGGTTTTTTTCTTAGTATTTAGCATGTAAAATGCACATTTTGCACACCAGCATGAAATGTAAATCAATTGTTGTTCCGTCTTAACATTTCTTAAAGTGGTATTGCCTCAAGAGGGCACCCGCCTTGCTGCTGAGTGGTTTGCGTCTGTATGCTCCGTATATAGCTTTCTCTTTTGAATCATAATTTACTATCATTCCTTGTTGTTTATATTGCTAAATGTAACTTACTCATCACCACACATTAACCTGACATCGCTAGCTTCAATCTAAATCGTTATCGCTAGCACAACGCGCTAGCAATTCGCTAGCCTGTTAACGTGCCATCCGTGCCTGCCGTCTTTATTTATTCGATTTTTTCTCGCACGCACACGCGCCACCTGTGCCTGCCGTCTTTATTTATTTATTTTGGAGTCCATCAAACAACTGTGGTGAGTAGGATCAGTCAACAAACACGGTGAGTCATGTCCTCTTCTCGTCTTATTGTCACTTCCACTTCGTGTCACATGTATAGCACCAAACTTTAATTGAGGATAGTAAGAGTGCAAGGGCTTTAGATACTGTTTTGGATGCGACTTGCTTAGTGAACTCTGTACATTGTTCGGTTCCGGCTGTAGAGCTCGTGCAGCAGGGCAACTGGGTGACCGTAAGACGCTGTAGTCGCGGGACAAAACACAGCTCTTCCGTTCCAATAACAACATTAAACAGGTTCTCCCCACTCAGTGAAACACCCACTGAGAATCCTGTTGAATGTGCCCTAGTTATTGGCAATTCTATTACACGGGACGTGAAAATAAAGCCACCAGCCACCATAGTCACATGTTTGCCGGGAGACAGAGCGCCTGACATCAAAGCAAATTTAAAAGTGCTGGCTAATGCTAATCGTAAATTCTCTAAGATTATTATTCACGTCGGCACTAATGATGTTCGACTCCGCCAGTCGGAGATCACTAAAATTAATGTTAAAGAGGTGTGTGAACTCGCAAGTACGATGTCAGGCACTGTAATTTGCTCTGGCCCCCTTCCTGTTTGCAGGAGTGATGAGATACTTAGTAGATTGTCCTCATTCAATGGCTGGTTGTCTAAGTGGTGTCTGCAAAATAATATAGAATTCATAGACAATTGGAAAAGTTTTTGGGGCAAACCTGACCTGTTGAAAAGAGATGGTATTCATCCCTCCTGGGATGGTGCTGCTCTTCTCTCTAGTAATATGGCACATAGTCTTAGAGCTCAAACATGAATTGGGGCTCAGGTCAGGAAAGCAGACAGACTGGCTAAACCGACCGTCTGCTAGCTGTCTCACGTCACTGAGGTCAGATAAATCCCATCACATAGAGACTATTTCACCAAGATATCATCATATAGAGACTGTGTCTGTTCCCCGAATTAGGAAATACTAAAAACTCCCAAACACATTAAAGGGTAATAATTTAAATGATGTTCAACAAACAAAAAACAGATGTAACACAGATGAACAAATGATAAAGCTTGGGTTGCTGAATATTCATTCCCTTACTTCAAAAGCACTTATTGTTAATGATATGATTACAGATTATAACCTAGATTTGCTGTGTTTGACAGAAACCTGGCTAAAACCAAACGATTACATTACTTTAAATGAGTCCACCCCCCAAAATTACTGTTATAAACATAAACTTCGTCTGAAAGGCAAAGGGGGAGGTGTTGCAGTAATTCATAGTAATATCTTCAGAATTACTAAGTAGTCTAGTTTCAAATATAATTATTTTGAAGGGTTGGTGCTTAATGTAACACTATATAGTGTAAATAATAAATCACGTTTGAGATTTGTGCTGGCTACTGTATACAGGCTACCAGGGCACCATACAGACTTTATCAAATCATTTGCTGACTTTCTATCAGAGTTAGTACTGGCTGCAGATAAAGTCCTGATTGTTGGTGATTTTAATATACATGTAGATAACGAAAAAGATGCATTGGGATTGGCATTTAAAGACATTCTGAACTCTATTGGAGTTAGACAACACGTGTCAGGACCTACTCATTGTTGTAGTCATACTCTAGATCTAATATTATCACATGGAATCAATGTTGAATTCTGCAGCAGAGCGATGACATCTCAGATCATTATCATATCTTGTGTATACTTAATTTAGCCAAGGCTGCAAAGCCGACTCCGTGTTACAAATATGTTAGACCTATCACTTCTGCCTCTAAAGATTGCTTTATAAATAATCTTCCTGATGAGTTTCATCATCTCAGCAGATTGCTTAGAAGAACTCAATATTGCGACAGAAACTTTTAACTTTCTATTTTCCTGCAATTTAGACACAGTTGCTCTGTTGTGCTACCCTGGTAGTCCAGAGTTCTCGCGAGAGCACAAGTTGAATTTGCTCAGCGAGTTACTCTGTTGTTGAGTAATGATGCTCATTAAATATGCCCCTCGATCTGAGCTGCACCAATCACATCGGGTTATCTGATATAGGCGGGCCAGAGGCGAGCTAAACAGATGACGACAGCGCTGTGACGTCGAAGTCATTAGTAAACATTGCAAGATGGCTATGGATGAATACCAGTTGTTTGAAACGGCTTTGGCCGCTACAATGAACGAGTTAGACTTGGCTTTTTATCTAAAATAGGAACAGAAGACGCCGCTCGAATCGTTCCTTTGCAAGAAGGACGTTTTTGCTGTTTTGCCGACCGATTGCATACAGAGAGGCCTTAAAAACTGCTAGATCTGCTTATTTTTCAACCCTATTAGAAGAAAATAAACAAAACCCTAGGTATTTATTTGAAACAGTGACTAAACTAACGAAAAATAAAGTTTCAAGCCCAGACGTTTCCAAGCAGCGCAGCAGTAATGACTTTATGAACTTCTTTTCTTACAAGATTGATAATATCAGGGAGAAAATTATAACTATGCAACCGTCTACTACAATATTGCATCAGGCAGTGCATTGTAGTCTCCTTGAGGAAAAATTTGATTCATTCATTGCTATAGGAGAGGAAGAATTTACTAAACTCGTTAAATCATCTAAGTCGACAACATGTATGTTAAGACCCTGTACCGACTAAGCTATTGAGAGATCATAGATCCTCCGCTAGAGTTTTTACCAGAACCAGGAAGTATGACCATATTAGCCCGGTTCTGTCAACACTGCATTGGCTCCCTGTTAAACATCGTATACATTTTTAAATATTACTGATTACTTACAAAGCACTTACAAAGCACTAAATGGTTTAGCTCCCCAGTACTTGAGCGAGCTCTTAACGCATTATAGTCCTTCACGTCTATTGCGATCTCAAAATTACGGCCAGTTGATAATACCTAGAATATCAAAAGCAACTGCTGGCGGTAGATCCTTTGCCTATTTAGCACCAAAACTTTGGAACAGTCTTCCTAACATTGTCCGGGAAGCAGACACACTCTGTCAGTTCATATCTAGACTAAAAACACATATCTTTGTGTTTCTCTGTCTATCCCGAGGTTTACCGCAGTCCGCCGGATCCAGGCTGTATCCAGATCTGATGAAGGACCTGCGCCTGGACGCGACGACAACACAGTCCTGAAATGTCAACTAGGCTCTTCCCTGTGAAGGCCTCCCTCCCCTCCCTTTACCTATCTACAGATAAAGCGTTGTCGGGATAATTTCGGTTTGCGTGGCTACGTGGAAGCGATAAAATTCTGTATTATTAATTTTAAGGCCAGACAAGTAGTATGTTGAGGGTTGATTTGTAGGGAGGGACTACACACCTGCGCACATATATTCAGACGCACATACCTATGGACTGAACTCGTAATACGCATGTGCACGCCATCGGCGTTCTCACTGGTTCGCGTTTTTGAAGTTTGCGCAGACAGAACTTAAGAGTTTTCTGTCAAAACGGTGTCGTGGGAGCGGCCCCTAAGTTAATAACTAATGATTGTTGCGACGGAATTGAATCAATCAAACTAACTTTAGCTGGATAATAACTTTATTCTAGAGCTGCTGTAAAGCCAAAACACTTTAATTTCCTATTATCAATGTAAAGCTGCTTTGGAACAATCTACATTGTTAAAAGCGCTATATAAATGAAGATGACTTGACTTGACTTGACAATACCAGTAGCCTATCTAAAATGACTCCCCACACAATGACCTGCTTTACTGTGCTAAAGATGCATTTCTTACTATATTTCTCACCAGATTTTCGAAGACACCACTCTTGTGTCTCCACATACAACTTCTTATATTCTGCCAAATACTTCATTCTGTCTTTAATGCTTTTCTGAGACAACAATGGCCTTTTAAGTAGTGCATTTGCTTAAATTTAGCTCATATATATATGTGTGTGTGTGTGTGTGTGTGTGTGTGTGTGTGTGTGTGTGTGTGTGTGTGTGTGTGTGTGTGTGTGTGTGTGTGTGAGTGAGTGAGTGAGTGAGTGAGTGTGTTTGTGAAAATATATATAATAGCATGTTTTGAATGGATTTTAACAAAGACAGCATGAACCAATTACAAGCTAATATTCTTTCACCTGTTTAAAAAAAGCAGAACAAATATTTTGGTTATTATAGGGTTAGTTCACCCAAAAATGAAAATTCTGTCAGTAATTACTCACCCTCATGTTGTTCCAACCCCTTAAGACTTTCATTTATCTTCGGAACACAAATTAATATATTTTTGATTAAATCTGAGAGCTGTCTCACTCATCCAGGCTTCTTTGTAATTGAAACTTGCCAGCCCAGAAAGTTAGTAAAGACAATGTTTAAAATAGTCCAAGTGACTACAGTGGCTCAACCATAAGTTTGTCAAGCGACGAGAAAACTTTTTGTGCGCAAAAACAAAACAAAAATAATTACTTTATTCAACTATTCATTTTCTTCTGTGTGGGCCTCTGAGTGAGTTCACGTAATGTAATAGCGTTGCGCTTCTGTGTTGTACGTCAGAACGTAGGCTCACTATTGCCCGACGCTGTTCATATGTGTGATGCTGGCCAACAGTGAGCCTACGTTCTGACGTACAACCCAGAAGCGCTGTGCTGTTTGAATTACAAAGAAGCCTATGGAGGAGTGAGAGAGCTAAAAAATATCTTAATTTGTGTTCCGAAGATGAGAGAAAGTCTTACGGGGTTGGAACAACATGAGGGTGAGAAATTACTGACAGATTTTTCATTTTTAAGTGAACTAACCCTTTAATCTTATTGCTTGAATAACTGTGACACATTGTAAAAAACAGCAAATATTGTTTGGTGTACTTCAACAGTGTCATTCTCCAAATATCCAAAATGACGCTACAGAAACATTAAATGCTTTATTAGTCATAGTGAGCTATCTGTTGTGGTTATAGTGCTGCAGCAAATATTTGATGACATATATTGATATTTAACATGCAAAAAACACTAATGTTTATGTTTAAAACACACTCTATCCTGATTTACCAACAACACATTTTTCTGGAATTCAATCTTGGGCCTTAATGCAAAGCAGGAGAAGGAAAGATGAATCACAAATGAAACCTCTTTAATATCTCAGTCAGCAATGAGATTGAAGACGAAACAGAGATTTTGCTTTATTTCTTCTACATTTCACATATTTCTCCTCAGAATGCACGTGTCTCCTCTCAAAAATGTCAGAAATTGTGAACATAGTTTGCCTTGATAACAACAGTCTTGTAAAAAAAAAAATATATATCTAAATGAACTGAGCTGTGCAATATCTCTATACTCTTAATGTATGACAGCAATAGAATCAGTGCAATCAGTAAAATGTCTGTATGTGTCAATATGTGTAGACTGTGTATCTGCAAATTATTTCTCAAAACTGTGTAAAGAGAAGTGTCTGCTATATGGTGTATGCTATCATAATTTTTTTATTATTTATATATTTCATTACAGAACATATAGATTTTATTTAGCTGATTCCATCATGTCTGACATATGAGTGCTATTTTAGACCTCATCTTTGTCTGTACAAAGACAATTGTTAGAGGACAAAGAAGAGTGTTTGTGTTTTGCTTTCCACCCTTTTTTACCTTCTTTCTGGACTATGGTGAAGGTTGAGGTAGATCTCTTTTTAAAAAACCACCCTCATTTGTCAATGCTGCAGTCACACACACTGTGTGTATTTTAATTATTCATGCATTTCATGACTTATTTATTTGTGTTATTCTAAGATGTTTTTATAAAGTTATGCTTTAGAAAAGTTAATATCATCTACAGAATATAGTGTCCGCCCTGATAAGAAATGACGTCTACAGTACAACACAAGAGACATTATAAGTACTTGTAGTGCTGCAATGATGTCTTGCTGTCTCGCAACCACTGGAAGTAAAATAACTTCCCTAAGGGCAGAATGACAACAAAACAAAAAGACAGATGATAGTCAGACCCTGGTTTACAATATATACAGTAGGCTATATCAAGAGATGACTGGTTCCATTATCAGACTCTCTATGTAAGCCCTGGAGGCAATAATGGAATTTATATGGAAAATGGAAAATATAATAAAGTATTTTGTCTGTTGAAGGCCACAATAAGGCTCTTATAGGCACAGTATTTGGCTCTTAATATAAGGCATTGTTTTCCCTTTTAAAAATATAATGCACTTACTCTTTTAAATGTGCACAGCATTTTTAACCATTGAACATTTTTTATATATAAAGACGTGAATCGTCGCTGCTGGCAAAACCAGCAATGCAGGTTTGATAGGTGGCGCCCCGCCAAATCTCACAACTTGCTTTATGGCACGATGTCACATACATCAACAACATATGAAGCAGCCTCTATGGAAGACACAAGCACGCATTTCAGATGTGAATCATGGCAGAGTCGACAAAGAAAACGAAGAAAGCGCGGTCGGAAGAGTCAAGGAAAAGAAAACGAGAAACTTTTTACGACAGTAACGTTAAATACAAGTACTTCACAGCGACTCTATGGGTCGCTGTTTGACAAAAACGGAAACTGCATAGTGTGTGGGTTTAACCTGGTCAGTACCTGGATGGGAGACCTCCTGGGAAAACCAGGTTGCTGCTGGAAGAGGTGTTAGTGAGGCCAGCAGGGGGTGCTCACTCTGTGGTCCGTGTGGGTCCTAACACCCCAGTATAGTGATGGGGACACTATAATGTAAAAAAAAAACACCATCCTTCGGATGAGATTTTAAATATAGGTCCTAACTCTCTGTATTCATAAAAAATCGTAGGATGTCCTTCGAAAAAGAGTATGGGTGTAACCCCAGCATCCAAAACTCTGTCCGTCATCATAGCCTTAATCATCCCCATATATATATATAGGCTTCTGATTGGATTTATCACTCCATCTCCTCTTCACCAATAAGCTGGTGTGTGGAGGTGTTCTGACGCAATATGAATACAATTCTGTCAGTAATTACTCACCCCCATGTTGTTCCAACCCCGTAAGACTTTCGTTCATCTTCTTTGTTGTACGTCAGCACGTAGGCTCACTATTGGCCGACGCTGGTCATGTGTGTGATGCGTGTGACGTACAACACAGAAGCGCTGCGCTGTTACACTACGTGAACTAACTCAGAGGCCCACATAGAAGAAAATGAATAGTTGAATAAAGTCGTTATTTATGTTTGTTTTTTGCGCACAAAAAGTATTCTCGTCGCTTGATAAACTTATGGTTGAGCCACTGTAGTCACTTGGACTATTTTAAACATTGTCTTTACTAACTTTTCTGGGCCGGCAAGTTTCAATAACATAGAAGCCTATGGAGGAGTGAAACAGCTCTCAGATTTAATCATAAATATCTTAATTTGTGTTCCGAAGATGAACAAAGGTCTTATGGGGTTGGAACAACATGAGGGTGAGTAATTACTGACAGAATTTTAATTTGTGGGTGAACTAACCCTTTAAAAGGATAGTTCGGCCAAAATTTTTAATGCTGTCATCATTTACTCACCCTCATGTTATTCCAAATTACCTTCTTCTGTGGAATACAAAAGAAGATATTTTGGAAAATACAAAAAAAGTCAGGGAGGTCCAATGTTTTTGACTTTCATTGTATGAGCAAACAGAGTTGAAACCTTTTTGAAAAATATCTTCTTGTGACTGTGAGAAAAGCTTGTATTGCTGTAAAACCAAATTTGTTACAGATTATTAAGCAGCCTCAAAGAGCAAGGCTCATTTCAGTGGCAACATTCTCACAGCTTGATTAAACCGTAAAACATTCACAATTCCATGGCTTACATTAGTGAAAATCAAACAAGAACTTATCTTGTGACTGAGCTAAAACAAACACAAAGAGTGGATTATTTAAAAGACCAAATTATAATTAATTTCAAAGCTATACTATTTTGAAGTTAGCAATACATATTTTGTTCAGTCAGCTGCTTTTTGTTTTGCATTTTTGTCTGGAAGTCATATTTTATTCTTTGTGCAGAAACATATTTAGAGAATAAGTTTCTTTCATCAGTGACATTGAAGCATTTTTCTTATTTCAAATCACAACAACACAAACAATCTGGGCATAATTTGTCATGGTGGCAATCACAAGCTTACATAATGGATCATGTATTTTATATTTAACAGTTTTAGATTTATACATTGTTTGTAGACATTTTTAAAGTCACAATAAAAAGAAAGTACATGAAATGGTACATGCTCCGAACAGCAAGTACAAGGCATGACATTACATAAATAGGCAAAAAAATAAACAAGCAGTCCATGGCTGGGGTGGCTGGAGTCCCTAATAATGCTCACACACTGCTTGGTGTAGAGGGAGGATAGCTCACCTCCAATAATATGACGGGCTGTCCGGACCACCCTCCTCAGAGCTTTACAGTTGAGGGCAGTGCTGTTGACGCTGGACAGGCCGGACACGCTGCACTGTAAAAACTAAAGGTGCCTCAAATATCCTGTCGGATACTCGAGGAACTTCAAAATGTAATTTAGGTGCCTCAAAGCTCTTTCTCCTATAGTAGGGCTACTGGTGGAGCGTTGACAATCTTTGCGGTTCTTGCTGGAACTTATGGGATCCTTTAAGCACTTTGTATTCAGTTCAGAGGTTCTGTGGTCACCTTTTCATTACCATGAGACCTCGAAGTGCTTTGGGGGAAATTAGAGGAACCAGAATTCTATAAAAGGGTTATTGTAAGTTCTTTTAACATTTAAGTGGTTCCTGGAAGATCTCTTATGTTAAAGCCAGCATCTCTACAAGGTTTGTAAACTCGCCAAAGAAATATAAATACAGAGTCTACTCACTCTTCAAACACACAAGTTACATATATAAACTAAATATATTATACATTACTACGTTTTTACAGTGTTAACCACTCGTTTATTGCCCAGTATGTGGTATGGGAATGAAGATTTTAGCCGCGATGCTAACTAATCTAATGAACAAATGGAAATCATTGACTTATTGTCTTAAATTGTTTTAGCCATTCAATTCAACGTATTGTGTACAACTGTGTCTTCAAATTGCTGATATAACTAATTTAGCTGATTCCTGCTGTCGTCATTGGCGTTTGTTATGAATAACACAAGTGGTTAATAGTTTGGTCGGTTTTAGTTTACTTACTACAGGTGCCTAGCCTGGAAATCCAGACCTAAATCTGAAAGATTAATGGTCTGGCGTCGACTAATGAAAATCGCCCAGCTCGAGGGGCGGCACCAAGCATGCATTTGAAAATCTCATTGCATGCAATAGGATTAACACTACGACCAATCACAACAATAAGCCCCATACGCTTAGCTACCTGCGGAGCTAACTGGTAGATTATACTCTAACCGTATCCGGTCGGCAAAACAGCAAAAACGTCCTTCTTGCAAAGGAACGATTCGAGCGGCGTCTTCTGTTCCTGTTTTAGATAAAAAGCCAAGTCTAACTCGTTCATTGTAGCGGCCAAAGCCGTTTTAAACAACTGGTGTTGTTCATCCATAGGCATCTTGCAATGTTTATTAATGACTTCGACGTCACAGCACTGTCGTCATCTGTTTAGCTCGCCTCTGGCCTGCCTATATCAGATAACCCGATGTGATTGGTGCAGCTCAGATCGAGGGGCATATTTAATGAGCATTGTTACTCGACACCAGAGTAACTCGCTGAGCAAATTCAACTTGTGCTCTCGCGAGAACTCTGGTTTACCAGGGTAACAGGTGCCCTCATTCTCTCAAATATCATTTTAAAGCCATTTACTGGCCAATAATTATTATGTTGTGAATGGATATAATCAGCTTTGTTCTTTTGTTTCCCCAGAACAACCATTACATTTCTAAAATAATCTGAGCATTTCAGAGGCAACATTGAATTACAGTAAGTTACCTGCACCACATGCAAGTAACGTTACTTTATTACTATGAACTTTTCTGTGTGAAATTGTATTGTTTGACTGTGTACTTGTGTTTTTTAATCAGTTATTCTCTGAAAATCTTCCCTCATGCTCTCAAATCTCATTCATGTTACTCAGAAAAATAATATTACAGGTTTGGAGCCATTAATGCTATGCATTTTTTATAGGCTACCTTAATCATTTGCATTTGAATATAAGACATTTGAACTCTGAATTATAACTTCAAGTTTAGTCTTTTTAGACAAAAAAGCTAGCCTATTATATGGCTTCAGAAGACTTACAACACAAATCATAACACATGAGTTGTGGACTCTTTTTTTTTTTCTCTTCATTTTTTATATTTTTAGGATCTTTTCTGAGACATTTTTGGAGCTTAACAGAATATCCATTTTTATATAAATTGTTGCATTGAATTGAACTAGACAAGTGTACATAAGAATGGTTTAATGAATGATTTACATTTTACATAATTTTTTTCTGCTCGTTTCATGCAGTGAAAGCGAACGGTGACTGGGGTTGCATTATGCCTGAGATCTGCTTTGGGGTTCCACAGACAGAAAGTCAAACAGGTCTGAAATGTCACAAGGCTGAGGAAATTATTTTAAGTTCACAACTATCACTTTAATAACATTACTAACAGTAAATTTTGTTCTTTGCAGGGACCGCGGTAAGCTGAAATACAAGTTTGAACAAGAATAAAAATCCTCCTGTAGACCTGAAAATCACTGAAGTGCCTGGACCATCCACCAGAAAAGAGGGAAAACAAATGGAAAATGAAGCTGATGCTCCTTTTCACTTTTCTAACTCTTTAAGTACCTCACATGTCCCTTGTGAAGATTTTATTATTGATTGCATTTTATGTTGCAGCGAGTAAAGGTGCGGTCACATTTGTGAATTTCGTAAAATTGCAGGCAAAAAGGTCCATTGACCATTGTCAGCAGTGTAGCAATGTAATGTATGAAGCACAGCTCACACATGAGTCACTTTCAAGCAGCTTTCTGTTGGTCAAATCCAGCGAATTCCAGTGACCAACTTGGTCCCATAGTGAAACACACGAAATTGCTGATCGTGTGGATTCTTATTGAAATGACTGGAATTCACCAGTGAACATTCACAGAACAACAGCTAATTTTACTCCACCTTAACTCTGTTAAAATGGAAAATCTTTTCTGCTTGTTGTGACATAAGGAATACTGTTTCTGGGTCGAAGCCTCTACTTCTACTTCTACTTCCGCTATCTTGTTTCTAGTGAGAATACTCAACAACCATTTAATAGCACTGTTGATTCAAGTCACACATTTAAGCTTTTCAAAAGCCATAGTGTACATTACAGTCTCCAGTCTCACGGCATCCCAGACTTCAACATTGTATGATTCAAAATAGCTGAATAGCTTTTGGACTTGGAAACAGGGATGTCAGACTTAACAAGCGGACTGAAAGACAAATGTTTTAAAGTTAAGTGAAGATGGAAATTTTTTATTTAAAAATTTACATTGATTTATTACATGGAACATGTGTTTCCATGCATTTTGTTGAGATGTCTTTTCTTGTGTAGCCTATTGTATATACATGGTTGATTATTCATGTTGCTTATGTATTATACTATTTTTTTGTGTATTCATTGATATTAATCTATTACTAGCTTTTTTCCCAAGTGCATGGAAGTGTATGTATTAAAATGGATCTAAAATATGTAATAAACAATTCTTATTTTGTATTAGGTTCAGTTTGTTTATTATAATATAAGTCAATGGTAACCATAGTAACAACATGAAATTAAATATTTAAAAAGATAAAATTTGGTTCCTGGAGCCACCCAAAGTGTCCTCAGAGAACCGCCCCTTTTTAAAGGGTGCCTAGAGGATCTACAGACGGTTCCGCCGGTGTGACAAAGTGAAGAACCCCAAAAGGTTCCTCCAGGCACCTTTTATTTTTACAGTGTAGACTGTGTATGGCCGTTTGGCTGGAAGCTAGAATTTTACTTTGTTGCTTGTTAAATATGAATATTTTTCTTACTCAAACGCAATGCTTTGATGTCGGAGGAGCTTGAGATTGTTGCCCAGCCTTGTTTGTTTAAACCAGTGGTTCTCAATCCTGGTCCTGGGGACCCACAACTCTGCACATTTTATATGTCTCCTTTATCTGACACACCCAGTTCAGTTCAGAGCTCTTTCCTAACGAGATGATGATCTGAATCAGGTGTGTTAAATGAGGGAGACATACAAACTGTGCAGAGCTGTGGGTCCCCAGGACCAGGATTGAGAATCACTGGAAACCACGAGAGGCGTCAAAGCTTTATGCCACTCCTACATCCTACGTCATACATCGTCAAGTGTTACTCTTTTGGCGTAAGTCGACTTGCGTACAGCCATCTGTCGGAAGCTAGTTATTTTAGTCGCTAAAGTTTTAAATATGGATATTTTTCTTACACGAATGCATCGCTTCACTTCAGAAGGCCTTTATTAACCCCCCAGAGCCATGTGAAACACTTTTATCATGGATCTATGCACTGTGATGGACTTCAAAAAATGCACTGCTCAAAAAAATAAAGGGAACACTTAAACAACACAATGTAACTCCAAGTCAATCACACTTCTGTGAAATCAAACTGTCCACTTAGGAAGCAACACTGATTGACAATCAATTTCACATGCTGTTGTGCAAATATAATAGACAACAGGTGGAAATTATAGGCAATTAGCAAGACACCCCCAATAAAGGAGTGGTTCTGCAGGTGGTGACCACAGACCACTTCTCAGTTCCTATGCTTCCTGGCTGATGTTTTGGTCACTTTTGAATGCTGGCGGTGCTTTCACTCTAGTGGTAGCATGAGACGGAGTCTACAACCCACACAAGTGGCTCAGGTGGTGCAGCTCATCCAGGATGGCACATCAATGCGAGCTGTGGCAAGAAGGTTTGCTGTGTCTGTCAGCGTAGTGTCCAGAGCATGGAGGCGCTACCAGGAGACAGGCCAGTACATCAGGAGACGTGGAGGAGGCCGTAGGAGGGCAACAACCCAGCAACAGGCCTTTGTGCAAGGAGGAGCAGGAGGAACACTGCCAGAGCCCTACAAAATGACCTCCAGCAGGCCACAAATGTGCATGTTTCTGCTCAAACGGTCAGAAACAGACTCCATGAGGGTGGTATGAGGGCCCGACGTCCACAGGTGGGGGTTGTGCTTACAGCCCAACACCGTGCAGGACGTTTGGCATTTGCCAGAGAACACCAATATTGGCAAATTCGCCACTGGCGCCCTGTGCTCTTCACAGATGAAAGCAGGTTCACACTGAGCACATGTGACAGACGTGACAGAGTCTGGAGACGCCGTGGAGAACGTTCTGCTGCCTGCAACATCCTCCAGCATGACCGGTTTGGCGGTGGGTCAGTAATGGTGTGGGGTGGCATTTCTTTGGGGAGCCGCACAGCCCTCCATGTGCTCGCCAGAGGTAGCCTGACTGCCATTAGGTACCGAGATGAGATCCTCAGACCCCTTGTGAGACCATATGCTGGTGTGGTTGGCCCTGGGTTCCTCCTAATGCAAGACAATGCTAGACCTCATGTGGCTGGAGTGTGTCAGCAGTTCCTGCAAGAGGAAGGCATTGATGCTATGGACTGGCCCGCCCGTTCCCCAGACCTGAATCCAATTGAGCACATCTGGGACATCATGTCTCGCTCCATCCACCAACGCCATGTTGCTCCACAGACTGTCCAGGAGTTGGCGGATGCAGGGCTCGAGACTAACGGCGTCCTATCGTCCTGGGGACGATAGAAAATGTGTTTAGGACGAACAGAAATATTCTCCAGGACGCCTACAGGACGAAAGACATTTTTGTATGTGTGTTCATTTATTACTAGCCTATTAGGGTAACTTACTTAGAAAATGCCAAAATTAACCGACCAAGCGCTGACTACAACGGAGCGCGTCTTCTCATGCTGCTACACTGTTAGACTTTTCAAGGGTTTTTTACAGTAACTTACTGTAATTAAGAGTTACAGTACCAAACCGTATTTCAGTTGTGTAATACAGTGCATTACTGTAAAAACGAAGCTAATCAGTACAGTGCATTACTGTAAAAACTAAGCTAATCAGTACACTACTGTAATTATTTTTATTTGTACTAAATATAAATTAGATTTGATAATTTTGATATATGATTAATTTTATTTTTATCCTACATGAGTACTACTTTCATACAAACCAATTAGACAAAGTTATCACAAAATACAATTTTTTTATTTAAAACATTTCATATATATCACAAAATAAACATGCCAATGCTGGAAATGATGTGTGAAATTTTTACACATTAATGGGTAAGTTTAGAGACAACATTTTTTGTGTTAATTTTAACTCATTCATTTTGTTAATGATTTTAACAAAGTAAATATGTCAGAGAGGTTAGCACAAAGATGTGTAAACGTGTTAAATTAACACATTATGTGCTGTCCTTCACTGCAAACATTTTTGAAAACATACATAAAATCATAAACAAAACATTAGCATTTGACTAAATGAATGTAGAGTCATTGGTTGTTTAGCTTATACAAGTATTATAATGAAATATCAACCATTACATTCATAAAACTGCAGAATATAAATACATTAAGCATTCAAAAAGGAAATGTCCAAAACAGGACAAAACACAGTTCTTTTCACAATACAAGATACATAACCCCACCTTAAAAATAATTTCACTTATTTCCAAAAATGTGTTGGATTCATGTACACTGGTGGCCAAAAGAAGTATTTAAGTGGCGTAATGTTTTTGAAAGAAGTCTCTTTGATGCTCAAGAAACATTTATTATTATTATCAATGTCTGACTGTCTACTCCATCTTTTCTACAGCATAGGAGTAAAAGTCATCAAAATAATCTTTAAAAAGCCAACACAATGTTTTTGTCCACCTTTGTGAATAAATGAACTTCTCCAAAGATTGGTTCCTGTTCAGAACTTGATTGACAACATCAGAGTGTTCCCTGGTCTGCATGCGTGCCCACAAACACAAATGTACT
This sequence comes from Leuciscus leuciscus, assembly GCF_965113295.1. Lineage (NCBI taxonomy): Eukaryota > Metazoa > Chordata > Actinopteri > Cypriniformes > Leuciscidae > Leuciscus > Leuciscus leuciscus. Next base: position 18,664,840 of record NC_138745.1, on the reverse strand, counting down.
CAGTCCTTCAGAGGAGATCCCGGTTCCAAAACTATATGAGAGAGAGAGAGAGAGAGAGAGAGAGAGAGAGAGAGAATATTAGTGTCACATTATTTTTAACCTCCTTTTTTGTTAATTTTTATTATTATTTTCACAAAAACTTAAGAATATATATTTGTAAACAGCTTTTGTCAATAAATAGCATACAAAAGAACTAAATTAAATTATGCCAGATTAAATTTTAATACTTACAAATCCTAAATTCTGTCCAAAAATGCTGAGATGCATAGAAAGAAGTTGAACGACTGAAATAGATGATTTTAGCCCATTTCAGCTTGTCTGCAGTGAAGGAGTACCTGTTTGAGACAAATACACAGTAAGATACATGCAAGAAATCACTGTGTGATGATCGTTCTCCTTCCTACAGTAGTTAACCCACCTGTGCGCTGATATTAGGACCTTCCTAGTCAGGTGGAACTGCAATGGTAGAGTCGCTGGCTAATAAAATATAAAAATAATGCAAAAATATAAACTTAAGTTGTTTAGAATGCTAGATTTGGTCTTAGTGAGAGTTTTACTGCAGTGCTTACCTGGATACATTTAATCTGGTGAGACTGAACAAAGACAATGGTCCATCTTCTGATTGGTTCATTTGCTGTGTAATAAAGTTAGACATAATGCAAAGGTCACTTATTTGATATAAAGTTAGCCAATTTTATAGAGATTTTATAAGATATTGTTAGCTAGCTAGTCTGCACCAGTGGCTCAAAAGCAATTTTCACATAGTGTATGCTAATCATTTCAGCAAACTTATCTCAAAATATATCACAAATGGGCTGGCCTACCTCTGGAATCTTTTTAAGTCACTGGCGCGAATTGGCGCTTTGCAGTTGCCTTTAAACACAAAAATGGAAGTAAATATTAAATTCCATAAAAAAAAACCTATAATATGGTATAGTTTGCAAACTAATGCTAAAACTATAAAGGTTCTCATCAGTAGGCCAACATTAAGATATAAACAGAATTTCACATTAGTTTATTCACATTTATTGTTAATGTAAACGCGTTGCTCGTTGGCATATTTTAACTCGACAATTCAATAATCTAACAAAGTGTGTAAAATGAAACGTTAGCTCAGTTTACCATGGTAAAGTTCGTTACCGCCATGTTGACGACGAGTAACGTTAGGCTAACGTTAACGTTATAACATACGTTAAACTGGGCACAATCCTGTCAACATACACAGAATGTTTTTTTTTTTTGTTTTTTTTTACCTTGGTTGCTGATCTCTCTCTCGGTGAAGTGAATTCCGTCTCTTCCCCGGGCCAGACACGAACGTCGCGATCCAACAAAAGACAGACCCCATTACCTACACTGGATGTCTGTCTGACGCGACACGACAAATCCCAGACAGTGTAGTGATGCGCCGCGGCCGTTATATTTCAGACGTAGTCCGATACGAGTCCAAGCGCTCGCACTAGTTCTTACAAGGGATAAACAGGTTTGCATTTAAAGGTCCGGTCGCTTCAATGTGTCCAATATAGACAGCCTCTGGCTATTATAGCGTTGTAGACACGTGGTGTAAGGCAAAAATTAGGAAATAAAAAGCACGGTGGAATGGTGCCAGCCAGAGAGGCAGTTACGTCAAATACAGTAGTATACAGCAAATTTAAAAAATACAGTAAGTCTCTGTATGTGGTGTTAGACGTCACAGAAAATTCCCATGATGCAATTGGAATCACAGTTATTTACTGTAAAGAGAAATAGCAGTATATAATACTGGGGGATTTAAAGTAAATAACTGTAGAAATTACAGAAAAGTCTAACAGTGTACTATAGTTACTATCACTGGCCAGCTACTCACCCGGAAACTTGTTTCGCGGTACATCTATCACATGGCTTATTTTCACAGACAAAAACGAGACGATATCTACATAAAACTAGTTTTGAATGACAAAAACCATGACGAAAATCTATTGACATTTTCGTCAACGAATAAAAACTAGACAAAAATGTTAGATAGTGACGATTTGGGAAGCGATCCAGTCAGAACTGATGTCCTGCGTTTGTGGTAGATGCGCACATTTGTACTGTAATGTGCTGATCTACCCAGCGGCACACGGGTTGACATGCGCTGCATGTCTCATAAAACGTTAAAAAACTTAAACGTCTGAGAGAATGAGTAGAGCAGACATATAGATCTGAATGAGAGTGACGAAGCAAAAAAAGAGCTCTATTCGGTACGGTTTTCTGTGCGCACACACCCGACCGTGCAGCCATGCACATAGACACCTATACAGCGCGCGAGCACTGAATTGAGCTCTCTTTCGTGTCTGAATGGACAAATACACACAAATATGTCTAAATGTCCGTTTTGGAGAGTATTCACGTAAACTATGTTGGTTATGTCTTAAACAGTTTTGAGTGTATCGGATGTGTATCAGTGCAATTGGATCCGCATGTCATTGGACATGATCCGATGTCTTAAAGTGACAGTAGGTAATAAACCTAATGTGGTCTGTGTCCTTAATATTGATCAAGCAACAAAAGAAAAAGAGAAAAGCATTCACTGCTCGTTAATAGCTTTAATAATGATTCATTATATTTAATTCATACAAATAAATATGTCTGCTGCTTGAAAGAATAAAAAATGATGATATTTTTGAGATATGTGTCACATGCCTGTCCTGTCTTGTGTAGCACATGTGGTGTTTGTGTTCTTGTCTCTGTTTTGACCCCACCCTCCTTGTTATCTCATTATTGGTTTCATTTGTCCCACCTGTTGTTCCCTCATCACCTGCCTGATTTGTCCCTTTTATAAGTTCCTTTGTGTTTGCAGTCTTTGTCGGATCATTGTCTTGTTTACGTCTCCCGCTCTCCTGTGAAACCCCGGTATGTGTTGTTTTTGAAGTTGTTGTTTTGTTTGATATTATGTTTCCCCCTTGTGGGTTTTTGTTTCATTTTATGTTTCTTTTCTTTAATAAATCATTCTTTCTGCACTTGAGTCCTCTCCCTTAGTTTTCTTTAGTTAACGTGACAATATGTAGTCACCAGTATTTATTTGTTATTTTTTAATCCAACCAACTCAAAAACGTTTTGAGCTGTATGTATTTGTTTCTTATTTTTCGTATATGTAAAAAAAAAAAAAAAAAAAAAAAAATTGTTCTGCATGAATACAAAAAAGCATTTAACTCCTGTTATTTTTTATTAAATCAGTTTTTTACCTGTTTACAGATAACTACTTTGAATGGAGCTAAATAAATATAATAATATATATCATAAACCAGTGGTTCTCAACTCCAGTCCTCAGGACCCGCTGCTCTGCACATTTTGTATGTCTCCCTTATTTAACACACCTGAACCAGATCATCAGCTCGTCAGGAGAGACTCCATGAACTGATTTGAGTGTGTCAGATAAGAGAGACATACAAAATGTGCAGAGCAGCGGGTCCCGAGGACTGGAGTTGAGAACCACTGTCATATACATTTTAATTAGGATTAGGATTGGCAAGGGGGGATCACAACATATGTCAGCTAAAGTCTGACTGTTTGAGCTCAAAGGGAGCTCTCTGCAGATCATAAAGGACCACCAAAAGATCCCAGGAGGGGAAGAGGCGGTGCCTGGGAGGATTTAACCTCCTAGTGCCTCTCAGGAACTTGATGACCAGGTTGCGCTTTCCTGCTTCCTGTCAACTACAACGTGATGTGCCGCAATGGCGGCAACATACACCTTCAAGGTAGAGAGGGACAACCTCCGCTCCAACCCTTCTCGCAGGAAGGAAAGCACAGAGCCGATCGTTCATCTCTGGGGTCTACCTGATGGGAAGAGCACCACTCAGCGAACAAACTCCACTTAAAAGTGTATGCTTGCCTGGTAAAGGGAGCTCTGGCTTGGGTGATTGTGTGATAGGCCCCTTAAAGGAGTAGTTCACTTTAAAGTGAAAATTAGCCCATGATTTACTCACCCTCAAGCCATCCTAGGTGTATATGACTTTCTTCTTTCAGAGTGACGAATACAATCGGAGTTATATTAAAGGGAAAGTTCACCCAAAAATGAAAATTAGGCCATGATTTACTCACCCTCAAGTCATCCTAGGTGAATATGACATTTTTCTTTCAGACGAATACAATTGGAGTTATATATAAAAAAAATGTCCTGGCTCTTCCAAGCTTTATAATGGCAGTGAATGGCTTTATACACTGCTCAAAAAAAATAAAGGGAACACTAAAATAACACATCCTAGATCTGAATGAATGAAATAATCTTATTAAATACTTTTTTCTTTACATAGTTGAATGTGCTGACAACAAAATCACACAAATTATCAATGGAAATCAAATTTATCAACCCATGGAGGTCTGGATTTGGAGTCACACTCAAAATTAAAGTGGAAAACCACACTACAGGCTGATCCAACTTTGATGTAATGTCCTTAAAACAAGTCAAAATGAGGCTCAGTAGTGTGTGTGGCCTCCCTCAACGCCTGGGCATGCTCCTGATGAGGTGGCGGATGGTCTCCTGAGGGATCTCCTCCCAGACCTGGACGAAAGCATCCGCCCAGGGCTCCAGACTTACTTTTTTCACCTCCGTCCTGGAACCGTCCTGAAAAACGATTTGAACCGTCCTAAAGTGAATGTCAACCGTCCCAAAATAAACATGTTGTTTCTGTACTTTGTTATTATCATCTATAGTTGTTAGTTACATAATAAAAACACCATTAAAATGTTTATGACAGTGGTTCTCAACTCCAGTCCTCGGGACCCGCTGCTCTGCACATTTTGTATGTCTCTCTTATCTGACACACTCAAATCAGTTCATGGAGTCTCTCCTGACGAGCTGATGATCTGGTTCAGGTGTGTTAAATAAGGGAGACATACAAAATGTGCAGAGCAGCGGGTCCTGAGGACTGGAGTTGAGAACCACTGGTTTATGATATATATTATTATATTTATTTAGCTCCATTCAAAGTAGTTATGGCCTAGTGGTTGGGGAGTTGAACTGGTAACCCAAAGGTTGCTGGTTCGATTCCAGAACCGGTGGGAAATGACTGAGGTGCCCTTGAGCAAGGCACCTAACCCCCAATCGCTCCCCGGGCGCCACACAAAGGCTGCCCGCTGCTCTGGGTGTGTGTATCCACGTTTGCAGTGTGTGTGTGTTAACTACTCACTACTCTGCTCCTAATGTGTGTGCATTAACTTGGATGGGTTAAATGCAGAGGTCAAATTCCAAGTATGGGTTACCATACTTGGCCGTCACTTTCACTTTCACTATATGTTTATTCTTCCACAGTATGATTTCCTTGTCAGTAAACCCATGTCTTTCCCTGGGCATTACATTTGCACTCAACCCAGCATTTCTTTTAGAGTGTAAATGTAATGAATTATTTTTACATGACTATGGTAAAGACTGCCACGTTACTGTAACTCACCCTTCATCTTAAAAAGGTCAACTATAGATTCAGTCATATTGTACAGTGAGAACAATTATTGGCTGCATACTCTGTTCTAGCACAAAACCTCATGGCTGTGTAATTCCTCCATCTCATCTTTTGATAACACACTGGATGATACTATTACAAACATTATGGATTTTCTGTCAATTAGGTAAGTAATGTAAGTGTATTTTCTAATGTGGCACCTGTAGCCTGTATTACTTTAATTATTTCAGCAACAAGGGTGATTTGAAACATATTTTGGATTGTTTGCTATTGACAAAAGACCTGTAACATCTTAGACATCATTAAACTGTACAGCAGAACTGTCCAATTATGTCAGTTGTATCAACATCTTATGCCAAACTCGTATGGTACCTTCAGGCCATGTTCCCAAGACGTTCCCAAACTAAAAATTTTATAAGTCAAATAATTAAGATATAACCTCACTTCAAGCTTAACATTGTTGCCGTCATCTTTGCTGGCATGTTGCATGATTTAAAAATAATAATAATAATAAAAAGTACAAAAAAACTTCATTTAAAATGGCAGACAGGGAAAATGGGCGATCTTGGGAAGATCATAACCCAAGGAATTCAATGTATCATTCTAAATAGTTAATATTTCTTCACCACTAGGTGTCGCTTTTTTTTTTAAACTGCTCATTCTTTCAGGGTAATTTCTGGATGCTTTACAGATGACCAGTCTGAAATATTAAAACTTGTATTTTATTTCTCATAATTGCATTTTTATATTTTAAATTGTTTCTTATTTTAAACTTTACTTGACAATTATCTTTTGTAGTTTTTACTCTGTGGTGTAAACTAGGTTTCTATACTGGGGGGAAAGGATAAATAAGAAGAAAACAAAAGGGGTATCACACCTTCTGGACTCAACTAATTTTACACAGCGAGGATCATTAACTTAAATTAATCATTTATGTCTGATTGAGTTAGAATGAACCGTGGTATCTGTGAATTTGTCAGCAGATCAGGTAGCGGTGCCAAACTGATGACACTTTATAGCAATCTTAGGGTTCTATAATGCTGTTAAATTTTTGTAATGTGCTGTAATTCTTTATCTCTTCTTCTTGTTTATGTTTCTCTCTGTTTACATTTAAAGTTTAAAAAGTTTAAAGTTTATTGCCATTTGCACAGTTACGTTACAGTACAGGTACATTGGAATTCTTGTGCATTTCTCAGTCAGCTTTTATTTTAAAAAAATATATATTTTAAGGGAGAGCAAGGAGCAAAAAAACATTTTAAAAGTGCAACAAAAAAAAAGAGACTATATATAAACAGACGGGCCTTGTGAGTGCTGATGCTCACAGGCCTGCGGTGTCTCAGATTGTAGTCTGTGTCCACCCACTAAAACAGAGCATAAGCTGGGTGGTGTTTGTCCCTAAGGATGCTCTGTGCTTTCCTCCTGCAGCGCTTAAACATGATTTAAGTCCTGATGTCCTATACAGTGGACATGTATGAAATCAATGGCCTGTTCTGTAACAGAAATACATTTTTTTTATTTGAAACCCCATTATGTTTTCCTAAGATGTTGGTTTATGAAATACAATTCGAAAAGTAGTCCGATTTAAATTATAATTACAATATATACAATATATACTTTACAGGATACCCAGATTGTGACATGTGACATGTATGGTGTCAGAGAAATTCACTAAAATATAATGTGGACTACAGTGGACAAAAGTCTATTCCTGGGTCCCAGGAGGATATAGTGTCCATGGAGGGGAGGTTAGAGCCGATAACCCTCTCTGCAGTTTTTATGACCCGTTGCAGCGATTTCCTCTCAGCCACGGTGGTGTTGCCATACCACACTGTGATACCACTGGAGGATGCTCTCAACAAGGCCTCTATAGACATGGGTGAGGGGTTGACATTGAAGTCCGGCCTTCTTCAGCAATCTTCAGCAATCATTTGTATTCACCTTTATCTATGTTCTTGGCACATATATTTTACCAATGTGGTATAGAGAGGGTTTGTAGCATTATGGTTTACCCTCCGTAGCAGTGACCTGTCCTTGTGCAGAACTGAATGCTAAATGTTCTGAGGGTGAATGTTGCGGGGTGGGGATGAAAATGGGGTGCACAGCTGTTTCCATACAAAACCTGACCTTGACTCTTATGGTTACATTTATTCTGCTGTATAAATTCAGGAATCATTGTCAGTATTATAATTTGAATTTTGAAATAATCCCAATCCCTTGGGTGTTTTCACTTTTCACAAGGAGGTAGAATCAGTTTTTATCAGGCGGTGGAGATTTCTGAAGCTTCCTTTCTCCTTTATACATCTCCCAGCCCTGACATTTATCATGCATATGAATGCCTTTTGGAGAGATAAACTAATTTCTATAAATTCAGCTGACAAATGGCTCCAGATCATATACTTTAATAGTTTTCTTAGACAATCCTTATAACTGGCACACCCCTGAGATGGGGTTTAATGCAGAAATGCAGTCTGCCTATTCAAAGAATATGTAGATAAGGCATAAAGTACAGTCTGTCAGTCATTATTGCAAACCTCGACAGGGTGATCAAAAGCCCAATAGAATGGCAAGAAAAAAAAGGTCACTTTAGCCTACAAAACAATTGGCCATTGGACCTGATTGTTAACACCGGATTCTGTTTACCTGGATGAGCGGTCTGACACAGGGGGAATTGAGCTTCTCTATACTCACTCCGAAGGGGTTTTTACTAGTGCAGCAGATTAATGGCATATTTCAAGAGAATCGTTCAAATTGGTATAGAAGCATGAAATTTGGCACAGATACTCTCTAAGGGTCACTTTTTGGGAAAAAGGCGTTGGCCACCGAAAAATTCAACATGGCGGCCATTTTTTCAAGATGGCCGCTATTTCTGTAAAATGCTCATTATGTCAATTGTTAAAACAGTGATGTAGGCATAACATTTTGTGAAAATACTCTCTTCAGAATGTTTTTTTGGAAAACGGTGCTTGTCCCTCAAAAATTCAAGATGGCTACCAGTTTTCAAGATGGCCGCCATTTCTCTTGAATCCTTACATCTTTTTTTCAAATGGTGCTGCTATCATGAAATTTGGTACAAATATTCTTCAAGGAACATTATCATGGAAAAAGGTGTGTGCCGCTCAAATTCAAGATGGTGACCATTTTCAAGATGGCCACCATTTCTGTCAGAGCTCAATTTAATGTGTTAAGGAAGGTTTTGTTTAATAGAGTGAACGTCATTACACAACCAGGGCACACTGGTGACTTAACTGCTGTGGAACTCAGCATGGGGTTCAGTGTCAGCTGATCTAGTTTTACTTACACTGTAGTTCTTGACTAGTAGTAATAGTATAGCTAAGTTTAGTGTCCCAAATGCTGTCTACCAGCCCCTCATCAATTAGCTAGTAATAGATGTAGTTAGATAGCCGCACCTGAATTGACAGGTTGTGCCAGCGCGGGAGAGCCGAGCCAAGGGTAAGCGGGGCAATACATGACTTGTTCATGTATGCTTACCTGGAAGGTGTACAGATCACACGGGACTTAAATGGCACTGGATGAATGATCGGGCTAGGTGTAGGTGACCCGTACCTAGTTGTATCCCATACCTGAATGTGTACTATGTCTATGATTGAGGTGGTAAAAGGATAACCCCTCGGCCTTAATCAGACAACAAACCCCCAAAATGGCAAATGAAAATCCCGTGTCAGCCAAGAGGCCAACTGATTGGAAGAAATGTTGTCTTTGTCAGACAGACACAAAGGAACCCCTCCAATCACCACCTACCCATCATGTTTCTCAACATGATGGCTATAAATTGATTGCCACCAACATTCCACTCTTACACAAGATGAACAAAATGCCAATGACCCTGGACCTGGAACGACTGGATGAAGGTGGTGGTATAGAAGCTTTGAGAAGGAACCAAGCGAGGTATCACTACAATTGTCGACTTCGGTTCAACAACACAAAGTTACTTCGTGCCCAGAAGCAACAATCCGATGCTCAATGTAGTGAGATAGATGAAGGCCAAATAAAGCATCGCAGAACCATGATGCAGAAAAGTCTAGATGATCAGGTTTGCTTTCTTTGTGATAACATATCTCCTGAATCTGACCTACGTCAGGTAATGACACTGCAACTGAATGACAGACTACATGAATGTGCACAAACACTGAATGATGCTAAATTATTGTCTCAACTAAGTGGTGCTGATGCCATTGCACAGGAGCTGAAATACCATCAATTGCGTCTCATTCATCTTTACAACAGAGAGAAACCTCAGAAGGCTCGAGAAAGAGTCACAGAGTGAAACGATTCAACCAGCCATCTTTCCTATGGCTCTTTCTGAACTGGTCACCTATATTGTTGAAACCAGTCTCAATTCTGATGGTCCTTCCGCCTTCCGTCTCGCAGATACAGTGGGGAGAACAAGTATTTGATACACTGCTGATTTTGCAGGTTTTCCCACTTACAAAGCATGTAGAAGTCTGTAATTTGTGAAAACTGTGAGTGACGGAATCTAAAACAAAAATCCAGAAAATCACATTGTATGATTTAAGTAATTAATTTGCATTTTATTGCAAGACATAAGTATTTGATACATCAGAAAAGCAGAACTTAATATTTGGTACAGAAACCTTTGTTTGCAATTACAGAGATCATTCGTTTCCTGTAGTTCTTGACCAGGTTTGCACACGCTGCAGCAGGGATTTTGGCACACTCCTCCAGACCTTCTCCAGATCCTTCAGGTTTCGGGGCTGTCGCTGGGCAATACAGACTTTCAGCTCCCTCCAAAGATTTTTTATTGGGTTCAGGTCTGGAGACTGGCTAGGCCACTCCAGGACCTTGAGATGCTTCTTACAGAGGCACTCCTTAGTTGCCTTGGCTGTGTGTTTCAGGTCGTTGTCATGCTGGAAGACCCAGCCACAACCTATCTTCAATGCTCTTACTGAGGGAAGGAGGTTGTTGGCCAAGATCTCGCGATACATGGCCCCATCCATCCTCCCCTCAATACGGTGCAGTCGTCCTGTCCCCTTTGCAGAAAAGTATCCCCAAAGAATGATGTTTCCACCTCCATGCTTCACGGTTGGGATGGTGTTCTTGGGGTTGTACTCATCCTCCTTCTTCCTCCAAACACGGCAAGTGGAGTTTAGACCAAAAAGCTCTATTTTTGTCTCATCAGACCACATGACCTTCTCCCATTCCTCCTCTGGATCATCCAGATGGTCATTGGCAAACTTCAGATGGGCCTGGACATGCACTGGCTTGAGCAGGGGGACCTTGTGTGCGCTGTAGGATTTTAATCCATGATGGCGTAGTGTGTTACTAATGGTTTTCTTAGAGACTGTGGTCCCAGCTCTCTTCAGGTCATTGACCTGCCGTGTAGTTCTGGGCTGATCCCTCACCTTCCTCATGATCATTGACTCCCCACGAGGTGAGATCTTGCATGGTGCCCCAGACCGAGGGAGATTGACCGTCATCTTGAACTTCTTCCATTTTCTAATAATTGTGCCAACAGTTGTTGCCTTCTCACCAAGCTGCTTGCCTATTGTCCTGTAGCCCATTACACAGCTCTCTGGTCTTGGCCATTGTGGAGAGGTTGGAGTCTGTTTGATTGAGTGTGTGGACAGGTGTCTTTTATACAGGTAACAAGTTCAAACAGGTGCAGTTAATACAGGTAATGAGTGGAGAACAGGAGGGCTTCTTAAAGAAAAACTAACAGGTCTGTGAGAGCCGGAATTCTTACTGGTTGGTAGGTGATCAAATACTTATGTCATGCAATAAAATGCAAATTAATTATTTAAAAATCATACAATGTGATTTTCTGGATTTTTGTTTTAGATTCCGTCTCTCACAGTTTCAGTGTAACTATGATAAAAATTACAGACCTCTACATGCTTTGTAAGTAGGAAAACCTTCAAAATCAGCAGTGTATCAAATACTTGTTCTCCCCACTGTATGTGCAACCTGTACCAGCAGCGTATCCTTTTTCTAACAGTGGCACTTCCTCTCTGTGGACTACACCTTGCCGTGGTGGAGAGGCTTGTGTACTCCAATGAACCTGAGACCTATGCCGGTGGGGATTTTATATCCCTGGCAAGTTTAACTAAGCTGGACAGGTCAAAGGAGAGGAGGCAGACAAAGCAGACATTATGACTATTTGACAGAAATGGTGGCCATCTTGAAAATGGTGTCCATCCTGAATTTTTGAGTGGCACATACCTTTTTCCAAAAGAGTGTTCCTTGAAGAGTATTTCTGGCTAATTTTATGCTTGCATCACCATTTGAACACTTGAAATAATTAATATTCGACAGGAACGGTGGCCATCTTTAAAAATGGCGGCCATCTTGAATTTTTGAGGGACAAGCATCTTTTTCTATTAACATGTCCTTTAGAGAGTATTTGTATAAAATGTTATGCTTGGATCACTGTTTGAATAATTGATATAATAAGCATTGAATAGCAATGGCGGCCATTTTGAAAAATGGCCGCCATATTGAATTTTTGAGTGGCCAACGCCTTTTTCCAAAATAGTGGCCCTTAGAGAGTATCTGTGCCAAATTTCATGCTTCTATACCAAAGTGAACGATTTTTTTACTAATCTGCTGCACTATACTGAGTATCAAAGATATTAGCAACTCTCTATTCTACTTGACTCTCTACCTTTTAAGTATATGTACTCTTTACTCAACTGTGATGAGTAATGCAATGCCAGTGCATTAGCAGATAGGTGCAGGTAGCAGGCAGATGAGGACATGCCTCTGATGAGGCCAAAACCAGCATGCTCAGTGAAAGTGGGCCTTGACTATTTCATTTTACGTAACATTATTTTATTTATCTGTTATATTGAAGAAACCTTGGTTAGGATATTGGATTACTTATGCCCGTTTTGAGCACTCGAGCTTAACTAAGACTTTTGTTTGTAGACATTTACAGTAAGAGGCTGCTGTGTTTACCCTGAATTCTTGCAATATTGAGGCGCTCTCCTCACAAATAACTGTTTCTTGTTTTTCACTGACATGTCTCTTAGGTGTTGAGGACTAGTGCATCTTTAAGCCTACGTTCAGTACAAGTAAAATACTTAAGTACTGTTAAAATCAGATACTCTAAGACTTTAACTCAAGTCATATTGGGCTTTGGGTGTGAGAAAAGTCCATTATAAATAAAATGTATTATTATTATTTATTATATTGGAATTGGTGACTTGTAACTTGTAATGGGGTCATTTTCACTGTAAGGTATCTGTATTTTATAAGGTGCCACAAAGAACCTTGAAAGTGCTATACAGAACCTTAATGTTGTTATAAAGAGAATTTTAACAATAGCTTATTTTCATTAGGTTTTTAAAATATTATTTCTTATTATTATGCTTTTTACCCCTCTATCAACCTGGTCTTATAATGCTTTGTAGCCTCTATCAGGGTTTTACATAAAAAATCCAGTTGTGTCAATTAGGTACTTTTATTTTTTATTGACATGGGAAATTGTAGTTAAAATTACAGTGCTCAGACAACATTAGCTGAATACATAAATTACATTAAACATGAATAAATACATAAATAAGTAAAAAAAATTATATTTATCATGGCCAAAAGTAGCCTCTGTGAATGGATAGTATGTGAACCCTTTACAATGTTAATAGGAAAAGGTTATTTTTTAAAGGTCACAAGATATTTTTTTTGTGTGACTGCATGTTTATGCATAAACCTAAGTAATAATTGAAAACTCTAACAATATGGATAATAAATTCAGTATCTTCATATACTTGCTTAGTGGAGAAGAGGAAGTATCCTCAACTAAGCTGGTAAGAGCTGGTCGCACATATTCTGTTAAAAAACTGAAAAGACAAAAAATATATATATTGACATTTTAAGAAGTATATCAAGTAGCTGTTGAGCGACTTAGTTCAATGGTTGAGCTACAGAAAATCAATAATGAGGAGTGTTTGAAAGGATTCTTTGACAGCTACACATGTTACAGTTTTGTTAACAAAAAAGGCGGTAATAAAGAACCATTTCAGCATAAAACAGTTATTTGGGATGATATGGTTCTAAATAGAACTGTTACTATGAATAACCATTAAATAACCATCTTTTTAGAGTGTATATAATCACAATATTAAATAATCTGTTAATAAAACTCATCTTTCAGTTTGACATATATAAATTATGAATCTACAATGCCCACTTACATACATATAACTTAATTTAAACTGTCATTGATGTCTCCCCTATCACTCTCTTGATCCTCCTATTTAGTGTACTGCCCCTTTCCATTTTTCCTTCCCTCTTTCCTTGTTCTCTAGCCACTCATCCCTCTCTTTTTCTTACCTGTCCTTGCTGAACAATTTTTTTTTTTTTTTTTTTTTTTACTCCTCTTGAATAATACATGGCCTCACCTCTTTATTTCTCTCCTGCAGGGTTTTTCTGACTGCCATTGTCCCTCGTTGTGTGAGCTGGGGTCATTCTGTAGAGGCAGAAGACACCATCATATCCTACCTCGGTGAGTTAATGATGACTGGAAGCCAAATAATGTTCCTGTGCATCAGTGTTCGTCCAATTTTAGAAGCTTTATTCACAAATACTACAGCTTTCTCTGCAAATCTAAATGATTATTTGAAGTTATTCTGCATTAACACATCTTATTCAATGCTATACACTGCAGTTTACAGCTAGGTTTCAATCATGTTCTCTTAAAGTTTCATTCACCTATTCACCATGCTACTTCTTAAATCTAAGAAAAGATATCATTGAACATTTGTGTTATTAACTGTTTTTCCATTATTAAATAGTTTGTTTTGCCAATCAAGCTACTGCGGATAGTTCACCCAAAAATTAAATCATTTACTCACCCTCATGCTGTTCCAAACCTGTATGAGTTCCCTTCAGGGGGGTAATCGAGCTCTCGAATAGCGTACCACCCCCGGGGGCCGCCATTGGCTAACAAGCCATCACCTGCTGTTAGCATTCCATTGACTCCCATTCATTTTGGCGTCATTTTGACAGCGAATAACTTTACATCTGAGGCTGCTCAAGTCACATCGACGTCGTCAAGCTCAGTTTGAGTCTGCGCAGTACGCTCAGCCATCAGGAAGTGAGTGCTTCTAATTTGCTTCACTTTTCTCCGTTGAAACCTATTGGGTCACTGTGTCCAGTTTATATACAGTTTATATACTGTGGTTCCCTTTCAGTCGCTCACGTTCGACGTAACGTCGACGTGTCGACGTAATTGGGATCGCCTTGAGAGACCAATCTACTTCGAGAGTATTAAAACGAGCCAATACATATTGGCATGCGATAATTGCATCAGCTGCCCTGCTTACAGCGCGATCATATAACGAGCAGCAGGTGTATCGCATTGTCTTTCGCTTCGGAGCCGAGCGGTTCTATTGTTCCTGCTCTACAATCTTCTGAGAGAGTGTTAAACTTCAAAAGAAGAAAACGAGTCTGCTTCTTCAGGAGAACGCCTCGTTGGTGTTACAGCGCAAACAGCGCTGGCCGCGATCTCACAGAGAGCAAAACAGCTGTTTTCACAGCGCAGAATGTTGCACCTTCAATGAGAATGTGAGTAATCACATCAGGCTTGCACTTTCGTCCTGTTTGTGTTGCCGCGGTCATCCCTGGGTGTTTCAGTACCAGAGAGCATTTTTTTCCTGAAAGAGCATAGGCTACACACCTGATTCAAATCCTCAGCTCGTACTCCATGAACTGAACTGAGTGTGTCAGATAAGAGAGACATCCAAAATGTGCAGAGCAGTGGGTCCCGAGGACTGGAGTTGAGAACCACTGGGCTACACGGTTTGACACTGCGTCTTTTTCAAGACGTCATTCAAACCGTGTGTTTCTGGATGCGGTCGTATCCTCATGTGACGGCCACGATCACTGTTTCACATGCCTGGGCTTAAGTGTGCTGAAACTGTGCTTGTGGGTGGCTTATGTTCTCTCTGAGAGCATAACCACGTCGGCATGTTGTCCGTCTTGCCTTTCTCATTAAGGTTTAAGTGATCAGCGTGCCGTGTGCCGTCGAGCTGCCGGCTGACAGCGCGGGTTGTCACGGCAACCCAGCGCGCGTCGTTCGGTGCTCTAGATGCGCGGTCGAGACTCAAGTGCCTTAATGAGGTGGAGTCCCCTCGTCTATGCCCCGATCTAGTTGTTCTTCTGGTGCTCCAGAAAAGGGCTATTTCTGCGTATAGCCAGGGTGACCTGAAGATTATAGTGAGGGCTTCCCCGCCCGGTAACCAATCTGTGTGGGCCCCTCACTCCTCTATCGCATCGCAAACATGTTGAGACTCTGTTTCTGGGTGGTTATATTCTCTTATGAGAACGTGACCACGTCAGCACGTTGTTCGTCTTGCCTTTTTCATTAAGGTTGAGCGATCAGCGTGCTGTGTGCCGTCGGATTGACGGCCACATTCACTGTCTCGCATGCCTGGCAGCTTCTGGATGGGATGCTGGTCATTCTCATGATGGACCTAGCATTTCATTCGGGGCTCCAGGGGAGGATTAGACATCGATCGCTGCATCAGAGAGAGGGCTGTTACGCTCTGGAAATGACGATGATGCTGAGCTCCCAATATAATGGTGTGCATGCTCATGCTGAATCAGATTCAGACTTGACAGCCATGCTTTCCCGGGTTACACTGGGGGTGCAGTGCGACGCATAATCGCCTTGCCCCGCCCCGTGCCTTCCCGGATGTGTGTGAAAAACTTTTTGCATTATGGAAGCATTTTGGTGCCAATATGGCAAGCCAAATGTGCCAAAAGGTGCAGAAAGTTTTTCCTCTCTTACTACCCTCAATGGTGGGGTGGCAGTGCTACTGCAGACCGCCTCGTCCCTGCATGTGACCAAACAGTCATAATGCATGACTGTAGTTCTGAGTCTGGGTTGAGCTGCGCCTGGTGACTGGCCGTGTTAAAGTCACAGCGCTGGCCCTCGGCCGGATGATGTCCACCCTAGTGGTCCAGAAGCGCCCCCTGGCTAAACCTTGCAGAGGTGTGAGACATCACCAAAGTTCGCTTTCTCGATGCTTCCATCTCACAAGGTGGCCTTTCGGCGACACTGTTGGAGACTGTGCCCAGCGGTTCTCCGCAGTTCAAAAGTAGGCTGAGGTAACCAAAAGCTTGCCGCAATGTGCTCCCTGAGTCCCTGGTGGGCCCTCAGTCTGTTTGTCGCCAAGGGTGTCAGTCCCCTGCGAGAGAAAAAAAAAAAAAAACTCTGCCACAGTCAGCTCTACTGTGACGTTGAACTTCGCAGGAAGACGGCACCACCCGTCTCAGCAGCTCTGAGACGGGCGACCCAGAGTCGGCTGCTCTTCCCCGGAGGAGGGCTGGGCAGAGAACTTCTGTTGAATCATACTGTTCCGCCACTCAGCCTGCGGTACCACAATCTCAGCAAAAGCAGCTTCTCTATCTCTGGGTCCCAAGAGAGCGAGGTTGGCGGTGTGCGACGCTATGCCTTGCCACCCTCTGCCCCCTCTTGCTTCGCCAGCGGTAGCCTGATGGGCTTGAGGCCGCGCCAATGCCGTCTCACTCGTCCCCTGCCGATCGGTGGAGTCAGGTTAGTGTTGCACACTTAAGCCCTCATTATGCTTCTGCGTCAACTCCACGGCGTAGCTACGCCGTCACTCCAACGGCGTCGTGACCGTTTTATGGTTCTGCGTCGGGTTGCGTTGCATCGCGGTGCATTTCACCGCCAGAACGCTAGGGGGGTGGTGTGGTTCGCGAATCTCTTTCCTAGTTTGTTTTGGTTCCATGCGCCGGTTCCGCTTTTTCATTTCCGACAATGGCGAGCGAAAGAGAGAGAGTGTTGTTGCAGCTGGAGCTAATCAACGTTGAACAACAAATGATTTTATTGCAAATGTTTAATCGTAGAAGAAAAAGAAGACGTCAGCGAAGGTGGTCTGTACGACCAGTGCACGAAGACAGGGGAAGGATTGGCGAATTTGTTACGGTTGTTCGACCGCTGAGGGACTTGGACGAAGAAATGCACTTTAAGTATTTTCGGATGTCGAAAGGTCGATTTGACGATCTTGTTCATCGTTTAAAGCCGTTAATACAGCATCAGACTACACACAGTATGCCTATTGACCTCGCTCAGAGACTGGCAGTGACTTTAAAGATTTTATCTTCGGGTGCAAACCAACAGATCACCGGGTTGGGCTACAAAATGGGTGCGACCACGGTGTCCCGCATAGTATCGGAGGTCTGCAAAGCGCTGTGGACTGCGCTGCAGCCCGAATTTTTGCCCTGCCCTTCAACCAGCCAGTGGGAAGCTATTGCTTCAGATTTCTGGCGACTTTGGAACTTCCCAAACTGCGTTGGAAGCCTCGACGGGAAACATGTTAACTTGGTTAATTACTTGATATCCATGATGTACCCGTGAACATTGTATTGTAAATAAACAACAAACTTTTTTTCAAAACAAACATTGATTTGATTGATTGAAGTTTATTTCTAGCAACAACAAAAAAAAGAAAAGAATATATATAAATATATACATATACACTACCGGGCAAAAGTTTTAGATCGGTAAGATTTTTAATGTTTTTAAAAGAAGTCTCTTCTGCTCACCAAGGCTGTGTTTATTTGATTAAAAATACAAAGCAAAAACAGTATAATTGTGAAATATTATTACAATTTAAAACAGCTGTTTTCTATGTGACTATACAGTAAAGTGTAATTTATTCCTGTGATCAAAACTGAATTTTCAGAATCATTTCTCCAGTCTTCGGTGTCACAATGATGTATAATCTGACCAATCACAGCCCCTGCGGTCTGCGTCACCGCGACGCGTAGTTACAATTTTTTGGAGGTGCACGTCAAGCTACGGCGGAGGGGTCGCGTCGAGGTTCGCGTCGACGCAGAGGGGTCCGCGGGGGTACGCCGTCGATTCGACGCAGAAGCATAAAACAGGCTTTAGACCCCACTTCGGGCCGCTATGCCGTCCGAGTTGGGTCCCTGCATTCCGCCGCACTGACCCACCTCGGGTACGTCTGTCGTGCCATTGGTCCCGCTTGTACGGTGTCTGGGAGCCTGGCTAGCGCTTCCCAGCCCGTCTCGCTGGCTCATCCGTACCATCAGACTCGGCTATGCGATTCAGTTCGCCCGGTGTCCCCCGGCCTTCACTGGGCAGAGATTGCAGTCCTACTGGCGAAGGACGCAATCGAGCGGGTCCCTCCAGCCGATATG
Source organism: Leuciscus leuciscus (assembly GCF_965113295.1). Classification (NCBI taxonomy): domain Eukaryota; kingdom Metazoa; phylum Chordata; class Actinopteri; order Cypriniformes; family Leuciscidae; genus Leuciscus; species Leuciscus leuciscus. Next base: position 18,646,259 of record NC_138745.1, on the reverse strand, counting down.
AAGACCGGCTTCTACAGCCTGTACTTCATTGTACCCAAGAAAAGCGGTGGGTTATGACCTATCTTGGACCTGCGTGTCCTGAACCGGTCCCTTCACAGGCTGCCGTTCAAGATGCTTACGCAGAAACGCATTTTCAAATGCATCCGTCCCCAAGATTGGTTTGCAGCGATCGACCTGAAGGACGCATACTTTCATGTCTCGATTCTCCCTCGACACAGACCGTTTCTTCACTTCGCGTTCGAGGGACGGGCATATCAGTACAAAGTCTTACCCTTCGGGCTGGCCCTGTCACCCCGCGTCGTCACAAAAGTCGCGGAGACGGCCATTGCTCCCATGTGCGAGCGTGGTGTTTGCATTCTCAACTACCTCGACGACTGTCTCATTCTGGCCCAGTCGAGAGAGCAGTTGTGTGAACACAGGGACGTGGTGCTCAGTCACCTCAGCCACCTAGGGCTTCAGGTCAACTGGGAAAAGAGCAAACTCACCCCCTGGCAGAGGATCTCTTTTCTCGGTATGGAGTTGGACTCGATCAACATTACAGCGCGCCTCACCGAGGTCCATGTCCAGTCAGTGTTGAGCTGCGTGAGCACGCTCAGATGCAGAACAGCGGCCCCACTGAAACTTTTTCAGAGGCTCCTGGGGCATATGGCATCTGCTGTCACAGTAACGCCGCTCGGATTGCTTCAAATGAGGCCGTGCCGGGTCCAAGTGACCCCGCACTGTCGTCAAACTCTCAGCTTGTGGTCGGACCCTTCGTTCCTGCGGGCAGGTGTTCCCCTAGAACAAGCGTCCAGGCATTCTGTGGTCTCCACGGATGCCTCTGCCATCGGCTGGGGGGCCTCGTACAACGGGCATGCAGCTTCAGGTCTGTGGACGGGGCCTCAACTGCATTGGCACATCAACTGCCTCAAGTTGTTAGCAGTACATCTTACGCTGAGCCGCTTCAAAACGCTGTACTAGGCAAGCATGTACTTGTCCGTACGGACAGCACCGCGACCGTTGCGTACATCAACCGCCAAGGTGGTCTACGCTCCCGCCGCATGTCACAACTCGCCCGCCATCTCCTCCTCCTCTGGAGTCAGAAGCATCTGGGGTTGCTTCGTGCCGTTTACATTCCGGGCCTGCTCAACCGTGCAGCCGACGAGCTCTCACTGAAGCAGGTGCTACCGGGAGAATGGCGACTCCATCCCCAGGTTGTCCAGCTGATTTTCAGGTGATTCGGGACTGCACAGGTAGATCTGTTGCCACACCGGACACATCTCACTGCCAGTTGTTCTATTCCCTGACCGAGGGGACCCTCGGCACGGATGCTCTGGCACACAGCTGGCCCCGGGGGCCTACGCAAGTATGCGTTTTCCCCCAGTGAGCCTTCTTGCACAGACCTTCTGCAAAGTCAGGTAGGACGAGGAGCAGGTCTTGCTAGTTGCGCCGTATTGGCCCAACTGGACCTGGTTCCCGGAAGTGCTCCTCTCGACAGCCCCTCCCTGGCCCATTCCTCTGAGAGAAGACCTGCTCTCTCAGAGACGGGGCACCCTATGGCACCCTCGTCCAGACCTCTGGAAACTCCATGTCTGGTCCCTGGATGGGACGCGGAGGTTCTAGGTGACCTACCCCCCACGGTAGTTGACACTATCACTTCCGCTAGAGCCCCCTCTACGAGGCGCCTCTATGCGCTGAGGTGGAACCTGTTCGTTGACTGGTGTTCTTCTCACGAGGAGAACCCCCGATCTTGCTCGATCAGAGCCGTGCTTTCCTTCCTGCAAGCAGGGCTGGAGCGAAGGCTGTCTCCCTCCACCCTTAAAGTGTATGTTGCCACGATTGCCGCACATCACGATGCAGTTGAAAGTAAGTCATTGGGGAATCACTAAATCCGCCTCGCCCACTCTCTATACCCTCTTGGGATTTGTCAAGTCAAGTCAAGTCAAGTTTATTTGTATAGCGCTTTTCACAATACAGATTGCATCAAAGCAGCTTCACAGTATTAAATTAAAATAATACAACAAAGTTTTTTTCAAGAGGAATTTATTGATTGATAAAATTAAATTAAATTAAATATCCCCAAAATATCCCCAACTGAGCAAGCCAAAGGTAACAGTGGCAAGGAACCGAAAAACTCCATCAAGTGACCTAATGGTGTCCTAAAACTCCATCAGGTGACCTAATGGAGAAAAAAAACCTTGGGAGAACCCAGGCTCAGTCGGGGGCCAGTTCTCCTCTGGCATTTATGAGCTAGAGGCCGGATTGTAGTTTGAACTGTAGGATTATAAGAATGCCTGGCTGAAGAGATGCGACTTTAATCTAGTTTTAAACTGGGAGAGCGAGTCTGAGCAACGAACAGTATCAGGAAGACTATTCCAGAGTTTTGAAGCCAAATGTGAAAATGCTCCCCCTCCTTTGGTGGTTCTGGATATCCTAGGTATGACCAAAAGCCTTGAATTTAGTGATCTTAAAGAGCGCGATGGATTATAGGGTGATAGAAGATCCGTTAAATAGACTGGAGCTAAGCCATTTAGGGCTTTGTAAGTCAGTAGCAATATCTTATAATTAATACGGAGCTTTATAGGTAACCAATGCAGTGATGATAAAATCGGTGTTATATGATCATATTTTCTTGATCTCGTAAGAACTCTAGCGGCGGCATTTTGGACTAACGATTTGGACTAACGATTTGGACTAACGATTTGGACTAACGATTTGTCTCTGGTCCTTTCGGCACTTCAGAGACCACCCTTTGAGCCCTTGCAATCGGAGTTAAAAATCCTGTCCTGTAAGACAGTTCTCCTTCCGGGACCAGGTAGTGAACCTGCAAGCGCTGCCTTCGGAGGAGGCAGACCCAGTCCTGGCTTTTCTCTGTCCCGTCCGCGCTCTGCGCCTGTGCGTGGACAGAATGCAAAGCCTCAGGACCTCAGATCAGCTCTTCGTCTGTCATGAGGCCAGCAGAATGGAAAGGCTATATCCAAGCAGAGGATGGCCCATTGGATAATGGATGCCATCGCCTTGGCTTACGAAGCCTAAGGCGTGCCCTGCCCGCCCAGATTGTGAGCCCACTCCACTAGGGGTGTCGCTTCTTTCTGGGCGCTGGCACATAGCACCTCGCTGACAGATATCTGTAGAGCTGCGGGCTGGCCGACACCTAACACGTTCGCTAGGTTTTATAGCCTACGTGTTGAATCAGTTTCTTCCTGTGCGCTCGCTTCAACCAGCTGGTAACACAGAAGTTCCCGCTCTTGTGGCTTGCTGCGCCACTCCCCACCACATGGAGCGGATACGTGCGCTTTTTGGCTCCAGTCGAGTTCCCCACTTGGCGAACCCTGTAGAGTTCCTCCGCACCCCTTCGGCAGTCAGACGTTGCGGAGCGTCCGATGCCAGGCCTAGTGCTATTATGCTTGTGTAACTTGTGCTAGGCTGGGTTCCATATGTGGTGATCCCTGCGGCGATCCCATATGCGTATTCTTCCATGACCAGCTCCCTGCGGTGAGCCCGTGTCTTTCTCTTGGCAGAGTTCGCTCTGCCGTCACTGTCTGGTATAACGGAACAGCAGTTGAACTCCCTCTACGCAGGTCTTCCGCCCCAACCAGTTGGGGGTCTGAGAGTCTTGCGTAGGGCGCTGGATGTGGCAGCAACCGTGGCGTTTTCCATGGGATCCCAATTACGTCGTCACATCGACAATACGTTGAATGTGAGCGACTGAAAGGGAACGTCTCGGTTACTAATGTAACCCTCGTTCCCTGAAGGAGGGAACGGGAGACGTAACGTCCTGTCGCCACGGTTGCTGACCATCGCTGTTTGGCCGAACACGTCTTGGCTCCTCAGCGTAAAACAATATGCGACGCACCTTCTGCTCGTTATATGCTCACACTGCAAGCAGAGCAGCTGATGCAATTATCGCATGCCAATATGCATTGGCTCGTTTTAATACTCTCGAAGTAGATTGGTCTCTCAAGTCGATCCCACAACGTTATGTCTCCCGTTCCCTCCTTCAGGGAACGAGGGTTACTAGTAACCGAGACGTTTTTTTTTTTTCTGTTGAACACAAAAGAAGATATTTTGAAGAATGTTATTAGTTGAGCCATTGACTTCCTTTTTTTTTTCTTTTCTACTATGGAAGTTAATGGCTACTGTCAACAGTTGTCTGGTTACCAACATTCTTCTAAATATATTCTTCATTTTTGGGTGAACAACCCCTTTTAATTGGAATCAATCTAAAGAAGACATCTATAAAAGTTATTCACATGAGGCAATCAGAGGAAATTGTTACAATTTATATAAAGAATGGTCACTTATGTAATACACTGCTCCCCGAACACATATTTTATTCAAAAATTAAAACATCTTATAACCACAATAGATTCTACTCAACTTTTTCAGAGGATTTGAACTTGATACTGATAAGTGCAATGGAAAGCATGCACTGTAATCGTGTACCCCTTTGATTTTACTTAAGGTAGCAATTAAACTTTTGTGGTTTGCATTTTATAAAAGTGTAAAACCACTATGATCAGACAATTGGTCATCATAATTCTATGTAAGGCCATGAGATGGTAGTAGAGAAAAGTCTTTCTAAAGCAAAGTCTTAGAAAATATTATTTGCAATTTTACTTTTTCTTTACATTAGCATCCAATTCTTCTTCTTTTTTTTTTTTGTAAACACAGATGATATTGTCCTGTTTGTCTCGTCTCATAAGATCCAATTGCTACAGTCATAGTCACAACACTGCACATTTGCAAACAGACACTTCAGCACAAGTCATTTTTTTAAAGAGTTACGCCTAAGCACATCACGTCATTACGCACTGTCAAGACGCCAATGAAATAAAAACCGTGAAGAGCGCGCGGTTCATTCTGTGAGCGTTAACTTGACAATTTGTGTGGCTCTTTGCGTGTAGCTGGGATGTTCTTCTATTATTTCAGATAGAGCCAGAAAATCAGTGTAGTATAGGTGTGTGGTTACACATAGGCTAATGTATTTAACTTGGACTCGAGAGCAACATCTTTTCAGAACCAAGGACAGCTCTCAACAGTCAATATGATCTCGGCGGTGACGAAGGATCGCGTGCAGGCACTCATGACCAGTTTGACATCTGAAGTGATGGATGTGCGATTTCTTAATAAGATGCACGACACCACTACAACTTTGCCGGCGCCAAGTTTTATGGACAACGAGACCAGATGCGGAGAGCCGATTTTGAGTTACGGACATGTTGAGAAAGTGCTCGTCGGAGGAGTTCTGACCTTGCTTACCTTTTTAACAGTTTGCGGGAATCTTCTGGTGGTCATTTCAGTGTGTTTCGTGAAGAAACTAAAGCAACCTTCTAATTATTTAATCGTTTCTCTGGCCATTGCAGACCTGTCGGTGGCGGTGGTCGTCATGCCGTTTGTCAGCATCACTGATCTCATAGGAGGACAGTGGATCTTTGGTCGTGTTTTCTGTAATGTTTTTATCGCCATGGACGTGATGTGCTGCACCGCTTCAATAATGACACTGTGTGTCATAAGCATAGACAGGTAGGTCTCCCAGATATACGTGCTGTATGATATAAAGCTAACCAAGTAGAAGTTAGATTAGTTAAACTAATTAATTTACTACTGCATTCAGATTAAATGTTTTATTCCGTCAGTATATTTACAGTATGTTAAGGAGACCGGGTCAAGTTGTCACACTTTTTACTTTAGTGAAAATTTCTCAGGGTGGGTTTATTTTTTTAAAGTCAGTTTCTGTATAGGCACATACCTTAAGACTTGCCTACAAATAAGCCACCCAACATTTTCAACATTATTGACCAAGAAGGAAAAAACACGCACGCACATTTAGCCTACCTTCAGCGGGCATATTGTCACAGTTGGAGCATATAATAGGCTTTTCAGATCAATCTAATTATGAATGAATGAGGCATTTATATAGCGCTTTCATATGTACTACTGTACACCCAAAGCGGCCAGGGCTGAGCACCTCCGCAAACTAATAGAAAACAACCAAAACAATCCAAGATTTTTATTTAACACCGTGGCTAGACTAACAAATAAACAGACGTCACCCGAACAAAATATCCCGTTACAGTTCAGTAGTAATGATTTCATGAACTTCTTCACTGAGAAAATAGAAAGCATCAGAACCACAATTGTAAACGTTCAATCTTCAATTGCGCCTTATAATTCAGCTTCAATTATCACCCCGCAAGAACAATTACAGTGCTTTACAACTATAGAACAAAAAGAGTTAAATAAACTTATCACTTCATCTAAAACAACAACATGTTTATTAGATCCTATACCAACTAAACTACTGAAAGAAGTGTTACCTGTAGTGGAAGAGCCTCTCCTCAATATTATTAACTCGTCTTTATCTTTAGGTCATGTTCCAAGAACATTTAAACTGGCAGTTATAAAACCTCTCATTAAGAAACCACAATTAGATCATAATAATCTAGCAAATTATAGACCCATTTCAAATCTTCCATTTATGTCTAAAATATTAGAAAAAGTGGTGTCCGCTCAACTGGGCTCTTTCTTGCAACAAAATGATATCTATGAAATGTTTCAGTCTGGATTCAGACCGCATCATAGCACTGAAACTGCGCTCGTTAAAATCACAAATGATTTACTTTTAGCTTCTGACCAAGGCTGTATCTCAATACTAGTTTTACTTGATCTTAGTGCTGCGTTCGATACTATAGATCACACATTACTCTTAGATCGACTACAAAATTATACTGGTGTTCAAGGACAAGCATTAAGCTGGTTCAAATCATACCTATCTGACCGCTACCATTTTGTCTATTTAAATGGAGAAAAATCGATCATAACTCCAGTAAACTATGGAGTGCCGCAGGGATCTGTGTTAGGCCCTCTGTTATTCTCAATATATATGATGTCACTTGGAAATATTATAAGGAAACATGGAATTAGTTTCCATTGTTATGCTGATGACACTCAAATATATATTTCATCACGGCCGGATGAAAACGCTAAATTTTCCAAATTGACAGAGTGTGTTAAAGATATAAAAGATTGGATGACGCGTAATTTTCTTTTATTAAATCCAGACAAGACAGAGGTAATACTTATCGGTTCAAAAAACCGCCCACAAAACTTTGCACAATACAACTTTAACATCATAGGATGTCCTGTTACTTTATCCTCTACAGTAAAAGACCTGGGTGTTATACTCGATTGCAACCTGTCTTTTGAAAATCATATTTCATATGTTACAAAAACAGCCTTTTTCCACCTTAGAAACATTGCTAAGCTACGTAATATGCTATCAGTTTCTGATGCAGAAAAGTTAGTTCATGCATTCATGACTGGATTACTGTAATGCTTTATTAGCTGGTTGTCCTGCATCCTCAATAAACAAGCTACAGTTAGTCCAAAATGCCGCCGCTAGAGTTCTTACGAGATCAAGAAAATATGATCATATAACACCAATTTTATCATCACTGTATTGGTTACCTATAAAGTTCTGAATTAATTACAAGGTATTGCTACTGACTTATTACTACTAAGCCCTAAACAGCTTAGCTCCAGTCTATTTAACGGATCTTCTATCGCCCTATAATCCATCGCGCTCTTTAAGATCACTAAATTCAAGGCTTTTGGTCATACCTAGGATATCCAGAACCACCAAAGGAGGGAGAGCGTTTTCACATTTGGCTCCAAAACTCTGGAATAGTCTTCCTGATACTGTTCGTTGCTCAGACTCACTCTCCCAGTTTAAAACTAGATTAAAGTCGCATCTCTTCAGCCAGGCATTCATATAATCTTACAGTTCAAACTACAATCCGGCCTGTAGCTCATAAATGCCAGAGGAGAACTGGCCCCCGACTGAGCCTGGGTTCTCCCAAAGTTTTTTTCTCTCCATTAGGTCACCTGATGGAGTTTTAGGACACCATTAGGTCACTTGATGGAGTTTTTCGGTTCCTTGCCACTGTTGCCTTTGGCTTGCTCAGTTGGGGATATTTTGGGGATATTTAATTTAATTTTATCAATCAATAAATTCCTCTTGAAACACACTTTGTTGTATTATTTAAATTTAATACTGTGAAGCTGCTTTGATACAATCTGTATTGTGAAAAGCGCTATACAAATATACTTGACTTGACTTGACTTTACAATCATATCAGGGAATCTCTCTTCAACCACCACCAGTGTGCAGCATCCACTTGGATGAATTATGAAACAAAATTCATAAAATCAGCCAAACTGTAAAGAGAAAGAGATAGATAAAATAATTAAATAAAATTACAGCATACAATACACAGAAAAACGGATATACTAAATTAGCAGGTTTTATTAATGTAAAAAAATAAAATAATAATTAACAATTTTAAATCAGGTAGAAATAGCTTTTTAAGGTATTGCAGGCTACCACTTTTTACCACAATTTAAATATTGTATGAATGCATGTCACTGTGGTTTTATGTTCACTTGTCCTCCAAACAAATATTTACAAAATAAAATATCCTTCTGAAATTTTTGTTTGGAGGACAGAATTTAAAATTCAACTAGATGCTGAAAACCACCATATCAAAAACACTCAAAACCTTATAGCTACTGAGATTTAGCCCTTTTGATAAAAAGCATGGATCTCGTTTCAAGAAGTTATGTCAAGCTTAGATTATAATATTCCAAAGAAGGGCAAAGAATGTCACTGTGAAATTGCCCACCTTTATGCAATCTTTGACTGATGCACTTTAGCAAATCTTTTTTTCTGCCTTCTTTCATTTTTCCCACTCTGCACTCCATTTTCTCAGGTACCTGGGCATTACTAAGCCATTGACGTATCCCGTGAGACAGAGTGGAAAGTGCATGGCCAAAATAGTGCTTTCTGTATGGCTTCTCTCTGCCTCCATCACCCTACCCCCACTGTTCGGATGGGCTCAGAATGTCAACGATGACAATGTGTGTCTGATCAGCCAGGACCTGGGCTACACTATATACTCCACTGCCGTGGCCTTCTACATCCCCATGACCGTGATGCTCATTATGTACTACCGGATATACAGGGTGGCGAAGGTGAGTGCTGCCAAGCACACAATCGCTGGCTTTCCCAAAGCGGAAGACGAGGAAAGCGTGAACTGCGTGACTGCGGCTCTAAAGCTGCAGAGGGAGGTGAAGGAGTGCGTGAGCTTTTCTCGCCTTCTCAAGAGTGATCGTAAAAACATCTCCATCTTCAAAAGGGAGCAGAAGGCGGCGGCCACCCTTGGGATTGTCGTGGGGGCTTTCGCCGTGTGCTGGATGCCCTTCTTCCTGCTTTCCACGGCGCGTCCGTTCATCTGTGGGGTGCAATGCAGCTGCGTGCCTTTGTGGGTGGAGAGGACGCTGCTGTGGCTAGGCTATGCCAACTCACTCATAAACCCCTTCATTTATGCATTCTTCAACAGAGACCTCAGGACCACCTACCACAACCTCATTCGCTGCCGCTATCGGAACATCAACCGCAAGCTCTCGGCAGCCAGCATGCACGAGGCTTTGAAACTTGCTGAGAGACCTGACCTGGTGCTGTAGACTGTCCGTACCTTTCATGTCTCTCTAGGGACTGATGCAGGCACACGGAGGCTGAGAGACGTTTTTGATGAATTCTTATTGCTCTCGCGGAGGAGCTTTTCAGTCACTTCAATTAAGTCGAATTGCAATGACTTCAATTAAGTGAAATTGGAATGGTTGTAAAGCTTCATGAAATGTTGGATCTTATTGCTGTAAAATTTGCTTGATGAAAGAGAAAAATAGTCATCAAAATCAATGAGCATTGAATCCTCCAGTATCTTGTTCATATTTCATTCAGTATACTTTGTGCTCTTTATATTATATATGTAATAGTCCTCAATAATAATGAACCCATGGCAGTAAGGACAGTTCAACCAAAAGCTAAAATTCTGTCACCATTTACTCACCATCATATCATTCCAAACCTCTGACTTTACTAAGTCAGAAAAGATTGGTTGTATTTTTTTTCTTCTATATAATGGAATACAATGGAATGTAATTGGAATGTAATTTATGTTCCACAGAAGAAAGTCATACAGGTTTGGAACAACTTGAGGGTGAGTATATGATGACAGAATTTTCATTTTTGGGTGAACGATCTCCAGGTCTCTGAGGACAAATTTATAAAGCAATATTAGAACCCGACAATAAAGTATGCTGTGGACAAGCAATCATAAAGATGAACACTTTACTTCGTTGCAGTCCCGTCCCTTCTGCCCTCAAAACAGTCACCTGATTTGACCATCAGTGATTGCCACTAATAATGTGACAGCAAGTTAAGCGTGTCTCGCCTATAGTTGTATTATTAGAAGCAAGGCATTTATTGTCTTCTAGCTGTGAGAAAGGCAGAGTTGGGCACTGGGCAGGTGCCTTTCATTTCTATCAGCATGCTTGGCCAACAGATGGTAAACAATACATCAACACTAAGTGGTCCTGTGTATTCGTCAAGCATTTTAGTGACCACGCTTTTGGATTTGAAACGTTTATGCATATAAAGTTACAAGTAATATAAAAACAAAGCAACTATACATATCTATATACAGTATATTCATATTATGCAGCTGATTATTTTCATGTTATGGCCAATTAGCAATAAATATTATACTGTTTTGTCTAAATAAATATATATTTATATCTAATTTTAAATATTAAAAATAGGGGAAATGAGCATACACAATTAAATAGCAGGTATTGACAGATACCATTTTAAAATATAGACCGATAATAAATATGGTCTCAATATATTGAATATCCCTATACCTAAAAAAGAATTACAGGCCTGAAAGAGAAAAGATGGAAGTTTCATTAAGATGCTGAGGGCACCAAACAAGCACCAAACAACAAATCTGTTCTGATCTACCAGCTGTTGTTTGAATTTATAAAAGATGCAAATTTTGGGGGAAGGTTTTGTGAGGAAAATAAATATCTCATATACTCATTCACAAAGACAAATTGCTGTGGTCACTGAATTAAATGATTAATTATAAAAAAACAAACAAAAAAACTTGAGATTGTGCTTTAGTATTGGTTAAACTATTCTACATGAACCGAAGTCCACATTAATCTTTCATTATTACACTTTTTTGCAAAAAAAAAAAAAAGATTTTGAAAAAGGTTTGCATGCATCCCATTTGAGGTGACATGTTGTCCTTTATTGTATAAACAGAAGTGGAAATGAATGCGATTGTCATCAGTGTAATATGTCAAGCCTCCAAGACTAAAAAGCATAGCTATATTGGTATTACATTTGTCCACATTACTGTACAAAAAGCAAAGAAAAACGAGAAAGACTTTCAAAGAGTTTCAGAATCTATAGCAGGCAAGAGGTTTTGTTCTCATACATGAATAACTGCTCCGTAAATTGTACCTCTTTCTGAATTCTGTGACAGTGACATGCTCTGTGTGAGTCTTTCAGTCTTGTTTTTCCATCTACGGCAGCACAGCATGAGGGCTGCTTCCTGTCCATTTCCCTGGGGGCTTTTTGGAATCATTGTACCTGCAAAAATATTCTGAATTAAGGCTTCAATATGATAAGAAATAGGTGTGTACTTTATTAACAGAGTATACCTGTCAGTTTAATATTGTAAATAATTATGGATAAATATTGTATTCCTGTAGTTTCATTCTAGATATGTAGCATCATTCTGAAATGGTAATTTTCACTTTCAATGATATGTTCTCCATGCAGTCTGGCAAAAAATGGCTGGTTAACTGAACAATAACAGTGTTTGCAAGGCAGCAAATCTTAAATATAAGATATTTATATATATATATATATATATATATATATATATATATATATATATATATATATTTATTTAAGCAAATCTTAAAATTTAAGCTTGGACTTTCATTTATATGTTCTTAGGCAAGTTGCATAAACTGCTTAGATTCATCTTAAATGTTAGTAAACTACGTTTTTTTCTTCAAGACTGGTCCTAACTTTTTAAAGTCAGTTACATGAAAAGGTAGATCTAATTTGAAACAGAAAAGTAAGACTGGTTACCTATTGTCTAACTGCAAGTGTGTCAAACTAGTACTTGAGACACACTCTTAAAGGGATAGTTCACCCAAAAATGAAAATTCTGTCATCATTTACTCACCCTCAAGTTGTTTCAAATCTGTATGAATTTCTTTTTTCTACTGAACACAAAAGAAGATATTTTGAAAAATGTCGGTAAGCAAACAGTTGATGGACCCCAATGACTTCCATAGTAGAAAAAAAAAAAAATACTATGGAAGTCAATGGGGACCATCAACTGTTTGGTTACAGACATTTTTCAAAATATCTTCTTTTGTGTTCAGCAGAAAAAAGAAATTCATACAGGTTTGAAACAACTTGAGGGTGAGTAAATGATGACAGAATTTTCATTTTTGGGTGAACTATCCCTTTAACAAAGTTTATGCAACTGGCCACAGAATTCAAATAGTAACTTACAGCAATGGTGCCTTTGTAATAATTGCATATACTGAAATAAGATTTGATTTCTTTTGTCATCTTCCTTGCTTACTTTTAACAATTTATTGCCAAGTAAAGGATGATTTGCGTGTACAATGAGTGACTCTGAGTGTCATAAAAATAGCATAACAAAAACTAAGCAAAACTAACATTATTTAAACCTTTAACACTGTTAACACATTTGCTGCCTTGCAAGCACTTGTATTTACTTTGGGAAATGAAAATCTAGTTTCAATAAGCAATTAAAATGTATGTCAAATGTATGTCATTTTGCAGTAAACATTATTAGTAAACAGTATTAAACATCATTTTGTGGCGAGGTTTATATTTTTCTTGCCCCAGATTTACAGATTATCTGACAGTTTAAAAATATGTTGGTAATGAGTGAAGTCAAAGTAGATTTACTTACTCATAAGGATCCACTCTTCCCTGGTGAAAAATAATAACAAATAAATGCTAAGTATACTTGCTATAATTACATACTTGATTAGTGATATTAAAGTGTACTTTGTGTTACACGTACATTACAAATTCATTACGAATTGATTACGATCATTACATCATGTCTTCGAAACAAAAATGTAAAAAATAAACAGAATTTTCACTTCAAGTATATTTTTCTAAAATATATTTTTAGAAAAATGTACTGAAGTACAATTATTTTAAATTAAAAGTTGTATTGTGAAAATAGGTACTTTTTATACTTTAATATTTGTAAAGATAGTAAAACATTTTTTTATATTTTTGCAATGTACTATTGAAAAGGGGAATATATTTCAAAAACAAAGTATACTTTTTTTTCACTAGGGTTTGTTGTAATCATAGTTTAGATTTAATATTGTCACATGAAATCAATGTCGATGGCATTGAAATTTTGCAGCAGAGTGATGACATCTCAGATTATTATAGCCTTGACTTGTGTATACTCCATTTAGGCTACAATCAACCCCTTGTAAATTATCTTCCTGATTTGTCTCAACTCCTCAGCATACCAGACTACTCAGAAAACTTGATGTTGCAATAGAAACTGGACTCTCTGTTTTCTAGCACTTTAGACACAGTTGTTCCTTTGCACTTAAAGAAAATTAAGAAGTCCGGCCCTGTGTAACAAGTACACTTGTCAAGAGACAACCTGAAAAATGGAGTGCAACTAGAAGAAAACAAAACTAGAGGAATTTTGCATCACATGGAAGTATAGTATATCTACCTACAGAAAGGCCTTAAAACTGCTAGATCTGCATACGTTTTGACTAATAAACACCCTATGTATTTATTTGATACAGTGGCTAAATTAACAATAAATAAAGCATCAACAAGTTTAGACATTTACCAACAGAAATGTTCCTTTTTTTATACTTTAGACTTTTAATGAATTTATGAGATTATAAGATTGATACTATCAGAAAGAAAATTACAACTATGCAACCGTCTGCTAGTGTTGCATTGGACAGTGCACCATAAACCTCCTGAGGAACAATTCCAGTCTTTCTTTGCTATAGGAGAGGAAGAAATGACTAAACTTAAAAAAAAGACGGCAAGGATTTCCAATCAGGATTTAGACTGTAACTGAGACTGCTCTCATCACAGTTACAAATGACTTGCTCTTATCATCCGATCAAGGTTGTACTGTATCTCTCTTATTGGATCTTAGTGCTGCATTTGATACTATCGACCACAACATTCTTTTGAATAGGTTTGAAAATGAGGTTGACATTAGTGGATTTGTTCTGGCATGGTTCAAATCGTACTTATCTGACTATCATCGATTTGTAGCAGTAAATTATGAGCTATCATACAAGTTCAGTACTGCAAGGCTCAGTACTAGGGCCGCTGCTTTTTACACTCTACACGTTACACATGGGAGATATCATTAGAAAACATGGCATCTGTTTTCACTGTTACGCCGATGATACTTTGAGGCCCAATGAAAACTAACAGAATGCATTTGCTATAAAAAAAAAAATGGATGACTTTCCTACTTAAAAAACAAAAACAAAAAAACAGGTTTTAATCATTGGACCAAAAACCTCCATAATAACCTAGAATACTGTTTAACACTTGATGGCTGCTCTGTCAAGTCTTAGTCTTTAGTTAGGGAACCTGGCATTTGTAAAACTGCATTTTTCCATCTTAAAAATATTTCTAAATTATGACAAATGCAGAAAAGTTAATTTATGCATTCATGATCTCAATGCTAGATTATTGTAATGCTTTACTGGGTGGTTGCTCTACAGGCTTAATAAACAAACTTTGGTCCAAAATGCAGCAGCTAGAGTTTTTACTAGAAACAGGAAGTATGATCATATTAGTCCGGTTCTGTCAACTCTGCTTTGGCTCCCTAAACATTGTAAACACTTTAAAATCTTGCTCATTACTTATAAAGCCCTGAATAAATTAGCGTATTACTTGAGCAAGCTCCTATCACATTATATTCCTTCATGCCCTTTAGGGTCTCAAAATTCTGGCCAGTTGATAATACCTAGAATATCAAAATCGACTGTGGGCGGTAGATACTTTTCTTATTTAGTACCAAAACTCTGGAACAGTCTTCCTGGCATTGCTCGGGAGGCCGACACACTCTGTCGATTTAAATCTAGGTTAAAGGCCCATCTCATTAACCAAGCATGAACATAACACACTAACACATTTCTATCATTCAAATCCCTTAAAGGATCGTTAGACTGCATAAAGTCAGCCACAACAGGCAGTACTTCCTACAACACCCTATGTACTTGTTACATCGTAAGAGGAATGGCATCTACGCTAATATCCGGTCCATATACAGACCAGATGATACACCTGCACATAGAGACAACCACAACGTAGCCCTGAATATTAGCGGAGACCACAACAACTAGATGAGCCTTAAAGACAGATTCCCTGCAAAGACCTCATTGACTAGATAGCCCTCGACACAGATCCTCAGCCTAAGACCATGAGAACCAAATCCCCTCCATGTTCTGGCATAATGTATCTTGATCTTCAAGCAGAAGGAGCAGGATGAGATTATTCTGAATGATATCAATCCACAATCTGACTTGTGATGCTGCCTGTAATCATAATCACATTATGTTCGTTCGTTTGGCTAGATAAGAACTGGACCCCAGACTGAACATGGTTTCTCCCAAGGTTCCCCCCTGCACAGACTGGATGATGACATCACTGTTTTATGCAGAGCTGCTTAATAGCTGAATTGAACCCATTCCATAATTGAACTTTACACATTGAATTGAACTGAATCAACATTGAACTGACTTCAGCTGAATAATGACACTATTGTCTTTTAGAGCTGCTTTTCAGCAGAATTGAATTCTGTTTGCGTCATTTAATCATTTTCCTGTTTATCACTGTAACGCATGACTTGACTAATAACTTTTGACTAATCTATTATTAATTGCAGAACTTATAAATTACTGTATATTTTTTTCACCCATGGCTGACAGTGTTATCTTTTTTAAAAGAATCTAACAAGAATACTTAACAATCACTCTGAGTCACCCTGTTTTAAATTAGGTTATCTGCAAATATATAAATAAATATTTCAGGATTCTATTCCAAGACCCTAAACGCAGGGAAGATTTCAAGGTGAATCTATTGCTAGCAGTTTCAGAAGCACTGGCACACATATCGGTTCAATCAGAGACACGTCCTTAAACCTACACCATGTACAAAGGATGGAAGAGTGATGTTTTCCAGCCTGAAAAGATACCCCAGATATTGATCTTCTATATGGCTATCAAGCTGTGGAAGCTACATTCTTCTTGCTTTACATCCTGCTGATCAAACAGAAGTTCACACTATCTTTTCTACTTTTGGTTTGTTTTATCATATATAAAAACATAAGCACGCTTGTCGCTCCATCAGCCAGATGTCTTTGAATACTAGTTTAATGACACTAATTCCACCTGGCATCACTATAATTGCAGCCTAAACTTACAAAGGAAAGTCAGAATGACCCTGTCAGTGCTCGGACCTCCCGTCTGTTGTTCTTCAATACACCGCAGGCCCCAAGCAGATTCCACACAATACGCCACTCCATGTGAACATGCTCTCTGCCGCTACCTCTGAAACAAAGAAGTCTCAAGACTAATAAATCACATAGTCCTGAAGGACAGTCCCAAACGCACTGAAAGCGAGAGGAGGCGATATTATTAGCCCAACATCATCGGGGCTCTGGCACACAAACTGGACGTATACAGGCTATCATAAAATTCTCATTAAGCATTCTGTTGGACGTTTGTAAAAATATGGCCGTAAAAGTTATAGTGCCTGACATGGAGGATCTATTTCCAGGAGCCTGAACTTCTCCTTCCTTGATAAGGAGCTGTAATTGGCCAGCTGTCCTGGCTGTTAAAGTATTGCCCTTTGATAGAATCAGACTACATCATTAACAGAACTTCACAATCGGTCAGGAATAACACCTCAGAGATTTCTCCACAGCGGTATCATTACTAACAAGAAGTCAGGGATTAATGGATGACAGCAATTAGGAACAGGTATGAAAGAGAGAGGACAACCTCTGTAGATGCTGATTGATTTGTTCAGCTGTTTTATGCTGTTAATTCACTAGCTACTGTGAAATGTTTAAATGTTCCCAATGGGAATGTCACAGAAACTGGATAGGAGCTGTAGGAAAAAAAGGAAAGGAAAAATTGAGGCTTAACTGCATGTGGAAATGGCTTTGAACAGCCTGACAAAGATTGCACTAATCTAACTCTTCAGTGAGCCTTGAGAAACAGCTTCTCTATCACACATGTTATTGTATTGAAATGCGGAGTAAACATTTATTATTTAACATGACTGAATGGCACACCATTTATATTCATATAGAGCAAAATATGTGGCTTATCATGCTCAATATATGGGTTCCACATTCGGTCACACTTTAGATTAGGGTTGAATTATCACTATTTACTAACTATTAATTATACGACTTTTGCCTCAATAAACTCCTAATTACTGCTTATTAATAGTTAGTAAGGTAGTTGTTAAGTTTAGGTATTGGGTAGGATTAAGGGATATAGAATATGGTCATGCAGAATAAGGCATTAATGTGTGCTTTATAAACAGCCAATATCCATGCTAATAAGAAACTAGTTAAAAGTGAGAATTGGACCCTAAACTAAAGTGTTAACAAAAAAAAAAATTTGATCAAGCAATTGCAATTGTTAAATTGACCATTTTGTTTAAGGTTTAAAAATACTTTTTTGTAATGAATAAATACTAAATTCTTTGGAATAAGTAAACAATTTATAGATAAACAACTTGCATGCATTAATTGTAAACTATTCTTAGATTCTAAATTCAAATAACTGCGGTTTTACTTAAAACTTAAGGCCTGGGTTACAAATTCAGGTTTTAGTTGACATGTAACCTTAGAACTTGCATTTCACTTTGGCCAATAATAAACGTGCAGAGCGTACCCTTCTGCTGACATACTGTTATTCACCAGGGAAACACTTTTCAAGGACCCTTCATCAGGCAGCAATGTGCCAAGGGTTTCTGGACAGAATGTCAGGTGTCAGGTTTATTGTCTAAATTGGAATTCCTCAGAGTATTTATTCACATCATGTATTTCAATGAAGCCCAGGAGTGACATAAATTCTACAGAGCTCATCTTACAAGCTTTCTATGTGTTCAACATATATTACTTCAGTGAGACTCAATCTATAATCAGTCAACGTGGGACTAAATAATTATCATTGCAATCCACCTTTGCTTTGTTTGTTTTTTGGTAAACAAGGTGTCACATTACGTGTAGGACAAAGCTCATGGAGACGAGGAATACGTAGAAATAAAATTTAATAACCAAACTCTCTGGGGAAACACCAAACAGTCACACTAACATTGACAATAACGGACCAAGACTGAAGGAGAACACAAGGTATAAATACACAGGGACTAACAAGATAACTAATGAGGTGATTGACAATGCACAGGTGATAGACATGACTAATTAGAACAATCATGGAACACTAGGACACAGGACTGAACAAAAAACACAATGAAGGGGGGAAACACAGATCATACACGTAACACAAGGAACCCTGCAACTCATAATTTATCCTTGCAGGTTGTCTTTGTTTATGTGTGAGAGGGATGATCGAAGACAGAAGGTATTGGGTGCCAACCTGAAACACAGGGTGCAAATTGCAATCAAATGACACAGTTGCCTTTGTCTTTTCAAGGTTACATCTCATTTGAGAATTCCATCACATTAAGCTCCCTGATGACAAAACGCACTCAAAATCAGAGGATATTTTTGTTCGCAATATGCAAAAAAAATTATTGCTTCAAGCTAGATTTTATTTTCATTTGAAACCTCCCAGCATCCTGACCGAAGCTTTGGGTCAAACAATCCTCTCTCACTATATTTTACATCTAAATAGGATGGACCTCACGGCAAGAATCACAGTCATGTACTGCGATGCTCAAAAATTATTCATAGATGCTTATGTAAGTCAATCTCTGAACTTCAGCAAAGGCAGACGGCAAGTTAATGCAAGACTGGTGCACTCTAAGAAATAAATTAGGCAATGCCAGAGATAAAAAATTTAAAATCACTTTATTTATATACTGTGATTTGTAGCTAGCTCCGTTTCATCAGAGGTTTTATTGCAGAATGGTAGTTGATTAATTTAGATTGGTAATTATGAGGGGAAAAAAATAGGTTAATGGCGGTTCACTGATCGTGCAGCAGCTTAATGAATGTGAAACTGTTTCTATTAAAATTAAATCAATTACCCTTGCAGTGCTGAGACCCCCATTTCAAATGGGCAATGGTTGAACCAAAAACATAATGAAACTGATTACATGTATTTCTTTCTGGAATTCAGAAAACAAAACCTTGGTGCCTGCTGTCTCAGCTGTTTTAGAGAGATGATGTGCTGACATCTGAGGTTGCAAAACTAAAACTAATTCTCAGTAACAACATGTAATAACATTCATACACAAGAACAGTGTGGCATACAGCCCCAGACTAATTCAATTTCAGCATACCCTTTTAGAACATGGTCTCCTCATCGAATTGTACCTGTTTGGTGCCGTTCCATAATTATTTTTATTTTTTTTTAAATGTACATTAGCTAACAAGAACAAAGTGTGCCTTGTCAGCAGCGAACAGCCAAAGAAACCTATTATGCCTTTTTTTTTAATGAAGGCCATCACTAAAAAACAAAAACAACAAAAACTGTTCAATACAGGCAAATATTTATGGAATCAGGCCCATGAGGCTTCCACTGTCTTCTAAAAAACTAGATAATTCTAGTAATGGTTTATAAGTAAAGATGAAATTCATTCCTGTGGGCAACAGTTTTTCAAGCACTTGGGCTAAAACAGCCCTCCTGCCACATTAATCACAGAATTAGTGTTCCTGAATTATAGTGTATTACATTTGGAGACATATTTTGAGTCCCACTATGCTCATCCAAGCTCTTGTAAATCAAAACATTAAGGTCACCCTCACCACAATAATTGCGGAATGTCTTACCTTTCCACAACCGCCAAACAGGCCACTTCTCTACATTCTACAAAGGAAAATTTGGCAACATTTTACTTAAAGCCTTTATACATAATGCATCATACATTTTTTTTTTTAACTCTTTCCCCACCATTTGTGTGAAAACAAGCGATATCATTTGTAATCATATGCATATGTAAAATAACACGATCATCAACATGAAACAGCATATAAATCAAAACTGCCTAATGTTACCGAATGAAATGTCAACCCAGGACAAGCTATAGGACTGTGCAAGATAATGTTGATGGACTCAATCTACTCCATCTATGTTCCCTGAAGAGGGAACTCGAGCTGTGTAGAAACGCATCCCTGTGTGATTGCGTCATGAAGCACGTATGGAATCACTCTAATGGCGAGATGGAACGTCATAGGCAGGTGACGTCAGAGGTGTAAAGTCCAGGGGTCAGAAAGTAAAAGTCCTGCCATATGTTTATTCCACCCATGAACTCAGCCAGCTGATTCCACTAATTAGTTCTATCTCCTGGCTGAAAAACTGTGCTAATTAGCAAATCCAGGTAATTGGAACAACATACTGAGGAGGACTTTTACTTCTTGAACCTGGACTTTACACCTCTGGGTGACGTCATCAACCAGGAAACTATAAAGCACCCCTGGATCATAACAGCTTCTGTGCCTTCAGCAAGCGCTCTGTGTGAATAATTGTCTGAAAGTGTTTTTGTCTGTCTTTAGAAGTTACAAGGCAGCAGTTTTTCACATCTCTATATATAAAAAAACTATATTATGGTGAGAAAACAGCACTATAGGAAGTGTGTTCATCCCTGCACTCGATATCTCATGGGTGTGGACACACACCAACTATGTGTTTGTTTGGGAGTGCAGCATGCCCAGTCGTTGTTGTGAGCATTGTGAGCATTTACCATTAAGAACACTGCGCTCCCTCTGATCGCTCTTCGAGGAGGGCGGTTCGTTTCGCGTGGGGTTTGCAAATGGATCTGACAGAGGGGTTTGAGATGGGCCCAGCCCTTTCTCAGCCTTTACCTGCCAGATCCAGTGCCTCAGTTCAGGGTTTTGGAAGCACGCACTGTGGTTACTTCCGCCGAGGCAGAGGCCCCGGTACTGCAACTATCCAGTTCTGAGGAGCTGGATGTTGTTAGTATCGGCACAGGAGATACCGAAGACTCGTCACTTCAGTCTCCTGCATGTGAGGAGCTTGTGGAGATGCTCACTTGTGCTGTAGAAAAATTAAGCATTGAGTGGCCAGCGGACAAACAAGAGTCAAGGCAGAAGAGCAAGTTAGATGAACGCTTTTGGCCTTCCTGCATGCAGCCTCCATGCTGGTGCTTGCCGTTCTTTCCCAACCTCCACACTGAGGTGTTGAAGTCGTGGAAAAGACCGGTTACCATGTATTTAGTCCCCAAGTTTCCACCTATTCAAATATTCATGTGTCTAGAGAACACGGTTATGGGGCGATGCCCAGGGCTGGAGACGCTTGCGAGCCATCTCTCCCCTGAGTCTGCATCCTCCTTTAAAGCACCTGAATTACCCACCAAGCCACTAAAAAATACATCAGCTTTGGTGGGTAAAGCTTATTCGGCGGCAGGTCAGGCCGTGGCATGCCTGCACACCATGTCCATTCTGCAGGCATACCAGGCATACCTATTAAAAGATATGAGTGAGGAGATCAGCACTGACGTAATTCTCGAATTACGTCAGGCAGCAGATTTGTCTCTCTGTGCCACTAAGGAGATGGCAGCCCTAGTGGCCACGGAGGGGCATTTATGGCTGAACCTCTCAGGAATGAAGGAAAGAGAGAAAACATTCCTTCTGGGTGCCCCGCTTTCCCCTGCTGGCCTCTTCGGTGACTCAGTAAATACTGTCATTGAGAGGTTTTAGGAAGAAAAAAAGCAGACGGCGGCGTTCCAAAATTCCGTCGACTAGCTCCTCACACCTGGCGCAACAGAAAGAGTGTCGCAGCTCACGCTCCCCCACAGAAAGAATGGGACGCGACGTGGCTCTCTCAGGCGAAGTCCTCTAAGGGCAAAGCGGATCTGAGGACCGTTATTGTTTCGAAGAGGGCTTTGTCTAAAAAACTGAGTTCATCTCATTATATGGTGTCCGTTCTCTCTCTGTGCCCTCAGGGGACCGCTCTGCCAACCCCGCCTTTATGCCGGGGCCATTACTCGGGTTCCAGCGAGTGTTTTCCCGAGGGGCGCTTGCTCCCTCCGAGGAGAGGCCTAGAGCAGTCAGACCAGTCGGTCCCTGAGGTTCGCTTTTGGGGGCGAAGCATACCAATATCGTGTTTTTCTGTCCGGCCTAGTTTCATCACCCCACATGTTCACGAAGTGTGTGGATGCAGCTCTGGATCCGCTGCCACTCCAGGGCATCCGCATACTGAACTATATCGATTGGTTTATTCTAGCTCAATCGGAGCATCAGGCAGTTTGGCATCAAGATGATTTCTGGCTCACATCAAAAAGTTGAGGTTGAGGTTGAATACCAAGAAAAGTGCGCTATCTCCACTACAGAGGACCACTTTTCTGAGTGTGGTATGGGGTGCGACAACGATGCAGGCACACCTGTCTCCTGCTCGTATTGCTTCGATTCTCTCAGCCGTGAAACAAGTGAAGCTAGGCCAGCTGCTCAGTGTAAAGCAGTTTCAAAGACTGTTAGGTCTGATGGCCCATTTTCAGCGATTTTTTAGGACTTCCGTTCCTGACACGCAGACTCAAACTGAGCTTGACACTTTGCGGCCTGTTGTACATGAGACCTTTGCAGTGGTGGCTCAGGACCAAGGGGTTCTCCCACCATCATCTCTCGTGGGATATAAATTGTCTAGAAATGTTGGCGGTGTTCGAGGCTCTGAAACACTTCCCCCCAGACCTGAGGGGCCACCATGTGCTTGTTCGGTCAGACAACACATCGGTGGTCTCTTATATAAACCATCAGAGGGGGTCTGCAATCACGCCTCTTACACAAGCTGGCTCACCAGATCCTCCTGTGGGCCCAGGGGAAGCTACTTTCATTGAGGGCGATTTATATACCAAGGTATCTAAATTAGGGGGCAGACATCCTGTCGAGGCAGGGGCAGATGCCCGCTTCCAAGGAGTCAACACAATGTCCACTATGGTTCTCTCTCAGCCATCTAGCCCCTCTGGGTTTGGACGTTATGGTGTAGACCTCATAATTTCTTGAAGTGGAGATTATTCACTTCCTGGTGTAGAGAGCACCAGCTGGACCCGGTTAACTGCCAACAGGTGCGTTTCTGGAGTTCCTGCAGGAGCTCTTCTCCGCAGGGTTATCCCCCTCCAACACCAGGGGTGCAGACGCTTTTGTCTGAATGTGCGCACTGACTTCACACGGACGGACACTTGCTCTTATGGCGATGTGGCTCCCACAGCGTTTTGACGCAGCTCGTGTTACCTTGAAAGGGAACGTCTCGGTTACGCATGTAACCCTAGTTCCCTGAAGAAGAACCCGAGACTCTGCGTCGCCCTGCCATACTACCAGCATGCCCGTGATCGACTTGCTTCAGCCTATCAGAAGCTGGCACTATTATGATTCAGGGGTGCTTTATAGTTTCCTGGTCGATAACGGCCCCTGCCTATGACGTTCTGTCTCGCTATTGGACTGATTCCATACGTGCTTCATGATGCAATCACGCAGGAGCGTTCCCACAGCATTTTGACGCAGCGTCTCGTTCCCTCTTCAGGGAACTAGGGTTACATACGTGACCGAGACATTTTGATCATCGTTCTGAATTCGATCTGGATGTATTTTTTTACAAAAACATGATTATCTCAGCTTTATGCTCAAAATATTGCTTTTTTAAAAATAAAAATAAATGCTGGCGGGGAAAGACTTAATGCAAATAACTATATGGTCTCATGAATAATTGTTACCAGTTATAATACATAATACGCTAATACTTAATCTATTCATTTTTACACTTTAGAAAAGAATGATGCATTAAAAACACGAGACAAGCAACCAATTTCAGATGTAACAAGGAATCTGCAATTATTATAATGCATTTTAATGTTATGGATACCTTTATAATGCATTACACAAAGGCTTTACGTAAAGTTTTACCAAAAATTTTATTAAAAATATTTTACACAAACAAAAATATATATTTAGAATAAAAAAATAAATAATTATCAAGTACACTCACACTAGTAGACTGCATTCATATCAGTGGGCAAATAGCTGTTTCCAATGAAATGTTGATTTCTTTTTTTTAAGTCGTCACCTTTATTTACATAGTGTTTTATACAATATAGACTGTTTCAAAGCGCTATAGCAGGACACTTGCCATGCTTTTTTATTGCCTTTTTGCCTATCACATATTTTAGAACACTAAAAAAATCATCCTGTGACAACATTTTAAAATTGGAAATTGCATTACCATGGAAACAGACGCTGCTGGCTCCATAGGACAGTCTCATAATTCAAATTTTTACAAAACTTACTGCACTCTTTTATAATCAAATCTTTTTCTAATCTTGACAAAATACATAATCAGTTATGACATACATACACATACAACTTAACTCCCTTAGACTTTCAATTTGGCCAATAATCTGCTGAGTGTCTTTTTTTAAAAGAGACCAACCTTCCAAAGCATTCATGAACTACAAGCATTTAAGTTTGGATAATGCATTTTCACATCTATGCTCAAAAAGGGGGTTGACAGTTGACAGGTTAATTATCAATGAACATATTAATGTTTACAGAACTGTATGAAAGCAGCACACTGTACAGCACACTTTGTGTGATATTGCAGTTGCCTGAGTGAGAAGAAATACTACTAGACGTCCAATATTCGGTTGCATTTAAAAAGCAGTTTGCCTCAGAAATAAGTTGTTTGTTTTGCTGAGGGATCTCGTGGTAATTGATAAGTGAAGTTGTTGGGCTGGTGCAGAGACCCATTAGATAAGAGAGTAATGAAGCTCAATATGGCACTCCTGAAAATGTTCAGGAGGCGGCTGGGAACAGTATGGGATTTTCACTCTGAAACAAATGAAGTAGAAAACGAAAGCTGACATGCTAGCACGGTTTTCAATATTTAATGCCACTTTTCATAAGTCATTTCGCCTGCTGCTGTCTCTAAAATTGGGCATCCGGACAGTGTTTACATTAGGGCACCAAAGAGCCTTGCACATGAAAGCAATGTCAGCCCACTATACTATTATCTCCTGTCAGATTTACGGATGTAGATGAGCTTTTATTCCCAATCGTCAAAACCATTTCTCTGAATTAATAACAGTATATGTTTCCCCCTAATATTTATCACCCACAAACAACCAATCTCTTAATAACCACACACATACCCAGTGTTGCCTGAAATTATTGCAGAAGTCACCAGCAGTTACAAATTAAATTCATATAGATTTTATTTCATTAAATTAAAATTTCATTGAAATGAGCCAGTGACCACCAAATTTATCCCTCAACCTTCAAATCACCATATTAGCAAACGGCACCATGCAGCGTTGCCCTTTCTCTGTTCAGTGGCACGGACAGAGTGAGGTCAAAAACAAGCACTTTCTGTTAACGGACCACTTGCTGCCTAGAGAGTGAACAGATGAACAGCCACGACAGAATGAAGATGTCAATCAATTCATCACACTGTGGCAGGGGCAGACACTAAAGCAAATCCCTCTTCAAGCTGGCCAACTATAATCCACTTATCATGTTTGATGGTGTTTAGTGTAATATGACACTATAGCATTGCAATCACATTTACACACATTAAAACTCACATCGCACAGTACTAAAGTCGGCATTAATTGAAAATGCACCTTCTTTTCGCCATCTTATTGTGAATAATTCATCCGTGGATATGTTTTGACGTCGTAATAAGGTGCTAGATTTCTAAAATGGAAAACAGGGACATTTCCTAGTTCAGTGGTCAATAAATCATTGAAATCTCACCATTATCTATAAAAAAAACAAAGACAATACATTTTTGTATGTTTTTATTTTTTTTTAATTGTTGTGGGTTCCTTGTACTATTATTATAATTAACAATATAGGCCTACTATTTGCAGGTCAAACTGATCCTAACTGGTTTTAATACAATCAAATAGCCACATTTTTCAAAAACACAAAAAAAAAAAAAAAAAAAAAAAAAAAAAAAAAAAATGAAAAATATAAATAAAAAAATGTCTAATCGCATTTATTTTTTGTGTCTTTTTTGGAATGTTCACTTTTCCTAATCAGGCTTATTTTACATTCTAGTCTCATTTTGAGCACAAAGTATGTGATTTCTGCAGGTCTAATTGTTTTAAGTGTAATTGTTTAGTTATCATTTATTCATATCAGTTTGTACTTCCACCCGTGGACTGACATCTGGTTTGGGCTTTACCTTTAAGTAATCCCAGACAGCTGCTCTAGACTCGGCCGACTAATAAAAAAGGAACCAAACACTGGATCCCATTCTCTATTGTCATGGCAACAACTGCTGTTTCAAAGAACCAGAAACAATAGAATATCTAAACATGTACCACTTACAAAAAAATGCCATGGTAACCATATTTGCCTAGACTAGAGCAACATTCGAGCAGTTTATATGACACGTCACAGTAACTACTTAATCTAAAACTATTTTACCTAGAATTTGTCTCATGGGGCCAAGCCCTGAAGTACGAAAATTATTACATTTGGCACACTTGTAGTGATTGTATCTGTAATCTGACCAACTTTGGGATCTCAAGGACTAAGGCCCCGATCACACCTAACGCGTTTTTCAGGTTAGAAAACGCGAGGTGCACAGCACTGCCCAATCACACAGAACGAGCAGTGCGCTGCGTTTTTTATGTTGCTAGGCAACCACTGAAACAACTGTCCTGTCAGTCAAGTAAACGTCAAATCAGCCTTTTATTAACTTTATTTACTTTCTGTTCACATTGTGGTAGTTACGGTTCGTGAACTCGTTAAGCTCCTGGTAACCCGCGAGAGCACCTCAAGTTTATCCTCCATCATCGCACTCTCCGGGCGTTCAAGCAACTGTAGCTTTCATCACTAAAACGGAAATCCCGCCTCTCCATTCATTCGATTGGACAGTGAAAAAAAACGCGATGACGTCGGGCGCTTTTTCCGCTTGGAGTTGCTTTTTTTTTTACTTCAAAAACGCGAGGCGCAGCAGGCGGTTAAACGCGAGGCACAGCAGGCGGTTAAACAGCGCGCAGAACGCTCGCTGCCATAGGAAACCAATTGAAAATAGGCGCCTCTCACTGCCAAAAACGCGTCAGGTGTGATCGGCCCCTAACTCTATTCACCTTATTCTGCGCCCGTTCTATTTCCCATGATTCATAGCGGTTTCAACTGACTGTCACTAAACGGTTTACTACTTCCGGTTGAAGTGTTTGTTTACATAGAATGTTAGTAGGCCTACTAGCGTAATGGCTACGGTGATCGTTTGTAGTTATTAAGTAGTAACGTTAGATAGGGCCGTAGGCCGTTTTTCTATGGTCTCGGACTCGCTGGCATTCGGACTCGGACTTGTCCCGGTCTCGGCCACTGGTCTTGCCAAATATGGCTTTTGGTCTCGACCGAGTCCAGGTGTCTTTATTATGTTCCCAGTAAGCACACATAGTCGCCGCGATATTAAAACAAAATAGGCCTATTATTGGAGGGAAAGTGAAACACTGGCCACCTAATAACTTGCGTTGCGATGGGCATTTCGGCTCTTTTTCATGAGGGGGTGTTCCGACGATTTGTGCTGCCTTGTCGAAAAATGCTACCGTAGCGCGAATCGATCACAGAGAATGTCATTCATTCTCTATTGTTTCCATAATGGTGTAAATCTCACAATATTATGACATCGTTATTTCATTTAAAACAGGGTAAGTGTATGGGGTGCATATTTTGATATTTTAAATGAACTAGCAATTATCACATTTGATATAACAAGTAAAAATTACATTATTGTAAATGATATGAAATACAATTATAATACAATTCTAAGTTATGACTACTGTATGCTGTACTGTTTTTATTTTTAAAACGATGTGAAAAGTAAACATTTCGGCTCGTTTGACTCAGCTCACTGAAAAGAGCCGGTTCTTTTGACTCACAAACGGCTCTTTAAAAAATAAATCTTTACATAAATTCACTGAAAGTCCACCGCTAGTGCAACGTGAATATTCAAATTTTTAATTGTCCATAACAACCCGAAAACTTGCCTGCTTGCCTTGCACATCTAATTAATGGGCAAAGTTTTCAGACTTTTTTTCTTATGCTTCAGTTTTAACGCAGCTAACCACTCTAAACGTTTACTTTATTGAATGTATCTGATACGGAACCGGACATGGGCATTATCTCCTTCTTATCTTATGCTCGAAACACTCAGTTTCTAAAAAGTTTGAAATCTTCTTTGAATTGTTAAAACAACCAACAACAGCACATGAGGAGCTTGCCTTGAACTCATTCTCTCGCTGCTAGTACAGGTCAAGCGCTACGAACCGGAAGTAGGCAACCGGAGTCGTCGTTATGGCAGCACGCATTGTTTAGAGCAGAATAAGGTGGATAGTGCCCCCACCAGTTAAAAAAACTTAGTACACCTGATACAGTTTTCAGTTTTTAAGCTTCTCTTTCAAATTTTGTCCAATTCTTACGAAAATTGGCTCAGATTATCTTTGGACTGAGCCACACAGAAATTACTGAACAGATTTGTTTTTATTAAGTTATGATGTCGCGAACTTAACGAGGTTGACCCAAAATTGGTTCAGAGGCTGTATCTGGCCAAACCTTGATCAATCGAAACGAAAATTGGGACGCTTCATCGGAACAATGATTTGAGGGTCCATGCCAAATATGGGAATGCTTATAGCATGCTAACCAGTTGCTATTCTTTCTAATATGGCTCTTCAGCTATTAGGTTAATAAGCTACATTAGCATTACGTTAGCTTAGCATGCTAAACTGGTTAAAATATTAAGTAATGCTCTTGCATGCTCTTTCTCACACTGAAGGCTCTCCTCAGCAGCCTGGTGAACCAGCGTCAACTGATTGGCGCAATCAGTAATGCCACAAGCCCCAAACCGTTCAGGTCGTGGGTTAGAATCTTTTGTGGCACATGTCCAGACAACAAGAGGTACTGTGGCCAGAAGTGATGCAAAATGTGATGCAATGACTTCTGACCTGTAATGCTGCCTGAATCATAATCATACACTGTTTGTTCATTGGCCAGAGGAAAACTGACCCCCTGACTGAGCCTGGTTTCTCCCAAGGTTTTTTATTCTTCTCCATTCTGTCACCTTATGGAGTTTTGGTTCCTTGGTCTTAACATTATCAATGTTTTATCAAAGTTACCCTTAGGGTATAATTAACATGGGATCTCTTTCAAACATTGAAAGAGTCTGTGAAATTTTATTTCTAATGATAACAGTGGTTAAATTACCTGTTTTATTATAGTAACATATAGTTTACTATTGTAATTAGTTTGTAAGAGAAACAACTCATTTGCATTTTCACAGCAAACAAATTAAGCATTCACAAGAACAAAATTGTCCAAACTTTGTCCTCTTGGCATCATAATCAGGCTCACAACTGCACTTCGATTTTGTCAAAATGAAAAATGTATTGTTCTCTCTTACAAGTTAAAGTACAATATGCATTTGATATTCCGATGACACAGTCGTTCACCTG
Source organism: Leuciscus leuciscus (assembly GCF_965113295.1). Taxonomy (NCBI): domain Eukaryota; kingdom Metazoa; phylum Chordata; class Actinopteri; order Cypriniformes; family Leuciscidae; genus Leuciscus; species Leuciscus leuciscus. The sequence continues at coordinate 18,616,684 of NC_138745.1, read as the reverse complement.
CAACACTGCAGACATGAGTTACAGACTGTGTTCTGTATTCTTATAAAATAAAAACATTGATGTGATTGCATGAGATTACTCACCTTGCTGGCAAAGCGTAGAGAATTCAGTGATTCATTGAAGCTTTCCTCCTCAGGTGATATATTCACAAACATCAAACTGTACAGAGGTAAAGAAATAAGACACGTTGCTAAAAACAACAACAAAAGAATTATATTCTGCAAAACTGCACACATTTTTTTTACATCACAATCTATAAAACATGTATTCTACTCCGAGGGAGTTCTGGAGGAGGTGCGTGAGCTTTGAGTTACGGTAGGGAACAAAGCTGTCCTGAAAAGTTGAGAAAGAAATTGAGGGTGTAAAATCCTTATTGTGTAGTAGGGCAGGTTAGATCCTGCCCTATTAATTGTGGTTGTCATATGAATGACGGTGTGACAGCCTAGTGGCGGCCGTTCCTGGCCTATTTAAGGCGGATTTTATGCCACCTGGGTTCGCATCATTGTTACAATCGCTTCTGTGTGTGTGCGTGCAGCTCTGCGGGAGGTACGTACCTAGCTGTTTGGCTAATGTTGCTGCTAGTGCATTATGCACTCTTTGAGTGTGTATGTATTCTTTGTAGCCAGGTTATGGTCAGGATTGGTGCGACTTTGCTGTTGGGTGCTGGCTGTCTTTCACTCCAGTTATGTCAATTCCAGCGGATTAATGGTTGTTTTGGTGTGACCCCCGGTAACTTATGCTTCTGTCGTATTACATCTCATGTGTATGCTCAGATGGAACACCTGCATATTTGCGGTTTGCCTATTATAGGCAAAGTAACTGAATAATCTGTGGGTTTGGCGATCTATCTGCAAATAAAGATGTGCTGGATTTACAATATCAAAATAAGGCGTCCGCGGATGTGCACGCTAAACAGTCAATGCAGACAGTGCTCAAGTTCAAAGCAAGGAACAAATGGACACATAAAGAGCCAAGCCCTAACTGCTAAAGATGTGGTTGTGATCACAAATAGCCTGAGTGTCGTTTTCTGCAAGAGCAGTGCCACAAGTGTGGTAAAAAAGGTCACATTAGGAAAATGTGTAGAATGGGGTTGCCCTCCACCAATTCAAACCCTAAGGGGGAGGGGGAAAATACAAGCAACATCAGTCCAGCACAGAGAAACATAGATCAGCTCATCACATCAGTGACACAGCAGAAACCACTGCCAGTGACAGGCAAGAAGTCTTCACTATGTATAGTGTGGTAGAAACTCAAATTCCCAAAGTTTCTCCTATTACTACGCTTTTAAAAGTGAATGACACAGAGGTAAATTTTGAAGTGGACAGTGGCACGGGTTGCAGTGTCACTATTATGTCAAATACAGAATACGCCAAGTTATGGAGTGTGGGCAAAGTCCCCGAGTTGAATGATTGTTCTCTTAACCTGAAAACATATACAGGTGAGTCTGTAAGGATAATGGGGGCCACAGATGTGATCGTTCAGCATGGTAATCAGTTCAGAGAGCTTCATGTGGTGGTGGTATCCACCGAAGGACCAAACCTTCTGGGAAGGGGATGGATTAAAGAGCTGGACATATGCTGGAGTGCGGTGAATCGAGTAAACACAGAAACTTTGACCCTTCAGGAGGTGTTGTCCAGACATGAAGCTGTGTTCAAAGAGGGTTTAGGGACATGGACAGGTCCTCCAGCGAAAGTTTATGTTGACAAGGATGCGATGCCAAGGTACTATAAGCCCAGGCCAGTATTATGCTAAGTGGAAGTGGAGTTAGAACAGTTACTCAATGAAAAAATTTTGGAACCTGCAAAATTTTCAGAGTGGGCTGCACCAATTGTACCCGTCTTTAAGCCAGATAATTCAGTGAGGATCTGTGGAGATTACAAGCTTACTGTGAATCGGGCCTCCAAACTAGAACAGTATCCAATTCCCAAACTTGAGACCTGTTGGAAAAGTTAGCAGTGGGTGAAAAATACAGTAAGCTGGATCTCAGTCATGCATATCAGCAAGTGATCTTGGATGAGGAGTCTAAAAGATATGTAACACTGAACACTCACAAGGGATTATTCACAGTCAGTAGACTGCCTTTTGGTGTGGCTTCCAGTTCTGCCATTTTTCAACGAATCATGGAGGGGTTACTGCAGGGTATCCCTTGGGTGGCGATATACCTAGATGACATTCTCATTAAGGGTAGGAATGATCCAGAACATCTGCTCACGCTGAGTGAAGTTCTGAAGCGGCTTAAGGATGGTGGAATGAGGCTAAAAAGGGAAAAGTGTGCATTCATGTAGCGTTCTTGGGCCACTGAGTGGACTCTACAGGTCTTCGTCCACAATCAAACAAGATGGAAGCTCTTCACAAAGCACCAGCTCCCCGAAATGTGACCCAATTGAAAGCGAATTTGGGGTTGCTTAACTACTATCACAAGTTCCTGCCAAACCTATCAACCTTGCTGGCCCCCTTATATTGCCTCTTGAGAAAAAGCATGAAATGGCATTGGGGTAGTGAACAATGCGAGGCGTTTGAGAAATCCAAACAACTCATTCAGTCTTCTGAGGTGCTTGTTCATTATGATACTCAGAAAGACCTCATCATGGCCTGTGATGCGTCACCCTATGGGGTGGGAGCTGTTTTTGTCAAATCAGATGGAGGATGGTAAAGAGAGACCCATCAGTTTCATGTCCAGAACTCCAGTAGAACACAATTACTCACAGCTTTACAAAAAGGGGCTCTTTGAGCTGTTCCACAATTTGGGTCACCGTGAATTCAGAGGTGGACAGTTATGGCGGAGGCGTATGAATATACTATTGTTTATAGGCCTGGAAAGGAGCATGCAAATGCTGATGCCTTGAGTAGGTGTCCAGGTGTCCAGTACTGTACTGTTTTAAGTGTCCAGTGGCCCGACATTTCCACAGAAACAAGTTCAGAGGACCGAATACTAATGATGGAGGACATTCCCTTGGTGTCAGGCAGGAAAGTTCGCAGCTAGACTGGTAAGGATCCCATTCTGAATCATTGCCCGTGCATCCTCCACCATTACTGTTAGGGGGGTTGTTAAACAAAGACAAAACTGAAGTCATTGCTGAAGTCATTGCGTTTGGAAACAAAGATGACGCTTTCAAGGTGAATGCATACCTTAACTCTCGGGGTCAAACAACTAAAAACCAAGTCAGGAATCTTGGTGTGACTCTAGAGTCAGACCTTAGTTTCAGTAGTCATGTCAAAACACTAACTTAATCCGCATACTATCATCTGAAAAATATTGCAAGAATTAGATGCTTTGTTTCCAGTCAAGACTTCCAGTCAAGACCTAACCCTAACTTTCATCACCAGCCGGGTGGATTGTTGTAATGGACTTCTCACTGGCCTTCCCAAAAAGATCATAAGACAGTTGCAGCTCATACAGAACGCTGCTGCCAGGATTCTGAGCAGAACCAGAAAATATGAACATATCACACCAGTCCTCAGATCTTTACACTGGCTCCCAGTTACATTTAGGATTGATTTTAAAGTATTATTTCTGGTATATAAATCATTCAATGGCCTAGGACCTCAATACATTGCAGATATGCTCACTGAATATAAACCCAACAGATCACTCAGATCATTAGGATCACATCAGCTAGAAATACCAAGAGTTCACTCTAAGCATGGCGAGTCGGCTTTTAGCTACTATGCCAGCCGCAGCTGGAACCAGCTTCCAGAAGAGATCATACGTGCTCCTACAGTGGTCACATTCAAATCCAGACTTAAAACACATCTGTTTAGCTGTGCATTTACTGAATGAGCACTGTGCCACTATTCGTCCAACTATTTATACTGTTTTATTTTCTTTTTATTCTAAACTGTTTTAATTATTCTTATTTCTTTTGATTATTTAAATGTATTCTCTGTAAAGCACTTTGAATTACCATTGTGTATGAAATGTTCTATATAAATAAAATTGCCTTGCCTTGTTATCTTTAAAGGGAAGCTTGCTGCATTAGTGTTGAATCAACCTTTTCAAGTTATCACATTTTGTCTGTTCCTTTTTTTTTAGCAGTTGGCTTCTCCACTGTCTAGGTTTTACTTGCAATTTGGTGTAAACCTATTGGGCTACACCAGTTCTGTCTGACTCCTGTGGCCAGTAAATCGCCAATTGTTGACCTCCTTTATGGTTTGAACTTATTCTATTATAATTTGTCGATGAATGTGTCTATTGACTAATTGTGAATATATTTTCTTTTTTTAATTTATATTTATTTCAGGAGCTGAAGGCCCCTGGTGTAGGGAAGCTAGCTGTCCTTGCCCTTTTGGTGGTGGTGTTTATCTCACAGAGTGTTTTGCCATTGGCAACTGTGTCTCTCTCACTTTGTGTGCGTGAGTGTGTTTGTGTGGAGTATAATTGGGTGAGTGGTGTGGTCTTTGGATACTCACTGCTCAGCTAGCCGCCCTACTGGTAAGCCTCAGCCTGAAAGTTATTTTTGTCTTTCTTTCTTCATTTTTGTCTGGTGCACACTGAAGTTGTGTATAAACTCTTGCTCTGAGTCAACAGTTTTGTATATTTTATATAGTTTTTGTTGTGAAATAAAAGTATTTTGTATTTATATCCACGTCAAAAAATAAATCATGTTGTACCCTTATATTGTTTTTCCTTTCGTTAATGTGTTAAATATAGAAATATGCAAGCAAAAACAATGCGTTCTACTTGAGACTGACTCTTCTGCACTCTCTCACTGCCGGCCAAATCCACTAGACACAGCGTGGCTGAAAAGCAATCGATACGCATTTAAAGTCAGGTATCAATATGAAATATCATATATGACTTTAAAAGTGTGGACAAACGCAATATTACTCATGAAGACTACTCTAAATTGGATATCTACACCTTTAAGAAGAACAGTTTATCTACCGTATTATATCAAGTTATTGTAGATGCAGGTAGTATGTGATTCTTACACTAGCACTTGGTGTCTTAATCAGAGTTCTCCCTCTCTATGTCTAGCTGGACATTTAATATTCAACAATATTATTGATCTGCCTGCATTGACACCATTAAATGAGAACTGAACTGAACTGGACGATGACATCACTGTTTTCTCCAGAGCGGCTTAACATGAAGAGTGATAGTTCAACATGCCAACATGATCAAGTTGTGCACCTGAGACATGAGGAAAGAAAGAGGCACATTAATAAACCACAACAAGCATGTATGGAACAATGTAAACAAATCAATTACAACTCTGATTACTCTGAATTTTAACAAGGCTTTAGGAAGAAAATGTATTGCAGTTAGCATGAAATGGAAATTATGACCATCTATTCTTTCCTTTTGTGGTATATAAAAGTTAAACGGCTTATCAAACAATATTACGTATATTGCAATAGTCTGCACTGATAAATCATTTATAATAAATAAACTTCAAATGAGCAGTACCTCATCCTCATTGTTGACTTTTTGTTAGGTCAGGTTGGTAACTGTGATCTCATTGTTGGAGATCTTCCTGATCTCATGCTCAGGTTTCTTGTCTGGTTTTCCCTTGTAGAGAAGATCTTGATGTGTCTCTTTGTAGATCTCAACAAAGCTAGCGATGAAGGTGTACTAAAAATACAAACCCAGGAAAAGTCCAATAATAAACAAAACCATGATGAGGGAAAAACCATTAACACTCAGTGGATGCCCTGAAAAGATATATCAAAACATATTTAACCTCTTTTGGACAACAGAGAGTTTCGACATGAAATTCGATGTAGCCCTTACCTGCCACTCTTGCTCTCGGAGTGCTTTTGCAGTCGTGGGCCGGCAGCTGGATGTGCAGAATATCAGACTGTTTGCCAGTCAGCAGTGGGCAGACCCTACAAAAGACTCTGATATTGCCCTAAACCAAGCCAACAACAGAATGCATTCCGGTCATGTATGGTTAGGATCCATCACTTTATGTCACACAAAATGAATACAGTTTTATTTTTATTTTTTTCCAAAAAATGCACATAGGTCTTCATCACAGCTTACCTTGAGCTCTTGAATGGTGTTGTGAAGTTTCCATCACTCCACTTCTCCAAGGTGGAGCTTTTCTCATTGGCAGGCCACTGTTTCCTCATGGTTCCTGACCAGTTCTTGGCAACAAAACACAAGGATATTTACAGTTTAATAATATTAGGTCCCTAGAGATAGTTAATACCAGGTGTAAATGGGCTGTGTAGATTTGTGGAACTCAGACACCAAATGATCCCTGAGTCCTTCCAAAACCTTATGCTCCTCAGTTAGCTTGTTGAGGTCATCTTTCATGATAGCTAGCTCCTCTTCACAATCCCTTCAACATAATCTGGAATATAATCAGACAAATAAATGAAGGACCACCAGGTTCTCATTTGTTATCTTTAACACACTTCCTGAGATGCTTTTTGAGACCATTAAAAATGGTCGAAACCTCTTCGATTTCAGCCTAAAGCTTTTGGGCTTTGGTTGTGGACTCTTTGAGACACTTGTTTTCTTGATTTACAGATTTTACTTTGTTCTGGTAGTTCTGGACTTTAGCCTCCATATCACTGACTTCAGGTCATATCCTGGCCTTCTTGACACACATGAACCTGTAGTTGCTGAAAGTGAGTAGTCTATTGTATTATGTTAAAGTTTTGTAAATTCCAATATATTTACAAATGGAAAAATTGGAAAATATTTCAACCCATATACACATATATTTTTTACCTTTATCAACTGCTGCAAATGGTCTTCTCTGGTCACCTTGATGGAAAGACAATGTGGATGTTAAGTTGACATATTCCAACTTCTGATATTTATTTATTAAGTTTATTGATATTTAAAAATGGAATGCATACACATACAGATAAACGTTGACTTTTGTGCCAATGACCTGGTTTTAGTAGTGTTAAGCAAGTTCTTTTTGTGTGTTTTCGTGCTTATGAAAGTCGCCATGAAATGGAAGTTGTCTTTTCCTCCCTATTGTGACGTAGATCTAAGTGAAATGGCTTCTCGAACAAGAAAAATTTACTTGATTTGTTCCATGGGGAATTGATTGGATTGTTGTTGTTTGCTATTGCTGTGATCTCATGTGAGTGACAGGTTGTCTCACCCTTGCGCCAGAAAACACGTCATCAGAAAATATGTCATTGCAAAATAATTGGGAAGTAATTTTGAATAAAGATTAGAAGGGCACATGGATTTAAAATAAGAAGAATTTATATTAAATACTGCAATATTCCATTTTTTTATAAGTAAATTTTTATTTCATGCTGACTTTAAAGCATGCCCCCAAAAGCTACATGTTTTGCAAAACCTCTTGACTGGGCAAAGGCCACTGTTGCAGCTCCAGATGGCTGAAGAGGTTTGCATTGGCTGAAATAAGGGACAACATTTACATTTATGCATTTGGCAGACGCTTTTATCCAAAGCGACTTACATTGCATTATCCTATACATTTATACATAGGCATGTGCAATCCCCTGGGATCGAACCCACAACCTTGCGTTGTTAACGCAATGCTCTTACCACTGAGCTACAGGAAGACACTATTTTGCTATTTTAGCCTAATGGACCCCAAAAGCTAAAATGATACATTTTAAAATGGCTTTGACTGCCACAGGCCGTCTCGGGGGTGCAACACTACCACCTTGCGCAACTTCTTCTGCAGAAAAACAAATTTGTTTTTCATTAAATATATTTTGAGAATGTGTGTTAAAGCATATGAAATTTGCAAAAAATGAATAAAAAAATAAAATAAAAAGAGAACGACATGAACAGTTTTTCAAAGGTGACAGCAGAGCCATTTCAGAGACTCCACAACAAAGGAGTTGTAAGTTTAAGAATGTACTCCATCTTTTAAATTGAACCACAATGACATGTTAACTTGGGCTCCATACGCATGCATGCAAGTTGATTTTAAATTGATGAGCCTGTATCTCCCAACGGATTTCAATGTTTATAATCTTACCTCTTTGTTCATGGATCTTTCTCAGTTCTTCTAGAAAATAAATAAATACATTTCAGTAAAATAAAGTTAATCTATAGGTACATTTGTCAATCAAGATTCAAATCAACAAACTACAAATTACTTATAAATAGTCAACATCATTCGCACAACTTTAATAATTTTGTAATAGTAATCCTTTAATTGAAAATTTGATTTTGTTTAAAAGAAACATTGATGATTGTTTTGTTACATAGGCCTAAGCTCTGTTAGTGATTCGGAATTGTTGCCTTATATATGAATTGCAACATATATACATTTATTGGATGCAAACATTTCTGTCATTTATGGTCAACTTGTCTCTTCTTTGTATAGAAACGAAACAGCTTAAAATAGTATTTTACATGCGAAGAGTGCTTGAAATGTCTTTGACTGTAAGGTAAGCCACATTTCAGATCATGAGACTTTATCGTATCTGCTCCAATAAGGAAGATGTTGATGTTAAAGCCCAGAGTTTACACAGATTCACAGGGATATTCAACCAAGTGGTTAGACACTGCATTAAATATAATTTGGTCTTTGTCAGGTAACACCAATTTGATCTCCAAAAATAAGAAGTTCTCTTGTGTTTTTAAATCTACATCCAGTCCCTTGAGTTCAGAAATGGAAAAGGTAGCCTAATCAACATCCACTGGCATATCATGCAAAGTGATAGAGAGTTGGATCAGTAAACAAACCTGACAATTCACAGTGTCTACTCTAGGAATCCAAACTTAAGGGATAAATTGGTGCATGCAGATACCTTCATCTCCACTAGGACCCTCACAGATGCCCAGGGAAACTTTATGTGTAAAGATTTTACTTCATGTTTTTATTATTTAAAATGCAAATCTTTCACACATCCACTTTCTGGCAAAACCTACAAAATTAAACAATTGATTACTAGTAAAACTATAAAATTATAGTAAACACACGATATACATAATTATGTGTCCTTGCCCTTAACTGTATATGTTGGTAAAAATGTAACATGCATTGTGCACTAGAATTATAGAACACAAGTGCCATTAGGAAACAAGATTAAACTTCTCCAATTTCTTGACATGCTGAGTCTGCAAAATATTCTCTTTCTGATTTCAAGTTCATGGACAATGAGCCACCAGCAGACCCACCTTCTGGATGGCACATAAGTCTAGTTTAGGTAAAAGGGAGCAGAGCCAGTGGTTCTGTAGGCAAGCATCAGTGCCTTGAATTTGATGCGAGCTGCAATTGGCAACCAGTGCAATTTTGTGAGGAGAGGTGTGACGTGTGCTCTCTTCGGCTCATTAAAGACCACTCTAGCTGCAGCATTCTGGATCAGTTGCAGAGGTTTGACAGTGCATGCTGGAAGGCCTGCCAAGAGAGCATTACAGTAGTCCAGTCTGAATAGAACAAGCGTTTGGACAAGGAGTTGTGCAGCATGCTCCTATAGGAAGTGCCTGATGCTCCTAATGTTGTATAAGACAAATCTGCAGGACCGGGCAGTTCTAGCAATGTGGTCTGTGAAATTCAATTGATCATCAATCACAACTCCAAGGTTCCTGAATGACCTTGATGGAGTTCTGGATGACGAACCAAGCTGAATGGAGAAGTTGTGGTGAAGTGTTGGGTTGGCCACAACACTTGAACCACAATCAGCTGTCTTCGCAAGGTTTAGTTGAAGGTGGTGGTCCTTCATCCAGCAAGAAATGTCTGTCAGGCAGGCTGAGATGCGAGCAGCTATCGTTGGATCCTCTGGTTGGAATGAGAGGTAGAGTTGTGTCGTCAGCATAACGGTAATAGGAAAAAACATGTTTCTGAATGACAGATCCTAGTGATGTCATGTAGATGGAGAAGAGAAGTGGTCCAAGCACTGAGCCCTGAGGCACCCCAGTTAATAGATGTTGTAACTTAGACACCTCACCCCTCCACAACACTCTAAAGGACCTACCTGAAAGGTAAGACTTGAACCATTTGAAAATGTAATAATCAAATGTAAAATAACACTGCATAGTCTTCACTGTATAAATTAAATATAGATGATTCCTTATAAAAGTTGCAAAAGTTATTAAGTAAAAAGCAGAGTTATTTGCAGTAAGTCTATTGTTTAACATTAAAAACAGGCAGCAGCAGGAATACTAGGCTGCTATCACTTTAAGATATAATGCACGGATCTAATATACTGATACTGTACACATACGTTTTCTCTCTCGACTGTTTACGTATACTTAAGACATGACCAACTGTTTACTAGGATACTCACCAAGAAAGGCATTTTGACATAATTTTGTGTGAAATTGTCCGTTCAAGCGCAAGAAGACGTGAAAGGGAGCTCAGTTCAGTATTCACATCAGCCGTGGCTCATCTGTATGGGCAAAATATTCATCCAAAACATAGACCTATATAAGCTGAATACATTTTTCGGAAATTTTAGACTATTTAAAGTCACAGAGAGGGCAGGATATATTAAATTTAACGTATGGCTTCGGCAGGCATGTCTAATGATATGAAGTAGAACAGCGTATGCCTGAGCCCTCCCTGGCTCTACAGCCCCCAACAATTTTCTAATGTAAATCTGTGATGAAAAATGGAACTGCAGTGCTCTCTAATTGGGGCAGATTTCAGACTGCCACACTTATTTTCATGTTAGCTTGAGTAAACCTCACTCCAGGCCAAGGCGATATCAATCAGCTTCAGCTATGTGTCTGCATCAGGTCAGTAACTAGCTGTCTGTTCTTCCTATGTGGAGAAGCATATCAGATTAATGAAAGTGTATATCCTTTAGTTTAAACATGCTCATGTGAATACTCTTAATAAAGTAGTTCTGTTGGGTTTTATGTTTGTTCTGAGAATAGAAATGACATTATTTTCCTGACTGGAATTTCCTCCACAACTTAATATTTTAAAACACAGAGGCTACATTAATTCTATGTGTGTGTACTTAAAGCCTTTTAGTCAACATTAGAGCGCCACCCTCAGGCTTAATAATGCAATGTTCTGCGTGTGTTCAGCGAATATAAATAGAATAGAATATAACGCTTAGAATTTTTTTTTATCATAAACTAGTGCTAAGACCCAGAATCTGCCCTACCTAAATTTGATTTACTACACATGAAACTACTGATTCATGTGCTGGCAGACGGCTTTCTAGACACGTGCTTCAGATGTGCAGTTTGGTGCATTTTTTTTTAGGTGCATACCTTCACTTCCTGTGCTGGAGTGTGAAGTGATTTCAAATGCGTCATTTCCAGGGGGCCAATGTTTCGGAAAAAATTTAAGCTTCTCCGGGCGCCGCCATTGATTGATTAAGCAGACCATCACCTGCTGTTAGCATTCCATTGACTCCCATTCATTTTGGCATCACTTTGACAGCGAATAACTTTACATCTGAGGTGTTTAAAGACTCCATTTGTCCATTATTTATTTCTAAAGAAACACGAAAATGTATAAAAGGCTCCATTACCGTGTATCTTACGTTATGGCCCCGTGGAAGCCGTTTTTGTAAAAATAGGCTAACGATTGCGTCATAACCACGCGACTCTGTCGCACAGTAGAGAAATTACCTTATGGACAGGAGGAGAAGCTCGCGGGCAATCAGGGGGACATGGAGGCAAAATGACAAAATAATTAATCAGAATACTTAGCAAAAGTTTCTCCTTCTCCTAGCTCATGGACACCTCCTACTCACACTCTCCGTCTCTGCAAGTTTCGGAAGGGAATGATTCAGATTTCTCTTGGCACAGCTACTAGAAGACAGACGGGTTGCTCACGTCACAGCTACGTCATCAAGCTCAGTTTGAGTCTGCGCAGTACGCTCAGCCATCAGGAAGTGAGTGCTTCTAATTGACTTCACTTTTCTCCGTTGAATCCAATCAGTTGGATCGCTGTGTCCATTTCTTATACCGTCTATGGATTTCCCCCCCAAACCAGTTCAGCGGAAATCCTGCCCTACTGCCGATTCTAAAGATTTCATGTCAATCACTGTACTGATTGCCTACACCAAACACTGATTCCTAAACCTACCCGTCACTGTAACCATAACAAATGAAATTAGCTGCAGGTTGGGATTTGCGCTGAACTGGTTTAAAAAAATACAATATATATATACATTTTTTTTTTTTATCGAATGAAATCTGTATTATAATCTTAAAGTCTTAAATGAAAATGTACTGCCATGAGGGCGGGACAGCCTGTCAATCACATGAAATTACAGCAATAGTAAACCACAATTATTCAACGATCCAATCAATTGCTGATGGACAAAATCATGTCCTGATCTTTAAGACTATCGCAACTTCCTTTTCATGCTGACTTTATACAAAATGTTATCACATGTATTAAGGACAGCACACTTTTATAACCCAATGCCACAAAGCAAATTGAAATTTGCTACTATGATGACATGCAAGCACACACCCACAAAAACGTTTGTTTTCAATGTCACATTAATTTTACCTCTGTGAAATTGTGTATTAGTGTGAGAAGTGAGATGTGTATTAGAGCAGGTTTGACCTGTTAGTGCAGAGATCATGAGGTGCAGATAAAATGTATTACTTAATCTTCTCTGATGACAGCCACCCTCCATTTACTGACAGTGGAAATAAATGAGTATCATACAACAAGTTGACCCCCAAACATTCATCTGGAACATTCTCTTCATCCCCATTCACCTTGCTTGTTTAGTACTGCTTTCCTCATCTGAGCATTTTCTAAAGCAGGGGTGGGGAACGTCCGGCCCCCGGGCCGTAACCGGCCCGCAAAACAGTTTGATGCGGCCCGCGAGTCAATTCCTCCCCCAAAAAAAAAAAAAAAAAACTTCAGAAACAAAAATCTCAGCAATTACTTTTCCTGTGATAGAAAACACAAAATAGGCAAAGTGGCAAGCAGCACGAGCCCAGGAGCCGTGAGAGCAGGGCGTGGCCAGTAGCGCGAGTGTTAATGAGTCACCTGAGGTCAAGTTCAAACACCGGTTTCAGGTTTCTCACGGATGAACTACGGGGGCGAGCGCGCCGCACCGGTTTCAAAAAAAAATAACGCAGTCGGCACCGCCGCACAGTCTTCTGTCAGACCAGATGTTGTCAGGCTATATGTCAGTAAAACTCAGAAAAACTAACTTACTTACGTTACGTTGTGCCAGCCGTTTGTTCGCGGCGCGCACTCTTCAATCACGCAAATGCGGCGCGCCCTGTATCACGCAAAATACACTACTAGCATGTAACGTCGTGTTCTGTCGTCAATTAAGTATTGAAATAACTAAAAGGGAGATTAAAGCTGCGTCAAAACTCTATGTCTGGGCTTTTGTATTCCTTTGTAGGCTACATAAATGTTACACATTTTGGCGTAGCCCTACTCAATTTTCATTATTAATGTTCTAACATTTGATCAATATTGCAAAGTCATCAAAACTGACTAAATATTTTGTGACCAAAAATTTGAAAAATAGGCCTACATCTAGCCTAAATGATCGTTCATGACATTCTTTTAACTATAAGCAACCCAATTTGTCTAGATCTGTATTATTTCCTTTGTATAATGAGCTTAAATATTGCTGCGCAGTCGTGTGATTTAGTCTGCTTGATTAACATTATTACAATGTATTCCTAACTCTGATATGTAGCCTATATAAGGTCTTCGAATGTGTTCGAATATTTCACCAGCATCAGCCTTTTCACAGTTTCTATCACTCCGCTTGTCTGTGTTTGCACAACTTGCATCAGGCCAGTAATGGTGACAAGTGACTGTCTTTATGAGTGAACAATTGAAATTTAATTGAACTGATTTAATAGTGCCAAAAACATTGATTAACTCAAGAAAGAAACAAGTTGCTGAAACCAATCTTTAATGCTAAAAAGTTTACATCTATGCAAAATAATCCTTGAAAGATTTTTCATTTAAGGCCATTCCTGTTTGGAATATGTGATTGTGTATTGTCAACAATAAGCAGAAACATTTTGCATTTCCATTTTATAGTGTGGATCATTAATTTCAACATTTATCCTCATTCTCATGTTTAAGAATCTGTTATCTGCTTGACAAATAATTTATGCTACTGCCCACTGACATGCTTTTAAAGCTATTGTTATCAAAAAATGTTGGCATTCAAACACCTTAAAATGCACATATGTAGGTCAGAGAAATCACATTTGAATGTGTGTGTCTGTGTGGTAATATGGGCTGGTGTGGCTACAGTGCCAGGACTGAATTTTTTAACCAGTCTACCCCCTGTATATAGGCTTACAATATACATTATTCTCTGTATCGAATCATGTTATCTTGTTACCCAGCCCCTGATGTTTCAGGCTCAGCCCCTGGTGTTTTTAAAACCTAGAAACGCCCCTGCTCATTACAATGGCCCTTAAAGAATGTTAAAAAATTGTAAATGGCCCTTGATAGGAAAAAGGTTCCCCACCCCTGTTCTAAAGGATATCATGATGTGAAATCCAACATAAAGGGACAGTAATGCTTTAAGCATATTCAGTTAATATTTCTCTCTTAAGCATAAGAACTGAAACCCAAATGATGTATGCTTTTAGGCATTTTTTTAATAAACAGCATTTTTTTGTCCATATTTTGTCCAATTACCACAGGAAATCAAAAGATAAATTAAAAAAGAAAACACATTTTTAAAACATTGTGAAACACATACATAAAATATTTACAAACATGCCCAGTGTTAATAAAACAAATATGAATTGTTCAACAACATTTAAGTATTAAACAAACAAAATATGACAATTTGAAGAAAAAAGAAAAAGCAAACTAACTGAAATTACACTTGGCCATCAAATTGTGTGTTTGTCATCTCTTGGCAGTTCTTGTTCTGAGTTTTCTCTTGATTATGAGATGATCGCTCTCTTTATCATCTTCATTGCTTCCAATGACCTGTTAAATTATTTCATGAATTTAATACACATTTACCTGGCAGCATTTCTGCAGTTTTAATGTTTTTACAAATAAATGTAACACTGTACCTCCATCCCACAACAAACACATCTTAAATAAAATAATCAGATTTCTTTTACTCAAACTGAACATTCAACAAAGCCTTAGAACTTACTGCTTTAAATACTCAAAAGTTTAAAATAGTCAAGCTCAAAGTTAAACTCAAATTATAAATATTAATATTAATGAAATTAAAAATAGAATGTGGCACAATGGAGGTTTTTTAAAAGTATAACGTTAACACGGTGATGTTTCAATATAGTGTGAAACTTTTCACCAAGTATTGTTTACGTATCATTTTTAATGTTTAATAAATCTAGTGCCCAGTATATTAACACTGGAAAGCTTTAAAACAATTGACTATCAACCTTTTTTGTCTCTTGGGGGCTTAAATCAAATGTTACATAGTTGTTGTTGTGGAGAAACCACAATTAGATCATAATAATCTAGCAAATTATAGACGGGCCATTTCAAATCTTCCATTTATGTCTAAAATATTAGAAAAAGTGGTGTCTGCTCAACTGGGCTCTTTCTTGCAACAAAATGATATCTATGAAAAGTTTCAGTCTGGATTCAGACCGCATCATAGCACTGAAACTGCGCTCGTTAAAATCACAAATGATTTACTTTTAGCTTCTGACCAAGGCTGTATCTCAATACTAGTTTTACTTGATCTTAGTGCTGCGTTAGATACTATAGATCATACATTACTCTTAGATCGAATACAAAATTATACTGGTGTTCAAGGACAAGCACTAAGCTGGTTCAAATCATACCTATCTGACCGCTACCATTTTGTCTATTTAAAGGGAGAAAAATCGATCATAACTCAAGTAAACTATGGAGTGCCGCAGGGATCTGTATTAGGCCCTCTGTTATTTTCCATATTATATATGATGCCACTTGTAAATATTATAAGGAAACATGGAATTAGTTTCCATTGTTATGCTGATGACACTCAAATATATATTTCATCACGGCCGGATGAAAACGCAAATTGACAGCGTGTGTTAAAGATATAAAAGATTGGATGACGCGTAATTTTCTTTTATTAAATCCAGACAAGACAGAGGTAATACTTATCGGTTCAAAAAACCGCCCACAAAACCTCGCACAATACAACTTTAGCATCATAGGATGTCCTGTTACTTTATCCTCTACAGTAAAAGACCTGGGTGTTATACTCGATTGCAACCTGTCTTTTGAAAATCATATTTCATATGTTACAAAAACAGCCTTTTTCCACCTTAGAAACATTGCTAAGCTACGTAATATGCTATCAGTTTCTGATGCAGAAAAGTTAGTTCATGCATTCATGACCTCGAGACTGGATTACTGTAATGCTTTATTAGCTGGTTGTCCTGCATCCTCAATAAACAAGCTACAGTTAGTCCAAAATGCCGCCGCTAGAGTTCTTACGAGATCAAGAAAATATGATCATATAACACCGATTTTATCATCACTGCATTGGTTACCAATAAAGTTCCGTATTAATTACAAGGTATTGCTACTGACTTATAAAGCCCTAAACGGCTTAGCTCCAGTCTATTTAACGGATCTTCTATCACCCTATAATCCATCGCGCTCTTTAAGATCACTAAATTCAAGGCTTTTGGTCATACCTAGGATATCCAGAACCACCAAAGGAGGGAGAGCATTTTCACATTTGGCTCCAAAACTCTGGAATAGTCTTCCTGATACTGTTCGTTGCTCAGACTCGCTCTCCCAGTTTAAAACTAGATTAAAGTCGCATCTCTTCAGCCAGGCATTCATATAATCCTACAGATCAAACTACAATCCGTCCTCTAGCTCATAAATGCCAGAGGAGAACTGGCCCCCGACTGAGCCTGGGTTCTCCCAAGGTTTTTTTCTCCATTAGGTCACCTGATGGAGTTTTAGGACACCATTAGGTCACTTGATGGAGTTTTTCGGTTCCTTGCCACTGTTGCCTTTGGCTTGCTCAGTTGGGGATATTTTGGGGATATTTAATCTAATTTTATCAATCAATAAATTCCTCTTGAAACAAACTTTGTTGTATTATTTTAATTTAATACTGTGAAGCTGCTTTGATACAATCTGTATTGTGAAAAGCGCTATACAAATAAACTTGACTTGTTGTAACATTGCGACATTACCGCTAACATAAGGCATGCTTCTCATTCATGACTACATGCATTTGATTTACTTGTCCATGACTTACGCAAAAGAAATATTACTTACAGGATAAGAGGGGATGTCCAGCGGGGAGGAAACCTGAGTCTTGAAGAGCTTTCGTTTGGATCTCTTGGGTTTGTTGTATTCAGAAGCATTTGACAGTTCAGGAGACTTAACATTCACCATGCTCATGATCTTCTTGGCTGAGGAGGAAGTTAAAGGTTTGGTCATGCTGAGATATAGTATGAAACACTTTTGGCAGAGAGCTCCAATCAATACCATTGACTGTGTGTAAAATTAAGAGCCAGAGCTGACCTTTGCTTCCAAAGAGGGTTGGAGAGCTCTGGATGAAGTCACCAATCTTTTGGAGGGCTCCATCTTTTTTACATTTCAGGCTGGCAGGAGAGTCTTTCTGCTTTAACTGACTCACCTTTTTTCCTTGCACTGTGGGAGTCTGTTAAGGAGCAAAAAAATATTATCAAATAAACATCACAGGGACAGATGTAAGATGGCACAGGTATACGTATTAATAGATAGAAAAAAAAAAAAAATCACCTCAACGGACTGCATGTTATTATCCCAGTTTTTCACCTTTAGCCGTCGGTTTTCCAGATTTTCTGACTCCACTGAGTTCTAGAACAACAAACGCATACAATACAAGTTATATGACTTTGTGTTGCATTATATGTAAAGATGTTAAAGTTAATATGTGTTAGCACACGTGATTAATTTAATTTGATTCATAGACTGTCTTAATGCACAGATCCGATCTTTTAACCATATCCAATTTTTTAGACCAACTGTTTACATTCACTTTAGAAACGACTGGCATCCGATATCTGTTTTTACATTAATTCCCACCCAAAATGATTGTCGGTGATCGCTTTACTGTGCACATGGTAGACCCTCTGGTTTTGAATGGCCGTGCAATTAAAATTATTTATATAACTCATGTCGGGTGGCCATGATTATTTGCCAGCATGGACAAGATAACAGCTGTCATGGATGTTTTGCAGCGCAAAAAGTTTCATTTATTTTATCTACAGGTCGTTAGATTTAGAAATCTGAGTGAAAAAGTAGCACTGTATGATTTAATTTTTTTAATGTAAAAACTCCTGAATTACGTGTGCGTGCAATTTCTTTCCTTTAATAAGTTTACACCTCAATAAAAAAGCTCTGAGCAAGTGCATACAGCCACATCTGCTTCACAATACAACATTAAAAAGCTTTCTTTGTGGGAAAACGTGTCACTCTTGCCTTTTGGTGGTTTGGAATTCAAAGAGGAATCAGATGTACGTGTATAGACGTAGGTCAGATGTCCAGATATCTGATTTAAAACCACATTTGGAAGTGGCTCAGATCGGATGCAAAAAAAGAATAATCTGATCTCGTGCGGATTTTTGCGTTTACACGTGTGCAACAAATTCCGATCTGTGTCATCCACAAAAGGATGTGATATCTGAACCTTCAGAGTTTATTGCAACAGTAGCTCCAACACAAAGACCCTCTTCACAGCTAATTTATACAAATCTATCTCTTTAACAAAAGTTAACTCATTTGTATTATTTTTATTGTGAAACGTTGGATTGAATCAATGAATTACTAAATGCGTTAACTATGGAAATTTTTATAATGATTACCTCAAATTAATCAGTTAATAGGTCTAATTATACGCTTTATGAAATATAAATGAATATATAATTAGGAAATTATTGCAGGACTAGTTAAAGGCTCTAATCAGTGAATTTCCATGATTTTTTCATGACATTTTTTGTGATGAAAATCATTTTATAGAGATCGCACTCACAAAAGGTACACTTTGGAACTGAGCATAACTAAAAATATATATACTATAGAAATTTCCATGACTTTTCCTGTTAAATGTCTTGAAATTCCCTGACATTTCCATCAGAACCACCGTCGGAACCTGGATTGTTTAGGAAATCACAACAAAGGGTTTAAAAATGGTATCTGTATACCTGCATGTCTGGGTTCTTTCTCTTTCTGGCTGTACGTCGGAGTTTGATTGTGACAGACTCTTCTTCTCCTGGTTTCCTGACATTCATTCGGTCAGGTTTAAGAGGTGTGTAGCTGATTTCTAGTTCAGGTTTGGGGAAGCGTTCCTCTCTGAGACTCTTTGTGGAAAGGACAGAGGAGTCTAGTACTGCAACCTGTTTTGAGTGATGCCAACACATATTATGCACAGTAACCAATTTTCATACAGACCAGAACTATTCCCATCTTTGCATGTGCAAATAATTCTTATCAGCTGCATGCATTTTGCATTAATATCATTCTACTGACCTCTTGTGTTGGACTTAATAAATCGCCTTCATTCTTTGTCTTCACGTTTGAAGTCTGTTTGGGTCTGTCAATTTTCTGGGTAGCAGCAAAATCCCCCTTTTCCTTTTGTAATTCAGCCAGCTGAAGCTTTAACATGTCCTGTAATCAGTAGCAGGGAAGTGAGGAAGAGAAAAATATGTTTTAATATTATACTATAGCACTCCTTCGGATGAGACGTTAAACCGAGGCCCTGACTCTCTGTGGTCATTAAAAATCCCAGGATGTCTTTCGAAAGAGTAGGGGTGTAACCCCGGCATCCTGGCCAAATTTGCCCAGTGGCCTCTGTCCATCATGGCCTCCTAATCATCCCCATACTGATTGGCTTCATCACTGTCTCCTCTCCACCAGTAAGCTGGTGTGTGGTGGGCGTTCTGGCGCAATATGGCTGCCGTCGCATCATCCAGTGGATGCTGCACATTGGTGGTGGTTGAGGAGATCCCCCTTCTATGTAAAGCGCTTTGAGTGCTGAGAAAAGCGCTATATAAATGTAATGAATTATTAATTATTATTATTACTATATAAAGTATTTTAAAAGTATTCTAAAAATCCCACATCTTAACTAGTGGTAGGCTGTTATACTGGTCAGAATGATCAATGAGGCAGGCAGTATTTGGTCATTCCTCATAGTGTCATTTCCAAAATCAGAGTAGTGCAATTTTAAAAAAATTTGGTGAATTTGAGCAAATGTTGTGTAAAAAAAGTCGATCTGTGTACACACACACACACACACCCTTGAAGAAGATGCATCATCAAAAGAATGCTATTTAAAGTACTGCCCTTACAGCAATACACATTGAGATGTACATCACTGGGCTTGTATAATATAGATACAAGCCTAACATTTTTAAAAACACACCCAAGACCTCTGCATTCCAATCCACTTTAGCATGCAAAAATAAATAAATAAATATTTGAACAACTTAATTTCATCAGATGATCCTGTCCCCCGTTTATTTATACAGGGCTTAGGTAAGACTGATTAGTGAATTAGTCGTTATAGAAATTGATTTTTTCTTTTTTTTTTGCACGTTCCATTTTTCTGCTGTGCCATTACTGTCCTGCTGGAGTCTTGTCATTCCTCCTGTTGGCAGGTCACTCGAATCACAGAAGTGATATTAACTCAGAAACCTGCTGTGTAAATAAATTACTATTCTGAGCTAAATCCTGCCCTCAAGCCTGTGAAAAAGAAAATAACGAAGCAGAGTGAGAGAAATGGAAATGCTGATCCTATTACCAGCTCCAGCTGCAGCCTGTCCTGTTGGTCGCTTTCTAGTTGCCTTGTTGCCTGGGCCGCTCTCTCCTTTTCCCCCATGGCTGCTCCATCCTGCCCCTTTCCCTGCTTATCATCAGCCTGCTCCTCATTAAGCTGCTGAAACATCAAAAGAAATCATTCTACTGCTGGCAAAACCCAGTTGTGGAAAAGTCAGAGAGATTAAAGACTTCCAGGTTCTTACCTTTGTGCTTTCTGCAGGTCTGCAGGCTCTCCGTTCCTCTTGCTGGGGTTTATCAGAGAGACCAACACTTGGTTTCTGATACATTTCCTGCAGTTTAGCACGATCTGAGAAGAACAAAGAGATGTTTGTGGTGTTGTTTCATTTTTGTTAACCTTTTTTTTTTTATATAGCTCTTTTCGTCTGTACAGCAGCTTGAAAATAAAATAGTGTCTTTGTTCAGCTTAAGTCAGTTCAGTGTTGATTCAGTTCTGTTGTAAAGATCATCAATTATTTAATTAGTTAATTGTATCTATAAAGCAGTGATGTCATTGTCTAGCTCAGTTCAGTTCTCATCCTATAGTGTCAGTGCAGTCAAATCAATAATATTGTTGAATATTAAGAATATTTCCAACTAAGCAAGCCAGAAGTGACAGTGGCAAGGAACCCAGACTCCATCAGGTGCAGAGTAAGTGAGCGGATTTTTTAAAAGTCGGAACGTCGTGGTTTTCACTCACTCCGAGCGCTCCAGTACCGTTCCATCCCGAGTACAATTCATGCCAAAGGCCCATAATTTAACTGCATTTTTGCAAGAATTCACACGTTAAACACATTTACCTTGCATGATACAGATGGATCACTCAAATTAGAAAGAATGTGGAGGTTATGATGGACATGAGAGGGAGGTTGTAGTTCAAGGAATTTGTTTGTCCCTTCTAAATGGGCTACTGAATATGATCGGGTGAAAGCACATTTTAAAAAGGTAGCACTTATTCAGACACACAATCGCTCTCTCACTAATGCATTCAAACAAATGTAATCTTAGTGTTACTTTATCTGTATCTGATTTAGAAATGAGCAGAAATCTATAAGAAATGTAGCGACCCGTAGATAAAATAACTGACGACAACATACTGTTATTTTCATCTTTCCAAACTAAATTAGCAAATTATGTTTTTTGATGCTGATAACTATTTAATAAGCTTGGCATGTCGTAGGAAAAATGTTTGCACAATAGTGTTCCAATAAACCACGTTGAAACTATTATTCTAGTATTGTTTATTATTATTTTCTCATTCAATAGGCCTATATATTATGAACAGAACTTTTGCGAGATTTCAAAGCATACTTAAATACTTTAGCCGCAATTTCCTCAGGGAGCGAAGACAGAGCAGTGTTTCTGATATCAGTGAGTGAGGAGTGGAGCGGGGAGCGGTAAATGGTGAACCCCGAGTGGAGTGATTATTAAATGCTTTGAGCACGGAGGGAAAATTGCTGCCACTCAACTCCGCTCACATACTCTGATCAGGTGACAGAATAAAGAAAAGAAAAAAACCTTGGGAGAAAAAAGGCTCAGTTGGGGGGCCAGTTCTCTTCTGGCCAACGAACGAACACAGTGTGATTATGATTCAGACTGCATCACAGTTACAGGTGAGACGTAGTAGTGTTACCAAACCAGACTTTCAGTACAAGATACCAATACCAGGGAATTTTTACAATTCTCAATACCAATTACAATCCAGTCTTCAAAGTCACATTATGCTTCAGAAAATCATTCTAATATGCTGATTTAGAGCTAAAGAAACATTTCTTACTATTATTCTTTTCATTATCAAGTTGTACTGCTTAAGATTTATTTGACACAATTATTTTAAGGATTCTATGATGAGAAAATAGAAAATTAAAAAGTAAATATTTCTGATTAATTAATATAAATATGTTTGATTATTATAACTATATATGAATACTGCCAATACTGAAAATTAAAAAGTCAATATTGCTGATTAATATTAACAGATTTGATTATTATAATTATAAATGAATTCTGCAAATACTGAAGAAAGACTGCTATTTTTTTTTATTCGTTTTTTTCGATTTAATTTTAAAATACCTACACTGAATCTTACTGACTTCTCACAGTGTGTTGACTAGAAGAGATTTATAGGAATTACAATTAGAACAGACTCAGTCACCTTCAGTTATGGATTCAATCTCATTCAGCCTGGCCTCCAGCAATTCCTCCTCATCTGTCTGTGTGCACTCTTTATTTGAGTTAACACATGTCTCCTCAATCAGCTTCTGCTCAGCCAAAAGATCTGGAAGTAAAATCAATCTTATTAAGGACAAAACGTAAGCCAATTTTGTAACACCAAATAGTATTGTGGAAAAAATGGTATAAATGAAAGGACACATAGGTTACCATGGCAGGTTGTTTTGAAAGGCTGTATGTTTTCTTCTTCTATTGCATGGTTTGACTGCACCTGTGAGTGAAAGGAAGTGGAATAATCCAGCATCTAAGACCTGATAGCATCACAAACTGAACAAAGCTGAGGGAAAGGGCAGCACTCACAGTCTGCAGTGGATCAATAGTTTGCTCTGTGCAGCTCAAACTGTGTCCAGCCTGATCCCTCATCTCCTCCGCTTCACATAGTTTCTGCAGAAACATTTTGTTTTCTTCACTCAAGATTAAAATCTGTGGGAATAAAAAAAGCACTGTTTAAAAAAACTAATTTAAAATCACATTAGGCACACTAGCAATGGACAAAAGGAACACTAACAATGGACAAAAGTGTTTTACAAACCTGTTTCTCTAACTGTTCTTTCTGCAAGTTAGCCTTACATAACTGATCACTGACATCAGATCGCTCCCTCTCCACCTGCTGCAAATTGCAACTCATGGTCTTGATTTTATTAAGTCCATCGGTCACAAGTTCTCTCGACCTGCGAAAAGACCAAAAGGTCATTCAGATCAGTTGTTGTTCATTAAACCATTTTTTCTCATTTCCATGCTTTAGCAACTAGAAATAAATAGTTGAAAAGAAAGAGTAGTCATGCAAGATCTAGTGCATATGAAACAAGACACTCAACAGAATTGAGGACCTATTTTTTTGTTATCAGAATGTTTGGATAAGACTTACTTCAAAAGATCTTTAGCTTTAGTCTCTAGTTCTGCATCTTTATTAAACAGATCTTTCTCCATCGCAGCTAATCTCCTCTTGGCCTCATCTCTTGCCTTAGTTATCTCATTCTCTACAATTGCTCTCACTATGTTCAGAACATCCTCATGTTGGTTCAGTTTGCTCAGCATTTGCATGAGTTTGTCCTGCAGAGTTTTCCAGCAATCATCTCTGAAGTCTTGCTCTTGGTCTTCCATCCTCCCCTGCTGATGTTTCAGAGCGGTCAGCTCTTTCAGCAGCTCAGAGTTGCTTCTTATTTGGGCCATAACCAACTTTTGAGCTTCATATCGGCTCAGTAGGCTCTGATGTTCCTGTGCCTGGGCATCTCGTTCATATTTAAGCTGATTGCAGAGCTCTTCCAGCTGGCACACGTTCACTTTAGTCTGACTGACCTCCTGCTCCAGATCATTGATCTGTCTGCTGTTCTCCTGAGATAATTCCACCATCCTCATGCATTCATCTTCTTTTTTGTCATGTGAGAGCTGGCGGGCACTGAGTTCCTGACGCAAATTACCTGCCTCCGTCATTAAGGATTCAATGGTTTTGGACTGACTGCAAGACTCTGCTTGATGTTCCTTAATCAGAGCTCTGGCTGCGTCAAGTTTTTCTGAAAGGTCACTGGCCATATTTGTCTGAGCGCTCAATTCCATCTGGAGAGTTTTGAGCTTTGAGCTCATCTCATTGGCTGACTGCTGAAGTACATGTAACTCATTGGCAAGAGCCTTGTTCTCATTTGTGACTTTGCTGACCTCTGCTCTCTCCATCGCCACAGTGGCTTCATGTGCATGAGTCAGCTCTGCCAGTCTATCAGTGAGATCACACACTGTTTTTTCAAGTGAACAGTTCTCAAGTTTAAGTTCATTCAGCCAGTCATCTTTCATTTTCAGTTCTTGCAGATGTTGAGTTTCTTGACTTGTCATTTCCTCCCCTCTCGGGTCAGAGTCTTCATTCAGCAAACACTTGCAATTGTTTCTAAAATGTAGGATTTCTTCTTTGATGCTGTTAATTAAGGCCCTCTGTACATGTGAAAACAAAAGAAAAATCATGGGTCATAATACAGTTCAAATGTATAACTTAATGTATTTTATATATATATATATGACCTGATAAAAGTTAAAGGAAAGCTATTACTTTTCCTTGGAACACAACGGAAGAATTTTAGAATTTTCAAACAACCATTTTAAATACACTGATAGTTTACAGTGACCATGTCTATAAAACTTAGAAAGGTTATGGGTCAGTAAGATTAATATATATATATATATATATATATATATATATATATATATATATATATATTCCAGCAAGGGTTAAAAATAAAGGAAGTGTAAAATATATTTACATCTTTAGTAGCTGCCTCCACATTTTGGTCCAAAGTGGTCTGTAATACAGAGACCATGTCATCTTTCTCCTGGCAGATTGACATGAGTTCCTGACATCTCACTTTCTGGTTTTCATAATTCTAAAAGAGACAAACAAAAATATTAACACACAGTAGAAGCCATTTAAATCATTAATTTACAAGAACCTCAGATATTTAAAAGAAAACTTTAGTTCATATTACCCTATTTGCTTGGAGAAGCTGATCATTTGATTCTTGTGCCTGAACACACATTGCTTCAAATTCTAAAAAAAGAGAAATATAATTAGACTTATGTCATAAAATATTGAGTTTTCCCCTTTAAGGCAAATGAATACACCTTTAGTTTTAAGACTGAGAAGTTGTTGGCTTTTGAGATGCTCCTCTTTCATCTCCTCCAGCTGTGTCCTCAGACGACTGACTGTTCCAGGTGATTCAGGGACATTCGTCAGGCACATGTGTACTGCTTCTGCATCTCCCTTTATCTTAGCTAGATCACCTCGCATAACTTCGATCAGGCTGTCCAAAAGCTCAATCTTAGCCTCCTAGAATGTTGAGAAGGAAAACATTATATTTTCAAATGCATATCCGTTTTTAGTCTTTTCTTTCATAAACAGATATATTGTGTTGAAATGTGTGCCTTGATACAGGTATCATAGAATTCCCCACTTTTCATTTGTCTTATCCTATAAAATGTGTCTAGATCTAAATCCTACTATTAGCTATTATACCCACAAAAAAAAAAAAAAATCTCAGCTCTCAGATTCTGTCAATTTTATTACGAAATTCAAATAAATACCATTTTGGCGCTTGTAAATGTGACGTGACAGATCCCTAGCGGCTAAGTACTCTCTATAGCTCTTTTTTTCTAGCCAGCTAATGTGCTATAGCCTAAATTATGTTAATTAAATGGCTTTCCTGAGGTAAATGTGACATAATTGTTCTCCAGCTGTTTCATTGACCCCTTTCCGCAATTGAAAAACACTGATTGATCGATATTATGTATGAGGAAGACATTTCGGTAAGTTGTACTGTATTTTTCAACATTTTTAGCTAAGTTTTAACATTGTTCATTCGTGTTTATTTACTATCAGCTAGTAGAGATGATCGGTTCATGTGCCGCTAGGGATCTGTCACGTCACATTTACAAGCGCCAAAATGGTATTTATTTGAATTTCGTAATAAAATGGACAGAATCTGAGAGCTGAGATTTTTTTACATCACAAGTAGGCCTAAGTAACCTGCTCTGTCTAGTCTGTCGGTGTCCATGTCCTCTTTGCTTCACGATTTTTCTGTGCGTGAGAAAATGGATGTGTGACGTGAGAGCGTGTGCAAAGTGTCAATTGCGTGAGTCTCACAGTGAATGCATGAGAGTTGGCAGCTCTGGAACTGTTATACATAGAAAGTAGACAGTATATGAAAAGATATTAGTGTATGCCATGTGGTTGATGTCCAGTGTTGCTAGCTGAGCAGAAATACATAATCATGTTTGGCTTGGTCCCCTAAAAGTTGCGTTGGATTTTCTACTTAGCGTAAAGGTTAAAAGGCCCATCTATTTTCCATGTTTGTGGAGTCAATATATAGGCTATAAGGCCATCCTAAAAATAATCTTGTTTGTCGTAACCCGACCGACCCTGTCAATTTAGGACCGACCCAAATAATGATTTTTTTCCCCTTTTAGTCCGACCGACTTGCCGGTTGTAAACTTGCGTTAAGACCTACCGCTTTTTTTTTTTTTTACTCTTCAAACTACTAATACAAATGCAATAAAATGATATTAATTATATTTTAGTAAGTATTGTCAATATAAATTGCCCATACTCCTACATACAAACGTTAGGCTACGCTCTTTCTTTTAAATAAAAACCCGTGGCGTCATCTATGATTATAAGGGCTGTAGGCTAGGCCTATATGCGAAATGAAACCGAAATCGCGACACTCAGGGAGAAAAATGCGTTCATCAGAAAATGCGTTTAATACTAATATATTGAAACGTCTGTTGTTTATACATCCATACTCCCTTAATAAAGGAGTCCAGACGTTAGAAAAATATCAGTAGCCTATACACATGCGTTTTATATTTAATATGAGGGAAATACACTTGCATCACGGTCCGGACTTGACACAAAAAATCTTTAACTTTTAGGTGGTAAAATATGTTTTAGTAATTCTATGAATTACACTGGCAAACCAAAAGAAATATACCCACCGGATGAAGAAGGGTTGGCTCTCCACAGAACATAATATATTCATTTTATTTTATTTTTCGTGTCTGTCCGCATTTATGAGGAACAAACAATGACGTGACCGCTCTGAAAGCGGCACAAGACTACTTTAAAACTTTCACAGAGATCTCAAACAGGCATTTAAAACACCAAATATTAAGGATTGGAATATCAAGCAAAATAATATTCGATGATTGATCGAAAATCGTATCTCTCCCCCCACATGCTCACCGGTAAGACGCTCCGACATTAAATGTATCTGTAGCCTGTAGGCTAATAGGCCTATGCGTTGCAGCCCAGTCATTAAAAAACGATTTAGTTTCATATTCAGGTTTAAACAAAATTATATATATATATACAGTGCCCTCCACAATTATTGAACCCCCTGGTAAATATGATCAAAATGGGCTGTAAAAAATAAATCTGCATCGATTATCCTTGTGATCTTTCATTCAAAAAATGTGCAAAATTCTAACCTTTCATTGAAGTAAAAGAATTGAAAGTGGGGGGAAAATCACATTATGAAATAAATGTTTTTCTCCAAAACACGTTGGCCACAATTATTGAAACCCTTTTATTAAATACTTTTTGCAATCTCCTTTTGCCAAGATAACAGCTCTGAGTCTTCTCCTATAATGCCTGATGAGTTTGGAGAATAACTGACAAGAGATCAGAGACCATTCCTCCACACAGAATCTCTCCAGATCCTTCAGATTCCCAGATCCATGTTGGTGCTTCTTCTCTTCAGTTCACTCCACTCATCAGGTCAGGGGACTGAGACGGTCATGGCAGAAGCTTCATTTTGTGCTCCACAACAAATTTTTGTTTTGATTTTGATGTTTGTTTTGGATCGTTGTCCTGATGGAAGATCCAACCACGGCCCATTATAAGATTTCTAGCAGAAGGCGTCAGGTTTTGATTTTTTATCTGTTGATATTTGATAGAATCCACAATGCCATGTATCTGAACAAGAAGTCCAGGACCTCCAGCAGAAAAATATGCCCACAACATTAAAGATCCAATGGTATATTAAATTGTACACATGGGGTACTTTTTATCCTTGTGTTCACCAAACCCATCTAGTGTGTTTGCTGCCAAAAAGCTCTGTTTTAGTCTCATCTGACCACAGAATCCTGTGTTGTTTGAAGATCCAGTCGTGTCTGACAATTAAATTTGCTGGAATTTGTTTTTGGATGAGCGAGGAGGTTTTTTTTTTAAACCCTCCCAAACAACATGTGGGGATGTAGGGGTTGTTTGATAATTTTTTTTTTAGGCTTTCTGACCCTAAGACTCAACTAATCTCTGCAATTCTCCATCTGTGATCCTTGGAGAGTCTTTGGCCACTCAAACTTTCATACTCGCCGTGCATTAAGACAGTATAGACACACGTCCTTTTCCTGGCAGATTCATAACATCTTTAGTTGGTTATAACTTCTTAATTATTGCCCTGATGGTCAAAATGGGGATTTTCAATTCTTTAGCTATTGTCTTACAGCCACTTTCTAGTTTGTGATGCTCAACAATCTTTTGCTACGCATCAGAACTGTATTCTGTGGTTTTACTCATTGTGATGGATGATTAAGGGGATTTGGCCTTTGTGTTTCCTCATATTTAAACTCCTGTGAAACACGAAGTCATAGCTGGACAGTTTCATGTTCCTAGTCACCCTGGTGTACTAAAAAAGGTAAATATTAATGGGAATATACTTCAGAGATATTTTACTCGTAAAAAATTTTAGGGGTTTCAATAATTGTGGCCAACATGTTTTGGAGAAAAACATTTATTTCATAATGTGATTTCCCCCCACTTTCAATTCTTTTACTTCAATGAAAGGTTAGAATTTTGCACATTTTTTGAATGAAAGATCACAAGGATAATCGATGCAGATTTATTTTTTACAGCCAATTTTGATCATATTTACCAGGGGGTTCAATAATTGTGGAGGGCACTGTATATATATATATTTTTTTTTTTTTTTTTTTATGTTGATTAGGACTATATGAAAAGTGAAAAGCATGAATAAGATGATCCCGAAAATATCGGGAGACAAATGGAGTGGGCAGACATGATTTTGACCACTTCATTAAGTTTGTTTTTGTAGAAAGACTTTTTTTTAAAGTGAATTTCGTTTTGTATTAATTGTGTCTTAATTTTAATCAAATGTTTCATCAACCAATTTCCTGGATTTAATAAATAAGAAGAAAATAAAGCAGGCAATCAGGACACGGAGTCACCGGCACGTGAACTGGAGATCGTCTCTTAAATGAACTGAAACTCAGCGTATAAGCTAGGGGTGACCCCGAATAGTCGAAGATTCGATGCTTCGATAGGAGGAGCCTGATTCGACTACCGATCTCACGGTCGAATCTTCGCAGAGGTGTTATGAAACGAGGATCATGCCACTTTGGCTATATGAGGGCGCTCAATGTCTGATTTCACATAGAACTAGCTTTTATGTAAATACGTTAATATTCAGCCTATTATGATAATGCTGTAGGCCTATATAAAAATGTGCAAAGAAAGAATCTTTTAATAAATATTTTTTTAACGTGCGTGAATAAATCCAAACACCCCGTGACAGATTTAAGTTTCACTTTCAATCCGTGACCGACAGAGGAGCGTCTTCGCGGCAAGGATTTAAATCTTTAACAATGTCTGGGATAATAAAATCTAAAGTGTGGATGTACACGATTAGAAAGGATATTCTCCAAGGCTGGATTTAGCATCAGGAAAACCATGATCGCACTTCTGCCGGCCAACGTTAACATGTTTCACGCATAGACTGGGTTTCACGTTAGAATCTATTTTATCCGCGCGCACAATTTGAAAAGACTCCAACGGACAGACAGAGTGAAAGACGTTCAGGATTTGTTCTCTCGATCAGGTACAAGTGATTTCAAAACTTTTCAGCCGGTTCTAATTTTATTTTTGGATGCTGTGAATATTTTTAGCTAAAAAGACTGCCTCTCCAGTTTAGCATTTATTGTTGTTTCTGCAGTTAAAAAGACAAAGTTGAAAATTCTGGCTACTATCGTTATTTTAATAATTTCTTTATTTTAATTTTATTTATTAATCTGTCAGGGTTATCTAATCTTAACTATTTGTGGCTTGTGTTTTGAATATATGTTCCCCTGCACTTTAGGCATTTTGCACACATTTGCTCCTCATCCTGTGACTTGATTCTGATTTATTTCGTTTTGTATTTTTATTTATTAGAAAGGTATATTCTGTTCTAATTTAATTTAGTAAATTAATTGTTTATTTTTTCGGTGCATCGATGTTGTGCTGTAGGCTGGCCTGCTCATTCAGGTAATTTAGCCGATTTAATTTGATTTGCATGTGAAATTGATTTATTTATGTTATTTCTTAGTTTTATTGATCAAAAATGTTTTTATACATTTTCTTCTATATCTTTGTGTGATTTTCTGTACATCGCGGCTTTGAAACGTTAAAGCCCCGCCCCCATACACATGATTCGACTATTAGTCGACTATAGGCAAGACATGACGATTCTGATTCGACTATGAAAATCCATAGTCGGGGACAGCCCTAGTATAAGCTACTTGCCTCACAGACCTGAGATAAATATAGAAAGCATGAAATGTGTACTTTTAAACAAAACAATTCAAAACGAAAGAAAACAGACTGCTCTCTGCTTATGTAGGCTAATCCGTATGAAATGTGTATTTCTCTCTGGCGCGCCAGCGTCGTCAACTTCATCTTTGACGCAGAAAACACTTGTTTATAAATAAACATTTGAAATGTCTCCTTGATATATTTGACATAATAATAATCATTACTTTTCCAGTTCTTTGTGACAGCTTTTAGGTGCGTTATTGGCAGCGCCACCCTTACACATGAACGTGTCCCCACCGCTCAATAGTTAATATTATTCTTTGGTGTTTAGTTTATACAGGTTTTCTAATTGTTGTTTAATATATAGGCCTAAATATAAATGTTTTTTTGTTTTTTTATCAAAATCTCTTTTTTTTTTCTCTCGACACCTCTGTAACTTGGCACGAAATTCTGTCAGTGAAGTCCCGATATGCAAATTTGTTTAAATTCATACCTACATAATCACAATGACCAAAATTTTACTCTTTTTTTTACGTTGAATCTTGAAAAAAAAAAAAATTGTCCGACCTACCGATCCTTTTTTTTTTGGCTGTTACTGCAAACCAAAATATTTTTAAGGATGGCCTAATCTGTGTGTTTACACATCTTTTTTTTTTAAATGGTGGGTGCTAGTATTTGCGTGCATTCGGCCAATCAACGTACACTAAAGTCACTGGTAGTTCCTATAGTGCTAGTTTAGACCATACTCTGAAGTAGGAGCTAAATTAGTTCCTCCAAAAGGAGTTCCTAGAACTAAAATCGTTTCTAGTTCCTGCGGTGCGAACACGCCAAAATCCGGGTACTTTCGTTGTTGTCAATTAGGAAGAAAGATCGCGTGGGTGTTTGAATCGAGACCGCAATCTTTTAACAATTAATCATGCAGAAAATGCACACAGGCTTATAACAGTGGATGGCACTTGTTCTTATTCTTTTATATTATTACAACCATCTGCATTCACCTTTGCTGCATTCTCGTCAGTGCTAACAGCGTCCATTTCCTCAACTGTTCTGTTCACCAGATTCTTCAGTATCTCCATCCTCCTTTCTGCTCTTTCCTCAACTATTTCTTTCTCTCTTTGGAGACGTTCACTGAAACATTGAAAAATAGCAACATAAATTAGTGCATATTAAATAAAATCAAAGAGAATTTCACTAAAAATGAATTGCACTCATTGACAGTTCTGTGCTCTCTACATTGATATAGTGCACTAAAAGAATTATGCAAATAAAAGAAAGGCGTAAACACGGTCAAAAAATCTCTGCAGGCTCAATCTGAATGCTACATCTGTGAAAATACATCATCAGTTCACCACTATGATCTGTAAAACAGTGTTTGACTTACTTGTAGTCTTTTTCCATATTAGAAAACAGCTCCATAAACTCTGTGGTGACTTCTTCACGAATACGAGATTCCATAGTTAATTTTTCAGACTCCTCTTTGGACAACTTCTCTTTGAGCTCTTTAATTGTCACCTGAAGCTGAGGCGAATATATCACATTAGTCATTCATACAGTTTAAAATAACACTGAAAACTATAAACATGCATTGATGAAAACTAAAAAGACACCTTGAATACCTCACACAGCTCTTGACTTTGCGTAGTCTCTAGCACAGTGTTGTCCTCCATGCTCTCATCGCCACTCTCCACATCTTCCTCACCAATATCTTCATCATCTTCATCCTCTTGCACATCCTCTAGACTCATCTCCCAGCCCATGAGTGAACTTCTCCTAGTCCAATCCTTTTTGTCTGCGTTATTGATTATCATGGACACATCTCTGGCAGATCTCTTGAGCACAACGCTAGGAGCTGGTTTAGGGTTGAGGACCACTACCTAAAAGGGAACAAAGTCAACGTTCAAAATAAATAAATAACAAAGAATCAAAAAATGCCTTTAATCAGTGCTTCTGATAATCTGAAGCTATCAGTGTAAAAAAGAATAATGGTCCTTGCAGACCTTCTGAGCCACCGCTGAGAACTTGAGGACATTCAGGGTTTCATCATACATCGAGGCACTCTGGTTTATGTTGATGAGCATGCAGACTTTTCCACGGCCACAGAAAAAACCCTGCAAATAATGTGTGAGCTTACTCTCTCTGAAGGGGACATGCTGATGAAACCTGCACAAAAAGACATATAAGTTCAGGAAATTTCCATCTAATGCAGCCCATTAAACAAATTAATTGTTTTGAAAGTGGACATTATCTCACTTGGATTGCGTTTGGTTGAGCCTCAGAGCGTTGATGCATTTTCCAAGAGTTAACAAGGAAGTGTTGATGTTTCCAGCTTCTTTTAAGCGGTCACCTCGGTTCTGAGTCTTTGCACATCGCTCAGATCCAGCCAAATCACATAATGACAATCTTTAAAGACAAATCAATTAATGAATAAATCACTGATTCTATGTTAAAGTAACAGTGGTGTGATTAAGGTCACCTACTCGCTTATTGCCTGAATTCGGGGAACACCCACATCTTCAACCCGCAAGATTCGAATGGAAAATATACTGTGGCTATGGAGAAAATGTATATTTAAATTTTTGGTCACTTTAAAAAGAAATAACATGATAATGAGAGTTAAAAATGAATGCTAAAGTGGTTTAAAATGAAATACCTTCTGCTTGAGATGTTGTTGAGCTTGGTGGATGAGAAACTTTGATTTTTTCTTCCAATTTTCATAACTTTTAATGCTTCGTCTGCACTGTTAACTTGAAACCATTTTAGATCTAGGAAAAAATATTTAGACAAAACGTATGTCAAAATGTCCAGCCATAAAGATAATATCCTGGGCCCGTATTTATAAAGAATCTTAATGCAAAGAGTAGCTCCTAGTGACAAAATTCTAAGAAAATTCTTAGAAATGTGGGCGTTTACTCTTAAAATTAAAGAAAAAATCCTAGTCAAGAAAAAAGTAATTCAGAAAGCATCTTAACCCTTAAAAGAGGTCTTAAGGTCAAAATTGTTAGGAGCACAGACGAGGACTTTTAAGAGGCTTAAGAGTTTCTTTAGCAGAGGAGAAAATGGCAGAAAGACGAAGAGGGAGAAGAAATGTGTTGCAGACAATGAATAACAGGAGTTAATAAGACGCTATAGATTCGATCGTGCAGGGATCATGTTTGTGACTGATCTTAATAGAGACACGCTAACATCTCCGACACAGCACAGAAATGCCATAGCGCCAGAAATGAAAGTAATCACTACATTACGATATTTGGCAACTGGGAAAATTCCATGTTTGATACATTAAAACCAACATTCCAACTTAAATAGCCACTTAAATAGACATGCCAGCAATCAGTGTAATTGGAAAGAGTGGAACAATTTTTATTTCATTCTAAGCCAAGCAAATACCTTATAGGAAATTAACAGCATGGTAAATAAAAATAAAAAGGATTTATATACACATATATAATATGTGTGTGTGTGTGTGTGTGTGTGTGTGTGTGTGTGTGTGTGAGAGAGAGAGAGAGAGAGAGAGAGAGAGAGAGAGAGAGAGAGAGAGAGAGAGAGAGAGAACGGTCAAATGTAATCACTACTTAAAATCACTTTTTTTCCCTTCTTGGACAACCAACCAATCACAGTCGTCAAAAGATTGTGTCATACATAGCAACGGGGTCAACCCCGCCTCCTTACTAAGATGAAAGTTTTTGTCTTTTCCTTACTCAGAGTTGCTCTCAGATCGGTCCCGAATCGCTTTTAAGCTAAGACTCCTACGTAAAAGTTTTTAAGCTAAATTAAGAGTTTGAGAGGATTCTTAGAATCTTTATGAATACGGGCCCTGGTAAATAACCTATATTTAATTATTGAAAAAATACTGAAATGTAAATATTTATTTAATTAATATTTCAATGATTCACTATTACATTTGCAACACAGACAACAAGTGAACTTTTAGTCTTCTAAATTATTCGGTTACCTTTTACAAAAGCGTTGCCTTTAACATCTTGGGCTAGTCGCAAAACGCTCCTTCGGTGAGAGCCGTTTGAAACAAGATCAAGCAGATCATGGATGCTTTCATTGTAGATTTCACAAAAGGAGACCCACACTGAGAATTTAACATGAGAGGTCCCATCCAAACAGATACTGTCCCCATTTGTCTCACTAGAAGTGGAGCCTGGAAGAAGAAATCAATGTAAAGTGCAAGCTCACATTTACTGATAAAAATGCTAAAAAACTGTTTCAAAGGCAGAGAGAAAGTCATTAAACAATTAATAATGCTTACTTTCAAAAGATGAACTAGAGCTGGACATGCTGGACAGAGTTTTCTGGGAGTCATTCTGATAAACATCAAGAAACAGCCATGATGCGAGTATTAGTAATGTACTTCTCTGTACTAAAAAATGGTATGTTAAAAAATTTACTCATATAAAAAAATTACTTCTTTAAATCGACGAAGAAGGTTTCTCTTATTTGTAGCATCCTCATCCTGCTGCTCTTTAGTGAGCCTTGTAAAGTCGACACATCTGAGAGGTTTGATGTTATTTTGAGAATAAATTCTACCTTCTATGCTGTTAAAGATAACATTCAATGACCTGGGCAGAATTCCGCCATCTGATTCAGGGCCTATAACATACAAGTAGCATAAATAGACATTCAAATGTATTAATAGACAGCTAAACATATAAAAAAAACATCTCATACAAAACCCTTACCAAGAAAAGTGAATGTCTTCCCAGCATTGGTAACTCCATATGTAAAGATCAAGGAATTCCCTCCCTCCAAGACTTCTTTCACAAGGTTTTTAGTTGTTCCATCAAATATCTGTCTTTGAGTTGTTTCTGGACCATACACCTAAAATATGAATTAAACATTGTTACATCAGAAAACACATCATTTTTCGAAGCCTGTTCACAATAAATGATCATGCTAGAGGAGACTGTGGCCGATCATACCTGAGAGAACTGAAATCGTTGTGCCAGATTTGGGCCGAATCTCTCACTGTGTCTGGCTGTTAGAGATGCTCTAGGTGCTTTCAGAATCACAGTGTCTGGAGGCTCAATTGAAATGCACTCCTATTTGTAGAAATTACAATTGTAACAAATTATATTAAACGATAGTTCATGAAATAATGAAAATTCTGTCACCATTTAGGCCTACTCATCCTCATGTTGTTCCAAACCCATACATAGCCTACAATAAAATTGAACAGTAGCCTAACTGAGGCTTTAATTAAACCTTAAATTTTTTTTGGGAAGATGGTTATATGGGTATTGGAACAACATGTGGGTTGTGGTGACAGAATTTCTCAGAAATATTATAAAATAGTCAAATATTTGTCAAAAATGTTCAGGCACCTGTGATTCTCCTTCTGCTCTCTCTGAAGAAGTGAATGGGCGTACACGGAGATAGACCTGCAATTTCTCTTTTTCCAGCAATACTGAGTCCTATGGAAATAGAAACAAGCAAAATTAAAGAATAGTTACAGCCTTAAAATCTGATTCGAAGGCTTTAAACGTGAGTTATGTCTGGTAATAATAAATACCCTTGATAATTTGGAGAACTCGGCGAAGAGATCTTTCCGGAGGTCTTCAACCGTTATAGATCCAACATTCTCAGGCTTGTGATTTAAACACGATTCCATCATCTTGAAAAAGCCTATCCAAATGTTTGACGTTTAGCTAAACATGTTGTTATTATATGATAATGATTATATTAATTAAGTGGCTAGTACAAGCTAAATTAAAACAATAATGACGTATCGGCCATTGGACGTGTTAAAATGAGCTCTTAACTAAGATGTTATCCTAACTTAGAACCAATTTTGAATGACATGTAAGAATATAAAAGTATTACCAATGTGTTTTCATTCTCGCTAATTTCACTTACTTGTTATTATTTTCTTTTGTTTATCCCGTTTACATTGCTAACATGCTTGCTTCTTTCCTGCCGTCGCGGTTCTCTGTTCAAATCGGACCAATCGGACAGCTCGCTAAAGACGTAGCTCCACCCCCAAAAGAGGAAGTAAATGTATTGTAGTTCTGGTTAACTGACAGGATAAACAAAACTAAGGCAAGGAATGCCATGTATGAACTACATAGCACATAAAGCTCCATTTACTCGAGTGGTTTACGCTTTAGCGTGTAGTCGAGTGTGTGTGTGCATGTGGCTCTCAGAACGTTAGTTGAAATGGTTTAGATTTGTGTAATAAGAAATAAACTATACATTCACGCTTGTAAAACCTTGCGGGTCGGTGTCAGTGGAAGAAAGATGTCGGTGTTTATGGATTTAAACATCATCAGCAGTAATGACAAGAACAGACTCCAAAGCATCATAGAGACAGCTGCGCATCGTAAGTATCATTAATATAGTAACTTAGTTATAGTAGTAGTTTTGAAGGCTTAATTTTACCTGAAATGTAACGCATTGAAAATCTAACTATTGAAAACAGGGTAAGTTAAATAAAATCCTAGATCTGCTGTACTTTTAGAAAAACATTTAATGCTGTTATAAACTTGTAACGTTAATCTATATTTCAGTTGGCTACTCAACAGTCGCAATAAACTATGTGGTTGAACCACAACAGAAGAAACCGGTATGATATAAATAAGTTACTCTCATTTGTACACTTTGAGGGACTTCATGTGATGATGCTATTCATGGGTTTCATCAGGTCCCTTTCCACAGGTGTATTAATTAAGCACAATGCAGTCTGCATTCATAATCTAGGTGATTTTATACACCTGTGGAAAGGGACCTGATGAAACCCATGAATTATTTTCTTGTATTACAGGAAATTCCTAAGCCACAGAGTGTGTCAGACATATTTGATAAATTCCCAATAGTACAGGTAATTTACTTCAGCATGTTTCCAGAGCATAATTAACCGTGATGAATATTCTGTTAATGAACAGTCTGTGGGTTTTTTTTTCATTTATTTTTTCATAGGGGAAATCATCACCCATCAAAGTACTGAATCGATTGACCATTGTGGCTTCTGATGCATCTCATTTTGTGAGTATATAATGAGGAAACAACAAGAACATTTTTGTTACAGTATTCATATGGTGAGATTTATATTGTCGTGTTGTTATTCTCTTCAGAGACCAACCAATGAATACAAAAACTTTGATCTTGTGGCGGTGTACCCCAAAACAGAAAAACTCTTTCATGTAAGTGAAATTGCAATTCTGAATTAGCTTCAGTTTAGGCCAAGTATTAGTTCTTTTCTTTACATTTCTGATGACAACCAACAGTTGTTGTGTGTTATTAAAGTGTCTGTATGTTTTCCCTCATCTGAGCCAGGCAGCCTGCATGACTTTTGATGTCGACATTATCTGCATTGCAGTGACTGAAAAACAGCCTTTCCATTTTAAAAGGGCTCCGGTTAATGGGGTGAGTTTATAGCATTTTATAGCCATACCTACCAGGTGATTTCAAGCAGCACTAAGGCATTTATTTTAAATTTGATTTGGTAGTTAAATAACCAAAATTACAACAATGTGAATATGAGGACATATTTCACACCAAAATTTAAATAAATGTACTTTCCTCATGTTGAGTTGTATGAGCACCTTTTCAAATATTTTCTCATGGTGTTTTCGGACCACTTTTCTTATGCTTTCATTATATCTTTAACATTCCACCTTTCAATATGGGTTTAAAACATCATGAACTTTGATAAATAAGAGAATTGCATTTTTGTGTGAATTATCCCTTTATCATCACTGATGTCATTGTTTGTCACTTCAGGCTATTGACAGGGGGGTTTTCTTTGAGATCTGTTATGCAGCAGCCATCAGAGACAACATTATGAGAAGATACACCATTTCCAATGCCTTCGTCCTTATGGAACTCTGCAAAGGGAAAGTATGTTGTCCCTTTTTTACGCATACATGGCCATAAAACGTTACGCCGATTCAGAAATTGCATTTCCCCCCACAGAATATCATAGTGTCCAGTGGAGCAGAAAGGGTAAAAAAAGTATTTTGTTAATATATGATTTCAATATTACTGTATTGTATGGTCAGTATGACCTTTACATCTGTTGTTCTTTTTTTTTTGTTCTTAGCCTCTTGAGTTGAGAGGCCCATATGACATTGCCAATTTGTATCCTTTTTAAATTAGTATATAAATAAGTTGTCCCGAATATGTCATGGTACTGTGTGCATGTTGGTATGTTCCTTCATTGAGATTTCAGGGGGCTTGTGTTCAGCCTGTCTGATGGAGACGCCAAAGCTGCCGTTTCTACTAACTGTCGATCTGTCTTGCTGCATGGAGGTAAATTGATGGGAAATAGCCTCACTATTTCCCATTTCTTCAGTAAAGGCATACATCTATACTACATGGTCCTGTTTCCAGTTAGTTTGCTCTTTGATTTGCGGAGTGTGCATTTATACCAGTGGGCATAAGAGAGTTTTTTATTGATCTTTGTCTTATTTTTGATATTACATTTGTTTAAAATGATATATGAATGAATGTTGTTCATAGGTGATTTTCATGATTCTTTATAACAGAGACGAGAGCTACTGCGTTTGGTGTTGTTCACACCATGAAGAAACCACAAACTCCTGAGAAGCGAGAAGAGGAAACTCCAGCACCTAAAAAGGCCAAAATTGAACTAGTGTAGCCAGTATCAGTATTCTAGCTGGAGTTTAAGTATTCATGTATAATAACTATAGTATTTTAAAATGATAAAAAAAAAATCCCGTTCCTTAAAGTCTTGCAATCTACTTAAAAATGTAATACAGTCATGAAAAAATGACATTTATTTCATCAACCTTTGAAAGAATTGCAAGCAAAATGGTTAATGTCTTACTAAACACTTTCAGAAATAAAATCAATCAAGATCAAAACTTGATTTCAAATCTTTAGTTGCCAAATCTAATCTTAGCAACAGAGCTAATTCAGGCAGTGCATTTCCATTTGAAAAGAAGCATTATGTTCTGTTTTCCAAGTTTCTCATTCCTTTTTACCTTATCTATACTTCAATAAAAAGTTACTATGCTTCTTTCAAAAACTCTTCTAAAAGTTTTTTTTTTTTTTTAAGGTGTAATGTCATGCAGAGCTCAATAATATACCTTCCTTAAATATCAGATTCTAAAAAGGCAGGTTTTGAGCATATTATGCCCAAAGTGTAACTGGTGGCCAAGTATTGCTTCTATTTTTTACCATCCTTAAAGTTGTCAAAGATAGTTTTAGCGCCGTTCTGCCACTCACAAACACTGTCCATCGGTGACTTTCCCTCCTGAAGAAAACAAAGCAATGGCAAGTGTGATCAAACAACAGTGAAAAGACTTTACAAAAATGGCAACTAAAAATTATTTTAGATAACTTTTTCCCGACTAGCAAAAGGAATAAGTTTACATAATTACCAGAAGATGGCACTGCACACAGCTTAAAGGGATAGTTCACCCAAAAATGAAAATTCTGTCATGATTTTCTTACCCTTGTTGTTCCAAACCTGTATGAATTACTTTCTTCTGTTGAACTAAAAAGAAGATATTTTAAAGAATGTTGGTAACCAGACAGTTGACAGTAGCCATTGACTTCCATAATATATATTTTTTCCTACTATGGAAGTCAATGGCTACCGTCAACTGTTTGGTTACCACCATTCTTCAAAATATATTTTGTGTTCATGAGAACAAAGAAACTCATACAGGTTTAAAACAACGTGAGGGTGAGTAAATCTTGACAGAATTTACATTCTTGGGTGAAATATCCCTTTAAATAAATAGCTGTCATTTAGACAGATATGCATTGATTGGCTACACCCTATGCAAATTATATTAGCATATATCAGCATCCTAATAATACATCAGCAACAGGATAATAGTATACAGACTAAACATTACATTTAAAAATTCTTACACAATTCTTGAGTTTTAAGTTTCCTCCGTGCATCAGAAGAAGCTGGATCAGTTGGAAACGATTCAGTCTGACAGCATCGTGCATTGGTGTGTCACCCTCCTGATGAAGAATGACATTTAAGTGACCATTAAAGTTAATTAACCATTTACTGACTCAAAGTCTGTGTTGCCTGATTTCTTACTATGTCTTTTGCATTGACGTCTGCGCCACAGTGAATGAGATGTTCAGCACATTCATATTGTCCTGTCCTGACTGCCACATGAAGGGGAGTGCTGCGAAGCTAAGGATGCCAAGAGTTACCAAAAGAGACAGTATGTCAGACCACACCAGCTATATCATTAAAACAAATTTGCAGTTTGAATAACTACTTCTACCTTGTCTCTGGAATTCAGTTTTGCCCCATGATTGAGTAGTGCTTCCAGCACTGGCAAACTGCCGCCACGACAAGCCCAGTGAACTTCAGTTGCTTGAAGCTATTTAAAAACAATCATGAGAGTAAGAAGTTCCACTGATGTTATCCAAATTTGTATCCACAGAATAGATGTACTATGTATAATTTTGTATTATTATATATATATAAATAAAACACATTTAACAGCAATTAACACATATACCTAATGAAAATAGACTAAATATTTATATAATAATTTATAGAAGCAGCAGTCAGTTTTGTTTAAAATTTTGAAAACAAAATTTGGTGCAACCAACGTGCACGGCAAAAAAAAAACAGGAAGTGAGATAATAGTGAGAACCCCTGGCCCCCATGACATAAAGATCAACGAGGATCAAAAATATATTTATGAATTAATTTAAAACTGAACTAATGTATTATATTGAGGCCCTAAAAGATGCAAGAAATGGAAAAGCAAAATGGATATATAGAATGTCTTTAATCATTTTCTCGTAATTGCTTGCAAATTATCCCCTATGTAACGTTAGTTGTTTTCCTCTTTTTGTTGTTTCTTTGATACTATTATGAATGTTACAGTTGAATACATTGTGATCCTCTGTACGTATATTATGTTCTTGTTAATGCAATATGTAAGGGTTAATGTAGAGCGAGGAGGTTGTTATAGCGAATATAACCCTGCCAGGCTGATCAGGAGGGTTTTGAATCAGCCTGAAGGGGTTGTATTCGCTATAACAACCGCCTCGCTCTACATTATCCCGCTTATTACATGGTTACCTGCCAAATAAATCAATAATTTGACACAAAATATTGATTTAAAAAGGATTTTATTGATTTAAAAACGATTGTATTGCTTCCGCTAAATAAAATAGTCCGTTCCGTCTCTACAGTTAGAATCCTGCGTCCATAGCAACGCTCTGTTTTTCATGGCAACGGTGTGTTATCAAGAAATAACAGACTGCATTCTACATTAGAATTCAACCAAGCCATGTAATAAAAACATTAAATTAGATTTATATATATATATATTTTTTTATTATGTGAATAAAAGAAACATGCAAATTCATGCTTTCAGGAAAACATGCCATACTTTTACTTGGTTACACTATGTCAGACTTTTCTTGAAAATGGTATAAATGTTTTTCAAAACCATTATGAAGCAGACATGAATACAAACATTTCTAAGAATTTGGTACATGGATTTTAAGCAGTATTAAAATA
This sequence comes from Leuciscus leuciscus, assembly GCF_965113295.1. Classification (NCBI taxonomy): domain Eukaryota; kingdom Metazoa; phylum Chordata; class Actinopteri; order Cypriniformes; family Leuciscidae; genus Leuciscus; species Leuciscus leuciscus. The sequence goes on along the minus strand of NC_138745.1, from coordinate 18,574,302 downwards.
TTTTTCCTCGTCTTTACCTTGCACGTTTTTATCAAGCACTGTGTGTGTGTGTGTGTGTGTGTGTTTGTATCCATAGAAAAAGTACAAGTAAACAGTTTTCAGTATACCTTGTCCTTATTTTCAATTGAAGCACCGGCCTCTAGCAGCGTGTTCACAATCTCCACGTTTCCTTGTGAGCAAGCTCTGTGTAGAGCTGTACGGTTGAACTAAAAAAAAAAAAATATATATATATATAGTGTTTTAGTCCTTTAATGCTAACAGTTGACTTTTATTCATTGTGTTGGGTAAACTCACATTATCACATGCATCTGGGTCCGCACCTCTGGCAAGGTAACTCTTGATCATTGGCAATTTGTTATCCAACGCTGCCTTCAGGAAGTCATCCTCGTCAACAAAATCATTCTGTGAAACAATGAGATATGATTATTTCAGGGATTGAAATATCTTATTAATGAGGATTATTTTGAAGCACAATGACCATTGTTTACCACTATCTCTTGTTCAGACTTTATTTTGTAGACTGGTGTACTGATTTTTATCTTCTGACTCCCTTGTAGAATCTCCTGGAGGTCATTTGTGCTGTTGTCAGTCTGCAAAATCATTTCATATGCTAAAGAAAATACACTTCTAATCACATTGCTGAGGTATGCAAATGCATGTTTATATCTTACATTAAAACCATCTTCACTATCACTCTGAAGATTATTATGGCTTTTCAGATGATGGTCAACAGAGATCTTGCATTCTTCAGAAGGATATTTCTGTGCCACATCGTCCTGCTCTTTGTTTCCACTTGTTATGTCTGTAACCTAAAATAATAGTAGCAAAAAAAAAAAAAAACTATATAATGATAACCGAAGAAATCACTGTATCATCATTTAATCATCCTCATATTATTCCAAACCTGTGTGACTTTCTTTCTTCTGCAGAGCACAAAATAACATATTTTGCATAATGTAATGTTAGTAACCAAATTGTAAATTGTATTTAAAATGTCTTATTTTGTGTTCCACGCAAGAAAGAAAGTCATGGTTTGGGGAATGACATGAGGGTGATTAAATGACAGAATTTTCATTTTTGGATGAACTATCCCTTTTTAAAACACCCATTATAGAACACAGAAAATGCATTGTTGATAAAAAAAAAAGAGGTAAAATATATAAAGAGATATAATCCATCTCCTTTCAGATTTCTCAAGCAGTTTGAGGCAAACAAAAAGAGTTTGTTTTCAAATACTTCAAATAGTATAAGTAGGCCTGGTATTATCTGTATGTACGTGAAGACCAAGTATGGTAACCCATATTCGAAATTAGTCCTCTGCATTTAACCCAAGTTAGTGCCCACATTAGGAGCAGTGAGTAGTAAACACACACATGCCACAACTGCCCTGGTATGTCTTTTGTACAAAAAATAAATAATTCTGAGCAGGGATAAAGGATAGCAGGAGATTAGGACCTAAAATTCCGAGATGCACAAAAGAAACTGGAATCTTGAACCAAAAGCATCAAATGAAACTATATATATATATATATATATATATATATATATATATATATATATATATATATATATATATATATATATATATAACACAAAAAACAATGCTTTTTAAAAAGACATTTAGAAGTGCCTACCAGTTCATCGACCTGTAGGATTCCCATGACTTCACTTGAAAATTCCTTGTGTCAAAACTATAGCATCTGAGCCAAGTGTCACTTATATATGTGGTGGCGACAGTTGGAGGAGGTGATGGTCCTGTTGTTCAGTGACTCCCACATAAGGTGTCCCTCGTCACTGTGATGTCACAGTTTTGGGTGGTGCTGAAGGTGAAAAAACACCATTTTCAGAAGTTAAATGCCTTTGGGAGACATTTTCCAAAATGTAACCTGAGGGGAACTTGAGGTGCCGCCATAGAGCCCCTTGTCTCAAGGATGAGTTACAGTTGTCCGTAGAGCTGAAATCACAGAACACCACTCCACATAACACACACAAAAGATGACAGGGAATGTTTATGAAGTTATGAATATAACATCATAATCAGTTTTGACTGTCTCATATATTAGGAGAGCTGTCTTCATTTATGAGGCTATTTTCTTCTAGGTTTCATCACTTACATTACTTCTGTTACGAGAGCGGATCAAATTGTCACACCCTGTGACTATTTTAAATGGAGCTGCCCATGAATCACGTAGAGTAATGAGTCACATGTGTGGTTGACATCTCACATGTACATGGTCTATAAACCTGAGAAATGATGCAGATCTAAAGAATGTATCTATTAAACTAAATATATAGTGACATTGTACCATGTCTAATTGAGTGCCATTTTCAAAGTTTTCTTAAGCACTGTGGGTGGCTATATAGCATATTTTAACAAGCAGAATATTTCACTGGTGTTAGACAGAGAGATCCCTAATACCTAATATTTGTTTGTATCATCAGCATCATGAAGAGTACAAAATATTGTCATTGGAGTCTATGGACACAGGTGTCTTATTTATTAATTTAAACTTTCACTGTATCAAGAAATAAAGAAAGTCTGTGTCAGTTCAATTCAACAATTCAGAAATGTTGCTCATAGCAGCTCAGAAAAAAACAAAAAACAAAAAAACAAAAACAAATGGAAGATTAACGTATTTAACATATTTCTTTAATAACTGTGTCAAGAGTTCAACAGGTTGAGTATATAAAATTATAATATTAGTGCAGGGCTTTAAACTGGGGGCTGACATGGGAGTCTACAGAAAATTTGCGAGAAAATCTGATTAAATATGTATATTTAATATATGAAGAGTTCGGATGCAAAAGCCTCATCTGGAATTTTCTTCTAGAATTATCTTTTTTTTATCAAGCTCGTTCATTTAAGTTCAGTAATTTCACTTAAATGGCAATTAATAGGTCATTTTCATTGCCATTTAAGTGAAATTACTGAGCTTCATAAAAATTATCATTCTAGAAGAAAATTTCAGATGGAACTTAGAGGCTTTTGCATCTGAACTCTTCATATGTATGTAAAAAAACAAAACAAAAAAAAAAACACTGTGTACAATGTATTTAGAGGGTTGATCATTTAATAATCATATAAATACTTTTTTTATACACAAACCGAAACACGTTAAAATTGTAATTTTATTGTGAATCAAATCAAAGATTTTTAATTTGCAAACATCTGTGAATTGTGAACTGAATTTTCTCACCACTGCTTAAACTTTCATCTGTATCATTAAAATCACAATAAAATCTAAATAGATAATTCTTATTTTTTATGGAAAATTTTACCTTTTCTATTATAAATGATTTATCCATGGACATCCTTTTTCTTTTTCTTTCATGATCCCCCATAATCTTTAATCAAAATAATGGTATGTCATCTCTTCTCTGATGTGTTTACTGGCCAGAGGGCAGGACTTCACAGATCTTTAATGGGAAGGGTTTAAGCAATGTTTCTGATGCTTATTCAATGAACCATAAACAATTATTGCACATGCACTAGTTGAACAGTCCTCAAGACACCAAATGTTTACAGGCGTTAACCAATCAAGTTTACAATTCAATAACTCAGAAAAACACCTTGGTGCCTTGGTGGAAGAGATCTGTGAAATTTGGTTTAAGTCTCAGTTGTTGAATCTTTTTATGTACATTCAAATATTTACACGTTAATTTTGCAGATAAAACATTTGCAAAAAAACAACAAAAAAAGCAGTTGAAATCGAGAGGAAGTTTAATTGATAAGGGAATCAATCCAATCAGATAAAAATTAGACTTCTACATTTAAACTATGTATTTTGTTGATGTATTTAGGACATAGGTCAGTAGGATATCTGATATGTGAAGTGAAGCTTCCATCTTGTGTTTTTATCTGTCCTCATTCTCAGTGTGTTATTAAAATGCTTGTAAAAGATGATCTGTAACTTAACACATTGCCTGAATACCTATAGCAACCATTTCTGGACCGTGTAACAGCTTCTACCTGCTCTTTAATGACCTGAGGTTTGACACGCACACGCAATGCTGTAAACAGGTTTTCAGTAGAGAGACCACTTGAAATCATCTGTGGCTTTGCACATTAGCATTTTTTACTTTTCCTTAAACCGTGTGATTTTATTGTCATCTTTAATCTTTTTCTTAAATCTTTTCTAATTTTAAACAGTATATTTTACTGTATTTCCATAAAAATATCTAAACATGTTTTAAAAATAAAACTTTTTTTTTTAACAAGTGTTCAGTGTTCCTCTAATCTGAAGGCATGTCTCACATTAACTTCATGCTTTGAGTTTTCAGTCAGGTGGTATACTCTGACTGATTTATCTACTATGGCACGTGTGTGTGTGTTGAACTTGTCACCACCCAGCTCTGGTACAGCATACCTTGAGCAATATTAATATGGAATATGAAATATGAACCTTGAGCTGATACATACATTAGAGATACTGTATCACATTAAGCGATGCTTAATGTCAAATAAAATATTATTCAATGTTGATGCATGACATTTTAGCAGTCATATAACAGAAAAGTTGAGCATTTGAGTAATCGGCAGAGCAACAGGTCATGAGCCTCTTGCATTAAACACCTGAGACCCTTGAAGGCAGGAGAGCGGGAACCACAGAGACTGCAGCTTGTGAAGATAGATGATCCTGTACATAAACAGGTGAAAATATTATTTCACACTCTTGCTAGCTTATTTTTATTTATCTGATAATTATATCCAATAGTGGACATAACAGATTTTTTTTTATATGTTTTCATCGTAATTAACATTTCCACCACATCTTACATTATGTATTGTTTAACAATTTCTGTGGCTAATTTCATAGTAAGCATTTCATGTATTCTATACTGTACATAAACACAATTAAATAATTGTTTTGCATTAAATAATATTCACTTTTTGTATAATAAAAAAAACATCTTGACTTTAAAGACGTAAAGAAATTCATGAACCTTTTAAAAATAACTTAAAAGCAGCAAAATTGTTGCTTGTGGCAGAAATGACACCAGACACCGTTGTAATTTATGTATAGATTTGTGCAAATTAAATAATTTTCACGCAATAAATATTGAATAGTTACATTTATATTGTTTATGTTTATTTTTAAGAATGAATTGATTATATCCTTGTGAAATCCAAGTATGTCCCCATAAAGGAATAGTGTGTATCACACCTAAGAGGAAGAGGAAGACCAAATGTGAGTGGACTTCAAGCAATTAATCAGTTTGAGACATTCTCATTTGCTCCCTTAAAATTGTGTTTTTGGCCTTGCAGTTTCAGCAATTAAAATTATACCTCAATCTCAAAATGTAGACATTATATTGACTTGAGATTCATTGCTGTGTCACATTTTTGCATACAACCCAGTTACACATTCATTTATTCATTTCCAGGTCCTCTTTTGTACTCTATTTATGGAAAGTGTTCTGCTATAATACAATATACTGTAAAGTAAGCCGATCATTTCTGCATTTTTGTGCTTTAGATTTCTCAGGTATAGGCTAAGTCTTTCATGTAACAGATATGTACATATTAGTGCTGTCTGATGGTTGTAATTGTGTTTTCACAGTGTGACTGATGTGAGGTGCTGATTGAGCAGACAGCAGTGGGACTGGAATGTGTGGTATGCCTCCTAATGAGAGAGGGATTCAGAGAACTTTCTCTACACCAGTCTGCCAACAAGTTGTTAGTTAGAAAGAACAGAATGCAGTTATGCTCAGTTTCTTGAAAACTAAACAGCTGTTTTTACAAGCTTATTCATTTACATTACATAATTTACTTAATTTTCCAGGTCCGGGTCCGTCATTACGATTAGGAGTTAGGATTGTAAAATAAATTTGCATTAAATATATTTAATTAAGTGGAATAGATTCATTATGGTCAGAGTCCACTTGTTTTATGCAGTTAAGTGCTTCTTGCCTATAGTTTTTGTGAAATATTTTCTGTTGCCATCAACTGTGGGAATTTTGCAACAGCCACGTTTCGGTGTTTCTGTGATAGTTCCTTGTTGTCACACAAATGTAACATCTGAGCATGCAGTGATGTGCACACTGAACACTAATTTGTATAGGCCATTTTTGTTTCACGAGTTCGCACTTACATACAATTAGAGGGAGTAAAGTTGAATGTGTATTTGGCGTGCTGTCCGGGGGGAGGCCTCCGAGCTCGGAGTTCGGCACGGACCCAGACAGAGTACTCCCCCCGTATGTAAGTGGTTAGGACTAGAAGTGTGCAAGGGGTGGTGGAGGGATGCTGCTAAACTGTCAACGAATTGAGGTGAGACTGCTGAATATATATATATACACACCTCTTATCGTTGATTGCTGAGTGCTCTCCACTCCTGTTAATTATCTGAACGTGATCCTCCCGAACTTTGTTAATAAAACATCATTTTGTGAGAGTATAAATTTGTTTTACTCATCCCATATTTTTACCTAAAATATATTTCTTCATTTAGTCTAGTGTGATGCTGTGGAAAAATAAATAAAGGTCAATTTATATAAATTTATGGGGGCTGAGGAGGAAATGTCAAAACATTATTACTTATGCCTCTCCTTATTAATGAAAAACAGTCTTGCATGAACTGGCAGGTACCTTGCCTAGTTATAATAGCAGGTACCTGCCTTGTACAGGTCTTAGTAATACAGTAATAACGAATCCACCAGCTTGACAGTGCTGCCACATGTCTGTCTTCATTGATAAACTGGTTCTGTTACCGGACTAGCTGGTAATTGAAGGCTGCGCCCTAGTTTGTGTCCAATCAGAGACAATCTGCCATGGAATGAATAAAACAGCAATGCGTAAACAAGAACTGGAAAGTCCTCCGCCCCCTTCCCCATAACATCTCAAATGAAAGCAGTTCCGTATTCCGTGCCGCTACTACAACCATCACTTTCAATAGCCCAAATTCGGTCAAGCCTGTTTGTAAAAATCAATGCGCATCATCGACATGGACCCATCATTTGTAGAAGGTAAGAGATGGTCGCTACTGTCTGACTGCAGCTGCGTGTCGTTTTCACGCTCTCCCTTCATCGTAAAGTTTCGGGTGGGATGGGAATGCGGTCTCGTGTCATATATCAAGTTCGTCAGCATGTCTGTGTCTCTGTAGGAGACTAGTTGTCAGGGTAGAGTTGGTTATTTAGTGCGCACTGGTGAGCGATAATACACTCGCCTCTCGCTTGCTGAAAGTGACACATACAAATGGCAGCAAGTTAAAACGAGTGCAGCACTATTCGCTCATTATTCGTTATCGACGTAACGCAGCGCAGGGTTTTTACAGGAAGATGACGCAGAGAATGACACTCAGACACTGAAGGTGGCCAAGTGAGGATAAACCGACTAGTTTTGACAGTAGACTTTAAAAAACACTTACTGTCGTGAAGATGAGAAGCGACATAGCTAATGTGGATTAGCTGAGGATTAACGTTGGAGTATAGGCTATATGACAAACCCGTATTGAATATATTTGTCAAAACCTTTCATGTCTGATCCCAACATAAGATATGGGGCGTCAAACTAATGTAAAATAGGACAAAATACAACGTTCACAGGCCCACATTTTGTGTCGGTTGATTGTTATTATTACAAAATAACACGAGTTCCCCACTTTATACAGGACTTTTTGTAAGGATAAACGCAGTTAGACTTTTATTTAATGTAATTTTTGAAGCCCCTCTGTACTTTGAGTTTAACCCAATGGTTTCGTTTTGAAGCAGTAGGCGGGGCTTTATTCGCATGTGTGATGATGCACCTGTAGACTGCTCAAACAAATGTAAGCCATTCAGTTTCTCAAACATTAAAAGTTGCACTCAGAATTATGGATAACAAGTAATCATATATTAACTTTATATTGTGGTTTTAAAAGAGTATCTAAAAAAAACATGCAAACCAGACAATATAACAACAAACACAATATAGATAGGCCTACTTAACAACTTAATGAAGGCAGAGACATAGTCCAGAGATGTGCAGTATATATGCGATGAACTGGCCTAAACACAATGAATAAGAGTAGAAAAATAATTGTCCAAGCAAGCAGCTCTCACACTACCGATCAAGGATGAACCATAGGAAAATATAGAAGTGAATTGGGGAATGTCCATTATGTGTTGTAGCAGGAGTAGTAGTAGTTTAAGACAGAGAAAAAAATAAATAAATAGATGGAAAGCTTCTGTGTGCAGTTAGTAAACATACTTCAGTAGGCCAGTAGGTGTCAGTACCTCTGATCAGAAAAGATCCAAAACCACTGGTACTTTTGGCATAAATAAAAGTGAGCGTAAATAAGGGCTTTTTCAAAAGAAGTTCCTCCTGCTCAGAGAGTTTGCAATTTTTGTATTCAGCCTTACTGAATTCACCTTTAACAACCTATAAAAATTACACATAAAGATATAATGTTCCAAAGCAATAAAAGTAAAAAATAAAATAAAATAAAAAGTAAAAAAGATATCACATTTTTGTTTCAAAGTCTAATTGTTGAATCCACATCCACAGGTCTGTCTAAAAGGCATGTTTAATTATCCATGATGTCATGAAGGACGAGAAGGCCAGGGGCCCTTCAGCAGTTGAGCCACGGAGTGGTTAAATCTTCCTTCTTCCTTCATCCTTACACCATCTGTTTTCCCTCCATCCCCACTTTGGTAACTTGACAATGACATCACATAGGAAACACCTGGTGAAGGACTTCAACCATTTCATCACCTGTTATGTCTGTAAAGGGTACCTGATCAAGCCAACCACTGTGACAGAGTGCCTGCACACATGTGAGTACCTACAGTCTTTAGCCCTATTCGCATTGGATAAGTATTATATAGGGACCTCGTGTGATTTAGAAATTACCCACCCACATCTGAATTTTGTGTGGCGCACGGGATAAGTGAAGCCTGTGATTTTACTCGAATTTACTGACTTCTCCCGAATATGATGTCAATAGGCTATTGCTTGGAAATGTCTAGTCATTATAGGTCTAGATATATCATAAACAGAAGAATGTTCTTTACCTGCATGCTGCTATACATGTCATCCATCTAATCATTCTTGTTGTTTTTACTCTTCTGATGGTTTTCAACTTTCTCTTTCTGCAAATTGTATAGTTGTATGGTTTATAGCGATATTACCCAGCACCCAAAATACTATCAAAACACTCCAGCACAGCCTCCATTCTTCGCGAAAGATGGATAAAAAGCAACACAGGAAACAAAAACCTTGAAAAAATTATATACCACCCCGCCAAATCACAGAGATGCCGATTCGCACGAGACAGGTATTATCACAGGACCTCAGTGTTCGGAGAAATATGACACCATTTTTTACTGTACGAATTACAGACATGGCTGATTCGCACGGGATTAAGATCACAGACAACCTCCACAATTATTACAAATGACTAGAGGTCACCAGGTAATACTAATCCAGGGCTTTTGTGAAAGTTTAGGGAAATGTTTATTGGTGATTTCTCAACCAATGGGCCCTCACCCCAAAATGGTCTGTTCTGATTGCTTGATGGATAGTGGGTGATAAAAGCAATGCTAAATGCAAATAATTAAATAATAATAATAAAATGCAGATATATGCTCAAGCTTTGTTAGGATTGCAGAATGAGGAAGAAACCATGTTCCATATGATTTATTGTCATATATCTGGTAAAGCTGTGTCCAGTTAAACTCTACTGTATTACCTGTCATGCTAATACATACAACACAGAGTTTGTTCTATGTGTTTTAGGCTAATAAATCATTCTGCTATTGTTAACGTTCGATATTATTTGATTTTAGGGACATTTAATTTCATAATGCTTGATTAGGCACCTATGAATTTCCACAGAGAGTATGTGAAAATCAGGGTTTAGTGTTAATTAATTGTCAGGTGTAAAGGACCTACTATCCTTTTTGCATCATCATATTGGTGCAGCACTGTCACGATCCCTGTCTCTTTGTCCTTTGTTGTATTTATGCACTTTTATTTTGAAGTGTATTTTCTGTTCACTTTGTTGCACTGCTTCCCCTTTCCTGTTTGCCTTTGTTTCTGTAGATACATGGGCTGTGTTCCACTCAACATTTTTATGGCCTTCACTCGCAAACTTCCCTCCGTTTCGTTCACTCGAATGTGCATCATTGCTTACGTTGCACAAGTGCCCACTACTGGCGGAACTCGTGCATAAGGTTTAAATGGAACGCACTAAGCCCTTGATCACTTGGAATTCACTTTGGAGCTGATTTATTATGTAATCCCCTTTTTTACTTATGAATTTGTTTGATGCACCATTCTATATGCATATAAGTTGTTGGCAAAAATATATAAAATCCTATAGGTATATGAGCTGTTGGAGAAAAACAAAATTACACCAATGAAAAAAAACATCAATAGTATAAACTTTGACTGTGAACATAAGGCAGCTACAAGTATTATGCAATTAAATCTCAACATAATGAATATATTATGCGATTCATTCTCAAAATAATTAATATATCATACACTTAATCACACAGTTAAGCACGATCTGCTGTGACGTCACAATCAAGATGAATTGTGGGATATAGAGCTGCTTGAAGTGTACATTGGAGTAGACTCACTCCCTCTGTCAAAATCGAGGGGATGAGGGTCTGTCCATATAAAACTCCCTCATCCACTTCACGAAGTGGAACGCACTTCATAATCATGGCAGGGATTCCCCCGAGGAGAAGTGCTTAGGGAAGTTTGCAAGTGCGTGTCTAAAAGTTTAGTGGAACGCAGCCCTTGTTTGTTTCCTTAGGGTTTAATCAGTCTCAGGTGTTCCTTGTTACCCATTTGTTATCCTGTGTATATATACCCCTGTGTTTCAGTACTTTTTGAATCATGTTTCATGTTCTGGTTTTGATTTAGGCCTCATTTTGTGTTATCTTTTGTTTTGTTAAATTTATGCTTGCATTTGGATCCAGTCTCTCCTCTTGCATCGGCCAAGTAACAAGCACACTACATGTGAATATTCCCACTCTTTAAAATACATGACCAGCACAGTGTCACAGTCATCTGTTGATCAGTCACCATGACCACAGTTATTCTCCTCAATGCATAAGCTATTTTCACTCATAATATTTTCACTATAATATTCTTGATTGAGTCAGTTTCTGATTTCTGCTTGCTTTAATTTTTCTTTTCTTTTATAGGCTATAATGTTTATTAATGCCCTAACAAGAATTCCATATTTTGAATGCACTATGCATTTGTTTGGACTATGAACGATATTTTAGCCCTCTACCCAGCCAATTATTCCACACAGTGATGACCTGATTGTGTCTTATATCAATATCAGTGTGGGCAGTGACTATTTTTCCCCCCCACTCATTAATGAGGTAAAGCAGTTTGATTTAGTTTGTGTGTTGACAGGTTTGTGCGTCTGTATTCTCAGATCAATAAGGTATGTTCCTTGCTGGTGGAATGCGATAGGTGTTTCTGGTCACACTTTATTACATGCATAAAAAAAAGTTAGGTATATGTACTTATGTACAACATGCAGAATTTCAATTGTGAAATGTAAAAGGGGATGCAAGCAATTGTGGGATAAAATTGTAGAAACCACAAATACCAGTGTGTTTAGAGCCCATCATTATGTTCACTGCACAGATACAGCTGTTTTAATTGTATTTTGACTAGTTTTAAATGTTCATTAAACAGGTAACATTATTTGTGCATTCAGTTTTTTAAGAATAATTTCTTCTGTTTTCTTGCTTCTGAACAGTTTGCAAAAGCTGTATAGTCCAGCATTTTGAGGACAGCAATGATTGCCCAAAATGTGGTATCCAGGTTCATGAAACGAATCCCTTGGAGATGTTAAGGTAAACGACACTGATCCATAATATCCTACTACTAAGACAAAATTTTCTCTTCAGAAAATCTGTTTCAAGTGATCTGGGATCAGATTCAGTGCAGCATTGTAGATCACACCACAATACAAACCATGATAAGGTTTAATCAGATTAATCTACTTGATTTCGCATCTTGGTTGGGAGGCATTCCAGGCAACAGCCGGATTGTTTTCTGAAGCTAGAGTGTCAGCTGAGATGACCCAGCGCAGGATTGCCTTTCCACACCAGTGATGCATCTCCACCCCAACACCAGACAGAATGATAACATGATAACAAGATCTAGAGCAGCATTAGCCTGAACTTGCTAACAGATGGGACAGGGAAAATATGTCTCTCATCATGTGTTCTGGTAGCTCACATTTCTTTTCTCCAAAGGCTGGACAACACTCTTGAAGAAGTCATATTCAAACTTGTGCCCGGTCTTAGAGAAAGTATGTATTTTACTGAGCCATTTTAAGTAACTTGTGTGTTATATATAGATACCAAATATCATCTGGCATTTATTTAACCTTTTCCCTGCCTTTCATTTTCCTTCCAGAGGAACAGCAGCAAGAGGTGGAATTTTGGAGAAGAAACAAATCGAAAGAAAATTCTAATGGTAAAATGACTCACAAATTATCTGCACTCACCTGATAGCCATGTTACCACTGAGCTTCTCTATTTTAAAGGGATAATTCATCTGAATTTGTTTTTCATTCATATACTCACTCTGTTGTCATTCCAAACCTGAATGAAATGTGAGATAATTTTTGCAGAATGTTGACACTGCTGTTTTTCATACAATGAAAGTGAATGGTGACAATGAGATGTCAAGCTCTGAAAAGGACAAAAAGCACCATTAAATAGCCCAAATAGAATTTGTACGACTTCAGATGACTTAGGCTGCATCAGAAATCACATATTGTCTTGTCTTGAGTATTTGCCATGTGACCTACCAGCGTCAGTTGTGTCACTTCACTGTCATTCACAAATCCTCTCCCATGGCCTCATGGGATTGTGAAGTGTTCATTGGATGCGCACTTCAAAGTCTTGCAGATAGTAGTAGTTGCCCTGGGAACTTTTTGCCTACTGTTTTATTAATACTGTCAATTTGAACATACTACTTAATTCACACACTATTTTTCGCCTACTATGCAGTAGGAAAGTATACGATTTCCGTTGCAGCCTTAGAATACAGCACACAAGTTGTATGGACTAGTTTTATGGTACATTTATGCTGCTTATTGTCCTTTTTCAGAGCTTAACAGCTCCTGGTCACTTAATTTTCATTGTATGGAAAAGAACAGTGTGAAAAGTCTGCATAACATATTTTGTGGTTTGCAGAAGAAAGAAAGTGTTATGGATTTGAAACAGCATGAGGGTCTGTAAATGTTTTCCGAAAGTTTCATTTTTGGCTGATCTATCCCTTTAATTCAACACATTAGGCTCTCATAGCTATGAATCATTCCAATGTGACCTCATGGTACAGGTTACTTTGCTGTATTCAGCATTTAAACTTCTTTCATCAGACTTTTGGTATAACTTTTGTTCCCTATCAAGAAATGTCTTCACAGTTAAAATTAATCTACCCACAATCTGTTTCTGTGACCTTGACTCAGGTGGTAGAATGATGTAAGTCATCAGTATAGGTGTCTCTCTGCTTCTTTGACTCCAGAGGGAACCACAGAATCATTCTGTACAGCTATTTTATTCAGTTACAACTTTAAAGATGAACACAGAAAATGTTAAACTCTTAGACTTTAATGGTTATATGATCATTATTGGTGCTCAATTATTAACAATGCTTCTAATTGTTAGCTATGTTAAAAACAGTTTTGCTTTCCACAAAATTATTAAGCTGCAATAATGTTGTTTTCAACATTAGTTAAGAAATGTTTCTTTAGCACCAAATCAGCACATTTTTGAGCATGTGACACTGACCAATAATGGCTGCTGAAAATTCAATAATAATCTACAGTCCTTGTGCTCTGTATGAGCCTAAATGAAGGACTTTCATAGTAGTTGGAGTCTCCAAGGTAACTTGTAAGTGTTTGCAGCTGCAAATAGTTCTTAATGATGAGATAATTACCACATTTATAATTTTCCTAAGAGCATTGTTTTGAATATTATCTATTTCATATAAAAGAAAATCTGAGAAAAGATGCAGATGCTGTTTTGGATTAGCATGTCTATTCAGCTTTGCCTGAAATGTTTTGCTTTTTTGCCCCACATTGTCGAAGAAGCATGTAATGAAGCACTTTTTTTAAATGAAATTTTTGCAAGAAATCCATAGGAAGTCTGTTGAGTTTTTTCTCAAGGAAATCTTCAATAAGATGTGTATATTGGTGGATACAGGGATTTTGTGTTTTAACAATATTTGGGAGTACAAAAAGTAAATAAATGTAAAAGTATTTATTTACATGGAGCTTTATACAATACAGATTGTTTCAAAGCAGCTTCACAGTAATAAACAAAAAAATAACAGTGTTCATTTTGAAAAATTCATCAATTATGAAACAAATTTGAGCTGTAAAGCAGCTCTATAAAAGACAACAGTGTCATTAGCTCAATTTAGTACAATAAAAAAGCAACTGTACAGTTATTTAAGAGAACATCTGTGTGAAAAGTAGATAAAACAACAGTTCAGAACCTTCATTAAATGATTTAAATGGCAATCCTTTAGCATAAGCACCACTGTTTTGTCTTTTTCCAGAGGATGGCCCTATTTGTAAGAAATCCCGAGTAGATGAAGAGGATGATGATAAAGGTGATGGGGACTACCACAGGAGTGATACTCAGATAGCCATCTGTCTGGACTGCTTGCGTAACAATGGGCAGATGGGAGAGAACATTGTTAAGGTTAGCCATCTTGAATTTTGCGATATAACTCTCCTCCCCCTGTCAGCATTTATGGGTGCCACTCCATGTCTTATGCTTCCTTTATCTTATCTATGCATTGGCCTTGCCCCCTCATTCCCTATAAGGGAAAGGTGAACCGGGATCAGATTTTCCCCACAAGATCCTTGTGTTTGACATTTTAAGATTAAAGATGAGACTGATCCTCAGTCTTTACTAAAGCCTGGTATCAATCAGTGTGACTCCAATGCTCAATCCTTTCTATCAGCTTCCAATTTACCATTATCTCCCTGCTTGCTAATAACTTTTTCTTTCTTTCTTTCGGTCTTTCTTTCGGTCTTTCTTTTGGTCTTTCTTTCTTTCTTTCTTTCTTTCTTTCTTTCTTTCTTTCTTTCTTTCTTTCTTTCTTTCTTTGTTAACGTGATGTCTCATATAGTCTCATGTTAACTACATTAAGCTTTATTTCATATATATATATATTGTGTTTTTGAAAGAAGTCTTTTATGCTCACCAAGGCCACATGTATTTAATCAAAAATATTGTAAAAACAGTAATATTGTGTAATATAATTACAGTTTAAAACAACTGTTCACTATCTGTCAGCCACTTTGACGTTGACGTCGAGAATAACACTAGGGGTTGCACTTGGGAGCCCCAGACACCTCTGATACTTCAGAAAAGGCCAATAAGAACTGGCGAGGGGAATTTGCATGCCAGCCACTCCCCTGGAGGGCTTACGGGTATAAAAGGAGGCTGGTGTGCTCCACTCATTCAGATTTATTTTTCGGAGCTGAGAAGATGTATCTGTGTTTCTCTATCCACTCACCTCTGCCTAAAAGCTTCGTTGGATTTCTGTATGGCGCATTTCAGCGATTCTCTCTTCCACACACACAGTTTAGTGCAAAAGAGTAAAAAGAGATATTTCCAAAAAAGATTCTCTAGCAAGAGAAATTTTCCATAAAACAGACATTTTCTCTAAAAGAGTAAATGCGGACAAAAATTTATTTTTAAAGATGCTTTTCTGCATGTGTATTTCTGGATGTGGTCGACACCTGTCTCCATTAAAACGGTCCTATCGCTGCTGCATCCCCATGCTGGAGCAGCTTTTGTGGATGGTTCATGCTCTCGCTGCGTCCTGGTCCTTCTACCTCCAGGTACGAGGCCTCGGCAGCGAGCACTTAGTGTGATCTGAGGGTACCAATGGATGTATTTCTGCAGGGTGAGTCCCCACAGACCTTCTATTCCTCAGCACGCTCGTCTCTCCTAGTTGAGCTAATGGATTAGGTTAGGCGGTTCGTCCTATGGCAAGCCTAATTTATTATTCAGGTCTCCAGATGAGGATGAACTGTCAACCTGGCAGAATCGTCCCAGACTCCCTTCTATGGCATGTAAGTTTACTCCGTCTCTAACGGCGGGGCCTTGCAGTACTGCTGGGCAGGCCACCATCCTGCAGACCAAGGCACTAAAAGATTTGCATGAGGGTAGTTCTGAGCCAGGATTGATGCAGGAACTGCATTCGGCGAAATTAGCACATCTCTAACAAGAGTAGGTAACAGTCGCAGTAACGCCACTTGGGTTAATGCATATGAAACCACTTCAGCATTGGCTTCATGCTCGAGTCACAAGATGCACACATCGAGTGACCATCACATCGATCTGTCGCTGTACTTTAAGTCCTTGGACAAACCTTGCGTTTCTACGAGTGGGAGTTCAATTAGAATAAGTGTCCAGACGTGTTGTCGTCACAACAGTCTCTTCCAAGACTGACTAGTGTGCTGGATGCAATGGGCATGCAGCCTTGGGAACCTGGACAGGTCCCCGACTGCACTGGCACATCAACTTCCTTGGGGCCTTGAGTTGTTGGCTGTGCTGCTAGCCTTGAGGAGGTTTTGGCTATTGATCCATGGCAAGCATACGTTGATCCAAATGGTCAACGTGGCGATGGTGGCATATATCAATTGCCATGGTGGTATCCACTCTCGTCGCATGTCCCAACTCGCCCACCGTCTCCTCCTGTGGAGTCAGCAGCAACTGAAGTCACTGTGAGCCACTCATGTCCCAGGCGACCTTAATCACACAGCTGACTCGCTCTTATGACAGCCTACGCTCCATGGAGAGTAGGGGTGTCGAAATTAATCATTTCTACGATGCATCGCGATGCAGACGAGGACGATTCGGTATCGGTTCAGTAATAGACCATAACCGATTATAATGTACTGACGCTTTTCTGACGTCATTTATTGCGTACATGTTTTGTCGCGATACCATACAATGACAGAGGGAGGTGAGACGTGAGTGCGAGAAAAGAAAAAATGCTCTAACTACTTTAAAAGCCTACATCTTGGCACATTTCAGCTTTTATGAACAACCTGGTAAGCACGACCTGCAGAAGACACGTGCTGTGTGCGCTTATGTCACGCACAAATAGAATTTGCAGGAGGTAATACCACTAACTTGATAAACCACGTTAGCCGTTTTCACCCCAAGCTGTTAACGCCTGGCAGAGTCTGACTGCTTTAGAGTAAGCGGATGAGCTCCCACGTCACCCGAATCCGCAGCCAAAAACAAATCATCCACCCGCCCCAATCATTTTCTCTGATTTAAGTATCCGCACCCGATGGTCAAATTACAATTATTCTGTGTTGTTACGCGTGATTATAAATGGATGATCATCACCTTCAACAGCGGACTCGGCGACGGTTGATGCGCGCATCTTTAATGGTAACATAATACACTGATTAATGAGCGCTGCTTTTAAATGAACATTTCTTTAAAACAACATTTATTTGACAGATTTTCCTTTTCTTAATGGCATAAACAAGCTTTACTCCCTTGAAACTTAAACTGAAATGTCACTGTTTCTGTCACTGCGACTTCCCGAACAGGCGAGCACACGCACACACACGCGCGCACACATCACTTTTGAAGTAAAATTGAAAATTGAGGATGCAGTGCATCGTGATATCGAATTGAACTGAATCGATGACATGATAATCGTAATTGAACCGAACCGTGAGACCAGTGTAGGTTCACACCCCTAATGGAGAGTGGTCTTTCAGCTGATTTGGAGTTGATTCGGCGAGGCACAAATAGAACTGTTTACTACCCAGGAACCCTGACTGAGGCCCCCCTCGGCACGGATGCACTGGCACACAGCTAGCCCCGGGGTCTGTGCAAGTAAGCTTTTCCCCAATGAGCCTGCTTGCACAGACGTTGTGCAAAGTCAGAGAGAACGAAGAGTGGGACCTACTGGTTGCAGGTATTGGTCCAACCCTTTCTTGGAGCTCAAGCTCCTTGCGACAGCCCCTTTCTGGTGAATTCCCCTGAGTAATTACCTCCTTTTTCAGGGACAGGGGACAACTTGCCACCTGCACCCAGACCTCTGGAACCTCCACGTCTAATCCCTGGATGGGATGTGGAAGACTTGTGTGGGCTATCACCAGCGGCAGACACTATCACTCAGGCTAGAGCCCACTTCATGAGCCGGGCTTATGCTTTGAAATGGAGTCGGTTCTTTAACTGGTGTGCTTCCAGAGGAGAAGACCCACAGAGATGCGCAGTCGAGTCATAGCGGCACATTACAGTTTAGTAGAGGGTAAGTCATTGGGGAAGCATGACTTGATAATCAGGTTCCTCAAAGATGGCAGGAGGTTGAATCCATCTAGGCCACGCCTTATTCCTTCATGGTATCCCTCTTTAGGCTTGTCGGGTCTACATAGAGCTCCTTTTGAGCTGCTGGGCCTAAGGGCCCTCTCATTGAAGATGGTACTGACCACGCTCATTGGGGACCTGCAGGCATTCTCTGTCAGTGAATTGTGCCTTGAGTTCGGACTGGGATACTCTCACATAATCCCTATCAGACTACGTTCCCACTACCCCTAGGCGAGGCAGACCCAGCCTTATCGTTGCTGTGTCCACTACATTCCCATTCCCGTATTTACTTGGACCACACGCTGAGTTTTAGACACTAGTCTGAGCAGCTCTTTGTCTGTTTTGGGGGACAGCAGAAGGGGAAGGCTGTCTCCAAACAGAGGTTGGCCCACTGGATCGTGGATGCTTTTGCCTTGGCATATCAGGCACAGGGGATCGTGCCATTCCCCTTCATTTAAGCTCACTCCACAAGGAGTGTTGCCTCCTCCTGGGCTTTAGCCTGCAGTGACTGTTTAACTGCAAACTCTATCTGCAGAGTGGTTGGCTCGGCGACACCTAATACCTTTTCGTGAATTTCCAGGTTGAGCCAGTTTCGTCCCGTGTGTTGTAAGGTATGGGCAGGTAAGCTGCGTGCAACTAGCCGGGTGCTCTACTTGCACACAGCAATGAATTTTTCGGAAGAATCAGAGGTGTTTTTGGGCTCCCATGTGAGACCCATAATGTCAGTCTTGACACAACGTCTCGTTCCCTCCATCAGGGAACGGAGGTTACAATAGTAACTGAGACATTTTCTATTTCTTCATTCTTTATTTTAAAAGGGACAATGCACAATAATTAACATGAGCCCATAAGTCCATCATGTAAATGTGCCAGATTTAGCCATACAGAATAATTTTCATCTGCAGTCCCCATTAAGATATAGTTTTTAAATTTTTTTTTTTTTTTTCTATTCCTGTGATGGCAAAGCTGAATTTTCAGCAGCCAGTTTTCAATGTCACATGATCTTTCAGAAATTTTCATTCTAATATTCTGAGACACATTTTGGAAATTTGTTGTCTTTTTTATTTGTTTTCCAGGGTTTAATGAAAAAATTTATTCGCTGCTCAACAAGAGTGACTGTTGGAACAATTAAGAAGTTTTTAAGTCTGAAGTTAAAGCTTCCCAGTTCTTATGAGGTAACATTTGGATATCTTAAGTCTATGTAGTTTACCATTTTCCTGTACAAAGATAGAATGATTTATTGGAATTTACATATTGCCTTTGCATTTTGATTAAATCTCATGTGTATATTAATGTTGTTATGCATTTTGCAGGCACATTTATGCAAAGCTTATAGTGCTTATAGTGGGATAAACATAAGTTTTAGCAGTACATGGTAATTCAACATGAATTTAACATTGCTAATGATATTGTCATGATTCAAGTCCAATGATGATGAGGAAGGCAGATTAAATGGTTCAAAATAACAACAACAAGGTTTATTTAACAAGAGCAAACAACACGAGACAGAGTGCTTGGCACAAACAATATTGGATAAGGAAAGAAAGGAAATGAGGCACTTAAATAGACAAGGTTATGAACTAAATACAGACAGGTGTGCTCGTTAATCAATGTCCATGACAACTAATGACTGGTGAAAATCTAGAACAAAGGAAACAGGTAACTGAAGATAAACAAACAAAAAATCCATGCAAGTGAAACTAAACTACGGAGCCCCGCACATGACATGCAGCAAAATAAATATTAGGCTAAATCATGTGCAGGATTTACTAATTCGTTCCCTCGATTAGCTAAATCGAATTAGTAAATCGTGCACACGATTTAGCAAATCGAGGGAAAGAAATCGTGCGCACGATTTACTTTTTTTTCTTGCATGTCATGATTGGGCCTCCGTACTAAACAGAACATAACTGTGACAGATATAGGAACACTACAAATTAAATATTTTTGTCTGGGACTCAAGTGTGTTTCTTTTATATCTTTGCATGTGTTTCATCACTTACCATATTCCTGCTGTTTATGTTTTGTTTCTTTGATACTTGCTTTGGTGTTTTGTACTACTGTACAATTAAACAGATCTAATAATCACTAACTGTTTCTGCAGCTAGATGTTCTATGCAATGGTGAGATCATGGGTAAAGACCACACCATGGAATTCATCTACATGACCCGCTGGAGGCTTCGGGGAGAAAATGTAAGCCACGAGAATACCAGTATCTCCTCCTTTCCTCTTATGCGTGAAATCTGAATCCTCTCATCTTTTCCACTGGGATGAGCAGTGCGGCAGACCTTATTACCTAAAGGAGCTTCATAGCAAGTTGTGTGGTTTTGCTCTTCATGGTACTTACATTGTGAAGCAAAGTAACTAAGACAGCCATAAAACTTTAAGGTTAATTCCAGTCGGTTCAGTCGAGTCCACACTCTTCAACTGAGCAGGTTCTTCATTAATTTTAGCATTATGACTGTAACTTTTGCACAAGGCTATCATGGAGTATGGAGCTATGAGGACTGAATGCAATGATTGGACGAACATTTTTTTGGTCCTGAGGCTTCCACAGAAGATATATGTACATGTTTTAATTAGTGCTGTCAAAAAAAAAAAAAAAAAAACTAGATTAATTACACATTTTTTCTGTGATTAATCCCCCAATTTTAAACATTAATTATAGCCATTCAACATTGCAGTGTAATTGAAAGCTATAAAAAAAATAAAAAAAATAATCATTTATTAGGCTTCAAAAAAAGAACAACTTTTAATTTAAGTGAACTTCAAACAATCCTCACATAAACCCATAATCAATGTCATATAATTAGTGGCTGCTGTCACTTTAAGATCTGCCGCTGCTGACAGAGACGTGGATCTCACACGCGTCTCATTCTCTCACAACTCTTAATGCTCATTTAAGACTGCTCTTATGAGGATACTCGACAAAATGGACATTTTGGCATAAATGTGTGTTACTGTTCGTTCAGAAATTGTTAAATGACAGTATGTCAGTGTGATTTCAACTTCACTATTAAAATTGTGTTTAATTGTTAAAAATCTATGGATGAACTTTTCCCATAAACTTGATGAGCAATCCCAGCATGCAAAACACACCATATTCTGATGGTGACCAGCAATGCGGGATTTCAGCAGGGGTAGCTTGCAATGAACTTGAATTATATTGTATTTGTAATCAGTGATCATAAAATACTTTTATATTGAATGATAATTTTTTATTTAATTATAAATGTATGTGAATATAAAGCTTGCATATCGTCATAAAAGGAAATTTTACACTCATCTACAACATGTCTCTTTCTCCAGGTATACCCAATGGTACTTGAATATCGACCACGCATTGACTTTGGCTAGGTTGAAATACCCTGCACTAATTTCATCCTATGAACAGACAGCAAATTGAATGGACCAGTTCTGAAGATGTGCTCTACCCATCTCTTCTGTTTAGTTTCATTCGTTTTTTTGTCGAAAGATTGTCACTTACAACATTGTGATTTATTTCACTTCCTGTGTTGTAGTTTATTTACCAAAGTGACGCTATAAAAAGTCATGTTTAAAGGCCTTCAGCAATTTGCATTTGATGGTAGCTCCCTTTAAAAATGTCACATGATATGAAAATCTCAAGTAAATGCGGCAGTGCCTTTATATTACATCATCTTGTGAAGAGATTCTGACAGACGTTGAGTTTATAAAGAGTTGATTTACAGAATTGTTTCCTTTTGTGTTCTACGGACAAAACAAGCCCTACAAGGTTTTGAAAAACATAAGGGTGAGTGACAGAATGTGCATTTTTAGGTCACTTTAAGTGGTTTAATACTAGGCTCCTGGTGTTTAAAGCTTCTGGGCTTGATTAGAACTTCAAACATCCTCTAAGGGGTTTTTAAGCTGGTCTGTTTTTGATTTTGCCCACTTAAGGGGTTTTATTTATTATAGGTTATACCTCTGTGCTCTCAAAAATACCATTTATTTTACATGGTTTTGGTGACCTCTGCATATGTGCCTCATTTAAAAAAAAAAACAAAAAAAAAAAACAAGTTGAATTTAACTTTGCTAAACACATCGAATAGTGGTTTTACAATGTCATCATACTTCCGTGGCATCATAATTGAGAAAGAATTCAGCTTTACTGTCGTGTCATTTTGGTTTATGGCTGGCCGGCAATGAGTTAAAATCTTCCTCACAATTTGTAATACTCTGGCTTGTTTTTTCGGATTTTATAGAAACATAGGTATAATGTTCATAATTGCTGTCTTAAATCAAAGCTTTTGAGTCATGCTTGCCAGTTTTATGTCAGAATAAATCCTGAATCAAGTTGTCCAAAGAAAGAAATGTCAAAGCAAAGGAAGAAACTATACTTGAAGGAACACGCCGACTCTTTGGGACTTTAGCTTATTCACCGTATCCCCCAGAGTTAGATAAGTCCATACATACCCTTTTCATCTCCGTGCGTGCCATAACTCAGTCTGACGCACCCACCACTAGCCTAGCTTAGCACAAAGACTGGAGGTAAACGGCTCCAGCTAGCATACTGCTCCCAATAAGTGACAAAATAACCATATTAGCCAATAGCCATCTTCTAACTGTATACATACTGGGAACTATATTCTCAGAAGGCGAATCACTGCTACTTGGGCGGAGTGATTTCCTCGCAGCACCTGAGAAGCCCCGTGGTGAGGAGCAGAGAGTTCCCTCAGAGTTGGAGTAAATCACACAGAAGTAGCAGTGCTTCGCCTTCTGAGAATATAGTTCCCAGTATGTATACGGTTAGAAGATGGCTGTGTCTCATGTGACCTTGTTTTTTGTACACGTTGTGACTATGCAAATCACAACATGTAAATAGGAAAATGTTGCCGTTACTTTGTCACTTATTGGGAGCAGTATGCTAGCTGGAGCCGTTTACCTCCAGTCTTTGTGCTAAGCTAGGCTAGCGGTGGGTGCGTCAGAAAGAGTTACGGCACGCACGAAGATGAAAAGGGTATGTATGGACTTACCTAACTCTGGGGGATACGGTGAATAAGCTAAAGTCCCAAAGAGTCGGCGTGTTCCTTTAATTATTGCAAAATAGAATTAAGGGATTTGCTGGGCCACATTACAGTATATTAGTCTGGTCATATTGCACCAAAGACACTCTACAGCATCTGACCACATGGCATAACAGGCTAAAAACTGTTTGCCTTGCCTTACAACTATACACACAGAGGCCATGTGGCAAAGAGAAAGCTTGAATTTCTGAGCATACCAAAACTACCTAATTTCTCAGAGTTCAAAAAAATTTTTTTCCAGTCTATTTGTGAATTTTTCCACGTCCTTACAAATCTCCCTGAAAAAATACATCTGATAAAATCACATAAATCTGAGTTAAAAATCTTAATCAACAATAAAAATAGAAAATATTATTTTGCAATTGTTTTCACATTAAAAAGGTGACTTTAAAATATAAAATAATGTGTGGACACTGAATAATATTTGTTTAGAATAGTCCCTTGAATGTCCTTGTACTGCAACGATCAAAATGTATTTTTGTAAGAAGCCCTTGTTGATATTTTATCTTTAAAAAAATGGAAATGTATGTTGTATGTAACAAACATGAAATGCTGCTTAGAATATTCTATTTTTTTCAATGTAAAGTTCCTGAGGTGATTCCTTTAGATTAGAAATGTATACAACATATGACATATACTTGAGTTATTGTTTTTGTCTTTGTCCGGAAGAAAAATACACTCATGAATATCAGTTATATTGGTCTCCATGTACCATTTTTGATTTCATACTTATGTCATGGTATTTAAAATTTCTAAACAGACAAAACACTACAGTGTTTATTTTATTGAATGTGTTACAGATGGTTCCATTCTCTCTCCCTCCTGAATGGTCTCATTGCACAGCGGTGTGTGTGGAGCTCTGGTTGCGGTACCATTGCCTCATATTTTCTCTGTGATTTCATCTAAGGTTCATCTGCCAAGGACAGAATTTCTCCACGGCCAGAATCCATCGACTTTTTAAGTGATTGGACTTTCACTGCTTTCAATGAGGAGAAAATGCTGCCAAAAGATCATAAAAAAGAGACAGCTATCTCATTTTTAGATGGTTGAGGAGGGAATGTGTGTGTGTGTGTGTGTGTGTGTGTGTGTGTGTGTGTGTGTGTGTGTGTGTGTGTGTGTGTGTGTGTGTGTGTGTGTGTGTGTGCGCATGCGTGTGTGTGTGTGTGTGTGTGTGTGTGTGTGTGTGTGTGTGTGTGTGTGTGTGTGTGTGTGTGTGTGTGTGTGTGTGTGTGTGTGTTCATCACTCTTTAGTTTCTAAAATGGGAAAGTCATTCAGCATCATGTTGATGAAGACCCACTAGACTGGTTCACACAGCTTTGCTTTCTGGGAGTTGATGTTCTGAAAGATGCGCCGCTCTGCAGAAAGACACTGCCTGGGCTCTGAGCTCATGAAAGTGGATTTCTTCACTTTCTACAGGTCGGTCACAACACCTCTGGATTTCCACTTTGTGTCATGGCCAGTCAATTTTTCCAAAAGCACTCTCTTCTGTCTTGGAAAGTGTATGTATGTCCTACCTGTGCCAAATTTATTCTCCATCTGCACAATAGATAATTTTTTGGACCTTCGTGTCTTTAAACTGCCTATTCCCATGAAGGTGAACAGGGGTTATATTGGGAATTTGGAGGAGGGAAAACACAAAAATTTGGTGGTGATACTGCCTGGTGCCCTTGGCAAGAAATTGCTCCGGTTACTAACGTAACCTTGGTTCCCTGAGATACGGGAATGAGCGTTGGGTCAGTGTCTGACGAGTATGGGGGAACTCTGTTATCTCAGAATACTGAAGCCTGATTGGTGCATGTCTGTGTACTTGCACGGACAAATAGCCTTTCAGCCCGCCAGAAGGGGCGTGACCGACTGCAGATTTTCTCGACTGAACAGCAGCACGAGCACGGCAGGAAACGCAATGCTCGCTCCCTTTAGATACGGTTCACATTGCGTCAGAGGATCTTCTCTGATCGCTATGGGGAATGGCTGCAAAACACTGTGTTACCAGCGCAGAACGGAGCCTTCCAGCAAAGCCGTAGCCCAGCGGCACTCAGTGAGGAGGGCCCCAGGCAGACTACTAGATTAAGGGAAGTAGGATATCCAGAAAAGCCAGACTTGGGTTTGCTGACCGGAGTCTGAGGGTATAGCAAGTCTAGAAAAACCCTTGAGGGTGGAGCCTGGTCTAGGCCGGCAGGACTTGTGCCAGCTATAGGGGCATGGTACATCGCGATAGCTGCCATGTGTACTTTGAGCATGGACGGAGTGTGTCCGCCGTCCAACAGCTCCGAAAGAAAAGAGAGAATGGAAGCGACCTCTGGGAGGCTTGAAGGCTCCTATCAAGAGGCCAAAAGTGGAGGCTCCACAACTCGGGTTGGGGATGCCAGATTGACCCTTTATCTTGGGAAAGGAGGTCCCTTCTCAGAGGGAGTGGCCAATAGGGTTTGGCCAAGCATTCCCAGTCATCTCCTCCTCTGGAGTCAGAAGCATGTTAGGTGCGTAAGAGGTGGAACCTTTTCGTTGATTGGTGTTCTTCCCACCTGGATAACCCGATGCCCGATCAGAGTCGTGCTTTCTTTTCAGCCTGAATCATAATGAATCGTGTTTTTCGTTGGCCAGAGGAGAACTGTCTCCCTGACTGAGCCCGGTTTCTCCCAAAGTTTTTTTTCTCCATTCTGTCACTGATGGAGTTTTGGATCCTTGTCACTGTTGCCTCTGGCTTGCTTAGTTGGGCACTCTTAAATTTTAACAAAATTATTGATCTGACTTTACTGACACGCATTTTCGGTCAACGGAACAGGCCTGGAATTTGAGTCCCCGCCCTGGGTACGTGCCCAAAGTTCCCACCACTCCTTTCAGGTACCAGGTGGTGAACTAGCAAGTGCTGCCTCCAGAGGAGGCAGACCCGGCCCTTGCATTGCTGTGCCCCGTTCGTGCCCTGCGTTTGTACGTGGACTGCACACAGAGCTTCAGAGAAGTTTGACTTGAAGCAATTTAGGGACCGCCATCGCATGAGTAGCGGATCCAACTGGATAGGTCGCAGAGTAAGTTCTACGACAGCCCCCTCCAGGAGAAGCTTTCAGCACTGTCAACAGTGGTAAGGGCCGGCGAAGCAAAAGAGTGAGCGCGGCCGAGTAGGGGGTGCGTCACACTTGTAAGTTCAACATGAACGAAGGAGGTAGATTCCTGGCGGGCGGCTCACTGATGGTGCCCCGGCTGCAGTAAATCATTCAATGAGCGGCTGTGGCCTGGCATTTCCAGGGCTAACCACTCCAAACCAAGCAACAAGTTCAAGCCAGTTCCTTAACTTTACCTTGCTCCTTGGGTTGTAGGAGGTGGAGTCCTGCATGGAGTTCGATCACTCCTCTGTATTTAAAGCTGCCAATGTATTGTCTTCTATCTTCGGAGTCCAGCAAGGAGAACATCTTCGCACTGAAGAAGAAAGATTCTGAAAAATATGACGAGATCGGCCCACTTATATAGATTGGTAGCCCTGCCCATTTCGGCAGGCTGCAGAGCCATAGGATCATGCGGTTTCACTGCGTGATTCAATCAGGCTTCAGTATTTCCATATATCAAGGGGAACGCTTAATTTTGATGGTCCCCAAAAGAGTTTCCACTATCTATAAGTAACTTGTCAACTACATGTCAACTAACTCTCATTAGAGTTTTAGTAGACTGTTAGGTTAGGGTTAGGTGTCAGGGTTCAGGTAAGTAGAATAAGGCCTAGTCCACACGGACACGGGTATTTTTATAACCTGAGTTTTTCCTCCTGCGTTTAAAAAAAAAAATCCCGTCCACACATGCTCGGTTTAAAAGAAATCTCCGCCTACATGAAAACGCAAAAACACGCTATCCCGCGCTGTCAAGAGCATGCCACACCAGCAGGCGGCGATATAACCCTAATCGTAAAGCCACGTTGGCCAATCAGAAGCCTCAAATTGTATTATTTGGATTGTTTTTTGTTTTGTTTTTATTATTTAACTATAGACACTTTATTATCAGACACTATAATATTGCAGTGGATGTAAATCAAAAATGGGCATTTGGTTGCTTTTTATTTTGCAATCTACAGAGCAATGTGATGTGGGTGTCTGAGAGAGGTCCATGGGTCAAACCAGACTGGAGCACTCAAGAAATTGAATGGATTTACAAATAAACTGCCACTTTCTTTCTTTCTTCAAAAAAGTTGTTCCTCAAACTTCCTCCAGTTTCCTTGCAAGCAGGTCAACTCTGCAGCATGTACTGTACTCTTGTGCAAGCAGTTTGGCATCTCAGTTTGGCCTAATTAGTGTCTTTATTTGCTCAGCTGTCTGAATTTATATGTCTGTGCTGGCTCCCCTAATGTTTAACCAAACATTTGTGCCACACTTTTAACTGAGGCTCTTTTCAGTATTTGACTGTACAGTATTAAATAAACATTTGGAAACACTTCTCAAGGTGAGACATGGCTGAAAAAGATCAAGCTCCATATATAGGGGTCGAATATATTGCACTGCACTGGTATAGTCAATTATCAGTGTTCAGTATTAAGTCTCTTATTGTCAGTTATCATTAGCAACAAATCCTAGCATATTTGTGCTAGTGACTTGACATTTGCCAGTCGAACATTCAGGATGTTAAAGATCCAGATTAGAGAAAGCTCACTGAGATTTAACCCACTGGCATAACTACATTTGGCTTTTTTAAATGAGAGAACTTTATTTATCCCCTCAATGCCCAAACTTTATTATGATGGACAGATGTTAATTTAGACTGTCATCAGCAGTTTAATCCATTAGGGAAACATGTGGTGGACCAAAGTGACAGAAATCAATGGAAGTGTTTGCTCAATATTCATCTGCATGAACGTGAGAGACCGTGAGACTGATTTCTTGATTGAGCGCCTTGTGAGCCTTAATGAACTTTCCATCCTGTCATAAAAAGTAATCTGCTTTCTCCAAAGAGTGACTTGGGGAAATTTCAGTGCATTTGTCAGCGGATATATATCTTTCTTGTTCTCTTTCATCATCTCGTGTTCGAGATCCACCTATGGGAAGGGCATTCGCACCTGACCTCTGCAGAAGCATCCAATTGCACCAAGTCTGGCATGACAGACAGAATTGCGTGTCCAATGCCAGGTAAGGGACCCACCCCTTACCAAGTGTATAAATCACCTGCACACACTATCTTTCCTCAGTTGATATTGCTTTTGCCTCTTTGCTGTGCAGCTCAACTATTTCGCTGACTTCACTACAGTCAACAGGATGAAATATATTTTTCGATCAGCCTCCGTCAGGTGTGATTGTCAGAACGTTGCGGTTAGTTGCGATTTATTATTGGTTTGCAAGCCACCCACGCTCGCTACCTGGTGTAGCAAATTAGCTCTAAAGAAATGTTAATAATCAATCATAACTTGTTGTAATTGATTATGAATATTTGGATCAGTTAATAGAATGAACTTAATGTAGTGAAATTAATATTACAATCAATCCACCTGTTCGTCCCGTGAACACTTCAGTGTTAATTGTTTATTAATTCTAAGATATGTTCATTTCCGGGGAGGGAAATGTCTTTCTTACTGTACAGTACTAAACTTTGTTGCAAGTAGAGAATCAGAACCAAATAAGTATTTTGCACAAATTTTAACTAAATCACAAACATAACTAAACTGAACACACATACATACATACATGCATAGGTAAAATGGTGAGTGACAGAATGAAACCGGAATGGAACTATGGAAAAGATCCATTTAACTATGAAAAGAACCATCAGTTTATCATTTTCAGAGCACCACGTTAAATGTATACTTGCATGCCCTTGGCTATGAAACATTTCGTGAAGTTCCTGAAGAAGGATTTTGATGGTCCCATGAGTCTCGAATTGATTTCTTCTGCGTTGACTGAAGAATTGGGGATGAACTTGCGTGATTGGTTTGACTCTGTTCCCATGGCAGCCCTGGGCCGGAGAGGACACGCAGAGCAAACAGGAGAAGGGAGGAAGTCGAAAGAGCTGATGGTTGGAGTTGCGATGGACTTCTTCTGCATTGAATGAAGATATTGTGCCACACTCCTGATGTTGTCCTTTGATTCTGTTCTGGTTGAGAGAGTCCTCTCTCTCCTGAATGAGCACATGGCTGGTTGTGGGCCAAGGCCTGCTGCCCTGGGGCCTAGTATGGCCACGCAGGACAGCTATGCGAACATACCGATAAGGCTAAGAGAGGGAAGAGCTTGTGTAGAGGCCATTTAAAGTCTGAGAAAGGTCCCACCTCTCAGGGTTGGCTCAACCAATAAGAAAGGGGGAATTTCCAAGTGGTAAATTCCTCTGTTGGGAGGATTTATGGCTCTGTCTCAAGTGTGGTTAGACATAGGCCTTGCTGTTTGTGTTCATATTTATACTCAGATAGATATAACAAACACACACTGCATTCTATGAGAAGGTGGTGTACACTAAAGTGTGAGTCATTAAATGAGGATTAATTAGATAGGAGACACGATATAGGTGGGGTTACATTGATCGTTGGTTCTATCATAAAATACATAGTATCAAAGACATAATAGTATCAAAAGACACTAAACAAGACAGTAAATCATTCACACAGTGTTCTGGGGTGCATGTTCATTTACAGATCAGTTCCACGTGACCACATTTTTAACAGCAATAAAACCAACTTATCTGATCGTAGTCATGGTAACCAAGACCCTTCTTGCCCTTGTTGGGGGCATGTTTCCATAGATCCCAGAGTGAGTTTTAAAGATTATTTGTTAAATATAACAAATAATTGTATCTGATTTGTCTCAGTTCTGGATTTTTCTCGGGCTGCCTGCCTGTGTCTCCGCTTCCACCTCTCCCATGGATCAGGTTAAACTCTCCACTCCTGCTAACTCGCAGTCGCAACTTCTGCCATTGCCTTGCTCTGCCTAGGAAGCTTATTTGTCGTAGGCGTAAGGTTGCCTCTACCCAAAGCACGGATGACCAGTACGACTCGGATGTTGGAGTTGGTGAAAGCGTTGCAGCTCTGGGGACCTCCCAGAGCATGCCTGCTCTCAGTTGGGCTGACCAGTCTGACGAGGGCTTCCTCGAGTAAATCCTTCCCAGTATTTCTTCGCTGGACTATGAGCCGTCCGGCTCAGGCGAGGACCCCTCTATACTCGAGGGTTCGGACGACGAGGAAACCATCCCATCTGCCCAAGTTCTGCGCTGACGATACAATTTCAAAATGTTAACCCACGGCGTTCACTCTTGTGTTGTAAAACAGAATGATTGGTTCACATCGATCGATCTGAGAGATGCTTTTTTCTACATAAGCATATATCCTCCACACAGGAAGTTTCTTCGTTTCGCCTACCAAGGCATCAATCAGGAGTGTTTTGTCTGACTGCGGAAGCGGGGTTAGCGCCTGCTGAGAATAGCAGGGGCTCAAAATCCTGACATACATAGACAATTGGCTATAACAAATAGATTATCCCCACTCAGTGAACCACCCACTGTGAATCCTGTTGAATGTGCCCTAGTTATTGGCGATTCTATTACACGGAACGTGAAAATAGAGACACCAGCCACCATAGTCACATGTTTGCAGGGAGACAGAGGACCTGACATCAAAGCAAATTTAAAAGTGCTGGCTAATGCTAATCGTAAATTCTCTAAGATTATTATTCACGTCGGCACTAATGATGTTCGACTTCGCCAGTCGGAGATCACTAAAATTAACGTTAAAGAGGTGTGTGAACTCACAAGTAAGATGTCAGGCACATTAATTTATCTCTGGCCCCCTTCTTGTTCGCCAGAGTGATGAGATACTTAGTAGACTGTCCTCACTATATGGCTGGCTGTCTAAGTAGTATCTGCAAAATAATATAGAATTCATAGACAATTGGAAAAGTTTTTGGGGTAGACCTGACCTGTTGAAAACAGATGGTATTCATCCCTCCTGGGATGGTGCTGCTATTCTCTCTAGTAATATGGCACATAGTCTTAGAGCTCAAACATGAATTGGGGCTCAGGTCAGGAAGCAGACAGACTGGCTAAAACCGACCATCTGCTAGCTGTCTCACGTCACTGAGGTCAGATAAATCCCATCATATAGAGACTGTGTCTGTTCCTCGAATTCCCCGAATTAGGAAATACAAAAAAACTCCCAAACCCATTTAAGGATAAAAATGTAATTGATGTTCAACAAATAAAAAAACAGATATAATACAGATGAACAAATGATAAAGCTCGGGTTGCTGAATATTCGATCCCTTACTTCAAAAGTACTTATTGTTAATGATATGATTACAGATTTTAACCTAGATGTGCTGTGTTTGACAGAAACCTGGCTAAAACCAGACGATTACATTACTTTAAATGAGTCCACCCCACAAGATTACTGTTATAAACATGAGCCTCGTCTGAAAAGCAAAGGGGGAGGCTGTTGTTGTAATTTATAGTAATAACTTCAGAATTACTGAGAAGTCTTGTTTTAAATATAATTCTTTTGAAGTGTTGGTGCTTAATGTAACACTATCTAGTGTAAATGATAAATCACGTTTGAGATTTGTGCTGGCTACTGTATACAGGCCACCAGGGCACCATACAGACTGTATCAAATAATTTGCTGATTTTCTGTCAGAGTTAGTACTGGCTGCAGATAAAGTCCTAATTGTTGGTGATTTTAATATACATGTAGATAACGAAAAAGATGCGTTCGGATTTGCATTTAAAGACATTCTAAACTCTATTGGAGTGAGACAACATGTGTCAGGACCTACTCATCGTCGTAATCATACTCTAGATCTAATATTATCACATGGAATCAATGTTGATGCCGTTGAAATTCTACAGCAGAGCGATGACATCTCAGATTATTATCTAGTCTCGTGCATACTCCCTCTAGCCAAGGTTGCAAAGTCGACTTCGTGTTACAAATATGTTAGACCTCATCTTCGAGTTTCAACAGAATGAGCCAATGAACATTGGCATACGAGAATAAACAGGAAGCGGGCGCACGCACTCATTGTTTTTCACTGAGGAGCCGAGGAGCACGATTTTCTCTGTCAACTTTGCGGTTTGGCTTGGACAACGCCATGTTAGATGCATGTGTCATAGGCAGCATGAGAACATAGAATGAGTGTTTGTCACCATGGAGACGACCTGCTCCGCTCTAGAATCTTTGCCTGTACTCTTGTCTGTGTGCCGCGGCAGATTCGTAGATTATTATTATTTTTTTTATTTTTTTTTTACTTTGTTTGAGTGCCAGCACTCCCAAGAAGAAGCGACACTCCTATTGGAGTGGGCTCTCAACCCGGGCAGGCAGGGCACGCCTTGGGCTTCATAAGCCAAGGCGATGGCATCCACTATCCAGTGGGCCATCCTCTGCTTGGAGACAGCCTTTCCCTTCTGCTGGCCTCCATAACAGACGAAGAGCTGATCTGAGGTCCTGATGCTTTGTGTTCTGTCCACGTAAAGGTGCAGAGAGCGAACGGGACAGAGAAAAGCCAGAGCTGGGTTTGCCTCCTCAGAAGGCAGCGCTTGCAGGTTCACCACCTGGTCCCGGTGGTAGGAACCTTGGGCACGTATCTGGGGCGGGGTCTCAGGATCACTTGAGAGTTAGCTGAGCAAAATTCCAGGCTTGATTCGTCGACCGAAAAATCCTTGCAGGTCACCTACCCTCTTTATGGAGGCCAATGCAACCAGGAGTACTGTCTTACAGGACAGAATTTTTAACTCAGCTGATTGCAAAAGCTCAAAGGGTGGTCTCTGAAGTGCCAAAAGGACCAGAGACAAATCCCAAGAGGGTATAGAGAGTAACCCCCCCAGTAACCTGACGATCAGGTCGTGCTTTCCCAGTGACTTACCCTCAACTGCATAGTTGAGTTGCACAGTGTGTGGCGATAGCGGCAACATACACTTTAACCCCCGGGAGTCGGCTGTCGCGTCGGCGATACCAGCTCGCTTTTTTTCTTATCAATGCAAAAGAGACTCAAATAACTCAGTCTAGTTTTGTTATACAGGCAAGTGTTATACATCATTCAAAACTGTTAAATGTCTTCTTTTATTTGTGTACACTTATAATAAAAACAAAATGTGTTTTTCGTAAAATAAAGAAAATAAACATGATGCGTGTTCTGCCGTTTCTCTCAATGTGAAGTTCATTCTGAAACGCGACAGAAAATGACCTGTAACTCAGCGAATGTTTGTCACACAGACTTGAGACGTATGTCTTTACAAAGCTTGGAGTCTCTATTTTTAAATTGTGTAAATTATATCAAAAACAAATATTCTCTGATTAAGTAATCCATATGAAAGCAACGACATGTACAGTTTCTCAAACGTGTCCTCATTAACTCTAATGTGACCACACCTACGTGTGCACGAGCGATTGACATGCAAATAGTCCATGTGAAGGAATGCAGGTCTGTAAACGCCCCATAACCTCAAAATAAAGAATCAGAGACTTCAGTAACGTTCTCCTCTGCTTTTAATCGAGTTTGGAAGACTGTGTTTGTGCTGTGCTGTTTACCTTGGATTTACCTCAGAAGAATTAGAAGAATGCGATTTGAAGATGAGAAGATTTTTAAGGTAAGACATTTCCACTCATAATAGTAAGCATGTTATTGTTGTATAAACTTTACATTGTAGTGTGACGAGCACCCCAAGGACTCATCAGCGTTGCCCTGGAAACAGACGAGGAGCACCTGCATGCCCTCGCCACAGGCTGATCGGCCCCAGCTGCGGTCCATCAAGCAACAGCTACATAAGCCGCATGGGCTTTGCCAGATGGTGAGACACCTCTACATGAGACAGAACTCTAACGCCTGTTCACTATTTTTCTCCAGAAAGCAGCGGTTGACCGATCAGCCTCCCAGGAGTACTGCCCAGACTCGCTGCACCACAAGGAAGAGAGCACGCACTTCACCGGAGCACCCAACCTAATCCTTCACTGGGTTTTGTCACCTTGTAAATAAATCCTACCTCCGGGCACTTTGTTTGAGCTATCCTTGTCGTGTGATTCTTCACCCCATGACAGTAGCTACTAGTTAAACTGTTGCCAGACTAAAATGTACGTTATGAAATGAGATTGGAGTAAAAACATGAAGCCTAATGTCACACATGTATATTTAGCTATACACTCACCTAAAGGATTATTAGGAACACCATACTAATACGGTATTTGACCCCCTTTCGCCTTCAGAACTGCCTTACTTCTACTTGGCATTGATTCAACAATGTGCTGAAAGCATTCTTTAGAAATGTTGGCCCATATTGATAGGATAGCATCTTGCAATTGATGGAGATTTGTGGGATGCACATCCAGGGCACGAAGCTCCCGTTCCACCACATCCCAAAGATGCTCTATTGGGTTGAGATCTGGTGACTGTGGGGGCCATTTTAGTACAGTGAACCCATTGTCATGTTCAAGAAACCAATTTGAAATGATTCGAGCTTTGTGACATGGTGCATTATCCTGCTGGAAGTAGCCATCAGAGGATGGGTACATGGTGGTCATAAAGGGATGGACATGGTCAGAAACAATGCTCAGGTAGGCCGTGGCACATGTTAGAAATTTTGGTCGCTCCTCATGACTATATCGCACAGTTGAAGCAGAGCTACGAACCGATTGCCCTTTTCCCTCACTGCGCCTGCGCGAAAACAGTTTCATCTGCAGCAAGATCTTTAAGTTCTGTAGTTCAAAGCTACAAATGACTGTTGCTTACCTCCAGTTCGTCTTGCAAAATGGATTAACCATTACCCACTTCTTCCAAGCCACCTGCGATGTACACTTTGCCTCTTTTATTGTAAATTATTTTATTTTTTTTAAAGCTGTTTTTAATTTTCATTTATAAATTATTGCATTTTTGGGACATATTATAGACTGTTAATAATTAATTATATGTAGGCCTATATAATTCATTGTAATCGACCTAAATGTTTTAGACAATTTTTAATGAGGAGAAGTAAGCTTCTATGTAATATTTTATTATCCTCACAGTGCGTTGGTTATGCGGTGATGCGCAATGAAATTGTTGCGTGGCAATTTAATTATAATAGCCTATCACTTTAATAATAAAAGTAGCCTTCCCTAATAATAATAATAATAATAATACAATAATACTAGCCTACTAATAATTTAATATATAAATTGGAAATGCTAAATCTTCTTGATATTGATATGCTTGTTTTGACAATATCTCTGGATAGGCTACATGATATCGCCCATAGGCGCAACCCGGCACGAGGATTTATCGCGCTGATTCGCGCATATTTCACACGTATAGTGTGAGCAGTCAAGTCGCAGCTCGATGTTCGGACCATACAGTGTGTTCTGTCCTCAGTTTGTAAATTGTTTTTTGCTATAAGTTCAATTTCATGCTCGATAATTATTTTGTTTATTATAAGAAAAGAGTCACAGGTATTTTGTAATGTAAGAAGAGTCTTTATTTTGAAAGAGCTTTTATTTTGACATGACCTTCCTGTTTACGTATGGGCGATCCCATGAGCTTCCGGTCCTTGAGCTTGCCAGAACTGTAATGTTACCGGCACGAAGCGCGTCGGGATATTTCTGATGTTTCGCTCCCGAATCTTGGTTGTCCCACACTCGTAAGGCGGCAATGTCTGTAAGTGTCTAACTTGAGTGATGATGCATATTGTATGTTTTGTGTAGAGGTAAACTTAATGAGCACGATGTAACGTCAACTCGAGAATGTATATTAGTAGCTACGTTACGTTGTTAACGTTCGTCTTTTGCTAATTAGCTAACTCATACTCTGTTAGCGTGCTAGTTATTGTACATTTTCTATTAAGCTAACGTGACTGTTTAAAGCTGGTAAATGGTGAAAGTTATATCTTGTACTTGCGAGGCAGGTTCCTAAGTATATTTTGTATTCTGTTTATTACAGTTTTACTCGATTTTCACTTGCAACGTTGGAAAATAAAGGAGCAAGGCGCTCGCGTCCTGGCTCGTGGAAACGAGTTTGGCTTGCTGTTGAGTCTGTGTTCACGCACCTAGCTCACACACAGACAGGGACAGTACAGTAAAAAGACAACCAGCGTGGGTGCAAGGGATAACGCAAGAATTCCAACATGGCGTCTGAATCGAAATCTAAAGATGAAACAAAGCCTGAAGCAAGCCCGCTACCACGTCCATCGTCTTCAAAGTCTTCGGTTCACTCGAGAGCCAGCTCAAAACGCTCGTCCTCTTCAAGATCTTCTGTCATGGAGGCTGCCGCCAAAGCTAGAGCCGCAGCTGAAGCAGCGCTCACCAAGGCATCTTATGCTAAGCGACAGGTAGAAATGAAAAAGAAACAAGCTAAGCTAGATCTACAAAAGGCCACATTAGAAGCAGATTTGGAGGCATTGGCGTATGAAAGGGATGCAGAGGCGGCGCGGGTTGAAGCTGAAGTCTTAGAAGCAGCTGTAGCTATGGGGAATGAAGATGTACAAAGTCTAAGAAGTGTGGTTCCGCCACAAGTGATTCGACAGCGCACCGAAGAGTATGTGCAATGCCAGCCACGGATTAGCGTACAGTCTTCTTCCTCACCGCATCACTATGAAATGCAGCACACAGTGAACAGTCCTCCATGTCAGTCAGCACATGGAACTGTAGAGGTAAAGCCCCCACTCAGAGACTTCAGACCCTTTGCACATGAACCCGCACATGCAGCTGAACAATCCCCAACCTCAAAACCGTCACACAGTCCATACAGACATGATCAGCCTCCTCTTTGCCCTGACTCTCCACCCATGAGAGACTTCGCCAAGTTCCTAGCACGCAGAGAATTAGTGACCACTGGCCTTACCAAGTTCGACGACTCACCAGAGAACTTCCGCGCATGGCAGTCGTCATTCTTCAATGCAACACAGGGCTTGGGGCTCGCCTACAGTGAGTTAGACCTCCTCGTAAAGTGGCTAGGTAAAGAGTCACAGGAGCACGTGAAAAGGATTCGTGCTGTTCATGTCACTAACCCCAGAGCTGCCCTCCATCTGTCCTGGCAGAGACTGGAGGAATGCTATGGCACACCAGAGATGGTGGAGAATGCGCTGTTCAAAAGACTGGATAGCTTTCCACGTGTGTCTGCTAAAGACAATGCAAAACTGAGAGAGCTCAGTGATCTTCTTATGGAGTTGCTGGCAGCTAAGGACGACGGTTATCTCCCCGGGCTGGCCTACTTCGATACTCCTCGTGGGATAAAGCCCATAGTCGAGAAGTTGCCTCCTGGCCTGCAGGAAAAATGGCTCACCACAGGCTCTCGCTTCAAAGAGCAACACAGAGTGACTTTTCCTCCTTTTTCGTTCTTCGTTGACTTCATCAACAGCCAGGCTAAAGCCCGCAATGACCCAAGTTTCACTCTGTCAAGCTACAGCCAGTCATACAGCAAAGGTGAGAGAACTCCATTCAAGCAAAGTGGATTCAAGTCTGCTGTATCTGTTCACAAGACATACGTGTCTGCTACAGTTGACGCAGACACCACAAGCGCCACAGACGCTGGAAAGAAAGACATTGATCCAGCTCGATATTGCCCTGTGCTTAAGAAAACACATCCGTTAGAGAAATGTAGGTCATTCAGAATGAAAACACTGCAAGAACGAAAAGACATTCTTAAAGAACACAAACGCTGTTATAAATGCTGTACCCCAAACCACCTTGCCAGGGACTGCCGGACGACACTGAAATGCGGTGAGTGTGAGAGCGAAAGACACTGCTCAGCAATGCATCCTGACACCTCTCAGCCACCACCTCCGTCGTCTGTCCTACCAGGTGCAGAGGCACAGCCAGCCAGTGTTCCCGTGGAAGTGAGATCGCAGTGCACCAAGGTCTGCGGCCTAAACAGTCTTCCACGCTCCTGCTCAAAAGTATGCCTGACGCGCGTCTTC
Organism: Leuciscus leuciscus; assembly: GCF_965113295.1. Classification (NCBI taxonomy): domain Eukaryota; kingdom Metazoa; phylum Chordata; class Actinopteri; order Cypriniformes; family Leuciscidae; genus Leuciscus; species Leuciscus leuciscus. Next base: position 18,536,114 of record NC_138745.1, on the reverse strand, counting down.
CCTCAAGGTCAACCAGAACGCGCCATTAAGATATACGTCATACTCGACGATCAAAGTAACCGCTCCTTGGCACGCTCTGACCTTTTCCAGCTGTTTGGGGTCAACAGCAGCCCGTCACCATATCTGATGAGAACATGCGCCGGCACGACTGAGATGAGCGGAAGAAAAGCAGTTGGCTTTCAAATCAAAGCAGTGAATGGAGGTGTGTGCCTTGATCTACCGCCACTCATCGAGTGCAACGAGATATTGACCAACAAGGCTGAAGTCCCGACACCAGAGGTCGCCCTCGCACACCCTCACCTCAGACACATCGCTCTGCATATTCCCAAGCTGGATCCTGACGCCCAGATGATGATTCTGCTAGGGAGAGACATGATTCGTGCACACAAAGTGAGAGATCAAGTCAATGGGCCCCACAACGCACCCTTTGCCCAGCGTTTAGATTTAGGTTGGGTGATAATAGGTGAAGTGTGTCTTGACAATGCTCACAAGCCAACCGTGAACACCTTCAGAACCCACATTCTCCAGAATGGACGTCCGTCACTCCTTACTCCTTGCCACAATAGCATCTGCGTGAAAGAAAGACTGAGCTACGGCGGGGAGCACAGGTATGGCCACTCTGCACATATGACAAAGCCTAAGCCAGCTGAAGAACAGCTCGGGCTCACAGTCTTCCAGAGAACAGACAATGACAATAAGAGTGCCATGTCCTTTGAGGATGAACTGTTTTTGAGCATTATGGAAAAAGAACTCCATCAGGATAAAGAGAATAACTGGGTAGCTCCGTTGCCATTTAAGTCTCCTCGTCCTCCGCTCCCCAACAACAGAGAGCAAGCTCTGTCACGCCTCAATTCTTTGAGACGCACGTTGAACAAGAATGCTGAGATGAAGCAGCAGTTTTCCTCCTTCATGGACAAGTTGTTCGAGAACAAGCATGCAGAGAGGGCATCGCCCGTCCAAGAGAAACAGGAATGCTGGTACCTGCCCATTTTCGGGGTGTACCATCCTCAAAAGCCAGGGCAGATACGAGTCGTGTTTGACTCAAGTGCCCAACAGCATGGTGTGTCCCTCAACTCAGTGCTGCTCACAGGCCCCGACCTAAACAATTCTCTCCTGGGCGTGCTGATACGGTTTAGAAAGGACCTCATCGCAGTCACTGCTGATATCCAACAGATGTTTTATGGATTCCTGGTGCGACACGACCACAGAGACTACCTGAGATTCCTGTGGCACGAAGGCAATGACTTCTCGAAAGAGATTCAAGAATATCGCATGCGTGTGCATGTCTTTGGCAATAGCCCGTCCCCGGCGGTTGCCATCTATGGCCTGCGACGAGCTGCTCAGAGAGGTGAGCCAAGGTACGGCGCAGACACTAAGCAGTTTGTTGATAGACACTTTTACGTGGACGACGGGCTCGTATCCCTGCCCACAAAGTCAGCAGCCATCGACCTGATGAAGCGAACATGTGCATCACTCGCAGAGTCCAACTTGAAACTGCACAAAATTGCCTCAAACAGCGTCGCTGTGATGAAAGCCTTTGAGCCTGAAGAACTGGCCACAGGCATCAAAGACTTAGGCCTGGACGACGAGACCCTGCCTGTACAGAGGAGCTTAGGCCTATGCTGGGACATCAACACAGACATGTTCACCTTCAAGGTCGCCGTAGCTGACAAACCTTACACCCGGCGCGGGGTGCTGTCAGTCATTAACAGCATCTTTGACCCCCTGGGTCTGGCAGCGCCAGTGACCATCAGAGGCAGACTGTTGCTACGAGAGCTGTCCAGCGGAGTTCAGGACTGGGACACTCCTCTGCCCGATGAAAAGGTGAGCAGATGGGAAGAGTGGAAAGCCTCACTTGAGAAGCTGAGTAACCTCCATGTCCCTCGCTGCTATGTGAAGATGTCACTCTCAAAAGCCAAATACACAGAACTGTGTCTTTTCTCTGATGCCTCGAACTGGGCTATAGGGGCAGTAGCCTACTTGAGAGCTGTCACTGTAGAGGGCCATTGTGAGGTTGGATTTGTGCTAGGGAAGGCTAAGCTGTCACCACAACCAGAACCCACAATCCCACGCCTCGAGCTCTGTGGAGCTGTTCTGGCAACTGAGATGGCAGAGCTGATCTTAGACGAACTGGACTTCAAGCCAGACGCTGTTAAATTCTACTGCGACAGCAAGGTGGTCCTCGGATACACCTGTAATGACTCAAAGCGCTTCTATGTGTACGTGCACAACCGTGTGCATCGTATACGCCAGACAACATCCCCAGATCAGTGGCATTACGTCCCTTCGGAACAGAACCCAGCGGACTTAGCCACCAGATCTGTAGCAGCGTCACAGCTCATGGACACAATGTGGTTTAAAGGACCCGACTTCCTCTACAAGCCTCCAGAGATGGAGAAACGTGATCACTTTGGATTGATAGATCCTGAAGCAGATGTGGAAGTTAGACCACAGGTGACCGCTCTAGCTACCCACCTCAAACCTAAGAGTCTTACTTCTGAGAGATTCCAGCGCTTTTCCACATGGAAGTCTCTGCTGAGAGCTGTTTCCAACTTGAAACATCAGGTGCGTTCGTACAAGGCAGACACAACAGACACACCACAGCACACATGCAAAGGCTGGCATCAGTGCAGTGGGCCTCGCACTCCTGAGGAGCGCGCAGCAGCTAAGAGGCTCATACTAGAGACTGTTCAGAGAGATGCATATCCAGATGAATATGCTGCTCTTCAAGCAAACAGAGAAGTCTCTAACTCGAGTCAGCTCTTGACCCTTGACCCTTACATGAGCGACGGTCTGCTGCGGGTTGGAGGGCGTCTTAGAAATGCTTCTCTTGACTCTGAGGTAAAACACCCAATTATCCTCCCTAAGTATAGCCATGTAGCCAAGCTGCTTGTAGAACACCATCATGCTGAAGTGAAACACCAGGGGCGACAGTTCACAGAAGGGGCTATCATAGCAGCTGGACTGTGGATTGTCGGTGGCAAGAGACTGGTGAGTTCTACCCTTCATCATTGTGTGACATGCCGTAAGCTCAGAGGGAAGCTGGAAGTGCAGAAAATGGCTGACCTCCCTCCAGAGCGGCTCGACACCTCCCCACCCTTCTCATACGTAGGGCTGGACGTATTTGGACCGTGGACAGTGATGACCCGACGCACTCGAGGAGGTGCAGCGCAGAGCAAAAGGTGGGCCATTCTGTTCACGTGCATGAACACCAGGGGGGTACACATTGAAGTCATAGAGTCAATGGATGCCACAAGCTGTATTAATGCATTGCGAAGATTCTTTGCTATCAGAGGCCCGGCAAAGCAGCTCAGATCAGACAGGGGGACGAACTTCATAGCCGCCAGTGCAGAGCTGGGCATGGAGCGTCCTGAGAAAAAGCAGACCGAAATCCTGAGTTATCTCCACAGCAAAGACTGTACATGGGAGTTCAATCCGCCGCACGCCTCCCACATGTGGGAACGTATGATTGGGGTCACACGCAGAATACTAGACTCTATGCTTTTGCAAAACAAGCATACTCACCTGACGCACGAGGTCCTGTGTACCTTGATGGCAGAGATATCAGCAATTATCAACGCATGGCCGCTGATTCCCATCTCATCAGACCCCTCCTCGCCCATTCTGCTGTCCCCTGCTATGCTCTTGACCCAAAAGCCAGGCCTACATGCTCCACCTGGAGACTTCATCAGTAAAGATCTCCTGAGAGGTCAGTGGAAACAAGTGCAAGCACTGGCAAACGAGTTTTGGGGCCGTTGGAGAACTGAGTACTTAAGTACTCTCCACTCAGGACGCAAGTGGCACAGAAATCAGCGCAACCTACAAACTGGAGACATTGTGCTGCTAAAACAGACTCAAGCACCAAGGAACGAGTGGCCAATGGCTTTGGTCACATCGGCCTCTCCGAGCAGCGATGGACGAGTCCGCAAAGTTGAGGTGCAGACCGCATCTCAGGGCACTTCAAAGACTTATCTGCGGCCCATCTCAGACGTCATCCTTCTCCTTGAAAAAGACTGATCAGATGTTCACAAAAAAAAAAAAAAAGACAAGTTGAGTAGTGGCATTATGCCAGACGGGGAGTGTTCTGTCCTCAGTTTGTAAATTGTTTTTTGCTATAAGTTCAATTTCATGCTTGATAATTATTTTGTTTATTATAAGAAAAGAGTCACAGGTATTTTGTAATGTAAGAAGAGTCTTTATTTTGAAAGAGCTTTTATTTTGACATGACCTTCCTGTTTACGTATGGGCGATCCCATGAGCTTCCGGTCCTTGAGCTTGCCAGAACTGTAATGTTACCGGCACGAAGCGCGTCGGGATATTTCTGATGTTTCGCTCCCGAATCTTGGTTGTCCCACACTCGTAAGGGGGCAATGTCTGTAAGTGTCTAACTTGAGTGATGATGCATATTGTATGTTTTGTGTAGAGGTAAACTTAATGAGCACGATGTAACGTCAACTCGAGAATGTATATTAGTAGCTACGTTACGTTGTTAACGTTCGTCTTTTGCTAATTAGCTAACTCATACTCTGTTAGCGTGCTAGTTATTGTACATTTTCTATTAAGCTAACGTGACTGTTTAAAGCTGGTAAATGGTGAAAGTTATATCTTGTACTTGCGAGGCAGGTTCCTAAGTATATTTTGTATTCTGTTTATTACAGTTTTACTCGATTTTCACTTGCAACGTTGGAAAATAAAGGAGCAAGGCGCTCGCGTCCTGGCTCGTGGAAACGAGTTTGGCTTGCTGTTGAGTCTGTGTTCACGCACCTAGCTCACACACAGACAGGGACAGTACACAGTGTGAGCACATAAATCCTGAGCTTTGGCTTTACATCGCATGCGATCTACTCGTTCAGTGTGAGTAGGTTCCTTGCTGAAATCGCACAGACATCGCACAGTGTATGCCCGCCTTAACTGACGACAAGGACTTGACAGAGCAGCCATCAAGTGTTAGACAGTATTCTAGGTTATTATGTGAAGACGTTTTTTGTCCAATAATTAGAATCTCTGTTTTTTCAGAATCAAGCAGTAGGAAATTGCTAGTCATCCAGATTTTTATATCAGCTTTGCATTCCGTTAATTTTGTGAATTGGTAAGTTTCGTCAGGGTGTGAAGAAATATAGAGCTGCGTATCATCAGCATAACAGTGAAAACTAATGCCATGTTTCCTAATTATATTTCCCAATGGTAGCATGTACAGAGTGAACAGCAACGGTCCTAGTACTGAGCCTTGTGGTACACCATACTGAACTTTTGATCGATAAGACATCTCTTCATTTACTGCTACAAACTGATAACGGTATGATATAAGTATGATTTAAACCATGCTAATGCAATTCCACTAATGCCAACATAATTTTCGAGTCTATCTAAAAGAATGTTGTGGTCGATAGTGTCATACAGCACTAAGATCGAGTAACACTAATAGAGAGATACAACCACGATCGGATGATAAGAGCAAATCATTTGTGACTGTCTTAAATACTATGGTACGGTCTAAATCCTGATTGAAAATCCTTGCAGATATCATTTCTTTCTAAAAAAGGAACATAGTTGTGAAGATACTGCCTTTTCTAGTATCTTTGACAGAAAAGGTAGATTCAAGATCGGCCTGTAATTGACTAATTCTATAGGATCAAGTTGCGTTTTTTTTAACAAGCGGTTTAATCATAGACAGCTTAAATGTTTTTGGTACGTATCCTAATGACAAGATGAATTAATGATATTAAGAAGAGGATCTATGACCTCTGGAAGCATCTCTTTCAGTAGCTAAGTTGGTATAGGGTCTAACATACATGTTGTCGATTTAGATGATTTAACGAATTTTGAAAATTCTTTCTCTCCTATAGCAATGAATGAATCATTTTTCCTTAGGGAGACTACAAGGCACTGCCTGATGCGATACTGTAGTAGACGGTTGCATATTTATCATTTTCTCCATGATATTATCAATCTTATAAGTGAAGAAGTTCATAAAGTCATTACTGCTGTGCTGCTTGGAAACGTTTGGGCTTGAAGCTTTTTTTTCCGTTAGTTTAGCCACTGTTTCAAATAAATACCTAGGGTTTTGTTTATTTTCTTCTAATAGGGTTGAAAAATAAGCAGATCTAGCAGCTTTTAAGGCCTCTCTGTATGCAATCGTGCTCTCTTTCCATGAAATGCGAAATACCTCTAGTTTTGTTTTCTTCCAGTTGCATTCCATTTTTTTGGCTGTTCTCTTAAGGGCCTGAGTGTGCTCGTTGTACCACGGCATTGGACTATTTTTGTTAACCTTCTTTAAGCGCAAAGGAGAAACTGCGTCAAAAGTTCTGGAAAAGAGAGAGTTAAAAGTTAAAGTTAAAAGATTACTAATAAAGCAAACGTTAGTGGCAGAAGTGATAGGTCTAACATATTTGTAACACGGAGTCGGCTTTGCAGCCTTGGCAAAATTTAGTTTACACGAGACTAGATAATGATCTGAGACGTCATCGCTCTGCTGCAGAATTTCAACGGCATCAACATTGATTCCAAGTGATAGTATTAGATCTAGAGTATGATTACTAGAGTAATCAATTGTTTTTTATTTGTTGAACATCAATAAAAAAAATCACCCTAAGGTGGGTTTGGAAGTTTTTTGTATTTCCTAATTCGGGGAACAGACACAGTCTCTATATGATGATATCTAGGTGAAAGAGTCTCTATGTGATGGGGTTTATCTGACCGCAGTGACATGAGACAACAAGCAGATGGTCGGTTTAGCCAGTCTGTCTGCTTCCTGACCTGAGCGCCAATTCCTTTTTGAGCTCTAAGACTATGTGCCATATTATTAGAGAGAAGAGCAGCACCATCCCAGGAGGGATGAATACCATCTCTTTTCAACAGGTCAGGTCTGCCCGAAAAACTTTTCCAATTGTCTATGAATCCTATATTATTTTACGGACACCACTTAGACAGCCAGCCATTGAGTGAGGACAGTCTACTAAGTATCTCATCACTCCAGCGAACAGGAAGGGGGCCAGAGCAAATTACAGTGCCTGGCATCATACTTGCGAGTTCACACACCTCTTTAACGTTAATTTTAGTGATCTCTGACTGGTGGAGTCGAACATCATTAGTGCCGACGTGAATAATATTCTTAGAGAATTTACGATTAGCTTTAGCCAGCACTTTTAAATTTGCTTTGATGTTAGGCGCTCTGTCTCCCGGCAAACATGTGACTATGGTGGCTGGTGTCTCTATTTTCAAGTTCCGTGTAATAGAATCGCCAATAACTAGGGCACATTCAACAGGATTCACAGTGGGTGTTTCACTGAGTGGGGAGAACCTGCTTGATGTTGTAATCGGAACGGAAGAGCTGTGTTTTGTCCCGCGACAACAGCGTCTCACCGTCACCCAATTGCCCTGCTGCCCAGGCTCTAAAGCCGGAACTGAACAATGTACAGAGTTCACTAAGTTAGTCGCATCTAAAGCAGTATCTGCACTCTTACAATTAACCTCGATTAAAGTTTGGATGTGTGTCTCTAGTTCTGAAATCTTCTTCTTCAGCCTGACTATCTCCCTGCATTTATCACATGTAAATCCTATGCTGACAGAGAAGGCTATGTTATACATGTTACATGAAGTGCAAGTGACAATAAGAGGAGATGACGACATGACTCACCGTGTTTGTTGACTGATCCTACTCACCACAGTTTGTTTGATGAACTCGTAAAAGGCGCGAGAGAAAAAAATTAAAATAAATAAAGAGCGCACGGATGGCACACTAACAGCCTAGCTAATTACTAGCGTGTTGTGCTACCAATAACGATTTAGATTGAAGCTAGCGATGTCAGGTTAATGTGTGATGTTGAGTAAGTTATATTTAGCAGTATAAACAACAAGGAATGATAGTAAATAATGATTCAAAACAGAAAGATATACGAAGCTTACAGACGCAAACCAACTCAACAGCAGCAGCAGCAAGGCCAAATGTCTTTCTTACTGTACAGTACTACTAAGAGCCAGTAGTCAGAATCTAAATCGTAAAATAAACTTTGTTGCAAGCAGAAAATCAGAACCACATATGTATTGTGCATAAGTTCTATTAACTAAATTACAAACATAACTAATCTAAACACACATACACACAAATATGGTAAGTGACAGTATGAAACCGGAAGCAGGAAATGGAACTATGGAAAAGATCCATCTAACTATGAGAAGAACCATCAGCTTATTATTTTCAGAGCACCTCATTAAATGTATACTTGCATGGCCTTTGCAGTGAAAGCATTTCGTGAAGTTCCTGAAGAAGGATTTTGATGGTTCCATGAGTTTGAGAAATGGTGATGAACTTGCATGGTTTGTTTGACTCTGTTCCCATGGTTGGAGTGCAGATTGTGGCCTGCGGCCCTGGGACGCAGAGCAACCAGGAGAAGGGAGGTTGATTCTGTTGTGGTTGAGAGAGTCCTCTCTCTCCTGAATAAGCACATGGCTGGTTGTGGTTCAAGGCCTGCTGCCCTGTGGCCTGGCGAGGCCACGCGGGACAGCAACCCGAACGTACCGATAAGAACCAAGAGAGGGAAAGGCTTGTGTAACGCAATTTAAAGCCTGAGAAAGGTCCCACCTCTCAGGGTTGGCTCGACCAATAAGAAAGGTGGAATTTCCAAGTGGGAAATTCCTCTGTTGGGAGGATTTATGACTCCGTCTCAAGTGTGGTTAGACATAGGCCTTGCCGTTTGTGTCCATTTATACTCAGATAAATTTAACAAACACACATTGCATTCTATGATGAGGCAATGTACTCTAAAGTGTGAGTCATTAAATGAGGATGAATTAGATAGGAGACACGATATAGGTGGGGTTACATTAACTAGTAGTTCTTTCATAAAGCATGCATAAATTTAGGCAGCAGCCATATCACCCTGTAGCCCAGGACTGGTTGCCCACTGAAGCTAAGCAGGGTTGAGCCTGGTTAGTATCTGGATGGGAGACCTCCTGAGAAAACTAGGTTTCAAGTTTCAAGTTTGTATTTATTTATATAGCACATTTAAAAACAGCAAACAGGGCTGACCAAAGTGCTGAACAATACACAAGATACAGAACAAGGACATAACCACACATTCATAACAAAAGCTCACAATGAATTAAAAGCTAAAGAAAAAAAGTAGGTTTTAAGAGAGGATTTAAAAACAGTTAGAGATTGAGCCGCTCTGATGTAAACCGGAAGGCTGTTCCACAGCCTAGGGCCAGCAATCGCAAAGGCTCTGTTTCCTCTATTCTTCAACCGTGATCTGGGGACAGACAAAAGTCTCTGATCACCAGACCTCAGGTTTCGTGTGGGATTGTGTGGACAGAGAAGCTCGGACAAATGGCTCGGTGCCAGATTATTTACGGATTTAAAAACAAAGAGAAGAATTTTAAACTCAATTCTAAAATGCACAGGTAGCCAGTACAGTGATTTTAAGATAGGTGAAACATGATCAAATTTACGTTTTCTTTTGAGGAACTTTGCAGCAGCATTCTGTACTAACTGAAGATGAGCAATAGAGTGTTTGGGAATGCCATAGTAGAGGGAGTTGCAATAATCCAACCGCGGTGTAATGAGCGCATGGACAGCAATCTCTAAAGTTTTCTCAGAAAGAGAGGATTTGATCTTAGAGAGAAGACGTAGCTGGAAAAAAACAAGAACTAATCACCGCATTTATTTGTTTTTCAAATTTGAGGTTCTGATCCCAGAGAACACCTAAGTTCTTAATGCAAGATGAAATTGGAGAAAGGTAATCCAGATCAATGTTACTGCTATTAAAGTTGTCATGGGGGCCAAAGACTATAACCTCGGTTTTGCATTCAGAAATAAAATTTTTTGAGAAAACCACATTTTTACTTCTTCTAGGCATGCAAAAAGAGATTTCAGAGCAGTATCTTTGTTGCGTTTCAGAGGCAAATAAATGTGTGTATCATCTGCATAGCAGTGAAATGATACACCATGCTTTCTGAAAATGGAGCCCAGAGGAAGGAAATACAGGGAAAAAAGAATGGGTGCGAGAATAGACCCCTGCGGCACTCCACAGGAGAGTTGGGCTGGCGAGGAAGAAAAATTACCAAGTTTTACAGAAAAACTTGTTTGTTAGATAAGATCTAAACCAACTGAGGACAGTTCCCTGGATGCCCACAAAATATTCTAGTCGGGATAAGACTCAACTGTATCAAAAGCCGAGGTTAAGTCTAACAGTATTAGGATCACAGAGTCACCAGCGTCAGTCGCTAACAGTATATCATTAGAAACCCTTAATAAAGCAGACTCGGTGCTGTGCAGAGGCTTAAAACCAGACTGGAAAGTTTCAAGAATTTGATTTGAGCTAAGAAAAGACTGGAGTTGATTGAGAACCGTTTTCTCCAATGCTTTTGTAATAAAAGGAAGTGTTGAGATCGGTCGAAAATTATTAAAATCCCTATCATCAAGTGAAGGTTTCTTGAGAAGAGGTGTAGCAGTAGCTTGTTTTAGTATATCAGGGATAGTCCCTGTGCTCAAGCATTTATTCAGAAAAGACACCAAACATGTTCCAATCAAAAATTAGTTTCAAACTACGGGGAGAAAGAACATCAAGAGAACAGAAGGAAGGTTTCAAATGATCAACAATTTCTCTGAGAGACAGAAGGGAAACTGGGTAAAAGACGCTCCATATGGCTAAAGAACAACCCAGTTCAGGTGAGACAATAGCAGATGGTTGTAACTGAGATCTTAGAGAGATGATCTTCTCACAGAAAAACCTTGAGAAACCTTCACATAATGATACTGAGGGATTTGAAATCACATTTACAGGAGGATTTAGAGCAGAATTTAACACAGAAAATAAGGCTTTTGAAGTATGATGGTTTTTAAAAAATTTAATTAGAAAAATACTTAGACTTAGCAGATATCATAGCTTTCTGAAAAGCACTGAGGGAGTTTTTCAGCATTTCATATGAAATTTGTAGCTTATGGCTTTTCCATTTACGTTCTGCTCTGCAGATGGTATCATTGAGCCATGGTTCAGTCTTAGGTTTTGACTTCTTAGCTTTTAAAGGAGCAGTGGTATGCGGAGCATACAGTATTAAACAGACTAAGATGTTCTTCAGCATCCAAGATTGTAGACGGAACAGAACAACAGTAGCTACTAAAACTGTTTTTTAAAATCACCGCTAGACCACCCCCGCGGCCAGAAGAGCGGGGAGAGTTAAAGAATGTGCAGCCTGACGGAATCAACTCAGCAAAAGGACTCAAATCACCAACCTTCGTCCAAGTTTCTGTGATGCACATAAAATCCAATGCGTGGGTAGTAAAAAAGTAATTTAAAATGAACGTCTTATTGACTAGCGACCAAGCATTAATCAGAGCTATCCTGGAAGGTGATACCGAGTCAGAGATCGCGGGAGAGAAGACTCTATTCAAAGAGCGAAGATTCTGTGGATTAGCTCCACCGCGGCGAACACGGATCGGAGGGTAGCAGGGGATCGTCGAATGAGAGTCCTGGAGAATGGCCCGAAGCCAGCGAACAGGTGGATCGAGCAAACGCCAACCAGCACATCGGCCAACGCCTAGATTCCACATCATCATGGAGACGAAGCTGGACGTCATTGTAGCGTCATTTTCAGTTTGACAGCAACCCCTCCGCGCTTTCCACGTCTCCTGCAGCGCTTTCTGCTGGGAACACCATGAGGCCAACTGCGCCGATACTCTGGAATATCCCAGGTAGTGTTTGGAGAGCAGGATTGTGATCCAGCCACAGAGCTTTTTAAATCTGGGTTATTTGTGGCCACAAAAGAGTCTGGAATATCCAGAAGTAACTGGCGATCATAAACCAGAAGCGAGTAGCAGTTTGATTGCAGATAAAAACACAAAAATAGCACAAAGTAGCAGAGACATCAGACAGCATGCCACATACACTGGCGCCATCTTTCCTGACTCCTGAGGCACCTTAGGACCTTCAAGGTTGCTGCTGGAAGAGGTGTAAGTGAGGCCAGTAGGGGGTGCTCACCCTGTGGTCTGAGTGGGTCCTAACGCCCCAGTATAGTGACGGGGACACTATACTGTCAAAGCATCGTCCTTCGGATGAGACGTTAAACAGAGATCCTGACTCTCTGTGGTCATCAAAAATCCCAGGATGTCCTTTGGAAAATGAGTAGGGGTGTAATCCAGGCATCCTGGGTAAACTTGCCCACTGGCATCCTAATCATCCTCATATATACTGATTGACTTCATTACTCTGTCTCCTCTCCACCAGTAAGCTGGTGTGTGGTGGGCGTTATCTGCCGTCTGTAACTAAATGAACTGTAACTCAGTGAATACTTGCCACACATACGTGAGAGATATGTTTTTTAGAAAGCTTGAGTGTCTATTTTTAAATTATGTAAATCATATCAAAAACAAACATTCTCTAGGTACTCTAAGTATTCAATATGAAAGCAACGAGATGTACAGTTTCTCAAGCGCATGCTCATTACCTCTAATGTGACCACTCCCACGCACGCACGAGCAATTCACATGCAAATATGAAATCGACGGAAACATGTTGAAATATGTGATGCGATCTTGGAAAACCCGTCAGATCTCGCGCTGGTACATTTTCAGTAAGGTCTAAAAACAGGTCGAATGTCAATATTTTTGTCAAAATTGGATTTTCATAAAATTATTATTCTATAACATCTTGTCTATCATCTCTGAATATATCTTGCCAAAAGTCACTAGTTTAGTGCAGAAAAATAGCGATTTATAGTGGCAAGCTGAAAAGAAACCCACAGCTCTCCTTCTCTTAACACTACAAAGACAGTTCACCTATCAAAATAAACCACATAACATCTAGAATAAAGGTATATCAATGCGCATTTCCCGCCAGTCCAGTGTAAACTACAACAGCACGCAAGGTTTTTTTAAATTGGTTTTTTTATCCAACGTCATCGTGAGATGCGGAGAGGAGCACAAGGGAACAACGGAGTCTGAAGTAGCTGCTCGCTTAAAAGATCTTGCTCACCTCTCAATCGTCCAATTTCAAACAGTTTTCACAGAATGAATTTTGAGTTTGTAAGCTTTTGAATGATACCTAATCTATGATGATTACTAAAATATGTGATATGAAAAAAAGGCAATAAAAAAAGAGCACCAATCGTCCCGATAACAGGCGTGACAGTTAATTAAACCTGTTTTTCTCAAAATTCCGTTCCTGAAAATCATAGCGATTAGCCGACTTCAGATAACTTGTTACCGACAAACAATGAAGGAAATAAAAACAGATTTGGAAAGGCCCTGAAACCAGCTTTAATTTGGATATAAAATATTAATAAATAAAATTTCACCATGTGATGGGTTCCCTTTCGAGAGGTCTCTCGTATTGCGTAAGGCTAGCTTATGCTATGGGAAAACTCCTTTTCTCGAGAATATTGAAGCAAAATCTTTAAAACGCAGTGCAGCTGCACAGCAGACACAGATGAGCATCAACACGGTCATTGGCTGTGCTGCGGCAACTGCACAAACCTATGGCGAGGCGGCTAAGACGCGTGAACCAATCAGAGCACTTCCCGCCCTGACACGTCAGAGCCCGCCAAAATGGGTGCGGCTTTTGCCTATAAATAACCCCTTTCTAGCCTAGGAAACCCAGATTTTATCTCCTTCAGCGAACTCACCACTTCGCTGATCTCCGGATGAGAAGCCTTCTCATCGCCATCGAAAAGCCTTCAGTGGGACAAGCCACCTGCCTTGCAGTTCTGAGGACGCCGGCATCCGTTTTCCTGGACCACGCGGAAGCTGCACTCGCTAAGGGCGGCTCCCCTGACTGCGACTGGATGACGACATAGCCTTTCAACGGAACGAGCGGTCTGCGAATGATGCCGCTCGTCCCTTCGCGCCCGCGGCTAGCTCTCTCTACGTTCGGATAACTACCCGGCCCTCGCGCCCCATTTCGCGCGTCATGCAGTTTCACAACCCTCGCTAAACTGGGTCACTCACATCGGCGAAAGGAGGAAAGAGTGTTTGAGTCCTGCCGAGGCCGGACCAACCTCTATTTCTCACACATTTCCCAGTCCCCTCTTCAGTTAAGGCAGCTGGAAATGTCAATATTGCAGCAAACAAGCCTGTTATAAAACATGCTCACCTGCAAACAAACAGAGGAGACAAAACAAACTTTCTACAGAGGACACAAAACATGCAGCTCTCTTCTCTGCTTGCACTAACTGTCTTACATCATTCCCTCCCTGTGGATCATTGGTGGAATCCTAAGGCTTTTGCGCCAGAGACCTGTGTTTGAATCCCGGCTCTGGCAGCAGGTGAAAATTATGCTGTTCTTCACTGTGCTCGCGGCCAGCTTCCTTACGTACAGAAAGCGACCCTGCCCCTCAAGCCCTCCTGTTCACATCGCCGGGGTTCGAGCATTATTGAGCGTTCAAAAACAGGTGAGCCCACGCTGACCCCGCCCCCGCGTGACTCACATTTTACAGAGAGAGACTTTTTTTCTCCTGTGCTTATGCACCAAATGGACGAGCCCACGCCGCCCCCGGCTCAACTTTGACCCCGCCCCCCATCTAAGCCCAGCATAGGTGCGATTGGACAATGAATGGCCAGCTTAGTCATGTTAAAGAGCCATCTCTGGCTTCCTACACGAGGGGTAGTGAACACAATCCTCTCTAGCTCAAGCTGGAGGTATTTCAATTTCGGGTTGAGTCCACTGTAAAACATATGCCTGTATTTAAAACATAAGCATTAAATGACAGTACAACTGCAGAGAATTACTGGTCCCACTCGTCATCACTATGAAAGAGAACCTTAGCTAACTGATCCTTCAAAGTTCTAGGATCCGTTAACACGAGGGTGGTAAGGCGTAGTTCTCTTCTTTTGAATATTTAATCTCTTACAGATATCCTGCAAAATCTCTGACTCATACTGATGTCCCTGATCAGAGACTAATTCCTCAGGAACACCATATTCAGGTATGTACTGTTCACACAGGTTCAACAACCATGCCACTGTACAGGCTTTTTGATCCACCATAGGAAATGTGTTGACATATTTAGGAAAATGATCTTGCACTACCAACACATACCTATTACCCCTGGACGTGACAGGGAGTTCTGTGATATCAGTACATACCAACTGAAAAGGTCTCACAGCCCTAATAGACTGGAGTAGTGCCCTTCGCTGAGGAACAGACTTTTTCCGTGACTCACAAGCTTCATACGATTCACAATGCTGTTCAATGACGGTTCTCATTCCAGCTCTCTTTTTTTCTTATCAGTGCAAAAGAGACTCCAAAGACTCTGTTGATTTTGATCTTACATATAAGTGTTATATCCTGTTAATCATTCAATCCTGTTAAGTGTCTATTTTTTTGTGTATACTGATACTCACAATAAAAACAAAGTGTTGTGCTTTTTGCCAAATAAAGAAAAATAAACATGATGCGAGTTCTGCCTTCTCTCTGTCAGTGAAGTCCATTCTGAAACACATCTGAAAATGAACTGTAACAGAGAATACTCATACCACTTTTCCACCAAGGCAGTGCTGGTGCCGGTTCGGAGCCGATGCCTACTCGCGAACCAGTTCTTTGTGTTTCGACAGCCAAAGAACCGGTTCTCAGCCAGGAAAATTGGTTCCAAACCAACTCTTTGTAATCCAGACGAGCAGCACAAATGTGTTCTAAACGTCTTCTTCTGACCCCAATTTAGGATCGCAAAGCCAGGAGAAACATTTGCAGAAAGACGATGTAGTCCGCCATTGAAATTGTTATGCTTGAAGTTGGCGCAAGTGTTTCTGGGAAAGCTAAGACGTATGACAACGTACACAGTGACCTAACGACGTCGTTCGCTGGGCTCTGTAGTCAGTGGAAAAACAAACAAGTTCTGAGAAGGTTCGCAAGTTGAACCAACTTTGAACCAGCACCAGTTCCGAACCAGGAACTGGTATAAGTTTATATATATATCACAGCCGCGTACCGCACTAGACATTATTATTATTAATGGAAGGAAATGTAGGCGTGTTATCCAAGCATTAATGGCACGGAAAGACCCTTATACTGTGAGCGGCACATATGAGGTGTTTCTGGGTTTTTCTCACTCATTTCTGCTCCGAGGTCTTGATTGTGGCATTTATTTGAGGTTTAGAATCCAGTATTTCTGTCATTCTTCTCAAGAACTCTCTCTCGTATTCTGTCCAAACACTCCGCGCCTTCTAAATCAGGTGACTGTAAATGCGCAAAAACTGTTTCCATTGCAGTTTTGCAAAATATTCCTTTTTCGAATTGCCTGAAAAACCACCTCATGCAAGCGCAAAAACTTTTTTGCGATAAATGGGAGTTTTTGCGAAATTGACGTGTTTCCATTAAGCGTATTTTCCAATTCGCAATTTAAATTTGCGCAATTTGAAGGGTAATGGAAACGCGGCTAGTCATACAGGCACACAGGCGAAAAGCTTGAATTCTCTTCTTTTAAATTAGTAATTTATATAAAAAACATATATTCTCAGTTTATGTAATCTGTATGAAAAGAGAGAGATGTCAGTCGTTCTCATTTCAGCTCATTATAGCTCATTAAGTGCTAATGTGAACACGCCCACGGAGAGCGAGCGCTATTCAAACGCAAATGATCTGAGGCAATCCATTAAAAATGTGTCAACGCTCACATCAGCTCGATAAAACACATCATGTTTATTCAGACTCGTGTACTTTAGGTCGTCTTGTGACGCTGTGAGGAATAATACTATCGTAATAATAATCCTGGGAAATTTACCTCAGAAGTGCTGGTTAGTTTCACTTCGAGGAGCAACGGATCCAGCTGAGGATTGTGAATAGTAAGTTCTTTATTCTTAAGTGCTTTGTTCTAATCGCGATATGCAATAGTGTCTGTAAACCGCAAAAAGATTGTTTAAATATGAATCGCGTGTGTGTGTGTGTGAATGAATGAACTGCACAGATGCGCGCTGTCATTTACTACAGAACAGCTTGCATCTGTGCTGTATAAGCAACGTATTAAACTGCAAATTAACATTTATATGCTAATATATCATAAAAACGATGTTATAGACGAAATATGAATGTTTAGACAAGATTTTGTTGATTAGTTTTGGATAGATTATAAAGTTTTTACTGTAAAAAAGTCTACCGAAAAAATAAGCTTTTGTTCGCCAATTTCTGCTCATATGTTAAATATATAGTATATATGTGTATATATATATATGTGATGTTTTGTCAAAAATAAAGTAGGTATATTGAATTATCAACTAAGATGTTATTATAGTGTTTGTTCCAATATTCAAACTAATGAATCCTTAAAGGGTTAGTTCACCCAAAAATGAAAATTCTGTCAGTAATTACTCACCCTCATGTTGTTCCAACCGCGTAAGACCTTCGTTCATCTTCGGAACACAAATTAAGATATTTTTGATGAAATCTGAGAGCTGATCCACTTCTCCGTAGGCTGCTAGGTGGCCCAAACTTGCTGGCCCAGAAAAGTTATTAAAGAGATCGTTAATATAGTCCAAGTGACTACAGTGGCTCAATCTTAAGTATATCAAGCGACGAGAATACTTTTTGTGCGCAAAAACAAACAAAAATAACGACTTTATTCCACTATTCATTTCCTTTTCTCTGGGCCACTAGTTTGTTCGCGTAGTGTTTTTGCGCTGCGCGTCACACACATGACCAGCGTCGGCCAATAGTGAGCCTACGTGGTGACGTGTAACACAGACGCGCTGCGCAAAAACACTTACGAGGCCCAGAGAGAAGGAAATGAATAGTGGAATAAAGTCGTTATTTTTGTTTGTTTTTGCGCACAAAAATTATTCTCGTCGCTTGATATACTTAAGATTGAGCCACTGTAGTCACTTGGACTATATTAACGATCTCTTTAATAACTTTTCTGGGCTAGCAAGTTTGGGCCACCTAGCAGCCTACGGAGAAGTGATCAGCTCTCAGATTTCATCAAAAAGATCTTAATTTGTGTTCCGAAGATGAACGAAGGTCTTACGCGGTTGGAACAACATGAGGGTGAGTAATTACTGACAGAATTTTCATTTTTGGGTGAACTAACCCTTTAACTTTGAAATACGTATGATAAAATGTATACTTTTTACAAAGAAAGATTACACTTGAACTATTGTTAAAATTGTAATTGTTGTTGATTTGCATGTGAAAACTTTTTAATAAAATAGCAAAAAATATATTTACAAGGTAAGCAACATCTTAATAGGTCAATATAAGCCTTCTCATTAAATTATTTATTATTATTTTTTATTAATGACACATTTGAGGAGAGGATATATTTCAAAACTTTCTGAAAATACAGTATGACAATTAACTGCATAGTTACTAGAAATGTTTACCATGGATATTATACAATTTGCATGCATACAAAATAAGTCCTCACATTCTTTACTTGTGGTACTCTCAGTAATACACCTGAATGAAAGGCTCATTATGCAGCTCATTATGCGGGTCATTGTCTTCTCAGGTGTGAATCAGAGCATTATTCATGATCATTCACGCCCCCACGCATATTGCCTTTCTAAACATAACATGTCTTACAAAGTTTAAATCAATGTATTGTTTTATGTGAATGATTAGGCAGGATGATTTTCAGATCATTTTGAAGCAAAAACTCTAGGCGACAACATCCTTTAGTCAAAAGTCTTGTGGACACATTTAGTTTTTGTTTTTTGGCCTTATTTCAGAAACTTTCATTTTTAGTTTTTTCAATAACCATGCATAAACATTATTCTCTCAAAAATACAAACATGTACATACCAGTGATGCGCGGGTTGATCCGAAATGAGCGGGTGCCTGCGGTCACCCGCAGTTACCCGCGGTTACGAGTCATCCAAAAATATTTTTAATGATATTCGGGTCGCGGTCGGTCGGGTCGTTTGAAATAAAGATGCCAATTAAACCTTTGTAATTTATATAGTACTAGAGAGCATATGAGCGGAGTGGAGCGGTGAGAATCTCCGCTCATCGCTCACGGAACTGTCCACCCCTCCGCTCCCCCGCTCAAACATCAGGCCGCTCCGCTCATTATCGCTCAGCGCTCAACGCAGTTTGCTCCGCGCTCCACCAAAATCGCCCCCCGCTCGCTCCAAAAAAGGAAAAAAAATCTACATGTATATCACTGTTAGCTTAGACCACAGCCTTACCTCCTAAAGAACTAATGAGCAACAACAACATTTTTCAAATAGAAATGTTTTATTTCAAATTAGGCCTAGGCTATAAGGAAGCCTACACAAAGTCCTGTAAAATTTAACGAATAAATGGGCCTAATAATATAAATAACAATTATATAAACAAAAATATAGCCTACATACATTTCTTTTAAATAAATTTACTATTAGGCCAGAATTTTGATAAGTTAACTTTTGCGCAACGCGCACGATTAAAATTTAAATGGGCTTATATCCATTGTACACATAAACTGCTGTAAAATAAAACGAATAAATGGGCCTAATAATATAAATAAAATTTATATAAACAAAAATATAAAAAAATATACATAAACGTTTTAAAAGTTGGCTAAATTAACTATTAGGCCAACATTCTTATAACTGAACTTTTGCGCAGCGCGCAGGATTAAAATTGAAATGGGCTTGTATCAATTGTTTGAATATTACGCTATATTTAATTTACACTTTGTTACAAGTTATACCGTAGGCCATTCAATTTGCTAACCTTTTGCTTTCTTCCCAGCGTGTTCAGATAGCACACTGCATGTTTTCGAGAGATGTGTCTTTTTAGATTCCAAAATGAATCTTTACTGACTGAAACGATGTCTCCACATTCGTTTTCTTCTACCACATTATAGTTAGTTTTATATTATAGTGTAGCCTACCTGTATGACTTCTTATTTTCCTTTTTGAAGTAGCCTACTTTTTGAACTCCATTATTGAGCCGAGTTTTGACTGAAAATAGAATCCATCTTGCAGTCATCAACTGAGTCAGGCTGAGCATGCTTCAGAATCGTGGTGTGCGCGGAGCGAAATTGGAGCGGGAAATAGGGCGACGCTCCATCCTTTTAAAAATGCCGCTCTGCGCTCTGTCCAAGATCCGCCCGCTCGCTCCCGCTCCACTCCGCTCACATGCAATTTTCTATGAAATACATAGGCCTGCTACACTTTATTGGCTGAATAACTGGCGCGAAGGCACGAGCTCAGTCTGCAGGTAGAGATGGAGGCGGCAAGAGAAAAGGTGAAGACTGGGGAGTGGAAGCTCCGCAAATACAAAAAACAGAAAGAGCAAAATGTGGGAGACTTTTGCCGAAATAATGAAAGATGATGACCAAAGTGCTGGCTTTGTCATGTGTACTTCTTGCTATGCATTTACTACTTTTAAAAAATGCGGGTCAGGAAGCGGGTCGGGTACAATATTTTCTTCTTTTTTTTTTTGCGGTCCGAGTTGCGGGCGGGTTAGTTGAAAACGTCGGTCGGGTGCAGGTTGTTTATACATTGACCCGCGCATCACTGGTACATACATGTTGCTCACATATTATGGTAGCCCTGTTTGTGCTAAATAGAGTGTAATTACACCTTTGCCATTAATATGTTTATAAGCAACTGAAAAAAGCACAAATGACAGGGCATGTCAAAACATCTCAAGGACCACAAAAACACCTTATACCCCAGAGGGTTAATGAGAACATCAGGAATGACCACCTGATAAGTTTGAGGTTTACCTGGAGCCCTATAGGCCGTACGACACAGCACTCCACCCTTCAACACCATACGTGGAACTTGCCACCAAAGCGGTCTCAATTTCCCTTTTACCTGCCTAAGATTAGGTCTAGTGTTGTCACGGTACCAACATTTCAGTATTCAGTACCAATACCAGTGAAAATCCACGGTTCTAGGTAACAATTTCGGTACCAAAGCTTAATTTAGATTAAATTTACATATATTAAAGTGTATATCGTGTTTTATTTGACTTGACTGTATTTTATTTAATCCAAAACTGCGTTCATATTTAATTTTAAAAGAGCTTTTTAAACCTGCTAAGATTTATCCAGCCAAAAATAAGCCTAGAACTGCTTTTCTGACGGACTGATATTAATGACATAAATAGGGATGCACCGATACTGATACCAGTATTTGGGTGTCGGTCTGATACTGTGCTCGTAAAACTACCCCGATACAACCGCACCTGATACCACTTTAGGGGCCGTTCACATATCAAATTTTTTGTGCGTGCAAAATCTTTATTTCAAATGTAGGCTATGCCGCGGCGAGATGAAAACGTCTCAACTTCTCATCTCAACAGGTCAAATGCGCACCGCTATTATTATGGGCGTGCATGCCACGCGCCTACATTTGAAATAACGAATTTGCACGCGCAAAGAATGCGCTATGTGAACGGCCCCTTATAGCAACCCTAATCCAAAATACCTAATCCAATACCCGCCGAAGAGAAAGTTCACTCATGCGCCGTGCACGTCGTCCAAACCCGCTGCCACCAGAAATGTAAGAGGGGCTGTGGAACATAAGAGGAAGCTCCAATCTCTTGTAAATTGGTTCAACGTATTGATGCAGGCATACATGGAAATAAGGGACTTTACTGACTTCTTTTATTTATCAGAGCTCATCTCGTGAGACACACACTGCCGTCATCCTAGCTTCACCCGCGCACACACTTTTCTGCGCATGTCCCTTTCTTTACACATAACAATACTGCGCATGTCAACACGCCAATTCCCCATACGTATTCATAACGTCACCATTGCATCACCCATGAACAGCAAATCAAATTACCCAATTTACATACAAAATAATCACAAAATAAAATCTCACAATAATATAAGACACAGCATGATATAAGAGTAGGCTAGTATGAGTGTTTACACTAACATGATGAATATTATAATGTTTAGACCCGTGTTTACTGTTAAATACTTTGTTTGTGGATATCTGTTTAAACGTAGATGTTTATAATGTAGTAACAATAATGTAAAGCATTGTAAGTTTGGGTTACTCGCACTGTGCATTTGAAAGCAAAATGCGCCAAACACAAGGGGGTAAGCCACCACCCGAAAAGCGTAGCTTCCATGGGGGCAGCCATTGGCTAGCAAGCCATCACCTGCTGTTAGCATTCCATTGACTCCCATTCATTTTGGCGTCACTTTGACAGCGACTAACTTCACATCTGAGGTGTTTAACCCCCTGAAGTTGGCTATCACGCCGGCGCGTTAGGCTCGCTTTTTTTCTTATCAGTGCAAGAGAGACTCAAAATACTCTGTTGACTTTGATCTTACAAACAGGTTTCATACATCAATCGATCCTGTTAAGTGTGCATTTTTTTTGTGTATACTCACAATAAAAACAAAGTGTTGTGCTTTTTGCCAAATAAAGAAAAATAAACATGATACGAGCTCTGCCTACTCTCTGTCAGTGTAGTCCATTCTGAAACGCGTCCGAAAATGAACTATAATCAGCGAATACTCAGTCAAACAGGCCAGACACACAGGCATGAAGCTTGAATTCTCTTCTTTTAAATGAAGTAATTTTTATAAAAAAAACAAATATTCTCAGTTTATGTAATATGTATGAAAAGAGAGAGATGTCAGTCAATTTCATCTCATTAAGTTTTAGATCGCGCGCTATTCAAACGCAAATGATCTGAGGCGATCCCATACAAACCTGTGAAACGCCCACATCAGCTGGATAACACACCGCGAGTTCACTTTCAGACTCATGTACTTTACGACGCTGTGAGGAATAATACTATCTTAATAATAATCCTGGAAAATTTACCTCAGAAGTGCTGGAAGTTTCATTTCGAGGATCAACGGATCCAGCTGAGGAATAGGTCAGTTCAATATTTGCTTTGTTCTAATCGCAATAGTGTCTGTACACGCAAAAAGACTGTTTAAATATGAATCGCATTTCTGTGTGTGAATGAATGAACGCACAGATGCGCGCTGTTGTGTAGCTACAGCTGACAAAAATACTG
Source organism: Leuciscus leuciscus (assembly GCF_965113295.1). Classification (NCBI taxonomy): domain Eukaryota; kingdom Metazoa; phylum Chordata; class Actinopteri; order Cypriniformes; family Leuciscidae; genus Leuciscus; species Leuciscus leuciscus. The sequence goes on along the minus strand of NC_138745.1, from coordinate 18,513,210 downwards.
TTTAAATATGAATCGCGTTTTTGTGTGTGAATGAATGAACAGCTTTTACCAAACTCTATTGCTATACAGAGAGGAGTAAAAATCGACTACAAAAATCGGATAGATTATAAAGTTTTTACTGTCTAGCTCATAAATGCCAGAGGAGAACTGGCCCCCGACTGAGCCTGGGTTCTCCCAAGGTTTTTTTTTCTCCATTAGGTCACCTGATGGAGTTTTAGGACACCATTAGGTCACTTGATGAAGTTTTTCGGTTCCTTGCCACTGTTGCCTTTGGCTTGCTCAGTTGGGGATATTTTGGGGATATTTAATTTAATTTTATCAATCAATAAATTCCTCTTGAAACAAACTTTGTTGTATTATTTTAATTTAATACTGTGAAGCTGCTTTGATACAATCTGTATTGTGAAAAGCGCTATACAAATAAACTTGACTTGACTTGACTTAAAATACTGCCACATCAAATAAGCTATAATGTTGCCAATTTCTGCTCATGTTAAATATATATACAGTATATAGTCAAGTCAAGTCATCTTCATTTATATAGCGCTTTTAACAATGTAGATTGTTTCAAAGCAGCTTTACAGAGATAAGGTATAATTTAAGGTAAGATTGTTTTGGCTTTATAGCGGTTCTTTAATAAAGTTATTTTCCAGCTAAAGTTAGCTTTGATTGATTCGCCTCCATCGCAACGATCATTTGTCATTAAATTAGGGGCCGCTAAGACGACACCATTCTCTCTACACAGACTTTAAACGCAAACCTGTGAGAAACACTGATGGCGTTCACATGCACATTAAAAATTGGTTCTATAGTTATGTGCGTTTGAATATATGTGCGCAGGTTTGTAATTCCCTACAAACCAAGCCTAAACAAAGTACTGGTGTTTCCTTATAATTTTAATACAGAATTTTATTTTATTTTATCAATTCGGGGTAGATACGCAAATTGAGTTTTCCCGACGACGCTTTATCTGTAGAGTGGTAAAGGGATCCTCCATAGGGAGAGACTAGTTGGCACTTCAGCACTGCATTGTCATCGGGTCCAGGCGAAGGTCCTTCGTCAGATCTGGATACGGCCTGGATCCGGCAGGCTGCGGGAAAACCTCGGGATAAACAAAGACACTAAAATTAGCGTAGATGCCATTCTTCTCATGATGTAACGAGTACTTCAGGATTTATGGGAAGTGTTCCCGGTTCCAGCTGACCTAATCTATGCAGCCTAACATTGAATTATAGAAGTCTATAATGTATTATGTGAATGCTAGGTCAAAGAGATGTGTCTTTAATCTAGCTTTGAACTGACAGAGTGTGTCTGCTTCCCGGACAATGTTAGGAAGATTGTTCCAAAGTTTTGGCGCTAAATAGGAAAAGGATCTACCGCCAGCAGTCGATATTGATATTCTAGGTATTATTAACTGGCTGGAATTTTGAGATCGCAATAGACGTGAAGGACTATAATTCGTTAAGAGCTCACTCAAGTACTGCGGAGCTAAACCATTTAGTGCTTTGTAAGTAATAAGCAATATTTTAAAATTGATGCGATGTTTAATAGGGAGCCAATGCAGTTTTGACAGAACCGGGCTAATATGTTTATACTTCTTGGTTCTGGTAAGAACTCGAGCTGCTGCGTTTTGAACTAGCTGTAGTTTGTTTATTAAGCGTGCAGGGCAACCACCCAGTGGAGCATTACAATAATCTAGCCTTGAGGTCATGAACGCATGAACTAATTGTTCTGCATTTGTCAATGAGAGCATATGGCGTAATTTAGATATACTTTTAAGATGGAAAAATGCGGTTTTACAGATACTAGACACGTGACTTTCAAATGAAAGGTTGGTATCAAAGAGCACACCCAGGTTCCTAACCGACGACGAAGACTTAACAGAGCAGCCATCAAGTGTTAGACAGTATTCTAGGTTATTACGTGAGGAAGTTTTTTGTCCAATAAAAGAATTTAGAAGTAGGAAATTACGAGTCATCCAATTTTTTATATCAGCTATGCATTCCGTTAATTTTGTGAATTGGTAAGCTTCGTTAGGTTTTGAAGAAATATAGAGCTGAGTATCGTCGGCATAACAGTGAAAGCTAATTCCATGTTTCCTAATGATATCTCCTAATGGTAGCATGTACAGAGTGAACAGCAACGGTCCTAGTACTGAGCCTTGTGGTACGCCATACTGAACTTGTGATCGATGAGACATCTCTTTATTTACTGCTACAAACTGATAACGGTCAGATAAGTATGATTTAAACCGTGCTAGTGCAATTCCACTAATGCCAACATAGTTTTCTAGTCCATTTAAAAGAATGTTGTGGTCAATAGTATCAAATGCAGCACTAAGATCGAGTAACACTAATAGAGAGATACAACCACGATCGGATGATAAGAGCAAATCATTTGTGACTCTAACGAGAGCAGTCTCAGTACTATGGTACGGTCTAAATCCGGATTGGAAATCCTCGCAGATATCATTTCTTTCAAGAAAGGAACACAGTTGTGAAGATACTGCTTTTTCTAATATCTTTGACAGAAAAGGTAGATTCGAGATCGGCCTGTAATTTACTAATTCTGTAGGATCCAGTTGCAGTTTTTTAACAAGTGGTTTAATCATAGCCAGCTTAAAGTTTTTTGGTACGTATCCTAGAGACAAAGACGAAGTAATGATATTAAGAAGAGGATCTATGACCTCTGGGAGCATCTCTTTCAGTAGCTTAGTCGGTATAGGGTCTAACATACATGTTGTAGATTTAGATGATTTAACGAGTTTAGTAAATTCTTCCTCTCCTATAGCAACGAATGAATCAAATTTTTCCTCAGGGAGACTACAATGCACTGCCTGATGCGATACTGTAGTACACGGTTGCATAGTTATAATTTTGTCCCTGATATTATCAATCTTATAAGTGAAGAAATTCATAAAGTCATTACTGCTGTGTTGCTTGGAAACTTCGGTGCTTGAAGCTTTCTTTTTCGTTAGTTTAGCCACCGTTTCAAATAAATATCTAGGGTTTTGTTTATTTTCTTCTAATAGGGTTGAAAAATAAGCAGATCTAGCAGCTTTTAAAGCCTCTATGTATGCAATCGAGCTCTCTTTCCATGAAATGCGAAATACCTCTAGTTTTGTTTTCTTCCAGTTGCGTTCCATTTTTCTGGCTGCTCTCTTAAGGGCCCGAGTGTGCTTGTTGTACCACGGCGTTTCGACTATTTTCTTTAATCTTCTTTAAGCGCAACGGAGCAACTGTGTCTAAAGTGCTGGAAAAGAGAGAGTTAAAAGTTTCTGTTGCAATATCAAGTTCTTCTAAGCTATCCGGGATGCTGAGAAGATGAAACTGATCAGGAAGATTATTAATAAAGCAATCTTTAGTGGCAGAAGTGATAGGTCGGCTTTGCAGCCTTGGCTAAATGTAATTTACACTAACTAGATAATGATCTGAAATGTCATCGCTCTGCTGCAGAATTTCAACGGCATCAACATCTATTCCGTGTGATAATATTAGATCTAGAGTATGATTACGACGATGAGTAGGTCCTGACACGTGTTGTCTAACTCCAATTGAGTTTACAATGTCTTTAAATGCCATACCCATTGCATCTTTTTCATTATCGGTGTGTATATTAAAATCACCAACAATTAATACTTTATCTGCAGTCAATATTAATTCTGATAGAAAGTCCGCAAATTCTTTGATAAAGTCTGTATGGTGCCCTGGTGGCCTGTATACAGTAGCCAGCACAAATCTCAAACGTGATTTATCATTTATACTATATATTTTTACATTAAGCACTAACACTTCAAAATAATTATATTTAAAACTTTATTTCTTAGTGGTTTTGAAAATATTTCTATAAATTACAGCAACACCACCCCCTTTGCGTTTCAGACGAGGCTCATGTTTATAACAGTAATCTTGTGGGGTGGACTCATTTAAAGTAATGTAATCGTTTGGTTTTAGCCAGGTTTCTGTCAAACACAGCACATCTAGGTTATTATCTGAAATCATATCATTAACAATGAGTGCTTTTGAAGTAAGCGATTGAATATTCAGCAACCCAAGCTTTAGCATTTGCTCATCTGTATTATAGTTGTTTTTTATTTGTTGAACATCAATTACATTTTTAACCTTAGATGGGTTTAAACGTTTTTTGGATTTCCAAATTCGGGGAACAGATACAGTCTCTATATGATGATATCTAGGTGAAAGAGGCTCTATGTGATGGGATTTATCTGACCTTGGTGACGCGAGGCTGCTAGCAGACTGTCGGTTTAGCCAGTCTGTCTGCTTCCTGACCTTAGGCCCAGATTGTCATGTTTGAGCTCTAAGACTATGAGCCATATTACTAGAGAGAAGAGCAGCACCATCCCAGGAGGGATGAATACCATCTCTTTTCAACAGGTCAGGTTTGCCCAAAAAACGTTTCCAATTGTCTATGAATTCTATATTATTTTGCGGACACCACTTAGACAGCCAACCGTTAAGTGAACACAATCTACTAACTATCTCATCACTCCTGCGAACAGGAAGGGGGCCAGAGCAAATTACAGTGCTTGACATCGTACTTGCGAGTTCACACACCTCTTTAATATTAATTTTGGTGATCTCCGACTGGCGGAGTCGAACATCATTAGTGCCGGCGTGAATAATGATCTTAGAGAATTTACGATTAGCATTAGCCAGCACTTTTAAATTTGCTTTGATGTCAGGCGCTCTGGCTCCCGGCAAACATGTGACTATGGTGGCTGGTGTCTCTATTTTCACGTTCCATGTAATAGAATCGCCAATAACTAGGGCACAATCAACAGAATTCTCAGTGGGTGTTTCACTGAGCGGGGCAAATCGATTTGTTATGCTAGCAAAAATTCTAGACTACATGATACAAGTTTCAAAAGTTTTGTGAACAAATAGTCAGTATGGGTTTTATGACCTTATTTCAGTGACTACAATTTATTAAAATATTTTCAGCTTGCAGCTTGATAGTGATAGGAAAATAATGCAACAAAGTTTGTTTCGGCTGTACAGCAGATCTAGAAGAAAATAGCGTCCTAGTTCAGCTTAAGTAAGTTCAGTGATGGTTAATTTTTGTTGTAAAAAAGTTATTAATTTAGTTAATTTATATATAGCCGCTCTGGAGAAAACAGTGATGTTATCGTCCAGCTCAGTTCAGTTTTTATATAACGGTGTCAATGCAGGCAGATCAATAATATTGCTGAATATTAAGTGTCCACAACTAAGCAAGCCAAAGGCAACAAAGACGACAGTGGCAAGTAACCAAAACTCCATCAGGTGACATAATGAAGGAAAAAAAAAAACTTGGGAGAAACCCTGAGAGGCTCAGTTGGGGGGTCCAGTTCTCCTTTGGCCAACAAACAAACAGAGCATTGCGAGCGCTTTCCTCTGAGGAAACTTCACACTTGTCTGTCCCTTTTCTCAAGGGAATCGGGGCAGCCATCTGTGCCCCGCGATTAAGGACCTGCTGTAGCCGGGCCAGGGGCTCCCCCCTGAGGCGGTAGAGGAGCTGCACCGCACAGCAGATTTGGCTCTCTGGGCCACCAAACAATCGGTTGATCTATGGCAGCCATGGTGGCAACAGAGACAACTCTGGGTGAACCTGGCTGACATCGCAAAGAGGAAGAAATCCTTTTCCTCTATGCGCCGGTTTCACTTCTTTTTGGCACATCCGTTGAGACGGTGTTCGGGAAGTTTTGGGAGGTGAAGGTGCGCTCCGTGGCTCTTCAGTCCTTCATGCCGCACCGGTCCAGGTCCACGCCTCAAGCCATGAAGGGGGCTGGCTCGTCCCGGTCTGAGGATCGGAGATGAGACCAGAAGGCGAGCGTAGAGAGGGGTAGAGCGGGGAGGAGGCATGAGTTTAGAAAGAGGCGAGGTAACATCAGGGAAGTGATCCAGAACAAGCATGTTGAGCAGCGTTCTGGGGCTCCAGAGGCTAACTAACATCTGCCTCCTCCCCCCTTCCATCCCCTGACTGAGGTCAGGTGGGGCTCTGATGCATGTTACAACTGGCCCTGATGCTGAACACAGGATGTGTTTACAAAACATTATCTTCTGCCTCATTGAAGGTTCAGCACAGAGGCTGGTTAGAAACATGGCGTTAGATTCGGCTTGAGGCCTCCACTCCCCTGAGCTCCGTCTAAACAGCGTTATGAGTCGTAGGTTATCTGTGAGGGGACGAGGTTAGGCCTCCCCTCGCTTCAAAAACGGGAGTGTCGTTAGGCCTCCACTCTTCTTTGAGCTTTTCTGGTTGAGCCTCCGCTCCCTTGTTCTCTGCCCACCTACACAGCGAGCTCAGCCAGGGACTAAGTTGTAGGCCCTTTGTGAGCCTCAGTTTCTGCACTCAACTGGAGCATTGTAGGGCCTCCTCTTGGTTTAGAGAGTCGCTTTTTAGATAGTCCTCTGCTCCTTAGAGCTCCACCTGGATAGCAATATCAAGTAGTTGGCTCTCTGCGAGTTTCCTTGGTAGCTGTCTTGGATGTAGAACGTAGTTAGGCCTCATCTCACTTTGGAGAGTCATTATGCTGAGACCTCCATCCTCGGGGCTCGATCAGGCAGTAGTACAGAGTCGTTAGACTCTCTCTGAGCCTCCTTGGCTACCTTTACGTTAAGCGCTGTCAGGCCTCCTCTCGCTATAGAGAGTCATGTAATAGAGACCTCCGCTCCTCAGAGCTCTGCCCGGATAGCGATATCAAGTAGTTAGGGTCTCTGTGAGCCTCCTTGTCAGCTGTCGTGGGTGTAGTTATCTCACTTTTGGGAGTTGTCATGCTGAGGCCTTCATCCTCAGAGTTCGACAGGCAGTAGTACTGAGTAGTTAGGCTCTCTCTGAGCCTCCTTGTTTACTGCTTTTAGACGGAACATTGACTGGCCTCCTCTTGCTATAGAAAGTTGAGTTATAGAGGCCTCCGCTCCTCAGAGCTCCTCCCGGATAGCGATATCAAATAGTTAGGCTCCCTCTGAGCCTCCTTGGTTACAGCCTTTATTATGGAGCGTCGTCCGTCTTCCTCTCGCTTTGAGAGTTGCTTTATAGAGGCCTCCGCTCCTCAGGGCTCTGTCCAGATAGGTGGTCCAACGGTTCAGGTTTTTAAAAATCTGTCTTACATCAGACTACTGCCCCTTTTCCTTTGGGTTCTCTGAAATCTGAAAAAGAAAGCATGATGTTACTTAAGAACAAGTAAATTCAGTTGTCATACATACAGTCACATTCAAGAATGTTAATATACTAAACACAATCTAATTCACTTAAAAAAAAAAAAAAGAAGCTAAGTAGCTTAACACAAAATATTCTAACTACGGTTATAGTATCGTTAAAATCGATTTAATTTATTTTTCTAAAATCTATTAATGCTTCAATATCGATAGAAAGCACTATGGCAGGGGTGTCCGATTATGTTATCTCCAGCCCTAATTAAACACACCTGAAGCAGCTAATCAAGGTCATTAGGATCAATGAAAACTTCCAGGCAGGTGTGGTGGAGCTAAACAATTCATGAAACATTTTCTGTGAAACTATATAGCATTCAAGTAACAAGTTTATCTTGTAGAATAAAAGAGCTTAGGTTTTTTCAATAAAAATTTCTTTAAAGGGATAGTTCACCACCTAATGAAAATTCTGTCAAAATATACTCACCCTCAAGTTGTTCCAAACCTATAGCGATCTTCGCCCGTGACGTCACGACGCGGTTACGTGCGCTCTGGTTGGCAGAAGAAAAGTAATGGCCGCTTGCTGCGCAGCGCAATCACAGAAGAAAAATGGTTGTATCGTGCTGTGTGATTGGCTATGTTAATAGGTTCGATAAGAGTAACCCCAAGAGCTTCTACCGCGTACCTAAACAGCCTGAATCAAGAAGAAAGCTTTGGATTTCTGCAATTAGGCGTCTAGAACCCAGCGGAAAACAATGGGAGCCAGCGGACCACGATCGCGTCTGCTACCTACATTTTGTCACGGGTATGTGCATTTTGCGTTAAAAATTTAAACTAATTTTGTAAATAAATGTTACTAGTAGGTTCTATCGCATTTGATGGGTTAATTAATGAATGAATAACTGTACAAAATACCTCGGAAGATGTGTCAAAGTCAAAGTCAAAGTCTTTGTTTACATAACTTTTTGTGTGCATGCTAGTGTGACTGAGCAATGGAAGTATAATAACATTGATTATACTTCCATGGTGTGAGCATGTTGTTGACAGTGCAATTGTTGTTGTTGTGTATAAACAAGTTAAGGTATTACAAAAACATTGTTGTGATATGCAGGTGTGAAAAGCAATGATCAGTCATCCCCTGATTATGTGCCATCTGTTAATATGGGATATGACACATATATTAATATATTGTAATTACCAGTTATCCTTAGTTAAAACAAATAATATTCGTAATTATGACTTACTTATAGGCATCTAAAGATTTGTACGCCTTCATCGACTCTCTGGTAAACATAGATGGCGTGTCGATGAGATACAGGTATATGTCGCCGAATGTCAAATCTGGCCATGTGTCCGGGCTTTTGCTCCAATTCTCACTCAGGTGATATGGATCAGGCAGAGAACATGAACCCTGGGCATATAAAAGCTTAACCTTATATCTCCTTTTAGCTTCTTCGGACAAAGAATTAGCATATGCTGACAAAACACAGGTAGACTGCTGCGACATGTTTTGGTTCTTTCTGCCAACCAGTTCGCGCCCACACCCATATCGTGACGTCACATTTGACTCCGGCGAACATCGCTATATTAGTTTCTTTCTTCTGTTGAACACAAAAGAAGAATGTTTTAAAGAATGTTGGTAACCAGAAAGTTGACGGTGGCCATTGATTTCCATAGTAGAAAAAAAATACTATGGCCTTGTCAGTCACTTTCTCAATAAACACAATATGTTTTTGTGATTGTGTTTCAATGGAAACAAGCTAAACCGAATGGAAATCAGTTACATTTCTCAAATTTATTACAGATTCAGGAATATTAATGATTACCTGATTAAGCAGTGATGAGGCACAGGATATCATCAAGTCCCAGGTCAGGTGATTATGCTGTCGACAACAACTGGATAATCAATATCAGCATTATCAGGAGGGTGCTTCTCTTTTTGTTTTTTTATAGTCCATCTTCATCTGCCTTCACTCCAACTAAAGGAGCAATGTGCTCTGCAAGCACTGATGGATGCAAGCATGGGCTATGTTTGCAGTTTAACATTCTTGCTCATGTTCATGTCTCCTGCACTTCAAGAAATATGTTAAATGACGTTAGAATTTATTCAGGAAATTCCTAATAAACTTTATTAAAGAAGGATGCATTTTTAAGAATGTAGAAAATAGATGCTTTATTCAAACACTTTAATAACTTTTTAATGTAATTACAGTCAGTACAGCACAAATCAAATACAAATAAGCACGCAAAACAGAGAAATAAGGTAGATGCACCATTGTTTGAAACTGTGCTAGAGAAGTCATTTAAGTGTGTCAGGTGCTTCAACAACTTCTCAACTTCTGTAAAGGATGCACCTGTGTTTTCTCTCTAATGAGGAAGCATCAATTAGACTACTGAGAAGTGCACATGCAAAACCAAAATGTCCGTTTACCAATAGGGGCCAATTTCAAACCATTTTTCAAACCAATTTTCAAAACCAATTTCAAACCAATTTTCAAACCAATTTCAACCATTTTTCAACAGACTTGCTAAAATCATGAAGGTGGATGGTGGATACTGGATAGCATCATGTCGAGAAGACACTGCTGTACAATGTGAAGCTAAAGACAGTTTTTTTACACTGCCCAAGGACAAGCATGTGAAAAGTCAGTGGTTAAAACTCATCTTTACCACGATACCACAGCAGTATAATAGTATAGTATAGTATAGTATAGTATAGTATAGTATAGTATAGTATAAACTTTAGCTGTGTTCCCTTCATTTTACTGACAACTGCTTCTCAAATCTCGGAGTTCAATGCAGGATTCGCAAAACGCTTGCTCTTGAAAGACGGGTCAGTACCCAGTTTATTTGAACAAACTTGCTCCTCAGAATCACAACCTGTAAATATGACTAATTACTGATGTATATATTTTCTACCGGTGTTCAAAATACTTAGTTTTATATTGTGTAGGTCTCTTGCTAACTGGCTAACTCACGTTACTGTCTATTACTGTCTTACTGAAATACTTCTGCTAATCAGTTGTGGGCCACTATTACTTAAAACTGTCTATTAATGCAGATTGTCTGTCGTTCTTACTACTTTGAGTAAAGATTAAGCATGGAAACGGATTTGTCCACTGTTTATGTTACATCAGTCTTTCACGCTAGAGCTTGGCTAATGTATGCACAGTTATTGATAGGTGATAGGGTGTACAATCCCTGAGCTGACATTCAGTTATGGCAATGGGCGTTTTTGTTTTCGACACGTGCGCTTTACACGGTAGACCAATCACAACAGACTGAACTGTCTGCACGCATAATAAGCAAACTACTGCTGATCCAAAACACAGCAGCTAGAGTTCTTACTAGAACCAGGAAGTATGACCTAGCCCGGTTCTGTCAACACTGCATTGGCTCACTATTAAACATTGTATACATTTTTTAATTATGCTGATTACTTGCATGCAGTAAATGGTTTAGCTCCCCAGTACTTGAGCAAGCTCTTAACACATTATAGTCCTTCACGTCTATTGCGATCTCAAAATTCGGGCCAGTTGATAATACCTAGAATATCAAAATCGACTGCTGGCGGTAGATCCTTTTCCTATTTAGCACCTAAACTCTGGAACAGTCTTTCTAACATTGTCTAAGAAGCAGACACACTCTTGTCAGTTTAAATCTAGACTAAAAACACATCTCTTTAACCTGGCATACACAAAGAAAATTATACATTCCTTTTATTCAAATTGGTCAAATGATTATTAGGCTGCATAAATTAGGTCAGCCGGAACTGGGAACACTTCCTATAACATCCAGGGCCCTATCTTGCACCCAGCGCAATTGACTTACTACACCGACGCATGTATCATTCCTATTTTGCACCCACGCAAAGCGGACTTTTCCCTCCACAGAAGCACGTCGGTTAACTAAGAAATACACTTGCGCTCCCGGGGGCGGTTCAGCGCAAAGAGGAGGCGTGTTCCGGCGCAAACGTTCCCTCATGCTATTTTGCAGGTTTAGAAAACAATTGCGCCACTAACCAGGAAAAAATTGTTTAAAGTCAGTGGCGCGTTGCGCATGTTATTCATATTATGCTATTTTAAGGGCGCATGCTTGGCCATAATCAATGTAGCGTGTGCACAACGCGCACTTTGATTCTCTCATCTGCACAGAAGCAGCAGTTTTCATTTTTGCAAATTATACATTATTACGATAGATAGATAGATAGATAGATAGATAGATAGATAGATAGATAGATAGATAGATAGATAGATGACAGATAGATAGATAGATAGATAGATAGATAGATAGATAGATAGATAGATAGATAGATAGATAGATAGATAGATAGATAGATAGATAGATAGATAGATATGTGACAGGGGTTACAAATTGGCGTATAGTCGGCAGGATTTCATTTTGTGTGTGAAGCAGAGACGTGACTGTTATTTTTGTTTGTGATACCAATTTATTTTTTTATTTTTACTTATTGTTTGGAACAGCAGCTAGCGCATTAGAATATTGTATTGTACTTTCCTCTCCTGTGTTTTTTTGTTTTGTTTTTTGTGTTTGTTTATTATTTAGATCGTCACTATGGAGGAGGAGATGCAACAATTGCGAGATATGGTAGCCCAACTCAAGGCTGATAATGAACACCTGCGACAAGAACGCTTAGTGGTTCAGGCAGGTCCGAGTGTTGCGCCCTCTGAATCTAATCAAAGGGGGGCAGGGTTGGACATGGGCTCAAGATCCTCCTCCAATGGTAATTCAGTGGTGACTGAAAGGTTGATTTATGTTCCTAGGGAGAGGAAATGTCCTGTTTTTAGGGGCCGCACCGGAATTTCTTTGGCTGATTGGCTAGAGGAAGTGAAGGCCAGCATGCGTGTTCGCCATTTATCTAATTTTGATAAAGCACATTTCCTGTATGACCATTTAGAGGGGGAAGCTAGGGAAGAAATCAAATTTAGACCTAGTGATGACCGGGAAGACCCAGATAAAGTTATTGAAATACTTACTGAGCTGTATGGCTGCCCAGATTCATATATTGTTTTGCAGGAGAATTTCTTCTCTCGACGACAGCTAGAGGGGGAGACACTCCAGGAATTTTCACATGCCCTTCTTGGCTTAATGTCAAAAGTAATTAAAAATGCTCCAAATGGTATGCCCAATTCTGAGGTCTTGTTGCGTGACCAATTCGTAGAGTATGTGCTGGATTCTGCCCTTCGCAGGGAATTAAAGCAGTTTGTACGCCAACACTCTAGGGCGACTTTACTTGATGTCAGAGGGGAAGCCATCAGATGGGAAAGGGAGGGTATGTTGAGGGGTACTGGGGTTCGTAGTTTGTCAACCTCTTCTACTTATGGGCAGCAGTATGGGGTTTATGGGGCTGCGCCAGCTTCCACAAACTCTGAATTATCGGAGCTAAAAGAGATGCTCAAAAAGCAACAAGAACAGCTTGATCAGTTAACCCGTAATATGACTTTGCTTCAAAATGCCCCAAGAAGTCTCCCTTTTTCCCCAACGCCCTTTAATAGGGGTTCAGTTATCTGTAGGAAGTGCCAACAGCCTGGGCATTTTGCCCGTGAATGTAGTTCCCAAAGTTTGTCACCGAGGGTTAATCCACCCCTTCACGTCACCCTCAGCCAGTAGTGCCAAGATCCCAGTCCACTGTTACCTTTCAGGAAAACTAGAATCTTCTGTGCTCCCGAGCCACAGTTCAGAAGGTTATGTGTTTGGCTCAGATACTGTTTTTCCCCCTGTAGAGCACATGGCCCCGTTATTATCACCATGCCCCCATGTGACGGTTAGTGTGGGTGGGGTGTTAGTTCCCTGCTTGTTAGACACCGGTTCAATGGTGTCAACGGTGACGGAAAGTTTTTATTTGCAGAACTTTGAACCGTGGGGTGCGGAAAAACTCCACTCATGTCACTGGTTGCAGCTTAAGGCGGCCAACGGTCTAGATATTCCATATATTGGCTATTTAGAGTTGGATGTGGAAGTTTTTGGCAAAGTGATTCCTAAACGTGGGGTGCTCATAGTTAAAGATTCTTCAGGTACTCCTACTAAGGTCTCCGGTATTTTGGGCATGAATGTCATTCGAGAATGTTACCACGAATTGTTTGGGCAGTATGGACCGACTCTTTTTGAAACCGCTTTAGTGCAGCATGCCCCTGACTCTTGGCAACAAGCCTTACAAAAGTGTCATCAAGCTCAAGTTCATGCCCCTTTGGACTCTTCAGCCCGCGTACGGGTTCGAGGGGGCAGGTGTATTTGTGTACCAGGTGGCACCCTGAAGTTTATTCCGGCGACTTGTTCCCAGCAGCATACTGGATCGACTGTAGTATTTGAGCCTTCTGGTGGTGGGCTAGCAGCCGGTCTTTTGACTTCCCCTGCCATTGTTAGGGTAGTTCGTGGACAGGTTTATGTTCCAGTCATTAATGTGGGAGTAGTGGATGTTAACCTTTATGCACGAACGGTTCTTGGTACTATCAGCCCTGTAACTGTGGTGAGTTTACCCCAAGGTGTAGAGGATGTTCCCTTGCGCTTGCAGGCCACCGTATCTTCCCAAATGACTGTAGGTCTTCTACAGGACAAGATAGATTCTCTTGATCTGTCTCCGATGACCCCTGAAGAACAGTGTCAAGTCAGGGCTTTATTGTCCAGGTATTCTTCTGTGTTTTCGACGCATGATAGTGATCTGGGCTGTACTACGTTGATCACACATGAGATTCCCTTGATTGATGAGGTTCCTGTTAGGCAGCGGTATAGACGCATTCCTCCATCAGAATATGAGGCTGTTAAGGCTCATATCAATCAGTTGTTGGAAACTAAGATTATAAGAGAAAGTAGCAGCCCCTATGCTTCTCCCATTGTCCTGGTGAAGAAAAAGGATGGTAGCCTGCGACTGTGTGTTGACTATCGTCAACTTAACAGCAAGACCAGAAAAGATTCGTTTCCTTTACCAAGAATTGAGGAATCCTTGGATGCTCTTGCAGGTGCCAGGTGGTTCACCACAATGGACCTTGCTAGTGGCTACAATCAGGTCCCTGTGGTTGAAAAGGACAGACCGAAGACTGCCTTCTGCACACCTTTTGGGCTATATGAGTGGAATAGGATGGCCTTCGGCCTGTGCAATGCACCTAGCACATTTCAGAGATTGATGGAGCGTATGTTTGGCTCGCAACATTTCCAATCGTTGTTGCTGTATTTGGACGATGTTATTGTCTTCTCCTCCACCGTGTCTGAACATTTGCAACGGCTGGAGGTGGTCCTGAAGCGTCTACAACAAGAGGGATTAAAGGCCAAATTGGAGAAGTGCTCGTTTCTTCAGTCTGAGGTGAACTACCTGGGCCATTTGATTACTGCCCAAGGAGTGGCTACTGATCCAAAGAAAATTGAGGCAGTTGCTAATTGGCAGCCCCCCCAGCAGGTTTCAGAACTTCGGTCATTTCTGGGCTTCGCAAGCTATTACAGGCGATTCGTGAAGTCTTTTGCCAAAATGGCTGCCCCACTTCATCGCCTGGTAGCTGCCCTGACTGGAGCTAACCGGAAGAGCCCAGCCCGTTCTTGCAAGGAGGCCTGGACAGAGGAGTGTCAGCAGAGCTTTGATACGCTGAAGCAACGGTTGGTGAGTGCTCCAGTGCTGGCTTATGCTGACTTCTCCTTGCCATTTATCTTAGAAGTGGATGCCAGTTATAGCGGATTGGGAGCCGTCCTGTCACAGGAACAGGAGGGCAGAGTTCGACCAGTAGCCTATGCTAGTCGCGGCTTAAGGCCTTCGGAGAGGAACATGTCCAATTATAGTTCCATGAAACTTGAATTTCTTGCCCTTAAATGGGCAATGAGCGAGAAGTTCCGTGAGTATTTACTTGGACACAAGTGTGTGGTATATACGGACAATAATCCCCTGAGTTACCTCAATACCGCTAAACTCGGCGCTTTAGAACAGAGATGGGCTGCCCAACTCGCCGCTTTTGACTTCAGCATCAAGTATCGCTCTGGACGGAGTAATCGTAACGCTGATGCCCTCTCGCGACAGCATCCCGCTGGACCTGTGCTTGAGGCTATGATTCCAGGAAGTTCCCTGCCAGAGCCCCTCCAACAAGTCGCTTCTATTAGACCCATGAGAGGGGTACAAGCATCCATTACCGCTTTCCCTGGCTATTCTTCTACGGATTTATACAGGCTACAGGAAGCAGATGCAGCATTGGGAGTATTCCTGAAGTTATGGAAAAGAGGGAAATACCCTTCACCTGAGGAGCGGCGAGAGCTGTGTGCAGATGCGGGTAAACTCCTGAAACAGTGGAAGCGTTTACAGGTGAAGGATGGCGTAGTGTATCGTCAGTGTTACCATTCCCAGGGCGGTGAGGCCTTCCTTCAACTGTTGCTCCCGACATCGTTAAAGACTATGGTGATGCAGCAGCTTCATGATGAGCACGGCCATCAGGGAGTGGAGCGTACAACCGAGCTGGTGCGACAAAGGTGTTTCTGGCCAGGTATGAGTGAGGATGTGAAACGTTGGTGCCAGCAATGTGAACGATGTACTGTTGCTAAGGATGTCTTCCTTCGAGTGCAGACATATATGGGTCATTTGTTGGCTTCAAGGCCTAACCAAATTCTGGCCATCGACTTCACTTTGATTGAGCCATCCCAGAATGGAATGGAGAATGTTCTCGTGCTGACAGATGTGTTTTCCAAGTACACCCAAGCTGTGCCTACCCGTGACCAGAGAGCATCTACGGTGGCAACGGTTTTGGCGAATGAATGGTTCTACAAGTTTGGAGTTCCTGGTCGCATCCACTCGGACCAGGGGAGGAATTTTGAAAGCACTCTTATCCAACAGTTGTGTGCCTTGTATGGCATTGAACGGAGTCGGACCACCCCAGCCCATCCTACTGGAAATGGCCAATGTGAGCGATTCAATCGCACGCTGCACAATCTGCTGCGTACTCTGCCTTCCTGTAAGAAGAAGAACTGGGCAGCCTGTCTCCCTCAAGTGGTTTTTTCGTATAACACTACTCCACACCAGTCTACAGGTGAATCCCCATATTTCTTAATGTTTGGGCAAGACCCACAGTTGCCTGTTGATTTCCTCTTGGGCAGAATTGATGCACCGACTCACGGCAGTGTCCACGATTGGATTAATGATCACCAAGCAAGACTTCAGGTGGCCTTTGATGGAGCTAGAAGTCGCATGAAGGCTGCAGCGGACTGTAGGAAAGAGCGACATGATCGGAGAGTACAGGATGAGCCTTTGAGTCAAGGTCAGCTGGTGTATTTGCGGGACCTTTGTGTGCGAGGCCGGGCAAAGATCCAAGATTGCTGGAGTTCTGTTCCTTATAAAGTGCTGCGAGCCCCGACACCTGGGGGGTCAGTGTATACTATTGCTCCTGTTGAGGATTTGAAGAAAGTTAGACACGTGCACCGTACTCTGCTAAGAGTCCAACCGACCGGCCAGAATGTGGCAGAACCCTTTAATTCTTTCCTTGTCGAGTCTGATCAATCATCGGAGGACTCTGGGGAGGATGATGTACTGGATACCTGGCTGGTGGTGCCGTCAGAGCAAGAAGTCCCTCCCCCGACGACGGTACCCTTCACTGTTCATTCACCCCCACGTGGTGTCCCTCTTCTGCCTCAACCTCTTGAGGGTGCCTCCACATCATCTAGTACAGTTCTTGAGCCTCCTCTGGTCCATGGTCATTTGCCTAGTGATCCCTCTCTGACCTCTGAAGATACCGCCATTATGGTAGGAGCACCATTACGTCGGACCACCGGAACAACTGCAGGCTACCATTCCAATGTCCATCATTTGCCAGAGACAATGGGGGGCGGAGGAGGTCTTGTGAATTCTCAAGTAACTGTTAGTAACAATTTTCCCACTCTTTTTAGGCCCTGGAGCTAATATCGTCGGGTCGCCGGATTTAAAACCAGGGGGTAGAATGTGACAGGTGGATAATCTGGAGTGTTTGTTTTGGTTCAGTGGAATGGGGTAACTCTAAGTGGTTGCGTATATTTTAATTGGCAAGGCACGCCCACTGGCGTTGAACTGCAGCCGGATAGTGAGAACACCGGTGCGGCACAATTATAGATGGTGCGTTAGGTTCTAGGGCATGATAAAAAGCCTGTTTAGGCGGAGCATTGTGATTCCTCTCTGTGTGGTGCCCAGTAATAGGATACCGGTGTATTTTGCTTTGCATCTTCTGGAAGGTGTGTGCGTGAAGTGGCAAGTGCAGGGAGTATAACGTTTGCTTTAACTTAATTCCCCTACGAGGTGCGGCCCAGGAGCGCTAGCTGCTGTTCTCTTTTGATACTACCATTGGTGAAATTGATTCGCTGTCCCGTTCGCCTGACTGACGCGGAGTGCTTTGGACTACGGTTCCGACCGCGCTCGTTGTGAGCTCTGCTCGCATATGAAAGGTCATGCTACTGCGCTCTGGGAGCTGTTATATCCAATTACTATGCTGGTAGCGGAGTCTATTTAGCGTCACTTGAACGATCTTAAATATTAGTTTTAATGAGGAAGTGCAATTTCATTGTGACTGTTTGTCATTTCTTTTCTTTTTGTTTTCTGGTTTGTTTGCTGTTTATAAATCTAATTGCCAGTTGGCCTCTATTTGACCACAGCAAGAACTGCGATAGTGAAGCTTAACCGAAGGGGGGGAGTGTATTTTCCTTCTTTTTGTATTTGTTTTATTTTTGGGTGTCACCGGCTTTAAATATTGTTTTCTCACAGGTTTGCTGTGTGGGTTGTCCTTTCTGTGAAAGTGAGCTAATTGTGGTCTCTTGTTTAATGTGGGTAACTACTTGGTAAACTGTGAATGAGACTTATTAGATGTTTTTAATTAAAAAAATTTCCTGTGAGCAATAAATATTGTACTTTTGTAAGTCACGTATCTGTCTTTGATGCAAACCGAACCAGCAGGGTCCTTCTCATTATGGTAATTCATTTGGTTTAAATTTCCTTTTAGTGGTATTTTTTTATTATTATTTACTTTCCTGGGTTGAGAGGTAACCTAGGTGGCGTAGTCGGAGTTAATAATTTAGCCAAAGGTTACAGATAGATAGATAGATAATTTATTATAAAAGCATACATCTAACTTACACATTTACCCAAATTATCATACGCCTGTTTAACCGAAGTTAATTTGGGTGGGTTTCTCCATCCCCAATGTCCCTGACGAGAACGTCGGTCTCCTCGGCTGTGAACCGCTCCTGGCGCGCGCCTGGCAAATCCGCCGTTATAATAGGAATCCGCTTTAGAACAAGCGCGCCTGCTCTTAAAGGGAATGTGAGATGTCGCTCTGATTGGTTTATTTCACATTACGCCCAAACCACACCTATGAATAATGAAGCTACTTCAGACCAACCCCTTTCAGATTTGCGCCGGGCGCAAGAGGCATTTATCCCGCCGGGAAAATAGCAACAGCGCCGGAGATCCGCCCACAAAGTTACTTGCGCTTTGCGCTTGACACTTGCGTTTCAGATCGTTAAAATAGGGCCCCCAGTGTACTCGTTACATCATAAGAAGAATGGCATCTACGTTAATGACAGTCTTTCTGTTTATTCTGAGGTTTGCTGTAATCAGCTGGATCTGGGCCATATCCAGATCAGATGGAGGACCTGCACCTAGACATGACCACAACGCATGATGTAGTCAGCCGGATCCGGGCCGTATCCAGATCAGATGGTGGACCTGCGCGTAGACACGACCACAACGCATGATGTAGTTTTTTGTCTTTGTCGCCTTTTTCGTCTTTGCCGCCTTTGGCTTTTGGCTTGCTTAGTTGGGGACATTTAATATTATAATAATATCACTGATCTGCCTGCATTGACACCATTGTATGAGAACTGAACTGAGCTGGACGATGACATCACGGTTTTCTCCAGAGCGACTATATAAATTAACTAAATTAGTAACTTTTTTACAACAAAAATGAACCATCACTGAACTTACTTAAGCTGGACTGTGACTCTATTTTCTTCTTGAAACAAACTTTGTTGCATTATTTTCCTGTTATCTCTTTAAAGCTGCAAAAAAATTGTATTGTAAAAAGCGAAATATAAATAAAGGTGACTTGACTTGACTTGACACGGTCCTTGATACGGTTTCAGAAAAGTGTCTGACATTAAAAACAGTTTTCCTTCTAGCCAATTCTTCTCTTAAAAGAGTAGTATATTTTACTACTGAAAAATAATGTAGATGTTTGAATTGGCTTGAATGTACACCTGGTTAATATTTAATCAAATATAATTCTGTATGATTTAATATGTTGTATTTGCACTTGAGCAAGGATGAATGGAGAGGAAGAGAAGGACATTAATGAAGGCACTGGTTTTTGGACAAAGACCTCCATTCTGCAGCACTTTCAGCTGCTTGCACTGTGAGGGCTGAAAACGAGCCAAGACACCATACACGTCTCTCACACACGCACACAATCACACCCAAAACCAAGTGTGTGAAATGTGCCTTTGTGCTGCAACAGTGACTAACAAGTCAAAAAAATGATGCAGTACAGCTAAGAATATATGTTAAAAACGGTATCATAGCTTAGTTTAGAGTGAATAAGAGAAATATCAAACACAGAACTACTGCCATGCTAAATCATCAAAGATGTCAATTGTGATTTTGTCAAAACGTGATTTCTTGTTTTTCTCCCTCAGCCATAACATTGCAACCTTCAGGCTGGCCACTGATAGCTGTCAGGATGTGTCCTTGACAGAAGCCTCCTGCTGGGTTTGGCTCGCTCCACCAGGGTCCAGCATGACTCTGGAATGGCATCCAGCCAGCAGGATACAGATGAAAGTTCAGCGCGGTCATCCATGGTGTGAGATTCCTCATGTGATGCAGTCAATGAGTGAGGCTATCGGTCACTCTCGGGACCCTCGTGACATGCTCATTGTGTCCTATTAATGATGTGTTCACAGGGACCATGTAAAACAGCTGTGATGCATCACGCATGGTGTCAGTATGTCAAGAACACACAGCTAAAGTCCTCTTGTTGTTTCCATCCACATTTGTTCACTTAAACAATGGATCCTAAAGGAAAGGGTATGAGCGTCTCAGAACAGTGAGTTCTGGGGTTAATGAAACTGAGATGACCTCTATGTTCTTTTTCTCACAGTCACATTGATTACTGAAACATATATATGGGAGGTGGTGTAATAGAAGATGTGTTTGAAGATGGCATTTCTGAAACTGATGCTGTCTGGGACAAGTAAATCATCACCTTCTAAACAGTTATGTAGCCTATGTTACATCACAGCAGTGAGTCATACTGTCTACAAACTATAATAAGGTCATTAGAAATTAACAAAATATTCCATATAATGAGAACTAATGTTTCATACTGCCTCAAAAGTTGAAAGAATCTCAGATGGTGAATGAACATTTAAAAATGTACTTTTGTCCTTTTTTGGAATTGATTTTTGTACAATTCTAATAACATATACAAGAGTTTGTGTAATTCAGAGACATTAATCAGAAAAATGGACCAACCTTTGTATTGTGCAGAAAGGGTACTTACTTAAATATTAAAAGACCATCCCTTTTTCAAAATACTGTATTTTAAAGATATTTTTATAAAATCTATAAGCTTTATAGATCATTATTGGAAAGGGTTTAATGCCCTAATTCAGGTGTGCCCAATCCTGCTCCTGCCGATGGACTGTCCTGCACATCTCCAACCCTAATCAAACACACCTGCCTTTAATTTATTTTCAAGTGATTCTAAAGACCTTAATTGGTTGCTTCAGGTGTGTTTGATTAGGGTTGGAGATGAACTGTGTGCAGGCTGGTGCAGGACAGTCGATCGGCAGGAGCAGGATTGGGCACCCCTGCCCTAATTGAACGAAGGCCTGTTCCTGGCTTAGTCTAACCCCTGTCTGTGAAACTGGGCCTTAGAGTTTACTGGTGTTATACAATTAAAGTCACAGTAACAATGGTTTATGAGGTAATTTCCAGAGTCCTCATAATTAAAATGGCTTAAAAACAGACTAAATAATGTTTCAGTAAAAACAAAAACATTTTCACAGTTTTTTTGTGATGGGTAGGTACGGGGAATAGGGTTAGTGTAAGGGGATATATAAAAAGGCTCTGGAGAGAGTCAGAAATTCAGCACAGATCATTATAAGGACACAGCTTCCCTCACTGAAGAGCCAGATGTCTGTGTCGTGCAGCACGCATAATCCAGGACTGTTCTCACCCAGGAAACAGTCTGTTCACACTGCTGTCTTCTGGGAGGCGCTACAGGTCCATTTTTGGCCTGCACCTCTAGACTTATGAACTGTTTTTATCCAAGTGCCATAAAATTACTAAACTCATAATATTCAATGAACCATATGGTAGAATTTCGTTGTACAGCTAAGTGCAATGACAATAAAGGCATTCAATTCAATTTAATACAGTTTGTACAGTATAAAACCATTACGCCTATTGAATGTCCTCATAATGATAGGTTCACTAATGTGTATGTGTGTGTGTGTGTGTGTGTGTGTGTGTGTGTGTGTGTGTGTGTGTGTGTGTGTGTGTGTGTGTGTGTGTGTGTGTGTGTGTGTGTGTGTGTGTGTGTGTGTGTGTGTGTGTGTGCGCGCGTGCGTGCATGCATACATCTCTGATGGCAAACAGCCTGGCTCTCAAAAACAGTGTCAAGGGCATGTTTCCAAATGTTTTTGAATTAACATCTGAGTTTCTTAAGAATACTTAAGGGCTGAATGTGCTTTTTGGTGTCCAAGTCAATTGTGTCCTAAGTGATTAACCACATTAAAATAGGACACTGAAGGAAAGGCAATCACCCAACATGTCTATCCTCAGTCCATATGCTGGATGTATAAATGGAAAGCTTGTACAAACTGTCTTGTTAATTAAGACATTATGATCTGGTTTCAATGTCTGTTTCATCAATAAAGAAGAGCCTTTTCAAACGTGGTAATCTTAAGACATAAACAAACCAAACAGTAAAGCTTGGTGTTATGGCTTAATGTCATGCTGTCAGGATCAGTTGTATGACACAGTGTGTCCAGTTCTAAGAGCTGAGCCATATTTGTCAATACCAACTGCAGAATCCAAGTCGTGTACTCAAATACTCATGTTACTGTACATGAATGTTCGTCTGACTGGCGGGAGACAGTGAAGGCGGATGCCTGACATGGTCACAAGTGCTGGACATATATCACATTTAGAAATCTAGTGATGGTTTAGTGTAAGTTGAAAGCCAGAGATTATTACAAAAGGAATATGCTCTTGTGTGGTCTAAGTAAAAGAAGGACCTTGTTTGTACGTCAAAATACATAATTTTAACTGTTCCATTGAGGAAATAAATGTTGCCATGTTTAAATGCAATTCTGAGATGTTTTATTTAGTTCTATTTAGTTTTATAGGCTATTTGTGTTCTCTGTGGTTCTCCAGCGATGTTTTTTTTTTTTTTTTTGTCTTCAACTGAATCATTTTAATATCCTGTTGAGATTCACTGAAACAAAATAAATCCCTTAACCAGTGTTATGCTGTGTTAGAATTATACTAAGATCCATTTTATTGCAATTGATGTAAACATGTTTCATGTTTTACAAAGACAGATCTCTTCCTCCATCTACTGGCCGAGTGTGTCAGCAACGCAGTGTTGTTATGAGCTTAGATGCAGAGCTAATTATTGATGGTCAATACGACTAGCTGTTTTATCCATCATTATTTTGAATTATAGATTGTCAAATTAAATACAGCCTATATAAAGCATATGTAAAAATTACTTAGATTCTAACTTTAATCTATATTACTTAGATTATGTCTATGTAACACTCATATTCACTGGTTATAAAAGATTGAAAAACAAAGCAGTACTGAAGCAAAATATGTGGTTTGTTCATTCTGACACCTCTCGTCAAGGTCACAATAAGAGAAAGCTGATGCACAAGAACCTTACAATGCTCAGATTACCCACTTGAGACTTGAAGCTCTTTCCATCAATTCACACATGTTTCTCGCATACCATATTTTTGGTTGTGTGGTGAAATGTTCTAAATAATTCACGACTTATGCTGATACAGTAGCATAATTACAATAGGCTACATTATTCGTTAGCCTATTTATTATATTATATTATATTATATTATATTATATTATATTATATTATATTATATTATATTGTATTATATTATATTATATTATATTATATTATATTATATTATATTATATTATATTATATTATATTATATTATCCATATTAATCACGTTTCATCTTTAGGTCATATTTAGCACGTTTGGCCACACCCCCAAAAATATGGTAGCCTATGAGAAAAAATCTTAAAATGTAACATTCAGTTGCACAGTGATATGCATGGTCTCAGATATAACAAAAAAAATTATAAACATATCCACTATAGTGGACAGTATATGTGTTCACTTTTCTGTGGGTTATACATAATCCTTATAGTTCCCTACTTTTTATTCTTCGACCACCAAATTGTGATTGTGGTGTTACATACAAATATAGATTTTCGCTGGGTGTATGTTTACTTCTAGAAAAGATTTTAATTAGAGGTGTGCAATAAATCTGACTCAGCAGCACGTCCCCAGTGTTCCGTCGAGGCAGAGGCCGTATCCAAGTCCGTAACTACAAACCTCATCATCATCATCATCATCCTCAACAACATGGCGCCAGCGTACAGCTGGACTGCACACAGACGCCACGGCACTTCTTCAACAAGTTACTTCACTCACTAAACGCAGCGTCGCGAAGATTTTTGTTGCTTTTCTTTTTACTTTTCTTATTATCCAGTTCATTTGTTCTCTTTGACAAGCAAAGATCAGCCCTTTTGGTCATCGTGGTCTCAAAAACTCACCTGCTTAGCAAAAAGAACAGACAGTAGCCTACTGGACTCACTACTGTATTTCTCAAAGTGAAAGGAAAGTGAGCACTGAGATTACGCAGACGGGGAAAGTACTTTTTTTCCAGAAAAATAAGCCATGTAACTGTGCTCGAAAGGCTTTTCTTCAGAGGACATGCATCTAAACATGAGCGAAAATAACTGTCCACTTGAAGAAAGGGATAGAGACAGACTTCCTCCTATACTAAACCATGTAAGTATTTTTCTGCTTTTCAAATAGGCTATTGCAGACTGGTTGTAATTTACAGATATAACGTTACAATATAAAAAATATATACGTTATCATGAATGCAGCATTTCTTTTTTATCTTATCTTTATCTTATAATTTGTAACAAATTTTTAATGCATCACTGCTTTTGAATTTGACCAATTTAGACTGGATCCTACGTGAAATTAGCCTGCAGCTGAGACAACACATGCACTTTTTGCAGTGTAAAAAGTCAGCAAAACTAAATATTGATGGAATATTTAGCTAAACATACTGCGTGCAGTGTATTTTATCTTAGTGTTAAAAACTAAGCACACAGAATATATCAGACATTAATGTTTCGTTTTTGCAAAACAACACTGATGCTTCTTGTTACGCAGTGAGTGACACAATCTCAATTAAGAAGTTTTTGTTTACCTCCACTATTGTTTAAATCTGTTTTAATATGTATTTTGTATTTTTTAAAACTGATACTTCTTTTTATTCAAATATTTGAATAAGAGGGAGGGGCATATTACTAGTACTATTTATTTTAATTTTTATGTTAATCTGTCAGTTTTGTGTAGTATACATATAGTTTATTGTAGTATCTGTTTTTCAGTGCCAAATGTGCACATATACAGGTGTACTGCAGCAGCGTTTATTTTCTAGAAATATCGGAATATAACGTGGATTGTTTCATCAGCAGAGCTTGGATCGTGGACCGAAGCTCCCTTTCCCATCTTACGGAAGTTTCATCTCCACCCTGAATCACAAAAGAGAGTCAGGCAGCCATAGTTTTTCTTCTCCGTTCCTGCTACCTGCAGTTAAACAAGGTCAGACTCCTTCCAGTGATGCCACTTTTGATTAATTCTTGTTAGATATCTTAATTATCAAATACATCCACAGTCTGTGCTTCAGGTCTACAAGCTGGTAACACAAGCAAAGGTTACTATGGCTTAAAAATTATATGCATGAGTGATTTAAAGGTAGTTCCCTTTGACAACATGGCAAAAAACTCATTGCATTTCAAAGCTGTCGATTCGGCTGCTCTGAATTAATAACCACTTCACTGTTTTAAGCAGATGTTTTCCTTTCTTTGTCTTGGAGATCAAAGATGTTGTCTATGTGATGCATTCATCTTCAAGTCTCTGACAAGGCACAAGTGTGTTCATGTCTAACATGTCTTTAGCACAGATGAGCTGGGAACTCGCTATGAAGACACTACATTGGCTGGAGGCTTGACGCAGTGCTAAAGCTCGTTAAATATCTCACTTTACCTTGTAAATTCACTGGCCGAACCCATGAAAACATCAGTTGTTCCTACTCTAGTCCACAAGTACAAATAGTTTTGTGAATTTTAACTGATCGATCAGCCTTATCCAGTGCATTTGTTGAGAATGAAAGGACTAGGGTGCCTTTAAATAGAATAACAATTTGTGCTGATGGTAATTGCATGTCACCAGGTAGTTATTGGGATGCTGAGAGTCATTGTTTTGATAGTTGTTTCTGATAAGATAATGACAAATAATTGTTAGCTGGAGATTGATTGCAAAAATCCCCTTAGAGGACATGATGAACGGCCCACCTTGCTGATATCGTGAGCTGCCGTGTAATTCATTTTGTGTGTGTTTGTTTTCAGTGAGAGAGCTTCCCCCAATATTTCCAGATGTGAGACATAAGCATCGTATCTCTATTGATGTTCTCCCTCCAGAGGTGAAAGCTCGTTTTGTTTCAGAACCCATTATTCCCATTCGAACCAAAACCGCCAAAGAGTTTCAGTACGTACTTCTCCTTCCCTCAGTAACCCGTAGTATTCACAGATCAGTTATAGTATGTTTAACCATGTCTTTGTCTGGCTGTAGGGATGATGTTGAAAGGGCAACTATCTCAGGGGATTGGAAGCAAGTCCATGATTTCTACTTGACCACATTCGACTCCTTTTTGGAACTCAATGGTGCCTTTAAGGTGTGTTGAAGCTCCCAAGTGTGTTGTTCTGGTTTCAAGTGTTGTTGTTTTTTTGGTCACATACTAGGTGTCTTTAACTACAATGTACTTACATAAAAAATAACTGTACAATGTAATTATTGTGTTTATGTTGCATTGCAAAACACATTTGCTGATACGGGTAAGGTTATGGACAGGTTTCATGGTATGGTTAGGTTTAAGGCTAGGCTAAGATGTAAGGAAAGGGTCACAGTAATTATAGATGTAATTACAGAAATTAATTACAGCTGTTAGTTGTAATTACATGGTATTTTTTAAACAAGTACAATTTAAAAACATATTTACACAATAAGTGCATTGTGTCAAATTATTAATTTAAATGTTTAGTACATAGTAGTTAAAGACCTTTTTAACTAGGTTGCTGTTGATTGTTTTCATATTGCTTGAAATATCTATTGAGCATAAGTTTACTTTGCCAAAGGGCCCAAATTAATCACAGCCCACTGTAAATCATCTGTTAATTTAGTATGTGTAAAATTGAACAACAATCATTTAATATATAAAACTTTTTTACAAATATTTTACTCGTTGCACAATTACTAATAGCATATAATTGACCTATCTAAATGTGTTTTTATTTAGACTTTTGAATAATGGTCATTTTATGAATGAAACATCCTTTTAAGTATTGCCAATGTTTTTAATAAGAACTCTTGGAAATCTGTGGAAAACATAACCGTGAAAGTCAGGAAAGGGGGAAAACATTTGAACATTTTGATCTCCAAATGAATCAATGAGCTCATTGAGGAAGTAAAAAAGAACATCTGCATATGGTTTCATCAGAAAATGTTATTTTTATATGAGGTGAATGTTTTACCAACCATTTTATATGGGAAGTATATATAAAATGCAAGTGGACAAAAAGTGTGCTTAATGTTTTTATGTTGTAATGTTCTCCTTAGAAAGAAGCAAATGCTCCCTTCAACACAATTGAAGACTCAGGAATAAACATCAAATTTGTCAATATTGTTTATGATGCCTTGCTCCACACGGTACGTAAAGAAACTTTCCAAAACACAAACTGACTGAACTTCTCTTATAATTGAATTACACAGTAAGCCAGTGTACAAGGCTCTTTCTGTTGTTTTAAATTTGATGTTAACTAAATTGGTTTAATCTGGCTAATTTTCAGCCTGCGGACACACAGAAATCAGTCCTGAAGGGAATTATTAATAGCTTATTAAGAGAATGGAAAGGGTGAGTAGTGCATTGTGTTCTCTCACTGAAGCACTAAAAGAGGACATGAAGTCTTTGCAGAAAATTGCGATTTAAAAAAGAATCACTGTCAGCTTTGTTTCTGTATTTTTAGGCCCCGCACAAAGGATGACCTTAGAGCGTATTTTGTTCTTGTGCAGGTAATGCCATTGTTTTTTTACACATTTGGGGTTTCTTTTTGTTCATAAAGAAATTCATGATATATATTTGTTTTGTTCTGTTCATCTCTCAAGAAAGCAATGCTTTATTTTACTATAACATCCTGGCTCGATGAGTTGATCTTCAGTTTTAGTGAAAGTACTTTGAAACTACTTTAAAGTTATCAGAATTTAAGTTAGAATAGAGTCAAGATACAGTACTGTTAAAAAAAAAAGTAGCTTCAAAACTAGCTACTAACTTAAATTAGCTAACTACTTTGAGCTAAGTACATTGAAGCTATTTATTAGGACACAATTCTAAATGTATAACAATAAGATAATATTGTTTCTTGTTATGATAAGAGCAGTATTTATTCTCTAATATTAATTGTCATATTACACTGGCAGAAAAATACAACTAATTATATTTCAGCACCAGAATTTATATACATTTTAAAACATTGATATCAGCATGTACAGTAACTAGTGTTGTCAAATGTACTGACTTGGTACTGAAGTCGGTACTTTTGACAGCACTACATGTAATTAAATAATGTGCAACAAAAAAGATCTGGGGATTGCACTTTTAAGTGATTTGTTATTTAATCTGCAAAATGTAGGCTAGTCGATTTATGTATTTATTTGGTTAATTACGTGAACCGAATAAACAAACTGATTTATCATAATAAATCATTCTCCTAACACTAACTAAAATACAAGAGAGAGAAAAGATCATTGAGGAGAGTGTATCTGAATACTGCCTCAACTTGCTTAAAAAGCTTCTTGCACAATAAAATGTGATTAACAAATATAGTGTTGAGTTTTGATGTCACGCTACCGAAAATTTTGTTATGTTAGTGTCTTTTAGTTACTTTTTAGTCTTTTAGATACCCATACACTGCTGGTCTCTTCACTCCTCTTACTAGTGACCAAACCCATGGCATTAATTCAAAATTGCCTTCATTACACAGAACCCACAGACATGTGATACTTTTCTGTAATACCTGTAATTTCCATTTGTGAACCAAAGCAGTTATCTGTGTGCGATCCTATAGATGTGCACTTATACAGCAAAATTGCTCTAATCTGTCTTTGAGTTGCCCTTTGTGTTGTCAGCCATGTTAAACACCCCAGGCTGAGTAAGAGCCGAACCGGAGTTGCAGGAAACTCTTGATCTCCTCTCTCACCACATGGCCCATTGACTCTAGACATAGCTCTGCTCTAGTGCAGACAGATCGTGAGCTAAGTGTTTACTTCACACATGACCAGCGCAGGCTGGCCTGGGACTGTCCAAATAAGGACACAGCAACTGGATTTGAGCCTGGGAAACCGTGGGCAGAGAAAGAGACGATGGCTTGGTTAGCAAGGATTCGGTTTGTTCTGGGGTTCAGCTTTTTTCTCTCCATTTGATGAGGATCAGTTGTGGGAGTTTAGACGTTTTCATAAACAGAAGCATGTACAGATGTCGTCCTTCGCATATAGCGTTATTCATCTCCAGACTGTTGATGGGCTCCCTGACCTACATTTCCATGGAGGACACGGTGAAATTGAAAAGCCGAGGCAATTATTGGGCTGATCTGTCTGCCACCAATGTCAGGCAGCCTCTGTATATTGCGTTCACTGTGCCGAAGGAAGGGATGAGATCATGCTGGAGAGGAAAAGAGCTGGTTTCCGCTGCAATGCCACTTCTTATTAAAAGCCAGACTTCTTTCTCTGCTCCTAAACGAAAAGTTATATTTCCTTTTTGAAGTTTGCTGAAATGCTTCTCTGTGTCGCAGAACCCTCAGTACACCAGCCCTGCCACATATGTCATCTATGCACACTTACTGAGGCAAATAGCGGCCCTGGCTGAAGCGGACCACCATTTCCTGATGCACTGGTTTAAAAAGTGAGTCCAACGCAGCCAGTCTGTACAAGAGAGCAATTAACAATGGAAAAGTCTAGATCTTTTTGTTTTAAATAATTTATTTCTTTTAAATACAATTTGTGCAGTTTGTACAATTTATGTGTGAAACGTCATCATACACTGAAAATAAGAGAGCAATTAACAATGGAAAAGTACAAGAGAGCAATTAACAATGGAAAAGTCTAGATCTTTTTGTTTTAAATAATTTATTTCTTTTAAATACAATTTGTGCAGTTTGTACAATTTATGTGTGAAACGTCATCATACACTGCCATTCAAAAGTTTGTGGTCAGTATGATTTGACCATACTGGAAATCAATGACAGAAATCAATGCTGGAAATCAATGAAAGACATCAATGCTTGACTTCAATTCTTTTAAATAAATGAGCTATTTGCCTTTTTTATCTTAAGTAGTTGTACATTTAATTGTGAAATATATAAAGTCAACAAATAAAGTTGAATTGTGCACTATATAACAGTCAAGGCAGCTGGTGTCAAGGCATTACACAAACTGACAGTAAAAAAAGAAGTGTATGGATTATATCTCTCTGTTTACGATGTTTCATCTTATAGGCTGCCTCAGAAGCGTTTCAAACAGCTGGTGGAGCGCTTGCAGCTCTTCATCACCACCCGCCTATTTCCTGCCAAGCCAGAAGACCTGCCATCCATGGCCAAATGCTCTTGGTGGATTCCCTCAGCCACTAAAGTCCTCTCCCTTCTTAGTGAGTACCATTGTGCTAGCCACTAGAGAGGGCTTGGCGAAAGTCAAGATGCTTTCCCGTAATAATTTACCTGTAATAATTCCGAACAATAAAAAAAATTCTAACATTGATCTTGTTTTAACAGATGCGGCAAACAGCATTTCCTGTCTTCCTATCGTCCCTTTCACTGATTTCTACAACCTAACCCTGGACCATATAGACTTTATGGAGGATTATCACACGTGGCAGGCTCACGGAAATTCAAACAGGTGCGACAGCAAAAATTTTCAAAATAAAATATTTATTGAAACCAAGTCTTATTGTTTATGAAAATTGTGCCTTTTTTTTAAAGGATGTTTTACCAAACAATGATGCAAAAGTAAGATTCATGTGTGAAACATAATTAAAATAAACTACAATTAGGTTAGGTTTTTAAAGAAATCAATTTTATTCAGTATGAATGCATTACATTTATTAAAAAAGACCGTAAAGACATTTATAATGTAATTTTTTTTAAATACATTTTATATAAATCAATCTTTCATCCTGAATTTTTCTTTAATATGGTTTCTATAGAAATATTAGTACTATTTCCAGCATTGATAAAAATGAGACGAAATGTTTCTTCAGCACCAAATTAGCATTTTAAATTGGCTTTTGAAGGATGATGTGACACTGAAGACTGTAGCAATGGCTGCTGAAAATGTAGCTTTTTCAACAGGAATAGATTACTGTCAGGATCACCAGTCACCATGCCTGTTTCCTTTACACACTACATTTCCCATAGTCCTCCCTGGTCATCACCTGCAAACCCTTCTTAATCACCACACCTCTCTGTTATCATGCTCAACAACTCTCCATAAAAGCCAGCACCACAAACACAGTGGTTGTCTGGTCTTGTCCTTGCTAACCTGGACTGTTTTTATTGCTAAACGCTACTTACTTGCATCTACTTACCTGTAGGGATGGGAAAATGAAGCCTCATGAAGCACTGAGGCTTTCCCCTGATTGTTCCGGGAATAGATAGCTTTGAGAGTGTCGAAAACAGCGCCATCTGGTGTTTAGCAAAAAATAAAGCAGCCAAAACCCTGTGAAAGAATCTTCGTCGGACGAAGCAGTCACCACGCATTTCCTAGATAGTTTCATGTTACGTGCACAAATAAAAGCCCAACAGTTCGTGTGTATGTGTGTGTGTTAAATTTCTCTCTGTGATAGATTAATTTAGCCATTAAGCTCTGGCATTTAATGCCAGTATGAATATCAATATGATGTAATAGAAGAATAATGTACACACATATGTGAATTGCATATGGCAAGTCTGAATGAAAACTTACTCGTAAAGTAAGATCTGGGGGTTCGAACATTCCGACACGCAAAATGAATCGCGCACGTGATTGGACAAAGTAAGGCTTCGTTTGTAATTGGTCACGTGATTTCTACGTTAACAACACAAGCCTCGAATCGCAGCTTCATCTGGCACTCCCATTTATGCTCGACACGAGCTCCGACACCTCGGTTCAAATGTCACATCACTACTTATCTGCATCTACTTACCTGTATCGTCTTCCTGTGATTCCATTCATCTGTGTTCCTGCTTCCCTGGATTCCTGTCTCCTCCATTATTGTCTGTTCAGCTCCTACAAAAATAAGAGACATTATGATCATCATCTTCAGCAATCATCAAGGTGTGTGTGGTGCAACTTACCTGTTTGGACTGTTTCATTCCTCATCCACTCTGGTTGTTGTGATTTGTGAGCTCCATTTCCTTTGATCTAGCCACTCTGATTCTCTCCATAATGCAAGATGGCTGCCCAATTGAATTCTATGATGAGGATTTCTTTTGGAGTGGTTTGGACAACCAGCTGTTTCTCCAAGCACCAGCATGTGCTACCCAAGGTACTCTGGCATCATGTGCTGTGGCTCATCCTTCACCGTTGGCGAGGTTGCGGAAGACGCGAGCTCTACTCAGATGCGGTCTCCCCAACCCACTCCAGCCGGAATTCCGTTACAAGCCCAGAGTTCAGTATCAAGCCTGTCCTGGCTCCTGAGTCTGCATTGGAGCTCACTCTAACCCCAAAGCTTGCATCAGAACCTGATCTAACTCCCAAGTCTGCTTCAGAGTCCGTACCCACCTGTGAGTCTACTCTAAACTCCCCTTCGGTCCTTGTTTCTGTACGAGAGTTTTCCCGAGACCAAGAAACCCGCTCCAAGGATCATAGCATTGCCAATTCCAATGGTCACAATGCTTCCAGTGAGTGATCTTCCCGAGTCTGCTCCAGTGAGTGATGTTCCCGAGTCTGCTTCAGTGAGTAATGTTCCCGAGAGAGAAGTTCCCGAGTCCGTTCCCCAGTCTGTTCCAGTGAGAGGAGTTCCCCAGTCCGTTCCAGAGACTGTTCCAGTGAGAGTTCCCGAGTCCGTTCCCGAGTCAGTTCCTGAGTCCGTTCCAGTGAGAGGACTTCCCCAGTCCGTTCCCGAAAGAGAAGTTCCCCAGTCCATTCCCGAGTCCGTTCCCGAGAGAGAAGTTCTCCAGTCCGTTCCCGAGACCATTCCATTGAGAGGATTTCCCCAGTCCGTTCCAGTGAGAGGAGTTCCCCAGTCCGTTCCCAAGGAAGAAGTTCCCGAAGCGTCCGTTTCAGTGAGAGGAGTTCCCCAGTCCATTCCCAATAGAGAAGTTCCCGAGTCCATTATCGAGTCTGTTCTAGTGTGAGAGGAGTTCCCCAGTCCGTTCCGAAAGGGAATTTTCCGAGTCCGTTCCAGTGAGAGGAGTTCCCCAGTCCGTTCCCGAGAGAGAAGTTTCCGAGTCAGTTCCAGTGAGAGTAGTTCCCCAGTCCATTCCCGAGAGAGAGGTTTCTGAGTCTGTTCTATTGAGAGAAGTTCCCCAGTCCGTTCCCGAGTCCGTTCCAGTGAGAGGAGTTCCAGTGAGAGGAGTCCCCCAGTCTGTTCCAATGAGAGAAATTCTCAAGTCCGTTCCAGTGAGTGAAATTCCCCAGTCCATTCCAGTGAATGAAATTCCAGAGCTAAGCCCAGAGAGTGCAGCACTGACCATAATGGCTCTGGTGTGGTGCAACTCACCAGTTTGGTCTGTTTCATTCCTCATTTGCTCTGGTTGTTGTGATTTGCTACATTTGCCATCTCATTTCACCCTGTTGGTTAATAAGCTGTTTCATAATTGTACTCACCGTTCTCCATGAGTCTGTATTCCATGACAATTACGTTTGAAAATATATTCAAATAGACATTTTAAGTTATTTTAAATTGTAATAATATTTTACAATATTACTGTTTTTACTTTATTTTACAAATAAATACAGCCTTAGTAAGCATAAGAGACTTCTTTCAAAAATATTAATACATTTTACCCACCCCAAATATTGAATGGTAGTGTATGCTTACATTTTTTTATAAATAACTATTTTTAATGGGATTATTAAAAGAAATTTACTTCAAAATAAATTATGTGAATCCAAAATAAATTGTGAATCTAAAGTCTTTATTTAATAAAATCATGCAATTTTGTCTCATAAGTAAATTGACCTTGTTTGTAAGGATGCTAAGATAAATTTATTGAAAAACAAAGTACAAATATATATATTTTTTATTTTGCAGTATACACTAGTGGTCAACCAGTATCACTCGATTAATCAACCTCGCCGATGTATTGCTCTATTACTAGTACACACTTTAAACTTACACTTTAAACTCCTCCCCCAGACAAAGTCATTTCTGATCTATATTTTCTCAGGTTCACCTTCTGTCAGTTCCCTTTCATCCTGTCCACAGTGGTGAAGAAGGCCATTATCCAGAGAGACTCTGAGCAGCAGATGATCAGCATGGCCAGGGTGAGAATTCACATGCCTAAAGAGCTCTCACTATAGCCTTAAGATGAAAAAGCTAGTCTCTGTTTAAGAGAACATGTCTTCTAGTCTGAGAGTATTTTCTGATAACAATCCTAGCATGGGTGGGGCAGCGTAATCGCCATTCCTATGGCTCCCTCCCAAACATATGTGTCCAGACTGTAGGATAAACAGACATGTGGCTAGAGAATAATATCATCATACACCGCAAATAGACAGGCATCATTCATATAAGAAATGTTACTCAGAAACAAGACATCTAGAGGCTTGAAATAAAACCTAGATGAAGCCATGTTCTGCAAACTTGTTTCTTTCAGGGGGATGTTTACTGATAAATGCTCTGTATGTCTAATGCAGCAAACCCTGGTGGACAAGGTCTCTCGCAGGCAAAGGGTGGATATGAGTCTGCTGTTTCTCAACATTAAAGTTAGGCGTCTGCAGCTGGTCAGTGACTCACTGGATGAGGTAATACTGCTCGGTCCAGATCTGTAAACGTAGAATTGCGTCTGTTCCTGGAGATGTTACCATGAGTTCCTTTGAACCACTGAAAAGTATTTAGCTCTATAGGGGGAAAGACTTTTGTATGGGCTGCATTACTCTGTATAAAGTAGCACAAATCTACATTTTGTTTTCCTAGGCTGAAAGGACTTTCAGCCAAAAGCATTTACATTATATTCTGGAAAGTTCTGAGTCTGGCTAAGACTTAATTTGGAAAAATGGCCCCTCCATAAATGTGTTCCCTTTTTTAATAGCTTTCGAGAAAGCGAGCAGACCTGAAGAAAAAACTGAAAGTGACGTTTGTTGGGGAAGCAGGGTTGGACATGGGTGGACTCACAAAAGAGTGGTTTCTTCTCCTGATTCGACAGATTTTTCACCCAGACTACGGTAAGATGGTAGTAGGATGGTAGTAGGACAAATAGTGCCGGTCTTGGATGATATACAGCTGGTATATGCTGCAAAAAAGCAGTCTTGTTTTCCCATAAAATAAAAACATCTAAGCTATTTCTACAAATACAGTTCCTTGACAGACAAAATGGCAAAAAATATTAAATGTTTACTCTTATCTTAACAAATATGTCTCCTCACTAACAAACTCCGGAAAGGTATATGTTGAAAAAAAATTCCCAATAGTTGAGAATTTATACCCTAAAGTGAAGTGCTTTTCTAATGGTATGGCAATTTTTATTATTTTAACTCTATTAATATTTTGAAGTCAGTTGTTACTTCATTTGCCTATTTTATATTGACAGTGTGTGTAAATAAATAACACAATCATGCTCATTCTGCTTGTTAATGTTTATTGTTCTATTCTGTGTCTATGTGTCATGTTTCAGGCATGTTCACATATGTGAAGGAGTCCCAGTGTCATTGGTTCAGCAGCTGGAAATGTGACAACTACTCTGAGTTCCGATTGGTTGGAGCCGTATCCTTTCATTTTCCTGCAGTTTATACAGTATAGGTGGTCACGTGTGGGTGTGACAAACTTAAAATAGTGCATAAATATAGAGTCAGCTCCCACTTGGCACACACTTCTGAGGTTCATTCTCGTCCTTCTGTTTTCTGGTGGGAAATGTATTTTCTGCCACCAATCTGTGCTATGATGATGTGAAAATGGAGCATATGCTATTTTTATGCCATATGATTTCTAAATGTTAATTACACAGGGTTATAATGCAATATGACACTAATGAAAGATGCACAGATATAGTTATAGTTATGAAATGGTTTTGTAAATGATGGGGTGCGGGGGCGGGCACGTGTCAGTGTAGAGACCTGGTCCACACGGTGCTCTTGGGAATGTGTAAGGAGAGACACGGTGGCAGCCAAAGCCTGCCATGTCCTGCTTTTACCCCTCTAATTGTCCCCCTGGCTCGGGCTTCTTGATACATCTGGCTGCCGGTCCAGCGCACGACCTAGCCTGCGCCTGAGTTCTCTCTCCTGCAGCACAGAACTGCTGTGTCACATCAGTGAAAAATTATGAAAGAAAGATTCTTTTGTTTTGTCCCGTTAGGAACAGCCAGAGCTCGGTTTGTGTTGTCTCATCGCTGCAGTCCTCATGGAAACTGTCCCGCCTGTCTGCTCTCTCCCCTCTCTCTCTCTCTCTCTCCTGAGCTGAGGACTTTTTTTCCATCGCCCTCACTACACATATGGAGAGCACATGGGGTTGAGTTGTCAACTACAGCTGAAAACACTTACTCACAGGGCTTTTCACTTTTTCCTCTAAATGTATTATACACCTGTTGGGTGTTCTTCCATGCATCTTACTGTGATACTTTAGGGGATGTTGTGATATTAGGAAATATGAAAGAACTTGTGCACCACTTGTGGCACCAAAGCGTTTCAACAGCTTTCTTCATCTTCAATTGGTATTCAGTTGGGACGCTCAAACAGATTACAATTCCATTTGCTGCCACTAGTTGCACAGAAATGATAAGTTGTGCCACAAATGACGTACTAAACATTATGCAATTATACTATGCTCTATGTACTGAACCATCTAGTGTATGTTTTTTTTAAGGTTATTATGTCATCCAACATCGGATAGTCAGTCTGATAGTCCCTCCCCCTCAGCTACATAAGGAAAGTGGTTACAGTTGAGTGCATGAAGAGTCCAACCACACTTTTTCCGGCGAATTAAATGCATTATCTGGGAATTTGTATTCTACTTTTTCGAAAATTTAAAAGGAAAAAAGTGTAAGGCACGGAATACGTCACCAAAGAGAAGTCTGACATGTGAGATTGAGTTATGATATATTAAACATGCATGAATTGTTCACAATAATATCAAAAATGTGCATTTAGAAAACGAATATGGTACATTTTTATTTTATTTTATGGCTGTCAAATTTAAAGGAAAATTAAGTTTTTTTTGTTTTTTTTTGTTCTTGTGTTGACATATTGAAACAGGAAGTTGGGGTGAGACATATCAAAGGGCTCAAACTTTATTTTTTATTTTTTTTTAGGCCAGTAGGCTTTAGTTTCCATTACAGCCATAAATCATAATTTGCTACTTGCTATTGCTAGTCAAATACATGTGGGTTCAGGAGAGGGGCGTTCTTATTCAAATAAGCACTAGTACTTTAGCATATAGAGCAGCTCTGGCCTTCAAGGTCCACTTTCCTGCAGACTTAAGTTACAACCCTAATCAAACACACCTAATCAATCGGCCTTTGATATCCCACAATCCTGTGCATATACACTACTGTTCAAAAGTTTGGAATGGTAAGAATTGCCTTTTGCTCAAAGTCTCTAATGCTCATCAAGGCTGCATTTATTTGATAAAAAAAACAGCAATATTGTGAAATATTATTATGTTTTAAGATAACTTTTTTTTAATACTAAAAATGTAGTTCATTCTTGTGATGGCAAAGCTGAATTTTCAGCAGTGATTACTTCAGTCTTCAGAGACATGATCCTTCAAAAATCAGTATATCAATATATGGATTAAATCAATATGCTGATTTGGTGCTGAAAAACTTTTCTCATTATTATCATCTATGTTGAAAACAATAGGCTCTATGCACAAACCCTGCTAACGTATTTCCGGTAGGATCTCAGCCAGCGTCTTTACTTCCGCATAGAGCGTTCTATAGCGAAGTGTATAGCGGCAAAACTTTAATAAAATTCATTTTCTCAGAAACGGAGACAACGATTTTAGAAACTGATTCGCTAGTCGGATTTTGCGCGATATAAGAGAATTCTCACCCTCAAAGTTGTATCATTTAAAGCCCTTCTCTTTCTTACTCTTATGTGTCACAACTAACTGCCTCACAATATTGTTAACATCATTCACGTTAACCGCTGCAAGTTCTTGTAAACAGCGAGTGTAATTTGCCATTATCTCCACCTAATGCAAAAACGGCTTCCGACGCAGCACCGGATGTAACTGGGCGGGCTGAGACAAAATGCGGAATCGATCGTGCATAGAGCCTATTGTGCTGCTTAAATTTTTGTCAAAACCATGATCTTTTTTTCATTATTCTTAATAAAATATAAAGTTTGAAAGAACAGAAATAGAAATCTTTTGTAACCTTATAAATGTATTCACTGTCACTTTTAATCAATTTAATGTAATCCTTGTGCAAAAAAGTATTAATTTCTTTAAAAAAGTATTACTGACCCCAAACTTTTGAATGGTTGTGTAGTTTGGTAGGCTAATTTAAAGATGTGCATTTTTGTATACATAAAAAAAAAAAAAAACATTTATTTAATTTCTGCTCTTAAAAAAAGCTTTGCAACCGTTAAATATTTGCTTGCAAGCTCACTTGATCTTGATTTAGATCATTAGAAATGAAAATAATGGAAAGCAAACTGTTAAAGGTGCCTTCATACTAACAGACAGCGGTGACTTTGGTTTCGGACGCAGCCATTGTGTAACAGAAGGCTATAGGTGTGTGTCAGGTCTGTGGATCTCTCCAGCTGTGTGCACTTAACTCCATCTGTCAGCTTATGGGCTTGGCTGTGTATAACAGC
Organism: Leuciscus leuciscus; assembly: GCF_965113295.1. Lineage (NCBI taxonomy): Eukaryota > Metazoa > Chordata > Actinopteri > Cypriniformes > Leuciscidae > Leuciscus > Leuciscus leuciscus. The sequence goes on along the minus strand of NC_138745.1, from coordinate 18,474,720 downwards.
ATCACACTGGACATCCGCTTCCCCCCCTGTGTCTACAAGAAGCTGCTGACCCCGCCCATTGTGCCGTGTGACCTCGACACCCCCGTTGGCATGGCGACCCTCACCCTGGAGGACCTCCAGCAGATTATGCCTGTATGTACACAAGCTGTGACACCCCTCATGGCATAATATTCAATCCAGTCCAATCCTGATGAACACAGAGTTTGTAAGTCACTGATGAGTGAACCACCAGCTGTCATTGTGCAGTGTAACACATTATCATTCCAATATAAAGTAATGATATTCTGCAGCCCATATAGCTTATATGTACTATTTAGGATGTGTTTCTCATTATATGGTTACATTGAGCTCACTCAGCCATGTATAAACAGTGTAGATGGCTGACAGAATAGTCACTGGAAGCAGAAAATAGCTTTTGCGTTATCATTTGCACTTCCAGGGTGTCACCCAGCCATCACAGGCTCACACACTCCTGTTGTCTAGTTTCCTGGATGTGATTAATAAGCCTCAGATGATGCATTGTTTGGTAATAGCACTCTGTTGGCTTACAGCTTTGCTGATTAAGTCATGCCTGTCTTGTGATTCTCACAACACTCTTTCAAGTATAATGTTTTTTTTTTCTTCTTCTTTTGAACTCCTTAATCCTTCACATGTTAGTTTCTCATGTTTTTTGTCTAATATAGCAAAATATAAAGTACAAAATGTTAAATTACAGTTACTTATTACTGTTAATTATGAAACAAACAAGGTAGCAAACAAAATTGTCTGAATGTAAACAAGTCTGATTTTACTTACGAAAGTTTGGGGTCAGTACGTTTTTCAGTAAGGTCAGTAATGCTGTTCTTTTAAAGAATACTGAATCCTGTAAAAAAAAATTTTTATCATGGTTTCTACAAAAATATTAAGCAGCACGGCTGTTTTTAACATTTATATTAATAAGAAATGTTTCTGCCACCACTGAAGAAAACACACATTTGTGCAATTGGACTTGACTCAAAACCCTCTAGTTAATGAGATACAAACATTGTAGCAAGCCACTTCACTGTTTGACAACTAGCCCTGCTCTCCCCTACATCATTACAGTTGTTTTTTTAAATGGTATATTATTAAACTTAGTAAGTTTTAAATACCTTTAATTAGAACCACATGGGGTAATCATGACTGAATGGTTCCAGTGTACTACAAAGCTAATTTATGTTTTCTTTGAGACATAATGATATGCCTGTTCAGATTCAGCCGTTTCCACTCCTGTGTCCAGCAGAGGGCGCCCAATATTAGCTATTTCTTCTGAAACAACACTCTTTGTCATAATACAGACTAGTATGTATACTGAAATATAATGTACAAGAGGTTGATTGTATTTTGAAAAACTAGTTAAGCTCCGCTTTCATATTGATTTCCCTTCACTCTCCTGTTACTGCAAAGTCAGATTTAATTGAGCCAGATGTTCTGTTTTAACGGTCTCTGGCTTCCTCCAAACTTACATAACTGCCTGCGGGCGTTGTTTGCTTCCTTGTTTCAAACTTTTTCCAAAGGTAATGTGGACGTGGAACCTCTAAAGCTACTTTCTTAAAATGAAAAAAAAAAGCATGATTTCCGCCATTTGCCTCAGATAGTACAAACATCTCATTTGCTATTACCGGTATTATTTTATTAGCCACACAGACTTCAAACTAAAATGAATTGCAGTCCTTTAACATAAGATTTAATGATCACACAGTCACAGATACTTCACATAATGTCACATATGTTGAGACATTATCATCTCTACTTTATTTAATTTTCAGTGCAGTTTTTTATGATTTGTATTAAAAAGTGTTACTTCCTCTGCAAAGGAGAAATACACATATACAAAGTTGCAAATTCAGAATATTTGTCTAATGTAAGTGCTTGTGTGTACATTTCAGGATCTTGCTCATGGGCTTGGGGAACTCCTTAGCTATGAAGGAAATGTTGAAGAGGACTTTTACACCACATTTCAGGTGAGTCTTTAAGTGAGTCTCTAAACTTGACCTGTACAATCAGGATGTTTGCTCTCAGACTTTTCTCTCATTCCATGGTATCTAATAGATAAGCATGTTTGTCTGATTGAACTAGATGATCAATTCTACAGATAATGGAAGCAGAGGTCATTTCTGTACATTTCCCTCTAGGTTTTTCAGGAAGAACTTGGAGTGGTCAAGTCATATAATCTGAAACCAGGAGGGGACAAGATCCCTGTTACCAACCTAAACAGAAAAGGTGAGAGAGCCTCCACTCTCTAGTTATGTGCATGACTGTGTTTTGAACTGTTTTCACTTTTCAACATGAATTGCCTTATTGTCTTATTCCCGCTACTGAAGGATTGATCTGTTTGTCCCTGCACAGAATACGTCCAGCTCTACATTGATTTCCTGCTGAATAAGTCCATCTACAGGCAGTTTGCTGCTTTCTATCATGGTTTTCACAGCGTTTGTGCCTCAAATGCCCTGATGGTAAGTTTGCTGTATAGTTTTCGTCAAAATCCTCATTGCATGGTAAATGAATAAGGAATTCTGAAGGGAATACTCTGGAAGCAAGTGAGTAGAAGCCAAGAAACAGCTTGACATTTCATTTCAACTAATCATTTTTAGCAAAGCAAGCTCTGCAATATTCTACTAGTGGCTCTCAGACAGAGAGAGTTTCAGAGGCAGGAGAGAGGGCAGGGTCTGTGGGCCGTTGTGTGTGTGTGTGTGTGTGTGTGTGTGTGTGTGTGTGTGTGTGTGTGTGTGTGTGTGTGTGTGTGTGTGTGTGTGTGTGTGTGTGTGTGTGTGTGTGTGTGTGTGTGTGTGTGTCTGTGTGTCTGTGTGAAGGCTACATCTGTGTATGGTCCATCCCTTCCCCCTCTGTTGGAAGGGTGCCCTGTAACTGGGCCTGCTTTGTTTGTTCAATCTCCATACCATATCCAGGCTCTTCTGCTACTGGCTGGGAGAGACCTCAGGATTCAAGGTCAAATAGAATGAATACATAGAGACCCCCAGAAAAATGCAAGTCTCTAGCTCTGCTTAGCATGTCAATTGGAATCTGAACAAAGGCGCAGTTTCTTGCAGAATTTTCACAGCTCATGAGTATGTCATTTAACATGCTCTCTTCCATTTGTTTAAAAACAGCCAATCCTGACTAAATTAAGGGCTAGTTTATGAGATTTTTTAAATACATTTCATATTATTGAAATAAATATTATTATTGTAATTACTAATAAGTTACTCCAAAGTAGTCTGTAAGAAAAGACCTTTAATAAAATATGAACATTATAAAAAAATATTTTCTAATAAAATATAACAATTAATATATTAATACAAATAATAAATAGTTATTATTATTATTTACTAATTATTAATGTTACATATAAATTCCTTTTGAACAAAACACAATAATAATGGAAATAAATATTGATTACAAAATGAGCTATGCTTGAAGAAGTAGATTTCTATTCAAATTGGAATATCAGTTTCAATTTATATTTTGCCTGAAAGAATATCCAGTACAATTTAAAGAGACCAAAACTGATATACATTATAGACTTCCTGAGCTCTTTAGACTCTTTAGATTCTTTTTTTATGCCAAGCTGTTGTACGGTGGGAAAATTTCGTTATTGTGATACATGGATAGCAGTGTTTTGTATCAGCAGAAGTTGAAGTTGTTTTGTTGTTGCTTGTTTTGCATGTTGGCACTATTTGACATTCCGTGCAGTTCGCTGAGTTAATAGTTCTTAATTAAAATTCTTGTGTCTTAATGCATGTTAAAGGAGTGTGATTCAAACTGTGCCCTGGAATAGTTTGCATAAGAAACCACATCTACCAATACACATTTTCTTTCTTATTGCCAAACTTTCTTTTATAAAAACAACACTTCATTGAACCTAAAACTACTGATGATGTGTTCAGTGTTCAGGATGAAGTGTATTTGTTGGATATTTTTCTCTATGCTCCAGGGCAAATAGTAAATTGCACGTATGTTTATCTTGGTGATGATCCAGCCTCGATTTAGACTTCCCAATATGGTGATACCCCAGACTGCTCTTAATCAAGAGATGCACACAGAAAAAAAGAGGGCTAGTAAATTCATCAGACCATTTTAAGGAATGTTCAGCCTGTGAATCATTTGTTTCTCTCAGGGTTCACTGAACTGCACAATCACAGGATGCTTTGCTCAGTTTTTTTTTTCTCTCTCTGTATGTTTTAGGATCAGCTGTACATGTGTCTAGTTGGTTAACAGTGTTACGGTGGTAAAATAGTGTAACAATGAGAAGAAATAAACATGATTTCAGACCTCCTCTGGCCTGATTCCACTAACCATGATCAGCTTTAGACCCTCCCTGTCTTTAGTTATTACGCAACAGTTGACTGTGTCCCTGGCTGCTTATGTAAGAGGCTCTGTAACGGTAATATCTGACTCGCTGGTCCTGGTGTGGTGTGAGGCGGGGAGGGGTGAGGTGGAGGGTTAGGGGAGGGGAAGGACGTGGCAGATTGGTTTGGGCCATTGCTACCTATTTTGTGGCTTAAAGACCTATCTTTATCTTTCGTCCTCTCTGTTTTTCACACTGTCTGTCTGTTTCTCAACACACTGCACAGCACAGTCATGTACGTGCAGGGTGTGGCATTAGGAAGGGTTTCATGTTAATACCTACCAACACAGAGTCATTTTACTTTACTTTTATTTTACTTTACTTTTTCTTTTTTCTTTTTGGTGTGTATGAAATGTGTGATGCAAACACAAATGCTAAACATTGTTTAATATGCAGATTTGACTGTTTCTTTAATTGTTTCTTTTTTTTCATCTAGGGCTGTCAATCAACCCTTTATTTTAATTGAACATTTTAAAGCCATATTTTTTATTAAATGTTAATAAATTAACATTTATTTTGTTGAACATTTTAATTTGGTTTATTTTGTCATGTCTTGCTGTTTTTCAGCATCTAGCATGACTTTTTAAGATGCTGTGCCAAATTAAAAGTGTAACTATAAAGAATGCAAATGCTAAAATGCATAAATTGTTTATTTAAATTGATAATTTATTAACCCTTTTCAATGTGGTAATTTTTTTTTACATTAGTTAATATATTAGGTATCATATGAACAGAGAACAATAACAAGTATTTATTTAAACCTGGATTGACATTAATGAATCAACTTGGCTGTATAAGTAATTTCAACTTAAATTATATTAAACTGACTTTGAAAAATGAGTTGAATGTTATATAACTTAAAATAGGGAAAACAAATATTTTGATGAGTTAAAGTAATGTATAAAATGTTGTCATGACTTACTGGTCATATCATTTTTTACAGTGTACCGTTCAAATTGTTTTTTGAAAGAGATTAATATTCAGCAAGACATTAAAATGATCGAAAGTGACAAAGACATTTACAAAAGATTTCTATTTTAAATTATTTTAAATACTGTTCTTTTGAACTTTCTATTCATCAAAGTATCCTGAAAAAAGTATCATAGTTGTGCTGCTTAATGTTTTTGTGGAAACTATTTTCAACACTGATACTAATAAGAAATGTTTCTTGAGTGCGAAATCAGCATATTAGAATGATTTCTGAAGGATTATTTACAGTAACACTAAAGATTGGAGTAATAGCTTCTGAAAATTCAGCTTTACCATCACAGGAATAAATTAAATTTTAAGATATATTAAAATAGAAAAGTTTTAAGTTTTTAATTTTAATTTGTAATAAAAAATATATATATATTACTGATGTAATATATTATACAATATATTAATATTGTGATTAAATGAATGCAGCCTCTTAAATTTTTTTTTTTTTTTTTAAACCTACAATCCCCAAACTTTTGAATGGCAGTGTACATTTATACATTGTCAGTTCATGTTTGCTATTGCTAGTGCTAAATAACTGTAATTAATGTTAATTATTGCTAATGTTCATGTATAGAACTTTACTATCAAGTGTTACCCATACTTTTTTGTTGCAATGTTTATGTGCAGGTGATTGTGTGTAATTAAATGCATAATTTTTATACGTTATTTAAATTAACAATTTTTCTCCACAAATTATAACTATAGAAGTAATATAAGGACTCATTAAATCTGTCATTCGTGTAGCTCTTGAGGCCAGAAGAGGTTGAGATCCTGGTTTGTGGAAGTCCTAATCTGGACATGGGCTCTCTGCAGCGAGTGGTGCAGTATGAGGGCTACAGCAAGACTGACCCCACCATCCGGTACATGTCTTGCATACAATTTGTTATAGTCATGCTTTCAAATGCATGTCTATTAGTAGAAAAGTGACTGTTCTCTCTGGTGTTGCAGGGCCTTCTGGGACGTGGTTCTGGCCTTTCCTTTGGAGCTGCAGAAGAAACTGCTCCACTTTACCACAGGAAGTGACCGCGTTCCTGTGGGGGGAATGGCCGACCTCAACTTCAAGATCTCCAAGATTGATGTCTCCACTGACTGGTAATCATCACAATGGCTGATTGCAGTGAAACGACTGCATGCATGTTCATTTTCTACAGTTTATTTATTCATCTTCTTCGCAGGCTTCCAGTGTCTCATACATGCTTCAACCAGATTTGTCTACCTCCATACAAGAGCAAGAAAGAATTACGGCAAAAGTTAACTATTGCCATTTCAAATGCAGAGGGCTTCGGATTGGAGTAGATTACAGTTGTAGATCTGATAATACAATTTATGACTGTATTCAGCCTGCATTCACTGAAAGATAATGGGCAATGATATTGATATTGATATTGATATTGATATTGATATTGATATATGATGATTAACAGCCAACAGGGTTGTGCATCAACTGAATTTAGATTTTTGAATGGTGGTGAAGATGTATTTGTAATTGTAGCATTGTTGGTGCATTAAAACCTTTTTTGAAAGATTTTGAAATTATAGGTTTATAGACTTCATTTCCCAGAATGCATTGCCTGAGTTAAATATCAGTCAATTCCACTTCCTGTCATGCCAATTCCAATTCCAAATCGACTACCTTCCGGCCGGAATTGTGGTCAATTCAGTTCACATTCACACTCATGAAACAATTCATTGGAGGATAACGCACAGCAGTGATAATGTAAGCTCTAGATGTAAAGTTTCAGCAATATGACATATTGTGGATTGTGTGTACAGTGTAGTATTATTTGTTGTGAACCAGGGTTCTATGATGAACCCAGTTAAGCTGTTCGTCTTTAGTCGTTATATAATTTGGACTCCTCTAATACCATTTTATGTGGTATTAGAATATGGGGATTTTATGGATAATACAGTGTATATTTGTTCAAGAAGTTCAATTGTGCTGCAATATGAAATGAAAACTAAAATGTTTTAGGATTTTCTCTTCAACATGGGCCTGGTCTAATGTCCCATGCTCTTGTTGAAAGTAGGTCAGTAAGGGGCTTGGTCTCAGCTAAAATAGCCTGGCAAACAGGCTGTCAAACTAACCCAGCATTCTTAAAGAGACAGCGCTTTGTCTCCAGGGTTACAGAAGCCCACAGTTAATAAAAGCTTATTTTATTAAAATTCCTTAACTCAAGCATTTTCTCCATTTCTAATGGGCTTTTAAATTGTAGCTGTTAATAAACTTTAAACTTTTTAAGTAAAGGTTTGTGTCTGAGCTCAAACGTGTTTTTTTTTGTTTTTGTTTTTTTCAGTGTAGTTTAGTAATTGTCGACAACACTTTCTCATCCTCTCTTGGGCATGAAAGGAAGTTAGGTAATGTGATTTGTGTGTGTGTCAGTGAATGTTTCATGTTTGTTGACTAGCCATAACATGGATGAACTTTTTTTATTTTTTTATTATTATTATTCTTTAAATAGAGTGGTTGACAGCAGTATTGGTCGCAACAACAAAAACATTATTTATTTTACAATTAATTCTCTGCTTTGTGCCATCAGTTTCATGATTCATTTAGGACACAATCAGAGGTCTAGTGATACTGCAGTATGCTAGTAGATGGCCTCTAACTAGTGGGGTGTATATCAGTCACCCTGGTTTGGCTTGCGTAATTGGATACTTTGTAAGTGGTGTATTTTTGCATATTTGTGGCTCATCATGTGATGTGATTTTCTTTGGACTTGTGAAGTGGCTTTATATGTATTTATATTGTCTGTCAGTCTGAATCACTCCAGTGTTCATGCTATGGTTTTATCGTCTCCAATGACTGAATACAAATGTATTTACCATGTATTTATTTCAACTTTGCTCATTCATTTTTAATGAATAAAGTTATACTGCAAAGATTTTGTTGTGTTCTGTGATGAAAGAGAGATCCCTTAACCTGTATTTTAGTTAGCTTGGAGTTATTGCCACCTCTTGTCTAGAATGTGAGCCTAGAGCATTTCTTAAAAGTCATAAGAAGAATCTGAAGGTCAAATGAAGAACTACAGAGAGCACAACAAAAGCCGCATACATTTCACCTTAGGCTCTTTAAAAGAACAAATTATTATTTGCTATATTTTTACTGTTATAATTTCTGCTGTTATGAGTGATGTTTTTATGCATAGTCTTTTTATTGAAAAATGTGTTTGTACAAAAGTAGAACACAGGTAATGAATGACTATCTTCACTATGCAAAATATGTTTATTTGGTGGAAATCACTACACATTAGCATTCAAAAGTTTGGTGTCAGTAAGATTTTTTAATGTTTTTGAAAGTCATTTATGCTCACCAGCGCTGCATTTATTAGATCAAAATACAGTAAAAACAGTAATATTTTTAACTCTTATTACAATTTAAAATAATATTTTTAATAACGTTAATTCTTGCGATGGCAAAGAGTTTTCTGCAGCCATTACTTCTGTCTTCAGTGTCACATGATCCTTCAGAAATCATTCTAAAATGCTGATGTGATGCTCAAGAAACAATTATTATTTTCAATGTTGAAAACAGTTGTGCTGCTTAATTATTTTGTGGAAACCAATATAATTTTTTTAGGATTCTTTGGTGGATCCTAAAACAGCATTTATTTGAAATTGAATTTAAAATCTTTAACGTTATGAACAGTGTTGTGTAAGTTACTCTTAAAAAGTAATTAATTCCTAGCTACTAATTACATCTTTGTCAGTGTAATTAGATTACTGTACTAATTACTCTATATAAAAAGAATTGCATTGCTTATTAATAAATACTTTCTAAATCCTATTTCAACCTCTGCCAGTTGAACAATACAAGGATGTAAATGAAACTGCTCTTTTAATTCTTTCAAATAAATAATATAAAATTGCATAAATTATTCTTGAACTGACCAATGTATTTAAAGGGAGAAGGTTACATTAAAAACTAATTTAGATGTTAAATCCACTATTATTTTATTTAGAATTGTTCTATACGGTATTTAAAGGGTTAGTTCACTGTCATTAATTACTCACCCTCATGTCGTCAAAAACCCATAAGACCTTCGTTCATCTTCGGAACACAAATTAAGATATTTTTGATGAAATCCGAGAGGTTTCTGAATCTGCCATAGGCAGCAAATTTCAGGGTCCAGAAAGGTAGTAAAGACTATCATTAAAATAGTCCATGGTGACTACAGTGGTTCAACCTTAATGTTATGAAGCGACGAGAATACTTTTTGTGCACATAAAAACAAACAAACCTCTCGGATTTCATCAAAATATCTTAATTTGTGTTCCGAAGATGAACGAAGGTTTTACGGGTTTGGAACAACATGAGGGTGAGTAATTAATGACAGAAATTCTTTTTTGAGTGAACTAACCCTTTAATGCAGTTACATCAGAAGTAATTGTAATCAAATTACAGAGTAATCCCTTACTTTACTTGTTCAAGGGAAAAGTAATTCAATTACAGTAATTCAATACTTAATGCATTACACCCAACACTGGTTGTAAATGCCTTTAATGTCACTTTTAATACAGTATATGCTAGCTAAAAAAAGCCTTACCTCAAATTTGAATGTAAGTAGTCAACCAGGTAGTCCCTTCCCCAAAGTCATGCTATTGTTTCACCCAATAATGCTAATTGTTAATGCAATGGTTTAGTTTACTCATCACAAGGAATGACTTTCTTGGTACCCATAGCAGTCAAAATGAGCCTCCCAGCTCACAATTTTTCAGCTTTTTGATTCTAGTTGCACTCTTCTGAATATTAGTAGATGCAGACAGGTCATTTGGGTTTTGTTTGTGTACTGTATCATAGTAGGGAAGCACACATTTTCAGATATAGATAATGTATACATATTGGTTTAAAGCTTGACCAAGCAGGCTAATATTTGAGAAGAAAATAATCTGCATAATCTGCAACTGCTGTGGTCTAATGGTGCTCCGGCCCATGCTTTGGAACACACTGCTACTCAAGACAATGACCCGTTTCTATAAAAATTCCAGCGCTAAAAGTGAGAAGTGCTAGGTTCAACCTGTTCAACCAAGGCTATTTTGACACTGAAACAAAATACTCCTGAAATCTCAGAGAGATATGATCGCAATTGTACGAAGGTCACGATTGTATCAGGTTGTCATGTTAGGAAACTAGGTAGATAATTATATAACTTGTCAACATATGAGACATTTACAAACGATTGCCAGATATCTCTTGAGGGCCTGGCTGCTATCCAGCGTGGATGAATGAGCTGAAAGTCAAGGGGGAAATGGGCCCCCATAGTCGTGCTCAGGGCCGGCGAAAGTGCTGGGCAAACTGGGCAAACTGGGCAATTGCCCAGGGTGCCAGACACTAGAGGGCACCGCACCATGACGAGCACGATCATTGAATTATTGATGGATGGCTTTGCTAAGAGCAGGGAATTTGATTTTCATACTCTGAGCAGTGGTAACGGGTAATCCCAATGGCTATGTTTACATGCACAACTTTTGTTTCAATCGGACTGAATTCATTCCGAATGATGGATCTGAATGTAGTGTTTACATGAACGCCAAACAAGTGACCGGTTTGATGTGCGTGTTTATATAGTTACAAGTTTCAAATCGGAATCGATTTTTTGACATGAGCACACTGCACAGATATACAGATTACTAGCTGTTTGTGCATGATAACCATTACATTGGTTCTTTATTTGTTTTAAACAGCAGACTTAAAATGTATCCATTTCTGGTCATAATTTGGAGACAATGAACATATGAACCATTGTGCCTGGCTGCTTATATTTATCATGCAGTAAAAATGCCCATCTCCGCACCCAAAACCAGTCGTCTGTGAATGAGAATCCGAAAGAACAAGGACTGGTGGTGGGACGTTGTCCTGCTCCACTTTACAGACGCTGAGTGAAAGGAGAATTTTATAATGACACTCATTTATATGACACTTTATTCAACAGGAAGAACAGCTCGTTCCTCACGTCATACGTCATTAATCCATTAGTAATCAGATTGACGGCTCAATCGGACTGAAAAGCCTTCATGTAAACACGTTAATCAATGAAATTTCGATCGAATTGAAAGCACATTGCCCATGTGCAATGACGTAGAAATAGTGTAATGACGTATGATGTGTCATATAATAAAATGAGTGTCCCGTCATTCTAAATTCTCCTTTCACTCAACGTCTGTGAAGTGGAGCAGGACAACGTTTGTAATAATGGTGGGTTCCTTAGGTAGGCAGCTCCCTCATGTTTTAGTGAAATTGCGGCTGCTCCCCAGATGCTGAGTCCCTAAGCAGGCCCTTCACGAGTCATTTTATGTACTAAAGTAAGCCTCCCCGATACCGGATTCCTTAAGCAGGCAGCCCCCTTAGGTCTTGAAGTGGAAGTTGGGGTCCTTAAGCAGGTGGCTCCTTCATGAGCCACTTCATATATATTTAAGTTGGAAGCTGCCTCACCTAATATGGGTCCCTTATACCTTTTGAAGCTGTGGCTGCCTTCCCCAGAGTTTGGGCCTTAAACAGGCAGCCCATCCATGAGCCACTGCAATGCTTTCAGGTTGCAGTTGCCTCCCCTAAGCAGGTGGTCCCTTGACAAAGTCATTGCAATATATTCTATGGCTCATGAGGTGTAGCTTCCTTCCCTATCTATTAAATACCTTCATGGGTATTTAATGGAGTATCCTCACCCCTAAAGGGGTTCCTTTTAAGTAGGAAACTCCTTAATACCAACAATTGGTAGCCTCCTCCCCCCCTTGTGTTGGGTTTAGTGAGTAGGAGGCTCCCTTGGGTATTGCCAAGGTGTAGGCCTCGCCAAATTTGCGTAAGCTTCAGGAAGGCCACCTTGAGGCTGGTAGAATGACTGCACCTTTAACATAATGGGTTCTAAGCAAGGTCCTTGTCACAGCTTTCGAGCACTCGCAATCTCCAAGATAAGGGGAGCTCATGTATGAGCAAGTTGCCCCCTTATGATTGTCATGGGCAGCCGCCTCCCTCAAGTTTTAAGCAGGGGGCTCCATTTTTCTAGTATGCTAAAGTTCAAGGTTGTAGCTGCCTCTCCCTATCTGAGTCTTATAAGTAGGCAGCTTCCTTGTGGACAGCTTTTTAATGTAGCCGTTTCTAGTTTCCCTTCCTCAAGGGTCAATCGTCCCTGGTCCTAGCCTGGTCTAATCTGGGGATCACAGTCTTGGATGAGCATTGGACTCCTCTCGATAAGAGGGTCTTTCTGCTGAGTCATTGGCTCCCCAGAAACCCCATATCTGGTCCTGGTGAGAAGCGGCTTTTTGCCTGAGCGTTGCTTTCCTTCTCACTGGTTGAACGGAATGTTCACGGAATGAACCTTAATTCAGGAATGCTGGCTGTGCAAGATGCTGACCTTAGGTCAGGCAGGGTGGAGCAAACCCCTGTGGCGTTTATAAGGTTCATGCCTCCCCCTATAGCGGGTTTCTAAGTAGGCTATCTTCCTTATGTATTCATGAAGCTGCGGCTGTCTCTCCACAGGCTGGGTTTTTAGAAGCAGACGGTCCCTTAATAAGTTTATAACAAGGTCGAAGCCGTCTCCCTCTGATTGCGGGTCCCTTAAGTAAACAGCTCCGTTAGGTTATGAGTGACAGGCGAGGAAACTATTGTTTTCCTGTGTGAGTATTCCCTTGAAGATAATGTCTAGCATAGAGGCTAGCATTACCAGATCTTTGAGCTCCGTCTGTCTAAATTAAGAAGGCATGGAGCTTGGGTGGTGGCCATAGGGAGTAATAGGGCTTTTCACACTTGAAATAGTTAACCCTGAGTCATTCTGAATCCCGGGTAAACTGAATCCTCAGTTATCTTGCTTCACGTTTCACACTGCTCATTATTTACCCGGGGTTAATAATTAATCCTGGGTATTCATAAACTGACGTTTCACATTGTTCATTCCCAAACCCTGGGTTAACGTACTTATTTGCATATTTGCGGGTTCAGTGTCATTGAATGGATGAATGCAGCACGTGACCTGTTTAAAAGTAAAAAGCGGTGATAACCCCACTTCTAAATTACAAGTGTGAAATGTTCCTTTACCTGGGGTTAAAAGCGGTGTTTAGAACAATGATAACCTGGGGTTAAGCGCAGTATGAAAAGCCCTGAAAAACTGTCACTGACAGTTCCATGGACCTGAGTGAGGGAATCTGACTCTAGTATCTAAGTCCATTGAGCTTTGTTTTGTGCTTGTTACAGCCATTGAGGCAGTCATTACCTTAGCATGGTGGTGTTGGCCATTTGTTCCCCTAAGTGTCCTCTAGAGGATGCAGTGCAAGTGCCCATTAGAAAGGGAACATATCAGGTTACGCATGTAATGTCTCAGGTTATGCATCTCTCTGCCATGCACTGGGCCTGCCTGTTTATGTCTCCTTCAGACAAACAAGTTGATGACGTCTAATTCAGGTCGCACCAGTAGTGACGTCACGGACTGTCATCGGCCAATGACATTGTCGCGTTTTTACACATGCTTCAGACACCGGTCACACTGAAGGCGTTCCCCAAAGTGTCCTCTAGAGGACGCAGTGTCTTGTTCCTGTCTCAGGGAACCATGGTTACATGCGTAACCTGAGACATTTTCTGTGTGCTTTGGCTGTGTGTCTTGATATTTAAAAAGGTACACTGACAGGTATCAATCAATGATAAACTTTTAAAGGTACCATGCACACAATAGTGGGATCAATTAATCTGTTCTATCTAGGTTTACTGTTTACAAAACATAGAAGAAGATATTTTGAAGAATGTTTTCAGCAGAAGAAAGAAATGTACAGGTTTGGAACAACTTGAGGGTGAGTAAACATAATTGTCATTTTTGGGTGAACTACCCCTTTAATGCATAGAGGGATCTGATGGGTCATCATTTAAAAGTTTTTTGTTTTTTCCTCATGGGATTGTCATTATATGCAGGCATGATCTTTGCTTGGTAGGAGAGTACAAAGGAACATACAGTAAAGTGATTTAGCCTTTGGTTACAGCAGACTATGGAAAACATAAATAGAAAACATGAAGGAAATCACCACTATTTCCCAGTGTTCCCAAGGCTGCAAGCTCATTACATAATGCAATAACACACTATCACACTTTGAAGTCGGAGATTAAAATAAGACATGAGAAGAAAGCATTTTTTTCACAAATAGATTTTATTACAGGAGCAATATATTGTTGGTGAATGTTCTGTATGAAGCCAATTCAATGAATGTTATGTACAATATATATATATATATTAATATATAAAATATATTGTTACACACACAAACATATATATGTTTGCCGTCTTATTTTAAGGTATGATCATCACCATTACTATCACCAATTTTAATATTCAATACAAAATACTCCTGCTAGTAGTTTATTCATGGCTTGATGCTGTTAAGTATTGCTAACATCCCTGCTTTAAATATCCAGCACTCCTGTGGTGCAATAAAAACTATGGCTGCAGTACTAGAGGGCTTGTTAGACATACCAAAATGCAGTTCTATGTGGCCTGGTTCTGTCTGTGACACACAGCCTTCCACAAAAAAAGAGTGTCCGGTTTGATTTGCAGCACTGAGAGATATAAGCCTTAAAGGGATAGTTCCTCCAGAAATCACAATTCTGTCATCATTTACTCATGTTTTTCCGTATGATAAAAGAAAATATTTTAAAGAATGTCCAAGCTGCCCTTTTCCATGCAGTGAGTAAATAGGGGGCTAAACATATCTTTGCCATTTAATAGCATGGAAAAGAGCTGGACATTCAGACAAACTCTATATTCCACTTTAAAAAAAAGAAAGTCCTACATGTTTGGAAGAAAAGGACGAAGAAAAGGAGTAAAGGATGACAGAAGTTTAATTTTAGGCTGACTATCTAACTATCACTAACTATCTCTTTAAGGTCAGAGATTATGTTCACCACATAATGTGAAAAGGGTGCCATTGCATTTTTTTATTTTTTTTTATGCAGCTTTTAAAGTAGCTGATATGGCTTTATACCAAAGCCGTCATTTATTTAGAATCGTCTTTCCTGGTTAAGCTGTTTATTGTAGTTTTAGTGTAGATCCTTGCTCAAGGGTGGCTTTAAAGGTCATTTCTCCTGCAAATATGAAGGTTATTCTGAAATATTAGCCATTCTAGCTCAATCAAAATAGTCTGCTTTAAGTCTGGTTTGGACTTCTGACCCTAAAGTCCACTACTGTAAGATATATTAGAGTTAAATATATGAACATTATCATTACATCAGATTAGAGTGCAAAATATGTTTATAACAGAAACATGACCTACAGAGGCCATGATATTCTGTGCTAAATAAGCACATGCTTCTAATCATCACATGGTTATTCTGTGAGATTGTACAACCATAAGAAGCTGTTCCTGTGTTCATGCATGATACTTTTTAGAAAATATATAAATATTTTTTTATGAAGATACTGTATCAGAGTATAGAAAATTAAAGTAGCCTTTCTTTTCAAAATGTATACAATGAGAAGAGTAGCCTACTTGGTCAGGAACAAATGCAGCCTACAAATATGGATACAAGGACATGTGAATTATTTTCCTTGGTCCTAAAGTATCCTTAAAGTATTGACCTTTACATGTAT
Source organism: Leuciscus leuciscus (assembly GCF_965113295.1). Taxonomy (NCBI): domain Eukaryota; kingdom Metazoa; phylum Chordata; class Actinopteri; order Cypriniformes; family Leuciscidae; genus Leuciscus; species Leuciscus leuciscus. Next base: position 18,458,814 of record NC_138745.1, on the reverse strand, counting down.
TTAAATTATAGACCTGAGATTATGTCAAACATGTTACTCTTTGGCAGACCATACAGCTCTGTCCGAGTCTAAGTTTAGAGCGAACTTATATAACCTCTCTCTGGTACATGCCAGTCCCCATGAATTCCAGTCTGAAATGGTGTGATGGCTATATATCAACACATGCAGAGTATCCTGTTGGAAACCTGTGACATGGTGGTCATTCTATTTAGGGCCAATCCCACCTTCACCTCAGTATAGATATCCATTTGATGCATTTTTGTATGTGCTTATACTGTATATGATTGATGGATACAATTGTGTGGATACCAACTGTTAAAACAGATACTTTATTAATTTCTGTATATTAAAGAATGTCCATGTCTACTAAAACGGTCTTCCATATTATTGTTAAAGAGTACACTTTAGCATACTTTTATTAATGAAAGTAAATAAATAAAAAGGTGCGAACTTGATGTAAGGATTCCGGGACTCTTAATTGCATGTTATTTGCAATAAAAATAAAAATAAATGTTTAATAGCTAAAATGTATACTAAATGCAATTAAGATCGTTTTTTTTTTAGCCACTTAATTAGGTCTTAAGTACATCTTTGTGTAATTTCATATTTATTTATTTATATAGTCTTTTAAATATGGTTAAAATTTTATTTGAGAATTTATGGTAAACTAAAACATCCTTTAATATCATTTATATTCAAACTTGTGTGTCATATATTTAAATTCATTACACATTTGTAATGATGTTGCAATGTAGTACATTTAAAATATATAAACTTTAAATGTAATATAAAATAACACACTAACTTACATGTGCTTTAGCTTGCTAGTCAACACAGCGAAATAATTGTACTTCTTTAAAGCACAACAAAAATTATAAAACACAATGATTTAAAATGTACTTTAAAGTAAAACTTTTAATTTGACAGTATTACAAAGTGTACTTTTTAAAAGTGTACTTCAGTGTGTTGCGTGGCCTTTTATTTCATTTTATCACAAGTACAGTTTTCATTAAATATACTTTTAAGACTTGAAGTATACCTCATGTGCACATTCATTACAATTAAGTGCACTTCTTTTTTTACAAGGGTAGTGTTAAATGAGCACATGCTTTGAATGCAGATGCTCATGGCATCAGACATGGTTTCACACCATAATAGATGCATTTCAAAAGAAATGTATGCTTGAATTGTGAAATGCATTCCTTCAAAGCAATGTCCTCACAAATCATCTTTGTCATTTGCCTCTGGCAAGGTGGGGATTTTGAACACATTTCCTGTGAGATCATATGAAATTCGTCCAAAAGCTTCATATTGGTAAAATCAACATAGCAAAACTGAAAGATGCAAACAGCTGAAAGGTTGTAAATGCGTAACGGTTACTGATGTCATTCTAGCTTTTTGATCGTGATTACAACATTTTCATCAGTCTATCAACAGATTAGCATCGAACTTTATGTCTAGGTTTTGAGAGGTTAGTGTCAAATTAAAGCTCATACAGAGCTCTCTTTAAGACTCTTTATTAAACACTGGACTATAGAGTCATTTAATTACTTTGCATCCTTATTTAACTTCTCGTGAATATTTATCATGGTTTGATAACTACGTTAATGCTGCAAGTAAACTATGATCTTGCTAATGCAGATGGATATTGCTACAATCTATTCTTTCAGAATGATCCACGCTGTGTGATTATTCAAATTTCTCTAGTTTTATAAAACATTATTTTATTCTTATGTACCGAGTCCTGTAAACAAATACCTTTGTCAGGAGGAATCTGTGTTGATGGTGCTGTTGTCATCCCTCATTCATCAGCTCTTTTGAGCTCAGTGCTACAGTCAGACTCAATCATGTACTGGTGTTTAATGAAGCAGCACATTCTGGCTATGCCAGTGCCGCAGGCACTGAGGTGGCACTGTCTACAAACCGAACCCTACCAAAAATAGGCTACTCTGTGGCTCCTTATAAACAATCCTGGACGTTCTGCTCAAAGCTATTCATGTCCTAGGACTTGAAATTATGAGTTTCTCTGCAACACTATAATGAATGAATCTGTGTATTTTGAGTAATCAATAGACAAAACCAAAATACAACAAATACAGCAACAGTCATTATACAAATGCATTAAGAAAGTTATAGTTTATTTAGCTGGACATTATGTATTTATTCAACTCTGTGCTAACTACATTAAACTGTATTGTATGTTTTTTTCGTTTATTTGCAGGTTATTTTTGCACTGAGACATTAACAATATTCCAATATCTGCATGCAGCAATTATGAGGCCAAGCACAAAAAAGGCATGATGAGTTATGCAAGCATGGCTGGAAGCATCAGATCAACTGCAGCAATAACAAATTAAATAATTTTTTAGATGATTTTAGTCAAAAGGGCTGAAAAATCGTAAATACAATCATTAGTAAATATGATTAAATTGCTTTTGAAATGAAAAATAATTAAGTCCTACAGAAGAAAGAAGAAAGTGAGGTGACAATGACACACGCAGTACAAAGTTTGTCAATATGCCAAAGCATTGCAGAGTAGCTTTAGCATAAAAAAATAGTAGCATTAACATAAGTGCAGCTTTGGACAGTTGATGGCTTTAAAGTGATTGCAATAGAGACACCAAAATTGCTGCGGTTAATGTTGAGACTATGGACTGCCATAGACTCAAGAGCGGAAGAAGAATAACACTAACACTAATTTACTCACCTTTGGTGCTTGGCCCCTAAATACAGGAATTAATCAACAGAAATATTACAAACCAACTGCTTATTGCTTAACAACATTTTACTGCTGAAACCGTTGCCATTTCAAGTGTTTCTGCATGATGTTGCAGTGATCAGTACAAGTACAGGTACAAGTCTCAGTTCTCAGAAAACTCAGTTTACAAGTATTATTACTTGCCAGCATATTATGATTTCTACGTGGACATGAATGCATTTAACAAGTCAGAATCTCGTAATTACGGTAATTCTGAAATGACCGCTCTTTGTGTACTGTTAAAACTGGCCAAAACAGAAACATAAACAATGTTAATTCTCTATTCATATTACCAATAATTCACAGTCCTTTTGTTGTGAACATTTTTTTATTTTTATTTTATTTTTTTTACAATTCTCATGTGGTTTTTAATGTTATGCTGCCACAAGTTTAATTATGCACACATTACCAAAGTGTTTAGCTAGCCAGGCAGAGAAGCGATGCCAGGAAAAATAAAGTTATTATGTGCTACAACAGGCCATTTATTATTTAATTAGCAAAATCCTGCAGAGCTGTTCCTAATCTTCATTCATACAGATAGCAAAAGGATACTCATGACTGCAATGTAACATTCCTCATTTGTGTGTAGAAGGTCAAGTAAGGTCAGCGCTAGTTGATGGGCTGGAATATGACTGTCCTGGGAAAAAATACCTTGACCTTTCTGGTGGGCTTGACAGCTCGGAACACAATTGTGATCAATCAAATCATCTAGATGTCAAAACATGGTATGTGTCACATATGATATGGGTATGCATGTCAACACTATCCCTGTGCTATATGCAGGAGGTATGAGAAGAGTGGTTTCTTTTCCCTTATGCCCCAGTTCACAATAAACAACCCCTTATTTTGTTTTGGTCAAGTTCTTTCTCTTATCTCGTGATATCCCCTGGCTAGGTCACAGTGCCCTTGATTTGCTGGAAGAAACAAAAGGATATTGTAGAATAAGTTGAGACAGGTTTTAGGTTTGGTCAGTTTTCAAACACAACAAAGTTTGGGGCAGGTGTGGAAAGTTTTGACCTCTGTGTGCCCTGCCATCAGGTGCTTTTCCTTGGCATGGCTTTACAGGTTGTTACTCTTTGTGTAAAATACTAGGGTGATGGAGAGAGATTTTTTTCCTTAAAGTAAGGATTTGGGAAGCCTCGGTGGAGCGTGCGACTAAGATAAGAATTCAGGAAAGACTTTTACTGCCCAACTTTTCAATTTCCGTCTCATCTTCTAAAGATTACAGTGGCTCGCCATTTTCAAGGCCTTGAAATGTTTGTGTTTGTGAAGGAATTGTGTTTTCTATTAAGGCCATGCTGTTATTGTTAAGAACTATGGTTGCTTGCTGGAAAAAAGAAAGTTTCTAGCAGGAATATAAAAAAAAACTGCCCAGAGCATTTCATTCTGTTGGATTCTCTAAGTCCAATTTCATACAGGTCTCATACAGATATTTCAAAAGCAAGTAATGCAGGATAAGTTTCTAGGATTTGTTCTTCTTGTTGCTCTGTGATTTTACCGCCATAGTTTGATTGCACAATATTTGTGGTATAAAATCAACCCTGAGGGGGTCTTGACTGCAAATACAGATAGATATCGAATTGAATTGAATCTCAATATGGGATCAAAGAGTGCATGTGGTCAAAAAGGTCAGTGTGTGCAAATCTTTATATATCAGATCATATATTAGTTTATTAGACATTTATTCTTACTTCATTTGCATTTTTCCTTGACACAAAATATATGAATATTACAGTTTATTTTTTATTGCTTTGGCGCAATTTTCACAAGCAATTGGTACATTTTCAAATATTTTAGTACTAATATCACAACAGATCATCAAAAGTGAACTTTTTTCAAACATGTCAGCATATTTTCAATTGTGTTAGTATAAAACACAAAATTACAAAGTATCCTTTTCAATACACACAATGTGTTACATCTTTATCAACTATTCATTCACAGTAATTGCCTTTCATAATGTAATCAATATAAAACTTTTTATTTGCATCTCTTATCATTAGATAGTAGTAGAAGTAGTAGATAGTAGTAGAACTGTGTGTGGGATTTTGCAATGTTCAAACATGGAGCAGGATAGACTTGTAGAGAGAGGTGGTGCTCCTCAACAAAGAGGTGGTGGTGCTCCTCGACAAAGAGGTGGTGGTGGTGGTGGTGCTCCTCAATAAAGAGGAGGTGGTGCTCCTCGACAAAGAGGTGGTGGTGGCGGTGCTCCTTAACAAAGAGGTGGTGGTGCGCCTCAACAAAGAGGTGGTGGTGGTGATGCTCCCCCACAAAGAGGTGGTGGTGCTCCTTAACAAAGAGGTGGTGGTGCGCCTCAGCAAAGAGGTGGTGGTGCTCCTCAACAAAGAGGTGGTGGTGCTCCTCGACAAAGAGGCGGTGGTGCTCCTCGACAAAGAGGAAGTAGTGCTCCTCGACAAAGAGATGGTGGTGCTCCTCGACAAAGAGGTGGTGGTGCTCCTCGACAAAGAGGTGGTGGTGCTCCTCAACAAAGAGGTGGTAGTGCTCCTCTGCAAGGACGTGGTGGTGCTCCTTGACAAAGAGATGGTGGTGATCCTCAACAAAGAGGTGGTGGTGCTCCTCGACAAAGAGGTGGTGGTGCTCCTCAACAAAGAGGTGGTATTCAGAGAAATGTAGGAAGAAGACAGGGTACTGTCATCTCAAATGAAGTCCGGGCCATCATTGTTGACCATGTGGTTAACAGAGGCCTTACCATGGAAGAGGCTGCCAGGTTAGTTCAGCCTAACTTACAAAGGTAAGGTCAGCTCTATTATCAGAACTTTTCACCAAGAAAACCAGTAAGTTTGCTACAGTAACTATTCACTATACTTTTACAATATAGTACTGTAAATGGCATTACTGTATAGAAGAACAACATATAGTCACAGTTTTATGTCATTTAAAGTAGTAAAATATTGACAGCATACTGCTTTACTCTCAGAATTAACAGGAGACAACCTGGTGGTGGTCGCCCACGTGTTCTGACTGACCAGTAGGAGTTGGCAGTGGTGGAAATGGTCAGGGCAAGGAATGACATACGGCTGACTGAAATCAGTACCTAGTACCTAGAATTTTTGTATACAGTTCTACAGTAAAGTAACATTCATTCAGCAACGAGGGTGATTTGAAACCTCTACCTTGTATTGTTTGCTACTGAATGAACTGATTGTTAAAGGCTAACTCTCGCCAAAGTGCAACTTAGGCTCTTTTTACCCGAGGCAAACTTTCGTTTAAAGCATAATTATGACCGCCGCTAGCGTAGCTAGCGAAAGCGGTCATATAGGGATTGTCAAAGTTTTTTTTTTTTTTTTTTTTTGTCATCTACTGAATTTTTCGTCAACGATACCAGGGACACCGAAACACCGGGGAACATGAAATTTGGTGGGCATGTAGCCCCACTAGACTTTTACGGAAATATTTCGTTTGGTCCCCGGGGGCCACGCTGGGGCCCCCCAAAACAAAAAAAAACAGTTTTTCCTAAATAACTACCTGAACCGTGGCACCGAGGATGAAGAAATTGTTATGGTATGTTGGTCTTAAGGGCCCACATCAACCTAGCCCATAATCACTCATTTGTGATTTGCGCCCCTGCCATAAAAAATGAAAATGCAATATTATTCTGCTTTAATTGCCCCTATCTTCAGTTGAGATGTTCAGAACTGCACCTATATTTCATGTGTATGATTAACTTGACATCCTCTGGGGGTATGTTAAGTTTCGTAGAATTTCATCCATGGGGGGGTATAAAATAAATTCATTTATGTGCACATTTAGTGACTGTACACTCATCGGCCTGTAGATGGTGGTGTTGAGCGAAGGGTTGCTGGTTTAGGATGATACTGTCACACACACACATGCAGGAATACAAACAAATGCAAGCATGCACACACACTGACATCCACACGCACAGACACACACCCATACACACACATACAAATCCACATGCACAGACACACACACGCGCACACACATGTACGCACGCATACATACACGCACAGACACACAGACACACACACACAGACAGACATGCACATACTACTACTTTTTTTAGGTATAAACACGCAATACAGCCAAATTGCTCCACGTCATTTATTTTTGTGGAAAGCCAGTGCAGGCCTGAGCGGCGGTCATATTTTGTACCGCCATGCGGTACATTTAGTTACAATGGAAACGCCTCTTTTAAGTTTGACCGAATTTTCGTTGGTTAAAATGCCTTGTGAATGGGAGTGAATGGGGCACTTTTATGATAGCATCAAAAATCACTATTTTTAAAACACTAAGGAGGCTCAATACAACATGAAACTTTGCTCAAAGTATCACCAGGGGCTCTACACATGAATTTGAGCATTGAGAACATTGTTTGTGTACACACAGAGCTTACTAAAAAGAAAGATTTTGAACAACTCACTGTAGCTGTGTCCGCCGGCATTTTGACAGTCAAAAATAGTCAATTTCCGAATGCGAATGAACTAACTCTGAATTTTAGTATTGTTTCTTATATGAGGATCCTTTTTCAAATACAAGGTCAATATTGATTTTCACTAACGAGAAAACAACAAATTATCCGTTAATTTATATTGAACTAATAAGCTTTAGGAGCTTTCCATCTTTACTCTCCTCCCTGTTACGGAGATCGACTATTTTTGACTGACAAAATGCCGGTGGACGGAAACACAGTGAGTTGTTCAAAATCTTTCTTTTTAGTAAACTCTTTGTACACAAACAATGTTCTCAAAGCTCGAGTTCATGTATAGAGCGCCTGGTGATACTTCGAGCAAAGTTTCATGTTGTGTCGAGCCTTCTTAGTGTTTTAAAAATAGCGATTTTTGATGCTATCATAAAAGTGCCCCATTCACTCCCATTCACAAGGCATTTAACCTAAAACGAAAATACGGGCAAACTTAAAAGTGGCATTTTCATTCTAATTATGCTTTTAAACGAAAGTTTGCCTCAAGTAGATTAACAAAAAGACCCTAGGTTGCATTTTGGCGAGAGTTACCCTTTAAAAGTACTAAGTTGAAAGATCTAACTGTTGTGTTTTGGTGATTAAAACAAATGTTTGCATATCACAATGATCTTGTGAATGAAAGCATGAGATCAGGTTTTTAAAGAATGACTAGTGGTGTTACAAGTCTGATCAGTTTAAAGTTACTAAGAGTTTTGAAAATGTACACCTTACATGTGAAAATACCAAAGCAATACAGTTTTTTTTTAAATGTACGAATATTTGTTTGTTTGTTTACCTGTTAAGTTAGGAACATTTTAATTTCATTTTTAATTTTATGTAGCCACAAATTTAATTATACATAACCAGGATCTGTGTTTAGATAGCAGAGAAGGCAGAGAAACAATGCAAGCAAATACTTTCTTTCTTTTTCTTTCTTTCTTTCTTTCTTTCTTTCTTTCTTTCTTTCTTTCTTTCTTTCTTTCTTTCTTTCTTTCTTTCTTTCTTTCTTTCTTTCTTTCTTTCTTTTCCAGTTGGGTGAGGAAAAATAAATGTAATTCAAGGTATATTCTCGGGAAACAACTCTTAATAGCTAATCAGACAGTAAATATTGTTTGATGGATGTTTAGTTATTTTTACTGAAAACGGTGACAAAAATACTGATTAAGAAAATCAGTATTTTTTTTGTGGTGAATATATGCTTATGTGCAGCACACAATGGTTGCTTAATCTCACGATTATGTGTGCTTGTATATATCTTTGAATTGTGCAGTGATTTGCACACATGTCTGTTACAGTGGTCAGGGTATATAGGCTTCATACTAGTGAGATAAACACTAGCTATAATAATCCCTGGATGTGTCCTACTTTAGAGGCCCTGCCCACTGTCATGTGTTATATTTAATATCTTCCTATTCAGCACAGCTGATGATCTCTAGATTACACAAGTACATCTTTTTTTTCTTTTTTTTTTTCATTAATGAAATGCAAGAAACAAAAACTTGTATATTTTAGGTAAATACAGGAAAAGTTGCCTGACAGGTCAGAGGTATGTTGATTTAATTGATTTAGACTTTTCTGAACCCTGGATCATCACTGTTTAAACAAAGACCATTGCAGGCATTTGATTTATGTACTTTACTCCACAGTAACCTTTCATGATTACAAATCATTATATGACAGCACAGTTATTCCCCATTTCTCTCAATACTGACAAGTGCTTCACTGCATGTGCTAAAATATTACATTTTGGAATTACATTTATTATAATTGTTAATCTTATTTGCATGTTTGCATTATAAACTAGTTTCAAGATATAACAATTTATTTGTTTATTAATGCATTTTCCTTTTGGCTGTTGTGCTGAATGGTGTGAGATTAACTTTGTGTACAGAAATGTCTGACTCACTGAATTCAAGCTAACATGACAGGTATGTCTGTTCATGCCTGTCATCTCTGTTAAACTCAAACGCAATAATAGTTATGGCATTTACCACTGTGATCAGCACCTCCCTTTATTCACTGTAATCATCGTTCAAGTCTGGTAAATACTTCAAAATGTATTCAGTTACATAGTTTAAATCAAGTTTTGCTTATCTGATTCATGGTTAAATATACAAATTTTTAGGTCTCCGTCTGACTAATAATAAAAATAATAGTACAATAAAAATGGTGTTAATTTTCAAACAATTACATTTATGCATGTGGCAGACACTTTTATCCAACGCAACTGCAATCAAGGTATACAACGAAACCAGTTGATAACTGGACCGTTTTTTTCTCTTCTATTGAGTTCATTTTAATCTTAACTTGTGCAAAGCTTTTTATCAGATAACTTAAAATAATATTTTTTTTTTGTATTATTATTATTTGTGTCACATCTCAGTTATTATGTTGGTTAAACACAGGGCCCTCGATTCATTGAAATTATTTTAACACTTAAGAATATCATAGAAGATACTTGACATTTAGTGCAGTTGCCACACAAGCTTATAAACACAACCAAATTTAGGACATGCATGTCACCTCCCAGCCTCTGGTTGTTTTGGTCATTATACATAGGGTCCTGCATTAATTGAAAGCTGTTTAACTTCTGTAGTATATCATGAAATATGCCTGACATTTAGTTCAGTTGCTGGCATGTGAAGCAGAAGAGGTATGAGCTTAGGAACTAAGAATAGATATGATCTACAGAGAGGAACGGTTTCCAGCTCTCCCTGTGCAAACACTTACCCAGCAAGCCAATCAGAGATACACGTATGCATGGGATTTCAAGTGCTGAGTAAAATTGGGCTCAGTGTCCTCAACTGGGCTTTTAAGCCTGAGCTTGACCATTGAAGTCATAAGGGGAGTGGAAAATTCTGGAGTTCTTCCAAAAGGTCATATGCTACTCGGTGTTGATAATATGTGCAGTGTCATACTGAAGATAAGAATGTTCAAGTTTACGGTTTAGGAAAAGCTCAAGATTCAACCAATTGCTGTACTTAAAGTGCCCTTTTTTGTGTTAAATGTACCATTTCCTCTGGATTTTAGTAGTAACTGTTATGAACCACACAATAGACCTTCACAGCTGCGCCATCTTTGACGGGAATGAAAGCGAGGCTGTGAGGGCTAGACTACAGTACATCTCTTCAATTGTGTTTTTGGATTGTTCTGCTTACAAAACACTGCAAAAATATCTTTCCAAGAAATCTCAGTAGACAAAAAACTCTAGACAACATGAGCTGTGGAAAATTATACAGCTTCTTACAGTGGATACCACTGAAAACATGGTAAGTCTATCCCTCACAGCCTCACTGTCATGGTGCTGCTCTGAATAAGGTCTGCAACAGAAGGGGCTTCAGCTTGCTCTCAAAAAAGAGCCCCTCCCTCTGCCATTATGCCACGCACACACCAGGGTCGCAAATTATTGGAGTAAAAATGTCACCAAAATTTATAAAAATGTCCCCAAAATTCAAGATATGGGACAAAATAGTTAGGCAATACCACACGAGCAAGAATGCTGTTTTCCCGAATGTCAGAATTATTTCAAATGTGATATATATTTTTTTTTACAACATTTTAATAAACAAGTTAATATTATATTTTAGACTTGGAAATGTGTCTAATTTTGCTCTATTTCCCCCAATGACAAGAATGTGTGGTATTGTGGTAAATATGTGTGTCAGGGTTCTGCCCTGACAGTCTTGTCTCTGTTCAATGTTTCTTTGTTTGTGTTGACCATTTGCTCCTCTTGTACTGCCTCCTTGTTTCCCTTTACCACACACCCTTGTTTAGTCCTTGTCTGGTCCTTGTTTCACTAATTGTGCTCACCTGATCCTCATGTGCTCTGATCCCTTTATATTGTGCTCCTTTCACTTGTCTTTGCTGGTTTGTTGTGTGTGTGAGATTTTTTTTCTTGTCTACTGATCTTTTTTTAGACAGTGTTCCCTGCCAGTTCTATAATTTTACATTTTATTCTTCTGAGTTTGCTGTAGTCTAGTTCCAGTGTTTTATTCTAGTTTTCTTAAGCCTTATTTTTGCCTTCTATTTTAATTTGTTTTTTTCTCTGTCTGTAGTTCCAGTTATTTCTTCCTAGTATTTTCATTTTTGTTTATCATTGTTTTATTATTCTATATCTGCAGTTAAATTCTATATCTACTATTAAATTAGCTTATTTTCCTTTCTCTAGTTGCTGTGCTGCTGTTGTTGTCTTGTTGTGTTCGTTTGGAGTTGGAGTTGGAAATTGGAGTGTCATTAAATACAGTGAGGTATTTTTTATTTTATTATTTTTTTGCCTCCAACTGTCTCTTTGAAATGGGCCTCAGAATTGTATAGGCCGTCTCTGGAGCCATGAAACCACTTTCCCCCTAGAAATTCTGCATTTGATCTCAGTACTTTTGCATTCTCTTACCAAAATGCTGCATTCCTCCTACATTTCGCATTTGCTCTGAAAAGCATTGAAATATAGTTTTTTTTTCTTTTTTTTCCACAAAGCTTTTGCAAGTGAATGCATAGATAGATAGATAGATAGATAGATAGATAGATAGATAGATAGATAGATAGATAGATAGATAGATAGATAGATAGATAGATAGATAGATAGATAGATAGATAGATAGATAGATAGATAGATAGATAGATAGATAGATAGATAGATAGATAGATAGATAGATGAAAATAAGTATTTGAACACCCTGCTATTTTGCAAGTTCTCCCACTTAGAAATCATGGAGGGGTCTGAAATTGTCATCGTAGGTGCATGTCCACTGTGAGAGACATAATCAAAAAAAAAAATATCCAGAAATCACAATGTATGATTTTTTTAAACTATTTATTTGTATGATACAGCTGCAAATAAATATTTGAACACCTGAGAAAATCAATGTTAATATTTGGTACAGTAGCCTTTGTTTGCAATTACGGAGGTCAAACGTTTCCTGTAGTTTTTCACCAGGTTTGCACACACTGCAGGAGGGATTTTGGCCCACTCCTCCACACAGATCTTCTCTAGATCAGTCAGGTTTCTGGGCTGTCGCTGAGAAACACTGAGTTTGAGCTCTCTCCAAAGATTCTCTGTTGGGTTTAGGTCTAGAGACTGGCTAGGCCACGCCAGAACCTTGATATGCTTCTTACAGAGCCACTCCTTGGTTATCCTGGCTGGTCATTGTCATGTTGGAAGACCCAGCCTCGACCCATCTTCAATGCTCTAACTGAGGGAAGGAGGTTGTTCCCCAAAATCTCGCAATACATGGCCCCGGTCATCCTCTCCTTAATACAGTGCAGTCGCCCTGTCCCATGTGCAGAAAAACACCCCCAAAGCATGATGCTACCACCCCCATGCTTCACAGTAGGGATGGTGTTCTTGGGATGGTACTCCTCATTCTTCTTCCTCCAAACACGGTTAGTGGAATTATGACCAAAAAGTTCTATTTTGGTCTCATCTGACCACATGATTTTCTCCCATGACTCCTCTGGATCATCCAAATGGTCATTGGCAAACTTAAGACGGGCCTTGACATGTGCTGGTTTAAGCACACTGCAAAAAATGCTTTCTTAGTTAGTATTTTTGTTTTGTTTCCAGTCCAAATATCTAAAAATTCTTAAATCAAGAAGCATTTACTAGATAAGTAAAATGACATAAGAAATTCTATTTTGTTTTAAGGTAAAAAGTAAGTACTTTAAGTAATTTTTGTTTAAAACAAGCAAAATTATCTGCCAATGGGGTAAGCAAAAAAATCTTGTTTTTTTTTTCGAATTCAGATTTTTTTTCTTGTTTTCCATTCTTATTCAGATTTTTTTGCTTACCCCATTGGCAGATAATTTTGCTTGTTTTAAGCCAAAATTACTTAAAGTACTTTCTTTTTACCTTAAAACAAAATAGAATTTCTTATGTCATTTTACTTCTCTAGTAAATGCTTCTTGATTTAAGAATTTTTAGATATTTGGACTGGAAACAAAACAAAAATACTAAGTAAGAAAAGCATTTTTTGCAGTGCAGGGGAACCTTCCGTGCCATGCATGATTTCAAACCATGACGTCTTAGTGTATTACCAACAGTAACCTTGGAAACGGTGGTCCCAGCTCTTTTCAGGTCATTGACCAGCTCCTCCCGTGTAGTTCTGGGCTGATTTCTCACCTTTCTTAGGATCATTGAGACCCCACGAGGTGAGATCTTGCATGGAGCCCCAATCCGAGGGAGATTGACAGTCATGTTTAGCTTCTTCCATTTTCTAATGATTGCTCCAACAGTGGACCTTTTTTCACCAAGCTGCTTGGCAATTTCCCCGTAGCCCTTTCCAGCCTTGTGGAGGTGTACAATTTTGTCTCTAGTGTCTTTGGACAGCTCTTTGGTCTTGGCCATGTTAGTAGTTGGATTCTTACTGATTGTATGGGGAGGACAGGTGTCTTTATGCAGCTAACGACCTCAAACAGGTGCATCTAATTTAGGATAATAAATGGAGTGGAGGTGGACATTTTAAAGGCAGACTAACAGGTCTTTGAGGGTCAGAATTCTAGCTGATAGACAGGTGTTCAAATACTTATTTGCAGCTGTATCATACAAATAAATAGTTAAAAAATCATATATTGTGATTTCTGGATTTTTTTTTTTTTAGATTATGTCTCTCACAGTGGACATGCACCTACGATGACAATTTCAGACCCCTCCATGATTTCCAAGTGGGAGAACTTGCAAAATAACAGGGTGTTCAAATACTTATTTTCCTCACTGCACGCACACGCACACGTACACACGTGTGTCCAGTCAATGGACTATGCAGGCTCGCCTCTGTTTAAAACTCATTCATTGTTAACCTACAAATGCTTTGTAATTTTATGATTCATAGTAATTTACTTTTTCTCTTATTAGCTAACTGATGAGGAAGAGGTGGTGAAGGGGATGAATGTTGGACTCTTGGTGGTCACAGAGGAGAACACTGCAAACCTCCTCCCAAAGGAAATACTTGATGTGGCTGTGGTGATAGAGGAGGAGATTGTGCTTGATGGCTTAAAGGACGTGTCAAATGCCTTTGCTGTACTAATGGGGCTTCTTTATGCTCTGGATATCACTTACCCCAAAGAGGTCAAATATACATTTGAAGTACTCCAAAATAGGGGTGTGCGATATGACGATTTTTGATCGTGGACGATTAAAATGTCTCCACGATCTGCTTTTGAAGAAATATCGTAGTATCGCGCATTCTCAGTTGCTGTTCTGGCGCCTCTGTCCCAACATACTGAACAACATTTGATCTGTATATTCAGATCAAATGTCAACGCAGCGGAACGGGACACTACAGTTCACAAAAGTTCATAATTTGCATGTGCTTTAATGCCTTGTCGGTTAAAGGTGAACTAAGTAACTTTTTTACCTTAACTGAACAGCTTCGGAGTCATTGGAATGGTTATATTACTTATTTCGGATTGAATGGTGGTCGTTTCGCACCCCCCTGGTGCCCGTGAGCGGAAAATCCGCACTTGCAACTATGAGCCGGCAGGCCGCCGGCCGCCGCGTCAGGAAGTATCGCGTGATATCAGGTCTCGCGATGTAAACAATTGCTTTACGGCCAAAAGAAATCTGCTAAAATGCTGTCATTATTGCGCTCCCTCACGCTGTTCGAACCCGAATGAAGAAGACGTTTTAAAGAATGTCCCATCTGCTTTGATGTCGTTGATCTACTAGCCTCTGGTGTCTGAGAATCGCCAACGAGTTTTTACAACAGTGTTGTCAAATATCTATTCCGAAGCTGTGGGGGGAGCTCTAGAGAGAATCCTGCGAGCAAAAAGCGAGAATACAGCGAAGAAATCCCGAAACTACTGAGCCCTGCTTTAAACATTTAATTTGCGTGCTGATGCGCTGTTCTAACATGTGCGTTTCTCAGCGCGTACATGCGAAGCTCACATGCACTAAAAGCCTGTCTACCAGCGCCTGAATACTGGTCTAAGTTATCTTTCGAGACTTATTGTGCTAATACTGTCAAATATACACACAAGGTTTACATAAACAAAGTCGGTGATGTCTAAAGTGAAAGCAAACTTGAGAAAATGTAGAGAAAATCTGCTTGTCAAATGCGTGTATAAAAGACGCGTCGAGTGCAGCTCTTAAAGAGACAGTAGTAATAGTAAACAGGCTGCCGCTTGGGATAGTTCACCCAAAAATAAAAATGATCTCATTATTTACGCACTATAATGTTGTTCCAAGCCTGTATTAATTTCCTTCTAATATTTTTCTAATATTAATATTTTGAAGAATGTGGCTATCCAAACAGTAGCTGGTCCCCATTGACTTCCATAGGAGAAAAATATACTATGGAAGTCACATTCTTCCAAATAACTTTTATTTTCAACAGAAGAAAGAAACTTATTCGAGTTTAAACAGTAAATTATGACAATTTGAATTTTTAGGAGAACTATCCCTTTATTGTTAATAAAACAACAAAATGCAAAGAGAAAATCACTCACTGCTCTTGACTGATAACTTTAATAGTAGCTTTAATAAGTTTCAATTTATAATTTATACAGTGAAGTCTATGTTTTGTTTTATTTTCATATTTGTTCATTTAATTACTTTCTTCAATGCTACTGTTAAATACACCTACTGTAGCTGAAAACAAAGCACTGCTTATTTAATTTGTATATTAAGTTGTGTATGTGTAATGTGTATCTTTGATCTTAATATTTAATAACAAAGAAAATAATGACAAATATTTTTTATCTTCGCCCTGTCTGCCATTCTTTTTTATTTTATATTTTGTTACCTAAGGCGTTGTTTTTAAAATAGGGACATTAGTTTGGCTGTAATGCTCAGTCACAAAATAGTACACTAGATGTTGCCTTGTCTACGGCAGTTCATTGGAACGAATGTCTTTAAGGCGACATCTAGTGTATATATCTATGCACCAGTCTGCGTACACGTCAGATCAGATCACTCGGACATGGCTGTGTATAAGAGGTAAAAACGATATAAATACTGTTCGTTTTCTCACACAAACCGCTCGTTTCGTGTCTTAGGCCATCAATGTGTACTTACGATGGGGAATTGTTTAATTTGGACGACGGGGAATTGTTTTAATTTGGACTCTGTGCATGCTCTTTGAGGTGGTGACCATAGACCTGCATTATATGACTGACAGACAAGAACGGTTTGACCTAAAAATATCAAAATTGAAGCTACTGCGGAAAAAAAGACACCTACATCTTGGATGCCCTTGAGGTAAGCTAAAACATACCAAAAATTAATTTCAAAGTGAACTATCCCTTTAAGTTATGACAACAAAACAACGTTAAGTTAAAAAAAAAAATCTTTGATTCAAATAACAAAATAATAGTTGAAACAACAAAATCACTTGTTGTAAAAACTCACATTTTTAGTTTCAATGAACTCAAAATTTTAAGGCAACCAGGTAACTTACTTTTTTTAGTCAAACTAACAAATCATTTTTTACGGTGTGCATTTGATACTATCGACCACAACATTCTTTTGAATAGACTCAAATTATGTTGGCATTAGTGGAATTGCATTGGCATGGTTCAAATCATACTTATCTGAACATTATCAGTTTGTAGCAGTAAACGAAGAGGTGTCATATCAATCAAGTTCAGTATGGGGTACCTCAAGGCTCAGTACTAGGGTAACGTTGCTTTTCACTCTGTACATGCTCCCCTTGGGAGATATCATTAGGAAGCATTGTATTAGCTTTCACTATTATGCTGATGATACTCAGGTCTATATTTCTTCGTGCCATAACGAAACTTACCAATTCACAAAATTGACGTGATGCATAGTAGCTGATATAAAATATAAATTTTTAATATCAAACTAATAATTTCCTACTAAATTCTGAAAAAACAGAGATTCTAACTCTCGCCTTGGGCACCAAATAACCTAGAGCCGGCCCTGACCGTAGTCAGCCGGACCCAGGCCATATCCAGATCAGATGAAGGACCTGTGCCTAGACATGACCACAACGCAGCCCTGAAGTGTCAGCAGAGACCGTGTCAACTAGACTAGACTAGATTCACATTTTTGAAGTTTACATGGAGATGATAACTGTATACTGTTACTGTATAACAGTGAAAACATGGATATGGAATATTCAGTCAAGGGTAGGGAAAAGTAGAATTGGAGTAAATTCCTATACACCAGTGGACTAGCCTATTCAGATACACATAATTAGAAACATGATCTGTTTTATATCAATATTCGAATCAATATTTTCAAACAATGTACGTTTCATAAGACTGTATGAAAAACTATGAAAAAATAAATAAAAATACTTTAATAGACTTCTCGATTATAAGGGTTAACACAACTACAAGCCAAGCTATACTTTGAATACTTAATTATAATTTTATAATCTTATATATCTCTATCAAAATATTGAGTAGCCTACAAGTACAGGCCAAATATACTTGGACTTTTCTCTCAGTATAATTCAAGTACACTTAAGTGTAATTTTAAGTATATTTCTGAGAAGTACATAAAGTATATTTTTAAGAAGTATATAAAATGTAGACTGAAAGTATACTTTCTTATTTTTAGATTAAAAGAAGTATACTAATAGAACACTTGAATATTTTTTTTTTTTTTTGTTAAGCTGGACATTGACTTTATTCTAGAGCTGCTGCACAGCCAAAACAATCTTTGTTGCATTAATTTCCTATTATCACTGTAAAGCTGCTTAATTTGAAACAATCTGTATTATAAAAAAACGCTATAGAAATTAAGGTGACAAAGTAGCCAAACAGCCACACATTATGTATTGCTATTGACCTGGATTCATTATAATTTGTATGCAATCTCCCAGTGAAGAAATATACTTGTTTACTTGAAATTATTTGTGGTAGACAAGCAGTATAATGAAAGCTGGAATTTTAATCAGCCACTTGTTTGCCAGTGTGTCATGTTTAATCAGAGAGCCACAATGCTGTCGGTTTAACAGGCATAGCCTACTTCCGAAAAATCTCTACATTAAGTTTCAAGACCTGTTACAGATAAGAGACTGTGAGAGAGGTTGACATTTAGTTGGTTGAACTCCAGGCACCTATTATTAGCACATGCTAATATACCTTAGCATTCATTATTTGAATCATTATTACATACAGTATAGACCAAATATGTGTGTTAATAAAGAGGCTTAGATAAAAAGGTGCTAATGGTGGTGTTTTACTGTTAAATCAACAGACTGATCTGTAGTCTTTTGCAAAATTGTCAGGTAAATACCCACGAGAATATATCAGGGTAGCAACATGTCAGAACGATAGGATGAGAATGACAGGACTAGTTGATGTACACTGTAAAACATTTCTAACCCTCCCAAATCAAAAATTTCAAGTGACCGATAACATAAAAAAAATTTTTATATGAAATTCTTAAAGTGAAATTCTTGTTGCAATAGTCTGTTAACATTGGCTCAATGAGAAATAATACGTCAGACTAATTGAAAAATTTTGATGTTATCGGTCACTTGAAATTTTTGACTTGGGGATGTAATTTTTTTTTTACAGTGTAATGTGGAGGGCTTGTGTTGTTGTCATTAATCAGGTCTGTACTTCGGTAATCAACCCATATAATTAGCTTAAAGTACTGTCAATCATCCGATTAATGCTTTTCATTGAAAAGTCATTGCAAACAATATGAAGGCTGCAGTGAATTATGTTGAGTTAGGACTCTATTGTGTTGAAGAAACAATTTGTGACTTTACACAATTGTGATCCCTATAGTAAAGTTAATTTAGTTAGCAGTTGCTTTTATCCAAAGCGACTTACAACAGACTTATTACGAGGATAATCTTACAGCAAACTTATTATGAGGATTATCTCCCCTTATCAGCCTGTGTAAAGTAATTGTTTTAAGGGCCCATGGCAACAACTCATAGGTCAAACCAGCAACCTTCTGGCTTTTAGCCCTGAGCTTTAACCTCTACACCGCAATACCCTATAAAAATGCTAATATTCTATACCACTTATTTGTATACAATATAAAGTAACTATTGTTCCATCTTGTGGCAGAAGTTTAATGATTCTGGATCATGAGATTCAGCAGTTCTGGTTTAATGGCTGAAGTCTGGTTTGCTGTGATGCTTCTAATGGAAGAAGCCTGTAATAGAGCACAGTGCCAGCTCTTTACTGAAAGGGCCCTTTTCCACAGAATGCCTCCCCATAGTGTTCTTTTTCTTGTACCACACGATTTAAATTACTTCATCACCTACACTGAACACAATACCATGATTGTGAAAAAATGCTTTGCTGCTCGTTTGTAATTTGGTTCAAACATGTTGTAGAATAGTAAGCCCTCTAGGGTTATTACTTCACATAATTTTGAGTTACTAACTGACGATAAAGCTCTGCAACTTCTTTTTTGATTTCAAGAATAATAATACTATTACTCAGAGTGTACATCCTGACACCACAGATATTGCCTATTGGTTTGATGAGGTGATGCATGTGAAAATTATGCAATTGCAACATATTTTGCATTATAAAAAATTGGCCATATAGTATCTGTTGTGCAATTTCAGTGAAAAGTTGAATTAATACATTAACATTGTCTTCCCTGCTGAAAAATACAGCATAAACCAGCATGAATTCCATGTTGGTCCAGGATAGAGCTGGTATGGTGTTGTTCTAGCTGGTGGACAAGCATGTTTTCAAGCAAAACTGAGCTGATGTCACTAGTTCACCAGCACTCTCGCTCCCCATGTTGGTGACCAGCAAACCAGTAGCCATTATCCCATGCTGGTCCTAGCACGCAAAACATACCTTATGCTGGTGACCAGCAATGCAGAATTTTTCAGCAGGGTTTAAGCACGTTTTTTATCAAGTTTAATGACAGCAGCACTGGAGCTGCATGGATGAACTCCACAAGTTTGTGTAAAACCTGATCATTGTGCAGGGGCATAGCACCAAATGTTGGGCCCCAGTCACAGAACCAAGGGGTAGGCCCCTCACAACACCACAATATATATATATATATATCTCTTTGTGGGCCCCCTCTTCACCTAGGGCCCCTGTTACTCAGTTCCACTAATACCCCCTGTCTGATGCCCCTGTGTACTCCAGCATGACTTTAGTCTTCTTACCTCAAACATGTCTTTATAAAAGAATCACATGATCAGTGTCAGAAATGTTCTTATTTAAATTAGTGACCAAGACATAGTGCTACAGAACCTAAAATAAATATTCTCCAAGTTTACTTCTAGGTTTAAATTAGATTTTAAATCCCAGATTTATATAGTGGTCTCAGACTTTTTAACCTTTATATATTTCCACTAGGTATATCATTTTTAATGTGCAGGGTGAGACTTAAAAAACCTAACAGTCAGTTTTTAGTCAAATTAGTAGGCAAATCATATCTGGACAAGAATGTAAATTACTGAACATCAATACCAAAACTAAACATTTGGCTAAACATCAGCATACAGGCTGCACTGAAATTTTCTCACAAAAAACATCATGTTATACAACATCTGGTAAATTATTGTGTATATCAAGAGTAAACAAATGGTTTATTTCCAGCTGAACTTCCCCTAGCTATGGGAGCAAATGTTTGTCAGCGATCTTAACAGCACTCAGTATGTTACTGGACGTGTGTTCTTCATTAATTTAAACAAATTTGTGCTAACTGGCAGCCTGCTCACTAGACACCTTTTTTCTCTCTCTCCTTTTTGAGGCAAACAGCTATTTATTCCTCACATTCAGGATTGATAGACCCTAAAATGTCAAAACATGCAGATACAAACCAAAACATAACATTTACAGTCATTAAACCAGAGGCCTGGAAGTTAATATTTGTATATTCTGAGTCGTCTTATATTTCACTCTGATATTGAAGTGATGGTATTAATCTGAAGAAGTGGAAGTAAAACATGCCATATTTACAACCAAAAAAAAAGCAGAAGTTCATTCTTCATAGAAACATTAGGTTTTATTTCTAACAGGAACACAGAGTATAGTACAACATTCTTTCAAACAAACATCTTTCTTTGCAGTAGAAAAATATGTAGGCATACACTGTGGCTTGTGTAGGCCCCTTTTTACATTCAACCTACATGATCCCTCTCCGCAATTACAGCAGCTTACGGTTCATCACAGTCCACCATCACCTTTGTTCAAGGCGTCAATCTCAACCGATTTTTCTATTTCAGTGAAAGGGAGGACATAATCATGAAAAAGGCAACAATCTCATTCAATATTATCGTTCTCCTTAGCCACTCTTCCTCACATACTACGACCTCCTTAAAGTTACATCCAAAATTCCCTCATCTTCTATCCTCCAAATAACACTGGAGAGTTTCCACACACCACGGGTCATAAATCACAATGCAGCACACACAGGCACACACAAAAACCATAGCAGCAAAAATGTTGTAGGAAAGAAGTGTAAAATACATTAAGAGTGGAGCTTTAAAAAAGCAGATCAGACGTAGGAAAAATCGAAAGTGCAACAGCAGGGATTTAGCACTTAATGGGTATCATTATCTCTCATGGACTCCCTTATAATGCATCATGCTTAGTGCATTCACTAAAAAGTGACCGATAAACTGGTACTATCAAATGAGATACAAAAACTTCAATATGAAGCAATCTCATATTGTACCAGATTATTCCACTTCCATAATTTGAGAATAACGTGTTTTATGCAGTGCTGCTCTTGAAGGGACAGTTCACCCAAAATTGAAAATTCTGTCATCATTTACTCCTAAACCTTTAAACCTTTACAACTTTTTTCCTTCAGTGGAACACTAAGGAAGATATTTTGAAGAACTGTTTTGTCCATACAATGACAAAGAGAGTCAGTGGGGTCCAAAACAATATTCTACCCCATTTACTTTCTTTATATATAATTGTATTTTATCTTCTTTTGTGCTAGAAGAGAGAAATGCATACAGGTTTGGAATGAAATGAAGTTGAGTAAATGACAGAACTTCCATCCTTTTAAGGATGACTTAAATTACATATTTATGTCCAGTTACGTTTCAGAAGCAGGATTCCCAAAATTCAGTGATTTCAGATGGGTAACAACAAAATGATTACCCTTCAAGGTAACAAAATAGTGTTTTGAAGAATCTATTTCAGAGTAAGTGCTAGTTGTTCCCATTATAGAAGGACATTTGTAAAGATATCCGAAATGATGCCATTGTATTACAGTTAATCACAGAACAACACAAAGGAAGGCATCTATGTTATGAAAATTGTTGGTTTACCTCATGTCAGATCTACAGAATAGCGTACATAGTGTGCTACAAAATTTGAAAAATAACATAAACCAACATTTTTCATTCTGAGTAACTGCCATATGGTTAACATGGTTAGTCTCAAATTTTCATAATTTCAGAGCCCAAACATCTAATTTTAAACTAAACGTGTATCTCAAAAACATACACCAACAATGAAATAATTTGGACAAACATGGCCAAAAAGAGTTTTCTTTTGAGGGTGTCATTGCTAATTTCTTTCTACTCTACTCGACTTTTCAGAAGTCAATTTTGAAACGAACCAGGCGCTCCATTTGCATTTGCCCTTGTTACAAGATTTACTTCAAATTCGTCAGAGGGTCTTGAACTGTCACCAGTAGGGGGTGGTGTTCTCAATATGACCCCAGCTCTGCCACTCGGGGAAGAATCCACTAGATGTTCTCGGGCTCCCGAACTGATCAAACTCCATCTCTGGCCGTTTGCCTTGATTCTTAAAATCTGTTGTCGTCGTTTGGGTGACATTAGCCTGGCTGGGGTCGTTCTCTGTATGTACCAGCTTGTAATTTTCCCCGTCGTTATTGTCCCAGTATGTCGTATCATGCGTTTTGTAGGATATGCAGAACTCCATCTGCTCATGTGGGGCCACAGAACTTGGAAGGTCGATGGAAAATGAGAAGGTGTCAACATCCTCGCATCCATAAACATTATTCATGTACGTACAAGGAATGTCAGCATAGCTTTTCCATGAATCAAATGTTATTCGCACATGGACGACCTTCTCAAAGCTTACATTGATCACTTTGACCGTGCCGGTGAGTGATCTCTCTTGAATTATACAGTTTTCCAAGCATACCAGGTTCTTCTTTAGACTGTTTCGGAAGTCCAAATAGTCTGCGGCAGGCTGAGGAAAGTCCAAAATGAAATTCTTCTCCTTCTCCTCAGCCTTTAGGCCCACAATGGCATCCTCCAGGTCTGATAATTCAAACTGCAGGTCTAACATGGGGTCTTCCTCGAATTCCTTAAACACATGGACTGCTGTCAGAGACATGCCTTTGGAGTCAGCAAAAACCACTTTCTTTTTAGCTTTGGTCTCGGGACTCTTCCATCCTAGGTTGGCAGTGTTCACGTCGGTCTTGGAGCTGATGCAGGATCGCAGAGGTTTGTACTGGTTGACTAAGTACCTGGACTTGCAGTCCTCATATGAACTGAGGAAACTGCGAAGAGGCGGTGAGTGTGCCAGACAGATTCTCATTGCCACATCCACAGGCATAATTGGACTTGGCATTGGCCTGGGGTTCAGTATCTGCAGAACCCTGTCATGAAGACAATGGTGAAAAACATTACAGTGACCAATTAAGCAGGAGATGTGACAGTCACATAAAGACTTGCCCAGAATTTAGAGAATGAGTAAACAAAACCACTATTGTACAGCTAGATTAAGCTATTTCTAAAAAAAAATGCCATAGCTTTTCAAATTATAACAGATTTATTTTTAATATATGAAAACATACCATATGTAGAGTTAAGAATTGGGATGAATCCAAAAGCAACAAAGTATAAAATATACAAAACTAAAATATCGATTCCAGTTTTCACTAAAAGTCAGTAGTACCTTGTTAGACTAGTGTGTATTTCAATTCTTACTAGTTACATTTTTGTCTGATTTTTACCTATAACGTATGCAATCTGGCTAGTCATTATTTCAAATAAGAAATATTACTGGTTACATGTGGGATAGACAGTGATTTTTACTTATAACGTAGGCAATCTGGCTAGTCATTACTTCCAATAAGAAATATTACTGGTTACATTTGGGATAAACAGTGTCTCATAAATAAGTACTACTATCTAACAAGTACTAGTAAAGCTATAACAGAGACTAGAAACTAGAATATGTACTAGAAAGTAGAATAAGTACCCATACTTAAACAACATACTAGTCTAGACATGAATAGAAGTGAAATCTGTATGAAACCCCATAGAATTCACTAGTAAAATTAGTTAAAAAAAAATAAAAATAGAATAGAATAGAATCGAATAGTTACCTTGTGACTATAGGGTAGTAACTATTAGTAAATGAAATATGAAGTATAATGACAAATAGATTAGTAGCAGGCTAGTAGTCACTTTTGGAACAAATAGTATACTAGTATCTGATGAATTTACAAATATCTATAGATACTAGAGGAATTGAAAAAGACAGTTAACAATTATCACCAGCTATTACAATTTTTCCAGCAATTAAAAAAATACTAGCAACATAAACATATACTAGTAAGAACAGCTTAACATTGGCAATGTCCACATAATCATTTAATTAAGTAAAAATAATATTTTAAATTGAATCTAAATTATAAAAGATATTCAGAGGTAATCTTTTCCAGCGATCAGTGAGAAGTGATAAACCCCCTTGCTGCACTATGACGCACTCTGTATTCTTACCTGGTGCAATTCATTGAAACCCGTAGTTTGTTTCCCAAACGACAGACGTTTGTTCTTCTATAGTTTGAACAAGTACAGATTTTTCCTTCGTGCTTTTAAACTTCATTTAAAAACGTGACGACCACCATAACTAAAAACCCGCTGACGAAAAGTTGCTTACTGCGGCACCGGCACGCCCCCTTCGCGGTCCAGCTGTACTGCAAAAGTCAAGCGAGCGTTCAGCTGGTACATCAAGCCTCTGAGCGCATTGGTTCACGGTAACCCATCCTGAGAGCCAATGGGAGAGTACGATAGCGAAGAGCTCCAGCAATCAGCGCTCAGGAAAAAATCAGCCATGGCGCGCGTGCAAGGCGCTGGCAGATCAGCCCAGCGGTGAGAGCTATGGGTGAGAGCTGCGATAGAGGCGGGAGTAGAGCGTCACACAAATTTAGATAGCCTGTAGATCCGATGACGCGCGGTTTGTGGATCAGAGTAATTTCCTTTGCTTTATTATTTTGCATAGATGAGTGTCACTGTAGGATTGTAAATATTATAAATATATTTTGAAGTGCTACGGTCTTCACACATTTAGATATAAGGTGGTTGTTTGTTAGTTTGTCACATTTTTGCAATTCTAATAGGATTGCTTAGCCTACTTGTGGCACAACAAGGAAACTGCTGCTTGAGTTGTGGCACAGTCGGCAATTCATATGCTCGTAACATAATGGCTCATGGAGATGCAGGCTTGAATCTGGCTTGTCAAGTTTACACTTTTATAATCTACATGCAAATAGGTTGAAACCCACTGATTTAAATTAGGTAGAAATCTTCATGAATGGAAAAATATCAGGGAAATGGGGGGAAATTCAGAATTTTACAGTTGTGTTAGAAATTTCTCTTTGTGAGGGTAATCACTTTGAAAAAAAAAATATTTTTTTTAACATTACCCCATAATCATGAATGTCTGTAAAACATGGAAAATCATTGGTCAAAATGAGTGGGAACCCTGTTCATAAAAGCGAGATCAAGGCATTGGTGTTAAAGATTATTCACAGAGCATTCATACCAATCTGTCATTCGTGGGTGTTAAACATTTATGAAGCTGTCATGCTCTATTGCTGTCACAGTGGATGGTCAATATACTGTAGGCCCATGTTGCAATGACAGCAGTCTATTGAGTAATGTGACCTACATTAGCCAGATCCATATCGAAACAGTTTACGAAGTGTATAATGCATGCAGCACGATTATCACAAGATGACTATTATTTATGATAAGAATGAACAAAAAACAGAGTACAGCATTTCATGATGTTGATAAGGTTTACTCACTAGTGTAGCAGAAAACCGTCTCTGGATGTGCATAAGAATAACTGGGTGTGCCACATTTAGTCAGATTAATGTGCACAAAAAAAACAAACACCAGACCCGGCGTATCAACTTAACAAAATAGACTGGGCTGATGTGTAAGGCTACTCAGGCTCGCCACATAACCATAATACTAGGCCCATATACAATATAACTCAGGGATCAACATTAAGCCTTTTCATGTGCTTGTCTTTCGAACAAGTAAATCGGTCATTCACTTGTCCAAGTAAAAAAATTGCTTGTCCAGAAAAAAATTGGATTTTTTTTTGTGTGTTTTAGGAAAATAATTTATTCTGAGGCAATATTCTCATCAGTGTTCAGTCAGCTTTTACATATTTAAATCTGCATATTTATGATATTTTAACCTTTATAAAGAGCATTTTCCCCTAATCGTTTTAAAATTTGTTTCATCTTTCATTTTAAATCAATAAATTAAATTGGAATAATAAGACTCTATATGGCTGTTACCAATCAAATTAATTAATTTACACTGAAAAATTACAACTGCATTAAATAATGTTATGAGATTGTTTTAAATATTTTTTGAATATACAAATATTAAATATTGGAAAGAATGAGAGCCTACTTTTAAACAGGAAACTAAACCACCAGTAGAGGGCGGCAGGTGACCGTCTTAATGAGTGAGTTATTGAGTCATTTATTCAAATGATTCGTTCAAACAGCTGAATCATTCAGGAATGAGGCAGTTGTTTAATGGGTCATTGAATCTTTGACTCAACCGATTCGTTCAAAGCGCTGAATCATTCAGTAATGCGGTTATGTGTTCCGGTGAGATCCGCTGTGGTTCTGCTGTAATCTTTGTTTGGAACTATTTTCGCTGCACAAATAGAACAAAAACAGTCAATATTGTGTCTAAAATGTACGTGACTTGATATTAATTACTTGTTTATTGAACTGTCATATTCAATAAACACATGTTCAATATGACACTGTCACATTTTCAATCGTGATGGTATTCGGCACTCGTGGTCGTGTGATGTTGCTTAACTGTATCATATCATATGTTATAAATATAAAAACATTAATTAATTAACCGCTCGGCTGTATGTTCATTAAGTTTCTTTGTGTGAACTGCGCTCAATTGTTTCCATTTCTCCTCTGCGCGAGCCTCAACAGCACAACAGTCAGCGGCTGTTTGCGGATTGGTTGGCAGTCCGAAAGTCGGCAGATATTGTTTTAACGATAATAATTAAAAAATTAAATTAAAATTTACAAATATTGTAAGTAAACAACAATAGTACAAGTTTAGAATTAGTTTTTTTATGAAGACTTTAAAAAATAATTATAATTCTGCATCCACTGTGGGTGGCACCGGTGGCTACGCCTATGACTTGGGCTATAAACACTTTTATAATATTAAAATAATATAATATTAATAATATTAAACAAGTAAAATAAAAGCTAAAATCTCTCTCTCTCTCTCTCTCTCTCTCTCTCTCTCTCTCTCTCTCTCACACACACACACACACACACACACACACACACACACACACACGTTGGGTTTCCATGTTTTATGGGGACATTCCATATACATAATATGTTTATACTATACAAACTGTATATTCTATCTGCTAACCCTTAACCTTGCCATCACAGAAAGCTTTCTGAATTTTTATATTTTCAAAAAACATCACTAAGTATGATGATTTATAAGGTATTTTCCTCATGGGGACCAAAAAATGTCCCCACAAGGACAAGGATTTCGGATATTGCAATCTTCCGGGTAAACACACTCAAATATGCACACGCACAAACACACACAGAGACACACACGCACGCGAATGAGCAAGCCTTTTTTGTCGATTATGTTATTGTTTTGTATGATTTTTTTAAAGGCAATTTATATAAGAATTATTGCTTGGTCAATATTTTATTATAGTTAATGCTTTGGATAAGTGCAGGAGCCAGAAAAAGACAACTCATAATTATAACGTTTTTCAAAATCCATTGAAATGAAAGACACATAATATAATACACATAAAAAATATATTATTAATAATATTAATAATAATAATAATAATACAACTTTTTTGAGTCCACTGCAAGTATATTCATTCAAAAAACTGATGTCTGGACAAAGTATAATATATTTTTTACCTTTTAAGAAGGTCCACTACTCCTTTTGATACGTCTGAGACAGTTTTGCCAATACTTTATCCAATACGTCTCTATCTCAAGAGTGGAAACTTAAAGCAACTATTGGTCCACTAAGCACACTTGCAAAACAGGAAGCGCACAGACAGCCTTCACAATCAATTTAGCTACAGCTGGCCATCAGCATAATGCGGAACTACACTAATCAAATCACATTCTCTTTACACTGTTAATCATGATGGTCAGTAAGAATTAATTTACCTTACATAAACAGGACTATAACTATGTTTGGGGCTTTATTTAACATTTTGAGTATTGGGTTGACTTTCAGGCTTATTGTTTTCACAGCGATTGGTGTTGGTTATAGATGATTTCCTGAAGTAGGTTGAACAATGCAGGGAGTGTGCTTGATATCAGCAGTCATGCAAACATGTATTCAGCCAAAGAGAGTCCAAAACAAGACAGAGCTTGCGAGGATTTAGTCATTTCAGTCTGTCATCTTTTTTTTTTTTTTTTTACGTAGTCACTTCCTCAGTGACCTGAGGTAGACCTGAGGTAGTTTGACCAGCTGAAGTGTGGGTAGCTTTGCACAGTGTGGCAATATTTACAGAGCTATTGCAAGAATAGCAGTATTTAGAGAAGCAACAGTGTAATCGAATCAAAATGTGTAAACAGTCCATTAGACTCATATGAGCCCAAAATATTACAAATAAATTCTAAATGGTATTTTAAGTGTTTATAAATGTTGTTTTCAAATTATCTTTTTAATTCAGTTACAACAATAGCTCTTGAATTGACAGAAGATACTTTTGTATCTTTGAAAAATTGCAACTTCAAAAGTAAACAAAATGATCCATTTTGTCTCATTATCATCTGCCTGTCTTGCTTTGAGGTTTACTTATAACTAACAAGTTCTCTAAAGCCTGTTACTACCATCTGCTGCTCGATGGCTGTATTAGCAGTCACTGAACTATATAGGTTATATCAAGACCAGAGAGAAGAGCACGCACGCACACACACAATAATGTGGACAAAGAAAGGACACCCTTTATAATTTTATGGTTTTACGTATCAGAACGTAATAAAAATCTTCTGTTCATTAGCAGGTCTTCAAATTAGATAAATACAACCTCAGATTAACAACAACAAATGACATATTACACCGTGTCATTATTTAACAAAAATAAAGCCAAAATGGAAAAGCATGGGTGACAAACTAACTACACCCTATGATTCAATAATTTGTAGAGCCACTTTTAACAGCAATACGTTGAAGGAATCCTTTTCTGTGTGACGGTAACAGGAGGACTATTGGTCCGCTCTTCTTTACAACTTTGCTTCAGTTCATTGAGTTTTGCTGCCATTTGTTTATGCACAGCTCTTTGAAAGTCCCGCTACAGCATTTTAATCGCGTTGGGGTCTGGACTTTGACTGGGCCAGTGTAACACCCACAGTGTCATTTTCCTTTTCAGCCATTCTGTTGCAGATTTGCTGGTGTGCTTTAGATAATTGTCCTATTGCATGACAATTTCAGACAGATGGCCTCACATTTGACTCTAGAATACTTTGGTATACTGAGGAGTTCATGGTCGACTCATTGACTGCAAGGTGCACAAGTCTTGTGGCTGCAAAACAAGCCAAAAATAATCAACCCTCGATTAGCGTGATAGACAGTTGATATGAGGTGTTTGTGCTGATATGCTGTGTTTAGTTTTAGCCTAACTTGACGATGTGCATTATGGCCAAACATCTCCACGTTTGTCTTGTCTGTCACACTTCCTATAACACATGATGTACTCGTTACATTATAAGAAGGATGGCATCTATGCTAAAGTTACAGTAGTCTTTGTTTATTCCGAGGTTTACTGTAGTCAGCCAGATCCAGGCCGTATCCAGATCAGATGGTGGAACTGCGCTTAGACACGACCACAGCGCATGATGTAATCAGCTGGATCCGGGCTGTATCCAGATCAGATGGTGGACCTGCGCCTAGACATGACCACAACGCATGATGTAATCAGCTGGTTCCGGGCCGTATCCAGATCAGATGGAGGACCTGCACCTAGACACGACCACAATGCATCCCTGAAGTGTCAGCAGAGGTTGTGTCAACAAGACACTCCCCTGTGAAGGCCTCATCGACACAACAGCCATTGGCACTGATCCTCAACAAACCCGTCCCCATACCGGCATGATGACTCTGATCTTCAACCAGACAGAACTGGATAAATATTCTGAATGTTCCAATCCAATTTGACTTCTGACCTATAATGCTGCCTATTATTAAGTCATTCACTGTTCGTTCGTTGGCCAGAGGACAACTGTTTTTTTCTTCTTCTCCATTCTGTCACCTGATGGAGTTTTATTTCCTTACTACTGTCGCTGTCAATGGCTGTCGTGTCGATACGTTGTCGCTTTTGGCTTGTTAGTTGGGGACACTTAATATTCAACAATATTTTTTATCTGCCTGCACTGACACCATTATGAGAACTGAACTGAGCTGTACGATCACATCACTGTTTTCTCCAGAGCGGCTACAGTATATATAAATAAACTAAACGAATAAAGTTTACAACAAAAATGTACCATCAATTAAGCTGAACTATGACGCTATTTTCTTCTAGATCTGCTGTACAGCAGAAACAAACTTTGTTGCATTATTTTCCTGTTATCACTGTAAAGCTGCTTTAAAAACAATTTGTATTAAAAGCTCTTTATAAATAAAGGTGACTTGACATTGTTCCAGAGGTCCTGAGGTTTGTTCAGATGCAACTTTGCTAGCCTACGCTGTGCTGCCATGTTCTTTTTAGAGAGTAAAAGCTTTCTCCTGGCAACCCTTCCAAAGAAGCCATACCTGTCTGTAACATAGGGATCCACTGGAGGCAAGTTTGTAAAACCCAAGAGCAGTTTATTCAAAGATCCAAAACAAAACAAAATACAAACTACAAACTACAAAACAAAGACTTTGGCATGGCATGGCACACAAGACTCACCAACAGCGGCTCCTCAAACAAACAAAATACAAAACAAAGACACATGGCAAACGTGGGCTTAAATACACAGACTAAAGACAAGACAAGGAACACATGTGAACAATGATACAATAAACCAATGACAACATGACACATCAGACAAGGGAACACATGACAAGGACATGAAACATGACTGACATGAACCAAAACGTTACACTGTCCTGTATTTATTTTATTTTTTTCTAATTGTACTGCCATGAACTGAGGCCTTTAGAGTCTGAAGTGTAGTTTTTTGGTGTTGTGCGATTTCTCTGAGCATTGTAGTTTGACCTTTGGGTAAATTTGCTGGGACGTCCACTCCTGAGAAGATTGGCAACTGTCTTTTGTTTTCCACTTGTGAATAATCTTCCTTACTGTAGAATAATGGACTTCAAATTGTAGGAAAATGGCTGTAAAACCCTTCTCAGATTGATGGCAGCCATAATTGCTTCTCTAAGATCATTGCTGATGTCTTTCCTCCTTGGAAATAATATTATTTAATAGAATTTTTTTATGTTGTTCTCTCTGATCAAAAAGTTCAAAAAAGAGATGCAGTCTTTATTTTTATTACAACAATTCACATTCAAAAATGGTACACATTCATATGTGGGCTGTATGGCCCTAAAAACATTGACATGCTCAGTGACTTTAATGTGTAATTTGCCAAATGAACTACACAGACATCAACAGTCATCAGTTTTATACAAAAACATTGACAATTACAACCAAATTATGACAGGCTGTGACCAAATACGAAATTTTATTTTACACAGGTATAAACCCTTTTGCAAATATACAGTATGCTATTTTACATCATTCCCATTTACATTTGACTAAACATACACAGTCAGCATAAGATGAAGATAAAACAATAGACTTTCACACTAGACGGTTTGCCTGGCAGAAACCAGCTTTGACACAGTGAGTAAACCTGAGTCAGTGTTGTTCTCTCATTCAAGTGGTCCTGTCCTCATTTGATGTTTATTTGTGCAGCTCACTCGACAGAAATAAGGACAACCATTATTTTTCGACAGAAAATAGGGGGGGGTGGTGGTGGCGCAATGGATAAGACACATGCCTTTGGTGTGAGAGACCCGGGTTCGAATCCACTGTGAGACACCAATGTGTCCCTGAGCAAGACACTTAACCCCTAGTTGCTCCAGAGGCGTGCGACCTCTGACATATAAAGCAATTGTAAGTCGCTTTGAATAAAAGCGTCAGCTAAATGAATAAATGTAAATGTAAATGTAAATTATTTCAGCTAATAGTTAAACATTTCTTGTCAATGCTACGGTACTTTCATGCAAAATCTTATCAACAGAAATCTTAGTAGCGCACTTTCAACCATTCAGACGGCACTTTTGTATTTTGCTTTATATTACTTATGTCAAACAGGATGAAACAGAAACTGGCAGACAGTAGACTCAGAAAGAGGCAGAGAGGTCTATGTTTTCAATACACCATATGCGAGTGTTTGAATTTAAGGAAGGAGGGAGGGAGGATCATGATCGGACCCAGCTGACAGGCACCCACTGCGGCTCCCTCTCGAGTCGTTCCAGAATATTCCTCAGCTCTACACAGGCGCTGGCAGAGTCCTCCTTTACTAGGACCCTGTCCACTAGATGGCCATATTGCTGGTCCATCTGCTCGGCTGACTGCCTCATGTCCTGCAGGTCTTCATCCTTTTCACAATGTGAGAGAGAAAGAGGTATAGAAAAAAAAATCCCTTTTAAAAGCTACTCTCAATGCTATGCTTAATTTAAGCGCTATGGGAAAACATCTTTGTTTGACTGGTTGTGAACATGTGGCAAACACACCAAGAATTTGGCTTAAATAACCTATGATGATGACGTCATCGGAATGAGCATGTCAGAAGCTGTAAATAGACGCGTGACAGGTGCGCTCATTGGTTTCCTTTGTCTTCAGAACCGCATTGTGTGCTGTGTGTGCTATTCAAAACTGTTCTCAAACTATTCCTTTTGCTAAGAATTAGTTTTGTCAGGCAGGAAAAAGACTTTTCTCACTCTCTTCCTCTTTCTCTGAAAACAAAAAGAAAAGAGAATCATGTCGCGAGAAAGGCGTGCTGCCCTGCTCACGGCCCATTTTGGATGATGATCCGCATGTATTGGGGGAAAAGCACGCTGTAGCAGCCCTCAAGGATGCAGAGTGATAGCACTGCGAGTCATTGCCCATCAAAGTGCTCTGCTCCAGACTCGCCTTAGGGACAAGCAATGATGAAATCATGGGGCTCGCGAGTTGATCTGGCTGAGGAGAGGGTGACGGGTCCTTCCCTTTCTCTCGTTCTCTCTCAGGATCGCGACATGCTCTCGTCCGTTGCTGAAGACAGCGCTTCTTGAAGAGCGGGCTGAGGACGTGGGTTCTCGTCAATAAATAATCTAGTGGCTCGGATCTCGCATCTACCGAGACAACACACAGATAACCGGTCCACTATGTAAATAATATTATGTAAATATATGTAAATAAGGGAATTGAGTAAACGGGAGATTCCCATTCTCTCTTGTTCCTATGATCGCATTCAAAGAAATTGTGTGTGTTTGCAAGCTATGATTTCATGATTCTTTGTTGAAACTGCTCTAATATGAAAATAACAATTTTCAGCCTTACATCCAGACCATTTTTACTTGCCTGGTTGATATTTGGATAACTCACTTTCAAAGAGTTCTAGGTCTTATGGCAGCTTTGTCCACTGTGATACCTTTGGGCCTTCTGCACATGAGACTGTTTCAGCTGTGGCTCAGAACCAGGGGATTTCATCCAAGGGCTAATCCCCAGAGGCAAATAAGAGTAAGGGCACACACCGAGTGCTTCGTGCCATCTAAAATCCATTTTTACGGTAAGGGTTATGCTGCGGGCTTTGTCCCCTCTCTATGTGGCTCAGACCCCGGTTCCTCACCGTGGGTCCCACTCTAGGTCCATGTTGTTGTCGCAGTATGCTAACGACAAATGCTTCTCTGACGGGCTGGGGTGCGGTCTTAGATGGCTGTCCAGCCCAAGGGGTCAAAAGAGGCTGCCATCTCGATTTGTACATCAATTGCCTTCAATTGTTGACTGTATTTCTGGGCCTGAAATACTTCCTCCGGCAGTTTAGGGGCTACCATGTCCTGATGCAGGTGGCATGTCCCGGAAGCATGAATGTGGGAGCAGATTTACTGTCCAGACAGGAGGTCATACATGGGGATTGGAAGCTCCATTCCGATGTGGTCAGTCAGATCTGGGAAAGATTTTACGAAGCAGAGGTGGTCCTCTTCACTTCAAAAGAAACAATGTCCCCTTTACTTCTCACTGACTCCTCCAGCCCCCCTGGGTCTGGATGCCATGGCCCAGTGCTAGAGCTCCCTACCTCGCTAGGCAACTGAGACCATCCGTCGGAGTAAAAGTTCCCTCATGGGATTTAGCCGTGGTCCTTGAGGGGCTAACTCTAAAGATGGTCTTCAAGCATCCAACAGCCACATAGAGGCTATGTAGCAGGATGGCTCGTGACTTGGTCGTCATATCATTACGAAAAAAATAAACTGCCAATCTTATCTGATTTTACTTTTATTTCAGCTTGACATATATACACTCACCTAAAGGATTATTAGGAACACCTGTTCAATTTCTCATTAATGCAATTATCTAATCAACCAATCACATGGCAGTTGCTTCAATGCATTTAGGGGTGTGGTCCTGGTCAAGACAATCTCCTGAACTCCAAACTGAATGTCAGAATGGGAAAGAAAGGTGAGTTAAGCAATTTTGAGCGTGGCATGGTTGTTGGTGCCAGACGGGCCGGTCTGAGTATTTCACAATCTGCTCAGTTACTGGGATTTTCACACACAACCATTTCTAGGGTTTCCAAATAATGGTGTGAAAAGGGAAAAACATCCAGTATGCGCCAGTCCTGTGGGCGAAAATGCCTTGTTGATGCTAGAGGTCAGAGGAGAATGGGCCGACTGATTCAAGCTGATAGAAGAGCAACTTTGACTGAAATAACCACTCGTTACAACCGAGGTATGCAGCAAAGCATTTGTGAAGCCACAACACGCACAACCTTGAGGCGGATGGGCTACAACAGCAGAAGACCCCACCGGGTACCACTCATCTCCACTACAAATAGGAAAAAGAGGCTACAATTTGCACGAGCTCACCAAAATTGGACAGTTGAAGACTGGAAAAATGTTGCCTGGTCTGATGAGTCTCGATTTCTGTTGAGACATTCAGATGGTAGAGTCAGAATTTGGCGTAAACAGAATGAGAACATGGATCCATCATCCTTGTTACCACTGTGCAGGCTGGTGGTGGTGGTGTAATGGTGTGGGGGATGTTTTCTTGGCACACTTTAGGCCCCTTAGTGCCAATTGGGCATCGTTTAAATGCCACGGCCTACCTGAGCATTGTTTCTGACCATGTCCATCCCTTTATGACCACCATGTACCCCATCCTCTGATGGCTACTTCCAGCAGGATAATGCACCATGTCACAAAGCTCGAATCATTTCAAATTGGTTTCTTGAACATGACAATGAGTTCACTGTACTAAAATGGCCCCCACAGTCACCAGATCTCAACCCAATAGAGCATCTTTGGGATGTGGTGGAACGGGAGCTTCGTGCCCTCGATGTGCATCCCACGAATCTCCATCAACTGCAAGATGCTATCCTATCAATATGGGCCAACATTTCTAAAGAATGCTTTCAGCACCTTGTTGAATCAATGCCACGTAGAATTAAGGCAGTTCTGAAGGCGAAAGGGGGTCAAACACAGTATTAGGGCCAATCCCAATTCTACCCCTTACCCCTTCACTTACCCCTTCCCCTCTGTTTTGCGTGTGCACGTGAAGGGGTAGGGCTGTCTCAATTCTCTTTTGGTTGGAGGGGTAGGGGTAAGGAGAAGGGCCAGATAGCCCTTGAAACGAAGATTTTTCGGGACCACACTTCAAACGAAGGGGTATGAGAAATGTACCTGCATACACCGGCTACAGAGGCAACATGACTGCCAATAATCATTTTCTTTGTCACATTCAATCTTGTGTTCATATTTACGGTCATGTTCTTCAAAGAAACAGTTGCAAAAAAATCGTTAAAGTTCGTTAACAATATGACGCGTGTAAAAAGCAAAAGTTTGAAGCGAAGTGGACGCGCGAATGAGGCGAATTCACGTCCACCGCGCCACACTAAACGCCTCATTCGCGCCGCAAGACCTCCAGACGCGTGTAAATGCGTCTTTTAACATTGAAATCACTCGCGCCAGACGCTCTATTCGCGTTTGGTGTGAACGCAGCTTTTAGGCGTCGAAGATATCGTCATCTCCGTTTTTTTCTGCAAACTTCAGAAGAAAAATACAAAAAATAGCTGTAACTCACGCAAGACTACAGCTGACGATGGCATCTTGGAAGTTTGTGATAAACATTGGCGCATCTCCTGTGACGTAGGCGCTAGCGACGATGTATAATGACATGTAACGGTGTAGTAGTGGTGTCCCATTTCTTAGGGGAATATTTTCACCCCTACGCCTTGCCACTCTGTTTCAAGGGGCAAGGGGTAAAGGTTAGGGGTAGGCGAAGGGGTATAAAATAGAATTGGGATTGGGCCTTAGTATGGTGTTCCTAATAATCCTTTAGGTGAGTGTATAAAAAAAAAGCAATACGGTCACTGGCCCTCATTTATCAATCTTGCGTAGAAACGGGCGTATATGTTGGCGTAAGATTATGCTTACACTCCTCTCACCGCCTGATTTATGAAGCTGTGCGTACCTTTGAAATCCAGGTGTACGCAATACCTGCCCTTGATAAATGCCGCGGCTGAAAAACGATCGTCATTAGAATAACACGCCCCTATATATTCAAGTCTCCGCTTCCCCCACGCCCTCATTTTACGCCATGGACACACGGAAGACGGCAAAGAAGAGAAACTTCTTTGAGAAAGAGAAAGCGAAACCAGGGAAGTGGAAAGAAACAAAATTGATTTCTAGATTTTTATTATTAATGACGCTTATTGTTATTTAGAAGAAGAATGTCGTTATTATTATTATTTGTATTAATAATAATAATAATAATAATATTTAAAAGAAGAAGAATGTAATTTTTATTATTTTGTCAGTCTGAATTTTTTTTTTGGTCATTGAAAGCCTTTCATTACTAAACCCAGTCCGTGCACACCTGCCGGGCCTAACCCTGGCCTAACCATCGTTTCAAAGAATAGTACAACGGCGAGCGCGTCGAGTATAAACGCCTCGTGCCGTTTGGGGAGTCTGCGGAGACTCGCGCTGCGGAGCCAGGCGAAAGTATAAACAAGGCATGAAACGTCAGGTAAAGCGCACAGGCTCGCAACTGAAGGAATACATATGCCTACAAATCAAATGCTTTGGTAAAGTCACACAACTTAAACATTGAAGTCCATGTTGCACAAAAATAAACACTGAAGTTTATAATTACTATGTTGTTGTTTTTTTACAGTGGGTCATAATATATCATATCTTTTAGTTTGTCAGTGCGTTTTGTGGTGTTAGGAATTGTTTTTCTGCGCATTTCCACACTAACTCAAAACGTGCGTACACCACCTCCTGAGCTGGCGTAGGATTTGAGCGTGCCGTACGGCAACGTTCATATTGATAAATCTCAAAGTCACCGTGGTTTTGGGTGTACGCTGGAAATTTGATGTACGCACTTTTGATAAATGAGGGCCACTGTGTCTAGTTCATGCTCTTCAGAATTACGTCCACTGCACTAGCCAGTGGCGTAAGTCGGAGCCGCTATTCAGTTGTTATGGGCTCTTAAATTCTTGTTGGGGGCTGTAACTGGGGGGCGGCCGCCACAAAGCAGACTATGTCACATCCATGAGTCGATATCCCAAGTTCATGTCCGAGGCCCTACTCGTGTTTGTGCGCACAAACTACACAACTTTGAGGGGTACAGTGCGGCGACGTTGGTAGTCCGTTATTATAATTATTCTAGTTCCCATAGTGCTTAAATCAAGTGCAGCATTGAGAGTAGCTTTTGAAAGGCAACGTCTCAGGTTACTTGACTGTAATCCTGTTCACTAAAAAAAGTGAGAAAAAGATGCTACATTTTATTGCCGCACTCGGGGCCTGTCCAGGATGTTCTTCAGACAAGTATACCTCTATTTATAGCCTCTGACGTGCGCATTCCGATGACGTCATCATCAGTGGCAAATTCTTGGTATGTTTGCCACACGTGTTCACAACCGGTCAAACAAAGATGTTTTCCCATAGCGCTTAAATCAAGCACAGCTTCTCATTCCTTCTTTTTCAGGGAACAGGGTTACAGTCAAGTAACCCAAAACGTTTTTGTCAACTGTGTACAATTTACAAGCACCATTTGGGTAGTATGGTGATATAAATCAGTCTCACCGTGATGTGTCCATTGTCACCCCTTCCTGGTGATGTGGGAGAGCTCTGTTGCCGACGAATCTCAGGGATGCGTGGCTTTACAAAGATCACATAGGGCTTAAACTCTGCCGTACGTAGGATTTTCAGAGCCTGAGCATTACAGTAAAAGGAAATAAAAATCATAGCATGGGTTTTCAATTATGTGCTCAGCAAAAATGATCAGCTCTGCTGATAACAGAAGTTGTAGATTCAAATCCAGATTAGGTTGAGCAGAAACCTTACCACTGTGGAAGAGATCACCATTTACGCTTACATTTATTTATTAGCAAACAGTTTTATCCAAAGTGACTTACAAATCTGAATATTATACAATAATCTACCCCTAAACCACATGACTTTTTCACATGAAACTGAGTTTTTTTTCAAAATATCAAAGCTGTTCTTTTCAATACAATACAAATGCATTATGCAATTTACGTGAGGATTTACGCATTCACATGGGTCATATACTTTTCAGGTACGGAAATCTGTATAAATACAGAACAATTACATCCCTTCTTAAAATCACTAAAAAGCTAATTTGCATGTTCATGGTTTGGCATATACTAAATGAAGCAAGGGTGTAGAGTTATATTTTAAGCCATGAAGAAATTATTTTCACAGAAAAAAAATGTTTAAATATGTAATTTTGATTAAATAGTCTATTTGTGACCCTGGACCACAAAACCAGTCTTATGGTTTTTTTTATTTTTTTATTGAGATATCTGCATCATCTGAAAGCTGAAAGCTGTTTGTTAAGATAGGACAATATTTGGCCAACATACAACTATTTGAAAATCTGGAATCTGAGGGTGCAGAAAAATCGAAATATTTTAAAAAAAATCGCCTTTAAAGTTG
This sequence comes from Leuciscus leuciscus, assembly GCF_965113295.1. Lineage (NCBI taxonomy): Eukaryota > Metazoa > Chordata > Actinopteri > Cypriniformes > Leuciscidae > Leuciscus > Leuciscus leuciscus. The sequence goes on along the minus strand of NC_138745.1, from coordinate 18,419,282 downwards.
TCCATTTCTATTGGCGATAGTGCTGCATCCACTCACAAAAATATTTTTTTATATATATATTTAAGGTGGGAAATTTACAAAATATCTTCATGGAACATGATCTTTACTTAATATCCTAATGATTTTTGGCATAAAAGAAAAATTGATCATTTTGACCCATACAATGTTTAGTTGGATATTGCCACAAATATAACCGTTCGACTTAAGACTGGTTTTGTGATCCAGGGTCACATTTGATCAAATCTGATTTGATTAAATAGTCTAGACATCATTGTTTGGCACCAGGAAGGTGTCAGCTGCCACTGTCAGCCCAGATGAGTTTAACCAATCAAATTTAAGAAACTGTTCAGCTCGTGCAAACCGTGTGTAACTTGGTTATTTTTTAACATAACCTGCAAGGTATAAATTTGTGTGTATTTTTCTGGTCTTAGAGTTGCTGTGTCTGAAGTGACTCCCGGCCGCTAATAAACCTTATTACTGCAAAGAGTAACTTGGGAGAGGTGTCTTGATGTTGCACAGCTAAGGAAGGGAAGCACTAAAGAATCTAGTGGACACTTTGGAAGTGGTAAGATGGTGATAACCACCCCAGATGGTTAGAGCCCACCATAGGCAACTAAGCACCTTAAAGTGCCCCTATTATGGTTTTTCGAATATTCCCTTTCATTCAGTGTGTAATATAGCTGTTTGTGAATGTAAACGTTCTGTAAAGTTGTAAAGTCGAAAGTGCAAGATAAATAAAGTTATTGTCTCCCAAAAGAAAAAATCGACTCTGAACCACCTTTACGAGTTGTTTGTGTTTCGAATCCAACTGCTTTATGGTTCTACGTCACTAAAAGATACATTTGCAAAATGCCCGCCTATGTTGTACGCTGTCCACCCGCGTACAACTTGACCAGCCCTCAAATGTCATTTCACTGACAACTGCTTCTTAAATTTCAGAGTTCAACGCGGGATTCGAAAAACGTCAGTACCCAGTTTATTTGGACCAGCTTGCTCCTCAGAATCACAAACTGTAAGTATGAATATGAATTGATGTATTTTCTACCGGTGTTCAAAATAGATGTTTGGTATTTTATATTGTGTAGGTCTCCAGCTAACCGGGTAACTCACATTATCATCTGTCTTACTGAAATACTTCTGCTAATCATCTGAGGGCCACTATTACCTAAAACTGTGTCTAATAATGCAGATGGTCTGTCGTTCTTCCTACTTTGAGTAAAGATAAAGGATGGAGCAAGATTTGTTTTACAAACGTTTATGTTACATTAGTCATTCACGTTAGTGCTCGGCTAATTTAAGTTATGCGCTGTTATTGACACAGTTCCCGCATGTGCACCGCAATAAATTCACATCGGTTTGTTGATGGAAATACTCTTGTTAATGCTGAGGAATTATCTTATAAATGTACCTCAAAATGAGTAGCGTTTCACTAAGAAACGTCCTGCTCAAGTCGTCCTTGCAATGGAGGTTAAGGTTGAATAACTAGTTCTTCCAATGTTTCATCTTCGGACTCTCGAGTCTCGCGCTCGGATTGATATGGTAAAATCGACATCATCATTACTGTCTTTAGTTTACAATCGCTGAGCTGTAGGAAGCCTCAGGACGGAGCTGAAGTTATTATGGTAATAGTCGTTTTTGTTTCCAACAGGCGCTGTATGCGGTAGACCAGTCACAACAGACTGTGCCATTTGGCCAATCAGAGCAGAATAGCTCACGGAAAGGAGGGATTTAGAGAGAGTGATTCATCCATCGATTCGTTTGAGAATCATTGAACAATGTGGTGATGTGCAATGTATATTATGAGAAAATGAAACCGTTTTTTGACCTTTGATGCTGTTGTAGGAAACCTCCAAAACAAAATTAGGAGACTTTAAAATAGCATAATTGGCAAAATAGCAACATATCACAAGATATGAGAATCAGAAATACAGAGAAAAGCAAATAAACTGACAATAGTAAAAATAAGAGAACGCTACATTTACCTCAGGTTGAACATCTACCAGACACACTTTATTTCTCGCCAGGACATTTCGGATTGACTCCAGACTCGTCCCATATTGGTTATTCTTATATTCACCATGTTCAATAAACCTGGACATACACAATATGCGTTTGCATTAAAAAACACCAGTAAAATTACATTTTATAACATATTCAAAGGGATAGTTCACCCAAAAATGACATTTCTCTCATTGTTTACTCATGCTCGCCGTTCCAAACCTGTATGACTTTCTTTCTCAGAACACATAAGAAACGTTTCATGCAGTTACGATAGATGGTAGCCAAAGTATTCAAGTTTTTGGGTGAACTATGCCCTTAACAAAATGTCACACAGATGTGTTATGATATCATACCAAAAATGCATCCAACTTATTAAAACTATTTCATATAACATACTTATTGGTTTGTATGTCAGCCTCAAAGGCCTGCTTGGAGATGAAGTGGTATTCTACGCCCTCCTTTTCATGGCTCTTTCTGGGTCTTGTTGTGTCTGTTAGAAAATGATTATACAAAGTATACAATCATTTCAGTTAATGTCACATATTTGAATTTGCAATATATGACATGTAGTTATTGAGATTAGAAGCTCTTCAACTTCAGGCCATCAAACTGAAGCAAGAACAAGTTCTTCTTTGATTCAGCTTCTAATGTATCAGCCAGGACCTCCACAGTCTCTAATGTAGAACTAATCGAAAGAGTAAACTCACGTGGTACAGCGACACCGTACCGATGAGGATTCTCAGCAATCACCTTCTGCTTCAGCTCATTGATCCGAGCACCAAGAGATCCTAGAGAGAGAGAGAGAGAGAGAGAGAGAGAGAGAGAAACCCCCAAAGGAAATTACATTTTGAAGACAAGCAACGATTTGGTCATTTAGATTGCTCTGAAATTCCTCGAATCTTACCTATCAGCACCACAAGTCTTGGTTTATCTTGAGGTCTCATCTGATGTAGGGTCACCTCTTCATATATGAGGAACTCATTCTCTGCAGACTCCGCTGAATGAGACTCTTTGGTAGAACCCTGATGATCCTTGCGGCTTAGCCTGAAGCTTCTCCTTAGACCAGCTGTGAGAGCAGAGAGATTTTCCAATAGATCAAAATAGGAAAAGAACATCTAAAAACGAAGATCAGAAATAGACATGACAAAATTGGTACATTAAAGATCAGACAAAAAGACAAGGGTGAAAAGAGGTGCATCCTCCAGACTAAAAATATCACGTCTCTCACACTGCAGCTGATTTTATGTAACAGCTGCATCTCAGGGTCAAATAGCAGCACGCTGTTCATCTGCTTTGTACAATTTAATATGCCCTGAATAAGTTAAAGCAGCAATGCATCCATTTACCTTACAAGTATGAAAGAAACGTGGTACCTGAGTAAAACTCCCAGGAAAAGGCCTGGCCACAGGACGGTGCCACCGCCTTACACTTTGGAGAAACTACAACTACTGTTAGACCATCACACATTCAGTATAATTCTATAAAGATTATCATGAACTATCAGCCATGCCAAAGCCTGCGTGAGCCATTAGCCCCAAGCAATAGTTCCCTGGCTATAGCAGTGCACCTGTGCTTTATACTTAAATGAATAGTTCATCCAAAAATAAATGTTACAAATTGTTTTTTTTCCTATGGAAGCCCATTTCCATAAAAAACAAACAAAAAAAACATGATTTGGTAAATCATAAATATGAGATAAGTTGAAATTATTCTCAAAATGTTTGTCATAATTGTATTTTTATCTCATAATTATGTCTTTTTATCTCATAACTTCAACTGCCATAATTATGACTTTTTTTTCTTATGTGGCGGATAAATAAAACAGAAATGCTGAAGAACATACTGGCTGCTTTTTTCCATAAAAAGAAAAAAAAAAATGGATAGGGACTGGGGCAATCAAAATCCAAAATGACAAAAAAACACCATTGCGTGCAAATATGGTGCCTTTAGACGCAATGTGTCAGGTTTTATGTCAAAGTGACATGACAAATCATTGAAATTGTAATTGTAATATGTGAAAGTGCAATTGAGATATGAGATCTACAGCAAAGGGGTAGATTATAATAATTGCTGTATATTTATATTATATATATGTGTGTGAATCATGACTTAAATGTGTTCCTCACATATACGTACCATATGACTTCAGAATCCTTGAGGGAAAAAACAGCAAGCATATTCTTCCACATTACTTCCACAGAAGTAACAAAGGCATTCAGGCTCAACTGAACAACATGAAGATGAACTGTCCCTTTAAGTAGTAAGCGCCACAGAGTAAGCACAGAAAAAACTTCCTCTTAGCAAAAAGCACACACTAAAAACCTAAAAAAGACAAAAACTCAGAGGGAGTTGTCCAAAGCTAGCAGCGGAGCAGCGGGTTGTCAAGATGTGACCAATGGCTGGGGTCTTAGGATGTGCCAAGCACTTGATTGCTGTGGTGAAGTGCACCAAAGAGCTCACAAAGATCCCAGATGATATTTAAAGTGATTAACACCACACAACACCACACAACAAAGCATCATCCAGAGCCAAAGCCATATGGAGTGCATTTCAGTGTGTAGGGTACATCTCTCACCTACGTGCTGTCCACTGACACTGCCCTCACTGTCACAGTCCTCTGGAGGGTGGGTGGGTCAGGAGAACACAACAGATCAAAGGGTACAGGAAGGAGAGGACAATCAGTGGGGTGACGGGATATATACATTTTACAAGGACAATTTGTAGGTCAGAAACTCAAAGGTCAGAGTTATTGGAGAGGCAAAGAGAACCACAACAGCAAAATGAAGCAGCAAGCACTGAGCCCAGTGATTTCAGTATCTGTACTGGGTATTCAGATGTTGAGTCTTGTAGTTATTTTCATGGACTAGCCATGAGTATAGTTAGTAACTATAGTTAGTTATAAGTTAGTAACTAATACCCGTCATACCATTTTACAGACTTAAGAATGAATTTGAGAAGAATTTATAAATATTTTTAGGTTACATTATTTTAAAGTGTCACGGTTGCAGTGCAATTAATTACACACAAAAAAGTAATACTTTAGGCTACGTTCACACTGCAGGCTGAAACGACCCAATTCCGATTTTTTTGCCCCTATGCGACCTGTATCTGATCTTTTCATGACAGTCTGAACGACACAGATCCGATCTTTTCAAATGCGACCCAGGCCACTTGGGTATGTGGTCCCAAATCCGATACATATCCGATCTTTTGAAATGCGACTTCAGTCTGAACGGCCAGGTCGCATGTATCCGACCCGCACGTCATTGATACGCGAAAAACGTCATAATTCTGCGTTGAAGTAGTCGTCGATTTGAAACTGAAAACGGACTGCATATTCGTCGAGCTGAGGTAAATCTGCCGAACGGGTCGACCTCGACGAGCCCGTTAATAAAAAATAAATAAAAAAGCCCACGGCCATTATATATACGTTATGTTAACTTATTTGTGCTGAATCTGATATTAGATAGGTCAGCGGCTGCTGTCTGGCTGTTGTGTAACGGTCGCTGCGCGCGCTTGTGTGTGTGTGTGAGAGAATCACAGTTAAAGTTTAGCTACTTCCGCAAACAACAAGTGACGTCGTTGACCGTTGAGTACTCTTCTGCGCATGCGGGTCACTTCTGGGTCATTTCACGTTCACACAGGAGATCACGAAAGGTCGCATTTAATTGGAAATGTGAACGGCCTTGCAAAAAAATCTAATTTTTTCAAAAAATCGGAATTGAGCATTAAGCCCTGCAGTGTGAACGTAGCCATAGAGTAATTTGAACTAATTAACAACTTGTACTTACTACGGGCTAAGGTTTATGGTTAGTTGCTTTTTTAAATTTACTCTAACTACTATACTAAGTAGGCTACACATGTGTAACAAGGACACTGTAAAATAAAGTGTTACCTTTTAACATTTCATATTTAATGACATTTTGTCAAAATCACCTACCTTTTTCACAAGATTGTTCACCTCGGGTAAGCAGAATGAGGAAACAAACACAATTGCTGTAACATGAACAAGTATGAAAAGCAAATGAATATGGAATATTGCAACTAGTATTGTCAATTCTGATAGGCCTGGTCAAAAGTATAAATTCTAACCCTTCATTTAACCTATGTCGATATATATTCTTAAAATCCTACAAACGTTTTCAGTGAATTGTACAACACTTCTTGCAGATGGGGTGAGATGTGAATTGAGTACTGAATGTGATGAGATACTTTTGACTCTTATGAGTCTTATGATTTTTTGTGTGAATCAAAAACATAGAGCTCAACCAGCATAGTCCCATTCCAGAAACCAATGAACTATGCACTGTTTTTTTAAATGTACTGTTAAAAGGACTGGCCTGTATAAATTACAGCATTAGCAGATACAAAATATGTATGCAAAATGAACATTATAAAGCTTACATGGATAAAATCAAAAATGGAATCGAATTGAGAGCTGGTGAACCTGAATCGTTACAAACATTTTAAACATTTGAAAGCGTCTGAACATAAAAACATTTTTTTTTTCTTGCAAAAACACTGTATTTCCTGGGTAATTTAACAGGAAGGGATTAAAAAACTAAAGAATTAATCTGAATATACCAGCGTTCTTCTCCATTTGGCTTTGACAGGTACGCTTTCACATTTTCTCTGAGGGTTTAGTCAGCACACCTCAAAAAAGATGCAAGACTTCCATCTGGCTTCTGAATATCCGCCTCATTTTCAGAAATGTTGTTTTAAAGTTTACAAGCAATTCACATCTAGTTAATTAGTAGGTACCCTATTTCTCTAAGCTACCCAGTAGTAGTTTCTGAGAACTTACATGGTGTTGCTCTGGGTGATTTAGGGCTCTGGTGTGTTCCCATTTTCATCCTATACAACAGTCGTCTGCAAATTTAGGAAAGAGACAAGATATAATTACAATAAGAAAGTTTCTCTTAGAAGAATCATAGCGGCAGAATGTGAGAGTGTGTGTCCTCAAATATTTACTCAAAATAAATCAACTGTGGTTTTAATGAATTTCTCTGAAGCATTTTATCAAAATAAATATATAATAATAATAATACAAATAATAATAATAATTATTATTATTTTATATATATATATATATATATATATATATATATATATATATATATATATATATATATATATATATATATACACATATGAGGTACCACATTAAACTTTGCAGGAGGAGGCTAATCTGATTATAAAATTGACCAACTGTTGACATGATTTTTGTGTACCTCTCCTGGAACTGTCTTGAAGGAACAAGGCCGGCACGCAGGTTGCTGTCTCCCACTCTTTTGGCCTGCCACCATGTTGGGTCGTCCTGGCTCACCACCTGCAGGATGTCCCCACATGTGAAAGGCAGTCCTGCCTCCTGGCAGGGTGTGGCCTTGTCTTCATATGGCGTGTAATCAAACAGGGCTCTTAAATAAACCTTAAAGAGTCATAACATAACACTGCATACATTACCTGCAGCTGCTGCTATTTATTCTGTCCTATGACTTTCAAATAAAGTGATTACATTTACCTTACTCTCACTGAATCTGTCCTCCTCCTTAATGGCAGGGATAATCTTCAGAGTGATCGAGCCCTGAGACTGAGACTGCAGCCCGACAAACAATAATCAAGGACAATAAATCACGCAAGTGCCTTTTCAGATAAGGAATCTTAAGGGAATGACTCAGCTTTTGTAAAACAACAGAGGAATAGTGAACACACCAGAATCTGGCTGATCTCCTCAGGACGTTTGTGTATAATGAGATTTCCATTGACCTCTCTCAACTCATCTCCAACATGCACCAGACCTGAAGAGAATTCAGTCAAGAGTCATCATGGTGCATTTAAAATACAGTGGGATCCGAAGGTTTGATACTTAACACTTATTTCACGTTCTTTTCTCATTTAAAGTGTAACTTTAATTTAAAGTGTAACCGATTTTCAGCTGCTTTGTATTGTTACAATGTCGGTAGTATATGTAAATAAACAATGTTTACTCGTATTCCGTGTCACCTAAACCAAAATATTCTTGTTTATTTTTTTAGCAAAAGACTTTTGACAACTCCAGGGCTTTCGTTAAAACTACAGATTATACTTCCGCATTTTTATATCCCCACCCACAGACAGTCGGATGGAAAACTTCAAGCATTTTAAAATGAATTTATTAACAGGTTGGAATTTAATTCAATAGCATTTATCCTGAATTACAAATGAGAGAAATACCTGCATGCATGGAAATGTTTCTTAAGGTCCAAATAACAAGACACGCTATTAGAAGTTGAGAGAAAACTGCATGAATTTATTAAAAGTTAGACCATAAAACTCTTTAGCGTTTTGGAACTCTTTACTGCTTTGGAAGCTTTTTCTCAATTGTTGCATTTCAATAGTAAGTGTTGTGTTTTAGTTCTGTGAATAAAACCAACATCTAAATGGTGGTTCATCTAGGAACCAGTAACAAGACACACCCATTAGGGTTTTAGATGTATTTTACATAGATTTATTAGCAAATTTAAATATCAATAGCATTTTTCCTGCATCACTTATGAAAGTAAATCCAATTGAAAGTAGCTCTTTGTAGATCTAGTGGTAAGACACACCCTTTGGTTTTGTGATTGAATTGTACACACATGTAATATTATGTTTAACCCAAAATGTAAGTTATTATTAATAACGCTCCAGTTACTCATGTGACATCGGTTTGTGACAACAATTGGCCTTTCAGCTACCAGAATGGGCGGGGCCGACTGCCTATATAGGTCGCACTGAATGGCCATAGGGTGGGTCAAGTAATACAAATAACATTCTGATTAATTGCGGATGTGTCGCGGGGGGATATGATATCATTAATAAATATTAACTACATTCTCTAAAATATGAGCATGTTTAAAACGTAATCCCCACAGCTGCTAAGTATGGCAAGCCGTTTTAACTTTTATTTATTTCTGGGATATGAATCCTTGATGTCAACAATTCAATTTTCACTAGTTAAAATGATAATTCTTGACATCAGGAATAATGTTTCTACTAGTAACAATTATGGCAAGCCGTTTTAACTTTTATTTATTTCCAGGATATGAATCCTTGATATCAACAATTCAATTTTCACTAGTTAAAATGATAATTCTTGATATCAGGAATTAGATTTCTACTAGTAAAAAAAAAAAAATTTGATATCAGGAATTACATTTCAACTAGTAAAAATGTTCATTCTTGATATCAACAATTGAATTTTAACTAGTAAAAACTATAATTCTTGATATTAACAAATGAATTTCAACTAGTAAAAACTATAATTCTTGATATTAACAATTTATATCCTGGGAATGGCAATAGGCAAGCCGTTTTGACTTTTAATCATTCGCAGGATATGAATCCTTGATATCAACAACAAAATTTTCACTAGTTAAAATGATAGTTATTGATATCATGAATTAGATTTCTACTAGTAACAATGGCAATTTTTGATATCAGAAATTACATTTCCACTAGTAACAATGCTAATTCTTGATATCAGCATTTACATTGTCACTAGTTAAAATGATAATTCTTGATATCAACAATTGAATTTCTACTAGTAAAAACTATCATTGTTGATATCTGTAATTGTATTTTCACTAGTGAAATGTCACCATAGGCTGCCATTCAAAATCAATTGTTGATATCAAGAATTGATTTCTTACTTGTTGAAATTCCAGTTTCACATATCAGAAATACAATTCTTACTAGTAAAAACCTTTATTTTTGATATCAAGAATTCAGTTGTCACTAGTTGAAATGTCTATTATTGATATCAACATATGAATTGCTACTAGTAACAATGTTCATTTTTGATATCAAGAATTCCATTTTTACTAGTGACAATGTTAATTCCTGATATCATGAATGTGATTGTTACTAGTAAGAAAGCCATTTTAGATATCTGAAATTTTATTGATATCAGAAATACATTTTCAGATATCAAAAATTAAAATTTTTACTAGTAGCAATTCAATTGTTGATATCAAGAATAGACATTTCAACTAGTGACAATTGAATTCTTGATATCAGGAATTTGCATTTTTACTAGTAACAATGTAATTCTTGATATCAACAATTCAATTCTTGATATCAACAATTGATTTTGAATGGCAGCCTATGGTGACATTTCACTAGTGAAAATATAATTGTTGATATCAACAATTACATTTTTGATATCCAGAATTACATTTTTGATATCAAGAATTAAATTGTTGATATCAAGAATTAAATTGTTGATATCAAGAATTTAATTGTTGATATCAACAATTCATATCCTACATGTGTTTTAAATGTTAAAAGGGCGACAAAACTATTACAGATATCAAAAATGGATTTCTTACTAGTTAAAATTCTGAATACACATATCAGAAATACAATTCTTACTAGTAAAAACCTTTATTTTTGATATCAAGAATTAAACTGTCACTAGTTGAAATATCTATTCTTGATATCAACAATTGAATTCCTACTAGTAACAATGTTCATTTTTGATATCAATAATTCCATTTTCACTAGTGACAATGTTAATTTCTGATATCATGAATGTGATCGTTACTAGTAAAGAAAGCCATTTTAGATATCTGAAATAATATTGATATCAGAAATACATTTTCAGATATCAAAAATGAAAATTTTTACTAGTAGCAATTCAATTGTTGATATCAAGAATAGACATTTCAACTAGTGACAATTTAATTATTGATATCAGTAATTGCCATTTTTACTAGTAACAATGTAATTCTTGATATCAACAATTATATTTCTACTAGTAAGAAATCAATTCTTGATATCAACAATTGATTTTGAATGGCAGCCTATGGTGAGATTTCACTAGTGAAAATATAATTACAGATATCAGGAATTCAATTGTTGATATCAAGAATTACATTTTTGATATCAAGAATTACATTTTTGATATCAAGAATTCAATTGTTGATATCAAAAATGAAATTGTTGATATCAAGAATTACATTTTTGATATCAAAAAATGCAATTGTTGATATCAAAAATGTAATTCTTGATATCAACAATTCATATCCTGGAAATGAATAAAAGTTAAAACGGCTTGCCATATAACAATGGCAATTTTTGATATCAGGAATTACATTTCAACTAGTAAAAATTTTCATTCTTGATATCAACAATTGAATTTTAACTAGTAAAAACTATAATTCTTGATATTAACAATTGAATTTCAACTAGTAAAAACTATAATTCTTGATATTAACAATTTATATCCTGGGAATGGCAATAGGCAAGCCGTTTTGACTTTTAATCATTCGCAGGATATGAATTCTTGATATCAACAACTACATTTTCACTAGTTAAAATGATAGTTATTGACATCAGGAATTAGATTTCTACTAGTAACAATGGCAATTTTTGATATCAGGAATTACTACTAGTAATTTACTTATTCATTAGATACTAGTACCTATTAATTAGATACTAGTACTTATAGATTAGCTACTAGTACTTATTCAATAGATACTAGTACCTATTTATTAGATACTAGTATTTATTCCGAATGTTACTAGTAAGATTTTTTATTTTACTAGTCACAACTGCTTTTTTACTCGTCTTATGTTATGACTAGTCAGAACGGCCACTGGATAGTTCAATTAAAAATCTTACTAGTAAAATAAAAAATCTTACTAGTAACATTTGGAATAAATACTAGTATCTAATAAATAGTTACTAGTATCTATTGAATAAGTAAGGAATAATTGACGACAGGCCGTTGAATTATTAGAAAAATAATGCACACCCGAGGTGGTAATGCGGTCACGACGCGAAGCGGAGTGGCCGTTCCCACCCAGCAAAAACTCGTTGAAAAGACGTCGAAAAGACGACATTGCCAGTCGTCTAAACAACGTTCAAATTTGGTTGAAAAGTGAAAGGTGAAAAGCCGTCTTTTTCAGGTCGTTGAAAAGACGCCAATAAAATGACGTCCCAATCGCGTCTAAATTAGGTTGTAAAGTGAGTTGAAAAGACGTCTTTTTCAGGCCTAATTTCAACCGTGAATTCATGATTATATTTAATATTCATAATAAGAAAATTCACAAAATAAGTAGCAAACCATTTATTGACACACCAAATACATCTTTCACATAAAAAACACTTTCCTGATCACATCTCAAGCCTGCATTTGATCAAGCATACCCTAAAAAACAGTTATATTGTGAAATATTACTACATTAAAAATAACTTTTCATAAATATACATGTATAAAGTGTGTAATTTATTCCTGATGCAAAGCTGAATTTTCAGCATCATTACTTCAGTCTTCAGTGTCACATGATCCTTCAGAATCCTTCAGAATGATGATTTGATTCTCAAGAAACATTTATCATTATTATCAGTTGTACGGCTTCATATTTTTGTGGAAACTATGATACAGTTTTCAGTATTCTTTGAATAGAACTTTCAAAAGAGCAACATTTATTTGAAACATTGTTTTTTTAAACAATGTAAAAGTTTTTACTGTGACTTTTGATCAAATGAATCTATCTTTTCTGTATAAACATTTTTTCAAAACAATAAATGTTTCAAATATTGAAAATGTTTATAAAACAGAACAATGACCAATTATAACCACATTAGAAAACATTAAAGGGATAGTTCACACAAAAATGTAAATTCTGTCATTAATTACTTACCCTCATGTCGCTCCAAACCCATAAGACTTTTGTGGAGAGCACAAATGAAGATATTTTTAACAGATGTCTTGTGTGCGCAAACAATTACGTCTTTATTCACAAATGATGTATCTCAGACGCATGTTGCACCATGAGATGGCCGGCTCTCTCGCCAACACAACACTGATGAATCGTGGTGCGCCGTCAACACGTGTCAAAGATGTATATTTTGTGAATAAAGATGCAATGGGGTTTTTTTTGCACACACAAACAATTCACTTCACTTCATAAAGTTGAGGTTAAACCACTGGAGTCATATTGATTATTGTTATAATGTCTTTACTACCTTGGAAGTTGTAGTTGCATAAACTGTGAAATGGAGGGACAGAAAGCTCTCAGATTTCATTAAAAAGATCTACATTTGTGTTTCAAAGATGAACGAAAGTCTTACAGGTTTGTAACGACATGAAGGCGAGTGATGAAAATGTTTGGTAATGTTTGACGCATTAGGTAAATCAGTTCCTCAGGGGCACGAGTAGATCTCTTCCTGATCTCTGATCTTCTGCTCCTTCCACCATCCCAGTCCTGGATTATTGAGCCACGACAGAAGTTTCCACTTGGAATGCTTTAGCCTGGCTGTTTTTTCTCCAGCATCTAAAGTGAGAAAGAGAACAATAACCAAAATGTAAATGTAAAAAAACAATGGTTGTCCAAATTGTGAAGTATACACTTGAGGTTTCCCTCTACATATTTGTGCAAGATTTCAGTCATAGATAAATTGTAAATGTTTGCTTGATTAGACATTACCTGTCTAGCGACGTATGTTTATGCTGAAATATAATATTGGTTTATGTTTTAAAATCAGCTATCACATGTCATTTTGTAGCGAACTGTCTCGTGTGATAAAGTTTTATGCTTCAGAACTTCCGATAACATATGGCGCTTTTTCACTACACAGTACCAGCTCGCCTCGGCTTTGTTTGGTTTTCCACTGTGTAAAACTTGTACCTGTACCTGCTTCCAGGTACTTTTTTTCGTACCACCTCCGGCGAGGTTCTGAGCGAGCTGAGGCGATACTAAAATGTGACGTGAAAAAACACGGCAGACTGCTGATTGGTCAGAGAGAATCGTCACTATTCACTGCGTCATCATTCCACGCGCCAGACGGAGTATCCTAAATAAAAAACAGCAAAAACAAAAACAGCATACACACGATTTCCTCCATTGTCCTGTGCGTGTGGGTAGCGGGTGTGTCTCGCGTAGAAGATTAAGTCACGGCAGTTTCCTGCGGCGTCGCTATGACGACTAGGTACTATTAATTGTGGAGGTACTATCTGCAATGGAAAACGGAGCGAAAAGCGAGACGAGACAAGGCGAGTCGAGTCGAGCTGGTACTGGTAATGGAAAAGCGCCAATAGTGAGTTTTTAGGGAGCGAATGTTTCAGTGCACTGTAAGGATTTTGTGATAAAGACATCCCTTAACCACTGACTACTGAGCTAGGGCCTGAGTGATATGCACCCAGAGTTTAGCACCTTAATTAGCTTGTTCAGGTGTGCTGGACTAGGTTGGAGTAAACCTCTGCATGTAAGTGGACCTTGAGAGACAATGTTGAGATCTCCTGCAATATGTTCTGAACTTACATCACTGGTGTCCAGACCAAAGTTCTGCAGAGTTTCTGGTGATCCTGGATCAGCTGCTCAGGTCTGCTTAATTGGGTTTGGAGCTAAACTCTGTGATCAGGACTAGATGGCAAACAATACTGTAAAGGGGAGAAGACAAACAATATTATTTTGTTATAATTTGTTCTGTGTTCATCAGGGCTCCAGACTAACTTTTTTCACCTCCGTCCTGGAACCGTCCTGAAAAACGATTTGAACCGTCCTAAAGTGAATGTCAACCGTCCCAAAATAAACATGTTGTTTCTGTACTTTGTTATTATCATCTATAGTTGTTAGTTACATAATAAAAACACCATTAAATGTTTATGATATATATTATTATATTTATTTAGCTCCATTCAAAGTAGTTATCTGTAAACAGGTAAAAAACAGATTTAATAAAAAATAACAGGAGTTAAATGCTTTTTTGTATTCATGCAGAACAAATATGTGCAGTTCATGCAGATAAATTCATGCAGATAAAAATACATACAGCTCAAAACGTTTTTGAGTTGGTTGGATTAAAAAATAACAAATAAATACTGGTGACTACATATCTCAAAAATATCATCATTCTTTATTCTTTCAAGCAGACATATTTATTTGTATGAATTAAATATAATGAATCATTATTAAAGCTATTAACGAGTAGTGAATGCTTTTCTCTTTTTCTTTTGTTGCTTGATCAATATTAAGGACACAGACCGCATTAGGTTTATCACTGTCTGTCACTTTAAGACATCGGATCATGTCCAATGACGTGCGCTGATGCACATCCGATACACTCAAAACGGTTTAAAACATAACCAACATAGTTTACGTGAATACTCTCCAAAACGGACATTTCGACATAATATTGTGTGTATTTGTCCACTCAGACACGAAAGAGAGCTCAGTTCAGTACTCGCGCGCTGTATGGGTGTCTTTGTGCATGGCTGCACGCTTCGGGTCGGGTGTGTGCACACAGAAAACCGTACCGAATAGAGCTCTTTTTTTGCGTCGTCACTCTTATTCAGGTCTATATGTCTGCTCTACTCATTCTCCCAGACGTTTAAGTTTTTTAACGTTTTATGAGACATGCATGTCAGCCCGTGTGCCGCTGGGTAGATCAGCACGTTACAGTACAAATGTGCGCATCAAACGCAGGACATCAGTTCTGACTGGATCGCTTCCCAAATCGTCACTATCTAACATTTTTGTCTAGGTTTTATTCGTTGACGAAAATGTCAATAGATTTTCGTCATGGTTTTTGTCATTCAAAACTAGTTTTATTTAGTTATCGTCTCGTTTTTGTCTGTGAAAATAAGCCATGTGATAAATGTACCGCGAAACAAGTCTCCGGGTGAGTAACCGGCCAGTGATAGTAACTATAGTAACAGCATGAGAAGACACGCTCCGTTGTAGTCAGCGCTTGGTCGGTTAATTTTGGCATTTTCTAAGTAAGTTACCCTAATAGGCTAGAAATAAATGAACACGCATACAAAAATGTCTTTCGTCCTGTAGGCGTCCTGGAGAATATTTCTGTTCGTCCTAAACACATTTTCTATCGTCCCCAGGACGATAGGACGCCGTTAGTCTCGAGCCCTGGTGTTCATCTGCTTACCTGTACAAAGTATGCATCATGAATAAGAGGAATATATTGAATTTGATCTTTTAACACTGTTTTACTACATTAATACTAACTACAAACCTGATAAAAATGACTGGGCACTGGGCAGTCTTATCTTGCCCTCCAGGTGGGCGTAATGGTGTGACGTCACGTGATAACTATGAATTAACCATACAGTGCGTACTTTTAGGTTAAATAAATTAGCTTATTTCCATTCATCCATTGACCAATTGTCAGCAAAACCATTACAAAACTATCAAAATATCTCATCTACACAAGATGTGATTAAAAGCCCAAACTTACAGCTCAAGTCTATAGTTAACCTAACGTTACCTCTAGTTAGCTAGATGCTAACGGACTTTTTCAAAGACACGAAACCATTTCTATAAAGTAAATATTCAACGGAAGCGAGTGATTTACATGAAAGAAAGTCTCAGAAACATTTGTATGTACTATTTGTGTAATTATATGGACTAAACTTACCTTAAAGTAGTTCAAACAACAGTGAGAGACGGAGTTTCGCTGATTGTCAGTTGAGCTGCTATCTCGTTTCCATGGTAACGCCCTCAGCTCCAGTTCAAATGCGGCTTGAATGTTCAGCGTGCGCGCGACCATTAAAACACGTAGAAGTCACGCAGCATTTACATACATTTAGATTGATGGGGTGAAAATGTGAATTATTTGATAATCAGCAAAAATATCCTGAAACTTGATATATTATTAAATGGATAGTAGGTCTGTGGCCATCGCAAACTGTAAATGGAATGAAAATATGAAAGAACTGAAAATGTAAAACATGTTTTTGAAGTCATTTATATAGGCTATATAATAGGCTACAATGGGCAGCGCCAGATAATTTTTAACGCATGTGCTGAGGGGGTGCTAGATCATTGACAGGGAGATCTGCGCAAAACTTGGCCACTAAATATTTAATGATCACAATTAAAGTTTTAATTTTATTAAATTGAACAAGCGCAACATTCAGCATTCAATCAAATATTCTAAAAGATGTAGGCTATTATTAAAGGGATAGTTCACCCAAAAATGAAAATTCTGTCATCATTTACTCACCCTCAAGTTGTTTCAAACCTGTAAGAATTTCTTTTTTCTCCTGAACACAAAAGAAGATATTTTGAAAAATGTCTGTAACCAAACAGTTGATGGACCCCATTGACTTCCATAGTATTTTTTTTTTCCTACTATGGAAGTCAATGGGGTCCATCAACTGTTTGGTTACAGACATTTTTCAAAATATCATCTTTTGTGTTCAGCAGAAAAAAGAAATAATGTTATTTCAACATAATATCTTGTTATTTCGACATATGTGTGCGTGCAACAAGCAAGATGTGCATTTGTAAATCCAGTGCATTAGGCTGCAAAGATGAAGTTGACGATCTCCGTAGTGAACGCGCCTATAGAGAGAAATGCACATAATGGATTACATAATCAGAGAGTATAGCCTTTTTCTTTTCGTTTTGAATTATTTCGTTTAAAGACATTTCAAGCTTTGTGTATTTGATGTATTTCTCATGTCTGTGTGAGGCATACACTGAGTTTTGTTAAGTTAGGATGAGATGCGCTCCAGTTAACGTGCAATGCAAGTGACCGCGCGGGCGCCTCCATGATTATATTGTCTGTTATAGGCCTATTTGCTTCTTTGGTTGATGAAAAATTTATTAAAATTAAGATACAATTTATACAAAACGAAATTCACTTTAAAGAAAGGTTTTCAACAAAACAAAACGTAATGAAGTGGTCAAAATCATGTCTGACCCGCTCCATGTCTCATATTGCAAATCCTATCTTACTCGTGCTGTTCACTTTTCATAAATCAACATAAATGAAAAAACAAACAAAAAAACATTAAAATATTTTAACAAATATGACACTAAATGTGCTTATTTAATGGCTATAACAGTATAGTAGGCCTACAGACTCTCTATTTGTACAAATTGCATTTAATTCAGAATTTTGCACACACAATTGAAAGGCATTTGTTCAAATCAAGTTCACGGATAATTGTGCGTGCATTTATTAATCATTATGATACTAAAATAATAACAAAGTAGGCTATGCTATGTACAAAAAATCAGATGAGCCCAGAATATGAACGCAACGTTTAATTACACGTTAAGCATTTTCCTCCCATAGAAAACCATTATAAGAACGCTTAATGTGGCTTAATACAGATTAGAATGTCCCCTTCGAAATAACGAGATTTTAAATAACGACTTAATATCTCGAAATAACAAGAAGAGTTTTTATTCTTTCTTCAAAATGCGGTTCAGGGCTTCCATAGAATACAGCCTGAATATAATTGCTTCCAGAAATCATTTTTAGGGGTGCTATCGGGGTGCTTTGGTCTTTCTTGGGGGTGCTGAAGCACCTGCTAGTCCCTCCCTAGCGTCGCCCAATATACAGGTCTACCTTTAGAAATGGTAAACGTGGTGTAGAAATAAAACAGCAAAATCTACATGATATAATTATGAACATTTTCTCATATAGGCTACAAAAATGTACAGATGTAACGAGGAATTGATAAGGGGTCTACGGTGTTTAAACTAATGATGTTTTTTATGGATGCATTATAGGCATATTTAATGTAGTAATTGTTGAATTTTCAAAACAGCACAAGCGTTTTCAACGAGATATAAACTAGGGAGGCGTTTTGTTGGATTTATGCCAAATCATAGGTATTTATATGGTTTGCGAACGTATAGGTGCTTACAGATAACGTATTTCTGGGATGTGCAACACGTAACTTTGAAACTATTTCTACAATCTATTTCTTTACTTGCTAACAATAGACTTTAATTGTATTTATGCTATATTAGGGTTATATGTGGTCCAAAACAGACGACCGTCTTGGGTTAAATAAACAAAGCCAAATTTGCAGTAATTTTTTGGGCAAAAATTGGACCAAATCAGACGGACCAAACAAAGCCCAATTTTCAACGTCTATGTTTGGGCTAAATTTGGACCAAATCAGACGGACCAAACAAAGCCCAAATTTCAACGTCTATGTTTGGGCTAAATTTGGACCAAATCAGACGGACCAAACAAAGCCCAAATTTCAACGTCTATGTTTGGGCTAAATTTGGACCAAATCAGACGGACCAAACAAAGCCCAAATTTCAACGTCTATGTTTGGGCTAAATTTGGACCAAATCAGACGGACCAAACAAAGCCCAAATTTCAACGTCTATTTTTGGGCTAAATGAAGACTATGACGGGCCGACTTGATTTAGCCCAAAAAACAACGTCTTAATGACGTCTGGTGCTGGGTGGGTTACACCTCGGGTGTGCATTATTTTTCTAATAATTCAACGGCCTGAAGTCAATTATTCCGCTTATACTACAGTTACCACACTTCGAAACATTGTTCAGATTATGTATTTCAAGACGTTTGTAAAGTTTTTGTCATTAAAACGCTCTTGTATGTAGGACTAATTTCTTACGCATCTAATCCCATGCCTCCGTTGCTAATTCCAAAACGTAATTTCAGAGTTAGTAACGGAGGTTTGAGCCGCTGATAGCAGACTAATGCTGGGGACACACGACTAGCTGACACATTCTCTGACTGTTTTCATCGACTGCAGCAGATTTTAAACACCGACTTTGAACACAGACTGAACGCGCTGAACACGCGTTTGGGCATGATCAGTCATAAGTATCAAATTACATTCATAACCGGCCTTAAAGTGTGTTACCGGCTTTATGCAGTTATTAATGCAGCTATTAGAGAGAGATGTTGCAATAATGAGACAGAAAAGCATGTGCGTCATTATTTTTTATTTATTAATTCAATTCGTTTTAATTAATTCGTTCATTCTTTTTTTTCTATTATTGACAGATGACAGTAGCCAAATAAATGAAACACAAAGCCCTTTTAACAAGTAGGCCTATCAATAATTATTTATTTGTTAAATTATCTGCAATAAAAATCCGTGCTGCAGGACTATCCATTTATTTAGCCTATATTCAGTTTAATTTTCTATTGATTATATAGGACTATATACTTTATTTATTAAAATTAAACTGCATGTTTCCATTGATTGTGAAGCTAGACATTGAAAATTGTAGATCAAGCGCACGGGGCTAAATGTTTTTTCTTGTTATGAATTGTATCCTATTTTCCGTTATTACAGTTGACTACGCGAAGTGATATGGAACTGTAATGCGGTCAAGACCTGCCTGGAACTACTTTAGCTGTGCGTTTCCCTGAAAATAATGCACACCTTAGAACGTTCGTCAACCAATCAGATTCAAGCATTCAACGGCCCTGTAGTATAAGTACTAGTAGCTAATTTATATAAGTACTAGTAGGCTATCTAATTAATAGGTACTAGTATCTAATGAATAAGTACTAGTATAAGTACTAGTATCTATTGAATAAGTACTAGTATCTATTGAATAAGTACTAGTATCTATTTAATAGGTACTAGTATCTATTTAAGAGGTACTAGTATCTATTTAAGAGGTACTAGTATCTAATGACTTAGTACTAGTATTTATTGAATACATACTAGTATCTAGTAATAGGTACTAGTATCTAAAAAATAAGTACTAGTACCTAATAACTACTAGTATCTAATATATATGTACTAGTCACAATTGGAATACATACTAGTCAGAACTGAATAGTTGATATCTGAATGACAGATCCCCATAGAAGTCAATGGCAAAAATGTTTTATTTGTTACTAGTAACAAAAGAATAGTTACTAGTCACTATTGGAATAAGTACTAGTATCTATTTAATAGGTACTAGTATCTAATGAATAAGTACTAGTATCTAATAATAAGGATGTGATAAAGTCACATTAGCTGCCACCGCTGGGGAAGCAGCACTGGCACAAACACATACATGCATATATACGCACATACATACTGACCTCATTCATCAACATCTCGTTCCTCCCTGCCATAGACGCTATCATAGGAACGGGTGCACACGCGATGATGATAGCACCTGGACATTCATCCATTTCTCCACTCTCCTTTCCATATTCATTCCCCGGTCATTTCATACACTTACATTCCACTGTCTGGTTGTTTCGTTCGTGTTGTTTGTCCGTGTGGGCGTAGTCAGTCTTCCGGCGCCATCGGCCGAACTGAACGATCGAGCGGCGGCCGTTTATGACGTCATGGCAGGGTCGCGTCGGCGCATCGAAACCGGAAGCAGACGAAACCATTGTCTAGTGTGAATAGGTGTGTAGTCAAATGGTAAAATTATGTGTTGTGTATTATGTGTGAATGTATTATGTGTTTTATTTGGGTATATGTGTATTATTAATATATATAATATATTGGGAATGGATAATTAAATAGATTAAGTATTTGTGTGTGTATTAATTGTTATATGTTTCGGGAATTGGTGTGTCCCAAAAAGGGGCGGGGTTTGGCCTATTTAAGCCAAGGCCAAACCCAGAGCCATAGAGATCTACCTGTCATGGGGGCTGAGAGTAGACGGAGGAGCTGAACACGCAGCGCCGGATGAAACTCTATGAAGCCTCTGTGCGGGTAAATAGAGGTTATAGTTGTGTCAATGGTCCATTTCCTAGATAGGTGGCGGTAATGCACATATCTGTCTGCGATCCGCCGTAAAAAAAGCAAGAAGAAGAAGAAGAGCCATAGAGAGAGAGAGTTGCGACACTCTTTGATGTCGCCGCTATGGCTGTCACGTGGTTCATGTAAGCCCCAATAGTTCCAAAACGTACGCTGGCTGTCATGTTCTTCTATGGGACAGACAGCAGCGATTGCATTATTGAACGGTAAATATAAAATAAAACACACACCCAAGTACTTTTTCAGCTGTTATTGCATTATTGCATTTTGTTAATGTCAGTTTTGCATTTGGAGATAAGTTTTAGGCTATATTTTTGGAGGGAAAAGCTTAGTGTTCATGTTCGCATGGGTAGTAGCACTGGCTTTAGCGGCTCTAACTTAACTTTTCCATATCATTCATCTGATGATGGACGTCTCATGATATTTATTTTAGCACAACTGGGCTGTATTAGGCTATTGATTCCCGTGATTTTGCTTATAAATTTTGATTCAGCCATTAGCCTACCTTCCTGATCACGCAAAGAGGTTTGCCGTGGCGGTGCGTTCAGAATTCGCTTAGAAGCTAGCTCACTTCTTCTGATGAAAGTGGCCATCCTCAGGACCACAACGTGAAACATAATCATGTTAAGACTAAGAATATTATTTTAAGATTAAGGCCATACACATTATCAAAACTATAACAGATTAAAAACGAATTTAAGCATGGCTGATACAAATGAAGGTTTTCAAATAAAATATTTTTTATTAAACAATGACAGACAACAAAAATGTGTGCTTGTGTGTGTGAACAAGAAAAACAAAAACCAGGGGCAGGTGATCCATGAAACAGACAGGACTGGTGATGGCCATAACAATCCTAAAGGTCCAGCATTGTTCTCACAAGCCGCTTCACTCAAGACAATAATAACATAATGAAAAGTTAGTATATCCCAAAAAATTAAAATAAATAAAAGTTGCTATAAAGGTGGTAGCGATTCATTACCGAACTCTTAGCTGACGAAGTCGCGCTAGCTAACTAGCTAGCAGGCAGTGCTTGAAAATTGGTTGAAACAACCAACATAAAATATAAATAATTACGCTGTGCATGTACAAATGAAGACCAGTATAAGCATCGCAAAGGGCCTCTGATACAATATAGACAGTTGACAATTCAAAAGAGGTCGATATTTCAGCAACTTAACTCTGGAACAACTCGACGCGCAGCAATGTAAGTGAATGGTGTCCAACGCCCAAATGACAGTGTTTGGAACTATTCCGATCTTCAAATCCCGGAAGTAGGCGGTTAAAAGCGCCGCCATTATTTACAACGGAGGTCTATGGGAGTGTCGCAACTCTCTCTCTCTATGGCTCTGGCCAAACCTAAAGTCATCACTTGTTAACCAAGTCAGAAAGCGAGAGTGCAACTGTGGTGCCTCAAGCGAACAAAACCTTTGTGTACTGTAGATACGTTTTTGTTAAAGAGTTTTCATCTTTATCTTTTTGTTGTTGTACTTTTAGGGTTTTTCTTTCCCTTTTTGTGTGCACCTGTACATATACTTCACTGTGGACGGTCTTCTTATTGGCACTGTAAATAAATTCCACCTTGCACGAAGTGCTTCTGCGAGTGCGCCATCCTTTTACGTCCATACACGGACTCACATTTCTCCCCGAAGGCGAGCTGGTGTGCTCGTCTTCATCACAAAGTACTAGTAACTAATGAATAAGTACTAGTATCTAATAAATAAGAACTAGTATCTATTGAATAAGTACTAGTACCTAAAGAATAAGCACTAGTAGCTAATGAATAAGTACTAGTACTTAATGGAATAGATACTAGTATCTAAAAAATAAGTACTAGTAGCATGAAAATAGAGACTAGTCGGTTTAAATGATTAAATGTTAAAACGGCTTGCCATAGTGAAAATTTTATTGTGGATATCAAGAAGTAGCATTGTTACTAGTGGAAATGTAATTCCTGATATCAAAAATTGCCATTGTTACTAGTAGAAATCTAATTCCTGATATCAATAACTATCGTTTTAACTAGTGAAAATTGAATTGTTGATATCAAGAATTCATATCCTGGAAATGAATAAAAGTTAAAACGGCTTGCCATAGCTATGAGCATCCCAGTGCCTTGCTATAAGAATCTTGTGCATTCCTGCAACAAGCTGTGAGCGAACGCTCATTTAGGCCGCGATATAAAGACGAGGTGGAATCGCCTCAATCCTGGCACAGTAGATGCAATTCTGTTTTTGCACAGTGCAAAGAAAAAGTCTAAGTAAGACTAGGCCATTAACAGTTTGCATTTAGGCTGAGTTGACACCCGTTTTTGTTGTATATCGGTAGGCTTTAGAAGCAAAGATTTTGTTAAAAAAAAGTTGCAGTAGTTAATATAATATAAATATGTATTTCGAACAGATAGTGCTAATAAATTAGCCTACTGTATATCGAGCCATTAACTGGGCTGAACAGTGAACATGTTTGTGTGTGTGTGTGTGTGTGTGTGTGTGAGAGAGAGAGAAACAGTGACATTCCAGTTTAAGTTTCAAGGGAGTAAAGCCTGTGTTTATGCCATTAAGAAAATAAAATTGTCAAATAAATTTTGTTTTAAATAAATGTTAATTTAAAAGCAGCATTCCTCAGTGTATTATGTTACAATTAGAAATGCGCGCATCAGCTCTCTAGCGTTGCATAGTCTGCTGTTGAAGGTGAGCATCCATTTATCATCACGCCTAACACATAAGAATAATTGTAATTTGACCATCGGGTGCGGGTTGGGTGCGGATGTCTAAATCAGAGAAAATTATTGGTGGGAGTGGGTGGCGGGTGGATGATTTGTTTTTGGCTGCGGATTCGGGTGTTGTTGGAGCTGATCCGCGCATCTCTACTGACCGGAGTCTGAGGGTATGGCAAGTCTAGAAAAAACCTTGAGGGTGGAGCCTGGTCTAGGCCAACAGGACCTGTGCCTGAAGAGACAGTACGTCTAGGCTGTAGAACCTGATAAATGTGGACTGGACTGCGATGATCAGCCGGCTGCCGCACAGATGTCAGCCATGGATATTCCACTAGACTACGCCCAAGAGGAGGTCATCCCTCTGGTGGAGTGGGCCCTCACTCCTATGGGGCACTGCAAGATCAGGGACAGTCTTTGCTTCATAGCTGGCAGCCCCTTAGAGCGGCCTCTGAAGCACACAAAAAGCTGCTCCGATTGCCTGAATTGGCTGGAGTGCTCAATGTACAATGTACCTGAAATGCAGGGCAGCACTGCATAAGCCACATTCATGGCGCTGCATCAGAGTCAGCAAGGAGATGAATCTCCGCGCTTCAGTCGAGAAAATCTGACTAGATAGCCGTTCAGTGCGAGCTGGGAAAGGCCATTTGTCTGTGAATTTCACAGGCATGAACCAATCAGGCTTCTGTATTTGGAAAAAACTGAGTTTTCCCATAACAATCAGAGAAGATTCTCTGATGCAATGTGAAGTGAACTGTATACGAAAGGGAACACTATTATTTGTACCACTTTTTTTAAAGTTATGTTATCATGTTAGCATGTAAGAGTTGTGTGTATTTGTGTGCATGTTTCAAGTGTCTTTGTGCACTATTTGCTAGCTTTTTTCAAGAGTGAAACATTTGGATGGAATAATTGTGTGTTTATGCTCTTCGTTTTATACTTTAAAGATGGTCCTTATCCAGCAACATATCAGTTGCAAGTGCTCAAGACCTAAAACCTTAAAACCTATAATAAAAAAACCCGAACACGGCATGTTCTTGTCATTATGCTTAATCGTTAACAATCTATTGAAGATTTCCGAGGCTCAATCTCTGACAAATATCAATGCCAAGCCAAGCCAACTTTATCTCGGTTTCTTACCAGTACGCAACAGCGTTTTGCTT
Organism: Leuciscus leuciscus; assembly: GCF_965113295.1. Lineage (NCBI taxonomy): Eukaryota > Metazoa > Chordata > Actinopteri > Cypriniformes > Leuciscidae > Leuciscus > Leuciscus leuciscus. Next base: position 18,393,924 of record NC_138745.1, on the reverse strand, counting down.
GGGGGGTTGGGCGGAACTAACAGAACATTATCTCTGCGGCAGTTTCTTCACTGGGAACAGAAAGTAACTCACTCGCACTAAACGTTTACTCTTTGAATTCTTGCACCCAGGAACAACACAAGTTCACTCGATTATTACAAAAAAATTGCTAAGAAGTATTTCCTACTAAAGCAAGGCTGTATTTGACTGTGGTGGTAAACATATCCTATTAGACTGGTGGGACTCGGGAGTGGCCATGGTCGGCAACATGCCCAGTGCATTATGGATATTGACCTTTTTCTACCGATTTGGCAAAAGGGAAGACAACAGCCTTTTTTCTCTATTTTCTCTAGTCAGGAAGCACCTTTTTCATTTTTTTCCCTCGCCTTTCTACTGTATAAGCAGGCAAGTTTGCCAGTGGCCAGTGGTGAAGTGCCCCTTTAATACTAAAGTTGACATAATAAATGATCTTCATAACATTATACTATACATTATTTTACATACTTTTACTTTATAAACTATATATTATCTTTATAATTCATAATAATTCAAATAAATAGTACAAAATTACAATAGGTAGCCTATATATTTTAACATTTCTTTGTTTGAAACTTTTTTTTGGTAAATCCTAAAACTGTCTATTTATTTTCAGGATTAAATAAAAATCTCAGATTAGTCTCAGATTTTTGGACCCCACTGTATAGAAAAACATATTATCTACAAATATTTCTCAATCTTGTTTTTTGTTTTTCATTGAATGTTATAAAATTGCATGCATTCTAAAAGATTTATTCAATAGGAAAACTTTGCACACATCATATTTCAGCAGAATTTCCATGGTAACCATGAAATCTGCTCTGTATATTTTCAGTATAATCTGTAATCCCAAAGCAAATCATAATCTCAAGGATTTTAGTCAATATTTTGCTTGTGATCAGAAAAAAAACGCTATGAATGCTATTAATATCAAGAAAATAATGATTCTGCTGTGATTACAGTCTCCTTGGTTGCTGACATCTAATTTTCATTTCATTCGATTTGTATTTTATTAAATCATTTTTTATTTCTAATAGCAGAGATTCTCAGTAAATTCTTTGCATAACAATTGAATAAATGGTTATTTGATTCCTTCACTTAGTTGTCTGTCACAGATTGAACAGTTTTTGACTTTGATGGTCCCTGATTGTGTCATTACAGATTATGTTACATCAAATCTGCTGAGATAGTTGTCTGGCCACAGTGTAAAAACACACAGTTGGCAAGGGTAAAAAAAAAAATATTCTGAGAAGGGCAGGGACCAGTCTGTCACTCACCACTGCGGTCGGCAGCCCCGCCCCTCATGATCCTAGCAACCACCACCGCTCCAGTTACCTCGTCCCTGCGGATGGTCGCACCCTAAGAGACACAATCGATTGCGAAAGTTATATAAGACTATATTTCGTATGCCTTGATGATGGTGGACAGAATAGCCATTTTATAGACAAAACAGCTCCACCATTGTAAAATACATTTTATGTAACCTGTTCTGATGCATAAAGTACTACTTTTTTTTTTTTCTGAAACTCACAAGAGGCTCCTTGTTCTTCACCAAACGCACAATCTTCACTGATTCTTCCTCCAGTTCATCGTCTAGATCATCTGGTAGAGGGGGGAGCACAGGCTCAAAATTCTTCTGTGCAACCGTGTCATGTACTGTTAGCACTGCCTGATGGGTCATGGAGAGAATAATCATAACAAAGGTTGACAGGATGATCCACTAGTGCTGAGGAAAAAGAATGTGTATGTGTGTAAAAGGGAGAGATAATTAATATGCAGACAGAGATGGATTGACTTAGAGTAGTAATAAAAAAAGAGAGAGAATAGAGAAAACCGATGCCTGGGGCACATGGAGGAAATTATAGAGTCCAATTAGAACGTTGTAAAATGCAAATCTGATTCTATTTTGTCATGCTGCACACAATAAAATTACAATGAATTAAGCTTAATTAGGCCAAGATTATTTTAAATACCGATTTAACAGGAATTATTGTGTCAGCCTCATATATGTAACAGAATCTGCATACCGATGTTGAGGCTTTCAAATGGATTTAAAGGAGCAACTGTTTATATACATCTGACCTTATTTCTAAAAATATCATAAATTGTATTTAGAGATGAGATGATTCACCAAAAAGACACATATACACACAGTTAGGGAAATCTCTACAGAAGGCACAAGTGACTTTCACACCTTCACATGTGGAGTGGTAAGAAGTGTTAATAGCTCTCTCTCATCGTCTTCCAGTGGCCCGTTCTGTAGCTCCTCTGCGACCTGTCAGTGCAAACCACAAGACTAGTGTAATCAAAAATGCCAAAACCTGACAACAATTCAGGGGCGGATATACCGGGCTGCCACACTAAAAAAAGCATTGCCACCCCATCTGCATCCCAGATTTATCCCAGTATAAAAATAAAAGCAACCAGTTTTTTCGGTGCCTCATTTTAGCAGCTGCGCTTTGATGACATAAAAAGATGTAGCCTACCGCAAAAAAAAAAAAGGCAAGAAAACACGTCTGCTGCACGGCTGTTCGTGCTGTGTATGCTAGTCAACTTCATAAACAGGTGATACATAGCCCAGTTCAATTGTTTTTCCATTTGTGTTTGTGAATTGGAAAATTTGAGGTATTGTTTTCCACAACACTTCTCATTTATTTTTAACTGCATTGTAACTATTTGTGGCGTGCAGATTCTCCGACTGCTATGGATATAGGCACATTTGCCTTCCGATCTGACTAAAGAAATGGAATTTATTGATTTAATTTAGGCTTTTATTCATTATATGTGAATTAAAGCCTAAATTAAATCTGTTCATGATATAAAGTGATCGTATCTCTTCAGAAATGTTGGACTAAACCTCTCAATTCATTTGGATTAGTTTTACGATCTCTTTGACCTGGTTTCACAGACAGGTCTTAGATTAAACCAGGATTAAGCCTTAGTTAAATTAAGACATTTACGTATCTTTTATAAACGTGCCTAAAAAAAAAAAAAAAAAAAAAAAAAACATAACTGGTGTGCATCATGAGACAAAACAATGGCAGTGACATATTTTAAGATAATTATGTCAGTGCAAGTTGCTTTCAGTTAAAACAGCTCAAAACATGCATTTTAGGGTGAGTTCACACTTGTAGTTCGGTTTGCCTGGTTCGTTTCTATGGTGACCGGGAGGGGACATGCTCGGTTCACTTAGTTTTGTCGTAGCCACACAACACTCGTGGGAACGTGATAATATGTTGTTGCCATGAGATATTAATTTGTGGAAAGGTCATATTAAGTCTTGGGAATGTGATAACAAATTGTTGAGGTAACGACATCATTATGTCCTGGCCACGCGATGTAAAGTCGTGGCCTCGAGATCATGTTGATCATATATTTTTCTCGTGGCCACGACTTCATATTTTGAGAGAACGACATCCATTTCTTGTGGCCACGAGTTATGTTGAGGGTACCACACCAGTCAAAACTGTAACCATATACAGTAGTCGGAGATGGAGATGACTGATGATAACATTTTACTTTGAATTAGAAATGTCATGTAATTTATTTATATATACATAGCCTATAACTATAGATATAGTGCAGTCTCTGGCATTAAAGGGATAGTTCACTTTGAAATTAAATTTTGGTATGTTTTAGCTTACCTCAAGGGCATCCAAGATGTAGGTGTCTTTTTTTCTGCAGTAGTTTCAATTTTGATATTTTTAGGTCAAACCGTTCTTGTCTGTCAGTCATATAATGCAGGTCGATGGTCACTTGTCTCAAACAGCATGCACAGAGTCCAAATTAAAACAATTCCCTGTCGTCCAAATTAAACAATTCCCCATCGTAAGTACACATTGATGGCCTAAGACACGAAATGAGCGGTTTGTGTGAGAAAACGAACAGTTTTTATATAGTTTTTACCTCTTGAACTCAGCCACGTCCAAGTGATCTGAGAGCGCGGGCAGGTATAGATATATACAATAGATGTCGCCTTGGCTACTGCGAAACATGGGTATGTAAGTGAAAGACACCTTATGCGCATTCTTAAGTTGAATGGGCTTTTTTGTCGGAAATTTGCTGGCTTGAATGAAATACTCGGGTCACAAATAAAGTCCCGTTTAAGGCAATAAACAAAAACAAATTATGAGAAACTTATATTAACACATAACAAAGTAAATTATGACCAGGGTAAAAGGAGGAGCCCGAATCGCGTGTGAAGATTCGGTTCCCACATGTTATAAAACTGGAAGCCACGAGAAACGGATGTCGTTCCCTCAAAATATTAAGTCGTGGCCACGAGAAACGGATGCTGTTTCCTCAAATATTAAGTCGTGGCCCCGAGAAACAGATGCTGTTTCCTCAACATATTAAGTCGTGGCCACGATAAACGAATGTCATTCCCTCAACATTAAGTCGTGGCAACGAGAAACGGATGTCGTTCGCTCAACATACAATCTCGTGCCTGGCCACGACTTAATATCACGTTCCCACGAGTTTATATGTTGTGGCCACGACAAAACTAAGTGAACCGAACATGTCCTCTCCCAGTCACCATACTGCTGCGAGGAGACGCGGTTCTGACGCCTGTACTGAACTCTGATGGCAACATCACGATTATGACGAGAAAAGAAGGTTGGCCTATGCATGAGCATTCCATCCTTTTTAGGTCTCGGCTTCCTGTTTTTGGTTTGTTTACGTCTTTGATCCGTGTTGCGTTCATATTTCATCCGAACCGCACCAAAGTTGGTTTGGAAGCAGACCAAGGACATTTTTACACTGGGCAGGTTTGCAGCGGTTGTTTGCAGCAAACTTCCTGCCTTGAGTTTGGTCCTAACAGACAGCTTTCACATTACCAATTATTCATGCGAACTGTGCATGGGCCTAACTAAACTGTCAGTGTGAAAATGCCCCAAAACCCATCTTTTCAGCGGTCTTTGTCCGCTTGTTTGGTGCGCACCAGAGTTTGGATGGCAGCGTTCGCACTTATTCAAAGGAATCGCACTAAAGGCAAGCTCACAGTACAGAACTATGAGACTACATGAGTTGCCATGGTGCTCACACTACACACATTTTCTTGTCAACTTCTTGTCTTAGCAGCTCATACTACACAACGACGATAGCGTGCACAAACTACAAGATCTTTAGCAAAGCTGCAACCCTAGACAAAAAAAACAAACAAAAAAAACAAATTCTCATATGAATTCATGTAAGACTTTAGAGAGCCGCTCATGGTTGCTTCTCAAGTCATAAGCCTATGTGCAGAAAAAGATGGGAAAATTGTGCAGAGCTGGCTATACCTGTCAACACTCCCGTTTTCCCCGGGACTCTCCCCGTATTTCAAACCCATCAACCGCCCCGGCTCCCCCCTCCTGTTTTGTTATTTCTCCCGTGAAACTCCCGTAATTTGTATGGCCCAAACCTCGTTATATGAATAATCACATCAATATTATTCCAAGGTTGTCCAGTTGCCAGATCTTGTATGAAACGCACCCTACTCACACAATCAACACATACAAATTTCAACCCATTTGTGAGCTCAACCTGGCAACCTACAACCCAGTTGCCCTGTTGATATCTGCGCAGGTAGTAGACGCGGGAAGTTGAATCACTGGTAGAAATGGGAAAAGAAGACTCAGTGATAAATATTTAACGCAATTAACGCTGCATCCTTTTTTTCTGTCATCCTTTGGCTGGCATTACATTATATGATGCACTTTTATTCATACAAATTTTAAACCATTCAAGCCAAGACAAATTGATCGAGTTCTGTTTTGGCTTGAAGTTGAATGAATACTAACACACGCAATTATGCTTAAATGTCCGTTTTGTCAAGTATCCTCATAAGAGCAGACTGAGCAGTCTTAAATTCTTCTTATTATTCTTCTTCTTTTTCTATGGCGGTTGGCAACCAGCTTTTTGGTGCATTACCGCTACCATCTGGACTGGAGTGTGAATCAAGAGGTCAACCTACACTTACTTAAATAATTTTTAATAACCCAGTTATCTTCAAAAAAGAAAACAAAAAAATTAAAACAAATTTCAACAGATCCTCTTTGCAGTATATCATGTAAATGTAATGTCATCTGGTTCTCACCAAGTTGTGAAATCAATCTTTGCTCAATTGTCTCTTGACTATTGCAATATTCACATATTCCATCAAAATGCTTTTTCATTATGAAAAAAGTTCTATTTAATCCTGTATGTCCTAGCCTCATTCTGGACAGCAGTCCTAAAGGGTCCCTATTATGGATTTTTGAAAATGACCTTTCATGTAGTGTGTAACATAGCTGTAAGCGAATGAAAACATGCTGCAAAGTTTTAAATCTGAAAGTGCACCGTATATAAAGTTATTGTCTTTCAAAAGTAAAGAGTCGACTCTGAGTCAATGAAATGAACTGTTTTTCAAACGAGTCATTAGCCGTTTCGTTGTGAGGTCAAGACGAAACATTAGAATATTGCCCGCCCACTTATTGCGTGCGCAGACACCAGGGAAAACTTGAACCTCAAACCGGCAGTTGATTCCTGTGGATGCTGGACAGCATCATGTCGAGAAGACGGCGCTGTGCTCTAGAATGTGAAGGTAAAGACCGTTTTTTTTTTTTTTTTTACTGCCCAAGGACGAGCATGTGAAGAATCAGTGGTTAAAGTTAATCTTTACCACGATATCACAGCAGTATAATCCTACATTTTTGCTGTGTTCCCTTTATTTCACTGACGACTGCTTCTCAAATCTCAGAGTTCAATGGAGGATTTGCAAACCAGTGGCTCTTGAAAGATGGTGATCAAAATACTTAGTTTTGAGTTTTATATTGTGTAGGTCTCCTGCTAACTGACTAACTCACGTTATCACTGTCTTTCTGAAATACTTCTGCTAATCAGTTGTGGGCCACTATTACTTAAAACTGTGTCTATTAATGCAGATTGTCTGTCGTTCTCACTACTTTGAGGAAATATTTGTTTTACCAACGTTTATGTTACATCAGATCATTCACGCTAGAGCTCAGCTTATGTATACGTGAACTGTTATTGATACAGTTTCCACGTGTTCACCGCAATATATTAGAAAAATACTCTGTAAATAAATTAGTACAAGTAAAATAATCGGTTGGTTGATGGACATTCACTTGTTAAAGGGTAACTAAACCCTAAACCAACTTTTTTTAGTTAATGATCTGTAAGAATGGGGCTTTATTAGTGCTGTTCATTGATTCGAGTAACTTTTTTGACTTTTGCATATAAAGTGTTTTAATTCTACAATATATGGTGTAAAAACGTCTGAGTGCTGCCCTCTTCAGGTTGAACGGTGGCTACTGCAGTTGAATTTTCCTATTGGATGTTTGCGGTGGCAGGTGACGTAAGCGGTGGCAGGTGACGTAAGCAGGTTCCAGCTCACCACGCCCTCCTTGGTACGAGCTCACCGACCACGCCCTCCTTGGTACGAGCTACCACGCATAGTATTGCATCAGTTAGGGTAGCTTCAAGTTAGCGTAGATGTATCTGTATTTAGTACAGTGGTCAGTGGACTGCATAGTGTAGTAGGATGCAGTTGTCTGGCTCATGCCTCCTGAAGTGACGCTAATTTGCTGCAGCTGTGAGTGGTTCTGGGCAGTTAACTTTGAGCCAATCGCGAGGGCTACACCCCGTTATAAACCGGGACTTTTCTTTTGACAAATGATGTCACCGGTACGCGACTTGTCTTGTTTACCTGCCCAGCGACCTGGGGTGCTTTTCAATATCCCTCCTCGTCTCCTCTCTCCTCCGTCCTCCATCCTATGACCCGGAAACCGATCGAGCTCAGCCATCTTGAAGGACATCTCAATAGAGCTCGGGCGTAGATGTTATGGAATGGTGCATTGTGGGTAACGGCGGCCATTTTAGAGGCACCGCAAAAGCCTGTTTATAAGATATTAGCATAGCCGGCCGGTATCCAGAAAGAGTTATGGACCGTGACACAAAAAAGTTGGCTATACCATATAAGGACAAACTTCATAATGAAGCCAAACAACGCTACTTTAAAAAAAAAGTTGATTATAGGCGGAATCGATCCCTATGAACAAAGCCTGGAGTAATATGAAAACTTACCAAGCCTCAGTTTCCCTGGTATTTTCTCCTATCCAGGGCCGGATTAACAATTTCATGTGCCCTCGGCAACAACATTCACACACACACATTCACACGCACACACACACATTTTAATTGTTTATTAATAAACAAGTGGGGGGTTTTTTTGTCAGTCGGCTGCAAAGATGAGGTTGACGACTGGCGATCTTCGCTGTAACGTTAGTGGAACGCGCCAGAGAGAAATGCACATTGCATACGGATTAACGTACATAAGCAGAGAGCTGTCTGTTTTCTTTCGTTTTGAATTGTTTGTTTAAAAGTAGACATTTCTATATAGATATATTTATTAAAATACAAATTAATGCAAAACGAAATTAACTTTAAAGAAAGGCTTTGTGCTTTCTGTTTGAAGTCTCTGCTCCGATCAATTTAAAAACTTGTCATTGGAGGCTCACTTGCATTTCACAAATGAATGAGAGCAAGATCTGCAGATCTACAAAGTAAACGCGGAGAAAACAATCGTTCGCACCGTTAACCAAGCATCAGTGGTGACACACACACTTGTCAGATTCTGTGAGCTACGAAGCTTGTCTATGCGGGTTTGTTACACTTCAGGAGTAATTTATCATACGTGCAATAATCCACTGTTTTCGTCCGGTAGTATATTGACGACCAGCGGCGACCCAAGCCATCCGACAAAAATAGGGAAAACTAATATGATTTATGAGGCGTTTGCCCTGTCGATCATGAGACCGATTACAGCAGTTCACAATACAGCAATACTGAACCATTTTCCAAAAAATAACCTAAATTAATGACCAAATGATCAACGTTACCTACTGCCTACTATACAGTACATCTACTTCCGTACCGTGATTCCCACAATGCATTGCGGCGTGACGCAACGATCCCGAGCTCTATTCTCTAATTGCACCGCGAGGAGTCGAGGATCGAGGAGTTAGGAGGCTTCCTGAGGAGTCATGAGCGAGGATACACAGGTGTATCCTATGCGGAAGAGCTTTATCGACTTAAACGTGACGCACGTCTAAATTCTCCTCCCCCTTCACATCGGTCACAATCATTTTAATTTATACTTTACCTTTGCAGTTTATATAAACCACACATCTCACATATTTCAACAGGGTATTTTGCTTTATTATTATTTATTATGAATTTCTTAAATAAACAAACTTCAACAACATAAGGGCAGATCCTTTGAGCGCAGCTGATGACGCGATGAAGTGACGCTTGAGTGATCAAGTATTCCAATGTTTAAAAAAAAGTTACATTCGATTCCTCCGTCCTCGCGTCTTTTCCTTGCAGCCTTCCCTCGCATCCTACAGTGCTATTTAACCGGGGGTGCGGCCGCCAGTTGGCTACATCGACGCTGAACATCTGCTGCTTTGCTTATGCTTTTCACGTTACGTGTTTATGGATTTTCGTCGTACCCTGCCTTTTCACACGGGACCAAGGATTATTAAACCTGTGGTTAACAGGCGGCGGGTTACATCGTTGCCTGTTTAACACTGATTATTCCTGTCATTGTTGTGAATCAGTGTTTGTGTAGAGTGTTTGATGGACTGACACCACGTTAATTGTTTTGTTTATTTCTTTTAACTCTTGTATGGAGGCCTTTTCTTGCTGCTGATATCCAAAAGGATTGGCCTAATTTTGATTTCTTTTGTTTGACCTTTTTTATGTGGTTTGTCCATGTTTAATTGTTTATTTTGATTTATTGTGTGATTGTGAGTCTGTTCATATTGCTAATCCAAGTATCACCTTGGGCTTTAGAACGGGTGGCTTATTAAACATTGTGTATTGTAATTTTTGTGTAATTTTGTTTAACTTCCATAGTCTGTCCATTGTCTATGTGCTGAGAACTGCCAGTGGGAGCAGTGCCCCTTGCGGTGGCGGGTCCCTTGGTTTGCTGTGGCTGCGTGTTCACCAAGTGTGGTAATTTCTCTTGCGGTGTGTGTGTGAAATTTGACACGTGTGATTGGGGTGTTCTTCATGGATGCTCATTGCTTGAGCCACTAGCCTCCCACTGGTAAGATTCCGCCCTATTCCCCTCCTCTCTCGGGGGTGTGTGTGCGTTGTGAGTATAGTGAGTGGAGTGAATACTGAGTGTGTGTTTTATTTGATTTGGTGTACAATGCATGTTGTTTACTGTGAAATCTCAATCATTGTTGGAGTGAAAATAAAAATTCTATTTTTGTACTGGACCACTGTCTCTGGCTATCCATCAACGAACTTGAGTGCCTGGTCGAACAAAATACTCAATTATTTGGGTGTAAGTCCCATCGTGGCGTAGTCTGCAAACTGCCTGGGCCTAAGCCCTGAAATGTGTATTCCTTCATTGCCACAATAGCTTTCCAGCAGACTTGGGAATTAGGCGCCATTGGAGCTCAAGTGTGCAACCTGAATTTTACGCGGGATTGCTTCTGCAACGCATATATCTATGTACGCAATAGAGGTGGAAATGGGCTTCTGCACACAGCTCCCGCTGAAAAGCGACGCAGTGCCAAATGCTGCCCCTCCTGCATGGACTCCACCACCGCAGCGGCGTCTTGATGTGAGTGATCATATATAATCACAATTTATGGTTAGGCTAAAGTTAATCCTCTGGGGACAACAAACGCGCTGGCGCATTTTGCTGGATTTTTTCACATGGCGGCAAAATATGAATATGCCTACAGAGAGCGCGCGTTATTGATCAACTCGATAAAACTCATCAGATGCATGTACTTTACGTCGTCTTGCGACCCTGTGAGTCACTCTCCATTTTAGAGTCTGAGAGCAGCTGTCAATTAATCCGTCACTGCAGATCTCAGATGCAGGCTCCATTACCTTGTATCTTACGTTATGGCCCCGTAGATGCAGTTTTTGTAAAAATAGGCTAACGATTGCGTCATAACCATGCAACTCTCTGTCGCACAGTAGAGAGATTACCGTATGGACAGGAGGAGAAGCTTGCGCGCAATCGGGGGGACGTGGAGGCAAAACGACAAAGTAATTAATCAGAATACTTAGCGAAAGTTGCTCCTGCTCCAAGCTCATGGACACCTCCTACTCACACTCTCCGTCTCTGCAAGTTTCGGAAGGGAATGATTCAGATTTCTCTTGGCACAGCTACTAGAAGACAGACTGGTTGCTCACGTCACATCTACGTCGTCAAGCTCAGTTTGTGTCTGCGCAGTATGCTCAGCCATCAGGAAGTGAGAGCTTCTAATTGACTTCACTTTTCTCCGTTGAAACCTATGGGGTCGCTGTGTCCAGTTTATATACTGTCCATGGTTTAGTTACCCTTTTATGCTGATGGTGAGGAATTAAGTTGCAACATACTTACATTCATAGTGTACCTCAGTAGTGTATCACTGAGTAGCATCTTGCTCGAGTCGTCCTTGCGATGGAGGTTCGGGTTGAATAACTAGTTCTTTAAATGTTTCATCATCGGACTCGCGCTCGCATTGATATGGTAAAATCGACGTCATTGTTCGTTACTGTGTTTAGTTCACAGTGTAGGAAGCCTCAGGACAAGCAGAGCTGACATTGTTATGGCAATGGGCGTTTTTGTTTTCGACGCGCTGTACACGGCAGGCCAATCACAACAGACTGAGCTGTCTGGCCAATCAGAGCAGAGTATATCGCTTGATTCATTTGACGAGTTGTTTGAGAGTCATTGAAAATGTGATGATGGGCAAATGTATATTATGAGGAAATTAAACAGTTTTTTTTTTACCTTTGATGCATGCAAACATGTTGTAGGAGACTCTACAACAACATTAGGAAACTTTAAAATAGCATAATAGGGGCCCTTTAAAACCAGCCGCTGCTGACAGAGACACTGATCTCACACGCATCTCATTCTCTCACAACTCTTTGCCTTAAGATTTCATTTAACTAATTTAAAGGACCCCTATTATGCTATTTTAAAGTTTCCTAATGTTGTTGTGGAGTCTTCTACAACATGTTATGCATGCATAAAGGAATTTGTATGGCCTTGTAAACTTGAGGCACTAAAACTTCTGATTTTTATGTCATCCATGTAGCCCATAATATTAATAAACTCTCCTTTATGTAGTAGTGATAGACCTATAATGAACTTTAGAATGTGTTGAAGTGATTAATAGACAGGGTCTTGGTACCCTGGATATTGCTATTTTGTTATTAGGGGTACAAGCAACAAAGGTGAATTGGACCCCTAATGAATTTATGATGCTAACTGCAAATTCTAAACTATCAGCCATTTAAACTGAAATATGAAGGTTGTCAATTAGAGGGAGCCACAGGATAGGGAATCTTTTAAGCCTAATGTTTTTATATCAGTTTCCATCCCTAGTTTGAATGGAAATAAATGGAATAGTTAGAAGAACCTTTTTTCGATGATCTTAGTATTACGCCTGGACTACAGGGTTTAATAAGCTCAGCTAAGCATTCTGGTGCCATTCCGTGAAGTATTTTAAAAACATACATCATAATCTTATACTGTCCTAAATTGTACTGGTAGCCATCCTAAAACGTAAAAAAAGGAGTCACGTGATCCGTTTACCCAGCATTTATTAACAACCTTGCAACAGCATAGGTTTGGCAGAATCAACATCCAGGCTTTTCCTCGTTAAAGGCCTTCGTCGACGAGATTTGACGTTTGACTGAGCGCTTCACAGCCCAGGTGCTGGTGGATTTACATCAAGGCAACCGCTCGGTTACAGACCATGCCATCGATTTGCACTGGATTTAGCCACTGATCAGGATGGACTTATCAAGCTGGCTATTTGAGTTGATGCCCGTCTATGACGGCGTGATCAGCATGTGCATCAGTATTTTGTTCCAGAGGCTAAGTGTTCCAGAATTACGGTCAGTCTAGATCCGGAACCCATGCAGATGGTTCTCAGGTTACTGACGGGTGGTGTGACTTTTGAAAAATCATCTTTAGCCACTCTCCTCCTGGTCAGACTGCAATGGGCCACCACTCCCCATACCAGGCAAGCATTGTTGGACTCTAGAGACATAGGTAATTTCACTCTCGCTCAGCAACTTAAGATTCCTGTGGTTACCCTTTCTCATCCCATATCTGTCAACTCTCTCATTGGTCAAGCTCTGCCATCCATCACTCGTTCTACAGGTCCGATGAAGCTCATCACATCTGGTAATCATGCTGAATACGGTTCCTGTTAATCAATTCTCCTCTCATTCCAGTAGTCCTAGGTGACCCCTGGCTTTCCCTCCATAACCCTCACATCAATTGGCAACATATCGCTGTTTGTTGAGTACCTGGACTTGAAGGAAGTGTTCAGTAAGTCTTGGGCTGCTTCTCTTTCTCCACATCGTCCATATGACTGTGCTATAGATTTATTTCCAGGTATGTCTCCGCCTAAAGGCAGGTTATATTCGCTTTCTGTTCCAGAATGGGAGGCCATGGAGAAATATATTTCTGATTCTCTTGCAGCCAAACTCATCCGCTCTTCTTCTTCCCCTGCAGGTGCAGGATTCTTCTTTGTGGAAAAGGATGCTTCCCTACGCCTTTGTATTGACTATCGGGGTTTGAACAGCATCACAGCAAAGAATACATATCCTTTAATGACTTCAGCCTTCGAGCGGTTGCATGGGGCTTCCGTTTTCACGAAGTTGGATCTCCACAACATATATAATTTGGTCCGCATCAGGGAGGGGAATGAGTGGAAGACCGCTTTTAATACCTGTATTTGACACCAGTATCTGGTCATGTTGTTCGGGCTGTCCAACTCCCCCGCGGTCTTCCAAGCAATCATTGGGAGAGAGACATGGTTGATCAGTTCATATATGTTTACCTGGATGACATATTGATATTTTCTGCATCTCTCCGGGAACATGTTAAGCACGTTATGTGGGTGCTTTAGAGGCTGCTTGAGAAAGGGCTTTTTGTCAAGGCGGAGAAATGTGTTTTTCATGCACAGTCAGTCCTTTTCTTGGGGTTTCGTCTTGTCTGAGGGGGTGCGCATGGATCCCGACAAGATTCAGGCTTTGGTGGATTGGCCAACCTCAGATTCCCGCAAAGACCCACAGAGGTTTCTGGTCTTTGCCAATTTCTACTGCCATTTTATTCTTAATTACAGCAAACTGGTCACCTCTCTGACTCTCTCTGCGCATTTTATTCCCATTGTTTGTCACCCGCTGAACGTAACTACGACATTGGTAACATAGTTGTTAGCATTCAAGCTGGCGTTGGAGGAGTGGCATCAGTGGTTGGAAGGCTCTGGGGTGCCTTACATCGTCTGGACTGATCATACGAACCTAGAGTACATTAGATCTGCTAAACGCTTAAACTCTAGGCAGGCTTAGTGGAAGTTTCTATTTTGTGGTCGTTTTGATTTTTCCATTTCTCTGAAGAGAAATCCTCTTGTCCGGGCTCTAAATACATCAAGCCTGATGCTTTGTCTCGCATTTTTGATAATTACGAACGTCCGTCCTCTCCTGATTCTATTGTGCCAGAGAAACTGATCTTTTCTGTGGTCACCTGCGAGATCGAGTCGAAGGTTCGCAATGCCTTACAAGGGGTAAAGCCTCTGTCTGGTTTCCCACCAGGCCGTTTGTTTGTGCCTGAGAGTTTGCAGTCTGATGTCATCTGGTGGGGTCATTGTTCCATCCAGGGGTGAATCATACGATTTTTCTGGTTAAGCAGTGGTTCTAGTGGCAATCTATGGCTCGTGACATTCGTAGTTTTGTTTTGGCCTGCTCAGTTTGTGCTAGTTGTAAGACTTCCAATCAGCCCCCGGTGGGACTCCTTCAGCCGTTGTCTGTCCCTTTGAGACCTTGGTCCCATATTGCGCTAGATTTCGTCACAGCTGTGAGTTCATCCTGTCAGGTTTTGTGTGTGTGTCCGTTACCTGCGTTGCTGGACAACTCATGATCACTGATGAGCTATCGGCGTCAGCTGTGGTTCGTCAGCTCCTCTATTTATAGTTGCTGTGTTTACTCTGTCTTTGTCGGATTATTGTGGTGCTCACATCCTGTTTTTCTTGTGCAGTTCTTTTCTCCTGTTTCCTGTGTTCCAGTTCCTGCCTGTTCTTGGAATACTTTCCTCGCCAGTTGTGGATTTATTCACTGGACTTTTTGCCTGGGTTCTATTCCATCTCATCCATTGCAGTCTCAGGTGCTGCTGAGGATTTGACATCTGCACCCATGACATCCTGACTCTCTTGTTGTTTTTGCTGTCTTAAATAAACTGTTTAACTGTTTAGTTATTCCCCCTGACAATAGATTTAGTGTAGATACAGTAATTAAATGCTTGCTTGCTTTGGTGTTGCCACCGCTCAGTCCTCATGCCACCCCCTTGCCACTCAATAAATTATTTTATTGAGTGGCATATAATGTTGTACCGCCCCTGTACAAAACATTTCTTAATCACTTGCTGAATTTGAAAACGCATACTAGCATACTATTACTATTTCTGCCATGGAAATAGTTCTGAATTAAGCAACTGTTTTTGTTTTTGTTTTATTCATATTGTGTTATCCAGTAAAAAATAAATCCTCAATTTTATAAATGTATTGCTTAAAAATGTGTTGCTGTTTTGCATAGGCTACACAACCTTTAAAAAGTTTGGGTTCAGTAAGATTGTTACCAACTAATAATAAAAAGAATAAATGTTTCATGAGCACCAAATGAGCATATATTTCTGGAGGATCACTGACACTGATGACTGGAGTAATGACTGATAAAAAATCAGCTTTGCAATCACTGGAATAAGTTACATTTTAATTTTTTTTTAAATGTTTTAAAATAGAAAACAGTAAAACATTTATATTACTGTTTTGCTGTTTTTTATTTATTTATTAATATCTTGTCAAGTCACCTTTATTTATATAGTGTTTTATATAATACAGATTGTTTCAAATCAGCTTTACAGCGAAAATGACAGGAAAATGATTCAATGATGCAAACAGAATTCCTTTCGGCTGTACAGCAGCTTTAAAAGAAAATAGTGTCATTGTTCAGCTGAAGTTCAGTGTTGATTCAGTTCCACTGTAAAGATCATCAATTATTAAATAAGTTAATTTCATCGTTTAAGCAGTTCTGCAGAAAACAGTGTCATTGTCCAGCTCAGTTCTCATCCAATAGTGTAAGTGCAGTCAAATCAATAATACTTTTGACTATTGAGTCAAGTATCTGTTTGAATGGGTGTATATTGTATATAATCTTATGAAGACATATGTATATTAGTTATAATGAGGATTTGATTGTTTGCAGTATGAGGGTAGAGATGAAACACACTTACGTCTTCGGCCAGGCAGGATGCGCTATGGAACACTGGGGTCGGACTCTGGAGCTGGAACTGCCTCAGTCGCACATGAATCTACAAGACAGGTCAGTACAGATTGATAATCATTCACAGAAACACTATTAAGATATTAGACATTTTCTCCAGCATTACGCACTTTCATAAGATAGCTGAGGCTCCTCTCACTGAAGACCTCCCTGAGGAAGACCAGGTCCTCCTTATGATTAGCTTCTGGATGCAGCTGGGAGGTGAGGAGGGCTAGCATCTCATGTAAACCTGCAGCATGCAAGAGTTTGAATAATGAATAATATAATAGTTGTTGCGTTGACCGATACATCAGGATTACTGACACCTATTAGTGTTTGTACTGTAACATCACACAAAAACTAATATTTTTAGTCACCAATACCATTGATAAAATACTCTAGCCATGTTTAAAATATTAGTCACCAATATCATTAAAAAAAAAATACTCTAGCCATGTTTCAGAATATGTTTTATAATATTAAAGTATTCAGTTGCTTCCATGTAAAATAAAACGTGAATTACATGATTTAAAAATAATAATAATTCACTATTCATTTCTTTATGTATAAATATTTTTTGTGTGTTTTTTTAATATGATGATCAAGTGAGTTTATTGAATGAGAGCATCACAGTTGCTGTATGACGTACCTGTGGTAGGTGAGAGAACAGGCATGGCTGCTCATGAGACGGACAGAGAGACACAGGAAAAGGGGTTCTCCTCTCTTAGATCATTCAAAATGCAGGCTCATCTGAAAAGCCTGTTATCCACAAAACCTTAAGAGAGAAATTTTTTTTAAAGTTAACATTTTAATTGTTCCTTTCGTGGATTTCATGGTAAATAGCTGTTATATGGCACATCAATAATTATGTGGCACATCAAATCAATGAGGCAAATCCAAAATAATGACAATTAGAGGGTAATAATATTTTATGATCACTAGATCATTTCATTTTGGCTTTAAATGCCGTTGCTGTTTGCATGGTGAGGTTTTATGAAGTATAACAAACCACCATTAGGAGAAATTTTGCTTTAAAAAAAGATGAGACAAAATAGAAAGGTTACACAAACAAGGAGAAAAAAAGAGAGGAAAGGGGGAGAATGAAAGATGTGACAATAGTCATTAGGCATGGCATTAAATTCAATTACACTTAGTCATCTCAGTTTAATCCAGATAGGATTTTGCTGTGATGAGTCAATTGAAGAAAAGCATCTCTCTTCAGAGGGGATATAGATTTTGGTGGTCTACACAGATCCCTGTAAATGAGTGAAGTAAGTAGAAATATGATCACTTCTCTTGAAAACGAGTCCCTGGGGAAATAATCCCCATGGCAACAACAATCAATACTTTATCACTGCTTTTCATCCAGAGATACATCACAGGAAACAGTGTACGCTGCACTACTTTAAAGTCTCGTTAACAGAGTCTGAAACTGATGCTTTTCGTTTTTACTGCAAGCATGGTTAAATCATTTAGCCCATTTACAAATCAAATAAAACAGCCCTAAACATTTCTGTGAATGTAGTGCTCGAAAACAGGATTTCTTGAGAATGCATGCAGATTCCATATGAGAACATTTCTCATACAATATCCTTTTATGTTCCCATGATCACATTGGAGAACCCTTTTTAAGTTAAAGGGTTAGTTCACCCAAAAATGAAAATTCTGTCAGTAATTACTCACCCTCATGTTGTTCCAACCGCGTAAGACCTTCGTTCATCTTCGGAACACAAATTAAGATATTTTTGATGAAATCTGAGTGCTGGGTCACTCTCCATAGGCTGCTAGGTGGCCCAAACTTGCTGGCCCAGAAAAGTTATTAAAGAGATCGTTAATATAGTCCAAGTGACTGCAGTGGCTCAATCTTAAGTATATCAAGCGACGAGAATACTTTTTGTGCGCAAAAACAAACAAAAATAACAACTTTATTCCACTAATCATTTCCTTCTCTCTGGGCCTCTAGTTGGTTCGCGTAGTGTTTTTGCGCTGCGCGTCACACACATGACCAGCGTCGGCCAATAGTGAGCGTACGTGGTGACGTGTAACACAGACGCGCTGCGCAAAAACACTACGAGGCCCAGAGAGAAGGAAATGAATAGTGGAATAAAGTCGTTATTTTTGTTTGTTTTTGCGCACAAAAAGTATTCTCGTCGCTTGATATACTTAAGATTGAGCCACTGTAGTCACTTGGACTATATTAACGATCTCTTTAATAACTTTTCTGGGCCAGCAAGTTTGGGCCACCTAGCAGCCTATGGAGAGTGACCCAGCACTCAGATTTCATCAAAAAGATCTTAATTTGTGTTCCGAAGATGAACGAAGGTCTTACGCGGTTGGAACAACATGAGGGTGAGTAATTACTGACAGAATTTTCATTTTTGGGTGAACTAACCCTTTAAAAGTGTGACAGTGGTGACAGGTATTAGGTATTATGGAATGGCAATGTCACTGGGCTAGTTGTATAAACACACAATTAAGATTCAAGACAGGCTTTAATAGTATTCACAGCAAATCCAAAAATAGGCACGCAAACAGAAGCATAACTGATGACACCGGACACCAAACTGAAACAGAACATATGTGACTCTGGACCACACAACCAGTCACATGGGTCAATTTTTTTAAATTGAGATTTATACATCATCTGGAAGCTGAATAAATAAGCTTTCCACTAACAGGACAATATTTGGCCGAGATACAACTATTTGTAAATCTGGAATTTGAGGGTAAAAAAAAAACAAAACAAAAAAACATTGAGAAAATCGCCTTTAAAGTTGGCCATTTATGTTCGCGATTGTGCTGCATTCACTCACAAAAATATATGTTTTATATATTTACGGCAGGAAATTTATTTAATATCTTCATGGAACATGATCTTTACTTAATATCCTAATGATTTTTGGCATAAAAGAAAAATCTATAATTTTGACCCATACAATGTATTGTTGGCTATTGCCACAAATATACCCGTGCGACTTGTGACTGGTTTTGTGATCTAGGGTCATATATATATATATATATATTAGTGGTGGGCCGTTATCGGCGTTAACGTGCTGCGTTAACGCGAGACTCTTATCGCGCGATAAAAAAAATATCGCCGTTAATCTATTCTCCAAGTTGGGTTGGGAGATGGCTCTATACTACACAAGCTATGATGACGCAATCTACCCGCGGCCGCGAGGTAAACCCGGCTGCAACGCATATTCGTCGTCATCTTAAGTAAACACGGCTGAAAGTGAAAGCTGGTGAAAAAGATCGGTGCAACATCCATTATTTGGACTTGGTTCGGGTTTAAGCCGTCAGACGAGCAGCAGCAAACTATATACAGAGTGTGTGGGGTAACAGTTCGGTAAGTTAACACACGACTAATCCGTTCGACCACCTCAAATTCAAAACGAAACATGATATCACTGAATACCAGCGCGCGCGTATTATTCCCATTCCAATATATCTTAGTGGTGTAGCACATAATCTCGATTTTAAGAATCGTTGTTGTGTTTCTTTTTAACTGAAAAGACATCAGTTAGACAATATTCTAATTTTAAATTTGGGGTTTCATAAGCTCCAAGCCATAATAAACATTAGACCTACTTAAGTCTCTGCAGCTAGTGTACTTACATTTTATTTATCTGCAAAATTATGTTGTATACTTACAGTTTTGCACAATATATGTTCTCAAAACTACATACACCCTTTAAAAAAAAATACATTTAGCAGTTGTTTAGCATGGGTCTGTGTAATCTGTTCTGAAATGGTTTTATTATAATATACTGTATATCGTTATCACAAGAGGCTGCAATGTATATCACAATATAGATTTTAGGCCATATCGCCCATCCCTAATTGATAGCCTATAGTAGTTGATAATAACATAGGCCTACCTAATGTTGCCTACGGACGGTAACAGTACAGTAGTAACCTTTTACAGTCTATGAGTAGAACAGCTTTCTCAAGCAGTTTGTGATGCATTTTGGAAACAGGAGATGAGCCCCTGGTCTAATGCGCCACCTGGCTTGAGAAACCCGTTCTCAAAGACTTACTTTTATAGTCATTATTTGGGTAGCACACATATTCTGAATGCCTTCGGCAGAATTCAAATGATCCATTTTAATCTAGATTAATCTAGATTAATTTCAAAATTAATCTAGATTAATCTAGATTAAAAAAATGAATCTATGCCCACCTCTAATATATATATATATATATATATACAGATGATAATGATGGTGATTGATGAGTGCACAGCTGAACATAATTAGTGTACGTGACAACAAATGAGGGATGAAGGCAGACTATAATAAAACATAACGAGTCCAAACGAATGTGATTGTGAGAACGCCCCCTCCTGGGTAGGCGCAACCTCACGCCATGGAGAAGAGGCGGCGAAGAGGATGAGGGGATGGTTAAGGGGCCTGGCGAAGGGATGGTGAAGAGGGCTGTCGAAGGGATGGCACAGACAGGCGGGAGGAGCCTGTGGGTATGATGGTTCTTCATCTAGGCCACAGCCAGGGAAGTGCCCCACGGTGGCGTTGATGGATTGAGAAGCCATGGAGGAACACTGATGAGGGTCGCCATGGGGGCAAAGATGGAGCCCACCGCGCAGCCGATGAGCCGAGGTGGTGGAGAGATGGCGAAGATCTTGGTGGCCATGACGGAGCTGCAGCGACGATCTCTCGAGATAGAGGAGGGGATCCAGAGGTCTGAGGGCTAGTTGGAGCAACCAAGGATGGAGGCGGTACCTAAGGTAGGGTGGAGCAAGCCACAGCCGAAGGGGTGGCGGACCAGAGAGCAGCAGAAACAGAGCGATGTCTGACCCAGGTGGAGCCAACATGCCGAGGGAAAGGGGAAGGCCGAATGGCCAATGATCTACGCTGAGGTCGAGGGCGGAAGGAGCACAGGAGCCAGGGTGACGGGTCGAGACATAGCGTTGCGCACTGAGGCTAGAGGTGGAGCCTTGGGCTCCTCATGCCCAGGAAGAGATGGCTCCCGACAGGTCCGAGGTCGTGCCACGCTACTGAGAGGAGGCAGAGGTGGTACCAAGAGACTTAAGGGAGACGGTGATAACTGGGTGGCACAGATGGCTGAAGACTGGGAAAGAGACTGAAAACCAATGCAAAAAAAATAAATAATAATAATTAATAGAGTGCTCAAAATAGTCTGGAGAGGTGGTGGAAGAGGGGGGCTGGGAGGGGTTAGCAGGTCTGAAGATTCTGATTCTGATTCAGGCGGGATCAAAGGGGACGGGGAATCCTCCTCTCCAAATGCAAAACAAGTGTCCTTTAAAGTAAACAGAAACTCACTCTCAATAGCGGACGGGGTGGGCAGGGCTCACTCCTCACCAACACTCCCTCTGTGATGGGCCCTGCTCGTACGTCACATTGGTCACCTTCGCGCTATCTGCCATGGGCTCAGGCCTTCGATCCTTATCGTCTGGGTGGTTTTGGATGGGAAGTAGGGCTGGCAGCATCCTCATCGGTGAACGCTGATCCGCAGGACGCCAGCACCCACTCCACATATGTTGCGAAGCTTCCTCAAAATACCTCCCCGGACAACCGTGCACGCGTGGCGGCGTTCAGACCGACACGCAGGAACATGCACAGGCAGTCTTCCAGGAATGTGGTTTGATGGACGAGATCCAAAAACTCTTTTTCTCAAGGGAGCGTTCTCCCTGCTCAAGGCACAAAAGTTTCACTTCTGGAAAGTCCATGGTGCAAGAAGGGGTGACAATGGAAAAAAACACTGAACACAAAAAAAGAAAAGAAAACTTTCAAACACGTCACTATTTACTTTGTTTGGTCCAGTGTTCTGTCATAAGGCTGGTTGTTTAAGCACACAACGAAGAAGATGAAGATCCAAGACAGGCTTTAATAGTATCCCCAGGTAAATCCAAACATATACAGGCACGCAAACACAACCATAACACTGACGACACCGGCGGACACTGAACTGAAACAGTACTGAACATATGCAGGTGATAATGATGGTGATTGATGAGTGCAGAGCTGAACATAGTGTCTGTGACAACAAATGAAGGACGAAGGCAGACGATGACGAAACATAACGAGTCCAAACTAACGTAATTGTGACAGGCATATTGTTGCCTGTATATTGTACAACTTAAAATCATATATTTAAACATATATTAAACCATATATATATATATATATATATATATATATATATATATATGTTAAAGGTCCCATGACATGAAATTTTCACTTTCTGAGGTTTTTTAACATTAATATGAGTTCCCCTAGCCTGTATATGGTCCCCAAGTTTCTAAAAATGTCAATCGGTGTAAATCGAGCTTTTGCTATCTTTCTCTGCCTTTGAGAAAATGGAGGCTCATACGCGCTGATCTTGAATCTCCTCCTTATGACGTCATAAGGAGGAAATGTTACCTCCCCTGTCTCTGCTTTGCCCGCCCAGAGAATATTTTCCGCCCATGAGAAAATGCGCTAGGAAGTAGGAACGCGCGCGCGCGATTTTAGTTTGTCCACAAGAGATATCATGGCTTTTGAGCGAGCGAAGCATAACAATTGCTCAATAATTGGATGTACAAATGAACACCGAAGGGTCAATACAGAGCTGGGCTCGCTGAACGTCTGAAACTAAAGTCTGGATCACTCTCTTTGGCTCAGCTACACACCTCGGACAAGTAAGTCAACTAATGATATATAAGTGTGTTGCTTTACTGTTTATGGTTACCTAGATTTTACACGTAGAATGTGGCTGTAACATTAGCTATGCAGCTATGCAGTTTATGTGTGTGAATACACACACTTTAACGCGAGTGTTGTACACGTCTTTGTTATTTGGATAACCGTTTTCCTGTTGGTTATATGGCGCGCGCGATATCCGCATTTCAAGATCGCAGAGCTTGATGTAATTGTAATAAGAAATACAGACGTTACAGATCTCTCGTGAAAAGGCAACAGTAGGTTAGCGTTAGCTACATGATAATAACTGTAAACCATCCGAATAAAGTACCGTATCCAGACATAATATTTTAAACTAACCATTCGGAAACGTCCTGCTGGAGCCGCTGAGTTGCAACTTCTTCATCCGTTGCTTCTCCATCTGGATCAGATTCTGGGTCAAACTGAAATGCTTGAAAAAGACTGCGTGTCTTCGTGCCATTGCTATATCCAACGTAAACATGCACGCCACGTTACCGTTGCGCAAGATGGTCAAGGCCACACCCACCCTCCACCTTGCGCTGCCTTTCTCCTCCTCATTAGTATTTAAAGCTATACGCTGATTTCACGCAGCCGCCATTTTGAAATCGAAAGTGAGGCTCCGGTGGGAAGAACCCCGGAAGTAAAGATATACAACAATGCCTTGGATTACCAACCTGAAGCTGCTGCCGCGATTTACACTATTGGATGTTAATATCCAATATAGGATATGTATATAGTTCATTCCTGCTTCGTTTTTTACATTCTGAATTATATATAAAAAAATTATTTTATTTATAAATGGATTTCACTGTATATAGTCTAAAGTATGAAATAAATGTTTGTACATTTTTAGAATTGACACAACATCATTAAACACAACAATACGCCATCGCATTCACGACTCTCCTGTGATTAAAGGCGACACTTCCGGTTTTCTTCCCACCGGAGCCTCGCTTTCGATTTCAAAATAACGGCTGCGTGAAATCAGCGTATAGACACCGAAACGGCCTGTCTGAAGGAAGCTCATTCTGGGACTGGCTTGTAGTGGCTATAATTCTGCACCGAGGCTGAATTTTTGGAAAGAGATTTCAGATACAGTACTAGGGACCACTAAGGCCTATATTAAAGCCTACAAAAAGTAGCATGTCATGGGACCTTTAAATAATGTCAATATACCAATAGTACTTGAAATAACAAAATCTGCTTTGTACTTTAAAATGTACTGATAACCACTATTATAATACAGGTGGTACAATAGAAAACGTGACACTAAAATAATGCAATCAACATTAACTAAATAACAGGAAATGTAACACAAAAGATCATAATATACAGTACATTACTGATAGCAAAAATCTGATTTTTTAAAATGTATTTAAATACATAAAGTAATAAATCAATAACGCTATTAAATAAATACATTTATTTAAATAAATAAAATATAAATTCCTGGAATGTAGGCCTACTGGTTTTCACCATAAATGATATGATAATTCATAGTTTACTTGCAAAAATACCATTACTTTAACAGTATTTTACAGTAAAATGACAAATAATACACTGTTAAACCATTTACCGTTTTTCACTATATCAGGGTTTCTGCAGGTCTTAATTCGTCCTTACACAAATTAAGCCCTTAAAAAGTTCTTAAATCAGAGCAGGAAGTCTTAAATTCATAAAGTGATTGCATTAAATGGCTTAAATTACAAACAGAAGCCTATGGTTTCAGAAATCACAACCTTGTTGTGCTGATGAAAGATTAGATCTGAGAGACATTCTGAATTTTGAATATTTCACACAAGGAGCTGAAACCCTACAGTGGATGAAATATTGAGGGGTGTCATGATTTAAAATTTTGGTACAGCTTGTTCCAGACCAGCTGAAACCTTACTACAGACTTTTTTTTTTAAGCCCTCTAATCCGTGCTGATTCTCTCAAAAGACTTTCTCTTTCCCATTCGCTCTGATTATGACGTGCGTGATGGAAAGATTACGCTGCTCTGTCTGTCTCTCCATCTTCCTCACATGCTGCAGCTGCATTATGGGGATTCTCACCAGACATATGGTCAGATCAGGGTCATCTCGCTAGTACTTTGCAGCCCAGCTTACCATTTGAAAATACCATCGGTGAAAGTGTCAAATGCAAAACGTCACCCCAACACCACCAAACGCAAAACCTAATTGTTATGAATGCCAAATTGCAAATTATTCTCCCCAGTGAAACCACCTTTTGTTTTGCAGTCTGAAGACCTTGGGCCTGTTCTGTCTGACCTTTTATCATCCTCTTTCTCCAGAAGAACAGGGGGTCTTTTGCCCAGTTCTCGCCCTTACAGAATGATTCATGAAAGTCTGAAAACGTGCCCTGCTGGGGGACAAGGTCAATCAGACACTCTTCGGCACCATCTGTCCCTTTCACTATCACGTACTGCTAAAGGCCATGTGTTGGCAGTTCTGGCTCTCTCTTGGTGTGTGTGTGCATTGTGCACATGAACGCTTGTATGGACACAAGCATGGGCAGCAAAGACATCAAATTAAATATCTTTGGAGAAGATTATCACAATTGACATCAGAAGGAGTCACTGAGCCCTATAGAGCCAAATTCATTCAAATTCAGCAAATGATCAGAAAACAGCCTGTCCATCAAATCAAAACATGTCACAATACTGTATATGCACCTACAAATGTGTTACAAGCAGATTAGTTGACAGGTTGCACATGATCATGCATGCCAGTGCACACACACAACTTTAACTTCTAACTGCATTAGAAGTTAGATTGGTCTTATAGAGAGCAAATTATATTTGCTATCCACTACACCTCTTATAAACCTTTTTTTGCATTTTATATTGTCACTAAGATATTATTTAGTATGTTTATTTAAACATTGTTCTGGTTAATATCCACAATATTGGTAAAACCTGATCCACACACACAGTCATGACAACAAATCACAGGTGCAAGGGAATACCTTCAAGATGGCTCAAGACAGTATAAAAGCAGAAGCTCAGGAGGAACAAATAGAAAACACACAAAATACAACATTTACATCACTATTTTTTCAATTCACTCAATTCAGTAATGCTTTCTGAATGCATTTACTGTGACAACCTAAAGAGAATCTGAGAAAAATTAAGGGACACCCCGCATCCCTCTACCTCATTCCAGCAGACGTGCATCCCAGAGTCTCTCCAAAACTGTCTGTCATGGAATGTGGCCAGTCAAAAATGCATCACTGGATGCTGAGATCCTTTTGAGTGCAGGATCCTTCCTCCCTGCTGTTCACTCTGTCTGCGGAGCGGATTATACAGCCAGCATGCAAAAGGGAGAACGCCTCCGTATCTCTTACCTTTTACTGCCCGTGCATGTGTGAGAGCGTTTCCGCTTTCATGGAAAGACCTTCGGCATCTCTGTGGCGATTCCTTCTACACTGGCTTAGTGTGTCTCGGTTCTTCGTTACCTCCCCCCTTCCTCTCTCTCTCTCTCTCTCTCTCTCTCACATACAATCTTCAACCCTCCCTCTTCAATCTCTTGCTCTATCACCATCCCCCCACTGGTCCTCTTCCTCTCTCTCCTCTAATGATGCTTGCTGTGATATGGCAGGAGCTGATCAGCAGCGCCTGATTCTGGACAATGTCGTGTACTTACAGTACAAAAACCTGGTGTTCCTAACCAGAGGTGTAAAGAGAACCTGAAAATCATACTTGAGGAAAAGTACAGATACCTTAAATGAGAAAATGACAATTACAGTATGACTTGAGAAAAAGTCTTAGAGAATCTGATTTTAACAGTAGGCTACTTAAGTATTTTACTTGTAAAAAAACAAGTGAAAAACAAGAAACAGTTGAATTTCTGAGAGCAATCAAGTTTATTTTCTAAAATCGAAATAAAATGTAACACCTCTAAATTGCAATAAATGAAGGTAGACGCAACAACCTCTTAAACGTCTCAGTTGAGCTCAAGTGCTCAAAAAGTGTATAAGTGAACCATTATCGTTCAATATAACGGATATATAAAATAAAGTTAAGTAAAATTAAATAGTCAAAGCCTACTTGCACTGGACGTGCAAGTTTCGGCCTCATCACCAGCTGCATGTCCTCATCTCATATATGAAACGCATGTGATTCAGCAACTACCTGCTAATGCACTCACATTCAAAGTAGTAAGTTCTGTCAGGTCCATTAAGCCAAGAACACACATGACAATAAAAATGATTTAGGAAAATTTTATTGAATAAATTGCAATTCAAGTTTATAAATTCTGAATTAATTTTGGCGGTATGGCTCTGTTCAGGGAGTCCTCTGACCTTTCATGAGCACCATGAAATAGCAGAGAGTCAGAGGACAGCAGCAGCATTAGGGAACTCTCACACAGTTTAGGACTGGGAGAGCTGAACTATTCCCCCTATGACCAGAGCAGCAACGATGACAGAAAAGCAAATGCCACGTTATACACGACAAGGAGGAGCTGGGGAGGTGGCGGGCTGCAGAGAGGCTAGCATCAGCAGTTAGGAGCGAACTGAATCTGTTTAAAGAGGGCGCCCTGTTTTTATCGTAGCCATTAGCAGCGAGGGGAGTTGAACAGCTGATGCGCTGATGCAAAACAGCTGATGCATCTCAGCTGAGCAGAACAGCTGATGAGACCGTGTTGTTGGCCAATAGCGTTAGCAGCGTCTTGACTACCTGGCCTGCCAGAACTGACGCTTACGCTCAATTTGTTGACAAATTTGGGTGGGTGAAGGCAAAACACACTAGATATAGAACCTTCAATGCCCTGTAGATGGCGATGTCACTTGTTTAGTTGCAGAAATGTAGAAAGAAGCAGTCAAGCAACAGAAGGTGACAGTAACTGTGTTTGATTTTAGTGCAGTTGTAGTTACTAGGAGACATTGTTTACTGTGCTCACGTGCTAGAATCGCATTAAGTCGTTTATTCATGCTGGTAAACAGTTTCGGTAGTGAGGCATGTCCAGCTGTTTTAGTCTTAGATTATTATTAGTATTTTTTTTTTTTTTTTTTTTTTGGTACAGCACTTTGGTCAACTTCGGTTGTTTTTAAATTGTGCTTTATAAATAAACATTGTTTTGTATTTCATTGTATTGTATTCCATAACATTTCAGGTGAGTATAAAATCAAGTAGTAAACCTCAGCAGCCCTCGTGTGAAGACCAAAGAGTGTAAAGACCAGCGCCTCTACCTGCGTGACTCAACGGAGCAAAGACACCGACAAGGCACTTGAGTATTATTTTCTTATTTCCTTCCTCTTCTGCACAACTTGTTCTCTTCTTTCTGTTTGTGACCTCTCTTCACTATGTGCTTCCAAATCCCTACTAATACTAACACACAATCAAATGTCACACGTAGGAGCAACCTGACAACCTGCTTACTTTTCCTGTGTCTTCTAGTACATTACTCTCTTTTCCTATTGGTCTCTGGAATTGCCAGTCTGCTGTGAACAAAGCTGATTTCATTACATCTAATTCTAGTCATTCAGGTCTCAGCCTATTGGCCCTGACTGAGACTTGGATCACACCAGAGGACACTGCTGTCAGGGAAGTGCAGGACACAGACAAGTAATGCACAATAGACTTTATTAAGAGCACGTAGTGGATAAGGCAGATGATAAACTGGAAGTAGTAGTGTAGGATTCGTGAAGTTCACTGATGGTCTTATCTGTATTGCGTGGTGGATGATGAACCGGTGAGCCAGGAACCGGACAGACGAGACGGGGAACCAGATTGACGAGACGAGACACAGGATGAGAGTAGGACCAGATGGGAACAGGAACGAGGATCGTAGATAGCTGAGCAGGTAAGTAGATCATTAGGAGTCGGGTATCTCGGTGAGGTATTGACGAGACCGGACAGTGAACTGAGGTGAGCGTGGTTCTTAAGAGTACTGGAGATGATGGTGATGAGTGAGTACAGGTGATGAGGGCAGGTGATGACAATTTGAAATCCGGGGATAGTGAGCGAGTGGGTGGAGTGAATGTGTCTGGAACTGGTGCTGACGAGGGTGTGTCCACCATACTAATACTGTGTTTGACTCCCTTTCGCCTTCAGAACTGCCTTAATTCTACGTGGCATTGATTCAACAAGGTGCTGAAAGCATTCTTTAGAAATGTTGGCCCATATTGATAGGATAGCATCTTGCAGTTGATGGAGATTTGTGGGATGCACATCCAGGGCACGAAGCTCCCGTTCCACCACATCCCAAAGATGCTCTATTGGGTTGAGATCTGGTGACTGTGGGGGCCATTTTAGTACAGTGAACTCATTGTCATGTTCAAGAAACCAATTTGAAATGATTCGAGCTTTGTGACATGGTACATTATCCTGCTGAAAGAAGCCATCAGAGGATGGGTACATGGTGGTCATAAAGGGATGGACATGGTCAGAAACAATGCTCAGGTAGGCCGTGGCATTTAAACGATGCCCAATTGGCACTAAGGGGCCTAAAGTGTGCCAATAAAAACATCCCCCACACCATTACACCACCACCACCAGCCTGCACAGTGGTAACAAGGCATGATGGATCCATGTTCTCATTCTGTTTACGCCAAATTCTGACTCTACCATCTTCCAGTCTTCAACTGTCCAATTTTGGTGAGCTCGTGCAAATTGTAGCCTCTTTTTCCTATTTGTAGTGGAGATGAGTGGTACCCGGTGGGGTCTTCTGCTGTTGTAGCCCATCCGCCTCAAGGTTGTGCATGTTGTGGCTTCACAAATGCTTTGCTGCATACCTCGGTTGTAACGAGTGGTTATTTCAGTCAAAGTTGCTCTTCTATCAGCTTGAATCAGTCGGCCCATTCTCCTCTGACCTCTAGCATCAACAAGGCATTTTCGCCCACAGGACTGCCGCATACTGGATGTTTTTCCCTTTTCACACCATTCTTTGTAAACCCTAGAAATGGTTGTGCGTGAAAATCCCAGTAACTGAGCAGATTGTGAAATACTCAGACCGGCCCGTCTGGCACCAACAACCATGCCACGCTCAAAATTGCTTAAATCACCTTTCTTTCCCATTCTGACATTCAGTTTGGAGTTCAGGAGATTTTCTTGACCAGGACCACACCCCTAAATGCATTGAAGCAACTGCCATGTGATTGGTTGATTAGATAATTGCATTAATGAGAAATTGAACAGGTGTTCCTAATAATCCTTTAGGTGAGTGTATGTCCGTCCCTCAGGACCTCCCGGCGGAGCAGGTTCGGCAAGTGTGGCTTCTGCAATGTGATCATCTAGACTCCACTGGATGGGACTGACGATTACGGCTGGAGGGAGTATAGTTTCAGGTGGCGCAGGAATGGAATCTGGTTGATATAGCCGGGATAAGGAGTCTGCTTTGATGTTTTTGGATCCAGGACGATATGAGACGGTGAAGTTGAATCGAGTGAAGAACAGAGACCAACGGGCTTGACGAGTATTGAGGCGTTTGGCATCACGAAGGTATTCCAGGTTTCAGTGATCAGTGATAACTTCAAAAGGATGAGTAGCTCCCTCCAGCCAATGTCTCCATTCCTCTAGGGCCAATTTGATGGCCAAAAGTTCACGGTTGCCGACATCGTAGTTTTGCTCCGCCGGGGACAGTTTCTTGGAGAAAAAGGTGCATGGGTGGAGTGTGGAAGGGTTCCCCTGCCGCTGGGAGAGTACAGCACCCACTCCAGTGGTGGAGGCATCGACTTCTACGAGAAATGGCAAATCTGGATTAGGATGACAGAGTGGGAGCTGAACAGAAGGCATTTTTAAGATTTTTGAAGGCATTGGTGGCTTCAGTGGTCCAGGACAGAGACTTGGCCCCTTTTCTCAACATAGACGTGATGGGTGCACTGATCTTGCTGAAGCCCCGGATGAATCTCCGATAGAAATTGGCAAACCCCAGGAAGCGTTGAAGTTCCTTGATGTTCTGGGGTTGTGGCCAGTTGGTTACCACCTCTACCTTTTTCTGATCCATGGAGATGCCTTGTGGTTGATTGATGTACCCCAGGAAATGGATAGATTCACGATGAAACTCACACTTTTCTAACTTGAGGTATAACTGGTGATCTCGAAGACGCTAAAGGACCAACTTGACATGACGAATGTGTTCAGATAGACTGGTGGAGTAGATGAGGATGTCGTCGATGTAGATGATGACGAAACGCTGGCGATTGTCACGGAAGATTTCGTTCATGAAACCCTGGAACACAGATGGAGAGTTGGAAAGCCCGAAGGGCATGACCCGGTATTCGTAGTGCCCAGCAGGAGTTATGAAAGCTGTCTTCCATTCGTCTCCCTCTCGGATTCGGATTAGATTGTAGGCGCTACGGAGATCGAGCTTGGAAAATATACGAGCATTGCAGAGTTTCTCCAGGGCAGCTGGGACCAGAGGTAGAGGATAGCGGTACTTGATAGTGGAGGCGTTGAGAGTGCAGTAGTCGATGCAGGGGCGCAAGCCTCCGTCCTTCTTGCCCACGAAGAAAAAACTGGAAGCGGCAGGGGACGTAGATGGTTGGATGTAGCCTTGCTGAAGGGCTTCTTCCACATACTCCTCCATGGCCTTTTGTTCCGGGATGGACTGCGGATAGATCTTACCGCGTGGTAGTGTGGCCCCAGGCAGTAGGTCGATCGCACAGTCCCATGGCCGGTGTGGAGGTAGTTTAATGGCCAGTTGTTTGCTGAAGACATCCTGGAACGCCCGGTAGTAGTGAGGGATTTCGGGTAAGTGATAAGTGGCTGGACTCTCAATGGTGGTTGAACCGAGGGTTCACTCGGAATTCGAAGCAGGAAATGAAGACGGTACCTTCTTGATGGCCTTCTCAACCCAGCTACAGGCATCAACTGAAGGATGACAGCAGCCCAGGTGAGAACCGAGATCGATGGAGGGATGAGCAGTATCACAGACGTCGCTCTCCAAGTCCACAACGACCCCATTCACGCCATGTACACTTCGTCAAACATCAGCATTCAGGAACTGAGTGGTAACTGGAGATGAGGGCCAATCTTCAGTTCAACTGTCAGCGGCCCATAGCAACAATGCAGTCACATCTGTGGACACCACAGTCTGGACACCTTACATAAAAGGCCTCGTCGAGGACCAAGAAGTCAGTATTTTCCTTGACACGGGCGCTGGTTTGTCACTCATCAGTGAGGCCTTACGTCAACACATCCCTGCACTTAAACATCGCCCCTTACTGAAAAGTTTCCAGGTGGCACACACACTGACAGGACAACAGCTAGACATTTTAGGCTCATTATCTGTCACATTACGTCTGGGGTCACACATATTCAGTATGAACATATGTCGTAAGAGACTCTAGACAGGACGCTCTTCTTGGGTGGGACTTTTTCAAAATGCATGGTGCTTCAATTGACACAGCCTCTGGTGTTTTTTTTGTTCAAGAATGACAAAATTTCACTTCTCAGTTCCTCCCAAGCACTGCCTTTTTGCTGTAATGTGTTCCTCCTATCACAGGTCTCAGTCCCCCGTTTGACAGAGATTGTTGTTCCTGCCTCTGTAGCATGTAACTCAGAAACAGGAAGTCAGCTACATGGTTTTCAAGGTATTCTGGAACCACACGTGACCTTTGACAAAGATTTAGCTGTTGCTCGTAGCTTCTCTAATGTCGAAAATGGGCTCACAGTAGTTCATCTGCTTAATCCTACACACCAAGACATTGAGTTGCCCAAACAGACCCATTTGGGTCAGTTCTACACTGTGCGTGACATGCCTTCTGATTTCTATAAGCCTGTAGACGGTCTTGTAGCTCAGGTTAAC
This sequence comes from Leuciscus leuciscus, assembly GCF_965113295.1. Classification (NCBI taxonomy): domain Eukaryota; kingdom Metazoa; phylum Chordata; class Actinopteri; order Cypriniformes; family Leuciscidae; genus Leuciscus; species Leuciscus leuciscus. Next base: position 18,361,151 of record NC_138745.1, on the reverse strand, counting down.
CTGCCAAGCCCTTCATGCCGATTACTTGATGTTCGCATAGGTACAGACACTCTTACTCCCAATGAGTTAGAAGTAGTTAACTCCCTCCTACAAGAGAACTGTGATGTATTCAGTACTTCCTCTACTGATCTAGGTAGAACTGATTTGATTAAGCATAGCATACACACATCCTCCACATCCCCTGTGCGTCAGAGAGCATACCGTACATCTCCTGTCCTACGAGAGGAAATCCATAGACAAGTACAGAAACTCCTTGATGCTGACTTAATTGAGCCTAGCCATAGCCCATGGGCCTCCCCAGTGATACTTGTTCATAAGAAGGATGGGTCTTACAGATTTTGTATTGATTATAGGCGTTTGAACTCGATAACCATCAAAGATGCACATCCACTGCCACGTGTGGATGACAGTTTAGATGCCCTTTCTGGAGCCACCTTGTTTAGCACTCTAGATTTGTCAAGTGGCTATTGGCAGACTCAAATGGATGATGCTAGTAAAGAAAAAACTGCCTTTACTACAGGAGATTCCCTCTATCAGTTTAAGGTCATGCCAATGGGCCTTACTAATGCCCCCCCAACATTTCAGAGGTTGATGGAGCTTGTTCTCCGTGGCCTCCACTGGTCTAAGACTCTGGTTTATCTCGATGACATCATAGTCTTCAGTAAGACCTTTAAAGATCACATTCACAATCTCGCTGAAGTGTTTGGTAGATTGCGCCAGGCCAGTGTCAAACTCCATCCTCAAAAGTGTCAGCTTTTCAAGCAATCTGTACTCTTTCTAGGACATGTGGTGTCAAAGGATGGCATTCAACCTGACCCCAAAGTGACTGAGAAAGTGCTGAATTGGCCTCGTCCAACTACACCTACAGAGGTTAGAGCTTTCATAGGCCTCTGTTCATACTATCGCCGGTTTATCAGAGACTTTGCGGAAAAGGCAGCCCTTTTACACATTCTGACGAGGAAACATACCAAATTCACATGGAGCGAACAATGTGAGGACACATTTCAGTATTTTCACCATGCTCTATCCTCCCCTCCTATTCTCACCTACCCTGATTTCAGCAAGTCTTTTATTCTCTATACGGACGCATCTCACCATGCGATTGGCTCCGTGCTTACGCAACAGGGTGTTGAAAAGGTAGTAGCCTATGCCAGTCATGTGCTAAGCACAACAGAGCGTAACTGGGACAGAGAATGGTGCTATTGTTTGGTCTGTTCGACATTTTTCACACTACTTGCAAGGATGCCCCTTTGTGATTGTTACAGACCATCAACCCTTGTTAGGGTTAAAGACAATGCCTATTGATCGAGATCCAACAAGGACGTAGGGCACGTTGGGTATTGGAGCTTGACGTGTACAATTGGGTCATAAAATACAGGAATGGCGTAAAGCACACAAATGCAGATTCACTATCTAGACGCCCGAGTCACAGTGATACTATTCCTTCTGTTCCCGCAATGTCAGACAAACCAGAACCTTCTGTAGACACCGCCCCTCTGACAGCTCATGCTGTCATAGACCTTTCTCAGACTTTGTCAGTCGATCTTGCACAGTGTCAGAAAGATGATGTCACACTGAGGACAGTGAGTGAATGGTTGAAGGAAGAAAAGAGACCCCAGCTTGGGTTCTAAAGAAAGGTTCGACAGAGCTCAAAGTATACTGGCGACAGTTTGATAGACTGCATTTGCAGGATGGAAAAATCTACCGTTTTGCCTGTAACAAACCAAAAGAGTCACACTCTCTTCATGTAGTCATTCCCAGTAAAGCTGTCCCCCAGGTATTACAGTTTTTACATGGTCATTCCACTGTAGGTCACCTTGGCTATAAGAAGACACTTGCAAGGGGCAGGGAGCATTTCTATTGGCCATATATGGCTAGAGACAGAGAACTACTGCCAACAGTGTGTTTCATGCCAGTCTAGATCTATGCCAGTCCCACATCGAGTAGCTCCCTTACAGACTATTCATGCCAATCATCCTTTTGAAAAGGTGGCAGCTGACATTACTGAGCTTCCTGTGACACCATCAGGCCATAGATATGTCCTTGTTCTTCAAGACTATTTCACCAAGTATGTGAATTTGTACCCCATGAAGGACCAAAGAGCTGTAACGGTGGCATACTGTATTTCTGAACAATATGTCACAGAGCATGGAGTTCCTGAATGCCTTTATACAGATCAAGGCCGCCAGTTTGAGGCAGATTTAATCCAGGAGTTGTGTTCCAAGTTGGGTGTCACCAAAACTAGGACTTCTCCTTATCCGGAGGGAGATGGTTTAATTGAAAGATTCAATCGCACCCTGAAAGACCAATTGAGTAAATGTCTGTATCAGCAAACAGAGCCATGGGATACCATGTTGAGGTCAATCCAGTTCTCTTACAATACCAGTGTGCACAGCAGTACTGGATACACCCCTTTTTTCCTCGTTCGTGGACGTGAAGCCAGACTGCCTGTTCATTTACTCTTTCCTTGTCCTACTGAAGCTTCTACTGCCTCTGCTGGCACCCCGGCAGAGTATGCTACATCTGTCTACAGGAAACTACAGTTTGCATTCAAGTTGCGTCAGTAGAATCAGGAAAATGCTCATGTACAGAAAAAAGCTCAATATGACAAAAAAGCCAAATTCACAATTATCCTGTGCTGTATGCTATTCAGCCAAAAGGTTTTCCTGAAAAGACACCGAAAGTGGTACATCACAACCGTCTTAAACCCTACCTGCCTTCCACATATAAGCTGGGGCGTACAGCATCAGATGCATTGTCTCCCATTACACAGACTGTTGAAAAGGAAGTACCCCCTAGCACTTCTAATTCTTCTACGCTTGCTGTCCGAGAGAACTTGCCTTCTGTTGTCTTTACTGGAGAAGTCCCCAATCAGAGTCCAACTAGGTCATTGTTTGTGGGACAGTCACCGCTGAGCGTAACTCAAAACACTGGACAGTTTCATGTTCCTCAGTCTGATAATATGGACACTGTAACCTCAAAAGGGGGCTGTCCTACTGCTGTGGCTCCACAGGCTGTTCTAGACTCTAGACCGTTAGGTCGCAGGCCTGTCAAATTGCCTGCAAAGTTCAAAGACTACATTGTGAAGTAAAAGAAAGAGAGAAAAAAGAAAAGGGTTATCCATCCTTTGCTTTATAACTTTTGCTGAAATCCTTGCATGTCTTGGACTACAGACCATATTGTGTTTATTGAAACTTTTGGTTTTAGTGCACCAATAATCTTCACATTGCTTTGCCTGGTTTATTAATGGCATTGTTATTTTCTGTATGTTGAAAACGGAGATGTTTCTTTTCCTACAAGGTAACTAATGTGACGTTTCTTTTGTTTAATATTCATTGTATTCTATTTATACATATTTTTGTTAAGGACTTTTATTTTGGTGTTAAGTCCTCAGAGAAAGAGGATGATGTAATGAGAGGGGAGGAGTTTTGGGAGAGTCGAAGAGTTTTGTGCGGGAGAGAAGTGTGGTGTTGCTCTGCTCTCCAGTTCTAACACTCTGCTCAATAAAAGTTGTTAGCCGTCAATATTTCAAGTCCATCGTCATTCTTGAGATTAATCCACGGACAGTTAAACCCCACGCCTTACAATATGTAAGGAAGGACTACATGCCAGCGCACATATATTCAAACGCGCATACTTATGGACTGAACTCATGGTGTGCATGTGCACACCGTCTGCGTTCTCGCAGGTTCGCGTTTTTGAAGTTTGCGCAGAAAGAACTTAAGAGTTTTCTGTTAAAACGGTGTCGTGTTAGCGGCCCCTAAATTAATAACTAATGATCGTTGCGACGGAAGTGAATCAAACTAACTTTGGCTGGACAATAACTTTATTCTAGAGCTGCTATAAAACCAAAACAATCTCTGTTACTTTCCTATTATCAATGTAAAGCTGCTTTGGAACAATCTACATTGTTTAAAAGCGCTATATAAATGAAGACGACTTGACCTGACTTGACCTTTACCTTTATGCTGGTGAAATGACCTGGAATGACTGGCTGTTTTCGGAATGATTTATTTTCTCTTCTACTCAATATCTATTTATTTAAAAAAACATCATTTATTTTACATATACTGCGTTAGACTAAACTGGGAAGGGTCACACTTACAGTACATATTGTTGTCCTATTGTTAGTTTAACTGCTTCTATTGCTCTCCTCATTTGTAAGTCGCTTTGGATAAAAGCGTCTGCTAAATGATTAAATGTAAATATAGAAATAAACTGCTGCAGAAAAAGTAAGGACATGCAAAATGTAACCATTAATTGCATTACTCATCATGAATGTATTGGAGTAAAGAGTACAAAATACTTACTCAAAAATGTAGTCAAGAATAGAGTGAAAGTACACTCTTAAGTACATACTTAAGTACAGTGACATTACATTTACTCAGATACTTGGTATAGGTACACCACTGCTCATAACTTTTCAATAGCATGTGCTCACAGTATACATGGACAAAAGGATACAATAGCAACAAAAACAGACATTTAGCATGTTCTTCCTGACATGGGAAGTCAAGAGGATTATTTGTTAGACTCATGGGGATCTGGGTCGTAACTTTCTTTCTCAATCTTTTTATTAGACTTTTTATTATTATGGCATTTAGATATGGATAATAGCAAAGCCATTTTTGTAAGAAATGTTCAGCAAGGACGATTTGCTAATTTGATTAAAAGTGACAGTACAGGTTTTTACATTGTTAATTTTTATAGTTCAACTTAATGCTGTTCTTTTGAACTTTCTATTCATCAATTAATCCTGAAAAAAAATGCATCACTGTTTACACAAAAGTATTATAAAGTACAACTGTTTTCAACATGGATAATAACAAGAGATGTTTCTGGAGCACCAATTCAGTATATTAGAATGATTTCTGAATGACACTAAAGACTGGAGTAATGGCATTGATCTTTGCTGTCAGGAATAAATGGCACTTTAAATTATATTCAAATATTTCACAATATCATTGTTTTAACTGTATTTTTGATCAAATAAATGCAGCCTTGGGGAGAATAAGATACTTTCAAATACATTTTACCAACCCCTAACTTTTGAATGGCACAGTGTAATTGCCAGGCACAATTAGATTTTTTAGATTAGGCCCTATTGTTTCCGGAAGGAATTATTTTTTTAATTTTTTTTTTTTTTTTTTTGTGCCTTTTTGACACTTTTGGGGCCCTTAACATGCTCAAAAACTCTTGAAATTTTGCACACATGTCAGAACCTGCGGCCATCAGGGCCGGACTGAAGCTGGTACCTGGGCGTGGCAGGGGGCTCGACAGCGCCCCCTGGAATGGTGTCCGAAAACTTGGTCCATAAATCAAACACGCTTGCATGTAATAATATGAAACTCAGTACACATATAGATCCCATTGGGCCGAACAACTTTCGTGCTCTAAGTTTTACACCAGCCCAACAGGAAGTCGATTATTATACGTTGTTTGGAAAACGCATACAATGGAATGTGAAATACCCCTCCTAGGGAATTCATCCGATCGCCACCAAACTCGGTGTGAATGAAGTCAAGACATTGAGGATGAATTCTTGCTAACAGATTTTTGATATCTCGAACGGTTTGGCCGTGGCGAGGAAACGAATTTATGGCGAATAATGCAAACAGGAAGTGTGTTATAACTTCAGCATACATTAACTGATCTTGATTAAACTTCAGCAGTGTGTTCGTTGTAAGACGCCGATCACATGGATGTGACTATTGTGAGTCAAAGTTATAGCGCCACCAACTGGCAGCAGGAAGTGTGTCAATTTCAAAATGCTTTGAAATCACCCTCTTATTTTTACCCGATTTGCTTCAAACTTTGTGTATAATGGAAACGCACGGCAGATGTAGACCTGTGAAAGGATTTTTGATATCTTTAATACTGTTGTCATGGCAACGCATCGAACTTTAATATTCTTTGTTGATGCTTTTGAGACTCTTAGCATGCTTGAAATTGCATGAAACTCGACAGACACATCACATTTATTACCTAGTAGACATGTGCAAAGTTTCAGAAACGGGCGTGGTGAGGGGCTCAGTAGCGCCACCTTTAGCCAAAAATGGGGTATTAGTTTTACCTACATTAACAAAAATCGGTATGTATATTGTTCTCCTCGAGCCGGACAACTTTCTAATTTACAGTCATTAGCTCCGACCAATAGGAAGTCAGATATTTTGGTTTGATGTGTTTTTTTTGGAGAATTGTCTCTCTCTCTCTCTGTCTCTCTGTGTGTGTGGGGTGTGGGGGATTGTCTGTTAGGAGAGACTGCTTTTATAATTGTTTTTCAAGGTTTCAGGGGCTTTTGGGGCCCTTAACGTGCTCGAAAACTCATGAAACTTTGCACACAGGTCAGAACCTGCGGCCATCAGGTATGGAGGTATTTTTGGTGCAAAACTACTGAACGCCTGTGACAGTGGAATTTGAAGTTGTAGAGAAGAGCCACACATGTGTATCAGTAAATTTGAAGTCACAGAGAGAAATGTTTTAAGAGTTGCAAACTTGTAGACTTTTTTTTTATCTTCCACAAACACAACACAACAGTTACACCTTCTCAAATTCTCCATTGCAGGTGGGCAGATGACGTGACGCATGTTTTTTCTGTAATCAAGTGTAAACTGCATTTTTCAACTAAAACAACACATGCCAGTGGGGCATAGAACATCATTCAACAACATCTGATATGTTGCATTTTCATTAATGTTCAAATAGAGATGCAAATGAATTTGTTTGTTACAAAAATATTCAATACATTTCACCATAAATGTTCATACAGTGTCTCATTTCGTCCTGTGGTGTGACGGGATGTCCTGTGGTGTGACATCACTTCAAACACAATTAAACGACTTTTACTATGTTAAATAGCTTAAATGATTATATGCATTTGAAAACATTGCATAATATAACTATATAAAAAATAATAAACATTTTCAAAAGAAAATTCTCATTTTACACAATATTTCCACTGGAGTGACTGGTAAAAGATGGCACAAGCAAAGAATATAATAGAAAAACAGCTGTGAAAAAAATAATATGCAGAATTTTAATGATCATTCTTTAAGAATACTTGTTAAACTTAAAACATACCTGATTTGTATTTAAAATTAATAATATTTCAATATTTGAATTTTATAGTAATGTCATGTCACACCGCAGGACATATTTTGCCTGGAGCTGTGAGAAAAGCTTAATAAATTACATAATGAGAAAAAAAATCTGCTAACCTCTAACAGTTTCAAAAACAACAGTATTTGAACTTTAGAAATTCATACAATTCTCAAGCAATTTAGAACTTTGTTTAAAAAAATGCTGTTTCACCCTTATTTGTCATCAATGCATGATCTACTTCCGACTTGAACTCTTGAAAATGAAACCCTTAAACTTTGTTGGATCAATGTTAAAACATGACATTCTGGCATTTAAGATTTGCATGACAAAAGTTTGGAATCACTATGATTTAAGAAATGTTATACTTTTATAGCAGGCAAGGTCAATTTCCACACTTCATTAAGCAGCACAACCATTTTCAACTGTGATAATAATCAGAAATGTTTCTTGAGCAGCAAATCAGTATTAGAATGATTTCTGAAGGGTCACGTGACACTGGAATCTAGAGTAAAATGAGCTCTGCCATCACAATATTTTTTTTTAAACATTAAAATAGAAAACAGTTGATAAAAATATTTCACAATATTACTGTTTTTCAGATAAATGTAGTCTTGGTACCTTAGAGGTACCTTACCTTAGAACCTTAGTAATACCAAACTTTTGAACAGTGTATATATTATTATATCAAAACCAGCACAAGCACACCTTGCAATCAAAACATTCAAAATAATATTGTTACATTATTTTGCCAGTATGTTTGTAAATATTTTTTTTAGAACATCAGATTGGTGGCTTATTATATTCCGTAAAATAATGTTGTGTTTTTTTGTTTCTCATTTACAGTAACCTAGTTGTATCAAATGTAATTTATCCACTTTTGTCCATACAATTTTGTTTAATCCAAATTGTACGTATGTATTAAAGCAACACATTCATGCTTGAGTTTGGTCTTAAATGATTTGGCTTATTTAAACGAACAAGAATTTAAGAACAATCACACCAGGATATATTATATATATTTTAAAAAGTGTTAGCCCACAGATACATTTATGAGGGTTTATTTAATTTATTGCAATCAACAAATGATAACAATTAGTAAAAGCCACAGTTTTAAAGCTTCGCAAGGTGCAATTTATACGGCGAGTTGAAGTTTGCTGTAGCTACTGTATATAGGCCTACACAAAGTGAATGCCAGCAATTCAGTCAGTGACGAATTAATAAAAACATTATGAATTTAACAAAACGATACACAATTGTAGTTTAAGTTCGCGCTGAAACTATATTTACCTTTTTTGAAATAATCCATTAAATCTTGTAAAACACTTTTTGTTTGTAAAGGCAATATGCGCAAGGGGCGTCAACAATTCAACAGCATCATGCAAATGTAGTGGTTCACACCTGAGGAGACAATGGGGCCCGCATACTTAATGAGCCATTCATTCAGGTGTGTCACCTATAGCCACAAGAAAGAATGCAAGAGCAATATATATATATATATATATATATATTCTACCAAATTGGTTCACAGTTGGAAGCATGTCAATTTATTTATTTTTTATTTTTTTTCACAAATTTTGCTTGCAAATTGTATAATATCCAAGGAAAACATGTCTAGTAATTGTGCAGTTAATTCTCATACTGTATTTTCAGTTTTGGAATATGTATCCTCTCCCTAAATTTGTCAATAATAAAACACAATAAAAATTATTTAAAGAAAAGGCTTATATTTACCTTTTAAAATGTGTTTACATCTACCTTGTAAATATATATATTTTTTTTATTAAAAAGGTTACAATTACAACAACAATTGAAGTGTAATCTTTCTTTGTAAAAACTAAAGTATACATTTTATCATACATATTTCAAAGTTAAGGATTCATTACTTCGAATATAGCCTACACTGACAAAACATACTATATTTAACATATTAGCAAAAATTGGCAAACAAAAGCTTATTTGAGGTGGCAGATATTTTACAGTAAAAATGTGTAATCTATCCAAAACTAATCAACGAAATGTTGTCTTTCATTTGTCTGTAACATAGGTCTTTCCTTTTTATTATAAAGAATATTTTGTTAATTTGCAGTTTAATACGTTGCTTATACAAATACATTTTATTTCAACATATTTCAGTCGATTTTTACTCAGTATAGCAAAATAGTTTGCTAAAAGCAGATCATTCATTCATTCACACACGCGATTTAAATTTAAACTGTCTTTTTGCGAGCTGTCTGCCGTTCATTCATTCATAAACAGAAACCCGATTCACGTGAGAAGGAAAAAAAACTTACTACAGTATTCCTCAGCTCGCTCCTCGATATACCCGCACTTCTGAGGTACATTTTCCATTATTATTATTCCTCACAGCGCTACGGTGTAAACAAGTAATGATCTGAATAAACTTGTGTTTTCTCGAGCTGATATGGGGGCCTCAATCATTTGCATTTGAATAGCGCGCGCTCTCAGTGGGCGGGGTCACATTACATTTGAATGAGCTGTAATGAGCTCGACTGGAATCGCTCTCTTTTAATACAGATTTCACAAGATGAGAATATTTGTTTTTTATATAAATTACTTCATTTAAAAGAAGAGAATTCAAGCTTCATGCCTATGTGTCTGTATGCCTGTTTGACTGAGTATTCGCTGAGTTATTGTTCATTTTCGGACACGTTTCAGAATGGACTTCACTGGCAGAGAGAAGGCAGAACTCGCTTCGTGTTTATTTTTCTTTATTTGGCAAAAAGCACAACACTTTGTTTTTATTGTGAGTATACATAAAAATAATACACATTTAACAGAATCGATTGATGTATGAAACTCCTATGGAAAATCAAAGTCAACAGAGTATTTATGAGTTTCTTTTACACTGATAAAAAAAAAGCGAGCTGGTATCACCGGCGATACCGCCGACCTCAGGGGGTTAAACCTGCTGAGAAACGAGGAGCGTGAACTAGAATGAGCAGTTCCATGCGCATGCCTGGGAAACTCATGAATATTCATGTAGGCTCCGCCCACTGCCTCTACAGATGCACAACTCACTTTTGCCCCACATTTCACGGTGCACTTGGTGCAAAAGGGAGAGCGCGCGAAACTTGTCACTTGAAAGCGAAAAACAGTGTTTGAGATTCGTCGTAGCAGATTCAAGCAGCTGTAGTTATGTACTTGTGTTTGTGCTAGAAAAATATACAAGACATTTGTGAGAAAATATTCTACAAGTGTGCAACTCTCATTGGATGAATTCACATACTAATTTGCAGATGAGCAAAATTTCTCTGTGACTTATTCACTGCAGCAACTGTAGCAAAAATGTGAGCGTATGAGTTTCTTAATTTGTGATTTGTAGAATAGTATTTGTGCACCTGCAATGGAGAATTTGAGAAGGTGCAACTCTTAAAACATTTCTCTCTGTGACTTCAAATTTACTGATACACATGTGTGGCTATTCTCTACAACTTCAAATTCCACTGTCACAGGCGTTCAGTAGTTTTGCACCAAATCAGGGCCTGGCTGAAGCTGGTACCCGGGCGTGGCAGGGGGGCTCAACAGCGCCCCCTGGAATGGGGTCCGAAAACTTGGTCCATAGATCAAACTAGCTTGCATGAATAAATATTAAACTCAGAGCACGAAAGTTGTTTGGCCCGATGAGATCTATATGTGTGCTAAGTTTTGCGCCAGCCCAACAGGAAGTTGGCTATTATGGGTTGTTTGGAGAACGCTTGCTGTGGAATTTGAAACACTCCTCCTAGAGAATTAATTCAATCGCCACCAAACTCGGTGTGCATGAAGTCAAGACATTGAGGATGTTAAATTGCGGACGGATTTTTGATATCTCGAACGGTTTGGCCGTGGCGAGGACACAAATTTATGGCGAGAAAAGAGAAACATGAAGTGTTATAACTTCTGCACACATTAACTGATCTTGATGAAACTTCAGCGGTGTGTTCGTGGTAAGAGGCCGATCAGATGGATGTAACTATTGTGAGTCAAAGTTATAGCGCCACCAACTGGTAGCAGGTGTGTGTCACTTTCAAAATGCTTTTGACAAAAGTGGGGGGGGGTTAGTTTTACCCACAGTTACAAAAATCAGGACGTATATTGGTCTCATCGAGCCGGAAAACTTTCTAATTTACAGTCATTAGCTCCGACCAACAGGAAGTCAGATATTTTAGTTTGTGAACTGTGAACGGATAATAAATATCTCAAACGGTTTTGCTATGGCAAGGGATTAAAGTAATGTCAAAAAAGGAAACAGTAAAAGCCTCATATCTTCTAAAAATGAAATTATACATCATTTATTTCTATATAAAATTATACAAATATCAGAACTAAACCCAGTTTTGGGTTTATTCAGTTTTTTCAATTCAAGAATTATGTATAAGTTTAAAAAGAGCCAGAATGCGCTATTTAGTAAAAAAAAAAATCATACATAGGGCTATTCTGCCCTCTTGTGTTCAAAATCAGGTAGGCCTATTACAAAATGACGGAGTAGCCTATGTTTTTATGTTTCCAGAAACATGTTTCCGCCCGCGCCACACACACACACACACACACACACACACACACACACACACACACACACACACACACACACACACACACACACACTGTGCATTCCAGCATTGCAATCTTGACATCGCAGCCGGTTCATTATAGCCGTAATAAAATATAATAATAAAATAGTCAACCTATTTGCAGCAAATGATAGTAGATTTCAGATCAATATATTTGTTTTCCTTACAATTTTAATTAACACTAACTTTATTCTCATCTGAATTATAAATAATTTATTTCTGTATAAAATAATACTACCGATTGAATATATAGTATTTCCAAAAGAGGGCAGTATTGGATTATTTTTAAACAGGGTTGGATGAATCCTTGAGAACAGTGTTTTACTGTAAAGAAAAGCAGAGCCAAGTGAAGCAGAGCGAGCGTTTTCAATTAATTCCTATGGAAGTAGGAATGAACTATTATTTTATGCCTAAACATACCCAGTCACAGAAAAATATTAAAGCTATCCTATGGCTTTATATCACTTTAACACGGTAAAGGGCTCATACTGTAGGCCTACATTTTGGCGAATTATTTCCAATGCTATCACGGATCATAACCTCATCATCTAGAAACTGCCACCCAGAATACATACATAGGACATGAAGACATCATAGGGAATTGTGAACATATTTCACTGGAACTTCATCTTCATTACATCTATATCTATATTTATATATTTTAATGATTATTTTTAGATTAAATTTAGGAGTAAACAAAAACTCACCCAAATCCATTTTGCAAGACATAATTACACTTTATTATTAAAGTGAGAACAAGCAGCATAACAATTGATCATACACACACTAAAAACCATGAAACATGAAACCATTCAAAGAGTTAGTATTTAAATTAAAGAGAATCACTGCACCAATTTACAGAAATCTGTAGTATCTATAAAAATATACTTAAAAGAACAATCAACAAAACTATTCACAGTTTACGGCATGTTGATGGATGGATAGTACACCGCAGCATGATTTACCAGCCATACGTCTTAGCTGCTGAAGTGACTGAGAGCCGATCCTGTAAGATGATCTCAAATTGTCTTCAGATTGTAGATTCTCCCTGAATGTGTGTGTGTGTTGCATCCTGCCAAAACACAAGAAATGTGTATCAGGTGCCTTTCTTCAAATTTAGACAATTTTGGTCAATTTGTCCTGCACATTTAGAAAAGGTAGTCTCAATTTATACTTGAATCACTATATATCATTATCTACCAAGCCATTAGGTGCCTTTCGTTTCTGCTGAGGTGGGGAAATAATGTCAAGGTAGATGAAGGGAATGATAAGTGAGTGGGAACTGAACATAAAGAAAATTAATCTGCATTTACAGAAATCAATCTCCTCGCAGGCCTCGACGGAGCAAATCAGAGCTAGATCTATGTCACAGCCATATTTTAAGCATCTGAGAGGCAGGCCAGGACCTTTCATTAGACTATTTCAAATGACGTATTTTGAGCTAATTTGAGATGAGATAATGACAGTCCATGCCTCACTTGCTAAATGGTGCAGTATATTCACACTTAAATACCACAAAATATAAGAATGAGAATGCTCTGATAGCGGTTAAAATATGACCCAAAAGTATCATATTTAGATAAATAATTAATTAATTTACTATTATGTTTTTGAATAAAAAAATTTTTATTCATATATATTTATATCATATACAAAATATATATATTAAGATTATATATGTAATAATATAATATATTTTGTATATGGTATAAATATAAAATATTTATTAATTACACAAAATTATTATATTTTTATTATTATATATTTAATACAATATTACAATTATAATAATTGTAATATAATATTCTAATATACAACATTTATACTATATATGCACATACATAATTTCAGATTATTAAATGCAATATGTAAGGGTTAATGCCCGACGAGGTGTCCATTGTCAGGTATTAATGGACGACGGCGAGGCGTGAACCGTCCGACGCGCAGCCGAAGTCCATTAATACCTGACAGTGACAGTGGACACCTCGAAGGGCATTAACCCGCTTATACCATGGTCACTTGCTAAATAACACATTTTTAAAACATTAGTTTATATTTTAATTAGTTTTACAATCGAAATCTAAAGTTTTTACTAACAATAACTTGGTTTCGGAGATAGTCCGCTCAGCTCGTAGAACCCTTCAGTTTACTGCCTGTTGCTATGGTTACAGCTGATGTAGCCAGCGCATTTATTTATTAATTTCGAACGGTAAACAGTCAGTTTCACCAGATCTCCTTTACTAGGTGTCCTCTATCACTTTTTAACGGACACCCTGCAGCCAATCAGAATCGAGTATTCACCCAGACCATGGTATAAGTCCTATTATGCTCTATTCAGGAACTATAATTTCCTTTATGCCTGCAGTGTGCCTAAGCACAGAATAGAAGATTGCCTCTCTCTCAATCACTCAGTCATTTCAAAAAGGAGACTTTCAAGGTCTTTCTCTTCCTTTATTTGCTGTCTTCACCACTGAGGGAAATTCTTCTTCCCCAAGAGGCCTTGACATGCCTTCACAAGCTGTTAAAATGAGCCCCTCCCCACTGTTATAGCTTTCACTGTATTACAGCACTCAGCTTCCTGCTTTTAGCAGCATAAGGAGAGAGAAGATGTCAACAGGGCCGTGTGCCTCCATCAGTGAGCCAGAACCACATTACACCTAGTCATAGTATTTACCTCCAACCCGTACACATTCCCTCATTGAACACATTCAATATTTAGCTCTCTTTACATTTATCTCACCATATACAAGGGGTTGTCGAACATATCCACATCCACCTCGTGCTGTAACTGTGAATTATTAGCCTGTGTAAAGGAGGAACAAGAAATAAAGACACAGCTTAAATGACAGACACGCTCAGAACTGACTGCAATAACAGTTTCGACCAAAACACAGATCTATCTGCGCTAGCATGCTGTGAGGTATGAAGGTCGCCTGTGGGTTTGTGCTGTTTTTTATTGATGTCTCTCTAACTCCTCTGTGTCCTCTTCTCCCACATACTCTTTATCTTTCTTCCTGTCACATCTTCAGAATAACTCCTGGTGTGTGGGTGTGTTTAGGGCATTTATTTTGCTACAGTGTTTGCACGGCAGCACTATATTGATATTCCTCAAACATTTTGGATAGAGTTTGTTTTAAACCCCAAGAATTTCCCCCCTTAACAAGGCTGAAACCAAATCTTCTTAAAACTTTTTCACCATTTATTTTTGTAACGGTACACATATTTATACCAAAAATGTTTTATTGCTTATATTGATATACTTTGTACACAATTTTATTCCATTTATATCGGTATACTTTGATGTTGCAAACGCAACTTAAAAAGACACTGTCCTAAACATGAGACATGCCTTATATTAAGAGCTTCAAACTAACTCTAAACTAAAGTGGCTTGTCCGTTTGTCAGTTGTGTGTTGTTTAATACATTTGAGACCTTTTTTCCTCACATATTACGGTTATATTTGTAAATGTTAGAAATTCAAGCATTTCCATTTTGCATAAAGGCTCATTCTTCACTGAACGAGTGCCGGAACGCGCATGCGTATTAATTCTGACTAAAATATGCATTTTTCTAAAATGTATTGCATCTAAAAGTGGAAGGACTTAAAATGTCTTCCACCATTTACAACAACACCATAAACTGCAGTAAGAAGTGTGTATTGAAGCCATTAGACGCAGTACCAACAGACAGTTTTTATTTTAAGACATAGTTTGTTGGAAAAGTCATAGTTTGTTGGGGGAAAAAAATTGAAGAAATTTTATGTTTTGTTTTTATCGCTGCTGAACCGAAGTATGACTTTAAAACTGAGGTACATACCAAATAACCAGTTTGTGTACCATTACAACCCTAATTTATTTGCTGCCCTTGTAAAACCTGCTATTTCCTTCAGCAAAAAAAGTTTTCCATCATATTTAGGCTGGGGTGGTAGGGTTTACTAGAGCGAAATGAGTGCAGGAGCTCATGGTCTTTATCTGACTGCTCGGCTGGATTCTCAAAGGTCAGAGTAAATCACACAACCAAACAAAGCAAGATCATTTCCATGCATCATGTGGTTACTGTGACCATGGCTAACCTTATCAGGCTCAGTGCTGACTGGTGTGGTATCTGCACTGACAGGTGTTGCAGCATCAATTGGCTGGGTCACAATGCTCATCTCAGCAGCATAGAGTGGGTTTTCAACACTCTCCTGAAATTCAGAATTAAAAAAGGAAAATGAGCCTAAAAAGCAACTGAATTATTCAATTCACAATTTCAGTCAACATTTGAGGGATAGTTCACCCGAAAGTCTGGGTGAAAAGGGGACAGTTGCTCCTTTTATATTCCACAAAACAAAATTAGTGTCAGTAAGTGATGACCGAATTTCCATTATTGCCGAATTGATTCCTGTAAATCAAGGTTCCTCAAATCCGGTGCTAAAGGGCCACTGCCCTGCAGAGTTTGTCAAACCCTGATCAATACGGTGGTCTAGAGAGAGCTCAACGTGCTGCAGCTGAAGAAAACACATGCAAATAGAAAAAATCTTAATCAGTTTGACAACACATGTGGTGTAAATACTCACAACACACCCAAATACAGAAACAAATTCTACAAATTCTCACAACGCACATACAATCATGATGTGATAATAATAAATAAACAAAAACCTCACCTTTCTGGTCATCAACAACACCACTGACTAGTAGAAATTGAACAATAAGAGGTCCCAGTCAGGTTTGTCACTTTTTGGGGTCCCCTTGAAATATTTCCATGCTATTTGCAGTGCGTTTCTGTATTTGGTAGTGGTTTGAGTATTTGCAACACATACACATGTTGCCAAACTGATGATGTTTTCTTAATTTGCTGGTGTTTTTTCTATTTAGATCTCTCTGCCACCATTGATCAAACTCACCTACATGTGATTTTCTAGTGATCCTGAAGACCTTGATTATAGCTTGCTCAGGTGTCTTTGATGAGGGTGGGAGCTAAACTCTGCAGGGCATTAGCCTTTGAGGAACCCTGCTCTAAATACAGATAGCATGCATTAATCTGCTTTAGCCAGAAGAGGTCATACTTTTGCAGGCTCATTCATGACTGCAGTGGCTACAGCTTTAGGGGCAGCAGGAGAACCCTGTGTGTCATCACTGTATGCTGGGTTTTCAAAACTCCTTCCTGTTCCCTCCACTTCTACTGATGTGCTGGATTCCTGGTGACAAAGGCAAAAGTAGAGATATTAACAAGGCAAACAAACCTAGTATACTCAAACTAGCATAAACCCATTTGATTGTCAATTTTTATTTCCATTTTTTAATATTTCAATTATAGTTATCGCAATATTTTTTTTTAAATCTGTTTCAACCACAACATATAATACATGTAATATAAATCTAAAAATACACTACCGTTCAAAAGATTTGTGATCGACTTTTTTTTCAGGAATCTTTGATGAATAGAAATCTCAAAATAATATAATTTATTTAAAAAAATATATATATTGTAACATTATAAATGTCTTTACTCTCACTTTTGATCAATTTAAAGCATCCTTGCTGAATAAAAGTATTAATAAAAAAAATCTTACTGACCCCAAACTTTTGAATGTTAGTGTATATACATATATATACATATAATAAACTATACATGCTTTGGATATGTTTAAAATACATGGCGAGTACAAACCTCTTTAGGAAAGTTACTGCTGTCATTTTCATTTTCCGGTTGGTTGTTAAAATGTTCAGAGTTACCACCCCTAATTATGTGAAGTAAAACCAAACCAAAGGTTTAATTTGTTAAATACTGCAACTTTATTTAACTGAATTAAGTTTGTATTAAGTGCCCCTATTATGCTATTTTAAAAGTTCCTAATTTGTACATGCATCCAAAGGTAAAAAAACACTTTTCTCATGATACATACATTGCACATCACCTCATTTCTCAAAGAGTCTGAAAAGGGTTAATTCAAAGATTTGGTCTCTCTAAACCCCTCCTTTCCATAAGACTATGCTTTGATTGGTCAGACGGCCCAGTCTGTTTTTGATTGGTCTACTGCTTACAGCGCATGAAAAAAACTAAACGCCTATTACCATACCAGAATTTCAGCTCTAGAGGCTTCCTCAGAGCTTGATACGCAGTAATACAAACAATAACGATACCGTTGCTTTTTCCATATCAATTCCAGCGCAATGTATTTCCTCATCATTTGGAAGTGCATGCAAAGTTAACTGTGTCTTCTCAACATGTTGTTAACACGAACCAAACTATTTAGGGCCTCGGGTACAACTACAGTGTTTGAGAGCGGGTCAAAGTAGACGTTGTTCACAGAGGACCAATGAAGACTATAGGCTGGCATTATGCAAATGTATTATATTATTATTATGTAGGTAAGACTGGAATTGCTGACGGCTCATTTCGGCAGTTCAGAATCGATTCTTTCTTTTAAGAGACAATAACTTTATCAGTTGTGCACATTTATCTTTAACATTTTGCAGACCTTTTACATTCACAAACAGCTATATTACACACGTCATGAAAAGTAATATTCGAAAAAGAATAATAGGGGCACTTTAAATATGTAATATCTGCATTAATTATCTTTAGACACTTTTTTTCATCCTCACCAGAAGCTGGGCCTACTGAAGTTGGATACACTAATAGACAGATTAATGTTATGCAGTGTGTTCATTATTTTCTCCTTCTTTTTTGCAGAATATATCAAGCAACCCAGGAAAAGAGCCACAACAGCTGTAACTCCAAGAGCAATAGCAACTGTGGATGGACAGAGAGAGACAGAAAGGTTGTGGGTCATTGTGGTTTGTTTGCATAAGAGGACAGCTTGAATTGTTGTTGCACAAAAACTTCAAAGCTGATATCATGTCCTGCCATAAATTTTTACCTGAGGTTGTGACCACACCATAAATACTGGTCTCACATAAATCTCCTTTCCATTCAGAGGGGCAACTGTATGGGGAAAATTTACAGTCAGCATTACCCCATCCATAAGTTTATTAATCCCTGCTTTTATATCTATGAAAGATTTGTGTCATTATTAGATCACAAACTTACATGCAGAGCGCTTTATTGTCATCAAAATAACAGGTTCCGCCATTCTTGCACTGGCATGGAGGGGGCATGGTGGGTTCAGGCTCAACCCCTAACAAATCACACACAAAAATAAAAACAATCGGATGTGAGGGAATGACATATTTAAAGTGAAGTGCCCTCTTATATACTTTATTATTACTGGAAACCAGAGATTGACGTCAGCACTGTTGGTTTCAACACAGTGTTCAGCTACAATGAGTTAATTTATGGTCACATCATTAAGGTGACTATAAAGACAGAGATAAAGAGTATAAAAGGCACCTGCGTCACAGTCAGTACTGCTGCCAGGGAAGAAGCTAGTGCCCTCTGGGCAGGCGCAGGTGTAGCCTCCCGGCCTCAGCAGACACAGGTGACTGCATGTGCCCTTACAAGGGTTCTTCACTGTGGACGTGAGACAGTTTACACACATTCAACCCTCTCTATATCTATAACATCACTTTAAGTGACTTCCAACAAAATGACCAATATAACATTTTATCAGCGCAATAAAAGTTAGCTAAAGTTTAACCACAGACTGGATTTATAAATAGATCATCATGCAAATCTCACTTTACTGAGGTTACTTACGGGTTATAGAGTTGTATTTCTGCTGCTGGTAGACATTGACCTGGGTGAGCCAAGGTCCCGCTATTAGGAGTCTGGTTTTAGTGCCTTTGCCAAACTTGTCCTGTCGGAACACTTCACCCTTCTCCTGCGTGCTCCAGTACACATGATCCTCAAACACATTCACACTGAAAGGGTTTCTTACATCTGAGAGGAAAGAAACGTGGTAGGAGACATGAATGTCCCTTGTAAAAAAGAAGTACACCTTAGCATACTTTTAAAAAAGAGTACTTATTACAGAAATAATATACTTTAAATAATATACTCAACTGAAATTAATGTTTTCTGACACTTAATTGTGTAACACAGACGCGCAGCGCAAAAACACTACGAGGCCCAGAGAGAAGGAAATGAATAGTGGAATAAAGTCTGTATTTTTTTTGTTTTTGCGCACAAAAAGTATTCTCGTTGCTTGATATACTTAAGATTGAGCCACTGTAGTCACTTGGACTATATTAACGATCTCTTTAATAACTTTTCTGGGCCAGTAAGTTTGGGCCACCTAGCAGCCTATGGAGAAGTGATCCAGCACTCAGATTTCATCAAAAATATCTTAATTTGTGTTCCGAAGATGAACGAAGGTCTTACGCGGTTGGAACAACATGAGGGTGAGTAATTACTGACAGAATTTTCATTTTTGGGTGAACTAACCCTTCAAAATGACATGAAATGTAAATGACAAATTACATGACATGTAAGTTTCAATAGAAATTACATTTATTTTTATATATTTATAATTACACATTTGTAATGATGAAAGTGCAATTGATTACATTTAAAATATATTCACTTTAAATGTAAAATCGATTACAGCTAAGATTATTTTAGTGAAAGTACTTGTGCTACATGTGCTTTAGTATGTCAGTCAGCACATCAAAATAAGTGTAAAGCATGAAAAAAGATCATTAAAACAATTATTTAAAATGTACTTTTAATTTGACATTACAAAGTGCTCTTTTTAAAATTGTACTTAACTGTGGTAAGAAACAGTTATGAAAGTATACTCTCTTCAAGTACACTTGAGTGTCCTTGTATTTGAATAATATTATCTGCAAGTATAGTTTTTAAAAATGTACTTTTAAGATTTGAGGAATGCTACAAGTGCACATTTAAGACAATTAAGTGTACTTTTATTTCACAAGGAGTTTATTAATATCTAACGGTTTCTACTTATGACAATTGATTGTTGAATCAGTCAAACCCTTACCTATGAAAACTGAAGTTTGTCGGTTCTGTCCATCTGGCAGGATGGACTCAATGCGACTCTCCTTTGCATCTGACCAATAGATTCTGTCACTGTTTGTGAAGTCGATAGACAGGCCTGTAGGCCAACCCAAAGCACTATCCACCAGAACCCTTCTCTCTTGACCATCCAACCAGGAGCCTTCGATACGGGCCGTGTTGCCATTGTCAATCCAGTAAAGCATGCTGCACCACAGCATGAGAAAACAAAATCCAAACATTGGCATTTAAATGACGAGCTTGAAGAAATAGTAGTTAAGTAGTTTTGGAGATTTAACAAGAATAAAATAAACCACAGAAAAAATAACAGCATGTGGACTTACATGAGGTTAACATGAATAACATGAGGGTGAGTAAATGATAACATAATTTTTTACTGTGGGGTTTACAGTCCCTTTAAACAGACCACAAGCAAACAGGAAGCAAATCTCACCCCAAACGAGGGTTCACGGCCACAGAAGTGGGTTCTTCCAGGTCAGTGTTAATCAGATGCTTCCTGTAACGCCCATCCAACATGACCACCTCTAGACGTTTGAGCTGTGCATCAGCCCAATACAAATTCCTATAAGAATTGTAAAAGCTCATGAGTTGTTACAGACTGATTCATCAACTGGTGTTGCCCAAACTATTAGTTATTGTTCAATTTCATTCAGCTTCAGGGCAGGGTTTGAATATTTAGAATATTTTAACAAATATTATTGTAAAGAACATTTAAATTATTAATTTGATAAAATGCACTTAGTATGTATATAAATGTTTTTATATTGTACTTATATTATTCTAATTACCTGTTATCAATTTGGCAATGTCACTTTGTAAAGAAAGACTATGCGCCTGCGCACAAATGCATTCGCGCATGCCGTCACTGTTTTCACAGATTCACGTTTTGTGAAGTTTACACGGAAATGATAAGGGTATCATTTTCACAACTCGTTTTCAAAAACTTGCACTTTGAAACCTATTTCAACCTATTTGGCCTTATTCATTTTAAGGCCAGACAAGTAGTATGTTGAGGGTTGATTTGTAGGGAAGGACTACACGCCTGCGCACATATATTCAAACGCACATACCTATACTGAACACGTAATACGCATGTGCACGCCATCTGCGTTCTCACTGGTTCGCGTTTTTGAAGTTTGCGCAAAAAGAACTTAAGAGTTTTCTGTTAAAACGGTGTCGTGTTAGCGGCCCCTAAGTTAATAACTAATGATCGTTGCGACGGAAGTGAATCAATCAAATTAACTTTAGCTGGACAATAACTTTATTCTAGAGCTGCTATAAAGCCAAAACACTTTACTTTAAATTCCTATTATCAATGTAAAGCTGCTTTGGAACAATCTACATTGTTAAAAGCGCAATATAAATGAAGATGACTTGACTTGACTTCAAAGTTTGCGTTCTCAGGCCACCAGAACACCATTGTCGTGTAAATGAATGGCCAGAACACATTAAAAGTGTTCTGTTTTCAGTTGTAAACGTTGTCATGTAAGCGGCCCCTAAAGGCCTCATTATACTTCTGCGTCGGACCTACGCCGGAGCCTATACGCCGTAGGCAACGTGTTGGTTTTAATTTATACTTCTGCGTTGTTGTCCGCGTTGACGCGCACCTAGGGAGCATGTGAAACCCCGAGGGAGGGGTTCTGGCAGACCAATCACAGCGCTTGCGTCCGCGTAGAATTGACGCGTTGTTACATTTTTGGAGAGGTGCACGTCAGGGTACGCCGAAAGGCCTCATTATACTTCTGCGTCGGACCTACGCCGGAGCCTATACGCCGTAGGCAACGTGTTGGTTTTAATTTATACTTCTGCGTCGTTGTCCGCGGTGACGCGCACCTAGGGATGTGAAACCCTGAGGGAGGGGTTCTGGCAGACCAAATTACAGCGCTTGAGTCCGCGTAGAATTGACGCGTTGTTACATTTTTGGAGAGGTGCACATCAGGGTACACGCGCTACACACAGCCTACGACGTAGCTACGGCGGCAGTTCGACGCAGAAGTATAAATAGGCCTTAAGTTAATTATTAGTGACCGTAAAATGTAATGTGAGTGCTTTACCTGCCAACCCAGTCTACTGCAATTCCATAAGGCTTGGTGATGTACTTTATGTCCAGGTCGACGGCAGCAGCAATGTTATTATTATGATCATCCACAGCTGGCAGATAAGCTCTTTTAATAGCACCAGGCACTGCACCACTCCCTTCTACTGTAAAGTACACCATACCTAAAATACACAAGAGAGGGGACGTACCACTAACCATTATTGTATCTCTGAAAGTAATAAAATATGATTAGAAAGATAAAGATAAATAATGATAAAGGAAGCCCAATTGAAAGCCCATTTCCGCCACAAAGGAACTTTGGTAACATACTTTGGTAAACCATAATAAATTATGACCTAAAAAGTCAAAACATTTTGACAATTTCGAAATTTTGACGTGTCATAATTATAACTTTTTATCTCATTATCAATTACCAAAGCATTATTGTTTTTCTTATGCGGTGGAAATGGGCTAGAGAATACACCATGGGCGTAGTGTAATTTTTGAGGGGCTGAAGCATTCGAATTGAGTACATACTAAGTTTGGTGTTGTTGTGGTCCCAGTCGTAGTCCAGCGCCACAATGCGCTCCTCTTCCTGCAAGAAGTCATGGTACTCCTCTGTCTGGAGGTTGTAGCGACGGATGCGGATGTTCTCCGGAAGCAGGAGCAGCGGTTCAGGGCCTAAGAAGGAGAAGCTTTAAGATTCTACACATGCTCAGAAATTCCTGTCTTGTTCCTTCCGATTTCTGTCCTACCTTCAGCCTCACACTGATTGCCAGTGCCCACTTTCCTGTAGCCCTGGACACACTCACAGTCATAGCTTCCTTTAGTGTTCTTGCAGGCCTGCGGGCACGTGCCATACTCTAAACACTCGTCTATATCTGCAGGAAGCAAGAGACACAGACTTGAAGTCAAATGAGGCACTTAAAAACAGCAAGTCAAGTGTGGCAGCATACACAGGTAAAACTTTCTATTTACTGACTCTGATATTCATTTAGAAAATGTAAGACTGCCTGCCAAAATTTATCCAATGCGAAGAAAATTATGATAAGGTGCTTAATATGTGTTTTTGTGTGTACCATTGCAGCGGAAGGTGTTATCCGGATCTACGGTATAGCCGCTTCTACAAGAGCAGATGAAGCCAGTGCCGTTCAGGTTTGTACACTCATGCTGGCATAACTTCTCATCACAGTTGCGGTCGTGGCCAAAATCTAAAAAGAGTCACTCGTCATCAATTACCTAATCTTACAAAGTTCCATTATAAGTTACTGATCATATATGGTGATATTTGTTGACTTACTGCAGCCCAGTTCATCAGTAAGGTCTCCACAGTTGTCGTTGTGGTCACACACGTAAGGCAGAGCCACACAGTGGCCATTGGTGCATTTAAACTCATTGGGCGTGCAGGGTGCGAGAGTGGGTTCCTGACCTAATTGAAAAACACAATTCTTACCGTCATCACTGATCGTTTTCTTAATCAGTTTTTTTTTCTTAAATCACAAATTTGTTTTGTTTTCCAGTAAAAATATACTTATACTTCAGGAGCCAAATAAACTACCTAATATAAAGTTTATTTTATTAAAAATGTGGTAACATTTGTAAACATTAGTTAACTACATTGTCTAACATTAACTAACAATTAAAAATGTAATGACAACATTATTTGTTCTAATATATTATTCAAATCAAAAGCTGTACTAGTGGCCCAGAGTTGAAATGAACTAACAATGATCATTTGTATTTTTATTAAATAATGTTAACTAATATTAATAAATATTGTAACAAATGTATTGCTAGCTCTTAGTTAATGTTAGTTCATGCATTAACTAACGTAAACTAGTTACTAAAACGTCTCTTTATTGGCAAATTGTATTTTATCTTGTTGAGAAAAAAAAAGGTAGGTTTATGCTTAAAACAAGGGACAAAAAGACAGCGGAGTGAAAAAAATAAACTTTATTCTAGATATTATTTAATATACTATCTCACATAATAATAATAATTAATAATAATAATAAATGCTTCTTGAGCACCAAATCAGCCTACTAGAATGATTTCTAAAGGATCATGTGGCACTGAAGACTGGAGTAATGGCTGCTGAAAATTCAGCTTTGCCATCACAGGAATAATACAAAATGATATTTGTATATTTATATTCTATGAATAGAAAACAGTTATTATGTGTATAAATATTTGTGGAAAAAATAGTTAAGTTGTATTGAAAAGATATGGGTGAATCTCTTACAGTGGTCCTCCTTTTCGTCACTGCCATCCCCACAGTCGTCTTTTTTGTTGCACATGAGACCACTATAAACGCAGTATCCATTGTCACACCGAAACTTGGCAGGCATTTCACATGTAATGTTCCCTGATCACAAAAAAATTGTGACAGTAAGACAGAGTTATTATATTCCTGCTGAAATAACCATCTTAAGCCAACATGAATTTCCAGGTTTAAGTTGTAAGACCTAAGGGCTGGTAATGTACCATAAAGAGACAAATGTATAACTGTAATGGTAAAAGTTATCTGTAAAAATAGTATAATTTCAGTTTCCTATAATGTCTTACAGCACAGGCTGAGTTGCTCATCTGAGCGGTCTCCACAGTCGTTGAAGCCGTCACACACCCATTGCTGGTTCACACACAGCTTGTTGTTACACTGGAACTGGTGTGATGGACACCAGCGTCCTCCAGGATATCGAGTTGCTGTTGGGAAAACAAAAAGTACATAACTATTTCAATATTTCCAATATATGGAATAAGAAGACTTAAAGGTCCATATATTTCTAGCCCAGCATACTCACGGCAGGTGGACTCATCAGAGAAGTCCAGGCAGTCGGCATAACCATCACATTTCAGAGCTTCTGGGATGCAGTGTCCAGATGTACACTGGAATGTCCCAGGACGACAGGTCCCCAGCTCTATGAAGAAAAAAAAATACTTTCCCATAAATCCCATTGCAATCTAAAAAAGATGTGAAGGGGAATCCATGTATCTTAGCATTTTGTAAGCAAATTTTCTTTATATGAAGTATTTACTTATTTCATATTTCAGAGCGAAACTTTATATTCAATAAGAAGAAGAAAAATGGCAAGAGGGACTTCATGTTATCTATCAAGAATTGTTTGGATCATGAAAAGTGGTCTTTAATAACATGTGGTTGGAGGGGAGGGGCTGAAAAATGGGTGCCTGTTTCGACAGTCAATAAAGAGATAAGAGCTAAGAGAGTAAAGTGGGTTAATTTATTTTTTACTTCAACTTACCACAGTCCCGCTCGTCAGAATTGTCCCCACAGTCATTGTCATGGTCACAAACCCAAGATCCTGGAATGCACTGCTGGTTGTCACAGCGATACTCACTCTCAGAGCAAGGTCTGGGTTCTGTGAGCACATAAATAAAAACTGTGAGCTACAAAGACAACGTTAAGGTGACCTACATGTGTAGAAGTAAATGGATGGCCAATGCATTACTCACCACAATTTCTCTCATCAGATCCATCTCCGCAGTCATTGTTCCCATCACAGCGCCAGCGAATTGGCACACAGCGGTGATTATCACAGCGGAAATCTCCCACAGGGTCACAGGTCAGCTCATCTGCATGAAGCAAAATGTGCCAGTTAATTTTCATTTATTTCATATTAAAAATTTAATTATAATCCCTTTTATGTAATACATCAAAATAAATATTGTTTATTTGTCGAATCATGATAAAGGAACTTTGACAAAAGAGTACAGGCTCTGATATTAGCCTGTTTGGTTATTGTTTATATTTCAAATCTGATATTTAGGATCTTATGCAAAAATCACATATATTAGTGAGGCCAAAGTGCTTTATAATCATATCAGGGGGTCTACACACCAGCTATGTTGAGAGGAGAGAGAGTGAGAGAGAGAGCCAGTTGAAAAAGCAAGGGGATTATTATTAGGAGGCCATGATTGATAAAGGCCAATAGAGGGAATTTGGCCTGGACACCGGGGTTACAGGATGTGAAGAGAGTTTCAACCAGTATAACAAAAAGTGTTTATAACACAAATAGCCTACCCTACCTTTAAAAGAATATGTTTTTGTTTTGAGTCAGCCTGTCTCATGAAAATATTTTCAATCATTATATGTGACTTACGGCAGCCCTGCTCATCACTGTTGTCTATACAGTCATTGGCACCATCACACACAGCCCACAGAGGTATACAGCGATAGTTTGTCTTGCAGGAAAACTCAGTGTCTGCATCACACTTGTGATCAGGACCCACTACAAAAAGAGATGCAATGTCAAATAGACAAAATGTCAAAGGTCAGTTAACACCAAGCTGTTAAAGAAAAGCCAATTTTCCCAAAGGGACACTCACTGCACTCATCATACGGCTCATCTGAGTTATCTCCGCAGTCATTCTGTGCATCACACACGTAGCTTGGTGGTATGCAGCGTCCGTTTTTGCATTGAAACTGTCCAGGT
Source organism: Leuciscus leuciscus (assembly GCF_965113295.1). Taxonomy (NCBI): domain Eukaryota; kingdom Metazoa; phylum Chordata; class Actinopteri; order Cypriniformes; family Leuciscidae; genus Leuciscus; species Leuciscus leuciscus. The sequence goes on along the minus strand of NC_138745.1, from coordinate 18,334,068 downwards.
TTGCAGGTCTTCTCTGTACAACTGTCGGCTTCCTCATCGCTACCATCTGCACAGTCCTGCACACCATCACAGTGCCAGGATATTGGGATACAGTGCTTATTTTTACACTGGAACTGGTTCTCGGAGCAACGGTGGTCACCTGGGTTACAAAGAGAATAAAAAAAATTTTAAATCAACTGGGATGTCAAACATGAATGTAAAAATGAACAACAGGAATCAGCTATGCAGTTCAATTCCCAGATACAACAGTCAACCAAAAACTGCTCTTTTGAGACCAACTTAAGAAAACTTAATTTTATTGTTCTATTATAACAATAGCCCCTTTCACACATGCAGTCTTTACTAGTAAATTACTGGTAAATTACCATTTAGAGATCGTACTTGAAACGGGATCTTTTAAAAAATAAAAAAAGCAATTTTATGGTATGAGAAGTTGTAACATTACCATCTTCGAACCTACCCTCTCCTTTGTACCGCATGTCAACCACGTCACCAAAATTGCCTTCTTTCACCTTCGTAACATTGCACGGCTCCGTCCCTCTCAGTCTACCATTGCAGCTAAAACACTCATCCATGCCCTCATCACCTCCAGACTAGACTATTGCAACCGCATTCTTTATGGACTACCAAACAAAATCATCGATAAACTTCAATATGTCCAGAACTCGGCTGCCCGCCTTCTCACCTCCACCCGCCGCCGTGATCATATCACCCCTGTCCTCTACAACCTCCATTGGCTCCCACTCAAACACAGGATCAACTTCAAAATACTTCTCCTCACATTCAAAGCACTTAATAACCTTGCCCCTCCATACCTCTCCGTCCTACTAACCCGCCACACTCACGCCCGCCTCCTCAGGTCCGTTGGTGCTGACAAACTCAAGACCATCAGGACTAAGCGCCGGACCTGGGGCGACAGAGCCTTCTCAGCTGCTGCACCAACCCTCTGGAACGCCCTCTCCGACCACATCAAACAGTCAAGCACCTTAACATCCTTCAAACAGGCCCTCAAAACTCACCTCTTTGACCTTGCTTTTTCCTGTAAACAGACTTTCCCAGTTCTTCATCCCTTTCATCGCCCCTGTCTGCTTTGCCTCTGCTTGTCCATGTACTTATGTGTTTTCATTTCTTGAGCTAGTTATGTAACCCTGTCTATATACCTTGTTTGTTTGTTTTATCGATGTAAAACCAATAACTGTAAAGCATCTTTGAGTGTCTAGAAAAAATTTATGTATTATTATTATTATTACTAATATTAATTACCATTATGATGCTATGTGTGCACAAAGAATAGGATTACCTGTATGAGCATGTACGAGGGCAGGGAGTACTGATGCAATCATAATGCTCTATTGGAGATATTTACATTAAGCTCAGCTGCTTTTAATTGTTTTTCTAGACATGCTACATGCACGTTGTGCTGTGTCTTGCGTTCGAGACCCTGCTTCTTTTCCATTCATCAGCACTGCAGGCTCTGTAGTTACTTAGTACTATAGTAATTGCAGTACTATAGTAACTGTTATGCATCTCATGTTTTTAAGAGAAAAACTGTGTTCCTTGTGATCTTTCGCTTACGCCATCATGATGTTTACTGAAAAACTAAAGCGCTTCTCATCTGGGTGGATAAAGAAAATGGTGCAGAATTTAAAGGTTATTTCTGATGACTGACCTCACAGAGTTTACCGGTATTTTTGTCCTTATGTGTGAATGGTATCTCACCGGTAAAAAGATGTGTGTGAACTGCACATTTGTGTATTTACCAGTCCAAATCAATCTGGTTATTTTTATGGAAATTTACCAGGTTTAATGTGTGAAAGGGGCTAATGCGGAAACAGCCATGGTTAAGATAAACTAGAATATAAAAGTTGCATACTGCAGAGTGCAGCATCTTCATCAGATCCATCAAGGCAATCATTGTGGCCATCACACAGGAAAAACGGATAGGTGCAGTTTCCATCCTGGCATTGGAACCGTCCAATTGGGCAGTAACGTGGAGGACATGTTTGAGGCTCATCGGAGCCGTCCCCACAGTCTGACTGACCATCACACTTCCACCATATGGGAATGCACCTGGAGACAAAAGGCAGACAGAAAAAAAAAGTGAGAGAGGAAGAGCACAAGATCATCAGATTATCATCCTGTGTGCTGAAAAATCCGCATTAAAGTATCACCATTAGAGAACAGATTCACTTACCTCTCATTGTCTCCACAACGGAATTGAGTGCTGGAGCAGTCAGCCACGCACTGGATCTTAAAGCCAACAGCTAGACCAATGAAGTGATCAGGACACTCACATCTGGCCGTTGTCCCGCCCGGGCCAATCAGACACAGGTGACTACAGGTCAGGTGATGGTCATTGCAGGGATTGTCACCTAAGAAAATTTTAATACAACTTTCAAAAAACCATCATGCAATTAAAGTTAATGATGAAGTGAATTATATATTGTCTTACTGCGTGGCTGTCTGTAAGGGTGATAGACGTGAATGTCATTAGGGCGGTGTGTGTTGTTGCCCATTACTACACGGTTAGCGCCAGTGTACTTGTGGGCTCTCTCTATGGTGTGGGTGTTCCAGTCAGTCCAGTACACCAAATCCTCAAACAGGGTCAGAGCGTAAGCATGGGGCATGGAACCTGTTATAGCTCTATGTCTGTTTTGTCCATCCATATCGGCATAACTGTAGGAAAATAGACATTAGAAAGGTAGTTTTTAGGGATGCACAATATATTGGCTTGTCAGTGCATCCCTAATAATTTTGTTATTGTGTTTCAAAATACATCTGAGCGTGTGTGGTGAATGTTTATTAAAACAACTTAAAATAAGTATTTTGCATGAAATTGACCAAAATCATAATATTGTAAGTGTTACATGAAGCAGGGCTATCTATTACTGCCTGGAGATCAGATTTGGTTTGGATACATTACAGGACAACAACTTACTCAAGGAAATTTAGGTGAGCATCAGCAAAAAAGATTTTGTTGTTGGTGTAGTCGATGGTCAGGGCATGAGGCCACACAAGCTTGGTAGTGATGATAGCTAATGTGTTGGTTCCATCCATGCCAGCCCTGCCAATGAAAGCAGTCCGCCCCCAGTCTGTCCAATATAGCCATCTGACCAGGAACAGAAAAGGGAATGTTTACACACATAAAAATAGCAGATGTTCAACTAAACAAATAAAATCAATATTTAACTCACCCATATTTAGGGTTAACAGCGACAGCCCGAGGACTGGCAAAGCAGTACGTAGAGTTGGCATCAACACAACCCTTCAGGAGTTTTTTCCGGTAACGGCCATCAAGTTCAGAGACATGAATGGCTCCAATAGTCCCATCTGCCCAGTACAGCTTTCTGCAAGGAAAATCCACTCATGGATTAACCTTGCACAGTTGTTTTTAGAACATACTTCAAGTAAATGAGTGAATCAAGCTGCTCATTAACCTACCGGCCCACCCAGTCCACAGCCAGGCCTTCTGCTCCATCCAGGTCATTCTGCAATATGACCTCCCTTCCTGTCCCGTCTGAATACATCCTCTCAATGTGCAATGTCCCAACATCCACCCAGTATAAACGCTTCTCAGTGGTATCAAAGTCTAGAGCCACAACGTTTGACAGGCCCTGCAGCACCACCGACAAGGACGAACCATCCGCGGTCAGGTTACGGATGTAGTAGCGGTTGCTGTAGAGGAGGTACGGTGCGATTCCACTGTTCTGACGGCAGGTGCGTCCATCAGGCTCCCGCAGGTATCCCGGAGCACATTTGCAGTAGAAGGAGCCCACAGCATTCTCGCACACCTGACTGCACACTCCCGGTATTTCCTTGCACTCGTCTATGTCCTCACAGGCCTTGCCGTCTGGCATGAGTTTGTAGCCGTCCCTGCAGGAACAGTAGTAACCCGTCAGTGTGTCTGTGCAGTTCTGAGCACACTGGTGAATTGCTGGGTTACTGCACTCATTTATGCCTGTGGAGGGACAGAAAGGCACATTATTACCTAATTCATCCAGTTAATTAGATTCATTGTAATTGTAAATGTGCTATTTACAAATTAATTGTAATTAATTTGTTTGTATATTTGCAATGACAATATGATATGTATGTGCATGTGGGGGCGGAGCTTAAATCAGAAATGTGTCAAAACTAAATAAAAGTCAAGTCAACTGTTCTTTTTTATTTTCTATTCATTAAAGAATCCTGAAAAACATGTATCATGGTTTGCACAAAAATATTAATCAGCACAACTGCTTTCAACATTGATAATAATGTTTCCTGAGCACCAAATCAGCATATTAGAATAGTTTCGGAAGGATCATGTGACACTGAAGACTGGAGTAATGGCTGCTGAAAATTCAGCTTTTTCCATCACAGGAACAAATTACAATTTAAAATGTAAAAAAAAAAAAAAAAAAAATTATAATAATATTTCAATTTTAATGTTTGACTATGTAAAAAAAATATTTCCGACCACAGTTTTTTGAAAGGTATTGTATTTAAGTATATATATACATACACATTTCAATCATGACAACTCTCAAAATAGTTTTAGCATGTTATTGAATATGGCAATGTTAATGTAATTGGCTGCTGATGTTAATTATTGCTGCTGCTGCTGCAGTGCAAATTTGGACTTGTTACTGCCAATAGATAAACAGACACGCTGCTGTGAGCATGTAAGATATGCTGCTGCATAAATAGACATACATAAATACCATAGCAGATCTAGGCAGGTGGAGGGTTTTCACATTTTAGACATATTGGCTTTAAAGACTCATCATTGCAATGTAATTTTAGATATACTCATTAAAATGTTGCTTTACTTTAACCTTGTGTTTGTTGAATAATCAGTCAAACAAATTTTTTCTACTATTCAATAGAATTCATTATTCATAAATAATTTATTTGCTGTTTCAGGCACATCAATAAATGAGCCTTTTCCCAAACACGAAGTGGTGTCTTACCACAGCCCTTCTCATCACTGTTGTCAGAGCAGTCCCTCTGCTGGTTGCAGACATTGTGGATGTCAATGCACTCCCCAGAATTGCAGATGAATTGTCCAGGTGCACAGGTGGGTTCTGGGCTCCTGCACAAGCCCTCAAGTTCATCAGAGCCATCCTGGCAGTCTGTATAACCATCACATGCATACGTTGATGGAATACACACTCCATTCTGGCAGGTGAACTCCCGGCTGGAGCAAGTGCCATACACGCAGCCGATCTCATCACTGCTGTCCCCACAGTCATTCACACGGTCACAGCTGAGGAGTTTTACACACACAGTATATATTTTATGAATATTTTGAGTAGCATTTGATTTAATGTGCATTGTTGGGTACTGCCGGAGAGTAAAAACTCACTGGAAGGGCACCAGAATGCAGCGACCATTGGCGCAAGCAAACTCGTTCATGTGGCATGTGCGGTTGGGGCAGTTGTGCAGCTCATCTGCAGCATCTGCACAGTCCTTCTCACCATCGCACACATAACTCAATGGAATACAGCGAGGAGAGCCTTGGTACCAAGTGGGGCATGTGAAATCACTCGGGTTGCAAGTCCTTGATCCTGAAATTCCAAATACAAGTCAGACTAGCAAGTTACAAGTGCACTGACTTGCTGTTTTATTAAATCTTGAATGACAGGCCTTACCGCATTGTAGTTCCTGTGCCTCATCACTGTTGTCTCCACAGTCGTTGTTGCCATCACATACCCACTTTTCCAGAATGCAGTTTCCATTCGCACAGCTGAACTGCTGAGGGTTACATGTATAAACCTGATCCTCTGTGTAAAGAGATAAAGAGAGTATTAGATAGTAATTCCAGGCTCTGCTTTGCAGACAGAAGAGGGATTCGACATGTACCGCAGGTGGGTGGCTCATCTGTGTCGTCCACACAATCTGGGATGCGGTCACACACCCATGACTGGGGAATACACTTCCCGTTATCACAGCGGAACTCGTCTGCAGAGCAGGTCCGGCCAGCTGTTGACCACAAGCGACATGACTTTGAGGACATGCAAGAGTATTTTTTTATATTAAAGGGACATTTCACTTAAACATAAAACTTCTGTCATGAAGGGCATCTGCAGGCAACATCTAAAAGTTGAGACCCTGTAACTCACCACAGAAGAGTGGATTTTCATCACTGTTGTCCCCACAGTTGTTAAAACCATCACATAGGCTACTCGAAGAAATGCAGATATTGGTGGTGTCACATTTTACTAAGCCAGGTGCACAGGTTCTGTCAGCTAATAAATCAAATAAATATGATTGTTCTTTGTTACCAGAAATTGCACACTTCACATTTAATATCATACTATACCAGTTAAAGAGTAGCACGTGCAGGGCTTAACATCAACAATTGTTTTAATTAAAAAGGGAAGAAAGGCAGCAAATGATATGCAAATCTAGATGTTGGTGTCAATGACCCAGTGTTATTATTGTTAACTCAAACTAAATCTGCGACTATTAAAAATAATTTTCACAAAAAAATTACATAAATATTAGATGGCAAGTTTAAACTTGAAAAACTTAAATAAAATGAGTTTAGGTTGAATTTACTAAAATTACTAAAACTAAAATAAAAATAAATAAACTATGACAAAAGAATGTAACAAAAAAATTACAAAAGCACATAACAGAATTACTAAAAATTTTAATTAAAACTGAAAATATAAAAATAAAAGCTAATTCATAATATTAATAGATACCATAACAGTATATAAAAAATACTAAAATAACAGCACACTCACGGCAGTTAACTTCATCCGTGGTGCCGTTGTCTCGGCAGTCATTGAATCCATCACACACAAAAGCCGCACTGATGCAGCGTCCGTTAGCACAGGTGAACTCTGTGGTAGGGTTACAGGTTGGGAAGGGACAGCCATGCTCGTCACTGTTATCTCCACAGTCATTTGTGTAATCGCACACATAGTACAGAGGCACACAGCCTCCGTTATCACAGGTGAATTCCGTAGGTGAGCAGGTGTGGAAAGCTGTAGAATGTAGAATTCATGTATAAAGAAAAAAAATTATAAAAAACCAAACAAAAAAAACATTTTTATTGCTAAGGTCACTTACCACACACTCTCTCAAGCTCATCTGAGCCATCCAAGCAGTCCCTGTAGCCATTACACTTCCAGCGCTGGAACAAACAGCTTCCGTCCAGACAGGTGAACTGATCCGCATGGCACCGCTGCCCATTGTCGGGGATGCAGTCTTTCCCATCATTGGCCAGATACCAGTTACCAGTGCTGGGACACTGACACTCTGGACCAGATGGACCTGAGAAAGTGATAAACGAGAGACATGAGATGTATAAGCTTCTCAAAAAAGAGAAAAAAGAAAAATAAACAAACACACTAGAATTTGGGTCCAAAAGTCTGTGAGTACATAAAAATCGTTCCATGTTGCAATCATATATAGGTATTGTCTGACTGTATGAACAAAAATTAATGTCACAAATTTTCTTATTTGATTAGTGACATCTGAAATATTTAAAATTCATTTTCAATTATAACATTTCATTGTTTAATTTTTTTTGAAATCCTAATCCTCTCTTTTATTTTCCAGGTTTCTATTTTAAGTTCTAATTTAACTACTAATTTAATTTACATTCATTTAAAGGTTGCAATTTAAGTCTCTTTTGACGCCCACTGCATGTATGTTCAACAGTTTCTTGGAAGCCTTACAGATCGATGTGCACTGATTGGCTATAACATGCACACTTGGCATGGGACACCAGACCGACCTGGGACACAAACATGGCTGCATCCTCCGTTGAACAGCTGGCAAGGACTCAAGCAGTTCTCCTGCCTACTGGCCGAGAAGACGTGGATGTCATTGGGTCTATATTGGAGATCAGTGGCAATTATAGTCAGGCCAGAACCGTCGTCCTTGTTGGCGCGGTACACAATCCTTGTGTTCCAGTCAGTCCAGTAGATATCCTGTTGGAACACTGTTACAGCAAACGGGTACTGTGTCTGACTAAGAATGACCTCCCTGTTTTCTCCAGTCAAAGAGGCACGCTCAATCTTATCCCTGTGAGTGAGAGAGTGAAACAGTTTTATCAGTTGAATGTTTCTCATCTGTCTGCACTAAATATGATGTAAAATGACTAGTAGGTGAGTATAAAACTCACAGTGTTGCATCAGCCCAGTACAGTAGTCGTTCCTCGTAATCCAAAGATAGAGCATTAGGCTGAGAAAGACTTGTGTTTACGATAGGGACCCGGAAGTTTCCACCAAGTGTGGCGCGTTCAATTTTAGCAGGGGATCCCCAGTCAGTCCAGTACAGGTATCTGCGTGACGAAAATCAGTTTTCACTGAGGAATTTTTGATCTGGCTGGAACTATCTGAACCAGTCTTTTAACCCTGGGGGCTTTTACACTTGTCATTTTGAAAGGGGGTTAACACTGTTTTGTGGTTCCAAATGTATAAGGTACAAACAACCAATTACATACTAAACTCATTAAATATTCATACATTTTCATGGACTGTTTTTCATTTCAGCATTTAAGGGCAAAATCATGGTCATGGAAAACACAACAATTGAAGTAAAAAATGGGTTATTCCAGCCCGATCTCACGGGAAAACGTACAAATTCTACAATGTGGCTTATTCGTACGAATTCATACGACCTGACTCGTACGAATTAGTACGATTTTTGCAAAATCGTACATATTTGACGAATTGGCCAATTCGTATGAATTCATACGAATGACCTACCCCTGACCCCGCCCCTAAACCTACCCATCACGTGGGTTTAGACAAATCGTACAAATTCGTACGAGTGAGGTCGTACGAATTAGTACAAATTAGCCAACTTTTTATCATTCGTACGAATTCGTACGAATTGGTCGTGAGATAGCGTTGGTTATTCCTACAGTTAAAGTACAAAATGTCTATTCAGGACAAGCTGTATCATATAAACCATATATTTAACCATATAACCATAAACCCGAATATATAAACCAAATTAATGTGCAAGAGTGAGATGAGGAATTATAAAATTACAAATACAAATAAAACTGTCAACAAGTTTACAAATGTACAGTGTGAAACCATGAAAATTTAGTACAGGATTAAAGGCCAAAGTGTACTTTTTTACGTGTACACTAGGGTATGTGCACAGTGCATGTGACCTAAATTTCATCATCAGCCATGCACATGCCCGATACTCTCTATGCTGAAATCATACATGCTTCTTGAATTTTTTTTCTTTTTTTCTTTTACACTCGTCAGTTTGTGCAGAAGATGACCAACACTACACTGGCCCGTTGTTTCACAGTTGAAAAATAAAGGAATGAGATGTAACAACAATAACCTGGATATGGCAATAACAATAGATGCCTGTGACAATGAAAGCATGTGAGAGGCAATTAAGAGATACCTGAAACACAAATTCATTGGTCATACCTTCTGAAGAGAAATAGCGAAGACACTGGCAAGAATGAAACGCATAATATGCTAAGCGTTTGCGTCAAAACTAAAGTATATTTTGGTTAAGATGACGATTTTAAATGTGAAAAACCCAAAAGTATTTTTACCCAAAGCAAGGATCCACCACGACAGCTCTAGGGCGGTCGCCATGTGCGATGAAGGAACGATTTTGGCCATCTATTCCCATAGACTGCACACTCCGATTGTAATAATCTGTGAAATAAAGACGCTTGTGGATCCAATCGTAGGCCAGACCTTCAGGATCATCCAGATCTAACAGATGAGAAGAAAGCAGAGAAATTTTTAACATTGTTATTGGCTGGTTTCTGCTTATTCATTCTGAGAATGTTAAAGCATCAGACTGTACCACTGGCTATGGTGATCGGTGGGCTAGTGCTGCTGGTGGTTGTGATGTATCCTATTTTACTCCTGCCTAAACCCACATACTGGGTGAAGAACACTCTCTTGTCTTGGAAGTCAAACTCTGTGGCTAAAACACCGTAGCCCAGGTTAAAGGTAGGAAATGGTGCGCTGTGGTCCTCTGGGTCCAGTCTCATGCTGTTCACGGTGTAATCCGTGGTGAAGATCAGGTACTCATCCAGGCCAAAGCCACACGAGACTCCATTGCTGAGCAAAGAGCCATGGGCACAGCCACATTTGGGCTGCTGCTGCTCAGGCATTGCAAAACAAAACTGTTGGCAGCGCCCATTGTCCTCATGGCATGGGTTGAAGCCCACCAGGTTGGCAGAAGTGGGCTGAACATGCGAGTCAAACACTCCAACATCTGTCAGATCCTCAATGCCATCTCGAATCACCTCAGGTGTGTCTGTATTCCCAGGAAGCTTGCTAGCCTGAAAGAGTTTGCCCAGCTTGCGATCGATCCACAGCATGTACTCGCCAAAGATGGCGACACTGTATGGGGCGGGGTAGCGACTACCGTAGCGTACAATCTGCCGCTGAGAACCATCAGCCGCCATGCGAGATATCATATCCAGAGTATCGTCAACCCAGTACAGGAAGTCATTGGTGTAGTCAATCGTAAGGCCTCGTGGGGATGACAGGCTCTCAGAGGCAAGAACTGTCCGATTGGTACCATCCAAAAGCGCGCTCTCGATCTTAGGTGTCTGGCCAGCGTCAGTCCAGAAGAGGAGACGCAATTTGGGGCTGACGGCAAGATCTACGGGACGATCCACTGAACTCTTCAGCAGGATCAGTTGAACGCTTGTGTTCAGACGTAACACCTCAATGTATGTCTGAGAGGTGAATGCATTAGTGAAGTACAAGTTTCCTTACATAAAAAAAAACAAGGATCAGCCCGATATTTACAAACACATAAAGCTATTTTCACAGTATACATGGTGTCACTTCATTTTCACAGTAATTTACCCGCGATCCAATCTACTGCCAAACCCTGAATCCTTCCAGTGCCCAACTGACTGATGACAGTAGAATAGCGTGAGCCATCTGTCTTAGTCCTGTAAATGCCTCTGTAGGATGAGTAGGTGCTGTTATCAGTCCAGTACAGGAATCCAGAGGCAATGTGCATGTCCAGCTTGTCAATAATTGAGTAAGTACCTACAGAATAAAAGCACATTATATTTTGTAGTACACAACACTACATCATAGGACTAACCTGTGGTGTAATTTTCATTAATATTCATTATATATTTAAATATGAATTATTATTATATATTATTTATTCCATTTATTATTATTTATACAATAAATGTTTTCTCTCAAACTTTTCAGTAAGCTTTAAGTATGTTTTTACAGCAAGACATAACAACCAAATCTGTGAATAGTTTTATAGTTTTATGTTTAATAAAAAAGTTAATTTAGAAAGTTTTTCATTGCCACTCTCTTCCTATAGATATCTAGCATACGTATAGATATCTTATAGAAAAATCTATTTTATTTAAAAAATAAAAGATTTATTTATTTATTATTTATATTTGAATATTATTTATTAGTATTACTATTACTATTATTTTATTCATTGTACTTTATCATTATTTATTTACATTTATTTAAAAAATATTCTCACACTTTCTGAAGTGTCTAATAATTTTTTTTTTTTTTTTTTTTTTTTTTTTTTTAAGAATAGATATTACCATTAACATTGCCATTAACCATTAAGTTATGTTGCCAGGGTTTTCAAAACTTCCTCTCTAACGAGAATCAAACTGCTTAGAATATTTTAAGATAAAGGTCTGAGGCACTCAGGAGGATGAAGATTAAAAAGCCTTTATTGATCCATGGCTAGAATATTTAACCAATACTCACCTGCTCCTACAGGAACCATGGCCTCAGAGTGGTCAGAGCTGTTGATGTGGAATCCTCTAATAAATTTGGAAGAGGACACTACAGCATAAGAGTCATACTGCTCGCATTGAGACCCATCCTGAGATGGGATAAAACCTGTGGTGCAGGCGCATGTCTTCTGTTCATTAGGTTTAGGCAGACACAGGTGGGGACAGCCTCCGTTGTTTGTACTGCAAGCATTGGTAGTGCCAGCAGAGTCTGGATTTAATGGATTGTGGGTGAACAGATTATAATCAATGATTTTTAAAAAAGGGAAAAAATCCAGAGGATTACACTTTTGGCTAGTCTTATATTGCATTATTAAATGTATTATTTTGTTTTTGAAAAGAATACTTGTTTCTCATTGGTCGATACTGGGATTTAGATGTTAATCCCATCTTTTGGGATTATTTTTGGGGTATTTTTTAATAAATGCTAGACTAAATATTGGACCATAGTCCAATATTGCTACTTTCAATTATCTTGTATCACTCTGGGGTCGCTCTTTTTTCATACCAACAAAAGTTATTGTATTATTATCCTTTACTTCAAATAAAGAGCAAATTGCATTGCTTCACTCACTGTCTCTGGCATGCACTTTCAGTGCTCGCACCCCTGCCATGCCGCTCCTCATCACCACCATGTCTGCTCCTGTGCTCTTTTCAACTCTCTCAATGACCTCATAGTCAAGGTCAGTGTAGTAGAGGTAATTTTGGTAGACAGTGATGCCCCAGGGATGAGACAGGCCACTCACGGTAGTCACCCTGCTCGCACCATCCATGGTTCCACACTCAATCTGCCGATCAAAGAGAAATACCAAAACCAAGAATATAATGCAAGTGCATAATGAGTTATTTCTGCATGTGGATTCATGAGCAAGTAATGTCTCACCATCCCAGTTTGAGGGACACCCCAGTAGATCTTCCTGGCCTCTATGTCAGCAGCGATGAACTCAACATTGCCCAAGTTACCAGTGTAGAGGTTTCTGAGGTTCCCACCATCCATGTCTGCACTTGCCACCTTTGGTGGAACTCCACTGTCTGAACCTCTGTCTGTCCAGAACAGTGTCCTGCATGGGTGAGAGGATGATGACAGTATATTAATAACTAAAGAATAAGTACAGGACAAATGTCTACTAGTCACAAAAAGTGTTTACCCCCTGGCTGGATCAAGAGCTATTCCTATTGGCTCTCCAGCTCCTTCTGGTTTCCCTGTGTTTGTGATGATAGTCTTCCTGTAATGTTGAGATCCATCAACCCTGATTACCTTTTGGGGGCAAAGAGCAAAATAAATAAATAATTATAATAATAATAATACATAAAATAATTAAATAAATTACAAATTAAGGTCACACTTTATATTAGGTGTCCTTAACTACTATGTACTTACATAAAAAATAAGTACAATGAAGTTATTGTGTTGATGTTTTATTGCAAAACACTTGTGCTGCTATTGAGATGGAATATGGGTAAGGTTAGGACAGGTTTGGTGGTATGGGTAGGTTTAAGGGTCGGTTAAGGTGTTAATGGAAGGGTCAACAGAGTAATTATAGATGTAACTACAGAGATTAATTACAGCTGTAATTACATGCAGGTATTTAAAAAATATATAAGTGCATTGTAAAAATGTGTATGTACACAATATGTGCATTGTATCAAATTATTAATTAAAATGTTAGTACATAGTAGTTATAGACACCTAATATAAAGTGGGACACAATTTAATTAAATAAATTGATATGTATGATATAATATGCTGATGTGTGTCACTGATCTTAAGAAATTATGATGTTCACCTCAATGGCTTTAACGGAGGGATTAGTGTAGTACATGATTCGTGTAATCCAATCAAAGGCAAGACCAGAGGGGGAACCAATGATAGCAGCTGGTGCAAACTGAGTTCGATTTGCTCCATCTGTCTTGCTTCTATAAATTGAACCCTAGGGGAAAAATTCAACCTTAGTTTCAAGATAAACATTACTTTAATTTTTTTACTTGTTTTTTATAAATATTTCTATTTCAAAATATTGTTTAATAGTTAAAGTGTCAGTAATGTTATGAGTTAATTCCAAAACAATGTTATGGAATAGTCAAGATATTGAATGATTTACTGACAGTGCCTTGCACCCAGTAGACAAACTGCTCTTGGTCATCAAAATCAATATCTCGGCCCTGTGTGATGCCTGAAATTGGTGCCATGGCATTGTTGGACGTGTCATTGGGGTTGAGAGGGATTCCCATAATCACTGTATCTCTGACGACCATCAAGAATGGTGTGTCATCTAGGAAAAATAAGTATTACAGCATAATTAAGTCAAGTAAAAGGCCATAAGACCTCAAGAACTCAAATGGCACACAGTAATTTGGAAAGAGACTGACCTTTAGCACAAGTACGACCATCGCTGGCAAGGGTCCAGCCAGACTGGCAGTCACACATGTAGTATCGGGGTCTTAAGGTCGATAGAAGACACAGCTGACTGCATGGATGGTTCTCACAGGGGTTGAGAGCTGTATGGTAGCCAAAAGACTATGTTAGTCAAGTGAAAGAAAGAAAAAACAGCTAGATATTCTTTCATAAATAACCTGCATGAAAACCTAACCTAAAGGCTGCTTGACGGGGTGATCCATGACGATACCCATGCACTGGTACACACTGCTCAGAAGGGTGGTGATGTTTCCTCCATGAAATTTGTTAGTCCTCATGATTTGACTTGTGTAGCGGTCACTCCAGTAGATGTTGTCTTCAAAGATGGTTATGCCATGTGGTTGCTGAAGAACCTGCAGATACAGAGATGTGTGATGAGTGAAAAATACGACACCAGATAAACTCAGACTGTGCCCTTATACTTCATGTAAAAAATAGATGGATTTTAACCAGGCACTTTAACTCCTACCATGTCACTTGCAAAGACCTGATGCCTGTTTTTGCCGTCATAGTCACAGTAGTCAATATATTTCAGGTAGGCGTCAACGAAGTATAGTCTTCTAGTTGTGTAATCCAGGGTGAGTCCATTGGGCCAGTATACCTTGCTAGTCACAATTGCTCTTCTTCCGAGTCCATCCATACTAGCCTGTTCTATGCGAGGGTTCTGACCCCAGTCTGACCAGAATATTAGATTGGTACTGAGAAGAAAACAGAAGGAATTATGATTTTATAAAAAAAGACTCCACTTTAAGTGATCTTAAAAGGACAGTTTACAAACAAATGAAAATTCTGTCATAATTTACTAATCCTCATGTCATTTCAAACCCATAATACTTTTGTTCATCTTCAAAACACAAATGAAGATATTACAAATAAAACCCGAGAGATTTCTGTCCCTCTATCGAAAGTTCATTCTTGACACTTAAAAAAGTCCATAACGAGATCGTAAAGTAATCGTAATCCATATGAATCAAGCCATTTACATGAAGAGACACAATCACTTTTTATGATAAACAGATTTAATTTAGGATTGTATTCACATACAAACATTGATTAAAGGGGACCTATTATGCAAAATTCACTTTTACATGGTGTTTGAACATAAATGTGTGTCAGCAGTATGTACACAACCACACTATAAATGTTAAAAATCCACCCACTCCTCTTTTTTAATACCCATAAGTCAAAAGCAGTGTCTCAGAACAAGACATTTGCAGATTCTAGCAATGTGGTGTCACATTGCCCAAGACTGCTGACGGACTCTGCTCTATTATGAATGAATGAATGAATAAATGAATGAGACACTTATATAGCGATTTTTATATGTGCTACTGTACACCCAAAGCGCTTTACAATCATATCAGGGACTCTCTCCTCAACCACCAGTGTGCAACATCCACTTGGATGATGCGACGGCAGGCACAGTACAACGGCGCCAGTGCGCTCACCACACCAGCTATAGGTGGAGAAGAGAGAGAGTGATAGAGCCAATTCAGTGGATGGGGATTATTAGGAGGCCATGATTGGCAAGGGCCAATGGGTGGAATGTGGCCAGGACACTGGGGTTACACCCCTTCTCTTTACGAGAAGTGCCATGGGATTTTTAATGACCTCAGGTAGGACCTCGGTTTTACGTCTCATCCAAAGGACGGTGCTCTTTGACAGTGTAGTGTCCCCGTCACTATACTGGGGCGTTAGGACCCACACAGACCACATAGTGAGCACCCCCTGCTGGCCTCACTAACACCTCTTCCAGCAGCAACCTGGTTTTCTCAGGAGGTCTCCCATCCAGGTACTAACCAGGCTCAGCCCTGCTTAGCTTCAGTGGGCAACCAGTCTTGGGCTACACGGTGATATGGCTGCTAATATGTCTATTAGCATAGACCTCGCCCCTAAATGAGCTGTACACAGTCCGCCATGTTTATCTCCACGCCAGAGCATTTAACAGCAGCATTCAAGTAAGAAATGTATTCTTATTAAAGCTACTAAAGTAATTCAATCAAGAGCAGTGAGTTATTTTCTAGAGTGAATGAGTATTTTTTCTTTTGTTGTTTGATTCGTATTAACAACATATTTAGCAGTAGGTACTGTATTTTATGCTGCCTTCAATTTAATACCCAGATCTAATATACACATGCACTTTCTTTTCCTGCGGTTTACGTTCACAGACATAACCGACTGTGTTTATGTGAACTTTGTGTGTTTTTTACATGTATTTTTTGCGTGTATTTGACAGTTTAAGTGCAATAAGATGTGAAAGAGAACTTAGTTTCACACTCACGGGATGCGCTGTCTGACATCCAGCTTTCTGTGCACATGCTTCGGATGTGTGCGCTCAGAAAACCATTTATCAGAAGTTTAGACTGATATGGCTTAAAAAAAACGCAAGCAGGTAAAAAACTTTCATGATGATAAAGAACTACAATGTCACGTGAGATTAACCGCAATAGAGATGATAATCAAAACCAAACAGATGTTTTAGTTTTTGGCAGAGTATGTGAGGCACAAGCTGTAAAGGCTCCGCCCTCTTCTGGAAAGCAGGGTGGCGAGCAGCAGCTCATTTGCATTGAGCTCATTTGCATTGAGCTGTTGCGGGGTTGCATACTGGTTGCGGGGGTCTAGAGCCAGTCCACAAGGGCTGGTGACATTCTTGGTAATCAGAATCTTCCGGAAGCGTCCATCCAGAGTGGCTACTTCAATGTTTTCCATGACGTAGTCGGTCCAGTAAATGTTTCTACCAACCCAATCCACTGCTATACTCTCAGGCACCATCAGGCCAGATGAGAACACCTAATATATCGACATCACCAAATGGGCATGGTATAATAAATAATCTGTGGGGTATTTTGAGCTGAAACTTGAGCAAAAAAAAAAAAAAACATTCTGGGGACACCCGAGCATATATTACATCTTGTAAAAAGGGGCATAATAGGTCCCCTTTAACACAAATACATAGAGCACATCAAATATGGTTAACGGAATATCAAACGTGCTTGCCAAACATGAGAAAACTGAAGAGATTTGTTCTCATGGGTCATGCAAGCACGTTGGAACTTCCACAAGGACCAATGAGGTTTGTTCTCCTGCATCAAGCAATTTCTGTTTAAAAATTTTTGGTTTGGAATGACATGGTAAGTAAATGATGAAAGAATATTCATTTTCAAGAGTCTCTCAAAATTCATTAAATAGCAACAAATTAGTAAGTATGTCCAATATGCATACTGGTTGCGGGGGTCTAGAGCCAGTCCACGAGGGCTGGTGACATTCTTGGTAATCAGAATCTTCCGGAAGCGTCCATCCAGAGTGGCTACTTCAATGTTTTCCATGACGTAGTCGGTCCAGTAAATGTTTCTACCAACCCAATCCACTGCTATACTCTCAGGCACCATCAGGCCAGATGAGAACACCTAATATATCGACATCACCAAATTAATTAATCCTAAACTGTAGTTGATTAACACAGATCCAATATATCCATACAATGAAATTCATAAGCCCTATAAGACAACAAATCTTTATTTCTTCTTATTACTTACCTGTTTTTTGTCTGTGCCATTCTGGAATGAACTATAGATCATTTTCTCAGATGAATCACCCCAGTAGACTCTTTTATTGACATTATCAAAGTCTACAGCAACGATGCTCACGCCGCTAACTACGGGATTGACAAGGGGTGGTCTGAAGTAGATGCGGTTAGCGACAATCTGACTGCGCCTGGCCACCAGAAGTAAGGCATCACCTGGGGCTGGAGCAGATTACACATTTGCAACAGATTTCAGGTTTTACTATTCTTATATTACTGTACAAACAATTTTTGAAACTACTTCACAAGAAATGTTTTGGATTTGGTGTTAGTTGGAGCAGTGTGAACTAGCCTTAAAGGGTTAGTTCACCCAAAAATGAACATTTTGTCATTAATTACTCACCCTCATGTCGTTCCCAATCCGTAAGAACTTCGTTCATCTTCGGAACACAAATGAGGATATTTTTGATGAAATATATTCTTTCTTACCCCTCCAGAGACAGCAATGCAACAACCACTTTCAGGTCCCAGAAAGGTAGCAAAGATATCGTTAAAATAGTCCATGTGACTCCAGTTGTTCAACCTTAATGTTATGAAGCGAAGAGTAACCACAGGTTGTAACCACAGTGCAGCGCTTCCAGGTTCTACGTCAAAAGGCCAACGCTAATTGGCAGACGCTGTTCATATGAGCACCATAACACATGCGTGTGATGCTGAAGCAGGAGTTGACCAATACAAAGTCAGCATTCTGACGTAGAACCCGGAAGCGCTGCAGTGTGTTTACGACGTCAACAGCGTAGGAGACTGACACAGAAGAGAAGAAATTATTTTTTAAAAAGTAAGTTGAATCGTCGCTATTGTGTTGAAGCAAAAAAAGTATTCTCGTCATTTCATAACATTAAAGGTCCCATGACATGCTACTTTTTGTAGGCTTTAATATAGTCATTAGTGGTCCCTAGTACTGTATCTGAAATCTCTTTCCAAAAATTCAGCCTCAGTGCAGAATTATAGCCACTACAAGCCAGTCCCAGAATGAGCTTCCTTCAGACAGGCCGTTTCGGTGTCTGTAGCTTTAAATACTAATAAGGAGGAGAAAGGAGGAGAAAGGCGGCGCAAGGTGGAGGGTGGGTGTGGCCTTGACCATCTTGCGCAACGGTAACGTGGCGTGCATGTTTACGTTGGATATAGCAATGGCACGAAGACACGCAGTCTTTCAAGCATTTCAGTTTGACCCAGAATCTGATCCAGAATTCCAGATGGAGAAGCAACGGATGAAGAAGTTGCAACTCCGCGGCTCCAGCAGGACGTTTCCGAATGGTTAGTTTAAAATATTATGTCTGGATACGGTACTTTATTCGGATGGTTTACAGTTATTATCATGTAGCTAACGCGAACCTACTGTTGCCTTTTCATGAGAGATCTGTAATGTCTGTAATTTATCTTATTACAATTACATCAAGCTCTGCGATCTTGAAATGTGGATATCGCGCGCGCCATATAACCAACAGGAAAACGGTTATCCAAATAACAAAGACGTGTACAACACTCGCGTTACAGTGTGTGTATTCACACACATAAACTGCATAGCTAATGTTACAGCCACATTCTACGTGTAAAATCTAGGTAACCATAAACAGTAAAGCAACACACTTATATATCATTAGTTGACTTACTTGTCCGAGGTGTGTAGCTGAGCCAAAGAGAGTGATCCAGACTTTAGTTTCAGACGTTCAGCAAGCCCAGCTCTGTATTGACCCTTCGGTGTTCATTTGTACATCCAATTATTGAGCAATTGTTATGCTTCGCTCGCTCAAAAGCCATGATATCTCTTGTGGACAAACTAAAATCGCGCGCGCGCGTTCCTACTTCCTAGCGCATTTTCTCATGGGCGGAAAATATTCTCTGGGCGGGCAAAGCAGAGAAAGGGGAGGTAACATTTCCTCCTTATGACGTCATAAGGAGGAGATTCAAGATCAGCGCGTATGAGCCTCCATTTTCTCAAAGGCAGAGAAAGATAGCAAAAGCTCGATTTACACCGATTGAAATTTTTTGAAACTTGGGGACCATATACAGGCTAGGGGAACTCATATTAATGTTAAAAAACCTCAGAAAGTGGAAATTTCATGTCATGGGACCTTTAAGGTTGAACCACTGGAGTCACATGGACTATTTTAACGATGTCTTTACTACCTTTCTGGGACCTGAAAGTGGTTGTTGCGTTGCTGTCTATGGAGGGGTCAGAAAGAATATATTTAATCAAAAATATCTTAATTTGTGTTCCGAAGAGGAACGAAGTTCTTACGGGTTTTGGAACGACATGAGGCTGAGTAATTAATGACAGAAATTTTATTTTGGGGTGAACTAACCCTTTAAAACCATTGAGTTCTAATCCATTTGACTAGAAATGCAATTCAGCAACATAAAGTCTTAGTTCAATCATGTTTGATGTATAAACGATCGAGATGTTACTTACAGATGGCTTTGCATGTACGTCCATCTGGCTCCAGCTGGTAGCCATCTTGGCAGTAGCATCGGAAGGAGCCACGCTCATTGAAGCAGGTTTGACTACAGAATCCAGGGATCAGACACTCATTTATGTCGTCACAGGTCTTTGAGTCGTTCAGCAGCTGGAATCCTGGGTCACAGGTACACTGAGCTCCAAATGGACCCTGAATACAACCATGACTGCAGCCCCCGTTATTTGCCTGACAGTCATTTTCATCTAATAATACCAATAATGAGAAAGAAAGAGACAGAAAAACAGTCTGAGAAGTTCATCAACAACATATAGCAACATGTAACACCTGCTTTACTCCAGCAGCAGCAGAACTCACTGCAGAGGGGAGACTCGTCAGCTCCATTTGGGCAGTCTCTCTGGCCATCACACACCTGAGCCTCTGTGATGCACACCTGGTCTGTGGGACACAACCATTGACCTGATGTGCAGCTGAATGGTGGAGTGGGACAATTTGTTTCATCGCTCATATCCCTGCAATCATTTTCCCCATCACAAATCCAGCTCTGAGGCACACAGTTTCCATTAGCACACTGGAACTGTACAGAACTACAGGTACGGGGCGGGCAGCCATTGTGCTCATCAGAGCCATCCTCACAGTCTGGATGACCATCACATTCCCACACTTTCGGAATGCAAAATCCGTCGACCTGGCACTGGAACTCATCGTCATGGCACAGACCTGGCCCACGTGTGGCTGCACATAAAATATCAGCTATTAGTCATCACTAGCATTAATTTACACTGCTAGATACACATTTAGTAGCTTATATCCATATAAAGATGATGATGACATATATGGCACAATCCCATGTTTCTGTTATGAAAACTATTAGATATGTTAGATTAATTATTTTCAACAACAATTAAACATCAATTACAATAAATAAATATTTATATTTTTTATATTTATATATTTTATATGACAGAAATCAAGGTTTTAAAATGTATTTAGATATTTGTGAAATTTGTAAATCTTGTGGAAAATTAATAGCGATTAAAATACTGGTTGACAAAAAAATTATTATGAAAGAATTGCAAGACCTTTATGTTGTGACTTATATCAATGAAATTAAATATGTAAAAACTGATTCACTTCCAAGAACATCAATCTCATTTTTTTTACAGACATGGACTCACAGTTAACAGCAAAAAAATCATAAAATATCCAAATTTATGTCATATGATCCCCTAAAACCAAGCTGAAAGAGGACTTCTAAACACATATAACTTACGACAGCTGCTCTCATCTGAGTGATCCCTGCAGTCATAAACCCCATCACAGCGGTAGCTCTGACTCACACACTGATCTCCACTGGCACATGCAAACTCGAACGTCGAACAGGAGTACACTACCCAAAACACAAAACATCCATGTCATCCATGTTAATTAAAGTCACGATGAAACAGAACTAGTTACAGATCTTTTCTTTCGTATTGTGATGTACATCCGAGTGTAACAGATTATCAACAAAGAAACAATTTAGGCTGGGGACTTGGGTCTATGAATTGATTGTTGATTGGATTTTGAGATATGGTCCTTGCTCTAAAAAGGCACAAGCTTGCAGGGGCGGGGTTTAAGTGGATTATGACTTTTTATTAAATATTACAAGGTGAAAAACGTTTTTAAAAATGAAACATACAATAGATATGATGAATTGTTCACAATAGAAAATAGATTTCCATTTCATGCCGACTTTAAGTGGATCCTTTGAGTGTAAACCAATACCTTAAAAAAAGTGGTTCAACGTATCACAAAACTCACGGTTTGGATAATGTAAAAAATGTTGAGTCACTCACTGGATCATTTTTCAGATCAGCAAGAAAAAAATATATTTGGGGGGGTAACTTTGCTTTCCATTTATTACTTAAAGGACACTTTAAAGGGACAATGTGTAGTTTTTTTTAAGCTATTTTATTATCTAAAATCTATATTTTTATTCATAAATATGTCCTCAATGGTGTACAAATACCTCTGCTAATTATCTGACTTATCCTCGTAAACGAAGAATTTATTATCTTTATATACATGGGACGGGTAGGTCCACGGAGGCTTCCATGTAGTTCCGCCATCTTGAAAAATAGCAGAGAGGGACAAACAGTACTAGGCCAACGCGTTTCCACAATGCATTTTCGTTCAGAGCCAGCGTCACGTGACTGAAACCAGCAGAAGCGGAGGAGCAGAGCAGTGAGAGGCGCTTGTCACTGCCCCGGCAAGTTTAAAAGGCTGCACTGCACGGTTATTTATAATGGAGGACCATACGCTGAGTCACAGGATAAGGAGTCCTCGTCGTCGGAAAAGTCCAAAATAGACCGTAAAAGGAAACGTGACCGGAGATTACAAAAAACAAGGGTTATTGTCGGGATAGCTTTTTCCAGGTGGAAAGAGCTAATGCAGGAGAAAGCTTTCAAAAGAGACGCTGAAGTTGCCTGCTTTCTTCTCGACAGGTAAGTCAATGTTACGTTCTTATTTACAAGCTTTTTTTCATTGCTTGGTTGTGTACTTTATTATATAATATACAAAAATATAACGAATAAAGAAGGCATCACTACTAATTACCATAGTTCATGTCAGTAATTCATACCGTAACATTTGTTTGTTCGTTGTGTCAAGTTGCAGTTTGTTAGAAATAACAAACCTGTTCACCCGAAGGAAAACTCGATGAAGTGCGATTAGAACATCCTGTCATAGCTTTTTGGTACATAATGGCTACCGTAGATGCAACACGCATTTGAAAAAGCGAGGCGCTGGAGAGCACTATTCGTTTGAATGCAAAATACATTTTCACCACTAGATGGGAGAAATTCTTACACAACGTCCCTTTAAGTACTCCGATACCACAGCAAAAAGTAAAGTTCAAACATTTTAATAGGCAAGTGAACAGTTAGAAATAAAGTAAGGTCTAGGTAAGGTAAGGTACATTTTATGTTGATTGTGTTTTGTTGTTTGATTTACATTAATGAACTAGAGTAGACAATGGCAGAAATGTATACTGCTGTCATTAAGACCTAATGAATCCAATATAATGATACACATTCAATATCTTTCTCAACTGTTTATGTTCACTTAAGACATAACCAAGAGTGTTAAATGAGAATGATTGCCGAGATGGGTATTTTGACATAATTTTGTGTGTATTTGTCCATCCAAGTGCAAGGAGACGCGAAAGAGGAATCAATTCGGAGAACTGAATTTGGAACTGAAACATGCCTCTCTGTGTATGCATGCGCTTTGGGTCTGTGCTGCTGTGCGCACAGATAACAGCGTACGAGTACTGCATTAAATTATTTTTTGCCTCTTCTAGCACTGGAATGGTTCAAAATCTATTGAATGTGTAAACTAGCAAGACAAAAAGCGTGCGAGTTATAAAATTTCACTCTATGGTAGTTAAACTTGCAATTAATCCACGAATCACATGCATGCCGAACCGTGGGGCCTGGTCTGTACGGATCACGGATAAACATGATCCGTTTAACCCCCTACTTAAGGAGAGACAACCCAGGTGTAAAGGGTAAACATTTTTTTAAAATAAATATCACCATGCTTCACCAGTTGATTGATTACATTAATAATTGCAAAAACAAATTATATTACAAGTTTTCAGAAATGTCGTGTTTAAATATGCAAATGAGGCATTATCTAAATGTACTAATTTGCATACATTTCTAGAACAAAAATCTGAACATTGGATAAAGTCAGGTTCAAAATTCTTGTTTCATTTTTTTATATATATTAGAGTCAAAGGTTTTACAGAGGGGATTTTGGATATCTCGATTTATCACTAATTTATCACATAAATACATTTTTCGCCATTTTTTTAAGAATAAAATGTTGTATAAAATCAGGAAAATTATATAATATGAACAAACCCCTCTGTAAAAACCTTCAGAATATAGATAAGAATAAAACTGTAAAGTAAGTTTGGTGTATGTAAGTGTTACTGAAGTGGAGATTTCTGGCTCAATGTAGGAGAAAAAACTCATTTTGAGAAAACGGCCTTTAAAGGTGAACTAAGTAACTTTTTTTACCTTAACTGAACAGCTTCGGAGTCATTGGAATGGTTATATTACTTATTTCGGGTTGAATGGTGGTCGTTTCGCACCCCCCTGGTGCCCGTGAGCGGAAAATACGCACTTGCAACTTTGAGCCGGCGGGCCGCCGGCCGCTGCGTCAGGAAGTCTCGCGTGATATCAGGTCTCGCGATGTAAACAATTGCTTTATGGCCAAAAGAAATCTGCTAAAATGCTGTCATTATTGCGCTCCCTCACGCTGTCCGAACCCGAATGAAGAAGACGTTTTAAAGAACGTCCCATCTGCTTTGATGTCGTTGATCTATAGCCTCTGGTGTCTGAGAATCACCAACGAGTTTTTACAACAGTGTTGTCAAATATCTATTCCGAAGCTGTGGGGGGAGCTCTAGAGAGAAACCTGCGAGCAAAAAGCGAGAATACAGCGAAGAAGTCCCGAAGCTACTGAGTGCTGCTTTAAAGATATATACTATAATTGAAATCTACGGACGCAAATAGATAACGTGCTCTAAAAGACACAGTTAAAAGTGTATTTTGGATGTTTTCTGTCCACTAGTCTGAAAAAACACTCTTTTTGCCTGTAGTGACTCGCCTTAAAAATCAAATCACTGTCTTACCGCAGTCCTTCTCATCAGAGCCATCCAAACAGTCCTGGTCTCCATCACAGACATATGAGTTATAGATACAGCGGTGATCTGGACACAGAAAGAAGCCAGGCTGGCAGGTGGTGATAGTGGAATCTGGAAGAGGACAGAGGAGAATGACAGTGGTTATAATTAACTTAATGTATTGCTGTGTCAAATTTGTATACATGGGCAGTGCTAGGGCTTTTCAGAGTGTTTTTTTTTTTTTTATCAAAATGTCTTTGACAATAAACATTTATGCATATTCACTGACCCTACATTCACCCCTACATTGAAATTCTTCAATACTCACTGCACTGTCTCTCATCAGAACCATCGCCACAGTCGTTGAAGGCATCGCACACCCACGCTTTTGGGATACAGTTTCCATTGGTGCAAGCGAATAGGTTGGATGGGCAGGTGGTTGGACCGCGTGTGGGGCAGTTATCTTCGTCGGTACCATCACCACAATCATCATGTCCATCACAGCGCCATCTAGCAGGGATGCAGTGCTTGTTCCCACAGGTGAAGGCATATGGAGAGCAGGTTGCACCTGATTAAAAAGGTGAAATGAGATGTTCATAGACATGTCTAGGTCTTCAGGTGGTCTACATGTTCATACACACCTGTATCTGTGCAGTTGGCTTCATCTGTTTTGTCGACGCAGTCGTTCACACCGTCGCAACGGTAAGAATTTGGCACACATCGGCCCCCGTCACAGGGAAAAGCATAGTCTCCACAGTTATCATCTGGTGGGGGCTCAGAGTCATCCTTCACACAGTCTCTCTGGTTGTCCTGCAGCTTCATGCCGTAGGGACATCCACACACACGGCTGGACGCAGGCGTAGGGAAACAGAAGTGGCTGCAGCGGCCGTTTGGAATCAGATTGCATCTGCTTTTGAATACTGTACACAGCAATGAGATTACAGTAGTTAATTATCACTTACTTTGCATGTGACAAATAATACTTTACATCTAACAAGTACAAGGATTATTTATTTATTTTTGTCCAATCTATTTGTTTATTTTTTAAAAACGCTATCAAGGAGGAGCAGTGGAGATCCTGGAGCTGTGCTGGTGTTGTTAATCCACCCCCTAATTTATATATATATGTATTTAATTTTTTTTTACAAGTAAACCCTGGTCTTGTATATAGTTATTTATGGTCGCACATGTGGACCATGTTCAACCTTGCAATAAATAAATAAATAATCACACAAAAAAGAACCTCCATTTGAGTTTGATTTTGGTGGAATGTTAATAATATAATGGCACATGCAAGTGTCTGACCATATAAATCCACAATATCGATAATTTCAACTGTGACAACACAGTGTTTAATTATTTTTGAAAATATATATAATAATAATTTCCTGAAAAGTAGTGGTTTTGAACATTTGAGGTTTATGCCAGACAGCGATGATATACTGTATGTATATAAGCTACCGGTTGTGAGGGTATACGCTGATTTCACGCAGCCGCCATTTTGAAATCGAAAGTGAGGCTCCGGTGGGAAGAACCCCGGAAGTAACGATAAACAACAATGCCTTGGATTACCAACCTGAAGCTGCTGCCGCGATTTACACTATTGGATGTTAATATCCAATATAGGATATGTATATAGTTCATTCCTGCTTCTTTTTTTACATTCTGAATTATACATAAAAAAAATATTTTATTTATAAATTAATTTCACTGCATATAGTCTTAAGTATGAAAGAAATGTATGTACATTTTTAGAATTGACACACCATCATTAAACACAACAATACGCCATCGCATTCACGACTCTCCTGTGATTAAAGGCGACACTTCCGGTTTTCTTCCCACCGGAGCCTCGCTTTCGATTTCAAAATAACGGCTGCGTGAAATCAGCGTATTGGGGGGGACCCAAAAACGTATTTTGCCTGTCACAGTATGAAGTGAATTCGGCACTGCAACATCATAATGAAGAAAAAATACTTAATTAAAAGAATGATATTATGGACAAAAGTACATTATTATTATTATTTTCTCTTGATCTACTTTTTTTTCATGTTTGCTCTTATTATTCATTGACCCAAAGTCATCATCATGTCGAAACATGTCTAAATAGTGCAGAAAAATTGATGAAATTCAAGTGAATTGCATAAACAGACAGCAGTTTATTAAGCAAGAGCTTATCTGTGTCACTCACAGTCCTGGAGATCAGCTGAATAGGCCTTAACATTCATTATGCCTGAGATGCCCTTTCGGAGAACTATATTTTCCCCACCATCCCTCTTCCTCATTCGGAAAACAGAATTCGTCCTCCAGTCTGACACAAACAAATGATCTAACAAATGGAGGAGACAGATCAGTCAGTGACAAGTGGAACAAATCTAAAAAATGCTGGATAACAGTCTTTGTAGTTTAAAATCATCTCAACATCAACATCACAATGTGGCTTTGAAATGACTAAAGAAACACAGAAGTGACAACCTGTGTGTATCGTAAGTGAGAATGGGTGAGTGATTTGTCCAATGCTGGAGAAGGCCTGTCGGTCAAGCCCATCAATGCTCACATGCTCAATCCGGTCCAGCTGCGCATCAACCCAGTATAGCCTATCCATCCTGTGGAGCACAACAAACATCTAAGACAGCCTTTAACCCTCTTTTTTAATTGTCCAAACTGATCTTTGTGTCGTTTCTCATTTACATTTACAAACTATTTCAGAAATCAAATGGTTTATTTTAAGAGGACTTCCTTACAGGTAGTCCACAGCAAGTCCGTTAGGCCAGCCAAGTGTTGTGTTAATTAGAGGAACAGCATTGCTTCCATCTGTGTATGCTCTGGTGATCACTGCTGGACGATACCAATCCGACCAGAAGAGGTATCTAAAAATTGCAATTTCGATTATTACGATTATTTAGGTCTTATATGCAATTAAGTTATTCTGTATTTACACTACATTATAAAGATGTTTTATTTAGCACAAAATGGTATTCTGAATTATGTATTCTTGCCCATGATGTCTCATACCCTGCACTGGGGTGCACAGCAATCCCCCGGGGGTATTTCAAGTTTTTAAAAACAATGTCCCGTCTTGATCCATCTGTTACTTTAAAAGCTGAGACGGTGCGATAGGTGCTGGATATCCAGAAGAGGATCTTAGAGGTCCAGTCATATGCCATTGACTCCACAGAGCCCACTCTGTAACCTGTCAGGATCTCATGATCTGAGATATAACCACAAAATAATGATTTTATATTTTATTAAAATGGTAATGAAAATGGTGAAAATCCATTTTATAATTTTATATATGAATTAAATTTTATTTTATTTGATAAATATTTGCAATTTATTTTAATAATTTTTTTTTATAAATATTTAAAATTAATTTAAAAAGTAATAAATACTACATTTATGGAATTATTTTTTTCCATGTTATATTTATAATATCAGATTAATTTTAACATTGCTGTTTGGATTTAATCAAAGATGTTACTTCGCATAAAATAAGTTTGAAAATCACTGAACAGTTTAGTATCCAATTGTTAAAAAACAACAACAAAAAAGCTGCGTGTTTTCCGGTGACTCACTGGTGCCATTGATGGGTGATTTGTAAATGAGCTGCCGCATTCTGTCATTGTAGAACACTGTCTCCAATGAGCCATCATACTCCACTCCAGAACCAGAGAAGGTTTCGGCCATGCCAGCGAGCGGCAGGGTGACATCCTCCTGAGAAGACACGTTAAGAGGAATCCCCCTGACCGCTTGTGCAGTAGCCACCAGTAAATAATCTTTAATCTCTGAAAGAGACAGACATGTTTGTTTCAGAGGATCTGGTGCAGTTGAACTGAAAATAAAGCCTGTGAACAAACAAAACAAACAGTGAGGTTCATGATTTGCAGGGCAGGCTCTGTCTGTCACTCACTAAAGCAAGTGTGGCGGTCATCCTGGAGGTCGTATCCTAGGCGACACTTGCAGCGGTAACCCAGTCCATCGTTGTCAGTGCGGTGACTCAGAAGGCAGATTTGCTGACACCCGCCATTGTGTCTGCCACATGGGTTTATCACTGCGGTCAGAAAAGGCCAATTATTTTTTTTTGGTAATCACTTTTTTTTTTATTTTCAATTTTGCCAAGATACAATAACAACAATAACTTGTGCAGTTACATTACTTCCAGTAATTGCATTAAACATAAGCAATATACACCACACATTCCTTAGCTACGAAAACCCCCCCTCCCTCCAACCCTCCCTCCCTCATCACCACATCACATCACACCAACGTTTTTAGTTTGGCATTATTAATACGGGCTGATGACCACTCCAGGTAGATCACCTCGAGAAGAGCTTGAAGCCAGTGTTTTATTGATAATTGGTGCGGAGGAAGCCACCTCAGAACAACAATTTTTTTTTGCTGCAGTCATGCCAGCCAACCAGAGTTTACGCTCTATCTCAGTGATCTTGAGCCTGGAGTCGTCATTTAGAAGAAGCAACACCGGCTCCAGAAAAGGCCAATTATGATGTATACTTAGCATTGGCCTTGTTAATTTTGTGAGTATTTTATAGTTTGTATTATAAACATTCAACTTTGTCTTACCGAAGGGCTGAAGAGCTGGATGGGAAACCACAATTTGTCCAGGCCTGTTAGTGGAGCGGTAGAGAAAAGTCGGGTCACTGCCATTGAAGCGGTTGGTTCGAATCACACCCATCTTGACCCAGTCAGTGAAAAAGGCATGGTTCTCGAATACCGAAATCCCGAAAGGATGGGGGACCTGATGACCTCCATTCAGCACTGTTTTCCTGGAGGCACATTTGAGAGCACAAATATAAACATAAATTTAGCAATCAGTTTTTTTTTTTAAATGCACTATATCAGTGTTCTCAACCCTTTTGTCTACAAAGACCCCCATTGTCGACAACAATGTTTAAAAGGCCCCATGACAGTAAATTTTTCATAATTTACTCGATAAGGATTTTAAAAATCCTTGAATGATCCTATGAATGACTGATAAAATGTCCATAAGCACAATTTTTTTTCCTAAATGCATCCCACTTTATAAATCACATTTCATTTTAAATTTGAGCGCAATGTGAACAAGCACATCATCTCCACCTACAGAATGCCCACAAATAGGCCTACCACTTTATGGTTCAGAAGAAGTATCTCATCATCATGGTCATATGTATCCACCTTATTTTTTACTAACCTGATTGTCTATTTGTCTTTACATTTTAATAAACAATGTTGGATTATTCTAATTACTGGTATATTATGAGCACAAAAAGTTTGTACGCATAAGAACATCTACAAATCAGTTTTTTTCTGTATAAATCACAATTTGTTCCTCACTTTTGACATAGGTTGAAATCCACTGAATTTGACCAAATCCCATCAAAGTGTGTTTCATAAATATATAACACTATTTTGGAGGGGAGGCAATAAAATAAGAAATATCCTGATTTGTAATTGTTTTGCCTTATTTTAAATCATTTTAGGTCATATTGAGGATATTGGATATTTGCTAAGGCCTCCTAGTGGGCTCTGGCCACCTGGTTGAGAACCACTCATTTACATGGTCCTAAAAGGTTTAAAATAGTGAGTTGCGGAGTATAATACCTGTCCAAGCCACTATATGTGACGGTCTCTACCAGGTTAAAATGGCTGTCTGTCCAGTAAACTCTCTTGGTAACCAAATCCAAGGTGATTCCAGTAGGGGAACCCAGTCTGGTCTTAACCAACTCAAACCGGTTACTACCATCCATGAAGGCCCGCTCCAATTTTACATTATCTGTGTTATAGCCAGTGTCTGTGAAGAACATGTATCTGTAGGAGACAGTATAGAGCAATCAGACAAGAAGGTAGATGAGTTAAAGTTTCCTTTACAACACACTGAATCAAATCCACACACAAACTGTACTTACCCCACAGTTGGGTCCAGAGCAAGCCCATGAGGAGTCACCAAGTTTTCTGCGATCAGCGTGACACGGTTTCCCCCATCATAATCACATGCTTCAATTCTCTCCACACGTTCCTCAACCAGGTAGAGCTTGAAGTTGATCCAGTCCACAGCCACATTCTGGGCATTATGCACTGCTTCAGACAGCACCTCCGTCTTATCACTACCATCAAAATTTATGGAGTAAACCTGAAAGAAAATTTGTTGTTGTTTTTTGTGAACATAACTGTATTCACATTTACAGTACATTGTAATTTCACACTATAAACCATGAAACACCTTCTGAGAATTGGTATCTGTCCAGAAGATCCTTTGAGTGTGCCAGTTGTAACCAACACCCACAGCATAACCTTTACCATCTGACTGGACTACAAGTCTGATAAACCGCCCATGTATATCTGCCATCTTGATATCACGCCCATCTGTGAAGATCAGCTGTGGTAAACCCCCTGTGAGGACCAAGAAGACAAGAGACATTACAACGTACTATCGAAAATGTAGATACAATTCTAAAATGCTGTGCGCAGCCTAAAAAGTGAAATAACTGTTTACTATAATACTATAACATTTGAATATATGAATATACCATTTCTATTTTTATCTGCATTATATTACTAAATTACATATTTATTGGATTCCTAGTACTGTGGGAAGGGCTGCTGTGATCCTGTATAAAAATTTCGAACTCAAACAGTTACATTAGAATGAAATTTAGAAATACCATTCATTAAGGCAAGCATTATGTTTGACACATTTTAGCATGTTAAAAGCATTTTCAGGGGTTTTTTCCACTCACCTGAAATATTGGCCTTGCAGACATGACCCTGCTCCAGGAAATATCCATCAGCACAGCTGCAATGATGTGTGCCTGGGCGATCCTCACAGAAATGATCACAGATACCCCAAATTTTACAGTCATCATAGTCTGAGGATGAACCACATACATGGGTCAATGACGTGATTCATTTCTTTTGTCCAGATTTATTAAGTTAATCATAAATGCATTCATACATACAATGACTTGAATACATTTTACATTTCTGAATTAAAAGTAATTTTTATATTTTTGTTGGGATTAAAGTAATGTCTAGGTGGTGGAAAAGTCCAGAGATTGTATATAGTTTCACTTTTAAAAAAGCAGTAAATCTGTCTAAAAATAGCCATTTTATTGTCATGTGACAAGAAGCCATTTTGTTGTCGTGTAAAATGAAAACTATAATACCTAAAATACTTTCTTCTTTTTTTTTAAACAACAATGATTATGTATTCTCACATGCATTTAAGTTGTAAGGTGTAACATTGTATTATTTTAACACCACTAAATATCTATCAAAAATGTATGAAGGCAATCTGAATACAAAAATTACATTTCTGAGAACTTGACACTTGCATTTTGAACTAGATTTTTTAAGATTTCTCCTTTTCATAATCTCAGACAACCTTATTAGTCATTAACCCACATGCTAAATCCGTCTTAAAGTGATAATCCAATAAATTAAGGGTTATTCTGAAAAACTGGATTGTATAAACTCACAGAGATTATTCTGTCTAGTATAATGTGGTATTATCCAGATTTTATCTGTAATCAGATAATAAAGGGGTATCATGCACTGACCCACACAGGTGCGGCTGTCATTGGCCACAGTGAAGCCATCGGGACAGTAGCAGGCTCCACCCTGCGGGCTGGGATGACAGCGGTACTCACAGCTCAGAGCAGAACACTGGTTTAAACCTACAGGACAGAGAGTGTTATCAGAGGTAGTTAGTTACTGTAAGTATCTGGGGCAGCTGAGTGATCACAGCCTGTCTGTCACATGCATAACATATGAAACACACATCAAAGAACATCTGGTCATCATGAGTATTATAATAAAATGTGACTTTAACCCAGACACATGTGACTGAAGTAAAAACTCAATACACATAAATACTCAATAAAATACTCTAAATTGTCCTGTAATCAGGGATCCCCCATCTCATACACCACTGAAAGATATTTATGTTATGACCTGTGTACATATGATCAGGAAAATAAAGTAAAATAATGATAATTTTATAATCAACTTGCTATATCCATTAAATGTATTTTTTTAAAAAGTAATAAGATGTGGAAGAAATGGTGCCTCAACGAAGTGATCCATGCCATGTTTTGGTGATGATCTATTGGATTTGACCGCTATTCGTATTTCCAACACACAACAATTAAATAGGTAATACAAACTTCGATGCACTTCAGTTATTTGTGAAGCGGTTTTCTGAAACTTATGCGTGGCATAATTGGCTTAATTTGGCTGTTGGAATAATGTAAGTATTTTATATTGGTCGCAAAATACGCATCTTTAATGTTTTTTCTAAAAAAAATCTATATTTTTGTACATTGCACAAGACGTGAACACCTAATTCTGAGTATCAGAATTTTTAAGTAGGCTAGTCCTATTTACTTCAAATCTACTTTGCTCTTTCCATGAACTGAATTTCCTGGCTATCCATGTTTTCACTGTTATACATGGTAGGGGGCGCTATTACGCATCTTCTGCAAGAGTAACCGAATCCCCAGATCAAAACACAGGTGAAGAAAAGCAGAAAAAAGTGATAGAGGATTTCCTTATGCAGATGTAAAACAGCGCGATCATCAAACATTAAACAGCATATAAATCAAAACTGTCTAACGTTATTGAATGAAATGATGAACACAAGAACTATGAAGCTTTGATGGACTCGATCTAACTTACTCGATCGTGTTTTGATCATCATTCTAAATCCCGATCTGGACGTAGTCTTTGATAAAAAATGAGATTTTTTTTCAGCTTTTTGTTTAATACTTTGCCTTTTTTTAATTAAACTTACCCACATTCAAGTGTTGATTAAAAAAAGCATGCGTGAAACTATAATAAAATGTTTTTAAAATGCAAAGTATAAAAAAAACATCGTAGTATACATATAGTTTACTATTTATATATTATTTTTGCACTTTAAGTATGATGTTGTGTTCACTTAAAGAAAACTTACAAGTATACTTGTGGTATAAAACTACTAAACTAGTAGTATTCACTTCAAAGTGTACTTTCATAAACTATAAAATGTACTACTAGTATACTTATAAGTTCACTAGTACAGAAGCAGTAAAATGAGAAACATAGTTGTGAACTAGTTGTGCACTTTAAGTTTACTACTGTTACACTTACAGTAGACTTAAACGTATACTTTTATATACTAAAAAGTGTCCCAAGTAAGTAGTATTGAAATAGTACACTTACAAGTATACTACTAGTACACTGATATCAGTATACTTATTACATTAACTATTATATTAAACTAAATATACTTATTATTATTAATAATAATTATGTAAAAAATTTAATTAAATTCATTTAATGTCTTTTAGGTATTTACCACAGGTCAGATGTGCTGTAGTGTTGCTCTCATCTGTTCCACCAGGGCAGTCAGGGTGTTCGTCACACACTTTGTTTATGGGCACACACATCGAAGAGCCAGGACAGGGCCATTCACCAGGGTAACAGTCTCGGATACCTGGGTCTGAAGGTATGAAATCCTCAGCATTTAGGTTTAACTAATTAATCATATGTTTTTTACTATATAATAGATGTGATTGAATCTGTTGCGTAATGACAGGAGAGAGGAGGTGTCAGTCTCACCACATCCATTTTCATCGCTAAAGTCTCCACAGTCGTTGATGCCATCACACACCCACTGCTGAGGCATACAGCGCCCATTACTGCAGGCGAACTCTGACCCAGCACAGGTCCGATACCCTGGCAAAGAAGACAACACAGCAGGGCTTTATGTGGCAGAAAAAAGACTATAAGTTAGCTATGTACTATGGTACTTACATGGTAGTCAAAAGTACATGGTACTACCATGTCCAAAAATCAGGGTATTAGCACATACCAAAAACATTTTGGTACTTTTATTAATGACCTAATGTACGTATATTTTGACTGATTACAATACATATTAAGAACCAAACCCTCCCGTATTCACTTCCTGATACATTTAACTTTCTCTAATGACAGTAGCTTTGGTAGAATAGGTGAGGTGTATGGAAGTAGAATAATGTCAAATGTTTTTGAAATAAAAAGCCTGTTGAATTGCACTACTTGAAAAAAAATAGGCCTTGCATTAACCATGCTTGCATTTTAATGCATTGTATTTTTAGTGCTTACATTTTTATGGGCTGAAATTCAACATGGTTTAATATTTAAGCTGTGAATATTTAAATTAAAAACATTTCAAACACCTTTTCATTATTAAAAATTCAATAATCCATATTCACCTTTCATATTTCACTTCCAAAATATTCAAACTGTTTAAAAATACAACCAATAATATTCAACAGGCAATTTTCGGTCCATTTTATTTCGCTTTGCAAATTCGCTTCCACAAATTCAGTGGTTCAAATTCGACAGTAAATTCAACATTGACGTCCAGGAACTGCAGGAAAAGCAGTAGATTGCCGAGCATACTCTCCATCTGCTGTTAGTCGACCTCACCATCAGATGGTGCAAAAGCGCTTGTTGCTGACGAAGACATTCATTCATAAAATGAAAATGATTATCTGTGTCAGTATATGCGGAAAAGATGATAAACACACAAAAGCTGTGTTTATGTTTCATTCAATAACTTCATTGTTACTTTCCCTGTGTATTCTACATGTCATCAGCTTTCTCTACCATGAACAGGATTATAATCGGTTTCCCTCAATACCTCATACTCAAGGATTCCCCTTCCGTTGATAGTGATATGAAAGACCAATCTTGCACCTTATTAGGGAAGTAGGCTGTAGGCTATTATATAGGCTACAGGCAAGAAGATGGACTCAGAATATGAACTTAACGCGCAAAGTTTCATGCTGAGCGTTTCGTGATATACTGGCATAAAATCAAACATACATATAGTATGCATACGTGTATTGCATTAGCTTAAACTGTCACAGCACTTGCATATTGTCCTCCTATTGTTAGTTTAACTGTAAATCGCTTTGGATAAAAGCGTCTGCTAAATGACTAAATGTAAAAATTGGCTTGACATGGACATTCGCACATTTAGGGACCGTCTCTAAAGTTGCATACAACATTGGCATACACGTTTCTAACTTCAATAGCAAACTTCAATTTATTTGAATAAATATCAAAAATCCAAAGGGTGCGCATTATGCCTGACACTAAATGAACACTTTACAGTTGGTTTTATGACTGTAAGCCGTTCTATTCAAATGCTATCGGAGTTAGAAACGTGTATACCAAAGTCGTATACACTTTAGAGACGGTCCCTAAATGTGCGAATGTCCAACATCAAGCCATCTGTATGCCAATCTATCACTGGGAAACGCTCAGCATTAAGCTTTGCGCGTTATTCTGAGTCCATCTGCTTGCCTGCGAGTTTGGTCTTTTACATCACTGTAGTCCATTAAGCTACGTTAAGCGTTGTATATGTCCAGCAGGGGAATCCTTAAGTATTGAGGGAAACCCTAATAGCCTGCATGCAGCACATCGCCACAATATAAAGTTAAGGCAACTAAACAACCAAGAGAAATATATGTCAACCTCAAAAATGTAACATTGGATCTGTATATCCGCATCGGGGAATAACATTATAATCTCGTTCACGGTAGAGAAAGATGCATGTAGGCTACACAGGAAAAGTAACCATGAAGACACTGAATTTAACATAAAACTGCCGTCATAATAATCACAAATACACTTACATTGCTGTAAATGAGTTTTATGAATGAATGACTTTTTCTAACTGTTGCTGGTCTTCAACACGCGCTTTTGCACCATCTGATGGTGAGGTCGACTAACAGCAGATGGAGAGTATGCTCGGCAATCTACTGCTTTTCCTGCAGTTCCTGGACGTCAATGTTGAATTTACTGTCGAATTTGAACCACTGAATTTGTGGAAGCGAATTTGCAAAGCGAAATAAAATGGACCGAAAACTGCCTGTTGAATATTATTGGTTGTATTTTTAAACAGTTTGAATATTTTGGAAGTGAAATATGAAAGGTGAATCTAGATTATTGAATTTTTAATAATGAAAAGGTGTTTGAAATGTTTTTAATTGAAATATTCACAGCTTAAATATTAAACCATGTTGAATTTCAGCCCATAAAAATGTAAGCACTAAAAATACAATGCATTCAAATGCAAGCATGGTTAATGCAATGCCTATTTTTTTTCAAGTAGTGCAATTCAACAGGCTTTTTATTTCAAAAACATTTGACATTATTTTACTGAGGTGTATTGTGGGACCCACCACAGTTTTGCTCATCACTGTTGTCGCCACAGTCATCCCAGTGATCACAGACGAAGGACATCGGGATGCAGTATCCACTGGCACATTCAAACTGATGCGACTGACAACGCCTCGCTGTTTCAGGGAAAAAAGACAAAGAATATGGAAGGATGGTCAAATGTTGAACATTCATCTGAACATGCTTTATTGGCATCTTTGATTGATAGTACACTCTCACTCACTGCAGTTGGATTCATCTGATCCATCTCGACAATCTAGTGTCCCATCACATTGCTGAGTGTTGTTATAGCAAGCACCGTTGGCGCATGTCTTCTCTGTGCAGGCGGGGTAATCTGGATTCAACAAGAGGAAATGTGATGCATTTTATTGGCATTCCAAAACCTGATGATTTTTTTTTTTTTCATTACCCACCACCAGCATACCATATTAAAATGGTAACTGATTTATCTTGAGATTTAATGTGTATTGGACAATTAAAAGTGGTCATATGCCTTTTGTCTTGTAAAGATAGCATTGCTAAAGACCTTTGTAACATTCATCAGAGGCCTGTTTGCAATAGCCTACATTTTAGTTTTTGAAGTTCATTCTGGATCAAATAATATCATTAACAAGTATATGTTATGTTAGATTATTAAAAAAAATATTTATTGAAATAATACTTTTAATTTTCTAACTTTATGAGAATTTTTAAGCTTCTATATATTGAACAGCAAGAGTCTGTACTGCTACTGAAGAATGGTAAATGGCAAATTTCTTTTCATTGTACAGTAGAAAGAGATGTTCTTACTGCCACCATATTTATTTAAATGTTTTATAGGCCTAGGCTACATTATTTTGTTTCCATGATGGAAGTGCTAAAATAAACATGCACATTTGTTACTAAACAGATGTTTAAGCCTCATTTCGTTTTTTTATATTTGCATTTTATTTAATTTAGGACTAATAATGTGTTCAAAAGTTTACATACACCATGCAGAATCTGCAAAATGTTAATTACTTTAACAAAATAAGAGGGATCATTCAAAATAAAAGTATTTTATTTATTTAGTACTGTCCTGAATAAGATATTTTACATAAAGGATACTTACATATACTTTTTTACAACAAAAATGAACCATCACTGAACTGGACTAAAGCTGGACTATGACACTATTTTCTTCTAGAAACAAACTTTGTTGCATTATTTTCCTGTTATCACTGTAAAGCTGCTTTGAAACAATCTGTATTGTAAAATGTGCTATATAAATAAAGGTGACTTGACTTACATATAGTCCACAAGACAAAATGACCCTGTTCAAAAGTTTACATACCCTTGATTATTAAAACTGTGTGTTGTTACCTCGATGAACCACGGCTGTTTTTTTGTTTTGTGATGGTTGTTCATGAGTCCCTTGTTTGTCCTGAGCAGTTAAACTGTCCAATGTTCTTATGCATACAAGCATATGTAAACATTTGAATAGGGTCATTTTTATAAATTCAGCTATTATTTTGTCTTGTGGACTATATTATGTAAACATCTTTTATGTAAAACATCTTATTCAGGACTGTACTTAATAAAAAATAACATTAATTTTGTATGATCCCTCTTATTTTGTTAAAATAATAAACATTTAGCAGATTCTGCAAGAGCTATGTAATCTTTTGAGCGGAACCATATACAGGGTTCCCACACCTTGGTAAACTTCAAATTCAAGGACCTTTCAAGGACTTTCCAGGTCTAATACCCTCAAATTCAAGGACTTAATGTGGGGACACATTTCAAGAGAGAGTAAGGTTACATCGTTTCAGCCTATTTTTGCAATGTTTCACAGTGTGTAAATGAAACGCTGAGGTGGCCTATCATCGTAGTAGTTTCGTGAACATGTGAACGTCATGGCAATGTACAACACAAAGTAAGTACTTCACGCGGGAAACACTTAGCGTAACGTGTAAATGTGCATAACTAGCGTAAATCAAGCAAGCTAGTATTCATAGACCACGAAGAGTTGGTGAAATAACACATTAGCGGACCGGAGGGAGTAATATGGAATTTTTACAAATAAATTCAAGCACTTTCAAGGACCTGTATCTATGTATGTTTATTTTCAAAAACTTTCCAGGGCCCTGAATTAATTTTTTCAAGGATTTCAAGAACCCGTGGGAACCCTGCATATATATTCGATTTTATATTATATATATATATATATATACTTTTTCTGTATATAAATATTCTGAATGTGACAGATGACAGATTTTTCTAAATAACTATACTCATAAATAGGTGCCTGTTTAAAAAACTTTTTATTTTATTTTACAGTATAAAGAAACATTCTTACTGCAGTTGTTCTCATCCGAGTTGTCCACACAGTCTGATACATGGTCACATCTGTATTGTTTGGGAATGCACTGCCCTTCTCGACAAGTGAACTGGTTTGGGCTACATGTCTGACCACCTTAGAAAACAAACAGTAGGGTCATGTTAATACTCCCATTTTATTTGCTGAATTAACTGTATTATTTCAGTCATTTAAGGCACATATAGACATACTGCAGGCTCTTTGCTCATCGGAGCCATCGGTGCAGTCCGGCTCTCCATCACATACAAACGCTTGAGGAATACACTCCCCTCCTGTCAGGCACTTGAACTCAACAGAGCTACAAGTTGATATAGCTGAAAATACAATGAGAAAATGTATGAAGATATTTCCTGTGCATAATAATAAAGTGCATTACATTTGTGCATTTGGCAGATGCTTTGACATGACATTGTCATGGGTCAATCCAACAAGTCAGTGTTCACCCAACGATACTCACGACAGTTCAGTTCATCAGAGTCGTCCGTGCAATCCTTTGTTCCATCACACCTCCAGTTTTGATTTATACATTGACCATTACTACACTGGAACTGACCGCTGGTGCACTGACCTGCTCAGAGAAGAATGGGTTAATTTTCTCTGACCAGCAATCTAATTTGACAAAACATCACTTGGTGTGCCAATTGGACATATGACAATCTATTATGTGTCCATATAGTCAAAAATTTAAATACGTTTAAATAAATAAAAATTTAAAAAGTGTTGTTGCTGGTTTGATAGTTGGGCGTCACTGCTCAGGTCCAACTTATTACATATTAGCATATATTTCTTGAGTCAGGAAAAATGCCAGACGCGAAACTACAGGTTGGTGTTAAATGAAATCTTAATGACCATGACCATGACCCTGACTTAAGTTTTTATGGCAATTTAGGGGGGAAAAAAATCACTTTTGCAAGGAATAACTTTTCAATGAGTAACTCTGTTTATGGATTTAGGAGCTACTGTGTAGAACATCTGAACCTCATGCGATTGTCTTGTAAAATTTGCTATAGCCTAAGCCTACTCATTTTGTTGGTGGGGTTACCCATAGATTACCAATAAAGTTGCTAACTTTTTCAGTGGCCTAACAGTAGAATGATAATGTATTGTAGATCATCCAGTATATTCTATCCAACGAGAAGCGCTGTAGCTGTATAGGCTAGCTGTACAAACGCTGTAGCTGTTTTTATTTTGGATAAAATATAATTATGCACTTACCTAAACTGTCTCACATTTGTTGGCGTGGCAATTTAGATTCATTCTAGTGAATCGGTTCAGCCAGCCTAAACGTGCCCCCATACAGTCATTAGTGAATCAGTCCGTTCAACTGAGATTCCCAAAAATGATTCACCAGTTCGAGCCTCTGTTCTATGTAGCTACTATTTCGACTCGGCTGCGGAATTTATTTAAATTTTTTTGTAAACTCACCTTTTCAGATGTGATACTGTCATCCTAATTATTCATTAATTTAAATATATATATATATAAAATTAATTGTTTTTTGTTTGTTTTTTGGCCAACAATTAACTTTGAATTATAAATCCTATTGGATAGTTGGATATAGATATAAATATAGATTTAGTGGAGATATATATATATATATATATATATATATATATATATATATATATATATATATAAACATTGATCCCTTAAGCATTTAAATTAAGATAGCTACTTTTTGTTTGTAGAATATATTAAATCATTGAATCATTGCTCAAATTGTTCACACTGAAAAAAAAAAATGAAAAAAAGATGAGAGTATTGTATGATTTCACAGCCTACTTTGTATTGTTTGTTGAATAATTATCAAAATCTAATCATTTATATAAGATATGTTATTACAGATTCTAGTGTTAAATATATTCTACAAAAGGATTACTGAAAAAAAATCATCCAAACACATATATATATAGCCTAGCTAGTGGAGCAAAGAGTTAGAACAAAACATGGAGAAGCTGCGTTTAGCGTCTCTGCTGTACACGACTGGAACAAACTACCAGAAGATCTTAGATGCGCCCCAAATGTGTTGATTTTTAAATCAAAGTTAAAAACATTTATTTTTTCACGTGCTTATGATTGAGCTCTTAAATCTAGCTATACTGTTCAGCCTTACAGTTTCTTATGTCTTTTTTATCCCATCTTTTTAATCTTTCTTGTGTCTGTGTGTATCTTGTACTATTATTATGATGTTTTTATCTGTTTTTGTATTACTTTTCTTTGTAAAGCACATTGAATTGCTTTGATGTATGAATTGTGCTATATAAATACATTTTATATATATATATATATATACAGAATAAGAATTATGAAAGCAAATATTTCAATATTGTATTAAACATACCTTGCACAATGGAGGGTCCATGGATTAAAAACAGCACTGCTAAAACATAAAGACCTAATATGTCCATTATTGTTTTATTTGGTCAAAACTTTTGCAGAGTTGAGGATAGCAGGCCATAGAATGAGAAGAACTCTACACGTCTAGCTCCGTAACTGTCTCAGTATCCATCCAAGGTGAGTTTGTCTCCAGACCACAAAGGTCCTTGATAAGCTTTTCTCTTAAAATAAGCAAAGACTGGATGAAGGAAACAAAGTTGCAGCCCTTTATGACCCTGACTCTGTATGACTTTAATCTAATATTAACTTTTTCCAGTTAAACATGTGAGCATCAGCAAAAAAATCTTCAATGTCATTTTTGTATAACAGGAGGATATACTGTCCTAACCAATAAAGGCATAAAAAAGGTCAAACAGTTAACTTAAAAAAAAATAAAAAATAAATAAATAAAAAGTTATATCTTGTATTCTTTGTCTATCCTCATGGTTTGTGTTATATTTTGTTGTTACTGTAAAATGTTATTTAAACTTAAAGATAGCTGTAAGTTATTTTGGGCCACTTTTCCAGCACTTATTTTTCCACTATACTGTGTATATATTGCAGAGATATGTTTGTATAATATTTACTTCTTTGATTATACAATTTGTATTTAATCTTGGGCAAAAAAAAATTATAATGAAATTCTCAACTTACAAAGTGAATATGTCCAAAATTAAGCTCGAACATCATTATAAGAATTTCCTTTAATGGTTAAATGTCATTTTTCTTTGGGAGGTAAACACTTAAGCTTTTGGGATTCCTAAATTGATGATGTCACATATTGTGGCATCAGTTCACAACCATCTACGGGAAAAGCACATGCAAATCTAAAATAATGACAGAAATCTGAGATACATCTTGTTTGGGTATAAGTTACATAATTTATGATGTGAATTGTGCCAGAAAATAGAATGAAATTTATTTTTAACAGAAACTTTTTTTCTTCTGTCCCACTTTCTCTGAGGCGTTTTTGCAAATAGGACAGGGTGATGCTAAGTAAGTTGAGATGAGTTTATCATTAACTTAGCCTATATAGAATTAAAAATGACTAAATGGCAGTGCAGTGCGTAATATAGGCTAGTGTATTTACAAGTGACTTGTGAAGAGTATTTACATTGATGAAATGTATTCCAGAATCAAATAGCAAAAATTATGGCAGGAAGGAAAAGTTTTAATAGGCATGCTAACAAGCAAAAGTTTTGTCATGACAGTATATGCTAATCAATGACTAGAAGATAGTTGACTCCACATCAGCTACATAAATTCATCAACTAAGCAATTCAGAAATGTCTTGTTGCATTCTACATGTTGTCACTTCTTCTTGAGTCTCTCCATCACTGTCAGACTCCGGTTTGAACATAAAAGGCTAAAAGTTTTTGACATTTTCAGTGTCTGTGTGAGGTAATCGGAGCTGCTAACACTTGAAGCTCCGCCTTCTGTGTTCACCCTCAAAAAGTGACAATTTTAACATGCAATATCTTTTGGGTATTTTGAGCTAAAACTTCACATAGGCCTACACACTCTGGGGACAACCGAGACTTATTTTACATCTTGTGAAAAGGGCATTATACCACCCCTTTAATGTCATACACTAATAGAGAAAAAAATGGATGGAA
This sequence comes from Leuciscus leuciscus, assembly GCF_965113295.1. Lineage (NCBI taxonomy): Eukaryota > Metazoa > Chordata > Actinopteri > Cypriniformes > Leuciscidae > Leuciscus > Leuciscus leuciscus. The sequence continues at coordinate 18,290,703 of NC_138745.1, read as the reverse complement.
AAAGAAGACACAAATACCTTTGAAAATTAAAAAAATGTATTACATCTTTATTAATGTTATAAATATAACAAAATTATACCTTTTATTATATATATTTTTTTTTAAATGTGAAAGTGACATGTGAAGGCCAAATATAGTAACCCATACTCAAAATTTGTCCTGTATTTAACCCATCCATGTTAGTGCACACATATTAGGAGCAGTGAGTAGTGAACACACACACACTGCAAACTGTGGACAAAAACACCCGGAGCAGTGGGCATCCATTTTTGCTGTGGCGCCCAGGGTGTGATTGGGGGTTAGGTGCCTTGCTCAAGGGCACCTCAGTCATTTCCTGCCGGTACTGAGAATCGAACCCGCAACCTTCGGGTTACCAGACTCTCTTACCATTAGGCCACCAACAAATATATATATTTTAAATAATAAGTAATAAAATACATTGGCATATTCATAGCATAATACATCAAATCTCATAGTTACAGTTAGAACAGTTAATCATAATTTCTCTTTCTGAATAAATTGGGTGTATTACTGCTTGAATATCTCGATTTGTTTAGATTAATTTTGCATACCTGAGTTCCAGCCCAAGCATTAACAACACTAAAACCAAATAAAACCACAAAATGTCAAGGACAAACATGAAAATATCTGATTTACAAACATAGATATGTTTTGAAAGAATGTTTTGTTGGAACCAACAACAACAATTTTTTGTGAGATGGTAATTAAGAAAATGAAATGTAGAATAGGAGCTGCTGTAAAAGCTAAGGTCCCTGCAACACAGAAAAAAAACTTTTAAAGCAAAAGCTTAGATCAAGTGAAGCCCATGGGCTGAATTTCATTAGCTGCTAAAAGCATGGAATGTAAATACAAAGGATATCTGAATTATGTTCCTGTGGTTAAAGAAAGGGGTATATAAAAATGCAAAAACTGTTTGTAGTATTTGTATTTCATTTCATTAACCTTTGAATTTTAGTCAACACAAAAATAAAAATAAAAACAATTCAGTCCATATGAAGATGAAGGAAAATCCTCCAATTGCAGAGATTTGTCCTGATCAAGAGATGTTAATATCTGCGCGTTCTGTCATCATCTTGCCGAAAGTATGGGTTTTGGACACCATTTTCCACTCCTCTCCCACCGTGACCGGAGTACGCTGGGGGAACTTGACCCCTATAGCTCACGTCCTCCCCGTAATCAGAGTAGTGCTATAAAAACACAAATAATGATTATAAACACTTGCAGATTATTATTAATAATGAAGGAGATTTTATCACTTAGATCAAACTGTTAGAAACGTTCTTACCTCTTTGCTGTCTGGGCGATCTCTGGCCACCAGTGCCTGATTGCTCCCACTATTGGTCATCTCCAGACTGTTAGACTTCCAGCTGGCATCAGGGTTGGCCCGAGGGATCCTGGGAACTGCTGTAGGTTTGTGTAATTCCGTATTGCCATAGTCTGAGCTAAAGTCTACCCTGGGTGAAGAGCTTTCCTTTTGATCCCTACAATCGTAAATGGATGCACAGACAAAAATGAACGTGTTGCATCTATAGAAAGTTTGTCTAAACAGACCCAGAAAATGTGTCCTTGACACTCACCTGCAGCTTACAACTATCAGGGCCACAATAAAGATGATCAGCAATGCACCCAATACAGTGGACACCACGACCACAACCAAAAGATATGCTGTAACGAGAATTTTCATTGCACAGAGATGCATAAATGTTCCTCAAAATAACTGAGCATACCAGAGAAGATGCAGCTTGATTCTGATGATGGCGATTATGATTACTTACGATCATTGCAATTAAATCCAGAAAAGCCAAATGAGCACCTAAAATAAGCAAAACAGCTTTCAGTGATACTGTGCAACCACAACACCCATAATTACATATATTACATTACATTTATGTTTTGGCACTGTAAAATTTAAATACAAGCAGCTGTTTCTTTACGGAGCTATTTCTGTTTGATCTTAAAAATGACCTTTATTAGTGTAATCTCATGTATTCAGGTTGATTCAATCATAATGAATAATATTTGATTTGAATAAAACCAGTTAAAGATCCATCACTTAAAATCAAAGGGCTTGAACATTTTCATGGGTGAGCCTAATGAGTATGTTATATTATAGAGGTCCTTAGTGGACCCTGGAAAAACTTTAATAGAATTATTTATGAAATAATAATGACATTTACATATAGAATCATGAAAATCTCTAATGAAATGATGCAAGTGCATACTTTTCACATTTGTTTTTCACTGCTTTTTCCCCATTCGGACAAGCTGTAAAAAGATGGGAGCACAATAGTAAAATTATCAGAACCAGTCTGAATGTTTAAAAGTTGTGCAAATAACAGTGAAACAAAAATACTTACATACGCAGGAATATTGTGTGAATTCTGAGCTGATGTACTCTTCTTTGCAAGTACATTTTGCAGTACCAAGCCCGTCATTACAGACTGTGGTGGAGTCGTCACAAATAAGCTTACACAGACTGTCCCCTGTGATTTGAGTAAATGAGTTATAGAAATTGACTAATGTATGCTTCATTCCTAATTTTTTAAATGGTTAAACATTTCAATATTCTTGAAGGAAAACCAGTTAAAAGAAGCCGTAGAAACATACGACTGAATCCATCAAAGTCTTTTAATTCGTTTTCCATTCCTTCCGCAACCAGTTTTTCAACGTTCTCAGATGTGGCATTGGATGACAAGTCATAGAAATTCTGCACAACTGCAATTATACTGCCAGGACTGAAAGAATGGGTACAATTAAATTATTATGAAAAACACACATGCAACAAAACTTATTTTATATGAAATAATTCCTGTGGGGAAGCAAAATGCTGTTAAAGGTTTTAGATTTTATCTAGGGGTCAAATTAAAACCCTCTACCTTGAACAATGATTAAAAAACTAAAAGCTCAGCCTCAGTTAAATAACAATTATAAAAATGTTTAAAAGAAAGGCTATTATAACAACTGGTACTTACCTTAGACTCAAAACGATGGAATTAATGTAGCCTTCTTCTCCCAGAATCTTTCCGAGCTGTATTTTGGGTTGAAATTAGCTGTTACTTATTTACAACCATTTATTTGTATCACTCATCCTTTACACAATAGGAAGAATGGAAAATCTTTAAGCTGACATGATGCTGCCATACAGTGTCCGATAGGACTGAATCTCTCCTCAAATCAAAAGGAAATTCAGTCTCTTACCGCATTCTCAATTTGATCTGCTTCCTCTTGAAACAGTTTAGATGTTTTGTCATTCATTTCTGGTTGAAAATCCTTTTTAAAAGATAAACGACCAGGGAACACCTTAGCTGCAATTGTTAAAAAAGAGAGTAACATAAGTATATATATTCATTGATAAATTGGTCAAAAAGCAAGGTATAATACTCAGTCGTGCCTGATGTTGTTGTGCTTGTATTGTTATATTCTCAGATCACAGGAAAGCAGATGATGGCAGTTTGATTCATAATTAAGCTTAATTTCTATACAACAGGCTGATCGGTGGCTGTTTTATGCATATTTATGTGTTACACATCTGCACTTATTTTTTGATGATTCAAAACTGAGCATACCTTGACTACACCCTGTACCCAGATAAACCAGTCCAGGCCGGCAGATGCAAGCAAATGAGCCATTAAACCGTTTTTCACAGCTACTGTCTCCAACACAAGGACTTGCTTCACAGGCATCTTTAAAAAAACAAAAAACAAAAAAACATAATGCCATTTTTAACCTGCAGGAACTAGTAAATGATCTTCTCCAGCAGAAGTTTAAAGATTATAGTAAATTATTTTCTGGAAATTATAGTTATATTCTAAAATGACACTTCTCACTACATAAACTACAATGTACACTGCCTTAGTTAGACCTGGTGACTTCAGACCAGGAGACTTGGTTGTATCTTCAGCATCACCCTCATGTCACCCTAGCTCGTAGAACCCTTGTTTTTTACGTAACATAAAAGGAGAAATTCTGAAGTATTACACTGATTGCTCTTTTCCATTAAATTACAACAAACGGGACTGAAGTTTTCAAGCTTTAAAAGAGGCTCAAAGCACCAGTATCATAAAAGTAGTCCATGTGGTATATTCCAAGTTTTACAAAGCTAAATGAACCGACCAGAAATTTAGGTTATTATTCACTGAAAATCTAGGCATCTGCCCTATAGTGTCACCTTGGCAAGTTCATTGTGTAGCAATGTCTTAAATGAATCAGTTGATCCAGTTAACAAATGATTGAGTAGTTCACAGCAGGCATATAGCAGCGTGAAAGCAGAGCGCTGACAAACTGCTCTACATTCCCTTTAACACATAATTCTGTGTTAAACACTGGTATGATATATAAACATTATATGGAAATATATGGAATATACAGTGCATGCAGAATTATTAGGCACGTTGATTTTCTGATCATATTTTTTTTCCAGGCACATTTTACCAATTCCAAACCACATTAATCGTAATAACTACTATTCATTTTGTATTTAATCATTTATAAGTGATATATAATTGTTCATGAAGGCTGGAAATGAAAAACACCTTATATTCAGGTGTGCATAATTATTAGGCACGTTTTCTTTTACAGATAAAATAAGCCAAAAAAAAAGATTTAACTCGGACTGAAAAGTACAAAATTATTAAATCCCCATGAGAAAGATGCAATACTAATGCAATACTAGAAATTGCAGTTAAGGCATGACCATTGGAAAGTGAAATACTCATTGGGTCAGCAGGGTCAGACAAAAACAGGTGGAGAAGAAAAGACACATGTTAACTGCAAAATAATTAAGAATTAAGGTGAAGAATTAAAGTGTGAAACCATCAGGAACCCTTAAGTCTCCAGCGCCACCATTTTCCAGAACTGCAACCTACATGGAGTCTCCAGAAGTGCAAGTTGTCATAGTCTCAGAGACTTAGGTTAGGCAAAGAATCCTAAAAAATTACCCCCACTTAATAAGAATCACAAGCTGTGAAATACATGAAGACCAGAAAGCCAGTATCCCATTTTTTAATTACAAAGCTTTATTTTCTTTACATATGTTTAATTATAATGAATTTTAATTTAGGTAAAATGTTAATTCAAAAAGTGCCTGATGAAAAATCAATATCAGTGTCTTACATACAATAAGAGTTAACTTGTAGAAATGTTATTGTTGTTAAAAGCAGTAAATTTACGTTACTGCACTCTAGCTCAAAATGAATTTTACTGTCAAATGTGACAAAAAAATTCAATATTTTGATAACTGCATTTGCAATATTTTCAAAAGCCTAATATCTATTATTTTTGGTTTCTGTCCTATTTTATTTGTTAATTTATTTAAGGCCTTAACCCCAGCAAAACATTCATGGGGGAACCCATGGGCTGGATGGGCTGAATTTGTCCAGGGCCTAATTTTAGCCCCAGTCCAGCCCTGGTTCACAGATTGGTCTAATAGCTCTTGGGTTTAACTCTGACTTAAGGTCCCGATATACTTCTAGCAAAATGAACGAACTGATGTGACGTCATTTCGAGCAAAATGAGGCCAAAACTAACCTCATTTGGAGTTTGTTTTGGGAGTTTGAAACAGCTTGCCAAAGTGAACTTTTCGGAACTTTCCACCTTCTTTCACATGGAAATCTTTTCTGGTTCATTTCTCCTGTAGAGTCCTTCGAGGTCAGACGTCCGTGAGTGAAAACATGAACACACTAGAGAGCTGCTTTATAGTAAAAAATGAAGTTGTACTTCTGATGAAATGAGACACTGACACTGTTTTTCATGTTTAATATGGTAAAGCTGCTTGATTTTAAGCAATCCATTTGTATAAAGTGCTATAATAATAAAAGAGACGTGACTTTACTAGAATGCCGAATTGCAAAGCTCGTCCAAACATATCCACGTTCCAATGATCAGACTACATCCTCTCCACACTGGTGCGAGTGATACAGCACAGCAGTACGAGCGGCCTTTTTTCTCTCTCATTCTTTTGTCTTTGTTTTGACTTGAGCAAACAAAAGCTATTTTCACAGCTGGTAAGGTGCGCTTGAGAGCGCTCAAAGGCCGTTTTCACGGCTGGTAAGACCAGTGAGGAGAGAGCCTCCTTCGGGTGTGTTAACGGTGCCCGAGATGGACCCAGAGATGATGGCCATGCTTTCCCGGGCCTCCAACAGGATCGGGCTCGTGTGGAACCCTCCACCGTGTCCCGAGCCCTCGAGGCTGGATGATTGGTATCTCGGTGTGGCGCACGCTGGTTCTCAGCAACCCACCCCAGTGCCTTTCTTCCAGGAAGTGTACGAGGAGCTCTCAGGGACGTGGACGGCACCTTTTACTGCCAGAAACCGTTCCGGCGGCTCCTCCTCCCTCACCACCCTTAATGGCGGGGCGGCTAAGGGATACACGCATATCCCGCCAGTGGAGTGGGCCGTTGCTATGCAGCTGTGCCCTAACTCCACTTGGGGTGGAGAACCGTGTCTCCCTTCCGGGGCCTGTAAGTACTCGTCGGATCTAACCGGCCAGGCTTACAAGGCCTATGGGGAAGCCACCTCTTCCGTGCACGCCATGGCGTTGCTGCAGGTCCATCAGGAGTGCTCGAGTCCAGCATCATGTGCAAGTGTTTCATCATCGGACTCGCACTTGGATTGATATGGTAAAATCAACGTCATTGTGTGTTACTGTCTTTAGATTACAGTGTAGGAAGCCTCAGGACAGCAGACGTTGTTATGGCAATGGGCTTTTTTTTTTTGACACGCTGTACGCAGTAAACCAATCACAACAGACTGAGCTGTCTGGCAAATCAGAGCAGAGTAGCTCACGGAAAGGAGGGATTTAGAGAGTTTGATTCATCTCACGATTCGTTTGATAATCATTGAAAATGTGGTGATGTGCAAATGTATATTATGAGAAAATGATACAGTTTTTTGACCTTTGATGCATGTAAACCTGTCGTAGGAGTCTCCAAAACAACATTAGGAAACTTTAAAATAGCATAATATGGGCACTTTAAGAAATGTCTTACTGTTGCAGCTTAGAAAAATTAAACAAAAGCATGCACATCAGTCTCAAAAGGGTGCTCGACTAAAAAACCAACAAGTAAAGAATAAAATTGTTGTTTACTGTTGCAGCTTGCAATGGCATTCGATGCTGAATCAAATTACTTTAGATGTGAAAAATAGTTACAGTCAGTTTGTGGGTTCAGTAACAGTCTTTAAATGCATGCATCTTTAGCACGAATAACAGCACCATTTCAGTTGAAAAGTACTTACACTAGCAGTGGCATTACTAGACAGAGAAACATAATCACACACTAAATAATGATAAAGCGGTTAGACATTTTGTATTCTAGAAATAAGCCCAATGAAACACAATCTGTGACTGTCCAAATACACTCACCTAAAGGATTATTAGGAACACCATACTAATACTGTGTTTGACCCCGTTTTGCCTTAATTCTACGTGGCATTGATTCAACAAGGTGCTGAAAGCATTCTTTAGAAATGTTGGCCCATATTGATAGGATAGCATCTTGCAGTTGATGGAGATTTGTGGGATGCACATCCAGGCACGAAGCTACCGGTCCACCACATCCCAAAGATGCTCTATTGGGTTGAGATCTGGTGACTGTGGGGGCCATTTTAGTACAGTGAACTCATTGTCATGTTCAAGAAACCAATTTGAAATGATTCAAGCTTTGTGACATGGTGCATTATCCTGCTGGAAGTAGCCATCAGAGGATGGGTACATGGTGGTCATAAAGGGATGGACATGGTCAGAAACAATGCTCAGGTAGGCCGTAGCATTTAAACGATGCCCAATTGGCACTAAGGGGCCTAAAGTGTGCCAAGAAAACATCCCCCACACCATTACACCACCACCACCAGCCTGCACAGTGGTAACAAGGATGATGGATCCATGTTCTCATTCTGTTTACGCCAAATTCTGACTCTACCATCTGAATGTCTCAACAGAAATCGAGACTCATCAGACCAGGCAACATTTTTCCAGTCTTCAACTGTCCAATTTTGGTGAGCTCGTGCAAATTGTAGCCTCTTTATCCTATTTGTAGTGGAGATGAGTGGTACCCGGTGGGGTCTTCTGCTGTTGTAGCCCATCCGCCTCAAGGTTGTGCGTGTTGTGGCTTCACAAATGCTTTGCTGCATACCTCGGTTGTAACGAGTGGTTATTTCAGTCAAAGTTGCTCTTCTATCAGCTTGAATCAGTCGGCCCATTCTCCTCTGACCTCTAGCATCAACAAGGCATTTTCGCCCACAGGACTGCCACATACTGGATGTTTTTCCCTTTTCACACCATTCTTTGTAAACCCTTGAATTGGTTGTGCGTGAAAATCTCAGTAACTGAGCAGATTGTGAAATACTCAGACCGGCCCGTCTGATACCAACAACCATGCCACGCTCAAAATTGCTTAAATCACCTTTCTTTCCCATTCTGACATTCAGTTTGGAGTTCAGGAGATTGTCTTGACCAGGACCACACCCCTAAATGCATTGAAGCAATTGCCATGTGATTGGTTGATTAGATAATTGCATTAATGAGAAATTGAACAGGTGTTCCTAATAATCCTTTAGGTGAGTGTATATGAGCAACTAGAAAACACAAAACCAAATTGCTTATAATAAGCGGATGTGCAACTTTGAAAGAAAGTCATATGGATCCCTTTATGACACTTCTAGGATTTTTGTCCTTTTTGAAACTTAAAGGGATCACTTCTTTTGATTAAAAGTTGCTATGTAGCCTTTGGGCCTGCTAGTGGGATTTTGGACTATGGAGGTGTGAGTACCTTGTGTTGTAGACATAGTAGTTGTGGTGGCAGCAGTTGTGATGGCAGGAGTATCATCTGTAGAATTAGATGTTGTGCCTGTGGTAAAAGTACCATTACTCGTCTCCGCAGGAGCTGTAGGGAAAGGTTTTATGTTAGGGGAGGTTGCTGAAAGACCACAATAAACTCCACCAGGGTGATCAATCTTATATCACCCTGATGAAGTATGTTTAGTGATAATGACCAGATGACTGTAGGTACAATATCCCACATAATATACAGCTACTCATCAATAAATACATAGAAAATAAATATTGATTTGAGTTTAAATAATCATATACCTTTACCTGTATTTTATCTTACAGCTTCCGCTCAAACAAATAGTCAATTACAATGTACAAAACAACTGGCCTAGAACAAGAAGAAACACTACAACAATATTACAGTTATGTTAATACTGAAGTCCTCCAAAGTCATTTTCACTAGGCTTCATGCTGAAAGTCGCAAGAAAAAAAGGACAGCTCTCATCGCATCTGCTTGTCGCAGAAAGTATCAATGGCAGTATGAACTGATGGGGATATCTATGGACTTTTAAGGTAATATAGCTAGTTATTGTTTTATTTAATTTCAATATCCAAATGTTAGTAAGAAGGAAAAAAACTTTTAGATATCAATCTGTATGTGATGGACATCGGTTAGTTATGCTCATCTTTAGTGGATTCTCTGAAGGCATCTTGAATAAAACAGCTCAAGATGTAACAAAGCATATACAGAAGACTTGGACTGAAAGCGATGCAACTTATTTGACAGAATACGGAATTTTGTTCCACATAACCCATAACTGAGACGCAAGATGGCACCAGTTGCGTTTGTAAGTATAGCAAAAGAGATATATGCCGTTGCCATGAACAAGTCGATTGTGAATATTAAGAAATATTCAAAAATATCAACCATCAACACAATAGTACAGAAAGACAGTAGGCCTACTTTAATTTTTGTGTGAACTATATCCTAAAAGGGGAACTATGGGGATTAAAAGTTACTATGTAGGCCTGCTGGTAGGGTTTCTGATTATGGATATGAGCGTACCTGCTGATGTGGTGGTTGGGATTGCAGCATCTGTGCTGGAAGGATCATCTGTGATGGTAGGAGCATCTGAAGTGTCAGATGCGACTGATCCACTACTTTCCAAAGCCTCTGTGGTGGAAGATTGAATATTATGGGAGGCAGCAGAAAGACCATGCATGTGCAAAGACAAAACAATATACCAGAACTACTGTCAAAAAAGAAAAGAAAACGTGTATATAGTCAAAAAGTATATGTACTGTAGAACAAGACACTGGAAGAAGAACATTACATATTTAAACCAGGAAACACAGTGAAAAACATTAGCATAATGCTCTGCTTCTCTCTACTCTTCAGTCACAGCTGGGAAAACTCCCATAATCCATTCTGCCTGATGAAACTATCACATGTTTTCCATTTTAAAAAAGAAAAAGAAAAGAAAAAAATATATACAGTACTGTGCAAAAGTCTACACGAAAAGTCTTCATGTAATCACAGACGGACTCAATGATGGTGGTGAGATCAGATCATCCTGGCTGTTGTCAGATTCCTTGTGCATACACAAATCTCACTGGATTATAACAATTAATGGCAAAAAGAATGTTTGGAAATGTAAACTGCCTAACTTGGCATTAACATGCCTAAGACTTTTGCACAGTACTGTATATATATTTTTTAATGATGTTATGTGTATTTGACAGACATTACAGACCAGTTCTGGAATCTTAACTGTCAACACAAGTTACAACAGTGTCTCATGAGAGGGAATACCATGAACCATGAACATGAGCTTCCCTTAAATGTGTAAATATGATTACATTTTAATCATCTTGGTTTTAACAGAATTTTGTATCTATTAGGGAAAAAAGCATATTATTTTATCCATCCATATCATTTGGTGTGAGGGGTGATAAGCAGGCTGCTGTTAATGAGTCTTCAGCACAGCCCTTTCTGTTAATCCATTATTTGTATTTTAGGTGAAATCCATCTTTGCTGTAGAAACTAGAAAGTTAGAAACTAGATTTCTTTGGATACAAAACCCCCAAAAAGAAACAAATATATAATGGTTATTGAAGAGGTCAAATTGATAATCTGACTAGTTGAGCAACCTCAGATATAGTTGCTGTTTTATTTATTGTTTTGTAAACATTTATAAGGGTGGAAAAACATTCTTAGATATATTATGCTTGTAGTGAATGTGTAGTTTGGATTCTTTTTGATTGTTTTATTTGGGCAAAAGACATTCAACTAATTTGGAGTAGTTAACCTTGAGCTGGCTCTTCCTTGATGGTAAATGGCAATGTGAACTTTGTTATCTTAATTCCTTATGAGGTCTGAGTAACTGCTGACATTTTATTGCTTTCAAAGTCCTGACCATTTTTTTTTATTGGCTTTTCAAAGATTATCTACTGAAATGACTAGATATGGTGTGACAAGACCTCCAACTAAAAAAACAAAACCTTACATCCCACATCAACACCCTACCCCTCACTGATAACTTAGTTTAGTAAGGTTAGAAAAGTAAAGAATTACATTTTAAAACACACTGATCGAAAACTCTATGGTTTACCCAACTGCCCAGCCTATCTGCAGATAAATAACAGAAAATCCCAGTGTTGATTTAGGATTATTAATTACTTGCAATGACAAAAGTTTAAACTGTAATTATATTTCTTATATTTGTAGATCACCTTTAAACAAAAACTTTCAAACAATCCAAAACTGTGAATTATTTTTCTCAAAGTTGTCCGGTTATTAATAATTCCACCTAGATTAATATTTAACCTTAAATCTAAGCTAAAAATCCTTGCACTGAAATGACAAATATTCCATGTTAGCACACATAAAATAGTGAATTATTAAGTAATAAACTTAAGCCAAGAAGTCAAGGTAAAATTTACGTCCGATTCATAAATCATTAACAACAGGACAACATTTACAACAATAATCATCTTTTAAAACATGTGTAAACTAATTTGTAATCACGATTTAACAATCCAGAAATATAGATGTCCATAAAAAAAAAAATATTCTACAGTAGCTTAAAGGAACTTGTACTTTTTTGTTTAAACTAAATATGACATTCCTTTCAAATTTCTCTATTCCAATTTATTATAGGAAAGAAAAACACTCACCTTCATGTTTAGACAGAGCAATCAGTAAGCCGAAGACCAGAAGTGTCTTGAGTTTTATATTCATTTTCAGATTTTAGTCCCACAGGCAGTACAATACGTATGATAAGAAATAGGACACCGTAAAGAATTAAGCAGATCTTCCTGTGACAGGTTGTCTGGCACTGCCCTCAGTTCAGTGATTAGAAGGTGCTGCTGGGTAGCCCAGTTTAAACGCCGTGATCAAGGGGCAGCGCTAAGATGAGTAATGACGGTTGTTGACGTCGACGGGCAAAGCCACGCCTCCTGGAAGGGTAAAGCCATAGATATTATATAGAGACTAGATGCCCTATTGGCCGCTGGGCACTGAGAAATGCGGCCGCCATCTTAAACCGGTCGTATTCCTAGTTTCGTTGCGTGGCAGCAGTGAAGATGCTAGAGCACTGTGGAGTATTTTCCTGTTCTAATCGGCGGACCATCGCAAATAGGGCCCGGGGGATTACTTTTAACATTACCGTACTATTGGTTGTATTTTGTGAATAGAATATTACCAGATAATTGAGAAGGAGCAAGGATCTTTGATATTACTATACTGAAATCGTAGCCAGCTAACGTTAGCTAGGCAATGTTTACTGCACCAGTCAGTGTTCACCTGACATGGAGAGGTGGGGTAAAGTAATAATTACAAGAGCTTCTCGGTTATTTTAGTCCCGTCCGAATGTGCATCTCAGTAATCATTATGGACAATGTCAGTAAAGATTACGGCGACTTTTACCTTCTGTAAAAAGGTCCAGGAAAATTACCTCAGGTAACGTTAACGTTTATATTAATAGACGAGACGAGCGAATAGACCCTCTGTAAATCAAGTAATTTCGTGTTTAAAAGTAGTTTCCTGTGGTTTTTCCAGTATTGAGACGCTTGAAAAGGCATTCAGTTGCGTTCTGGACACTAGGAGAAGTCTTCCACAAGTGTTTTCTGGCTCCCTCAACGCAAGTGTTTTCCACATACCATTCAGATCAGAAAGAAGTTCGAAAGCACTTGTAAGAGGCACGAAACTTACTTTTAGCGCAATCCAATCTGAAGTTAATTCATACATTTTTCGACCGGACATAACTGTTTTATATATAGGTTATTTGTGTTTGCGCACGTGATATCAGGAAGCAATGTAAATGTAAAACACACGTTTCTTCAACTTATTAAAATATCTTACTTTACTGCAACTATCTGTTTCTGCTTCTTTATCATATTTATAATGTGTGATTTATAAAATACCTTATATCCTACATCACATATTTTGATTTTGGACGTCTGGTCACTTTATATCTTAAATCAGAATATTATATTAATGTTAAGCCTACTATGAATATTAAAATATGCCGAACCATGTGTCCTGTATAATAGCTACATGAATGACCTTTGCAGCAAAAAAACCCGCATGAAAATCAGAGGTATTCAGTGAGGTATGATTAATTAAATGCGCTGACAGCTCCTTGCACCTGCCATTCAGATAACACTGAGTGGAGCGGGTGACCGGTCTAAGATGGCGGTCCCACGGCTCGCCCGCGCCAGTAGGCAGTAGCGGTCGATAGGGCGTCTATCTATATTATGTCTATGGGTAAAGCAGTTATCCTTGTACCGCGAGAGCAACTAGAGCTACCGACAGGAGGCTTGTTTGAGATGCGCCTTGCCTCGCCTGAAATGTATGCGAGAGTAAGCGGCTGCAGTGAGAGGAGGAGTGAAAAAAGCGCAGGCAAGCCGGACAGATCTCTCTTCTCGTAGTGGATCTGACACCTGCGAGATCAAAGATGGATATCGCGGGATTCACGCTCGTGCACAGTGTTGCTAATAAACTGGAAGTAATTCAAGTTCTGTTGCTTTTATATGAAAATAAATAAAATTAACAAGACACCCAAAGTACTTGTTATTTAATTCCATTCCAAATACATGTTTATCAATATTTTTTTTCTTTAATACAGTCGACATATGTGGTTTTTTTTATTTTTTTTATAAAAATTTAATTGCATAACCCAAAGAGATCGCACTGTCAGATAGTTTGGGAATATTCACTAACATATACACATAAAACATGATATTCGAGTTTTAAAATCAAAACATTTTAAAAGAGAACAATACATCACAGTTGTTTAAACCAATGAGCATTAAGCTGTGTCGTCAGCAAGTCGTTTCCCATCGTGCTTTTGATCAGCGCAGTTGGTGGAGAGCAACTGCGCTCGACTGCAGAATCCGACACGTGCGCCTTGCGCTCGCGAGAGGTTTTTGACATACGTCAGCATGACATCAGAGCAAACACTCGGACACATTTCTAACCGGCAGGCATCTCGCGCTGATCACCGGTGATCGATTCTGCGCAGATTTTGCTCATCTCAAACAAGCCTAGGCTCTCTATAGCCCCTTTCACACAGAGATTCCGGAAAATACACGGATAAAGTGACCCGGGTTCGTTTGATTTTGGTTCATTCACACTGCCAGTGATTTTCCGGAATCAGAGAGTGCGTTCACACACAACCCGTAAAAATGCCGTAAAGACACGTGACATCGATGTGACTTGTAATCTCAGCAGCGTCTTAAGTTTGCTTATGAGCTGCGATCTCTCTCTCGAGAAACCACGCCTGTGCATTTGTTTCTCTGATTCGATAAGGCTTGTTTGAGATGCGCCTTGCCTCGCCTGAAATGTATGCGAGAGTAGGCGGCTGCAGTGAGGGGAGGAGTGAAAAAAGCGCAGGCAAGCCGGACAGATCTCTCTTCTCGTAGTGGATCTGACCATTGCGAGATCAAAGATGGATATCGCGGGATTCACGCTCGTGCAGTGTTGCTAATAAACTGGATGTAATTCAAGTTCTGTTGCTTTTATATGAAAATAAATAAAATGAACAAGACACCCAAAGTACTTGTTATTTAATTCCATTCCAAATACATGTTTATCAATATTTTTTTTCTTTAATACAGACATATGTGTTTTTATTTATTTTCTTTTTTTATAAAAATTAAATTGCATAACCCAAAGAGATCGCACTGTCAGCTAGTTTGGGAATATTCACACATAACATATACACATAAAACCTGATATTAGAGTTTTAAAATCAAACATTTTAAAAGAGAACAATACATCACAGTTGTTTAAACCAATGAGCATTAAGCTGTGTCGTCAGCAAGTCGTTTCCCATCGTGCTTTTGATCAGCGCAGTCGGTGGAGAGCAACTGCGCTCGACTGCAAAATCCGACACGTGCGCCTTGCGCTCGCGAGAGATTTTTGACATACGTCAGCATGACATCAGAGCCAGGCGGACCGCACTCGGACACATTTCTAACCGGCATGCATCTCGCGCTGATCACCGGTGATCGGTTCTGCGCAGATTTTGCTCATCTCAAACAAGCCTATAAACTTGCGCATTACGTACCGTTTCACAGCTGGAGAACGAGCCCGGCTTGGCGGCTTCAGCGTCATCACTACGACACGGCATTATTACGGCTTTTGTTCACACAGTGCGCGTTCCGGGACTGAACACGGCAATGTTACTAGGTCCCGACCCGGCATCGATCCCGGCATAAATCCCGGGTCGAGTTTGCGTTCACACAGAAGGCGCTCTGGCAATTTGCCGGGTTCAAAGCGCTGTGTGAAAGGGCTTTATGCTTTTGAGTCCCTCTCGCGGTACTTTGATTTTGATGTCATACACTGATCCATTGCGCAGCCCAGCTTTAAATAGAACACACCTACTAAAGTTAGTTGACTGAAGATGTTTAAATATTAGTATTAAAATATATAGGCTACTTAATTACATTTGCACGGTTTTTAAATAAAGCCCTGTTTAACACCTTTTATTAAGGGGTTTGTTCACCCAAAAATGAAAATTCTTTATTTAACGTACTCACCCTCATGTCTGTCCAAACCCGTAAGACCATTCATCTTCGGAACACAAATTAAGATATTTTTAGCTAAAATCCGAGAGCTCTCTGACCCCTAGACAGCCATTTAATTGTTGATTTAACTTGTTATTATTGTTTGTTTGTTTTTGCGCTCAAAAAGTATTCTTGTCACTTCATAAAATTAAGGTTGAACCACAGTAGTCACATGGACTATTTTAATGATGTCATTACTACCTTTCTGTGCCTTGAAAGTGCCAAATAAATTGCTGTATATGAGGCGTCAGAGAGCTATTTTACGTATGTAGAGTCGTCCACTTGTGATCGGCTCAATGAAAACGTTTTTTAATACCAGGTGTAAACAGGGCTTAGGTTAAGCGTAAACAATACATTATGATTATTGACACATACGAAATCTTTGGAAACAGTCCCTAAATTCCGAAGAGATATGCCTCAACGTAGACAAACTATAGTATATTATTAATTTCACTTTTCTTTACTTAACCAACTGCATCATAGCACTGATGACATGCATACTTAATCAGAATAAAACTTAAACTAAAGTTACAACAACTTATTACTAGATCTGGCTTATGTCTGTAAGATATTTTTTAACCTAATGATTTAAAGGCTATCCGATTAATTTTGGGACCTTTGACACCAAACTTTTGATAAAAGGCTGATGCACAGTGAAATTATACCTATAAAATATATTAATGGTATAACCTTCTATTGAAAAAATACATTGTTATATCACTGAGTGATAATACAATGCCAAATTGTGCCAATATTAGATACAGAATAATGAAGTGAATACACACAAAATAAGTACATAACACTTCCTGCAAAAACATCACTACTCAAATATGACAGTTTGTGACAAATGGTAGATAAGACTGAATCATAGTCATAGAAGATTAAAGTCCCATAATCAAGTGTTTGTAATTAAGTGTTTTATTAATCTAGAGCACCTACAAACTTTGTCCCTCTTCTGAGATGTAATGTGCTAGTATCGGATCAGTCCAGCTAAATCACTATTAAAACTGTGACAGACAACTTCATATTTCTTATTTAGCCTAACTTTTATATTACTTTTTGGTAACGAGAGCTGAATCAGAGAGGCATTATAATGTTTTTAATGTAGTAACAGACTAAATATCGCTGTTGACGAAACCATTGGTCATATAATGAAAGGCTAAAGATATAATGAAATAGACTATTGTAAATTTTGACCAAAGTTCAAAGCATGAAGTCTGACTTACTGGAAAATGAAATTGTCCTGTTGCTAAGTCACTGACTCACTTACCTGAAGTCCAACCCATTCTTTACCGATGGCAAATAAAGAACAAATTAAGTAAAGCCATTATTCACCTGGTCTGTTTTGATTGAGATACATGGGCGACCTGGTTCAGACTATAATATACATTTGATAGCTTCACAGAGGAAATACACACACAAAAAGAAAAATAATTATGTCCAATCAGTAAACTAAGTAAATTTCCGGTTGCCCACAACATGAAATCTCCTTGTACAAGCTCATAAAACAAAGCCCTTTGTACTGTACTTTATGTTTGATAAATTTTTTCCACTAAGGATCATGAAAATATGAATAAAGTTAAATTTTTCTGTAGGTTTACCAGTATGGTCCTCTGTCCATTTTATACCAATAGTGTCATAACAGACACATTTACAGTTCAAAAAATATTTGACCCAAGTTGACCTAAACTGATATAAATGTCAAGTCAATTCACACACTCCCATCAATATTTATGGTCCCCAGTAAAGCCTTGCCCAGAAGAACTGATGTTTACTCATGTTAAAATTCATCACATTTGACAACATCCAATAACAGGACATGGTTTTTCCTTGTCAGATAAATAAATGGTAAATCACTTGTTTTGGTCTGATACGCATACCTTTTTTGCTGCAACAAAAGAATTTGTGCCAAGGGGCCTTTATAAAAGACCTGCTATTTTGCTGCCTCCTAGTGGTACAGAACAGATAAAGATTCAATAAATATCCTAATGGCAAGGATGTTAATGGTTTGTTGCATTGACAGCTACAGACGAAAATGTTTTGTTCTATATGTAGTATATTTAGGTCAACTCAAATATGTGTATGTTTATGCAACTGTATGTGAATTGCCATCGAAATTGAATTGAGTAAATGGTGTACATGAATGAAGAATTAAAGTTTGGCAAATGGTAACGCAACTACATTTTATACTATAATGTAGTATACAATCTAATTCAAATTATTTGTTTTAATATTTAGATTTTAATGAGAATTTAACTCTCCATAGCACTTCTAACAAGTTGTCATCAGCTAATGATTATCCTAATTTCTTACCTTGATGTCATTTAATTGTTGGCCAACAGTGGTATACTAGAAAAATAGCTACATTAATATTCACTGTAGCACAAATATCTTTTTAATTAGCCTTATGCTTACACACCTTTTCCTCTATCTATAAGCTCAGTAAAAAAAACTGCACATTCCATTTTCCCGCATTACTAAGAGCAGAGAAAACATCCCAGCATGAAAACACTCATTCCCATTTCCTGTCTTGACATCAGCTGCCCTGAAGTTACTTCACTAACCTTATCTGGACAAATATGATAAGTTTTTTTTTTTTTTTTTTTTTTATAACAAAAAGTTTTTATTGGCTTACCTAATCATTTATAAAGTCATCTGACACGTACAGCCCTGTGACAAATGAGACTGAAGTCGGGGACATATATGCTACAAACATTTGGTGCAATAGATCAGAAGAAAGCCATAAAAACAACTTCATATCATGCATATCAGAAACAAAAAGAAAACAAAAACATTTTTAGTGTTTTTGTACATTATTGTAAACAAAGTCTCTCTAGAAATCATATCAGAAGAACACATGGCAAGTAACAAAAACAAGGGGGAAACGAGAGATTTCATGAAATTCTAGGGATTATTCTACAATGAAACACTGCTTGGCATCACCGCTTAACAGAAAGAAAAAAAAAAGTACATTTGTATTCCAAGAAATCAGCTTTAACTGTAAACACAGGTGGCATTAAAGGATTATACACAATACAATATTTCCACTACATGAAACATGTCCCTGGTTTCTCATTTTTACAATGATATGAGGTATATTAAGGTCAATCCTATTCTTCACGCCACTCTTTTTTCCTTATTTTTTCATTTCATTCTATAAAAGCATGGAACGAGTTTGGAGTGCAGCATTCAGACTTTGTTCTTGATAGCATCGCACCCATGGCATTTCTCTGGGACAGGTTTACGTAAAAGGCAGGGAAACACGGCAAGACCACCGAAAGGCCTCACGCGGGACACAGTCTTGCTGCATGGGCCAAAAACCAGGAAGACAAAGCAGCCCACCACTCTTTCAAAAGGACATCAAAAATTGCATTGGGAAGAAAACACCTCGTCTCAACAGTCTTTTCCTAATTCACTGCTCATTTAAAAACAAAAACACCACAGGTTTAGGTCCTTTACTTCTGATTCATTAGGTTCTTAGGTTCTCCTCCCTCCAAATATTTAAAAGGGAAGCTTGCAATTGTGTCAGGCATTAAATTCAAAACCACACTATAAGAGGTAGAACTCCAAATGATGCTGCTCAGCCCAAGTCAAATAGTCATGATACCTGAACACCTTCAGCACAAAAATGCTTCAGAATAGCCCACAACTATAAAAAAGTGGCATTCATGTCCAATAACAGTGTTTTTAATTAAAGGAACAAAATATCGCCTATACCCTCCAATGAATATTCAAAAATGCCCTTTGTCATAGCAAATCTGCCGTTCCCTCCCCCACTTTAAAAAAAATTAAAATAAAATCACAGCTTTCTTCATCAAAAATAATAGTTTTATGTGTCCTGAATCTGAATTCTTGCTTTCAGTGGTTTATAAAAGTGCTTATTTGATTCCTTGAGAGACCAAAGTGATGTCAGCTGACAAAAAGTAAAGTTTAAAGAAGGGGATAAGAATCACTGCTCACCCTGAGACATTAGTTATGCAAATTCCATGTAGCTACAAATAAATATCTACATACTCAAGAATGTTTGTATCTGCCTACTTGACTACCAGTATATTTTTTTGTTTTAAACATGGCCCTTAGGGATGAAAGTGTTTTCACATTGATATTAGAAGTACCATAAACTTTACAAATGCACAAGAAGTGGAAAGGTCACCAGTGTCATTCCACTGAACACGCAGTTTCCCGATTGGCTTTGTCTTTTTCTTCAAGGAATTTCGAAAACAAAAAGCTTCACTGTCATTTAAAAAAGTACACCTGTAAAAAAAAGGGCGCTAGCACACCCTGTTTAAAAAAAGTTACTGCTTTTTCCTGAGTAATACTTTAGATCATTGTAACAGACAATACATTTTTTTGCCATTGAATACTGGGCCACTCCCTGACATCTGTTATTATTGTAAATCATCTTCAATTATTAACTTAATCTTACAACTGAACTATGATTGCTAAGACATACAAGGTTTCTGAAAAAGTCCTTCGCTAGCCTCTAACATCGCTGGAAATTTCATTTAATTCTAGCCTTACATCCACTACACTAATAAAACAAAAAGACTAAAACACATTAAAAAACATGAAAAATTGCATCTGAGGTCTTGTAGACCTTCCCTGGTAATGTCTTCTATTGACATTTAATGGCAGTGTAATAATTAAAGTTTTACTCAGCGAGGAGAGGGACGCATTAGAGACAGTCCTCATCCCACATAACAGGGTCAGGTGAGTTCCCTTAACCTTTACCTGTAGCTTTGGCTTGTGGGGGTTTTGGATCCTGAGCTAATCGGCTCGTTGACATCTGCTAAGAGACTAGTATACCCTGAGAATTCAGTCCGCTGTATCCTGTGGTCGACCTCTGTGATGCCTCGCGGGTCGCCGCCGTAACCTAGTGGGGTTCGGCAACCAGACTTGAACTGAGAGCCGAAGGCTTGGGCGAAGTTCTCTATCTGGTAGGTGGAACGCATGTCCACTTCCTTAGATGGATCCAGGGCAGTGAGGTCAGGATAGACAGAGCCATTAGATGAGCCGCCAACGGTGCCGCTCCCATTGTTGCTGCCACTGACTGAAGATCTGCCGTCCTTGGTCTGCTGGTCTTTCTGGCTGCCATTGGTCAGCTCCTGAGTTGCGAGAGTGTACGGTGGCGAATGCTGCTTCTCCAGCTGGTCGGTGAGCTCTTGAGATGGAGTAAGCTGCTGGTGAGGGACTGGCTCCAGACTGCTGAGATGAAAGGCCTGCTGGGAGGATGGTGAGGCATGGGAGGGTGACGGAGAACCTACCAGCATACCAAAATGGGACTTACTTAGGGAAGTTGAAGAGGAAGGTGCAAGAGGGGAGGAAACGGGCTGTCCAAATCCACAATCCAGTGGCGAGGTGGTGTAGATGTTCTTTTCTGGGAAGAGTGCGCTAACAGGGCTGCTGCTAGATGATAGGAGGTTTGGGAAGGGTCCGGACGGGCCCAAAATGAAACTGCTGCTGTGGCTGGTTCTCTCCAGGGTCTGGAGCAAGAACTTGGAGTACTCGTTCATCACCCCACTCTTGTCTCCAGAGCCAGGAGATCCCTCATCCTGGCCCAGTTCAGAAGTGGTGGAGGCAGGCTGCAATTCCACATGGTGTGAATCTTGCAAATCAAATGTCACATCGTGGTGAGAGCCATCAGATTTGTGGCTGTAGTGGTCCAACAGGCTCTGTAGCACCTCATCTGGGATCCCTGATTTGTCATGCTTGTCAACGCTTACCAAAGGCGAGGTGTCAAGCAAGGCTAGTGTTGGTTCTCCTATGCCGCCTTGGATGACCGTCGGCTGCGGAAGGTGGACAGAGCTGAAGTCAGCTGCAGCACTGCTGTTTGCAGCATGCAGGTAGCGTCTTTTTTTCAAAAACTGCATTGCATCGTCGTAGTTGCTGCTGGTACCTCCTTGTTTGGGGCCACCGGAGGTTTGGAGGAGGCTGAGACCATCCATACTTCCGGCTCCAGACAGGTCCATAGAGCCTTGCTTCTGCGCCAGCAGCTTCTGCTCATGGTTGACCTCCTCCATAGAAACCTGACCCTTATCCATTCCCTTGTGGCCACCTTTCTTAAAGACAAGCTTGGGTGTGCGTCCATGCTGGTGGTCCATACTCGTCTCAGCCAGAGCCCCTGAAGAAGATGCCCCTGACCCACTGGGCATGTCCAAAGTGTAGTCATGTGGGCTGAGTCCTCGTGCCATCTGCACTCCTCCTCCCGCAGCTGCTCCTTTCTTCCTTCGCCGCTCTCCTCCATCATTGCCACTTTTGGACTTGCCCCTCTTGCGTGGTGGGGCGCTGGTGTTTCCCTGAGTGAGTAAGTAGCTGCCTTGTCCCACGTCCTCGTCTCCAAGGTCCAACATCCCTGGGTCCAGACCTTTCTTTATGGCTTCTCCACAGGTTCTCTTGTGCTTCAGTAATCGATCCGTCCTTGAGAAATACTATGGAGCAAGAAAGAAAGGGTTCCTGATGCTCATTATTTTGTCCAAAACAATTAACTTATTCAAAAGTGCATTAAAAAAATGCAATTCATACATAAAATGACTTGAATACATATCTTCGATGATGAGCATATGTTAATTCACATTAGGGCTGGGCGATAAAATGGTATCGGTAGATTCGGTACTTATCGACGGTACATCATTGTCGGTAACCGATCTTGATGAAGCGACACCGTTACTACACAGCGCTAAGAGATCTAGTAAAGAAAGCATTTGAATTCGCCACTGAAGTAATAACAATCGCTGCGAGATCTAATGAGAAGCATTCAAATTTCTCAGTTATTAACGGTTCAAACAGCGCTGACGTGGAAACCTGGAGAAACATTGTGCCATGAATGAACTAGTTATAGGCTTTAAGTCCACAGATCAGCAATATTCACCATGGATTTAATGTAGTAACACTAACTGTAACTATGGAGGTTTGGCAGGAATAGTAAAATGCTTTCAAGTACATTTTAAAACACATCTTTTTCAGCACTTCAAAACTCAAATTATCATATATAAATGTTATTTATAATGTGATGGCCAAACCATTATTTGTTCATCCTACAAAGATTATCCCCATTTATAAAAACTAAAAGAAGTAGGAAAACTCACACTTATTTAAAAAGCATTTTATCATAAAACTTATCATAAAATTTGTTTTTTTAAATCAAGGAAATTTCTCTGGCATTACTTTCTTTTTGCTGTATCAAAAACGTGCCGAACCGTGACACCGTGTCGTATTGAACCGAACCGTGAATTTTGTGAACCATTACACCCCTACTTATTACAGATGTTGATCTACCTCTAAGTTTGCCATGATTGTTCGACTACATTTACATTGCACATATTTTGTAACATTTTAAGTTCAAGAGTTTCTTTAACACTTACTTTTTTATCTGAATATAAGACAAAAATAATTTTTTTAATTTTTTTTATGGATACATACAAATAAAAAATTCATACATAAAAGGAGTTGAATACATATCTTCGATAATGACCATATGTTAATTCACGCTAGGGCTGGGCGATGCAACCACACAGTGGTTTAAATTCAAACAAAGAGCTGTTATTCTGCTCTTTGTTATTCTTTTGGCTTACCCTATAATTGACCTATAGCGGAAAAAGAATGGGAGGTTTGAACATTCCCAAGAAATAGCTTATTCTGCATTGAAAAATAAGGTGGCCTTTTTTTCCTTTCCTTTATTGTGAACATTATTATTTGTCATTAAGTCAAAAAGCATTTTGTGTTAGGACTTACCTGTAGACAGGTATCACATTTATATGGCTTTTCTCCACTGTGTGTTCTTTTGTGTCTCTCCATGTGGTACTTCTGAATAAAGCGCATGTTGCACTGATCACAGCTGAACGGTTTCTCCCCTGTTGAGCAAAAAATACAAAATAAATAAATAAATCTCAGCACCATCATAATATTTGTTTTTGACAAGTATAAGACTATAGGCTTGTTCGACTTAAACCGGCGCTGCACAGACCGATCGGTGAATGACATCAAAGTACCGCGAGAGCGAATAGAAAGTAGACGGCTCCTTATGCTTTTGAATTGCTCTCGCGGTACTTTGATGTCATAAACCGATCGGTCTGTGCAGCGCCGGTTCAAGTCGAACAAGCCTAAAAGTAGACTGACTCACCACTGTGGATTTTCTCATGCCGCTGCAGCAGATACTTCTGTATGAAGCTCATATTACACTGACTGCATCTGAAAGGCCTCTCACCTATACAATAAAAAAAAGAATTCCATTAATGTTGTTCACCAAAATATCCCATGAACGCTGTTTGAGTCTGAATCTGAAAAGGGTAGTGAAATTGGGAATATAAGCTGCTCACCTGTGTGAATGAGCACATGTCTGCGCAGATGATAAGAACTGCGGAAGGCTGCATTGCAGTGCTCGCATATGTGCGGTTTAGAGTTGGGAGAGAGGGGCCCAGAATCCCCATCCAGCATGAGTGACTAAAACAGCAAGTAGACAAAAAGAAATTAAACTTCTCAATGTATTAACTTTGTGTGTAATAAAATAAAATACATTTTTTTCAGCCTTTAGTTATACATTCAATACGCATCTTGATATTTATTCATTTGTTCTGAAATATGTATCTACCACTATTTTAATGACATTTAAATCACAGACACTATTAAAAAAAAAAAATCTCCACCTTGGCACCTGGGTTACGTTTGTACATGAAATAACATATACACATACCTATAATAAATATATTGTAAAAACTACCTAAATCACCACTTTATTTTTGAAAGGTCATGATATAGGTGCATTTGTTATGTTTTAAGTAAATGTTGAATTAAAAGTTGATAAATAAATTTACACTTCTTCAGTAATCAATTTTCATTTTCATAATCATTTTGAATTTAGGCTTTTATTCACATATAAACATTCATCAAATCACACATACCGGTAATCAGTTGTGGTAAACGGAAGCTCAAGCATGTTCGTGCAAGAACCAATGAGGTTCATTCTCGTTTGTTATGTAGCACGTTTGAGATTCGCAAAAGAGGTTTGTTCTCACGCGTCAAGCAGGTTCAGTTGAGCTTCTTTTATGTTCGCTGATCAGTGTTTATATATGGAATAAAGCCTAAATTCAATCTGTTCATCAGTCAATCAATCTCTTTATGAACTTTTTGAAGCATCAAAGAGTCAGTTGCGTAGCTATCTATGGAGGGATAGAAAGCTCTCAGATTTCATCAAAAATATCTTAATTTGTGTTCCGAAGATGAACGAAGGTCTTACGGGTTTGGAACGAAGGTCTTACGGGTTTGGAACGACATGAGGGTTTTTGGGTGAACTATCCCTTTAAAGTGTCATGAAACACCCCTGTTTTAGCACTGGTCGTTCACACCTCAGAATTTAAAAAGACTCAAGAAATGTGAGTGTAAAGCGGGAGTGTATAGGGTGGGAAGAGGGGAGACAACAACCAATAAAATACAATAAAATACCTGCAACACACTCATTATACAGACAAATGAATATTAAAATGTGTAGAAAAAAAACAGCCTCATGACAACAAACTCACAAATCTTTTCTTTAAAGACTACAACTATCATGAACAAATCATATGTTTTGATAAATTATTCTTAGAAGTATCAACAAATCAGCATTATAGTAGAGCTACTGGTCTGAAAAATGAGGAAGAACATTTAAAAGGTCTAATATGTATCACCTTTACGAGCACTACAATCTCTGAACAAATGACACTAATCAGTTTAACAGAAAGAATAAAGGTATAGTTATGTTTTTGACCATTCTTCGTTGAATTTTCAGTCTACATCATTGTCTTCTGTGTATCAGAATAATTAATTGTGTCATCGCGTTCATGATTAGACGTGTAGCTGTACCAGTGTCCTTATTTGCACATATATATTTCATTCGAAGACGACATGATTAAATATGTGAGCATAGAATACACAATGCTAGTTCATGTTTGGAGCATTACAGTAAATTAAATATGTCCATAATAAGTTAAACACGCTGGTCGGTCCATAAAATTAACTGTGATTCACGCTGCAAGAGTTGTTAAACTAATCGCTTTGTTGCGTGCATAAACTGCTCTCATACATGCACCGCATGTGTGGTTACATATTAAATATCGTTGCAGCCACATTTTCCATGTGGTAGTCAAACTCCAACTCTGACTGCATCATGGGGGAAATGCAAACAACACTTTTGTGTTACTTTACTGAGGAAACATACACTGTGTCTAAGTGTCTAAACGCAAAGCTAAAGAGGCAGAGGTAAACTAGCGGCGCATAATAATAGCCTACATACATGTTTTCATATCCACAAATTTTGTTCTAATGTCACAAGTAATAATCTCAGGGTTTACTGGATTTTACACGATTCTTTTTGTAGTGTGGTATTGGTGGTGATGTACTAAAATAAACATTGTTACGTGTGGACCTTTCTTCTTCTCACCTTTGATTCCTGATGGTTAAGATTTGGCCCACATCTGGTACAAGTGGATTCCACATGGCCCAGATGTGGGCCGAAACTATGTTGCTGCCTGGGCAATTACTTGAGTCGCCCCCTGTCATTTCACAGAATAGTACAACGGCAAGCGCGTCAGGTATAAACACCTCGTCCGTTTGGGGAGGTGCGCGCGCAGTCTGCGGAGACTCGCGCTGCGGAGCCAGGCGAAAGTATAATCAAGGCTTTATGTTCACTCTTACATCCTACCACAGAACACCGGGATTGCTTAAGAGACATTTTTGTAGCTACAGCTGCTTGGAGCACAAAGAAAAGGGCGAATAGAGTACAACTCGCTGACGGATGGACACTATGGTAATATAGTTCTGTCAGTCAGTGGCAGGGGTATGATGTCACACTGCTCAGAGAATCAAAACAACATGTCTAATGAAACTGCTTTGGTTGAAAGGGGATTAAAAAAAATTATATGATGAGTATATATAAAATAATAAGTAATATGAGTGGGTGAATTTTTATTATTTTAGGGTGATGCCAACACACATTTATGTCCAAGTGGATTTAGCATAATAGGGGACCTTTAATAATAAACAATGACTGCTATCATTGTTTTCATTGATGTGCATCCCGTTCATATCAGTTAAAATGTCAAAATCAGTTTTAGAGTTTTGTGACCCTTTAAATGACAGTGATTAATGAAAAGGCATATACACCTTTGCAGAGTCCCCTTGTTTCCTTCTGGCTTTGCCCTCTGATCCTTCTCCATTTGCTCTTCTTCCTCTTCTAGGTCCAGATTCTTTTGGGTCTTTCCCCAGTCTTCCAGAAAACTGCTAATGAAGCAAAGGAAAACAGCTTAAAATAAAAACCACATAGACAGTATAGTACAGTATGGAGTGCACCATGTATTGATAACTCCTCATTTATCATCTAGACATACGTTGGTAAGGCTTAGGTCATGCAAAAGTATATTCTGGTGGTTGCCAAGTGACATGTCCAGCATATCAGTGCTTTTTCCTCCTGGTGTCCCGGTTCCCGTTGCATACATTGGGAGGCGGTAGTCCAACTCGCTGAGCTTCTCCTGTTTGATACCCATACTGTGGAGAAAGCCACCACCATGGTCAGGAGAGTCACGCTCCTTCTTCAGGATCATCTCCTGGGGAAGATCCGTCATGGAGGTTTGTGAAGTCAGGCGTGTGAAGCTGGTCACTGGAGGTAAATGGCTGAACATGATCATGCTGGGGGGGAAGTTGGGGTCCATGCCTCCGTTCCGTAAAAACTCATTGCCTAGCTTGTCCTGGATAATACTCATGCTTGGGTCTTCCAAAGAGCAAAGTTCATTGATGAAATATGCTATGAAGACAAGAAAAAATGAGATTGATTAGGACATTAACGTAGTAGCTTAATGCATAAACTACCGAGTAGTATTAGTATATTAGTTATTTATAGAAAAAGTCAAAGTAAGTTTAGTAGTATTTAATATGCAATGCATTTTCTTAATTATTCCTGGTCCATAAATACAATTGATGTCAGTTACTACACTGGCTGGTGATTCAGGGAAATGTGCACATTTTGTGCATTACATACTGTCATGTGATTAGGCTAGGCCAATAGTAATTGTAATGCAGCTTTTTATGACAAAGCAAAATCAGATATAGTTTCTGCTGCTTTGGTTTGCTATACCACCAGAGACATCATATCTTTAAAATCAAGGTTATAATTTCTTTGCAGGTCATTGACAATTTAAGACCTCTTAAAGGTCAGAAAGACTCCAGAGCTTCTGACTGAAGCAGTTGAGATGAAAGCTAAAAAAAAAAACCCACCATTTAGTGTTTACCAATCAGTGACTTCAACTATCACTGTATCACTTAAAAAAAATCTATTATCAAGCGTTTTATATTGTATTTAATTTCTTTGTTGCAAAATTGACAGGGCTATTTATAATATACATGGTCTAAATGTGAAAATGGGGTACATTTATAGAATCAGTCTAGTCAAGGCTGTCTAAAATGTAATAGTAAGGAAATGATGGAGATTACTCACAGTATTGTGATCATTTAAAAATAATAGCTTTAGTTTTGATTATTGGGTTAAAAAAGCACAAGTTCACGGAAATAAATACAAACAACCCCTGTGAAGATCCAAATCAGTCATTTTTGATAATCTGTTAGCCTTAGCATCATTAGATTAGAGATACTTGCGACGACTAAATGACGACTATGAAAACTCTATATTCGGAAACACACAGGAAATTGTTTCAATAAATACTTAAAACTTCCTTAATATGAGATGTATCATCTTTTCAGAAAATAAAACACGGTCCAAGCTCCGAGTCTGCGGGTTGCCGCAGCATTGTTCTCTATTGTGATCAGCTAACGTTAATGGATAGCTACTTAATCTTATTGATATGGCCCAGTCTCTTAATACATGTGATATGATAAATTAAAGCAAGTTTAGGTGCAGTGATGCTTTGATTTCACATTGTTTATAAGTTTACTTCCTACTTTTCAGAGCTAAACTGAGTCAAAATGTAATCTTTTATCAAATCCGGCTAATCTAGTCGTTCATCACAATTACCAAACACATCTCGGTCTAAATGACTCCATTAGCAGCTAACGGCTAACTAACGCGAACGAGTGAACCGTGAGAACTTCACAACACAAGATGTTAAACAAACTCGTGTGTGTAACGTTACATATACCTCTACACAGGAATACACACTAAAGACAAAGCTTAAAAAACACAACCAAAGTGAAGCGTTTTATTGAACTAAGTGATGGACGGGGCTAGCCAGCAATAGCATGCAGATGAAAGAGCTACTGCTAACAGCCCATCTCCACACCGCACGCTTTACTACGCTACAACAAACGAAATCTGATACACTGAGAATCGGGATCTTCCAGGGTACAATTTCTTTGATAATAACGAGCTGTAATTATAACGCCTCTCTCGTTCTTGTCCTGTACATGAGTGTGATATATAATGACCATTCATCCATTCGTCACCATCACTAATTATAGCCACACACAGTAACACAATCCGCCGAGAATATTCGGCGATAAATGCGATGTAAAGAGCACGCAGAGACTGGTATGTATGTACGCCTGCAAAGGTAGATCGAATTTTTATGCTAAAAGCGTATGCTAATCGCCACAGTATATTGCAGCAGAAACAATGATGCTCGGCGCTGAAATGCATCTCTCGCTTGAGCGGCTGTGATTTCAGTCGTGCGCGATCCCTCATCTTTACAACCTCGGGCTCAAATAAATGGCACAAACGCAATCCCACTTACTTGTTCATGACCACGGCCGACTCGCAGCGTTCAAATTAATCCCGGCGCTCGATTCTTTGAGTTATTTTACAGCCAAAATATTGTTCTCTTACAGCTGTTGGCCTCTTCCATGTTGTGCCGACGCTGGGAATTATGGGTTGAGCGGACGGGTCGTGAGAGGAGACAGACGGATACAGGCAGGACTAGTCAAGTAGGGGGCCACTATGCAAATGAAGATTGTGCCTGAGCATCTGCGACTTTGTCCTGCGTGTGAATTAGTTCTTTACATAATAGCTGCCACATTTTTTTTTTTTTTTTTTGCCTGCCTGCCTTTTCCTCAAATCAGGCTATGTAAATGTGTATAATACAGATATCTATCTATCTATCTATCTATCTATCTATCTATCTATCTATCTATCTATCTATCTATCTATATATATATATCTGATATGATCCTTCAGACTCACTCAACTAATTTTAGTCATTCATTTTGTTATTGCTTGAACTGGCTTATATAAATCAATGTCATTGTGCCATTTGTTTAGTTAAACATGTGCAAGGGCATCTCTTGTTCAGATTTTTTTTTTAAATGTAAAAGGGACAAAATGTAATTTAAATTTAATCATGCAGCAATCTTGTATGAACTAATTGGATTTAGCCTACTGAAAACAATAAGAAGTAAATGAAAATAAGCTATTCAGAATTATATTTGTTTTGTTAAATATTTTTAATCAATATGTCAAACTTCATTGATGTGTTTTGATAAACTCTCGATCAATTCAGGCTTTGCTTTATTGGTTACTTTCTCTCTTAAAAAATGATTGATGGTTAATTGTAAACTAACATCCTCACAAATGGACAATCGTAGGCTAATTTTACTGTTGTGAAAAACATTTTGGAGAGATGAAAAAAAAAAAAATCCTTAATCAAAACATAAATTGTACTAAACCCCAAACATAAATGACCATTATAATTTTAGATTTATTAAAAATAAAGTTATTTTAATTTAATAAGTTACTTCTATAAATAATTGTAGTCCAAAAGAACAAAATAACTTAAAGGGCAAAAACATTTAGGCTTTTTTTTTTTTTTTTTTTTTTTTTTTTGAGGTATGGTGCATTTGCTGTAAATAAATATTTATATAAATATATACAGTACTGTGAAAAAGTCTTAGGCATGTTAATACTTTCAAAAATAAAATCACAAATTGAATTTATTTATGATTTAACTTTTCAGGTAGCTTTGCAGGAAGGTTTCTTCAAGCATCTTGGAGACGTTCCCGCAGTTCTTCTGGATTTAGTCTGTCTCAGTTTTTTCTGTTTCTTCATGTGATCACAGACGGACTCGATGATGGTGAGATCAGATCATAACGGCTGTTGACTCCTTGTGCATACACAAATCTCACTGGATATTAACATGCCTAAGACTTTTGCACAGTAGGCCTACTGTATACATTTATTTATATAAATCTTCATTTACAGCAAATGCTTAGCTATCTCCAAAAATTTTAAAAAGCCTCTGTTTTTCCCCTTTAAGTTCTTTTGTTCTTTTGGATAGACTAAAATTGAAACTTTTGAGAAAAATTATTAATTCAGAAGTACAGGATAAGAACATGAAAGTGTTTGTATATTGTGTTTTGCAGTAACAAGCATAATAAGATGTATCTTTCAGAAATACAAACATTTTACCCTAAACTTCTAGCTAATAGCTTTTCACAATTTTTTATGAATAGGCCTATTTTAATGTCTATTTTGACATCGCTTAATTACCTCGAGTATTTGATCATTGTTAACTTTGGGTTTAAATTAGATTTTGATAAACAGCTCTTATAGCCTTTTAGATGACCTTGAGCGGATGTTATGATCAGTATGTTCTCAGCAGATGGCACTATAATGCTAGTATTCCACAGCAGACAAAAGCGCGCTCGAGTCTCGCTCTCGAGAGATATACGACCCCTTTCTACTCACTATACTACAGCTGCTCAGTGATTTGAACCCACACACACTGACACACACACACGAACGAGCGCATTTGCCCAACCTCTGCCTCCCTCTCTCAGCGTATAGGCAGAAGAAGCGCGCGTCAGTTCAGATTTAGTGCCGCAGTTCATCTACACTATACATCTCCACACTGAGAGAAGTTGCTGGAAAGACACGGGAGCACTTGCTCTGTTTTTGAGCTACTTTTTGCGCGTCCACACATTTTATTAATTTAAGGATATCAGTTAAATAATCTGAACTGAAAGGCTGCAAGTGAAGTTGTCGATCTGTGGAGCGATGAACGTGTGGAAACGTACACCCTTAGCGTGTTTATTCTAACTGTTGTGGATCGAGCATCATGTCTGCGATCAGACGAAAATTCGGCGAAGATTATCAAGTGGTGAACACCAACCGGACCATGTCCTTTTCTGCCCCGGCCAAAAGAAAGCGCCAGCGGTTCGTGGAGAAAAACGGGCGCTGCAACGTCCAGCACGGTAACCTTGGGGGGGAGACCAGCAGGTACATCTCCGACCTCTTCACCACGCTCGTGGACCTCAAGTGGCGCTGGAACCTGCTCATTTTCCTCTTAACGTACACGGTCGCGTGGCTCATCATGGCATCTATGTGGTGGATCATCGCGTACATCCGTGGGGACCTCGGTCACGGCCACGACGACTCGTACACCCCGTGCGTCGCCAACGTTTACAACTTTCCCTCCGCTTTTCTGTTCTTCATCGAGACTGAGGCTACTATAGGCTACGGGTACAGATATATAACGGAGAAGTGCCCAGAGGGCATCATACTTTTCCTGTTCCAGTCGCTGCTGGGCTCGATCGTGGACGCGTTTCTCATCGGCTGTATGTTCATTAAGATGTCTCAGCCCAAGAAACGCGCAGAGACGCTCATGTTCAGCCAGGACGCGGTCATCTCACAACGGGACGGGAAGCTCTGCCTCATGTTTAGGGTCGGGAATCTCAGGAATAGCCACATGGTGTCGGCGCAGATCAGGTGCAAGCTCATTAAGGTAGTGCTTTCTGTGGCAAATACCTACTGAAATATCAATAGAGCCCATGTGGATGGTGTGATGTGTGTGTTTGCGCACAGGTTTTAAGAGCACAAAGTCGCATCTCGCAACAATGCTGTGTAGGGAAAATATCCGGCAAGAAATTTAGTTACTGGCGTTCTGGTGAATGTAGCCTAGTTAACTGGTCCTCTCTGGGAAGAGCAATATTGAATGTTTTTAAGCTTCTCGTGACATATGGGCAGGGGAGCTCGCATCGATTTTAAGCAAAGCTCGTCATACTGTAAATTTGGCCATTGCTTGTTTGCACCCCTAATGTAATGCAATCCGATCTCAACAGTCTCTGATATGCATAGAAATCGTGTTTGCTCTCAGAGCGCAGAGCTGTGGCGTGCATAAATTAATTGGACACATTCCCTTTCTGATTATATGGATTCCCACGGGAAGCCTTGCGGTAAGAGTGCTTCTTTGGAGACAAAGCACATTTCCTTCTGCTCTATAAGCTATTAGATCCTGGGTTTTAACGAGCAGATTGCAACACTGACATTTCAAGGGGTTGTAACAGTAACAGTAATTACTAAAAGTAATTAAGATTTACAGTACCATTACCATATTTCAGTTTTACATAACTACATGGTAGGCCTGCTGTAATTGTGTAATACAGTGCATTACTGTAAAAACCAAGTTAATCAGTACACCACTGTAATTATTTTTATTTATACAAATTATAAGTTAGATTTCATAATTTTGATATAGATTTTTTTTTTTTTTATCCTACATAAGTACTGACATACAAATCAATTAGACAAAATGATTACAAAATAGGCTACCTTCTTTTTTTTTATTTAAAACATTTAATATATAGGCTATCACAAAATAAACAGTCTGCCAATGCTGGAAATTATGTTACATTTTCACACATTAATGGGTGAGTTTAGGGACAACTTTTTTGTGTGTTAGTTAATTTGAACTCTTTCATTGTGTTAATGATTTTAATAAAGTAAATATGTCAGAAAGGTTACCACAAAGATGTGTAAACGTGTTAAATTAACACATTATGTGCTGTCCTTCACTGCACACATTGTTAAAAAAAACATTAGCATATGACAAAATGAATGTAGAGCCATTGGTTGTTTAGCTTATACAATTATTATAATGAAATATCAACCCTTACATTCATAAAACTGAAGAATATAAATACATTTTTAAGCAGTCAAAAAGGAAATATCCAACACAGGACAAAACACAGTTCTTTTCACAATACATGACACATAACCCTACCTTCAAAATAATTTTACTTATTTCCAAAAATTTGTTGGATTTATGTACACTGGTGGCCAAAATAAGTATTTAAGTGTCTTAATGTTTTTGAAAGAAGTCTCTTTGATGCTCAAGAGACATTTCTTATCATTATCAAAATCTGACTGTCTACTTCTCCATCTTTTCCACAGCATAGGAGTAAAAGTCATCATCAAAATAATGCGTGGCCACAAACACAAAATGTACTCAGTCCTTCAGAGGAGATCCCGGTTCCATATAAAACAGAGAGAGAGAGAGAGAGAGAGAGAGAGAGAGTGAGAGGCGAAAATTCCATATTAGTGTCAAATAATTTTTAACCTCTTTTTTTTACATTTTTATTATTCTTTTTACTATAACTTAAGAATATATATTTATAAAAAAAAAATTGGAAATAGCATATTCAAACATTTCAGCTGAACTAAATTAAAATTATGTCAGATTCATTTTACATAATACTTACATATCCTAAATTCTGTCTAAAAATGCTGAGATCCATATAGAGAAAGACTGAAATCGATGATTTAGCCCATTTCAGCTTGTCTTTAGTGAGACCTGTTTGAGACAAATACACCATAAGAAACATGCAAGAAATCACTGTGTGATGATCGTTCTCCTTCCTACAGTAGTTAACTCACCTGTGCACTGATATTAGGACCTTCCTCAGGTGGGACTGCAATGGTAGAGAGTCTTCTGCCTAATAAAATATCAAAATAATGAAAAAATATAAACTTAAGTTGTTTAGAATGCTAAATTTGGTATGAAAGATTTAGTGAGAGTTTTACTGCAGTGCTTACCTGGATATGTTTAATCTGGTGAAACTGAACATAGAAAATGGCCCATCTTCTGATTGGTTCATTTGCTGTGTAATAAATATAATGTTAGACATGATGTAAAGGTCACTTATTTGATAAAGTTAGCCAATTTTATAGAGATTTTATAAGATATTGCATGCTACCTAGTCTGCACCAGTGGCTCCATAGCATTTATCACATATTGCTAATCATTTCAGCAAACTTATGTCAAATCAAAAATATGATTTCAAGTAACGTTACAGCTAGGCCTAACATTACCTCAGGAATACGCTGATTTCACGCAGCCGTTATTTTGAAATCGAAAGCGAGGCTCCGGTGGGAAGAAAACCGGAAGTGTCACCTTTAATCACAGGAGAGTCGTGAATGCGATGGCATATTGTTGTGTTTAATGTATAAAATGAATTATTCTAAAACTGTACATACATTTCTTTCATACTTTAGACTATATACAGTGAAATTCATTTATAAATAAAATATTTTTTATATATATATATAATTCAGAAAGTAAAAAAAGAAGCAGGAATGAACTATATACATATCCTATATTGGATATTAACATCCAATAGTGTAAATCGCGGCAGCAGCTTCAGGTTGGTAGTCCAAGGCATTGTTGTTTATCTTTACTTTTCGATTTCAAAATGGCGGCTGCGTGAAATCAGCGTATTGCTAGAAGTCACTGGCGCGAATTGACGCTTTGTTGCAGTTGCCTTAGTTTAAACATGTTACAAAAATTGCAGTAAATATTAAATTCCATAAAATAAAATAAAATAAAACTATAATATGTTATAGTTTGCAAACTAATGCTAAAACTAGAAAGGTGGCCGCTAGCCATAAAACTTGTTAGCTAACATACAATGTTATTTTCTCAGGCCAACATTAGATACAACCAACACAGAATTTCACATTAGTTAATTTAATGTTAATGTAAACTAAGCGTCGCTCGTTGGCGTATTTTAACTCGACAATTCAATAATCTAACAAAGTCTGTAAAATGAAACGTTAGCGCAGTGAACCCAGTGATATTACACTGGATGCTCCGACGCGACACGACAAATCCCATAGTGATGCCGCGTTATATTTCTGACGTATGGTCGGTACTCCAAACAGGTTTGCATTTTGCATTAATGGTCCGGTCGCTTCAATGTGTCCAATATAGACAGTCTCTGGCTGTTATAGCGTTGTAGACACGCGGTAAAGAAAAAAATTGAAAAGAAAAAGCACGATGGAATGGTGCCAGAGAGGCCGTGTCAAATACAGTAGGCTAGTAGCCTATACAGCAAATTAAAAAAAATACAGTAAGTCTCTGTATGTGGTGTACTTGACGTCACAGAAAATTCCCATGATGCAATGGGAATCACAGTAATTTACTGTAAAGAGAAATAGCAGGATAATACTGGGTGATTTAAAGTAAATAACTAGAAATTACTGAAAAGTCTAACAGTGTAGGCTATATCTTTGAAATGCAGCATAAAATGTCACGGTAACACTTTGTAAGATCCAAGGTCACATTGCGTGAACACTGAAAGGGCAGAGATGTTCTTATGTTGCTTAAAACACACACACACACACACACACACACACACACACACACACACACACACACACACACACACACACACACACACACACACACACACACACACACACACACACACACACACACACACACACACACACACACACACACAAACAAACAAACAAACAAACAAACAAACAAACACCTCACACTCACACTCACTCACTAATCACACGTCTTAAGCAAATACTTTTAAAAAAAACAATTAAAGTTATGTCACTGCCATCTTTTGCCATATGTCATCCTTTAATTGTATTTGGAATTGATTTCAATATAAAACACATAATAAAAAATAAAAATAAAAATAAATAAAAATAAACCGAAGAATCTGAATTTGGACACTGCAAAATAAAACAAATTTGTAATGTATATTTCAGTTTTGTTTTTCAGTAAAAAAATGTAGGCCTACTATTTGCCATAGAAAATTGATGCCATTGGAAATTCAAATATTAACTTGTTTTCAAAGAATATATCTTTAATTATTTTACTCTAAAATTAAATAGTTTATTTTGTTACCTTATTGGCAAATGTTGTGTCTTTTTGAAATAAAAAGAGAGGTGTATGCTTAAAATCATAAACAAGTCTACACAGTTTGACTTTTACTGGAAATTTAAAAAAAAATCTGATTAAATATTGTTTTTCACACCGGATAATCTCCATATGACAGATTTCACCAGCACTTCCTCAGTGAGAATGACATAAGAGTTAGTGAACATATGGGGACAGGGCAAAGAAAATATGAGCTCATGGAATTGTTACAAGAAAGACTGTAAGATACGGGACTGATCAGAGTAGAAGTGTAGAGGGCTTTTGTACTGTGTTCTTAAAGAAGAGCATGATTGACACATGGCTTTCACCACCCCCCAGCAGGTGCAATGCAGTGAGCACAGGATGACGGATGGTTGACTTCATAAGCCTTCCTCCCTTCTGTTCCGCCCTTTGTCTGTAAATGTCCTATGCAGAACGCTAGGAGGAAAAAACAGCAGCCCATCTATTACTCTCAGAGTGACCTGCACTGTAAGCACTCTGTCCCGCCTCTAAAATGTACAGTCTCTTTTGCTTTCTTTTACTGTTTTCTATGGCTAATGTCTGAGAAGATTAACTAGACAGGCACCTCAAGGCACCTTAAGAGCACCTCAAGAAGATAATGATTTCTAATGACAACTTTATGGAAATTAAATGATGTTTTATTAACAAAGTTCGGGAGGAGCACGCTCAGATAATTAACAAGAGTGGAGAGCACTCAGCAATCAATGATAAGAGGTGTATATATAGGCAGTTTAGCAGCATCCCTCCACCACCCCTTCTCCACACTTCTAGTCCTAACCACTTACATACGGGGGGGGGGGAGTACTCTGGGTTCGTGCCGAACTTCGAGCTCGGAGCCCTCCCCCCGGACAGCACGCCAAATACGCATTAAAGTGTGAACTCGTGAAACTATTTTCAAACAGTCATTGAAATTTGCAATTAAAGTTCTCCCTCAGGTCAAAGAAGTTCATTTGAGGTGCATGCAACACACAAAATATCTCTTGCACTCATCTGTCTAAATGGGCAACTGCATGCTGTGCCCTGTGAGCTTTGATGTTTTTCTTTCTATGGATATTTGAAGGAAAATCCTGTGAACTTTTGTACGCGAAGACGATGGTGAAATCAAACTGCGCCAGAGTTACATGGTTAGAATGGCGGGGCTTTGCATCTCACTCAGGCAGAGGGATTTGACAGGAGTGATTAAATATCACCAGGGACTGTCAGGAAGGGAATATTAGTCTCATAGCTCCTTACCCCTTAACTTCATTTTCTCCTGAACTCCAGGGAGCTGTCTTACCTCCCTTGGCAGCCTCGCTTTAAAAAAAGGCATGTTAAAAGTGTCTTGTTGTAGCCTTACCGTTGCCTAATTTTGTTTTCTGTTTGAACTCTTTCTCTTTCTGCGAAATTTGACAAGACTTCAGTGGCTTTAGTCTTGGCTATGAGTTTGTGTGCTATTCTTCTAAAGTTAAACCTTTTCATATTTTTTGGACAGAATATCTGTCACAAAATTGAATTTCCAACCAAAAAAACAAACAAACATTAAAAGATCTTAAAAATTAAAATGATGGCATTCTGATGTGTGTTTTTGGTTTGCATATGTGGGATGTGCAATCCACACTAGTTTCAGCAACAGTCAGGGACTGTCAGCAGATATTTATAATTTATCACCACTACCTTTATCACACCAGCAGATGAAACATTGTGTTCCTCTTTGGTTTTGTACTTGTGTTTAACAGTTTGCTTAAAATAAGAATGTGTTTGTTAGGGTGTGGCCTGGTTAAACCCTACATTATGGGGATAAAATGTCATGTCAAATGTCATCAAAATTACATTTTATATTGTCCCCATGAGGAAAACAGCATGGAAATAAAAAAAAGTGATGTTTTTTGGAAAATGTAAAAAATGCAGAAAGTTTTCTGTAATGGGTAGGTTTAGGGGTAGGGTTAGTGTAATATACAGTTTGTACAGAATAAAAATCATTATGTCTATGGAAAGTCCCCATGAAACATGGAAAAAAACAACAACAACGTGTGTGTGTGTGTGTGTGTGTGTGTGTGTGTGTGTGTGTGTGTGTGTGTGTGTGTGTGTGTGTGTGTGTGTGTGTGTGTGTGTGTGTGTGTGTGTGTGTGTGTGTGTGTGTGTGTGTGTGTGTGTGTGTGTGTGTGTTTGCGTGCGTGCGTGCGTGCGTGTGTGACATTGGCACTGCATCTATACTTGTGAAAGCTTGCACTCTTTTCCTGGGATTGGAGCTCTCAGTCTGTTCACCATCTGTGTCCTTCGGCACAGGCAGCCAACCCCGCTGACTTCACTGCCAATCTCTAATGTTAATATGGAAACACAAGGCTATGTGTAAAGGTAGATTAACAAACCGTGGTTGTTGACTGAAGATGCCCTTTAAAAGGTTTTGTTATGCATGTAGATATCTGTCCATATTAGAAATAGATGACCAGTGGTAATTTTGCACAGCTTTGTCTGCGAGTTGGTGTTGACATGTCACACTACAGGACACAGCAGTCACTGTTATATTATACTTAAACTAAAAATCTTTTAAACAGCACTGCAATATTACGCATTCAGTTTTAAGACCTCATATTAATAATAATAATAATAATAATTCATTACATTTATATAGCGCTTTTCTCAGCACTCAAAGCGCTTTACATAGAAGGGGGGGATCTCCTCAACCACCACCAATGTGCAGCATCCACTTGGATGATGCGACGGCAGCCATATTGCGCCAGAACGCCCACCACACACCAGCTTACCGGTGGAGAGGAGACAGTGATGAAGCCAATCAGTATATGGGGATGATTAGGAGGCCATGATGGACAGAGGCCACTGGGCAAATTTGGCCAGGATGCCGGGGTTACACCCCTACTCTTTCGAAAGACATCCTGGGATTTTTAATGACCACAGAGAGTCAGGACCTCGGTTTTACGTCTCATCCGAAGGACGGTGCTCTTTGACAGTATAGTGTTCCCATCACTATACTGGGGCGTTAGGACCCACACAGACCACAGGGTGAGCACCCCCTGCTGGCCTCACTAACACCTCTTCCAGCAGCAACCTGGTTTTCTCAGGAGGCAGACTGATCTCATGAAATGGCGTATGTATGACACGCCAATTCGATTTCCATTTTTGCCGTGCTATCAACACGCATAATCGCTTTTCAGCGTGTTTATCAATGCCGTTGACTTAACGTTACATTACTTAGTCTGTATATAGATATGACCTACCCCAACTCCCTAAAAGTCCCTAAACCTACCCGTCACTGGGGTTAATCTTCCCACACCTAAACATACCCATTTTATGGACAATATTAAAATGATAAAACGTAATGGACAGATATATAGGAAAATGGCATTTTTATGAACAATATGGCTTTAAAAGATAATTTGAGCCACGAATCCTACCCCTAAACCTAACCATAACCATTTCTTAAAACTACCTAGGCAACAATTATAAAGAAAAACAACAGACAGACGAGTATAATCACAATAATTTATTTATGGTTCCTATAGAACCATAATATACTAACCTTACAACACAACATCGATTCACAAAATACACCAATTTTATTAGCTTGATGTAATCCAAACCTTCAGAATCCATATTATTTGCAAGAAAAAGATCCAAACTCAGCCCTTTATCCAGTAATCGTCATCTTGACCGTAAACGTCAAACCCCGCGTTTGAATTCAAATTCAAAAATTGCGCCCTCAAGAAGCGACAGGTTACTATGGTTACGGCAGTAATATCAAACGCTCATTGGCTCTCGTCTCACCTGCTTCGTCACAGATTGCGTCATGCACATTCACATTTGAAATGAAGCGCGCACTGCCGCGCAGCCCTCAGTCAGAGCGAACCGAACCGAAGACGGATTAACGTTTTCATGGATTTGAATTAATAACTTAAATTCTGCTCTGTCTGTTACCTCATACAAAACCACTGCCAGAGAGGACTGCGACACATCGATCGTCACGTGAACAACTTTTGGTACCGATTTTGACATTTTCTCATTAAATAAATTATCGTGATTATACTTGTCTGTCTGTTGTTTTTCTTTATAATTGTAGCCTATAGTTTTAAGAAATGGTTATGATTAGATTTAGGGGTAGGATTAGCAAACGTCCGGGGATAATGGTACGTGTGTAAGAATCACGTCTGAGGCTGTTAAACTGTGACATCTACACGTTTTCCAAAGGGGACCAACATGATTATTTCACGTACATTTTGCTCCGTTTCGCTCGGACATTTAACGGCGTAGACATACACGCGGAAGATGACGGTTCGTTTCGGCGTGAAAATACACGCGGATAGCTCAA
The DNA here is from genome assembly GCF_965113295.1 of Leuciscus leuciscus. Taxonomy (NCBI): domain Eukaryota; kingdom Metazoa; phylum Chordata; class Actinopteri; order Cypriniformes; family Leuciscidae; genus Leuciscus; species Leuciscus leuciscus. The sequence continues at coordinate 18,249,615 of NC_138745.1, read as the reverse complement.
AATGCGTATAGATAACACGCCACTTTTGACTTGAAAGTGGCGTGTATGTTTACGCAAAGTCATGATGTCATGTTGCAGGAGGTCTCCCATCCAGGTACTAACCAGGCTCAGCCCTGCTTAGCTTCAGTGGGCAACCAGTCTTGGACTACAGGGTGACATGGCTGCTGACTATAGTGACATGGCTGCTGCTGACATTAACTGTGTCTACATGGCATATTTGTAGTCTTAAGATATTTAATTTAACATTTAATTTAAATAATTGTATTTAAGCTTTAAAATACATTTGCTGGCCAGATGGTCTCCTGACCAGGTGAAAAATATCCACAAGACCTCTGCCTGGCCAGGCTAAGAGACCAGCTAATATCAGCTAACCATCCTAGGCTGATTTAACAGATATTTTAAACACATGAATTAGTGATTCAGGTACCTGGATTGCAGATATTATACAGTCAAGTCACCTTTATTTATATAGCGCTTTTTACAATACAGATTGCATCAAAGCAGCTTCACAGTGATAACATGAAAATAATACAACAAAGTTTGTTTCTAGAAGAAAATTGCGTCATCGTCCACCTTAAGTAAGGCAGATCAATAATATTGTTGAATATTAAATGTCCCCAACTAAGCAAGCCAAAAGCCATGGCAACAGTGGCAAGGAACCAAAACTCCATCAGGTGACAGAATGGAGAAAAAAACCTTGGGAGAACCCAGGCTCAGTCAGGGGCCAGTTCTCCTCTGGCCAATGAGCGAACAGTGTATGATTATGATCCAGGTAGCATTACAGGTCAGAAGTCAGATTGGATCAGAACATTCAGAATATTTATCCAGTTCCATCTGGTTGGAGGTCGGAGTCATCACGCCGGTATGGAGACGAGTTTGTTGAGGATCAGTGCCAATGGCTGTCATGTCGATGAGGCCTTCACAGGGCTGATGAGGCTGGCACTTCAGGGAACACAAATGGTGTTATTTTACATTTAGGCTTAATTATTAATTTATGTACCTGAATATACTGTTAGACTTTGTAAACTTTGTTATTTAGTATTCATGTTATGTAATTTGTGTATTTGTTCTTATTTTATTACTGACTGTTCACTTGTTTTAAATAATGTGTGAACTTTATCAGTTAGGCTAGTAGTTTTTTAATGTAGTAGCTATCGAAAAACTTCAACTGAGCTTTAAGTAATAAATGAAAAGCAAAGTTATTATAAACTTATCTCAATTAAACTACAGTATGAGATGGTTAAAAACAAAACTGCTCAATCACAAAGTACCAGCGGCCAGACGAAACAAACGTCTATAAAAGCAACGCTATTCAACGCAACGCCATACCCAAAAATGTTGATAGTGTTTCTTGCTAAGAATCTTTAATAGGTCTAGCCTGGCGTAATACCTTTGAATGATGTCAATGTTTAATTGTCATTTTTTATTTATTTAAATATTACATTCTTTTTGTTTACTGCATTTATTTAAATTTGACTGAAGCAAGCGTTTTATGTCTTATTTTGTTTCTATCTTGTTTGGTAACCTAATGTTCAGGATTTGTAGATCTTTAAAATAATAAAGCTTTTCAGAATCGTGAGAGAATCGTGATCTTGATTCCAAGCAAAAAAAAAAAATCGCGATTTTCATTTTAGCCAGAATCGTGCAGCTCTCCCCCTGAGCGCCACAGGCTGGGATCTTTATCTGAAAATTCTGAGTGAATGCCAATGAATGCACTGTAAAAAAATTGGTCACATCTACATTTTTAAATTGGCCCAAGTGCAATTCTTGTTGCAATAGTCTGTTAACATTGGTCTGTCTGTCAAAAATTTAGATGTTATCAGTCACTAGAAATTTTTGACTTGGGGATGCAATTTTTTTTTACAGTGTGAAAAAGGTGAATGCCAAGATTAAATGTAATAGTACAAATGCTAGTACAGTATATGAAAGAGAAATTGTGAATGTGTCAATGTCCTAACCGCTTGTCTCACCCTGTGTTTGCTTTAGTCTCGTCAAACCCCTGAGGGAGAGTTTCTTCCATTGGATCAGCGGGAATTGGATGTAGGATTTGGAACGGGTGCTGACCAACTCTTTCTTGTCTCACCCCTCACAATATGTCATGAGATCAATTCCAATAGCCCATTTTTCGACTTGTCTCAGCGTTCCCTCATGAACGAGCAGTTTGAGATTGTCGTCATCCTAGAAGGCATTGTGGAAACTACAGGTTAGTATCATACAATATCAGTATCATACATTCTCAGAAAAAAAAGTGTTCTCAGAAAGAAATACAATCTTACTTTCAGCTTGACCCTTTTAACTTGCCATGTTTACTCTGAGTAACAAGCCTATTTTTCTTCACTTTGCAAGTGGATGTTGCATATAAGATGGAAATAAAATTATACAATAGAAAGGCTTTTTCTTGGTCACACTACATGGTGGCACGGCATGGAACACCTTTTTTTTTTTTTGCACAACAATACGTTGGTAGCTATCAAAAATCTGTTTATTCCTAAATCCAGACAAAGAAAACTGCCTTAGTGCCTTTTCATGAAATCTGAAAATTTTTCTAATTCAAGTTTTCTCCGATTTTGACCTGAAAAACAACACAGACATGGGCACAACACATGCACACATAAAAACCCCATGTCAGAATAGCAGTAAAAGAGTTTACATGCAGATTTAAATTGGGGTAAATGGGAAAAGTCTAAGTTGTACATTTAAAATACCACAATGTCAAGCCAATATTTTTTAGCATTCTGTCATTAGCAGAATATTATTATTATTACTATTATTTTTTTTGAATGAATGAATGAATGAGGTCCATTTTATGCAAAAAATTTAATAAAAATCCAAACCTGAATCAAGCCTTTTAAACATTGCTTTCAGGGTTCATGACCAATGGCTTGTTTTATATTCATCTATTCAGTTTATGTCTCTCCATTGTAATATGAATCCATGGCTTCCCTTTCAGGCATGACGTGCCAGGCACGAACATCTTACACAGAGGATGAGGTGCTGTGGGGTCACCGCTTCCTACCCGTCATGTCGCTGGAGGAGGGATTCTTCAGGGTGGACTACTCTCAGTTCCATAACACATTTGAGGTTACCACTCCTCCATATAGTGTGAAGGAGCAGGATGAGAAGTCCTCCTTGCCCTCCCCCGGTCCTGTTCTCTCCCCTACGTTGCTCGATGGACGAAGTCGCAGAGAGCGCATCTTCTCCTTTGACGGGGTTCCTCTCACCGAAGCACCCGAGTCCAAATTACCAAGCAAGCCCCAGCGTACGACTTCCAAGAATGGAAAAGAGGTCCTCAAAACTGGAAGTGTGCAGCTGACAGAAAAGGCCTCCAGCACGGGTGACCTGCCCCTCAGCGTGCAGCGGCTCGGATCCCTGGTGGGTCAGGGGGAGGCGGAAAATCACCTCCAGCTCAAACCTTTTAAGATGGGTTCAGAGGCCCACACCCGGTCGGCAGGAGAGCTGGAGCATCACAGACTGTTTCCAATCCCTGCTCCGGTCCCAGGCCCGAGCCTCAACCTGTTGCCTGCCTCCAGTGGCCGACCAGAGGACAACCTCCCCCCTAAATTACGTAGAATGAATGCAGACCACTGAATGAGTCTTTATCTTTCACACAGAGATGAACAGTGAGTCCTAAGGAAGGGACACACCAAACTGACGCCAAAGAACTAACGCTGATGCGTCACCAAACTGAACAGCCAATCAGAGTTCTCTCTCTCACTGACGGCCCAACGCTGATTCTACATGTTGAATCCCCCCCCCCCCCCCCCCCAAAAAAAACAGACGGCGCCTTAACTACAGCCAATGGTGTGGAACAAACCGAAAAAACGAAGTCGGCCGAAGCTTAAAAACGGCCCGACGTTGCCCAATGGCCGACCGTCGGCTTGGTGTGTCCTTGGCTTTAGGAGGTAGACATAGAGATAATTCTCGAACTCATTAATTATTGAATAATATTTATTTAAATAAGGCCTACAGTATACTGTGATTCCTCTTCTCCATGCTTATGGAAGAGCTGCATCCATTTGGTCAACAATCAAACTCATTGCTTTGCCCTCAATAATATGAGTAATGTAGATATTCTGAATTCAATTTGAATTCAAAAAAGCTTCAGCCACTTTTAAATAAGTATGCACCTTTATAGTATGAACACACAATATCACATGTATTTATTTATAAGTTATTTATCGAGAATTTATTTAGAGCAATGTTTATTGATACAGTATGTACAGACTTTAAATGTTTAAGTCTTTTTGTCATTTCTGTCAGCAATATATATATATATACACTTTCAAAAGCATATTTATTGCCACCAATGTTAAAAGAAAATCTTGGTATGTGAATTATTTACATCCATCAATACTGAGGTTAAGAGAGAACTGAAATAACATTTTTAAATATTTCTCAAATTCTTTCATTGGGAGATGGTGCAAATACAGTATGACATTTATTGTGCAGTTAAATGAACAATTCTGACTTTTAATAAATGCATTATTCATTTCTACAACAGAGTACAATAACTTTGAAAGCATAATTTTTGTATTCCTGACCGGCATCTACAAGTACGTTAATTATAGTGCCCAGACAGGCAAACCAAAGCATGAAACATTTAGCGAGTAATTAAACCTTTCAATCATGCTATTTGCATTAGGTCCCATCTATGTTTAGGGCCAGAGACCTGTGCATCCTCTACATCTAACACTAATTATCATCTCCTAGGGAACCTCGTGATCTTTACCTCAGGCAGTGGGAGGAAGTCAAAGTAATTCAATTTGCCTCCAAGAAAGAATAACTGTGTACATGGACCATGCCATAAACCTGCCATTACTCTTAATTAAATGAACAGAGGTCCTCTCAAATTGTCCATTACCCATGCAATTCATTTTTAAGGAAACAGCAGTGGCCAGAGAAGATGTGAAATAATAGTGCAGCGTATCCTGGGGGGTACGCATAAAGAGCATGCATTTAATCCCCATTAATGCAAACCATAAGCAATAATTATATACATAAAAAACAAACAAAAAAACAAGCAGACTAATGCAAAGATTTCCTAATTCAATCAGTGTCCTCATAAATCAGTATATATACTGTATCTGCCGGGAATGGAGATTGGCTAAACGTATTTCAGCATTGGGAAATCAATTTAATTGACATGATGAAATTTCCATATTTTGAAAGAAAATGCCTTCTTAATTCAACAAGTTTATTTCATAAACTCAATAACCGAGAGGTCTGGAGTAAATTCTCCAATTACCTGTCCAGGGTTGTGCAGCAGATGACCAGACAAAGTGCTTTTCCATCATGAAGGACTGTATTTGACCCTCGCTCTGATGGAAAGGTTATTTTCCTCCATTTGACTGGGTGCCAAGAGACTCGAAACATTGATCGATGGGCGCCATCACATCACTCTGGACAAATGTTACATCTGAATAATCTCTTCTCTAGAGATGAAGCTGCACAGAAGCATAGAAATGTGCTCAGAAAGGAACAGGGAAAATGGGAATCATGATCACAGAAGTCTGATATCCTGAGTCAAAGGAATAGCTTCAACTCAGCAGCTGGTATTGATGGTAAGAGTAAATTTCTTTACAGTATCTTAATGCCTTTCAGAGAAAAATAGTGCATCTGAATTAAGGGACTTTTATGTTCTAGTTTCATGATGTCATCATCATGCACACCCCCATGTGCGCTCCAAACCTCTTTCTTTTTTATCTGTGGAATATAAAATAAGATATTTTGAGAAAAGTCAATGGGCTCCCATTGTTGTTCTTCAAAATATTTCATTTTCCTTAGAAGAAAGTCAGTCATACATACATACATTTTTGGTTTAACTATCCCTTTAAGTATGCAGGAATGTAATATTCTGAATATACTACATCTGATGATCTGCTATTTTTTTTATGACCAGTATGTTCTTCGACCTATGATGTACTAACAACAACCACAAACAAAATTGATTTGGCTGAGAAAAAAAGTACAGACTTCCTTAGTATCTGTAACACACTTTCAGATAGCCGACTGAATCACCATAAATGCTGAGTATTCAGACATCCTTCTCATTTGATGCATTGATTTTTTGCATCCTGCGTATCTGGGAAATATGAATATTCAAACAGCTCTTCTCTTAACTCATACTTAGATGTTATGAGGATGAGGTCTTATGAGGTCTAAATTTGGGCTACGGATTTCTTCTTACATACAATTTAAAACAAATTTCTCAATGAAGCTGGTCCTGAACAGCCCAGTAGGTCACATAACGTCAACCTGCATTTCTAATGCAGGAACAGTGCTTTTCATTGCAGCACTATGTCCACAGTCATGCTCACCATGCACTATAACACAATTCCAGATACTCATTAATACATAATAAGCTTAGTAAATTCTCTGTCAACCACAAACAAAAAACTAAAAAACAGTGCATTACCAGCTCAGCATGTGAATGATGAGGATATATCATACAGAGAGTGAAAGAAACTGTGAGTGGAGTATACTATCCATGTTTACCTGCACACTCTTTACACCCCTCAAAGCCTAACAGATGCTCAGTGGAAGCTGTCATAAACTCACTTTTTTCTTATTTCAATGCCAACTGCTTGAAGTACAATCCTTTGTTTTTTTCTTTCAGTAGGCCTATCTATCAGTAATTTGTGTAAACTGTGTTTGAAATTAATTCTCTGAAGGCCATTCAAGGTGGTTCAAAAAGTCTGCAAGTCTATTTCACATCGAGCTCCCATCGGAAAAGGTATAGAAATAACCCTGAGCTGTCGCTGGCATATTTACGCTGCAGGCTTGGCCTTTGGAGTTCTGGAGAAAGTGCATGCTCAGCTATGGCCCTGAATCTAAATCAATGAAAACTGCTATGCTTTGGGTTACAACTTCACTTTTGAGAATTTGCCGCACTATGAAGAAATCCAGCAAGACTGAAAACACTCCTTTCCTTTGTTAATATGCTGATTTAATAAAAGACTTTAATCAAGTTTCGTGCATTTACATGAGGAAGAAATTAGTCATAAGATTCTGCTGAACTTTAATGACAGGCCCCACACTGTGGAAAAAAAAACGAATTAAAGAGAAAACAATCATTAAAACATGTTTGTTGTCACATGTGCTACATAAACTCAACAACCCATTGTTGTTTCATGAAAACACATCTGTCTGACAAATTACTTTTAGCTAGTTAAAGGGGAGCTAGTAGTTCACTCCAGTAAAGATTTATCAGGGTTCATTTGAAAGTCAATTTCAGCATATACACAACCTTCAATGACTATTGAACATTTCCACCATAATTGCACAGGAAAACAAATAGACCTTCATTTAATTTAATGCACACTAACAAACAATAATGTGGAATTTTGTCACAATAAAAAATGTCTATTAATGATAGGCTTTTCAGGAATATTCAAACAGTAAAGATATTGTTGAAAAAAAAAATGAAACGATGAAAATTAAAACATAAAAATATGAGACAGCAAAAATATTAAATATAGGGAAGATGTCCCCCTTAAGAACAATATTTATTTACTTTTAAATTGTAACATATTTAGATATAAGTTTTGCATGTGCAGGATGATGATGCATCAGCCAATGTGTTATTATAGGAAATAAATAGAAACATTTGCTAATTTAGTTGTTATAGAACAAAATGTAAAATATTAAAAGAGGGGTAAGTTAGGACCTACTTGGGGTAAGAAGCCGCGCCTGGATAAACTTTTACAGAATGACTTTTGATATAATTCTTATTAAATTCAAATTTAAATTAATAACAGTTTAGTTATTATAGAAAATAAATTGAGGCATTTGCTAATTAAATGTCAAATATTAAAAGAGGGGTAAGATGGCCTTCACATTATATATATATATATTAATGTATATGTATATATATATATATATATATATATATTAATGTATATATATATATATATATTAATGTGTATATATATATATATATATATATATATATATATATTTACATTTACATTTATTCATTTAGCTGACGCTTTTATACAAAGCGACTTACAATTGCTATATATGTCAGAGGTCGCACGCCTCTGGAGCAACTAGGGGTTAAGTGTCTTGCTCAGGGACACATTGGTGTCTCACAGTGGATTCGAACCCGGGTCTCTCACACCAAAGGCATGTGTCTTATCCACTGCGCCACTACCACCCCTACCATACCACTACCACTATGTATATATATATATTATATATTAATGTAAAATATATATATATATATTATATATTAATGTAAAATATATAATAAACTATTGTATTTAACATTTTATTTTGACAATTTAGTTGACAGACAAAGCAGAATACCAGTAAAAGAGATTCATTTGAAAGGTAAGATTATTCTATGACTTATATACAAGCATATGGATATTTTCTTATTTAATTGCCTTTTAAGATATGTCATAATAGTAACATTAGGAATGCAAATTATGATGAGAATGATTTCATTCAACTAACATAATAGGTATCTTACCCCAAGCGTCTAGTTTTATCTTTTTACTTCAAAATAAAAACAAATCCCTAATTAACAAATAGACACAAAAAAACGTCGATATTCAACATAATACAATGCCATAGACCTCTATTTTCCAGAGACACAAAATCAGATCAATCATCCTCAAAACTGATTTGACAATGATAACAAAACCAAACCCATCTTACCCCAACCTACCCAAACACAAAAACATCAAACCATTTTAGCCAACAAATTGTCATGAGTGGCTTTAGTAAAATAGCATACGAAGACGAATGGCTCAAAAGGTAAAAGTCTTTCATATAAATCCACAGACGAACACAGGAGAAGCTCAGGAGAAAACACAACCACATTACATAGACAACACGGAACACAGAACTGAGTAAATTGTGGGCCTAAATACACACAGAGATTGTTAAAGTAACACACAATACCTGGGTGACTCAATTAAAGACAATTAATGACCTTGCAAGGAGGGACTGTCAAACAGAAAACAATGAAGACTGAACCAAAACTCAAAAGTTAACTAGACAACTGCATAACCCTGACACAAATATTGTATGCTGAATAAATATATTTACTTTTCCGTTAAAATTTTCATCATATATCTGACTCTTGTCTGAGTGTATCTGTGTATTTACCTAAATGTTTTATTTATTAATATAATAATTGTATGTGGTGGAGGATGAAGTTCACAAAAATATTTAAAAGGATTTTGAACTATGTTGACAAATATACAAAACTGCTAGAGAAATGACACATTTGTGTATTTGGACTTGGACTTGAATCGAATTACTGATATACAGTTTGGCCCGTGTAACAAAGGTCTCCTATTTTATTGAAAAACTGAGTCAGTCACAGAATGTCTGATTGCTTGCTACAACTAAACAGGAACTAAGAATTTTGGTTGTGGGCTGAGTTTGTGTGCATTACAGGTTTGGTGAAGGATCCCTGTGATGATGCACTACAGTGAAGGGTTTCTGTGCCAAAGTCATTAAAACCCACTTTATCAGCCCTGTTATTATTCTTATCTGCTGTAGCAGCTTAATTAGCTTCCCTTGCCTAACACTTTCCTAAAACACAACAACCAGCTATTTTCCACACGCTCAATCAGGAACTGACATATTAATGACCCTAGTGTAACGAGTATTTAACCCGTCTTGTAGGGGAAAATGTGTTAGCGCTGCCACGGAAGACTGAATAACGAAAAGATCTAAGTCCCCACTTTCATGTACTTTTAATCTCATTACACACTAAATGTATACGCTGTGTACTACTTTATTGGAATCTACAGGCCGACGAGGGTAGGCTTCAGTTTGTGTAACGTCACAAGATGGCTTCCTGAAGTAAAGTAAATGTGTGAGACAGTCTAATATACTCCTCCCTCCCCTGGTCTAATAAAGTAGCTGAGATGCCCCTACTCCTTGACAGCTCTAAACAAAAAGGTACAATACAGGTAAGTACGAAAATTAAACAATATTTATTCTCTGTGTACTTTTCTTTCTTGTAATCAAGTGTTAATTCAGGGTTGATAATCACAAAATAAAATAAAATAAATAAAATGTATGGTCTTTGTGTTTTCTTTTAAACTCACTACAACACAACCACTTTCAATGTAAAAGCTCTAAACCATTCAGTTGTACAATGGTAAATCTCACTTCAAAATAAAAAAAAAACACTTGTAAACACCACTTTCAGTTTCCAAATGATCAACTTCAAATGATCAAACAATCACATATTGAAAAAACAACATCAACAATGGTATACCCAATGAAATTTCACATCTGGAAGAGCACTTACGTGAAACGTCCCTTTATGTGTTCACTCACAGTTCACTTACAGTTCACTTTAGGTTCTGTGACTCAACTGAACTCTCACAGTTCAATTTTCACCAGATCAAAATATAAAAAAAAATAGATTGAAGAGTTTAGACGAGTTGTCTCGACGTAGCGTGCGTTGAAATGAACTTTCGTAGCAATATCACTCAAGCTCAATGAAATGTCCCACAAAAGAAAATTATTAATGAATCAAAAATGAGTCAAAAAGCAAACGAATCAAACTCAGATTCTTGAATCAGAATGAAATGTATCAACTGTAATGTATCAAACAGATACACCAACTGAGATGTGTCAAATTAAGATGTCGTTGGATGGCAGGGTAATACAAAATAGTCTTAAACTCAAATCTTCTCGGAAAAAAAACTATTTTCAGCACAAACCGCAAACAGCAGTTTCCATCTCACGTGCGACAACACGTGCCGAACACTCAGATACGCGCATGACCAGTCTGGTCGAAACTTTAGTTCGTAAGAGTGCTTCTCAATCAAGATGAAAGAAGTCCAAAAATCAACAAAAATGTCAAAAATCTCTCCAAACGTCACCAATCAAACGACACTTGTATTTTAAATGCACTCACAGTTCTCGTAGCCTTCACAAAACATTACTGCGTCACTCTAGCAGTCCAATGCAATGTGGTTCAAGGATCAAAACTACACAAATTACGAAAACGTGGGACACAGCTCACAAAAATCACTTGATGGCGTCCTTTACTCGACTAATGCCCCGATTAACTTTCGTTTAAGTTACTTTATCGAACGAGCTTCTCGAACACGACACGACACTTTCTCTTCTCTGCAACACTCTACTACACTCCGCTCTTCTTCTCCTCTCGCCGCGCACACTCAACGCCGAAAACCAATCCACCCGTCAAAATAAAAGTCCGCCAAAAAAATTAAAGATTTTTAGGTAATATATATACTCGTTACATTTCCCCCCTGCTAAACCCTGCCACTCCATCGACATCTCCAAACGGACCAGTTCCTATATGAAACAAACAAAACAAGGACAGTTAAATTGGATTCAATGACACAACATTTTCAACTTTTGCTTAGACATTCTCTTTGAACACATTCTTTGACATTTTGTTTACACATGTAGGCTATTGGCACTTTAAACCCAAATTACATAATGTAATCATCCTTATATCTTACAGGCAATCTACCCTGGGTTTCTCTCTTCGAACGTCTGAGATTAGGTACCCCACTAGTGTCAGCTTCTGAAATGTCAGAGTCTTCAGATTCCCCATCTTGACCTGTGTCTACTCTCTCACACCCAGCTACATTACCCTCCTCACGTACCACTCCACCCTCGACTTCCCCAGGTAAGCAGGTGTTTGGTAAGTGTGTAGTATATGGAATGTAGACAATGTCTTGTGAGTCTAAGTCTGACACTTCTTTTTCCCTTCTTGCTTGCGTAACCTGCCTTGTGGGTGAAGGGAAAGTACAGTGTCTCAATTGATCCCTGTGAACGACCTTTGTGGAACCTCCCTGCTCAGGACGTACAGTAAAGACTGGTAAACCTGCGTGATTTTGTTGCACTACCAAATACGGTACAGACTCCCACTTATCTTGGATTTTGTTTCGTCCTCTGAACTTGTGGTTACGCAACAATACTCTGTCACCAGGTCTAATGAGCGCTCCTGAAGCCTTACGGTCATAGACCCTCTTCCTTCTTCTGGAAGCTTCTTGAGCAGTTACCTTTGCCGTCTCCACTGCAGTCCTCAGGCGTTCATGGTGATTCTTTACCCACTCATCTAGATCATCCGCCTCATCATCAGTTAGGTCTTTTTCTCCTAGGACATCCATGGGCAGCCTTGCGTCTCGCCCAAACATGAAATAAAATGGGGAGTAACCGGTCGATGAATGAACGTGGCTATTGTAGGCCATCACAAGTTCAGGTAGGTACGTTTTCCAATCCTTCTTCTTTTCCGCAGGTAATGTTCGCAGCATGTCATGCATAGTGCGATTGAACCTTTCGCACTGCGCGTTCCCTTGCGGATGATAAGGACTGGTGCGGCTCTTGCTGATCCCATACAATTTACAGAGTTCCTTTATTACACTGGCCTCGAAACATCTGCCTTGATCCGAGTGCAATCGGGCAGGACACCCATAGCAAACAAACCAGTGTCGTACAAGGGCTTTGGCGGCGGTAAGTGCTGTCTGATTTTTCGTCGGGACTGCCACAGTAAATCTTGTGAACATGTCTGTAAGCACTAGAACATTCTCGTAACCCCCTGCTGACCTCTCAAGCATGGTGTAATCCATGGCAAGAACTTCTAGAGGTGTGGTTACGTTGGTGCAGGTCATAGGAGCACGAATCCTGGGGAACACATCATTAGCTAGGGTACATCTTCTACACTGGGTTACCCATGTTTGTACGTCATCGGCCATTGAGGGCCAATAATAACTCTGTCGCATCTGCTCTAATGTACTCCTGCTGCCAAAATGTCCTCCATGTTCATGGACTCCCTTATACACTTTCTCCCGTAAAGACTCAGGCACTACCAACTGCCAAATCTCTTCCCCGTCTCTTGGGTCTGTAATTACTCGGAACAGCACTTCATGTTTTAATTTCAGACGCTCCAATTGTCTAGCTAGCTTCTTTTGCTGGGTTTCCATATCCCGGAAACTACGTGTCATTATCCTCCTGTTCTCAAATACAGCGTTGTACACAGGTGCTATACAAGGATCCTTCCTCTGTTGCTCTTTGATGGATGACCAGCTATAACCATCAACACCCTTCCTTATGGCTGCTTGTTTGGCAACTCGGACGACAGGCTTGTCAACCCCTTCTTCTTTACCAGGCCACAGGCATGCTCGTACCTCGTCTGATGTCAACCGAATGAAGTCTTTTCCAGTGTCATCTTCCTCAGGTTCCATACCCCAGGGAATCCTAGAAAGAACGTCAGCATTGATGTTCTGTCTGCCGGGCTTGTAACAAACCTCAAAGTTGAACTCTGCTAACTGTGCAGACCAACGCTGTTCCACTGCTCCGAGATTGGCTGTCTCCAGGTAGCGAAGAGGGTTGTGGTCAGTAATAACCTGAAATTTTGCAAATATCAGGTATTCCTTAAATTTCTCAGTTACTGCCCATTTAAGGGCAAGTAACTCCAACTTGAAGGCACTGTAATACTTGTCATTTCTTTCAGATCCCTTTAGACCTCTGCTCGCGTAGGCGATGACACGTTCAACGCCCCCCTGCTTTTGACTGAGTATTGCTCCAAGTCCGTTGAGGCTCCCATCCGTCGTGAGTATGAACGGACGCTGGAAATCAGGGTAAGCCAGAATCGGAGGTGACATGAGACAACTCTTCAGCTTGCTGAATGCAGACTGACACTCATCACTCCAGACAAACGCTTCTGCTGACTTGCCTTTGTTACCTTTTCCCACCTGGGCATGTAGGGGCTTTGCCAGCTGTGCGAATCTTGGAACAAAACGACGATAATAACTCATAAATCCCAGCAGCTGTCTAACCTCCCTAACGGTCGCCGGTGAAGGCCACGCATCCAAGCACTGAACCTTGTCCTCGTCCACCTGAACTCCCTTTGACGAAATTATGTGTCCCAGGAACCGGACCTCTGGCCTCAGGAGGAAACATTTACTCGGTTTCAGCTTCAGTCCATGCTGACGCAACCTTGAGAAAACAAGCTCCAACTTCTCACAATGACTCTTGAAATCCACAGAGAACACAATAATATCGTCAAGATAGATCAAGAGAATGTCAAAAGCCAGATCACCTAATGCTGCAGTCATCAATCGCTGAAAGGTGGCCGGAGCGTTGCATAAACCAAACGGCATCCGTGTCCACTCAAACAACCCGAACGGAGTTGTGACAGCAGTCTTCTCCCGATCTGATTCAGTTACCGCCACTTGAAAATAACCTGCCGTGAGATCCAGTGTGGAAAACAACTGTGCATTCCCCAAAGCGTCCAAGGATTCCTCCACACGCGGAAGGGGGTAGGCATCCTTGAATGTGACTTGGTTGAGTCTCCTGTAGTCGCAGCAGAAACGAACACCTCTGTCTTTCTTTATCACAATGACTGCAGGTGAGGCCCACAGACTGCGACTCTCGTTCAGTACACCTTGACTGACAAGATCCTGCACATGTCTCTTAAATTCTTGAAAAACGTGAGGTGGGACTCGATGGCATTGTTTTATTGGCTGTGCATCTCCGGTAGGTATGCTATGTGTCACTGTTGTTGTGTATCCATAGTCTGTGTCACTCTTGGAGAAAACATCACTGTAACGTGTCAGCAGAGTATTTAACTCCTCTCGTTGCATCTCAGACAATCCGTCCTGATTCATCTGAACAGGAATTGACAGTTGTTCAGGCTGGCTCTCAATCTTAATGCTTCACTGTACATGCTGTTTAACACGTAGCTCATCATCATCCTCTTCGAATTCCACTATTTGCTTTGGGACTACTTTTTGAGGCTTAGACACAACTGCAATCCTGGACCTCGGCATCAACCTGACGGTTTCTTGACATAGATTTAACACTCGCACCGGAACTTTACCCTTTTCTGGGCTTGCAAGCACATTGGCTACTAACAATCCTTTTGGAAGGGTAACAGAACCTGTGGACTCCACCAACACTTGATGCTTCACTTGATGAGGTATACTGCAGTGGCCTTCCACAATCTTCTCACTTAAGGGTGGGATTATCACAACTTGCTTCCCAGACACCTTAACAAATCCTATCCTTCCTTCTGGGCCCAAGAGTCCTTCATCTTTTTTTACTTTTGCTATCACTCGTCTGACGTTAACATCTGCACGTTGGCTCACTTTGCTCTCCTTATCCAAATCCTTTCCAGACAGTACAAGGTTTTTCAATTCACTAAGCACATTCATTCCCACGATTCCAGCCAATCCCTTCATCTCCTTCACGTCAGGGTTTGAGTCTGTGAGCACGAAAACACACTTCCCTGGAAGCAGAGTTCCCATGCACTCTATATCTGCCTGTAGACATCCAAGAACAGGAATGTCTAGTCCGTTTGCAGCAGTGAGGCGCACCCAGTTAGCAGACGACAGCTGTATCTCTTGTCCTCCGAAATTATGTTTAAAGGAACACTCCACCGTTTTTTGAAATAGGGCTTATTCACCTTCTTTCCTACATTTAGATAGATGGGCAAATGCATTTTTGTCTCAGTGCATGCATTGTTTTAGTTTGACAGGGTTGGCGCTAGCTTAGCTTAGCATAATGAATGGAATCCTTTGTTGCCAGCTAGCATGTCCTGAGTAAAAGTGATATAAAAAATAAAAAAAAAACCACCTAATTACTTCTTGTGGCCTGCGTATTCACAACAAGTACAAATAGCGATGCAGATTAACACTAGGCGATTTCCTATGCAGATTTTGACTTGGGACTATATTAGGGGGAAGCACAGGCGAAGCACTGCTACTTGGGCGCAGAGATATCACGCCCAAGTAGCAGTGCTTCGCCTGTGCTTCCCCCTAATATAGTCCTTAATATATAAGTCAATATCTGCCTAGGAAATCGCCTAGTGTTAATCTGCATCGCTATTTGTGCTTGTTGTGAATACACAGGCCACAAGAAGTAATTAGGTCGTTTTTTTTAGTTTTTTTATATCACTTTTATTCAGGACATGCTAGCTGGCAACAAAGGATTCCATTCATTATGCTAAGCTAAGCTCACGCCGACCCTGTCAAACTAAAACAATGTATGCACTGAGACAAAAATGCATTTGCCCACCTATCTAAATGTGGGAAAGAAGGTGAATAAGCCCTATTTCAAAAAACGGTGGAGTGTTCCTTTAAAGTGAGACTCTGAGATGGTGGTGACCTCTGAACCGGTGTCCAACAGGCATTTGGTGGGCACCCCTGCTATTTTTACATCCACTGTCAAACAGTCTCCAAAAGCACTATCCCTGAGTGTTTCTGGTGCTATATCTGCATTCCAGTCAGCTGTATGGCTCCGGATTACTGAAGGACCATTGGTGCTTGCCAAGTCACCCGACGAAGCTCCTCTTAACACCTCAGATACTTCCACCATTTGTGATGACGCAGTGCCCCGGTTACCCAGCTCCTTAAGCTGCCTACAACATCGACTCGTGTGACCTGGTTCACCACATGTGTAACAGATATATTGCCCTTCACTGTTTTTCAGTGGCTGTCTTCTCATAACACCCGGCTGGGGATCAACTCTCCCTTGACTATGGACAATTCTGTACAATTCTTCCTGCCGTGCAGCTATCTTCTCTATTGCCTCGTGCAACTTTTCTAATGTCAATGAGGATGGATTGTCACCAGTCGCAACTGTAGTGTGAGCTGCCACTCTCGCACGCACAGGGGTCTTCAAGTTACCTTCAGGCTGTGCTTCCTCTTCCTCAGACCATGTGATGGCGTCCTGCATCAGCTGTGCAAAAGTCAAGCTTCGCTCCTCCTTAACCCTTCGTTTCATCTCTCTTCTTAGGAAATCATCCCTCAGTCCAAGGACTAACTGCTCTTACAAAACACTCTCTTCATCTGAAACTCATCTGGGCTCTCTGTGTTTCACCTTGTGGAGCTTTTCTCGTAAATCATAAGCATAGGCGCGTATGGTCTCACCAGGTGCTTGCTTTCGATCATAAAAATCTTTCAACCTCGTGCCAATAGGTACCTTGTCTCCATAGGTTTCCTGGAGCAGCTGGAAGATGGACTCTACACTGTTATCCACTTCTTCCATCATGAACTTCACAGTATCTTTAGCTTCTCCCTTTAAGTGCTGCTTTATCAGCTCCACCTGATCCTCTTCTGGCACCTTCATGACTCGAAAGGCTGATTTCATAGAGACAATCCACTCTTCCACACTTCCTTCTCCGGGTTTTGTGGTGCCAGTGAAATCGGTGAGTTTATGATCTCTTGGGATATAGATCGTTGCTGGGGGTGCACGAGTGGCTGCTTGCTGCTCCATTACTGCTGCCAATGACAGGGCTTCTCGCTGCTCCGTTCTGGCATGATCCAATGCCCCAGCTTGCTCCGCTAACCTCCTCTGCATTTCAGCGAACTCCTTCTTCAATTCTTCCAGTTCTGCCATTTTTCTTCTTGCTCACAGACCTGGGACAGAATACTGCAACAACAACAAAACTAGGCTAAGTATGATCCTGTTCGTGACGCCACTTATGTAACGAGTATTTAACCCGTCTTGTAGGGGAAAATGTGTTATCGCTGCCACGGAAGACTGAATAACGAAAAGATCTAAGTCCCCACTTTCAGTACTTTTAATCTCATTACACACTAAATGTATGTATGCTGTGTACTACTTTATTGGAATCTACAGACTGACGAGGGTAGGCTTCAGTTTGTGTAACGTCACAAGATGGCTTCCTGAAGTAAAGTAAATGTGTGAGACAGTCTAATATACTCCTCCCTCCCCTGGTCTAATAAAGTAGCTGAGATGCCCCTACTCCTTGACAGCTCTAAACAAAAAGGTACAATACAGGTAAGTACGAAAATTAAACAATATTTATTCTCTGTGTACTTTTCTTTCTTGTAATCAAGTGTTAATTCAGGGTTGATAATCACAAAATAAAATAAAATAAATAAAATGTATGGTCTTTGTGTTTTCTTTTAAACTCACTACAACACAACCACTTTCAATGTAAAAGCTCTAAACCATTCAGTTGTACAATGGTAAATCTCACTTCAAAATAAAAAAAACACTTGTAAACACCACTTTCAGTTTCCAAATGATCAACTTCAAATGATCAAACAATCACATTTTGAAAAAACAACATCAACAATGGTATACCCAATGAAATTTCACATCTGGAAGAGCACTTACGTGAAACGTCCCTTTATGTGTTCACTCACAGTTCACTTTAGGTTCTGTGACTCAACTGAACTCTCACAGTTCAATGTTCACCAGATCAAAATATAAAAAAAAATAGATTGAAGAGTTTAGACGAGTTGTCTCGACGTAGCGTGCGTTGAAATGAACTTTCGTAGCAATATCACTCAAGCTCAATGAAATGTCCCACAAAAGAAAATTATTAATGAATCAAAAATGAGTCAAAAAGCAAATGAATCAAACTCAGATTCTTGAATCAGAATGAAATGTATCAACTGTAATGTATCAAACTGAGATACACCAACTGAGATGTGTCAAATTAAGATGTCGTTGGATGGCAGGGTAATACAAAATAGTCTTAAACTCAAATCTTCTCGGAAAAAAAACTATTTTCAGCACAAACTGCAAACAGCAGTTTCCATCTCACGTGCGACGACACGTGCCGAACACTCAGATACGCGCATGACCAGTCTGGTCAAAACTTTAGTTCGTAAGAGTGCTTCTCAATCAAGATGAAAGAAGTAAAAAAAATCAACAAAAATGTCAAAAATCTCTCCAATCGTAACCAATCAAACGACACTTGTATTTTAAATGCACTCACAGTTCTCGTAGCCTTCACAAAACATTGCTGCGTCACTCTAGCAGTCCAATGCAATGTGGTTCACGGATCAAAACTACACAAATTACGAAAACGTGGGACACAGCTCACAAAAATCACTTGATGGCGTCCTTTACTCGACTAAAGCCCCGATTAACTTTCGTTTAAGTTACTTCATCGAACGAGCTTCTCGAACACGACACGACACTTTCTCTTCTCTGCAACACTCTACTACACTCCGCTCTTCTTCTCCTCTCGCCGCGCACGCACACTCAACGCCGAAAACCAATCCACCCGTCAAAATAAAAGTCCGCCAAAAAAATAAAAGATTTTTAGGTAATATATATACCCGTTACACTAGTTTTCACCTTCGAAAGAGATAGTGTGTGTTATGTAAACAAACTAGATAACCAGTACTGGTTATTATGTTTACTCCATCACATGACATCAACATTTATTTTAATCTCTTGTACATTATATTAAAGGCCCACTGAAGTGCCTTGGAACCGGAATGCGAACCGGACATCTGCCATGTTGACGTTATGTGACCTACAATGCGTTATCACAAGCGCAACAACTTAAAAGATACGAGTGACATGTTTAATTCATCTATCTGTAAATATCTTGATATTGATGAAACTTGCTCATTTTGTCTTGTTGAAGAAACAGCTGCCCATTTATTTTGTGAATACATTTAGGGTTGATTTAAGTTCTTATATTTTAAATCCTACAAATGTTACCCACAGTTTTCTCCTTAACGATATTATTTTTTATTAAGAAAACCCAAAATCGTCATCTCTTGAATATGTTGTTAAAGGTGCAGTGTGTGATTTTTAGCGGCATCAAGTGGTGATCGTTGCGAATTGCAAACAGCCATTCACTGACGCTCGCTCCCTGTCTTTTCAAACTCGAATGAGAAGCTATGGTGGCCGACTTATAGGGTGACCAGACGTCCCGAAAAATTCGGGACAGTCCCGAAATCTAAACTGTTGTCCCGAATCCAGAATCTGGCCCTAATTGTCCCGAAAATTATACTAAAGCAAAATCTTGAGTAGTTATTGTCTGATAAACATTAAAAACTGTCTGCGGAGGTTGAGGCCGGCGACACACTGGCTGCGTGGCGTGTCCGTTTTTATTTCGGCTCCCCTGTTAACAGGTTAGAGCTTGCACACTGCCTGCGTGACACGCGCGTCTCAGGCGCGCCTCGAGCCGCGCGGAAATAGAACCGACCAGAGCCATAGAGAGAGAGAGTTGCGACACTCCCATAGACCTCCGTTGTAAATAATGGCGGCGCTTTTAACCGTCTACTTCCGGGATATGAAGATCGGAATAGTTCCAAACATTGTCATTTGGGCGTTGGACACCATTCACTTACATTGCTGCGCGTCGAGTTGTTCCAGAGTTAAGTTGCCGAAATATCGACCTCTTTTGAATTGTCAACTGTCTATATTGTATCAGAGGCCCTTTGCGATGCTTATACTGGTCTTCATTTGTACATGCACAGCGTAATTATTAATATTTTATGTTGGTTGTTTCAACCAATTTTCAAGCACTGCCTGCTAGCTAACGTTAGTTAGCTAGCGCGACTTCGTCAGCTAAGAGTTCGGTAATGAATCGCTACCACCTTTATAGCAACTTTTATTTAATTAAATTTTTTGGGATATACTAACTTTTCATTATGTTATTATTGTCTTGAGTGAAGCGGCTTGTGAGAACAATGCTGGACCTTTAGGATTGTTATGGCCATCACCAGTCCTGTCTGTTTCATGGATCACCTGCCCCTGGTTTTTGTTTTTCTTGTTCACACACACAAGCACACATTTTTGTTGTCTGTCATTGTTTAATAAAAAATATTTTATTTGAAAACCTTCATTTGTATCAGCCATGCTTAAATTCGTTTTTAATCTGTTATAGTTTTGATAATGTGTATGGCCTTAATCTTAAAATAATATTCTTAGTCTTAACATGATCATGTTTCACGTTGTGGTCCTGGGGGTGGCCACTTTCATCAGAAGAAGTGAGCTAGCTTCTAAGCGAATTCTGAACGGACCGCCACGGCAGACCTCTTTGCGTGATCACGAAGGTAGGCTAATGGCTGAATCAAAATTTATAAGCACAATCACGGGAATCAATAGCCTAATACAGCCCAGTTGTGCTAAAATAAATATCATGAGACGTCCATCATCAGATGAATGATATGGAAAAGTTAAGTTAGAGCCGCTAAAGCCAGTGCTACTACCCATGCGAACTAAGCTTTTCCCTGCACAAAAATGCAATAATGCAATAACAGCTGAAAAAGTACTTGGGTGTGTGTTTTATTTTATATTTACCGTTCAATAATGCAATCGCTGCTGTCTGTCCCATAGAAGAACATGACAGCCAGCGTACGTTTTGGAACTATTGGGGCTTACATGAACCACGTGACAGCCATAGCGGCGACATCAAAGAGTGTCGCAACTCTCTGGGCCCTATCTTGCACCCAGCGCAAGTGACTTTGTACACCGACGCATGTATCATTCCTATTTTGCACCCGCGCAAAGCGGACTTTTCCCTCCACAGAAGCACGTCGGTAAGTTAGGAAATACACTTGCGCTCCCGGGGGCGGTTCAGCGCAAAGAGGAGGCGTGTTCCGGCGCAAACGTTCATTCATGCTATTTTGCAGGTTTAGAAAACAATTGCGCCACTAACCAGGAAAAAATAGTTTAAAGTCAGTGGCGCGTTGCGCATGTTATTCATATGCTATTTTAAGGGCGCATGCTTGGCCATAATCAATGTAGCGTGTGCACAACGCACATAGCCTACACTTTGATTCTCTCATCTAACGTTACACAGAAGCAGCAGTTTTCATTTTTGAATACATTATTACGATAGATAGATAGATAGATAGATAGATAGATAGATAGATAGATAGATAGATAGATAGACTATTTATTATAAAAGCATACATCTAGCTTACACATTTACCCAAATTATCATACGCCTGTTTAACCGAAGTTAATTTGGGTGGGTTTCTCCATTTCAATGTAACTTCTCTCTTTTACGGCCGTGACGAGAGCGTTGCTCTCCTTGGCTGTGAACCGCTCCTGGCGCGCGCCTGGCAAATCCGCCGTTTCAATAGCAATCCGCTATGGAAAAAGCGCGTTTGCTCTTAAAGGGAATGTGAGATGACGCTCTGATTGGTTTATTTCACGTTACGCCCAAACCACACCTATGAATAATGAAGCTACTTCAGACCAACCCATTTTAGATTAGCGCCTGGCGCAATAGTCATTTATCCCGCCGGGAAAATAGCAACAGCGCCGAGACCCGCCCACAAAGTTACTTGCGCTTTGCGCTTTGACACTTGCGTTTCAGATCGTTAAAATAGGGCCCTCTCTCTCTATGGCTCTGGAACCGACGCAGGCTATTTTCACGCGACACGCAAGCGTGTTTGGAAGCGTTTCCAGGCAAAATAGAATAGGAAAAGATGTTTGTATGTCATTTTGACATGAAAACATATTAATAAATGACATTTTGATGTTTGAAAGTTTAAGTTTTTACATAAATGCAGATATAAATGTAATAAAAATATATATATGATCGATTTTCAAATATTGCACCTGTCAATACAGAACGAAATATTCTCAGGCCGGTGACACACTGGCTGCGTGGCGTGAGCGTTGCCTTTCTGTTGCGTGTCAGCTGCGTGGCGTGTGCGTGGCGTTTTCCATGTCTTTGCACACCAGAAGCGTGTCTGACGCGGCGCTGCTGCTGCTAGGTGACATATTGGTGATATATTTGACACATGGGGAGAGAGTTGTGGAAGGCCTATACTTCATGTTAAACATAAATATATAGCAGCAAAGACAACGTCGGCAGTGTTGACGGCAATATAGGCTATAGAATATTTCGTTCTGTATTGACAGGTGCAGTATTTGAAAATCGATAATATTTTTTTAAATTGCATAAAACTGATCATTTCATGTGATAGTGGATTAGTCAAACCTTTAAGAAAATACATTTTCCCACCTCAGGCATGAAATTCTAATCGATATTGAGTGTTTTTTCTTACTGAAAGTTGTTTTGGAGTTCAACCCCGTCACAGACCACTTGGACCCTGTTTAAATATGATTTAAAAAGATTTTCAAGTAAATTTTTGTAGAAGCTTTTCAATGATATGTCCCTTGTTTGATATCATTTATTGCATGTAGAATTTTATTTTTAAATACTCACCATTTGAATACCAAATCAGGTCATGAAAACTGTATCTAACATTGGTCTTCATATATTATCACAAAATATGCATTAACATTAGGATTTAATTAGGCTTTCATATTTTTTCCAACTGTCCTGTAAATTCTGCACACAGCAAAACAAACATTGACCTAATTTGTCTTCTTATCACGAAAATATTAATAAAAACTATCAAATAACAGGGTTGAACTCAGCATAACAGGGTTGAAAATGATAACAGGGTTGAAGTGATGAGCATTATTTCAATATAGTATCATGGATTTCTTACCTGTAAAATTAATGATATCACATTCAATAACATTTTATTTATTAAAGTTGGCAAAAACAAACAAACATTTGAGTAAGTATTTAACATTAAATCAAAAGCATTAAGCATTAATTAATCACAAACATCAATCGATCTTCGTCACATTTTTTATTATAATAGGGTTGAATCGTTGTGACAGGGTTGAATGTTTGACACTTCTTAGTAGATTACTCAATAGACTTGTTGTATTGTGATGTGAACTGTCAGAAATAATTGATTATGGTATTTTATGTTCAATATTTTCAGACATCCCAATGGCAAAAACAGCAGCAAAGTCGCTATGTCGCTATTCCTCAAAGCTTCCCTCTTCTTCTGTCTTTTTTTAGCATCCCTCCACATCTTCCGCTTATATCGTTTAGCTCTGTCACCCAGATTGCTTATTTTTATTTATTTTTCTATCTCTGTGTCCCTTTTCCACCTTTCACGCTCACTCCTGAGATATGTTTCCCTTCTCTCTGCATCTGCATCCTTTCTTGCTCTGTACTGTCTTTGCCTCTCTGCTGCTGTTTTTGCCATTGGGATGTCTGAAAATATTGAACATAAAATACCATAATCGATTATTTCTGACAGTTCACATCACAATACAAGAAGTCTACAATTGAGTAATCTACTAAGAAGTGTCAAACATTCAACCCTGTCACAACA
This sequence comes from Leuciscus leuciscus, assembly GCF_965113295.1. NCBI lineage: Eukaryota > Metazoa > Chordata > Actinopteri > Cypriniformes > Leuciscidae > Leuciscus > Leuciscus leuciscus. The sequence goes on along the minus strand of NC_138745.1, from coordinate 18,225,733 downwards.
ATTCAACCCTGTTATAGTAAAAAATGTGACGGGGTTGAATGTGACAGGGTTGAAGTTTTTGGCTAACAGTAGCTAAGACAGTTAGCTTAGCTAAGACAGTAGCACCACATGACATTTAGGACAGCATAAAATTTTAATGTTTTGCAAAACTATTGTTTAATTCTTCTTGAACCGTAGTTTACTATCATTTATCATTTAGTACTATCACAGAGTTGAAATGTTGAGCCTGACAATCTTAATCTGACAGTAAAAAACATGAAATATAGGTAAGAAAAGATACTGACACATGCCTTTATTTGCAGCATGTTCTTCAAGAGACTTGTGTGATGTCACTGCCTGGATGTGATGCCACAGGGATTGATCCATTATTTTTATAGGGGGGTAAATAGTATGGCGTGACGGGGTTGAAAACAAACTGAAGGACGTGTATAAATATTGCAATTTCATATATAATTAATGTATTTTTTTATATACATGTATATTTTAGTTAAAGTAGACCAACATATGATTATATTAGCAGCAACATTTTGGTATTAATTGCACTTTTTATTTGTTTGATATTCAGTGAAAATGTAATGATGCTTAGTGAGGACATGCAAACATGCTTGTTGTCTACTACTTAGGCAACTCATTATCTTTAAATAAAAAAATAAAAAAAGCAATTGTGTTGCATTATAATGCTAAGGCACCTGGTTCTATTAATTGACAGCGTTAAAATGCATTTTGTGATTTCCTTCAATTGAAAATCTTTGAAGTATGTTTGGGGGACTTGAAGGGCACCCAATTCAGAGAATCATACATCATTTAAATAAGCATGATTTATCTATTGTCTAATGCCCAGGTGATATGCACAATATCAAAATATAGAACTGTAAAATTAGGCTGTGTAGTGGACATGCAGATAAGACGTCGGAGCGCAAAAATGTGATTTCTCCTGTCCAACAACAACCAGACCGTTATTTCCGGCATGCCGAGCGAGTCTGTCCCAAAAATACCTCTCAATGCGCCCTCGTGGACTCGCGCCAAGGGCCCTATAGGTCTGCACTACATGACGTCACCAAAGTGTGGACTCTGAGGAAGTCCACAAGTCCGGAGTGTGCCATTTGGGACAGGGCCTGTGTTGTGTCCTGTTAATAACTGTTAGTGAACACTGAGGGCGCTAGTGAGGAGACAGTGTGGTTTGTGTTTGGTGTGGAGATGTAGTAGAAGAATAAAGATTTTTTATTTATTTTTTTAGGTTTGGTTTATTTATTTCAGACAGACAACTTAATTTCAACACAGATGAGCTGACAAACAACAGCATATTTACAGCAGTCTGAAACAGGTGTAGGCTGAAGCTCTTGCTTATAATGCCTACCCTTTTTGAAACATCTCATATTTTAATAAAATAAAATAAAAATAATTATTGTCTTACATCATTATGATGTTGACAAACAAATTTAAACAGAATACAAAAACATTAGTATTTCCTATGCAATACCGTTGCACAATCCAAATACAACAAAAGCAGCTTGTTCATTTATCATTCTTTAAATGGTTTCATATAGTTTCAGTGCATAATTTTTAAATAGTTTCTTTAACTTATTAAGTGTCCCACATATTTTTAGTTCCCCATGACAGCTGTTCCATAGATTTACACCTTTAACTGAAATACAATGATATTTTGCATTAAGTCAAGTCAAGTCAAGTATATTTGTATAGCGCTTTTCACAATACAGATTGTATCAAAGCAGCTTCACAGTATTAAATTAAAATAATACAACAAAGTTTGTTTCAAGAGGAATTTATTGATTTATAAAATTAAATTAAATATCCCCCAAATATCCCCAACTGAGCAAGCCAAAGGCAACAGTGGCAAGGAACCGAAAAACTCCATCAAGTGACCTAATGGTGTCCTAAAACTCCATCAGGTGACCTAATGGAGAAAAAAAAAAAAACCTTGGGAGAACCCAGGCTCAGTCGGGGGCCAGTTCTCCTCTGGCATTTATGAGCTAGAGGCCGGACTGTAGTTTGAACTGTAAGATTCTGTATTGTTATACCATGGTGCTTTAATTTTCTCTCTGACCTTTTTTAATTTAATAGGTGCAACCACATCCAATGTTCTAGAGAGAATGGTGCTCATAGTGCTAGTTAGTTCTTCTAGTTCATCTGTTTGTTTGGGTTCAGGCAGCAGCTGAGACAGATTAGATAAGCAATTTGAGAAATTATCTATGGTGGATGGGAGGATTGTTCTGCCTGGTTGATAACGCGGCGCCGCATGACATATTACAGCCGTACGTAATATGCAAGTTACCATGTAGTGATCAGTGACATCATCACTTTGTGGAATGATATCTATATCGGTTGGATCGGTTCCATGTGATATAATTAAATCAAGTGTATGATTAAGACGATGAGTTGGTCTGGTGACGTTTTGCTTGACCCCAAATGAATTTAATAAATCTGTAAACGCAGCCCCTAACGCATCATTTGGATTATCTACGTGTATGTTAAAATCTCCAACAATTAATGCTTTATCTACATTGACTAATAGGTCTGAGAGAAAATCTGCAAACTCTTTTAGGAAATCAGCGTAAGGCACTGGCGGTCTATATACGGTAGCCAAGGCTAGAGATAATAGGGATGTTTTTCCAACATCTAAGAGCGTAACATTTAGTACAAGTACTTCAAATGAAATAAACTTATAACCCGTTATCTGATTAACATTGAGAATATCTCTATTGATGGTTGCAACACCGCCGCCACGACCAATCAGACGGGGCTCATGCTTATAACAGTATCCAGATGGAGTAGACTCATTTAGACCGAAATAATCATTTGGTTTAAGCCAGGTTTCAGTAAGGCAAAGTACATCGAAGCTATTATCTGTGACTATTTCATTTACAATAACTGCCTTAGGTGTGAGTGATCTAATGTTTAGAAGACCTAGCTTTAGAAATAGCTTTTGTTTACTAATAGCAACATTTTCTGTTTTAATAACAATTAGATTTTTCCTAGATCCTGCAGTAGATTTATTATTTGATCTCACTAAACGAGGAATAGACACAGTTTCTATGCAATGTTCTACACTAGTATTTATATCAGTTAAATTTATTTATTATTTATTTATTTATTTATTTATTTATTTCAAGCAAATAGTGTGACAACAGAAAGAATACACAATAATAATAATAATAATAATAATAACAATAACAATAATAACTTATACACTAATGCTTGAAATGGAGTAGGGAGAAGTGAAACTTATTGAACCCCACCCCAGTCTGTCAAAAGAATTTATACAACAAAATAGCTGCTTCCTTCTTCAATTATCTCAAAGAGGAAAAAAAAAATGAAAAAGAAAAATACATATAAATTAAATCATAGTAATACCTCTTTAAGAAACAGTATTTTAGTTGCACATGTGCAAAACCACACATACATACTATACATATACATAATATACAGATATTACCTCAGGTAACAATGATTATTAAATACCAACAATGGTAGACGGAATACCACAAGGTACATAACAATGACAAACAGCTACCAACAATGGTAGACGGAATACCACAAGGTACATAACAATGACAAACAGCTACCAACAATGGTAGATGGAATACCACAAGGGTAAATAACAACTAATCCAACACATACAACATTAATACAATTAAACCTCATTTTCATTGTAATGGGACCAGACCTTTTGTTTGTAAAGACGTTTGAAAAGGTGAATGCTTTGACATTGCTTTAATTCAAGCCCCAAACTATTCCACAAAGTAACCCCACATACAGACATAGAAAAACTCCTCCTGGTGGAACCCACTTTTGGGACCACAAAGTTCCCGAAACCTCTCAAACTATACAACTGCACTTTATGCGAAAACATATTTTGAATGCTCGCTGGTAATAAATAGTGATACGCTTTAAACATAAACTGTGCATTATATAATTTTACAAGATCCTTCAGTTTTAATAACTTTGATTTGAGAAAGAGAGGATTTGTGTGTTCAAAATAGGCGGCCTTGTGTATAATTCGTACAGCCCTTTTCTGTAGTAAAAAAAGTGACTGTATTGCATTTTTGTAATTATTGCCCCATACCTCTACACAGTAGATTAGATATGGCTGTATTAAAGAACAATACAAGGTATGGAGTGCATTATGATCAAGGATATGTTTAACTCTACTAATTATAGCAAGGCTTTTAGAGACTTTAGTAATTATATGTCTGATGTGGGCATTCCAACTTAACTTATGATCTATCGTTACACCTAAAAATGTTATTTCCTGAACATTTTCAATGTGTACTCCATCTATCTCAACCAGTTTATGTGAATCGGCTTGATACTTTCCAAAAAACATCTCTTTAGATTTATCTAGGTTTAAGGATAATTTATTACTTTCCATCCATTTTTTTAATTTACTTAATTCTTTATTTACAACGCTGATAAGTCGCTCCAAACTGTCGTCACTATAGAAAATGTTTGTATCATCAGCAAACAATACACATTTAACCAATTGAGAAACGTAAAAAATATCATTAATATACAAATTAAATAATTTGGGGCCCAGTACTGACCCCTGGGGGACACCACAAGCAATGTCAAGACATTCAGAAGAGAGCTCACCCATTTGAACATACTGTACTCTGTCGCTCAAATAACTTTTCACCAATTTCCCAGCCACCCCCCGTATTCCATATCGTTCTAATTTCGTAAGTAGTATATCATGGTTGATGGTATCAAATGCTTTTTTGAGATCAATAAAAATTCCTATTGCTTGTTTTTTATTTGTTAATGCCTTCTTTCTTCTGTGGCGTCCATTATGGCCATTGAAGTGGATCTATTGGGTCTGAACCCATATTGACCTTCATTAATTAACTTATGCTTATGTATGAAGTTTTCTAATCGTTTGTCAAAAACCTTTTCAAGGATTTTTGAAAATTGGGGAAGGAGTGAAATGGGTCTGTAATTAGTGAAGTGATTCCTATTTTCATTTTTGAACAATGGTTTGACCTTAGCAATTTTCATTTGTCTTGGCACACAGCCATTTTTAAGCGACAGGTTACAGATATGTGTAAGAGGCGTTATGATAGTTTTAATTGTCTTTTTTATTAGCACCATATTGATTGAGTGACAGTCTGTAGATAACTTGTTTTTTGATTTTTGAACAATATTCATTATTTCACACTCACTGACAGAAAAGAGGAAACTAGTATGGTCGTTTCTTTCAGAGTTCAGCTCCAATTCTTGGTTTGGAATTTTGGCTGCTAAGTCAGGGCCAACATTAACAAAAAAAAATATTGAAATCATTTACTAATTTATTCATGTTATAGTTTTCTCCATTAGAGTCAACAAAATATTCTGGATAATCCGTTTTGTTAAATCCTTGCTTAATGATACTATTTAATACTGCCCAGGTTCTTTTTATATTAGATTTATTAGCAAATAATTGTTTTTCATAATATTGTTTTTTCGCCATTCTCATTATGGCTGTCAATTTATTTTTGTACAGCTTGTATCTATCCTCAGCTTCTTTGGTTTTCAATTTAACAAACATTTTATAAAGGTTATTTTTCTTCTTACATGCATTCAGCAGGCCCTTGGAAATCCAAGGGCATTTTATATATTTTTTCGGTTTACTAAATACTCTGATGGGACAGTGCTTATTGTACAAGGAAGTGAATATTTCTATAAATTTATTGTAAGCCACATCAGTCTGCGTCTCTCCGTAAATAGTATTCCAATCTTGGGACCTTAATTCTTCATTGAAACCATTAATAGCTTCCTCAGTTAGTACTCGTCTATAATTCACATTGCAGGTTATATTACGTTTACAAACATTACAGTCATATATAGTAAAGATTGGCAAGTGGTCGGTGATATCACAGATCAATAGACCATTAACATTATTATTTAAAAGGTTGTTGGTAAAGATGTTATCAATTAAAGTTGCGCTATGAGAGGTGATCCTACTGGGCTTTGTGATTGATGGAAATAAGGACATACTATACATCCTATCAACAAATTCACAGGTAGGTTTGTGTTTGTTTGAGTTCAAAAGGTCAATATTGAAATCCCCACATACAAATAAGGGCTTATTTATAACTTCAGAAAACAATTTCACCATCCATTCATTGAATAAGTCTATGCTTGTTCCAGGTGACCTATAGACACAGCTTATGATAATATTCTTTTGCTTTTCATTTTTTAGTTCGATAGTTACACATTCCATTACATTATCAAGTGCTATTGACAAACTATTTACTATTGAAAAATGTATTGTTTTGTGGACGTACAGTGCTACGCCACCACCTGTTTTGTTTTGTCTATTGATGTAGTTGAGGTCATAGTCATTTATTTCAAAGTTGATTCCTTTATCATCATTAAACCAAGTTGCGGATATTGCTATGACACTAAAAGGATGAACAAATGACTCTAAATAATCACGTATTTCACTGTAATTGGAGTACATACTTCGACTGTTGAAATGGATAATTGACAGTTTACCCTTTGTAATCAAGTTAGTATTATACTGTGCATTAGTATAATACTTGCAATTAATATTAGCAGATGAAAGAAAATTGTTATCCGGGTCAATGTATATCTCTGTATCATGATTATTGTATTCCGTATATCTAAACATATTCAGGTCCAGCATTTGGAGTTCATGGATTCTCTGCAATAGTTCAGTTTCATTGTCCTTTAGATTGGACATACTGTATAGTTATCATAGTTCAACTGTAAGTCAGAAATTACCTTGATGTATTCACGTCGGCATATGCGTTGACTCTTTACATTCATTAATACTTGTCCAGTTCGTCCAAATGTCTCACGGTGAGAATCTTAGCTTCCTCCGCTGAGCCGTTCAGCTTGATAAAGATTTTGCAGTTGTTTACCCATGTATTTTGAATTTTGTGTTGTTTCTTGAGGTCTCTTGCTTTCCAGGCTATTTCGGCATTCTTCTTTGTCAAGTGCTCGTTCAAGTAAACATTTGTTCCTTTGAGTTTGCGTCCTTGTTTCAACAATGCTGTTTTGTTCTTCCTATTGACAAATCGGATGATGACCACTGGCTTGGTGTTGCTCTTCCTGGGTAGAGGGTGGCATGCTTCAATGTGGTTCAGGTTTAGCTCCACTCCTTTACTTTGGAGAAAGCTTTCCACCTGTTGCTCCACCGAGCGCGTCTCCGGCTCTGGCTCATCCACATTGTCCCCAACCACCGCGCGTGCATACGAGCGTGGTTTGATCGGCAGACCGGTGATGACCAGGTCGTTCATCCGGGAATATTGCTCGAGCTCGTTCACCCTCCACTCCAAATCCACAATCCGTTTGTCTTTGACTTCTATTTGGAGGCGTAGCATTTTCACCTCCTCCACTAGGACCAGGAGGTGTTCCTGCTGCCTCCGGACAGCAGTTACTTCTTCGAACAAAAGATCGATGGACTTTTTTACGTCCTCGCTGTTTTCTGACGCGTTTTTCCTCTGCCGACTCATACTGTGAATAAGGCGTTTGAATCAGAATTTGGGATCCGTAAATCATCAGTCCAAGTGCAATTTGCAACCAAACACTTAACGTCGTGTAAACACGCAGCCTGACAGGAAGCGGAAATCAATTTGTGCAGCAGAGACTATGATTTGGACTTTTGGTTACTAGTCAAAGGGTATTTAACATTTTGGAGATGTTATCCGACAGAAGATCCGCTCCGAAACTGCTTGGGTGTAAGCCATCAGCACGGAAAAGCCTAGGACGCTCACAAAACAGATTCTAATTATTTACAAAGAGCAGTTTCTGCTCATTGCACCATGACATTAACCGTTCATTTAGCGCAAATAATCTGCTGAACTTTTCATGCCCTAGTCGGTACGTGGGAAGCGGTCCTGACACAATGATCGTTGTTTCAGGCGATGTGCTGCGTACCGTATCGATCAGATTCCTGAGGTCTTTCTTCAGAATCTCCGTCTGGCGCAGCCTGATGTCGTTCACTCCCGCGTGCAGGACCACAGTTCCGACGCGCTCGTCACCGTTCAGGCTCTCGGGAACGCGAGCAGCGATTTCAGAAACACGAGCACCAGGAAAGCAGTGACTGTGCACCTTACTTTTACCTAACGTAGCGTGTACGTGCCGAACGATGGAATCCCCGATGATCACAGCATCGCGTTCTGTTTCGCGAAGGGAGAAGCGGTTTTGTGTGGATAACTCGAAAACCGGGAGGGTCGGAGAGAGTCTTGGTCTAAACCTGACTCGCGTCTTCCGCTGCGGAACCACCCAGGCTTCGTGGTGGCGTGTTGGAGCCGGAGTGAACGAGACCATGGCTGATCGCGACCGATGCTGAGGAACGCACGGAGTAGACGCGGTCGGAGTCAGCGGGTTAGTAACGTTAAACACTGATTTGTGTGCATCGGCGCGTGATGTTTCAAGAGCCAAACACCGGTCTCTCAGCTCGGCCTGTCTCAATAAAAGGTTGTGGATCTGTTTCTCAACAGCTTCCAGCTCAGACTGCAGTGCGTGCAGCTCAAATGTGTCCTCACCTGCACCAAAAGGTAGACTACTTACATCTGATATATTCGCCATTTTAACAGATGGACAGTGAGTTAGCAACGAAGCTACCAGTGATGCTATCAATATTAATACTAATTTATGACTGAAGTCTTGGATATAATCCGGGGTTTTTTTAGTGGTAGGGGTGTAGAGTAGACGCACGATAGGCAAATTTTTTTTTGTTTGTAAGTGAGGAGAAGACGCGTTCAGCCGTGATCCACGGACGTAACCTTTAAGAGTATCCGGCGTTGGATCACTAATAGGCTTGAGACGCGTCTGCTCAATAGTCCGCGTTGTAACTATGAGGTTTGAGCAGTAGTGCTTCTCAGTGAGGAAAAGTAGAAAATGTTCGTTGTAAGTGAGTTTAAAGAGAAAAATCAAGAATTATAAAGCAAATCGATAGAGCTCCAAAAACAACAACGCGTTCAGACGCGACGCATGCGCATTAGTCCTCACTTGGTTCACTTGGTGCCAAGTCATGTTGGCATTCTCTTTCTGTGAACAACCCTTGGATACTTTCTGGCAATTGATGTTTTTTTACTTTGTACATAATTTGTAATGTTTTTAGTTCTACTAATTCTTTAAACTTTAGAGCCTTTAGTTCAATAAAAAGGGAGTTTGCTGGCTCCCTATAGGTGGTTTTCTTTACTATTCGTATGGCTCTCTTTTGAAGCATAAATATTGAATTGGTGTTTGTTTTATATCTATTTCCCCATACTTCCACACAATAAGTAATGTATGGAAGCACAAGGGAACAATACAAAGTATATTATGATTTTTCATTAAAAAAATCTTTAACTTTATATAATATTGTAATTGACTTTGAAATCTTGTTCTTAATATAAGATATATGGGGCTTCCAATTTAAGTTATTGTCTATAATCACTCCAAGAAATTTAATAGCTGACACCCTTTCTATTTCAACTTCATTAATCATTAATTTACTTATTGTATTCAATAAACGATTACCAAATATAAAAAATTTTGTTTTACTTATATTTAATGTTAATTTATTCGAATCAAACCAATTTTTTAGCAGTGCCATTTCTTTTTCCATTTTCCTCAATATAAATTATTTATTTTCCATTTGTTCCTCTTATAAACATTGATTGCTTATTTACATTACCTGTTTCTCTTTCCGTTCTACTTTTACTACCAATTCCTACAATCTCCCCAGCCAGACTGGGACCAACATTGACAAAAAAAGCATTAAATTCATTAGCAATTTGTTCCTTATCACTTATAATTATATTATTCTTTGTCATAAAATAGGTTGGGCATCCTGTCCTTCCAACGTTATTTCTTACTATTTCATTTAATATTTTATTTCTGTTATTATCCAATGATTTACTATAGTCCTCTCTCTTACTGTTTCTAATAATATTAGTCAGTTTATTTTTATATAACTTATATACTTGCTCTGCTTCTTTAGTTCTTTTTTTAATAAAAATCTTATATAATGTATTTTTCCGTTTACATGATTTTTGGATTCCCTTTGTTAACCACGGTTTTTCAGCAAATTTCTGTTTCCCCATTTTCTTTACTAAAGGACAGTTTTTGTCATAAAAAGTTGTTAAAATAGAAATAAATGTATCATAGGCTTCATCTACATCTTCAACATAAACCCTTACAGCATGGTATGGTTGCAAAAACTGGCAGATGGTCACTTAAGTCATTAATTAGAAGTCCACTTGTTATTTTTTTTTATCAATAACATTGGTAAATATATTGTCTCTTAAAGTTGCACCATGTGTCGTGATTCTACTTGGATGTATAATGGAGGGGTATAAGCTCATACTATACATTGCATTAATAAATTCTGTTATTGTATTCTGGTGGAGTGGGTTCAATAGATATTAAAATCTCCACAAACAAAGCACATTTTCTTATTGTTTATACTGTCATACAACCCCATTTATGCTTCTGTAAACGTTTCAATACAAGAACCTGGAGTTCTATACACATAGCTTATAATTATATTTTTTGCTCTCTCTATCTCGATTTCTTCAGTAACACACTCCATAACTTTGTCTTTAACAAACGACATATTTTCCACAACTCTGCTCCTGTAGTTAGAGTCAATGTACAGAGCAACTCCCCCTCCCTTTTTTTCCCCTTCTGTTCACAAAGAACATCTCATATCCTTCCATTTCATACATCACAGTTTGATCATCAATGAGCCAAGTCTCAGAGATTGCTATAACTCATTTCTTGTTCAATTTGTTGTAAACACTGTTTGATTTTTGAGAAGTGTATGTCTTTGACTGTATGTCCCATATATCAGCATATCCAGCAGTGATCGTTATTTATATTTACCCAATTCACTGAGTTCTCTTACCATAATGTTGCTTGCTTCCTCGGGTGATCCATTCAACTTAATCCATACCTTGCAATTCCTTGTCCAGGTAGCTTGTATTTTGTTCTGTTTTTTTAGGATCCGTGCCTGCCTTGCTATATCGGCGTTTTTTTTTCGTTAGGTGTTCGTTCAAGTACACATCTGACCCACGCAGCTTCCTTCCTTGTCTCAGTAATTCTGTTTTGGCTTTTCTGTTGGCGAAACGTATGACAATTACTGGCTTGGTTTTCCTATCTTTTGTGGGAAGTTTATGACAGGTTGAGATCGCGTTGGTTTGTATTTCCATATTTTTATTTTGAAAGAACTGGACAACCTCTCTTTCCAGCGAGTATTGTTCGCTCGTTTTGGCATCCTCTCCTTTCTCTCCAGATACAACACCGGCAAAAGTTTGATGTCTTGTTGTAAGTCCACTTATGATTAAATCATCCGTCCGAGAATATTGTTCCAAATCAGACGCGTCGCTCTAGATCACCAATTCGTTTGTCCTTCTCCTGGATCTCTAGTTTAAGCTCTCTTACTTCCTCCATTAGTCCCTGGTTAGCCACCTTGCTAATTTCACCAGACATGAAGTTAAGAGACTGTTTGATCTCTTCCATCTCTTCTTCATTCTGTTGGTTTTTATTGGGTGGCATTGAGTATAATAGAAGGGAACAAACTCACCAAACAAAAAAATATAACTTCAGCTTAATCGTAACTATCTGATGCCACGGTAGGCATGCAACGTGCAACAAGTAGGCTACGCGCTGAAATCAATTTGCGTTCAGCAACAGTTTACCCTCAACAGAAGTTGAATGTGTATTACATGTCTCTCGGCTCGTATCTAAATACTTTTACAAACTACCACATGCCGGAATGCGGGCGTTCTCTCCGACAGTACTATTAATGCCGCGACCTCAACGGCGGTTACTGCTGCGTTGGTGAGGGCCATACATAAACAGCATAGGAAGGCCCGCCAAAAAGAACAAAAGACACCTCCTTCATCAATGGTGCCTACAAATAGTCGCTGCTCCTGCTACCGTTGTGGATCTACCAGCCACCTAGCAAATAAACCTTCATGCCCTGCTGCTAAAGTGATGTGCAATTCATGTGGAAAAGTGGGACATTTTTCCTACATGTGTCGATCCGGACAAAAGGAGGTGCGTGAAATAGTGATAAACGAACTGACTGTGCTTTATATGACTGATACTGTGCAAGATAAAATTCTCTGTACTGTGCAAGTGAATGCAAATGGTCATTGTCATGACGTTGAGCTAATAGTAGACACAGGTTCATCAGTCTCTATTATTCCAGAGAGCATTTACCAGACCCTTTTTCCTACATGTGAACTTTCTGAGCCTACAGTGAACCTGTTCACAAATACCCGTTAAAGGGTGTATGAATGCCACAGTTAATCATGATGGGCATTCTACTACACTACAGGCTCATTCGTAGTGGTAAAGTCAGGCACTGCTCTATTAGGGATAGATCTAGTTGTGGCATTGCACATGCGTATTGAGGGCACAAAAGTTGTTACAGCTGACAGCTCGGATGGTCCTATTGCACAGAGGGCACCTAATGTACCAAGCACAATACCACAGATAAGTCAACAAGGTAATTCTCGCCTACTCTTTTACAAATACTAAGGATTCATACATACTTTTTCACCCGCCTACTGCTTTTCCCCTACTATAGTACTATTGTAGGGAAGTATGCGGTTTCGAACGCAGCCAATCTCTGGAAACACCCACGGTGTGTCCCAATTCACATACTATCCATCCTAAATAGTATTCGAAAATAGAATTAGTACATCTCAAATCGTAGTATGTTGAAATGAGTGTTCCAAAGATACCCGGATGGTCTACTATTTCCAGTCAGAATCCAAAGTGCAGATCGATGCGCACTCTAATGGCTAATATTGCCCACAACCCATCGCACGTTGGACGAGAATTCGGTTAGAACCGAATCGAAGAACCGAACCTATTTGGATCAGTTAATAGAATTATCTGGATGTAGCAGAATTAATACCACAATCAATTGTTGCCAAAATCTGCATGATTAGGGACTCCAGTATTTGAGCATGAACCACAAACAACTTTACATGTGACACAAACAAGACTTTATTAACTAACTAAACACTTAGACTTATCTAACATACATGCATACAGTTTAGAAATGGAGAGAGAGCTGAGGCAGAATAAAGGAAAGCAATAAGTTATAGCATTGTTTGAAATTCAGCAGATCGACAGCCTTGAGCAAACCATCAGTCTTTAGTTCTAACACACCCTTCTTAAAAGGGGTAGGGATACTTAATGTATCAAATAATGAGACTAAGTTTGATACTTACATGTCTTGCCCATTTCAATAAAACAGTCCTGATGCAATTTGTTGAGGCTTCAGTTGATCTTTGCTGATGCTATCTTAATGAGACAGAACCAGTTTGAGTCAGAGGAATGGAAAGACAAGGCCGCAAGTTGGCACAAACTTAGGGGCCCTTAGAAGACTTCTAGCTCAGTATCATATTCACATCAGAATTTCTCAGAATCGGGGCATGATCTTGTGATCAGCGATCTTTTAAAGTGTGAAGATGTCACACCTTCTGGAGTAGTGTGAGCCAATAAGAAGTTGTTCCTTTGGAGGGAAAATGTACAACTCTTTGTGTTGTAGCAGGGCATTTGTACATTTGCATATGTAATTTGATTGGGTGTTTAAGAGAAGAACCTTCAAGATTCTTGTAATGTGTCACAGAGTAAGCAAAATGTCATGTAAATTAACAAATAGAGAACGAAAACTGGAGTTCATTGATACCAAACATGCTACACTTGTGATTTTGATTCACCATAGTATGCAATTCTGAAACATTAATCCAAAAGACTTAAATTAATACATAGGCCAAATCCTGTAAAAGTAAAATCATGAGGTGGGAAAATGTGATACATTTCTCAAGTGGTTATACCATATTGTTCCGAATATAAGACCCCCCTTATGAAGACCAAATCTTGTCTTTTTTAAAGAAAATACTTTTTTTTTTTTATATAATTTTTGTATTGCATATTTTTCATATATATATATATATAAAAAAAGTATTTTAACTAGTGATGTGACATTTGAACCGAGGCGTCGGAGCTTGTGTCGAGAAAAAATGGGCGTGCCAGATGAAGCCGCGATTCGAGGCTTGTGTTGTTAACGTGAAAATCACGTGACTGATGACAAACGAGGCCTCGGTTTGTGTGGATACGTCATCGGTTCGGTCTGAGTGTCGCTTCTGGATAAAAGGCGGTTCGAAACTCGCGCCACCTTGTGGGTGTTGTCAGTAGTAGTAAAAGCAGTTGTAGTAGTGTTAAAGAGTCAGAGAGTTAGAGAACTATCATTGTTATGGCTGTATATTATTACATTATCAGGTTAGAATAGTTATAGTATATTGTTATTATTAATTATAGTAGGCTTAGCTATATTATAGTCTTGTTATATTAATTAGATAAGATTATTTGGATTGCTCTGGATTCTTTTATTTGGATTGTCCTTTTGGATTTGTTTGCTTTTTGTGACTCTTCCTTTTTCCTGGAAATTGGAGCCAGCAAGAAAGAGGGAATCCTCCCCTGTCTGGGCTCAACAGAAGCATCAGTATCCTCATTTATACCAGCTGGCACTGGCATTTTTTAAATAAGTGTGTTACCCCAACACACTTGAAATAATTCTGTTTCTCAATAAAAATCGATTGTAATCCTTCCTTCCAGACTATTCTGTTGCAGTTTACTTTATTACACTCCCTCCAACATAAGCACTGCACTCAACACAGTGTCACTGTTGTTGTTCATACTGTCACTATCCAAACAATTAATGAATATTTAATTAACTGTGTGTGTGACTCTGCACAAGTAAATTCAGACAGAGAAAGATACATATTTTATATTATACACAGTAATGGACAAATGTCTGCTCATGTCTTTTTATTATTGCAAATGAAAGGTTACATACATCAACCGCGAGTACAAAATAAATAAATGCATATTTTTATTTATACAAATATTTTTCTAAAATATATATATTTTTCTAAAAAATATATTGTGTATAAAATTGGGGTGTCCATGTATAAAAAGCGAGCTCCTTGACAAAAAAGCCAATAGACATATTATACTGTTTATTACGGTTTTTCCAATCAGATGAAACCTAATTCATGATGATTACTGCCAGAGAATTTAATGACAGTGTAATTGAAGGTTAGAATGTCAAATCATTTAACATTTGATTCCATGTATAAAATGGTGTGATTTATAAATGTAACCTCTAAAATGATTCAGAATGTCACTTGTGTAAGCCAGTGACACTGGTTCAGAATGAATGAATTTGTCTGCTATTTCTTTGCACAGTAGCTAGGTGTCACTAGTGAGCAATGCTGAATGAAGCTTCGAGTAATGAACCTTTGGCTGAAGCAATGGGCTGCGAGGTATCAGTGGTTCAGGAAGCCTCATTTTGCCATCACTAATTTTAACTAATATTTAAAAAATAAAAATAAATTTTCATGAGCTGAACTCAAAGATCTAAGATGTTTTCTATGTACACAAAAGGCCCATTTCTCTCAAATATTGTTCACAAATCTGTCTAAATTATGTTTTTATTAACAAAGTTCGGGAGGAGCACGTTCAGATAATTAAACACAGGTGGAGCACATTCAGATAATCAAACCTAATTAGACACGAGTGGAGCACACTCTGTTAATCAACCCAATCAACAAGTTAAAGGGTTAGTTCACCCAAAAATTTTAATTCTGTCAGTAATTACTCACCCTCATGTTGTTCCAACCCTGTAAGACCTTCGTTCATCTTCGGAACACAAATTAAGATATTTTTGATTAAATCTGAGAGTTGGCTCACTCCTCCATAGGCTTCTAAGACATTATAACTTGCTGGCCCAGAAAATGCATTAAAGACATCGTTAATATAGTCCAAGTGACTACAGTGGCTCAAACTTAAGTTTATAAAGCGACGAGAATACTTATATAGCGATAGTTCATTCTAAGTTTACTCAAGTGGAAGAATGTGACTAATAAACTTAGGCCTACTAGCACTATGCATTATATTTTGAAAAAGAAGTAGATTATCTTAATATCAAAACCTTACATTTTCAATGATGATTTACAACTCAATGATAAATAGCCTACATGTCTGACCGTTGGAACGAACCAAAAAAAATAGAAAATCGCATTCATGACAATTTATGGTGCTTTTATTTCCGTTAGACCTTTGCCTACATTGACGCTGATGCATTAAAGAGGAGGGGCTCCCCTGTTCCAAGATGGCGGCTCTATTGACGCATTCGTTCCAATGAACTGCCGTAGCCAAGGCGACATCTAGTGTATATATATCTATGACTTCGCACAACAGTGTAATTTACTTCCGGGTAAAGATAGGATCAGTCAAATGAAATACAATAAACGTACAAATAAATATTACAAATTAAAAAACGATCGGAAATGTCGTCCAATTTTCTAATACTATTATTTGATGACAACAATACATTTGGAAAACAAAATACAGCCATTTCTGCTTTTTTTCTTTTAAACAAAAAACCAAGCTGCACCCTTTTTTAAATTTCATCTTTCATTCCGAAATAGAATAGTGAATGAATGAAAAAGTACACGGACCAGAGATATCTTATTTATTTATTTTTATATAAGACATAGGCGAGAGTGACAATGGACCAAACAAAGGTCTTCATTCCAGCTTCTGATTATGAATATTAGTACAAAATAATAATAATACTAAAAACAATATTAAATGATGACATTTTTTGGTCTTCAAATGGCAATACAAGTATCGTACAATTAAGTAACTAAACAGAGGTTTAGTAATAAGCTGTGAACCCTTTTACAAGGCTTTGAAAATAATAAGCTAATGGTTCTTTTCATAATTTAATTAATCTTTTCCATATTCCCTGTTTCTCTGTCCTCTGCCTGCAGCCCCCCACCTAATGGCTAAACACTCCTTTTCAATGGTGCTATACTTAGTCTCTCACTTGGAGAGCTTGCGGCTAATGTACAGCACCGGCTGCTCCTCTCCCTCTATCTCCTGAGACAGGACCGCTCCAAGCCCCCTGTCCGATGCGTCAGTCTGCAACAAGAAGGGGAGAGAAAAGTCAGGAGAATGTAAGAGCGGGCCACCACACCACCTGAGTGAAAGCCTGCTGACACTGCTCCGTTCACTGGCCCGGATCTGGTGCTTCCTTTTTAGTGAGATCAGTCAGACCTTCTATAATATCCCGCCAGCCCCAGGAACTGTTTCACCTCCTTTTTGGTCTTGGGTCTCGGGCACGTTGCAACTGCTGCGGTCTTATCAATTTGGGGACGCACCTGCCCGTGACCCAAGTGGAAACCCAGATACCTGACCTTCACATGCCCAACCACACACTTCTTTGGGTTGGCCGTCAGCCCAGCCAGTCTCAGCGCTCTCAGGACAGCGCGCACATGCTCCATATGACACTGCCTGTCATTACTATAAATGACGATGTCATCTAGGTAGGCAGCGGCATATGCAGCATGCAGCCGGAGAATTGGGTCCATGAGGCGCTGAAACGTGGCTGGAGCCCTGAACAACCTGAAAGGAAGCAATACGAATTGGTGTAATCCAAAGGCGTTGTAAATGCTGTCTTATCTTTGGATAGAGGCGATAAGGGGATCTGCCAGTAACCTTTAGTTAAATCCAGTGTCGAATAAAAACTAGCGGTGCCTAGCCGATCAAGCAGTTCGTCAACCCGCGGCATTGGATACGTGTCTTTTTTTTTTGTGTTCCGATAACCTATACGGCTGGCTGCGCAACACCACGCCTGGCTCAGTCTCAATATGGTGCTGAATGAGATTTGTTCAACCGGGTAGGGGCGAGAACACATCAGCAAATTCTGCTTGCAACCTGGCTACATCTGTGATCTGTGACGGTAACAGATGATCTCCTCCCGCAGCCAGAGTGAGAGATGGATTTTTCGTATTTACTTCTGGCCCGAGATCTTCTTCCGCACTAATTACCGTCGCCAGCATCACTGACTCCGCCTGTGGTAAAATTGAGGTGGTAAATTTGACGTGCCCCGTTCCTATCTGTTTGAACTACCTCATAATTGAGATCCCCAACTCGCTGTGTGACCTCAAAGGACCCTTGCCACTTCGCAAGTAATTTGGAACTTGATGTAGGGAGCAATACAAGGACTTTATCTCCCGGTGAAAATTCTCTCAGTTTGGTTCCCCTGTTGTATAGCCGGGACTGTGTGTCCTGGGCCTGTAACAAATTCTCGCTCGAGAGCCACCCCAATGTGTGGAGTTTTGTTCTCAGGTCCAGGACATACTGAATTTCATTTCGACTTTCCAAAGGTCCTTCCTTTCAAGTTTCCTTCAGGACATCTAGCACCCCACGAGGCTGACGTCCATAAAGTAGCTTGAAGGGGGAAAACCCTGTGGAGGCTTATGGCACCTCGCGTACAGCAAACAAGAGTGGTTCCAACCACTTATCCCAATTTTTGGCGTCTTCGTGAACGAACTTACGAATCATGGTCTTTAATGTGCGATTAAATAATTCCACCAGGCTGTCTGTTTGTGGGTGATAAATACTGGTTTGAATCAATTTAATGCCCAATAATTCATACAGTTCATGTAACATATGTGACATAAACGGCATGCCTTGATCAGTGAGGATCTCTTTCGGGATCCCCACTCGGGAGATCAAGTGAAACAGTGCATCCGCAACACTCTTGGCGGAGATGTTGCGGAGCGCCACAGCTTCTGGGTATCAGGTTGCATAGTCCACTGTCACTAATGCAGGCGATGCCCCCATGCGGATTGTTCGATGAGGTCCATGCCAATTCTTTCGAAGGGGACCTGCATTAACAGAAGGAGGCGCAAAGGCGCTTTTGGGGAGGCCGGCAGATTTACCAGCTGACATTCACGACAAGATGCGCACCATCTGCGTACATTCTCGTGAATGCCCGGACAAAAAAAACGAGCCATGAGACGATTTAATATTGTTGTTTGTCCTAAGTGTCCCGCCTTGGGATTACAATGTGCCGCCTGGAAAAGCATTTCCCTATGGCTTTTTGGTACTAATAACTGGGTTGCACTTTGTTTGGTCTGAGCGTCTTTTGTCACTCGATTCAACCGATCCTTTAAAATAGCTAAATATGGATAGGAGAGCAGACGAGCAGGCTGGAGGGGTTGACCGTCGATGGAACGGACCTGTTCAAACGAATGTTTTAATGACTCATCTTGCGACTGCTCCAGGGGAAAGTCATCACTCTCCGAGATGATCAGCCTCTCTGTGGTGTTCTGTTCCCTTGAATCAGATCGCAGTGGTCCCGGCTCCGCCTCTCCAAGCTGCACTGCCACGCCCCTTTCCTGCTTTTTATCTCCACAAGAGACATTCACACATAAATACCTCAGTAATTTACTAAAAGCAGGCCAATTTGTATCCAGAATTAGCGGATGTCGGAGGTGCTGGTTAACTGCCACCTCTACATTATGCTTTTGTCTCCTAAAATGGATAACAGCGGTCACTACAGGATATTTCACCACGTCCCCGTGCACACACCGTACCTGAACCATGCGGCTCAATGCCTCGGGCTGAATCAGTCTCTGATGGATCGAGGTTTGGTTACATCCTGAATCCACCAGAGCCAGATAGGTACCCCCCTTAATACTCACAGGTATTTGGTACTGTTGTGGCAAATTCAAAGTCCTCTTTGGTTCAGGTCTCAAAAAAAGCTCTCAGAGTCGAAGTTCCAGGTCAAAAGAATTAACTTTATTGTACAAACAACAAAGTGAGATGCCAGCTGGCCATCTGGACATCTAAAGTTACCATTCCCAGTCCTCATGTCTTATACCTTTTTCTTATTGCTAGGTGCCCAATGGGCACCCTCATATCTATCTCTTCTTTTTTGCCACTCCTTGTGTCCTTGCCACCATTAAAAACATCTTCCCCTAGACCTTCTTCTATTGGTGGAACATCTCAAAACATCTTATATAACACATTTTTCTTCCAGTGCCTCCCAACACATGCATCCCTCCTACAGGTTTTGGGGTACTTTTCCATTCTCTTATCCTTGTGACCTATTTTCTGCTTGGTATTACTGCATTCAGACTTTTACATGAGACAAGGGAAATTCTCCAACAGTACCAGTCAGCCTGACTGGGGGCAGCCTGTGGCCCACAACGCCAATAGGCCAGCCCAGACCTACCCTCCACTCTAGTGGTAGGAAGTGGCTCAAGCGATTGGCGTGAGGAGAGAAGGGGAGATGAAGCGGCATTGGTCGGAGCTCGCGGGCCACCAGCGTAGTCCAGGCTGGGCCCACCTCGTCCTCTGGGGGAGAGGAATGGGTCGAGGGGAAGAGGTAGGGGAAGAGGGAAAAAAAAGAGAAGAAGGAGAGAGAGAGAGACTGCTGGGAGGGGTTCGCCGACCCCTGGGCACGCCACCATATGATCCTCCGCCAGCTGGATGGCTGAGTCCAGCGACGTGGCACTGGACCCACTCTGCAGTCTTCCTGGGCAGGCGAGTTAGGAATTGTTCCAGTACCACTCGATCGATGATTCCCTCGACGTCGCTTCCCTCAGCCAGGAGCCATTTGTGGCAGGAGTCCCGGAGCTGTTGGGCCATCACGAAGGGTCGGCCACTTTCGCCCAGACCCAGGGAATGGAACCACTGGTGATGTTGCTCTGTTGGCCACCCACCTGCCTCTGCAGTCTCCAAAGAGGTCTAAGAAGACCTCAGGCTCGTCGGAGTGGTCTGGCGCGCCATGGCTTCTGCCTGAACCTCCCGGTCCATCCAGCTCTGGAACCTCTCGCGGTCCTCCTGTTGGGCCTGGACAATGGCCTGGAACCGACGTTCCTGATCAGTCCTCAGATCCAGTAAGGCCTGGTTCTGTTCTTGATGGAGGACCACGAGGGATGGGATGACATCCGCAAGTGGCGTCCCTGACGGAGATTGCATGGCAGTGGCGGCTGCTTCTTCCTTCCCGGGTTTCGGCACCACTGTAGTAAGATTCAGATAAAAGGTGAAGGAAGAAGATGGGGTCGGCTTGTCTGAGACTCGTGACTTTATTTCAGAAACAGTAGATCACACAATAACATAAATCCACGCTGTGGGTGCTTCTCATAACTCTTTCCACCAGCGCTCTTCCGAGCTTTGCAAACGGTCCAACTCTTCCCACTAGTTCGGTTCACGAGTCTCAGCCAGTCCCTCTCTGCCGCTTCACATCTCCCAGGTGGCTTTTACCCGGTCTCTTCACGCCAATTACTGAAACAAGACACAGGTGTTTGTCATATGCACTTGACCCACTCACTCGTCTCCTTTCTCTCCCTCCAGTCACAGACCTCGCTGAACCACGCCCCCCTTGCCACAGTGTGATTGTGTGTATGTGTTTGTTTAGATTAGTTGTGTTCGTGATTTAGTTAATAAAACTTGTGCACAATACATATTTGGTTCTGATTCTCTGCTTGCAGCAAAGTCAATTTAACGATTTCTGGTCTTTTTATACGCTGTAAGAAAATTCTAAGAAATTATTTTTCTGTAGCCATGTAGCCTTCTTAGAATTAATGAATAATCAAAAGTGTTCGCTTGACGAACTGATTAATAGATTGTAAAATTAATTTAGCTACATCAAGTTAATCAGATCAACTGATCCAAATATTCATAATTAATCATAACAAGTTATTATTCATAGTTCCTCTTTGAGCCAATTTGTTAAACCTTAAATGTCTGCTGCCTGTAAACTGTTAGTGTCTTAAGGACTGCTCCACAGGTGCATGTGCAATATTTTTGTTTATGGTTTATTGAACAAGCTAAAAAATAACAACAAAACACTGTTTAAAACCTTGCAAATTAATGATTAATTATGATATCTGAATTAAATTAAATTAAAATAAATTAAAAGAATATACAAGTAAAAACTTGAGACAACTCAAGATGCCAGCTGAGTGTCAAAAGTCTGATGAAAAAAAAAAAAAAAGAGAAATTGCCAATGTGTGTGTAGAGGTTGATATTAATTATTCATGCCCTAGTGCATGCTGGGAAGAGGGTGAACTATAAAACATATTTTCTGACATTTCTCATTTGAAACATGAATTATATTAAACCATTTAAAACCAAATACATGAGGTATATTATATATTATGTAAATGAAAAAAAGCTATAAACTGTTCCCTTTATTTTCATAAAAAAATATTTATATTGATTATGGAGAATGAAACCTAGACCAAGGAAGGGTGTTCTGTTATGTTTTAGAAAGACAGCAACTGTTCAGAAAATCTGCTGAAAGGCAAATTGACCTTATAATGTCCCTTTTCCATGTCCTTTTTCCATTACGACAGGGAAAAGGATATAAATAGCCATTAGGGTTTAGACCGAGCACTTGCCTGTGCCAACAAAACAGCTTGGCCCAGGGCATCCCACCTGCCTGAGAAATGGCAGGACAGCAGGCCGGACCTCTCAATAGGTTTCAGCCATCTTTACTGTCCCTCTAATGTCCTTCCAGCCAACCACCACGCTGGACATGACAGACAGTCTGGCCACAGACAACTACAACAGCCATGTCACGAAGACGACTGGGCCCACCAACTCCAGTGGTCTTACATTTGTCTCCTCTAAATTTTAGAAGTGATCTAAACAACTTTGCAAAGTGTATACCAAGTCAAATGTTTCAATGTGAACTCAAACATTCCTACCATATAATATGATATAATCAAATTAGTCAAGGATAAGCCATTTAATGTGCCTTTCAGCAAAGAAAGCTCCAGGGTTACCTTTACTGTAGCAATTTTCCTGAATTATTATTATTATTATTATTATTATTATTTAATGTTGTGGAGATCTCATTTAAAGGGGACATATCATGCTAAATGCACTTTTTTAGCCCTTAAATGCATTTTGTTGTATATTTGGAGTGTTTAGAAGTACAGAAAAGATGAAATTATTCTCTTCAGGTGCTTCGTTGATATCTTTATATTCTGTTTTGGTCATATTTTTCAACCGGTTCAGATTTTTCTGTTATCTATGACGTTTTTTGAACTATCACGTCACAGTATTTGCAGCGGAACTGCCAAATAAGGACATTGACTTCCGGCCCAACACTTCGAGCAATCCGCCATTATTATTTCTCGCTGCAATTTTGTAGTCCAAGCTAAAGGATGCAGAAGTTACGAGAGGGTAAGTTAAAATGTTCGGTTGTTGGATGTAGTAACCCACACGCTTCATTACACCGTCTAATTTAGATGAACTGCCGCGCTTGTGACAGGAGCATGTTTAACTGAAAGAACGAGCAGAGAGAGAGACACGGTCGCGCGCGCGCTCACTCTCTCTCTTCAGAGCCAGGCGAAAGTGTAAACAAGACATCACCGTCTCCAAACTAGACGCTGTCTTGCTCTCTCTCCCTCGGACATATTAATCAAAATAAATCGACACGGTGGTAAAAGGTCGGAAGACCAAAGTTTCATGTGTAAATACAGTACACACCATTGCGATACATCCATATGAAGACGTTGTTCTGCAGGTTCGTCGTCTTCATTTTCATCTCGCTCCGGCTCTGGCTCTGGCTCGAACATGTAAGGCTGGCTGGACAAGTCTTCCGTTGTTGACATTTTGTTAATAACGTGTGTATAAAAGTTTCTGTGCGCTAGATAATCCTATCTCTGCTACCAGACTACAAAAATGGCCGAACGGGGTGGAGTTGAACCGAGTGTCACCGCTACAACCTGGAGAGGGGGCGGGGTATGAAGTGTCTCAATATTATTTAAAGAGACCGCACCAAAACGAGTTGCTTTCAGAAGCACATTAGAAAAGGGGTAAAAAAGGGGCCTGTGGAGCTATAATAATGAGGAATTCAGACCCAAGCATTGCAGTTCCGCTTTATATAGACTACAAATGTATGATTTATATGTAAAAAGGAACAATTTAAAAGCATGATATGTCTCCTTTAAACTTTCGAGGAGACAAATATTAGAGCTTCAAAGTCTTCAGCCAAGGAGAAAGATCTGAGCACAGTATGTGATGTTATTGAGATCTCTTCTAAACTTTAGAGGAGACAAATGTGAGAGATCCAGAGACTCTAGCTTAGGAGAAAAATCTGAGCACAGTGTGTGATGTTGTTGAGATATCTTTTAAAACTTTAAAGGAGACCAATCTGAGAGTTCCAGAGTCTCTAGCTAAAGCCTGGTTCACACGGCAGGATAATTAGGCCGATTTTAGCCCCGATTCACTCCTTCCGACAATCTTAAGGATGCTCCGATTATCGTAAAATAATCTGATCAGATATTCCTGCCGTGTGTGGTGTGTTAAGACTGCTCTCGTCTGCTCGGAAGGACGTTGGGACCGCTCCGATCTCAAATCGGGGATATCCAACATGTTGGATTTATTTGGCCCGATTTCTCCTCGTGTGTGGTGTCCCCCGAGCACGCAGCCTGTGGACTGTGGAGTGTAGCCAATCAGAAAGCGAGGTGACGAGCCGGCGAGGAAGCACCGGGAAACATAATCAAAACAGTCGGCGGCATCGCGCACCAGAAAGTCCGGTGGACGTCGGAGATCATCGCCTTTTCTTCTGATAAAGTTTTTTTTCCGGTTAAAAACAAACTACAAACTATTGCCACTGCATCCTCTTCGTCCGCCATGATTGTTTATTCTGAAGTCACGTTTGATCTCGAGGTATTTTGCGAGATTTCCCGTCTGACCTGAGAATGCTCGGGAGTCAAATCGGTTCGTGTGTGATGTGTTGATTTTGCCGTGTGGCTGCGCACCACACACTGTACGACCAAAACTGTTAGACCCGTGATTTTTTATCCCCGTGTGTGGGGTCTCTCAGGTTTGGAAAATCGGCAGACAATTTTAAAATCGTCCCGTGTGAACCAGGCTTAAGGAAACAAATCTGAGCCCAATGTGTGATGTTACTGAGATCTCTTCCGAAACTTTAGAGACAAATGTGAGAGATTCAGAAACTCTAGCTGAGGAGAAAAAAATCTGAGCACTAGTATTACATTTGTTAAAAAATAAAGCATTTATCTTAGACTAAATGTCACGAACCTGCTCCGAGACTCAAAGAGGAGATCCAAATGCAGCTTTATTTTAGGGCAATCCAGAGGCGTAATCCAATGTACAGGCAAGGGTCATACACAGATAGGCAGTCCAAACAAACAAACAAACAAACAAACAAACAAACAAACAAACAAACAAACAAACAAAACCGGCAGGGACCAGAGGCAAGAGAGTAATCCAGGGAACAGGGCAAGATATCCAAAAACCAAAAGACAAGAAACCAGGGAAAACGCTCGGAATTGCAGTGTAACACTTAAACAAGACTTCGCGGTGAGTGAATGAATGAACATGGTATAAATAGACTGAGACTAACAGGGTGATGGGACACAGGTGAATGCAATCAGTGATAATGAGGTACAGGTGATTGTGATGAGTGATCAGAGATGATGAGTCCGGGCAGTGAGTATGGGAAATGTAGTCTGAGAGTGAACGTGAGTGTCTGATGTGGAGTGCCCTCTGGTGGCTCTCAAGGGCACTCCAGCTGGTGACCGTTACACTAAACATCTTACACTTGTCTAATCCCTTGTTTGGAATATGTGCTGCATATACAATGTAGGGCACGGAAGATAAATTTAAACTAGAAACGTATCCTTAGTTCTTAGTTCCTCCAGCGCCGTATGGCGCATTGGGCGACTAGCGCTTTCGATTGTGCTCGAGCCATTGCGGCGGTTTTAGCCTCGTCCCATGAGAGACCGACAGCTTGCAGATCTTGAATGAATGTGCTGCGCCAGGTGATCTTTGGGCGGCCTTGCTTCCACTGTTCTTGCCTGGGCCTCCACATCATGGCTGTCCTTGTTAAACACGTTGTCGGTTTTCGAAGGATATGGCCCACAAACTGGAACCAGCGTTCTGTTACTATGCCTGCGAGGGGCTGTGACGATGCTCTGCAGTAAACTTCGTCATTCGTTATGTGATCGTGGTATGATATTCGTAGGACAGCGTTGGTGAAAAACGTTGAGTCGACGTTTAAAACTTGCTGTCATTTTCCAAGTCTTGCATGCATATGTTGCAGTCGGGATGATGATGGCATTTTAGATGTGAAGTTTAATCTTTAGACTGATGGTGTTGGTGCGCCAGACGGGGCAGAGCTGCTGAAACTGCGAAACCCTTTCCAATTCGAGAGATCGCATCGCGTTCTGCATCCCCATCGCTGGCCACGCCACTTCCCAGATAGATGAAGCTGTCGACTTCTTCAATTTGAAGTTGCCCAATATGCTATTTAAATGATTTTTCAGTATTTATAATATTAATAAAATGTAAAATTGGACATGTTTCTCCTAAAAAAAGTATTTCAAATGTTTTAAAAGTTAGTCCTCTAAATGTTTTTCCTTAAGTATATGGTATAAGTATATTTCCTTACAATTTCTTAAATTAAAGTGATTTACATAAAAAGTTAGATTTGTTTAATTTTAATTGAAAAAGTATGACTGATTGCCCTTTGGTTAACTGATTAGTCAAACTAGTTTTTAAGTTACTATGCAACTAAGTTCAAGCAACTGGCAGAAGACAAAGATGATACACCTAAAGGAGACGTATAAAACATTTCTGTATTATACATGTTCAAGGCCACACAAGTAGTTTATTGAGGGTTGATGTGTACAGAAGGACTACATGCCTGCGCACATATATATTCAAACGCGCTTACCTATGGACTGAACACGTAATGCGCATGTGTGCAACGTATGCGTTTTTCGCGGGTTTGCGTTTTTGAGGTTTGCACAGAGATAATGGATAATCGTTCTCACCTTCTAACCTATTTCAGGGAGTGCGTTCTCGAGACACCAGGCACTGTTTTGTGCGGATGGGCGGCCGGAGCACATTAAGGTTTTCCTGTTAGAACGGTGTTGTGTTAGCGGCCCCTAAGTTAATAACTTAACCTCCTAAGACCCGAGCTTTGGTTTGGCGTGCATTTTAGATTTCTTCTAGCTTTTTGGGGTTAGGAGGGACCAATACATATAATAACCAGATATTATCTTTGAACATGAAGCACTTTTTGAAAAAAATGATGTCCACATATGTGGACACCGGGTCTGAATTCACAGAAAAAAATCAATACACCATTGTGTAACAAAGTGCAAATCTCTTTTATTTACAGCCAGTCACTGAACATTTTTCGTTGTTACTCTTGTATAACTTCTAAACATACATATATACATCTTCCGCTTATCCGGGGCCGGGTCGCGGGGGCAGCAGTCTAAGCAGAGATGCCCAGACTTCCCTCTCTCTGGACACTTCCTCCAGCTCTTCCGGGGGGACACCGAGGCGTTCCCAGGCCAGCCGGGAGACATAGTCCCTCCAGCGTGACCTAGGTCTTCCCCGGGGTCTCCTCCCAGTGGGACGTGCCCGGAACACCTTCCTGGAAAGGTGTCCAGGAGGCATCTGGAACCTCAGCTGACCCCTCATGATGTGGAGGAGCAGCGGCTCTACTCTGAGCTCCTTCCGAGTGACCGAGCTTCTCACCCTATCTCTAAGGGATCGCCTAGCCACCCTGTGGAGAAAGCTCATTTTGGCTGCCTGTATCCGGGATCTTATCCTTTCAGTCATGACCCACAGCTCATGACCCACATCTCAGCCCAGGTGAGTTGGATCCGAAAATTTAGCTGGGGCCCCACCCTGGAGCCAGGCCTGGGGTTGGGGCTCGTATGAGAGCGCCTGGTGGCCGGGCCTCCCCCCATGGGGTCCAACCGGGCTCAGCCTGAAGAAGCGATGTGGGGTCGCCCTCCCGTGGATTCAACACCCGTAGGAGGGACCGTAAGGGGCCGGTGCTTAGAGGATCGGGCGGCAGTCGAAGGCGGGGGCCTCGACGACCTGATCCCTCGACCCTGGAGGGGTGCTGGAAAGTGCTCCGACTGGGGACTCCGTCGTTCTACTTGGGGACTTCAACGCCCTTGTGGGCAGCGACAGTGACACCTGGAGGGGCGTGATTCGGAGGAACGGCCCCCCTGATCTGAACCCGAGCTGTGTTCTTTCATTGGACTTCTGTGCTAGTTACAGCTTGTCCATAACGAACACCATGTTCAAGCATAAGGGTGTCCATCAGTGCACGTCCCAGACAGAAACATAGAGTCGGCCCAGATCCGGCCCACATCTGGGCCGTGTGGAATCCACATGAACCAGATTTGGGCCAGATCTGGGCTGATACTATGTTGCTGTCTGGGGTGGCACCAGGACACCCTAGGCCAGAGGCCGATGATCGACTTTGTGGTCGTTTCATCTGACCTGCGGCCGTATGTCTTGGACACTCTGGTAAAGAGAGGGGCGGAGCTGTCAACTGATCACCACTTCTGAACATTGATATGGAAAAACAAAATTTATATCCAAATAAAAAACATACAAAAAAAAACTTGAAAATGTGCTTTCTTTTTTGTAACACTCCAAAACTTAAACTTCTCCAAACTAGGAATGCTATTTTTATTTGTGCGTGTGTGTGCGATCGCGAGTGAGCAAGAGAGTATGTGTGTGTGTGCGCGAGTGAGTGTGCGCGTGTGTGTGTGCGCGCGATCGCGAGTGAGCAAGAGAGTGTGTGTGTGTGCGCGCGATCGCGAGTGAGCAAGAGAGAGAGTGTGTGTGTGTGTCTGTACGTATGGCGCTCGCTTTGTGTCATTTCTTTCCTAACCAAGCTTAAAGACGTGTTAACGTGCGTGTGGAGAACGTCTACACGTCTGCCCGTTTTAACGTTTGCACGTCTGAACGCAAAACGTGCCTTGGCTAATTTAAAAATAGCGCACGTGCTTTTATGCAGCTACTTGTATGATGGATTAATAAATTACTAACTTACTAACTGTATTTTTATATGTACATTTCTGAAATGCATTTTCTGTAAAGCTGTTTTGAAACAATATTGTGAAAAGCGCTTTACAACTAAATTTGAATTGAATTGAATGGACTTGTCTTATTTGAGACACTGTTCGAACAGTGTGGGCTAGAAGATTTGATAATGTAGCTATTAAAGCTATTATTAAATTAGATGAAGTAATTTTCAGCAGAGAAAATCACATTAATAGCTATTTAACATAGGCCTACCTTTTAACATCCTCAAAGAATATTAAGAAAATACTATTTAGGTTTGGATACATAAAAAAAACGAATCTCAACAGTAAAAAAGCTTTGAATGTATTTTGCAATATCAATTATGCACGAGCATGCATGGGAATAGGAAATAGGCTATAGGCTACAATAATAATAAAAAAAGATGCATTACTTAATTATATTCTTAAATTCTATGTTATAAAAAATCGTTCTATGAACTTCTAGCAAGCTCATTTAAACCGAGTTGTAAATGCCGAAATGAACGGAGGCTAAATAAATATTAAACTACTAAATATCAATATAAAATTGCCGGTAGATGGCGCCAAGGCCCTGTTCCATTGAGATTACTGGTTGATGTTCAACCTATTCTTTCAAAAATACAAATATATATTTAACACCCACACAACTACTCCTTTTAGACAATTGTTCTGCTGTGGCGCTGTTTGGAACTGTATTTTCATCGACTTTTGTGTGAAATGCCAGTCATTATTATTGTTTATTTACAGGCATTCTGGTTTTCTAAAAACTGCTCATTACAGAAACATTCAAACAAATATTTACAAATTTGTGTTTTACTTGGTATTTTTTGATATTCTTGGCATGTTGGCAATTCATTTTCATTATATATATATATATATATATATATATATATATATATATCATTATATTTCTGTTACTCAGATGTGAAACATTATGTGAATTTAAAGTGGCTGCGTTATAAATAGAAATATGGGTATAGCCTAATGTATGTGCTGTTGTTGGTTCCCATGACATGCTACATTTTAACATTTTAATGACAGTGTCTTGGCTATACATTTTGCATTTCACTAATTAAGGGGAATGTAAAGCATTAAATCAACCAGGTCTCTGAAATAGCTCAGAGCTGCATCTCCTGAAGCTTCATTTGACAAGCATATATTGACAGAGCACAACTCCGTGTCACACATTTAGATAATGGAAGAACAACACAGAAACAAACAGGGTCAACAGTCTGGAAAAAGAGGAGTAATGATGTGTGGTGGAAGAAGGGTACAGAGGCAAAACAGTGGAAGAGGTCAAGATTGTGGACATGTTTCTAATGAAATAAGGACACTATTGCAGACAATGTTATCAATCATGACCTTACAGCTGAATGTTGGGAGAACAACAGTGTCTTCAATCATTTAAACGTTTGTAGACAGAACAGGTGTGTAATCAGACATTATTTTCAGTACTGTAATACTGTACACGTACTCCACTTGCATTTTACATACAGTAATACAGTAAATGTACTTTATAGAGAATGAACACACACACACACACACACACACACACACACACACACACACACACACACACACACACACACACACACACACACACACACACACACACACACACATATATATATATACAGTGTGTGTGTGTGTGTGTGTGTGTGTGTGTGTGTGTGTGTGTGTGTGTGTGTGTGTGTGTGTACCAGAGTTTCCGCTAGAAAACAAGTGACCGGCAGAGGTTTCGTTTTCCGGACATTTTGATGATATGCTGGTCAAAGATACTTAATTAGTAAAGTTGAGGAAAACTGGAGGCAGGCTATGCAACTTAAAAAATTACATAATCAGGCCGAATGCAACATGTTTATTAGCCTAACTTTCAAATAGACGAAAAAAAAAACATTTTCTACTATGGTTCGTTTCTTCATTCGGATCTATTTGCGATCCATTCCATTCTAAACAAACAACGCAGTTTATATGCTTCGTCCTTGTTTCATTATTCATTAAGATAATAATTAATAAATGCACGCATAATTATCAGCGAAACTTGATCAATGTTGCAGATATGTTT
Organism: Leuciscus leuciscus; assembly: GCF_965113295.1. Taxonomy (NCBI): domain Eukaryota; kingdom Metazoa; phylum Chordata; class Actinopteri; order Cypriniformes; family Leuciscidae; genus Leuciscus; species Leuciscus leuciscus. Next base: position 18,194,974 of record NC_138745.1, on the reverse strand, counting down.
TGCTATGCATGCACAAACAAATGCCTTTCAACTTATGTGTGCAAAATTCAGAATAAAATGAATGTGCAGCAATTTGTACAAATAGAGAGTCTAGGTATAGCCTACTATAAGTGTTGTAGCCATTAAGCTCATTTAGTTTAATATTTGTTAAAATATTATAATGTTATTTTTTTATTTATGTTGATTATGAAAAGTGAACAGCACAAGTAAGATAGGATGCGCAATATCGAGAGACATGGAGCGGGTCAGACATGATTTTGACCACTTAATTAAGTTTTGTTTTGTAGAAAGACTTTTCTGAAGTGAATTTCGTTTTGTATAAATTGTATCTTAATTTTAATAAAAAAATGTTTATCAACCGATTGCCTGGAAATATAGCAGACGATATAGGCCTAATCATGCAGGCGCCCGCGCGGTCACTTGCATTGCTCGTGAACTGGAGCGCATCTCATCCTAATTTAACAAAACTCAGCATAGGCCTCACAGACATGAAATATATCTTAAGAAAGCTTGAAATGTCTTTTTAACAATTTAAAACTAAAAGAAATAGGCTACTCTCTGATTATGTAATCATGTGCATTTCTCTCTATAGGCGCGTTCACTACGGAGATGGCGATCGTCAACTTCATCTTTACAGCTGTTGTTGCTGTTAATAAACTAAAAATAATAGGCCTATAATTTTATTAAACAATAAATTAAATGAAATTGTAATTGTATTAAAAAAGCAACAAAAAAATCCTGTTTAAGTGTTTATATATATATGTTTACCTATGCTAATTACGCATTAAATTCAGGTTGGCTACTGAGTCGCTGTCCTCAGTGCCCAGAAAAGCGCTGAAACGGAGATGAAGGGGAAACCGTTCTTATTTATTTTTTGGCTTATTTTAACTGGGCCATCCAGTTTTCTGGAGGCCCACCTAATCAAAATCCTGGCGCCGCAAGTGCTTCAGCGGTCTGATATCAAGAAATAACAGACCGCATTCCACATTGGAATTCAACCAAGCCATGTAATAATGTTTAATAACTTTAAAACGGTAGAGCCTGTTCCTTTATAACATAGCCAAAGGTCGGTGTATTTTTGCTTTATACATTTTAGGCTTATTCTCAAATTCAGATTGTGTTGGGGGGCGGGATTATTAGGCAATTTTAATCGGACAATTTGACCGGAGAGATTTAATTTTGTCGGACATTTCAACGGAAACCCTGATGTGTACATATGTATGTCATTGTGATATAAAGAACATAAATATAAATCGTAGCCATATAGTTTAAATCTGAAAATACTGAACACAAAATACTGAGCATATTGTATAACATGTACTTCATTAACTGCAAAATTGTTAAGTGAATTCTTTTTACTGTAATTCTTATTTATGTAACAAACTTTATTTCCCAGGATTTAAAGATTTAGTGTAGCATTTATGATTATTGTGTGTGCTTAAGAGCAGAGTAAAGGTATGGGTATTTCATGTGCTAGACAGGAATAGGACCAGCATGCAGACAATACCATAGAATAAAGCAGTCATACTCTGACTATTTAAGTCTATTATTCTGTTATTAAAAAATGCTACAAATGACATTACAAACTCTTCGTTTTGACATAAAAATCCATTTAAAAAAAAATAATTCAGTCATACATTTTACTTAATATTTATCTTGTGGAATAACTTCCAAAGATGCATGCAGAACCCATACAAATCTGTAAGACATTTAAAGCACTGAAAATATTTTACAAAAGCAAATGTATACTATATCGAACATTGCTCCTTTCAGAAATTGTTAATGCATTGAGCCCTTAATGTACAGGAATAAATGACCCAAGACTTACTGAAACTTCCTACAAGTATATCAAGGAGTGGACATGGCTAATGAGCAGATGAGTGTCCCTCTGCTGCCACCTACTGACTTTAGTGGTCATTTACTGCCATTTTTGTTTTAAGTGTTTGTTTTTCCTGCAGGTGAAAACAAGATGCATCCGTTTAAGCCTTTTACTTTATTTATCAGGGCTGTCAATTGTTTTGCCTGAGTTGGGTGATATATTTGTATGCTCTTAACATAGTAGCAAAAATGACTTTTTGCAGTATGACTAGGCTAGATTTAATAGAGTGCTAGGCTTTATAAAAACTGTAGTGTAGCTCTATTAAATAGTATATTTATGTTAAACTATTTTAAATTGAATGATTAATGACCTGTTCAGAATAAGTATAGCAGTAACCAGCAATCAGAAGTATGATAATTAATTTTAGTTTAAAATCCAATACGTTTTAAAGTGGTTTCTGAATGGTTAATTAATACTAAATGCAGCATCTATGAATGAACTTGAGGCATGCAGACTGGCTGCTGCAGGGCTTTAACAAATCTTAAACAAACAAATATATGACCCACTTTTTCTGAATTTTACTAGCCCATTTTATTTGTCTCTCATCGTATACATGACAATATACTTTTATCTATCATTGGGATACAAAATGCATACTTAACAGACATTCATCATTATATAAATAAATAAATAAATCCAATTTAGTCCTAAGTAAACTGCCAAAATAAGATTATCTATAATGTCTATAACAGTAGCCTAAATGTAGCCTATGAGAAAATAAGGAAAATAAGGCGGGCAGACGTGCAGACGTGCAGACGGGCAGACGTGCAGACGTTAAGACGTGCAGACGTGCAGACGTACAGACGTTAAGACGTGCAGACGGGCAGACGTTAAGACGGGCAGACGTGCAGACGTTATCCACACGTTAAATTCTAACGTCTGTAAAGATCAACAGCTACACGTTATTGACGTGTCTACGTGACGTGATATTTGCGTGTACGTCTCCATATAAAACAAATGGAGACGTACACGCACGTATACACGTGTGTTATCTGTCGTGCTTGTCAGTCTCGTCTCCGAATGGAACATTTCGAGCGCCATAGCAAAGTCATATTAAAGAGCCGATCGGAACGCCATACTGAGTACCCGCCTAACATCAACAGCTACACGTTATTGACGTGTCTACGTGACGTGATATTTGCGTGTACGTCTCCATATAAAACAAATGGAGACGTACACGCACGTACACGAGTGTTATCTGTCGTGCTTGTCAGTCTCGTCGCCGAATGAAACATTTCGAGCGCCATAGTACGCAAGTGTGTGAGAAAGTGTGTGTGTGTGTGTGTATGTGTGTGTGTGTGCGCGCGATCGCGAGTGAGCAAGAGAGAGAGAGTGTGTGTGTGTGTGTGTGTGTGTGTGTGTGTGAGCCAATGTGCGTCATGAAGCTCAGTGCATTTTCATTTTTTTGCTACAGTTTCATCGAAGTTAAGTCCCATTGTCCACATATGTGGACATCAAATTTAGCAGCCTAGTAAATCTTTCCTGTTACAAAAGTTTGTCAAATGTGCATGCCATTTTAATCATACAACACTATTATGCATAACTTAACAAGAATCAACAATGAAATGTTATTACATTTTTTACCTTGTGGACGTTTTGGTCTGATGTGCCTGCGTGACATTTCGCCTGTTTTCTCCGCCATCTTGACATTATTTATGTTACATTTTTTTTTTTTTTCTGACACCACCAGATGGCAGTATAGGTGTCCGCGTTTGTGAAAAACATGTTCCAGTTACAGAATTAAGTATTATGCTGCACACAGCCAAAAATGTGATGTCCACGTATGTGGACACGGGGTCGTAGGAGGTTAATGATCTTCGCAACGGAATTGAATCAATCAATTAAAACTAACTTTAGCTGGAAAATAACTTTATCATAGAGCTGTTGTAAAAACTTAACCATCTGTTACGGTAATTTCCTATTATCTCTGTAAAGCTGCTTTGAAACAATCCATATTGTTAAAAGCGCTATATAAATGAAGGTGACTTGACTTGACCAGAGCCATAGAGAGAGAGAGTTGCGACACTCCCATAGACCTCCGTTGTAAATAATGGCGGCGCTTTTAACCGCCTACTTCCGGGATATGAAGATCGGAATAGTTCCAAACACTGTCATTTGGGCGTTGGACACCATTCACTTACATTGCTGCGCGTCGAGTTGTTCCAGAGTTAAGTTGCCGAAATATCGACCTCTTTTGAATTGTCAACTGTCTATATTGTATCAGAGGCCCTTTGCGATGCTTATACTGGTCTTCATTTGTACATGCACAGCGTAATTATTTATATTTTATGTTGGTTGTTTCAACCAATTTTCAAGCACTGCCTGCTAGCTAACGTTAGTTAGCTAGCGCGACTTCGTCAGCTAAGAGTTCGGTAATGAATCGCTACCACCTTTATAGCAACTTTTATTAAATTTTTTGGGGATATAGCTGCTACTAACTTTTCATTATGTTATTATTGTCTTGAGTGAAGCGGCTTGTGAGAACAATGCTGGACCTTTAGGATTGTTATGGCCATCACCAGTCCTGTCTGTTTCATGGATCACCTGCCCCTGGTTTTTGTTTTTCTTGTTCACACACACAAGCACACATTTTTGTTGTCTGTCATTGTTTAATAAAAAATATTTTATTTGAAAACCTTCATTTGTATCAGCCATGCTTAAATTCGTTTTTAATCTGTTATAGTTTTGATAATGTGTATGGCCTTAATCTTAAAATAATATTCTTAGTCTTAACATGATCATGTTTCACGTTGTGGTCCTGGGGGTGGCCACTTTCATCAGAAGAAGTGAGCTAGCTTCTAAGCGAATTCTGAACGGACCGCCACGGCAGACCTCTTTGCGTGATCACGAAGGTAGGCTAATGGCTGAATCAAAATTTATAAGCAAAATCACGGGAATCAATAGCCTAATACAGCCCAGTTGTGCTAAAATAAATATCATGACACGTCCATCATCAGATGAATGATATGGAAAAGTTAAGTTAGAGCCGCTAAAGCCAGTGCTACTACCCATGCGAACATGAACACTAAGCTTTTCCCTCCAAAAATATAGCCTAAAACTTATCTCCAAATGCAAAACTGACATTAACATAATGCAATAACAGCTGAAAAAGTACTTGGGTGTGTGTTTTATTTTATATTTACCGTTCAATAATGCAATCGCTGCTGTCTGTCCCATAGAAGAACATGACAGCCAGCGTACGTTTTGGAACTATTGGGGCTTACATGAACCACGTGACAGCCATAGCGGCGACATCAAAGAGTGTCGCAACTCTCTCTCTCTATGGCTCTGGACTTGACTATAAGAGAATAATCAGCCCTTAGTATCCTGATCTTAGAGAAACCTCTGTCAGAGCCATAGCGTTGTGGGCAGCACATCGACAGTGAGGCACAGCAGCGCCTCGGACAGCACAAGTTCGAGTCCCAGCTAAAGGTGCTTTCCTGCTCCTGTTCCCTTCTTGTCCTACAATCCTGCCAAATAAAGTTGAGAAACTCCAATATCATGAAAAAAAAAGCAACCTCTGAATTTTTTCTTATAATGGAGTCTTGAAAGAGATTACAGCAAGACAATAAAGAGATCTCCCATATTTCTCGTTTCACATTTTGGACTCCTTTCTCTCAGAACTTTCTCATGTCTCAGTTGTGTCTACTTTTATTTCTCCTTACAATGATAGATATTTGAGAATAACAACTAAGTTTACTGAGCTTAAAAAGAGCAACCTCTGAGCAATAAAATATTCTTATAATGGAGTCTTGAAAGAGACTGCGGCAAGACAATAAAGAGATGTTCTATGTTTCTTCCACCACATTCTCAGTTTTCTCTCAGATCTTATTCTCATTTCTCTGCTGTTTCTAGCCTAATTTCTCTTAAGGAATTTTAGGACACACATCTTGAAACCCTGTTGATACTAAAATGAGGGATATATGAGAATCACAACTAAGTCTCGTGACCTTGGGAAAAGCATCCACTGAGCAATACATTTTTCCTCTGGGTGTGGATGACAATCCCTCATTACACTATTTCTATGTCATTGCACATGCGCAGTCCTTTCAGTTTCGGTTTTCAATCCAATCAAGTATATCTTCTCTCGATCGGATAAGAAGGGGAATAAACCACCCCTTTCAATCCGATCGAAATTTCATTCGAATCGAGCTTAATCGGATTATTATAAGGATTATTTGGTTGCATGTAACCATGCAATTATGCAATTATTTGGTTGCACTGGTTGCCAGTTTTACATGATTCTTCATAAATCATTCTAATAGAGTGGTGCAGGTATGACATCACTTTGTAGGCCAAAACGCGGAAACAAGGTTTTTGGCTAAATGCTTGACATAAGGTCTGTGGGAACTCAGACACTTTAGTGTTTTATTCTACAACATAAAATACATCAGTACCACCACTTGTGATTTTTTTAAGCTGTTACGTGTCTTGAAAAAGGCGATTGCTAATAAGTGGCTATATGGCACTACAGAGTCTGTCGGGGACATTAATAGTCATCACGCTGAACAGGTAAGCTCAGTCCAATTTTACCGCCTTGTTATGCTTATTATTGTGCTCATAAACTATTCAAACTATCTGGAAAAGGTTTTTTTAAATAAAGACTGAAAGAGTTGTCGGAAGCTTAGTGGTGGTGACGTTGACGTCGTCGGACCATGGTGTGGTACGTTTTATAGCCTATCTTTAGCTTTTTACTTCTGGCAACTGCATTTAGGCTTCAAAATTCATAAAAGTTGTGTTCATCTGTGAAAATTACCTTGATGGACAAAACGTGTTAGTATCATACATTATTGTTGATCAGAGAGCTTTTATTCTTTTGCGATAATCCAAAAGCCTATGGAAGAATCCTATTGGGTTTTTGTCGAGGGGACCATGTGATGGTAACTGCCGGATGGCCTACAAAGTGACGTGATACCAGCCCCACTCAGATTGGTGCTGAAGAATTTTTTTTTTTTTATAATTATTATTATCAATGTTAAACAAACATTTGATGTTTAATATTTTTGTGTAAACCATGATACAATTTTTTGAAAAGTTCAAAAGAATAGCATTTATTTGATAGGCCTATATACATTTTTTTTTTTTGTAATATTAAAAATACCTGTCGCATGTGATCAATTTAAACTTTGCTAAATAAAATTCTTTAAAAAAATCTTTTGAATATTAGTGTATAATTAATAACTACTTTAAGGCTTAAAGTAGTTATTTTTAAACGCACAATAGAACCTTCTTTTCATTCAAATCCTGTCAAAGCATCATCAGAGCCAATATAAACCTCCAAAATGACCATTACACAATCTTCAATAACATTAAGCCTCCCAGGCTGACCCCTGTATGAACTGATCAATCAAAAAACAGGACATGGGCGAACAACTGCAACCCACAATGACTGCAGAAATTGCAGGAATGTGTGTCTGTTCTGACTCAGAATCCATTCAGTGAATGGAAGGTTGAAGCATGTTCTGAGCTATACACTTGTCACTGCAGAGAAAGATAGCGAGAGAGGATTGGAGGAACGAGGACAGATGCCAGCTCCTCCTTCGCTTATCTGTATTCATGAAGGACAGCGGAAAGCTTTATGTTGCTTATGGATGGAGAGAGCACGTCAACTTTCACATCAGGTTGCAGCTGGGATTTTTGGGTAATGTTGTTTTATTATAATTGTGCATATTTAAACACAACATAATGGCTTATTCAACAAGCTGATAACATTTTACTGAATCTTTAAGAATTCTAAATGTTCCTTATGCAACTAACAATTATAGTGAGAAAAAAGTAGCACTGATTAGAAAAAAGCTTTGTATGTGAAAAAGACAATTATAAAATGCCAAAAGACCTCATTTTTAGTCCCAACTATAAAATCTCTACCCCAGCTTATCTAAAATCCTAATTAGGTTTTGCATTATCATTTAACTATGGCTCCGAGTCCTGTCCCTTACCCTCATTTAGATAAAATTTAAAGTTTCTTTCAAGGACATGTCTGTAATGACCCGAAGTAGTTTAATGAAAGTTCTGACAGCTGATTAGGCACCCTCATTACAGACAGAGAGAACTATGTCAATAATTCATACATCTATTATTCAAAATTTCATACATCCATTACCACATTCATATCTTTGCAGAAGCTGAATTCATACACGTTGCATGCTGTGGAAATCAATTTGCATCAAAACTGTTTGGTTTCCAACATTCTTTAAAATATCTTCTTTTGTGCTCCAGTACATGAGGGTGAGTAAATGATGACATAATTTTCATTTGGGTGTGAATTGTCTCTTTAAACCATATTGAGGAACTGAAATTGTATTTTGCCCACTCTCAATATTCAACACAACAGCAATGGATGTTTCCAAACTCTTACAAGTCCTATAAGAAAATGTCAACCCCCAGTAAAGATCAACCATCAGGTCATTTCAAACCTGATTGACTTTCTATCTTCTGTGGTTTGACATTTTGAAAAGTATGGTAATTTTCTTTTTTGGATGAACTATCCCTTTAAGAATTGACATCCTAGGAGTCATTTAAAATTTAAAACAGACATGTTCTATGAATCTGTAAACATAAATCTATGAATCTTGCATGCATTCAGTCTCACTCTGTTTGTTGGGTGATTTAGAGCCCTTTCATGGGTGGAATCGCAGGGGAAGATGGAGCAGATGGATAAGACTCTATACTATTTCATCCTGACTAACCCAATAGTGCGCCACTTTTCTGCTCTCGCAGACAAAGCAAGATATCACAGCTGAGACAGCTGATGTCCTGTCTGTAGCAAATGTTGCCTGAAATAACACACAAGATCACACTCACTCAGGTCGCCCTATGCGCTTGTGAATGGTCTATGAGGGTGGGTGCGATTTTTCAAATGGTTGTGTTGGTTTAAAAAAAGACCACACTGCCTAGTCATGATGAAACAGATGTAGTGACAGATCTTTTTTTTCCGTTTTGCAACGAACATCTGAATGTATCGGCTTAAAACAAAAGATTCTATGCATGGTTTGTTGATTAGATTTTGAGATGTGGGCGTTGATTGGAGAAGTCCTGCATATGTCACCTCTGAGAGAAGTCTATCATTTTCACCTGAAGGTCCAGTTTTATATTTTGATTAAACATTAAAAAAAATTACAAACGAATTTAAAGCGACACTATGTAACTTTTCAACCTTCATAATAATAATAATAATAATAATAATACATTTAATTTATAGTGCGCTTTTCTCAGACCCAAAGCGCGTACAATAAAATACTGTATACCAAAGCGCATACAGTAAAATAAACAAATACAGCAAGAGCAATAAAAACAATTAAGAAAAAGCAGCCTTGAACAAATGCGTCTTAATCAACCCTTTGAATTGTCCCAATGTTGGCGCACTTTTGATTGTGGAAGGAAGTAGATTCCATAGCTTGGGGGCTTTACAAGAAAAAGCTCTTTCCCCCATGGTCTTGAGCTTACACAAAGGCTGATGTAATAAGAGGGAATTTGCAGAACGGAGAGAACGCGATGGAGTATAAGGTTTAATAAGATCACATAGGTACTCTGGAGCAATCCCATGTAGTGCCTTATATGTTAGAATGAGAATTTTAAAATCAATTCTCGCCTTCACAGGAAGCCAGTGCAGCTGTAAAAGAACCGGTGTAATGTGCTCACGAGGAGAAGTGCGAGTGAGAACACGAGCAGCAGAGTTCTGTATATACTGTAGCCTGTTTAATGATTTTGCTGGAAGGCCAGAAAACAGGGCATTACAATAGTCTAGCCTGGTTGTGATGAAGGCATGTATGAGCCTTTCTGTATCTACAAAGGAGAGAAATGGTCTAAGTCGAGCAATATTTCTCAGATGGTAAAAAGCCGTTTTAGAGACCTGTTTTATATGTGCTTCAAAACTCAATTGTGGGTCAAAAATTACACCGAGATTCCGCACCTGTGGAGAGGGGGTTACCCTGCTAGAGTCAACAATCAGACTAACCTGATCAGTCTTACGAATAGCCACCACTGTACCAATCAGCATCAGTTCCGTTTTAGAGCCGTTTAGCTTCAGGAAGTTGTTCTGCATTCATGAACTGATCTCTGCTAGACAGCTATTCAAAGTATTTAGTGAGCAATGTGCGTCCGGATTTGTGGTGATGTATATCTGCGTATCGTCCGCATAACAGTGATACCCAAGCTCGTATTTACTGATGATCTGCCCAAGTGGAAGCCTGTAAATATTAAATAAAATTGGACCTAGCACTGAACCTTGAGGAACTCCCTGTTGCACAGGTACGGTATCAGATTCAAAAATGCCCATGCTTACGAACTGTGCACGATGCGCTAAATAAGACCGAAACCAACTGAGTACGACTCCAGAAGTACCCAGCCAATTTTCCATCCTATTCAGCAAGAGAGAATGACATAGAGTGTCGAAAGCAGCACTGAGGTCTAGTAAGACCAAAATACTGCATACACCAGAATCTGCTGCGGTAAGAAGGTAATTTACAACCCTCACTAAGGCGGTCTCAGTGCTATGCCCTTTTCTGAACCCAGATTGAAAAGGTTCAAGAAGACTATTTTGTGCTAGGTGATGATTTAGCTGAATAGCCACAGCACGCTCCAGGACTTTGGCCAAGAATGGAAGATTTGAAATTGGCCTATAATTAGACAGATCAGAGACATCACAACCAGGCTTCTTAGGGACTGGTGTAATGGCAGCTATTTTCAATTCTGGAGGAACGATTCCAGAACTCAATGATAAATTCAGAATAGAAAGCATATGAGGGCAAATTGATGCAAGGCAGTTCTTAATAACCGAGCAAGGAACCGGATCTAAAATACTGGTGGTTGAATTCATGGACTTAACCGTACTTGTAATAAAATCAACTCCAACCATGTCAAAGTTCGAAAAAGTAGTGATCGGAGGATGTAAAGGTAGTGTATCAACTAACTCAACAGTGGTGATGGCGGTTAGGGAGCTGTATATATCATCAATCTTACCAGTGAAATAATGTAGAAACGAATTACATTGGTCAGCAGAGGAGTGAACGATGGCCTTAGATGGTTTAAGAAGATTGTCAACAGTCTTAAATAGAGCTTTAGAATTAGTTACAGCATTTCCAATGATGTTAGAATAGTAATTTTTTCGCGCAATGTTCAGAGCAGAGTGGTATTCAGACTGTTGTTGAATATAAAGAAGCCTATGTACTGTCAGGTCAGATTGCTTATACTGCCGTTCTAATTGCCTTCCAGCAGCTTTCATTAAGCGCAACTCTGGGGTATACCATGGACATGGTTTCCTAAATGTAACAACCCGTTCCCGCACAGGTGCAAACTCATCCAAAAGTGCAGAGAGCATGGAATTGTAGTGCTCCACGGAGTTAGTAATAGGAAGCCCAGAGAGAGAGGCAGAAAAGAACGAGAAGTCCATGTGCTTGAGATTACGAAATTTTATAGTGCGTTTAGAAGTGGCTCGTGAAGACATGACGTTCATATCAAAAGTAATAAGTCTATGATCACTTATACTCATGTCTATACCATTCAGAGATCTAATGTCAACTCCAGCAGAGCAGACTACATCCAATGTGTGTCCCAGCTTATGGGTCGGAAAAGTGACATGCTGAGTAAAATCAAAGCCATCCAAAATGTCCATAAAAGTAGCAGTATTTCCACAGTTGGGATTATCAATATGAAAATTGACATCGCCAGTCAGCACCATAGCAGGACAGAGTGGACTAAGAAGTGTCAACAACTCAGTAAACTCAGAAAAAAATGCAGGATTAGGTTTTGGTGGACGGTAAATGATCAGCATAAGAACAGGTGAAACACCATTGATTTTACAAACCAGACATTCAAATGAAGAAACACTTGGTGCATCAATGACATTAACTGAGACATTAGGTCCAAATATCACAGCCAGGCAACCACCTTTACCACAAGCACGAGGCACGTCAGCATATTTGTAACCAGGTGGGGCACACATATTCAGATTAAAATAGTCATTTTCTTTGTGCCATGTTTCACTGAGACACAGAATGTCGATTTTCCTATCTAAAATAGTATCCGTGATAAGTGCCGTTTTATTGTTTATTGACCTCGTGTTTAAGTGAGCAATTCGCATATTGCTGCAGGGCACATTCGCCACAGTGTTTTGAGAAAAAGTCTCTGGATAGCGTAAATTCCCATAACCGATTCCTCGAGGTACAGTATGACGCAGCACGCGCCTACAGTTCGACCAAAACACTGAGACTCCAGCACCGACAACAGAACGACTCTGACGTGAGCCTCTATGAGAGTAACAAGGCCGATGGAGGAGGTGTGAGGAGCGCAGAGATTTTAAGACGCTATAATTTGGGCGGCAAAGGTGATCCAGAGATAAAAGTTCAGATAGAGAGTACCTCAGCATGGTGATATCCAAAAGTTCAGTCCTCTGCTTAGCGCTGGTTCCTGATGTAATGAAATCGGCGATAATCCAAATGATTAAATGGAGTCGCATGATGCCATTCAGAATTATTCAACCATTTCGTGAAGAGGCTGAAACCTGCTGGGTATCAAGCTAGTACAGCACCAGGAATCCGTCTGAACTCACACGGAGACAACAGCAGGCAGCGGACAGATAGCAGGGACGGTGCAGGAGAAACACGCCAACAGATGTGATCGGCGTGCAGCAGACAGACCAGAACAAACAATCAGCAAGGTGATGTCCAAAAGTTCAGTCCACTGCTTAGCGCTGGTTCACAGAGACAACAGCAGGCAGCGGACAGGTAGCAGGGACAGTGCAGGAGAAACACGGCAGCAGATGTAGTCGGCGAGCAGCAAACAGACCAAGACAAAACACATCGAAAGGCTGATTCAGACGTGTGAGTGCAAAACCGGCAACAACAACAACAACAAAAAAAAACTCATAAAAGCATAGAGTTAAAATAATTCAGGAGAATTTAAAATAATCCATAAAAATTGTTAATAAACTAAAAATTAAATAAAATATGGCAGGAGAAGCGGCAGCCAAACATGCGCCAGCGTCCTCTCCAAAACCGGAAGTATGACCATATGATGACATACAGGTACAGGTTTTAATATAGAAATTACATTAAAGTATGAATAATATATTTCCAAGATCCTTGTGATGGTACATCGACTTACAATAGGTTGAATGACACGTCTGCCATAGCCTGACAGGGTCTGTATCGCTTTTACTGGCACTATGTAACTTCGGTGTTCGGGTAGTAACCAGAGCACAAAAAGAACTACAAAATTCGACTGCTTTACGGCATATGTCACTTCGTCAAATTTGGAGTGAGAGGCCAACCAGCGTTTGTTTTCGGCTTTCGTGCGTATGTTTTTGTCATGGGGGTTGTTTACACCTGGCCACTTCATGCATTTTCTCAGATCGATCGTGAAAAGTCCAGGTTTAAATGCCCTCCGAAACGCATTCGAGACGGATTTGAATCCGATCCCTCAAACCACTTCAGGAGGAGATCTGAGACGCATTCCAGACGAAACTGGGCAAGTGTAAATGCATATGGTTTTTGAAACCACATATGTAAATTGTACTCCTCCCAAAAATGCAAAAAAAACAACAACAAAAAACAAACAAAAAAACGTGTGAGAGCGTTGTATAGGCTATTATGTTATATCCAGATATGACGACGCGCTGGAACACGCATCACCGCAGATGAGCAACTGCATCAAGCCAACGTGCAAACTATAGCAAATCAAAGTGAAAGTAAGTCGCAGACGCTTAACACACAATCTTCATCATTAAAAGTAAAGAAACGAAATGATCTTACCAGGGCTGTTACTGCTCTCTCTTATTGCGGTCTTTGATTTTGAAATTTTAGCTGATGATCTATAAAATGCAGCTCATATCTGTTGCTTTCGGTGACGTGAACTAAATCGTACTCGGTTACTAACGTAACCTCGGTTCTCTCTAGAGAGGAAACGAGTACTGCGTAAGTCTTACGCTAGGGGAAAATCTCTTTTCCGCGAGATACTGAAGCCAAAAATTATCCTTAATTTTGAAATAATGTAAAACGCGTTGCGGCAGCATGCAGACACAGGCGAGACGGCTTGTGCGCCTATTGGCTGCCCTGCGGCAACTGCAGCAGCCTATCGATAAGGCCTTTTCGTGACGTCAGCTCCAATGGGGGCGCTTCGCGCCCAATACGTCACGTCCCGCCAGAATGGGCGTGGTCTAGGGCTATAAATATAGCTTCGAGAGGCTAGCTCACTGGTTTTTCATCGCCGAAGCGAACCAGAGCGTGTGCAGGCACGGCAAGATACGCAGTACTCGTTTCCTCTCTAGAGAGAACCGAGGTTTGTTGAAGATTTTATTATTTAGAAAATAAGTAATTTAACTGTTTTTTGTACACTATTATTTCCTTTCTGTCTGTGTATGTCTTTGGGTGACTTTGGAACCTGAGAGCTGTGTGGTTACAGCAGAGAATTCTATTTCAGTAATGTCACATGGTACAAACTATTTCTCAAAATACCTATAGAATGTATTACCATATTTGGGAGAAGGATGTAGGTATATACGTTTGCTGGACAATCTTTCTGGAGGGGTTCTTTCTGCAGAGGGTCTCTCGGCTTTGTTTGTTAATAAAGTCTAATATTTCTGGTATCGAAAATCTCTGAAGTCATTTCCCTGAAAAGAAATAATTAAACCACAACAAATGGCGACCCCGGCAGGACGTGGCTTAGGAGCTGAAGAAGCCACGAAGGGCTCGCTGGTGACTTACACAGACAACAGTGGCCGCTGTACTTTGAGGTGAGCAGTTTTGCTTTTGAATAAGGTATGTGTTAGTCACCAGTGGCCCGGATGTGGTAAGAAAAAGCTTCTCCAAATTTAAAGAACTTAAAAACTGAGATGTTTGATACCAGAAATAATTGCATGCATTGTCTTTGTAAATGTCAAGTAGTTGGTAATAGCTTGGGGGAGCTCCCGATAGTGTTTGCTAGTACTTGTTTAATCCTGAGTGGATTCTATAACTACTGGGGATTCTGATTTAGCGCTAAGAGTTTTGACGTACGTACGTACGTAAAGTTCTGTGTTTGTTCAATCAAGAGGGCCTTGAAGGATGATGAGCAAAAAGCATGCACACAGAGGGTTTGAATTTATTGATAAGGATATCAATTGGACTGTGGGTTCTTGTAAGTGGGCCTTGATGGATACAAGAATAGCATGAACACAGTAGAAGTTAGGTCTTATTTCACTCTGTTGTGTTGAGGAAGTGAATCACAGAGGTTTATGGAATAGGATAGTTATGTCTTACTTGTCAAGTGGGCCTTGATGGATGACAAGCGTACTGATATAAGGATATCAGTTATTGATGTTTTATACCTGTAAGTGGGCATTGATTGATACAGGTGTAGTTTAGCTTATATAGATGGTTGATCTGCAGACATTTGTAATGTATTGTTCAGATCTGACAGAGTAGAGAAAGAAGAGTGTGTGAAATCATGTTGGTGTGCCTGTAGGATCCTGTGTGACTGTGCCTGTGGTTGAAAATAAGTGACCTCTGACCCTGGTTGCTTGAAGGGACAGAGAACGTGTGGATGACCAGTGAATGAAGGGGACTGAAATGGTGTGTATTAGAAAAAAAAGAAAGAAAAGTAAGGGAAAACAATTGTTTCAAGATATTAACTATATAGAATGTTGTTGTATAAAACAAGTTAACATAATAAGATTTATGTTTAATCAATAAATGTAATGATATATTAATAGATGAATATAAATAAGATTGCACGTGCTTAATATATTATATATTATATCTGAAGACGTCTAAAATTTGTATCTCATTATCCCTGAAGACAGAGTGGAAAAAGTATTCCATTGCAGATTAATAAGTTTGTGTTAAGAGAAAAATAACTGGTGCAGTGCTGAAGGTTAACAAGATTGAGTGACTAAGTTTCAAAAGTCATGAATACTTCAGAAGTTGATGAGAGTAAATAATAAGAGGAATTCCTTGATGTTTGTTGAGAAACATACTAGATTATTGTGAACACTGCATGCAAATATAGAAGAAAGATTGAAGTCTAATTTTATGATAGGGAACATTATTCAATTGTATTATTCTTAGATCATCAGAGTTATTGATGATATAGAAAAACAGAACTAGCTTGCTTTTTCCTGCAATGAAGAACTGCTTTACTAATAGAATTGGGGAAATGCTATTGTCAACCAGTGAGATTTTTTATATAAAAAGGAATAGTGAAAAGATGCAGGTTAAAAAGTGGAATGTGATAAAGAACTAATAGCTTATATGTGAAAGTTCAATTTGATTCATGCAGATCTCTGAGTGTTCAAATTGCAGATGGCTTCAGTGTCCTGTGGAAGCAACAAGAGGGCAAAGGGCAAAGACGCAAATGCAGAGAGAAGAACAGAGAGTGGGTGAGGGGTTCTCAGCTCCCCTCCTGAAGTTGACCAATCAAAAAGACTCAGAAAGACTGAATTAATATGGGAAAAGGTGAAACTTTCACTTGAGACTTTTCCTGAGGACAAAGAGAAATACTGAGATGCAAAACTGGCAGGATCGATAAAAAGCCCAAACTAAGAAGAGGCAGAGAAACAACAGAGCCTATTCTCCACTCTGCAATGGCCTTTGAGTGACGGCTGGCAAAACATGCAGAGCGACAGCCAAGCTAAAAACAGAAGAACAGACCCTTACGACACGACAGGTGTGACAAACCCTATGAACACTCTAGAGACTGCTTCAAATTTGGTTAATTATTATATTAACGTTATTCATTCTGATTATTCACTGGTCTCATAGCAATTCTTTATATTCTCTGCTAAACTAACCCTCTCTGCTTTTTCAGTAGGTACAAGTCCAGCTCTATAAGAAAAGAAAATACAGAGAAGTGGGTGCTCAACTCACCAAATAGTTAAAATTGAGGCTGGATTTGAAATAGCGAGGGCTATTAAAGAACCATATAGGGCTAAAAAGCCTGATAGAATTATTCTCTGGCAAAGAAAAAGATAGACACAAAATGTCAAAGAATGATTATTATTTTTGTTTGCAAAACAAAGATACTGGTCACTCCATCTTGTTTTAATAATTTTCTAGAGATAGATGGGAGAAGGAAAAATAACTCCAAAAGTCCAAAAAAATTATGAAATCAAAAATGATGTCGAAACTGGGATAATGAGATGGAAATGTTATTGGCTATGGATCCAAGATTAGGTAGAGATCTCCAATTTTCCAAGATTAGGTAGAGATCTCCAATTTTCTTCTTAAAGCAGCTCATGAGCAAAAATAAAAAGAATATGAAAAAGTAGACCAAACAAATGAAAGAAAAAATGCATTTGAGAAATTACAATTGGCGGTCTTACTCTCAACTGCACCCTACTAAGGCCTATTATTCTGAAATATTTAATCTATTAGAGTTTGAAAAAAGAAAAAGAAAAAAGGGTTTATAACAACGGTGTTAAACTAAACGTTAAGATCACTGACACTTCTGAATAGTGTTTGCGTAGCTGTGTGTGACGGTGTCCGTCAGACCTTTGGAATTCCACAGCTAAATTTACAAGTTCCGCATATAGAGCACAACCTGAGGAAGAAGAATGTGTGATGGCCAATGAGTATGAATGAGTGAGAGATGGTGTACACCAAGGCAAATCCATTATTTTGCCTACAGCTGTATCTAAATTTGATATGTGGGCCCACAGGGCATATTCTGCCCAATAATGACCATGGATGGATTTGGTTAATTTCCTGGTCGAAACTGTAGTGACAATAGAAAAGAAAAGAAAAAACAGTACCACAATTGCGCAGCGCCTAACACATCTGAATTTCTTTTCAGAATATCATGAAGGAGCTTACGTTTTGTCAAAAGTATGAAATATTGTTGTGTAACTTTTTGCTTGTTGCAAAGTGGGTTGAGTGTTGTCCAAGATGCCAGATAAATAGTGTGCTAACAGTGGGACTCAAAACAATGAGATAACTGAGCTGAATTGACTAATTGTAAAAAGTAATATAGGGGTTAAGACCCCCAAAAGGGACAGAACACCACTCAGCCCACATGATCATTTAACAGGTGACAGCAAGAAGGACAATGGAGCAGATGAGCAGATGATTTAATATGTTGTTGTCACTAACTGAACTAACAGAAATAATGAAGGTTTCATTTACAGATGAGAACAGTTCAGTTCCAGGAAGGTTTCTGGGACAATTCAAACAAAAAGAACCAGTGACTGCTTTGTCATCTCAGAAGTGCATTGATCAGCAAACTGACATTTGAGTCCATGCCTCTCAACTTAAAATACACCAACAAGCCTCAACCCTGCACAACAGGAAGTGAGGGAACAAGGGCTCGTGCTAGTAACAGCCTCCCTCGCCGTCGAGGGAAAGTCCATGCAACGGCTCGTAAAGAGTCACCCTGGTGAAACTGAATGATCAACATGAATGCAAAAAGAAGACAAACGACAAGAAAAACTTTAAATGAAAATTTGCAGAATGTGGAAAGCTCACAAAAAGTTGTGCAAAGAAGAGAGAATCAACAGAGATGAGTACAAGTTCAAAGTCAACATCAACCAAACTTTATTTTAAGGTAATGTTAAAGCCTTTGAATATACTAGTAGCAACTTAATAATAACCCCACCAGAAGGAAAAATATTGAATTAAAGAATATATCAAAAACAACATAGAAAATAAATTATAAATGATTTAAAAAGAAACAAAATAATGAATAAGCGACTAATTCAAGTAATTGTCATAGCATAGTGAGAATTAAGACAAGTCATGAAGGAAAATACAACTAGAACTAAATGACATTTAAAAAAAAAAAGATCATAAATGGTGGGCCTACTCGAATGTAATTTGTCAATACAGGAGTATAAGTAATTAATTTAAGGCTACAGTTGAAAATTAAAGAAAAGATTAACACTGGCTATTAACAAACATTTGATTTCAATTTAAGTTATAAGATTATGATTTGATTCAATATGCTATTGACTAATTTAATGTATTTTAAATGGTGCTAATAGAACGACCACCTCAGTTGTAAGTTGTTCGAATTCAATAACAAACAGGCATTATGAACAATTTATATGGTACCAGAGGGGGGTAAGAATGACAGGTTATTGCACAAAAACATACTTTTGAATATTCTCAATCCAGATGCGCATGGTTTTCACCAAAGTGCGCAAGGGGGGAGTAAGGAGGGATTAAGAATAAGGAAAGAATTAAAAGGCTAAATTAAGAATTAAAGGAAAATTAAATAAAAGGCATTTCTGGCAATTTCTGACTGTACACATATTAAATTTGTGCCAAAAATAAAGGTAAAAAAGGAACAGTGACACAAATAGGCCATATATCAGTACCAGAAGGACTAATAAAACACCTAATGGATTATATGAACAAGAAAGAGAAAGGTAAAGGCAATGAAATCAGCAGAGGAGGGTCAGGAGAAGTAATTAAATATTCCCAGAGAAGTATTCCTTAGATTTTAAATTCTATCAGAAATAAGTTTAGATAATGGTACAGCAGTCATTCCAGAGAAATTGAAGATTAAATTATTTGTGTGCAGAAACTTAAATTATAGAAAGGAAGTTTTAAGTTATAATGCTTTATGTTTGAAATGATTAAGATTAAAATTAGATATACAGAAAAAGAAATGTACGTACAATGAATATGTAAGATAGTATAAAAAGTTATTTTTGAGAGTTATTTTTTCTAATTGTCTAATGAGTTTATTGAATGACTTTTATGAAGTAAATGTAACATTGCTCTTAAAGCTTTCTTAGTTTGAGTGATTACATGTGACATAATTAAGTTTATTCATGATAGTTCATTTAGAAATTAGTAGAAAGGAAGAAAAGGTATTCAGTTAAAGTATGCTTGAACTGAGGAGCTATAATGAGAAGAAGCTGCAACACGTGAGATTAAACATTTTAAAAATGGTATTTATTGTTTAAATTTGGTAATAAAGTAGACAGAATTTGAAATGTAAAACGTTATAACGAAGCATATTGCGATTGAATGGATAGAAGGTGCACTACAATGTTATGTTTGTTTAATCAACTAAAAATGACTGACTAAAAGATTGATTCTTCAAATTTAAGAATTGATATTCCTTCATAAAAATAAGAAGCGAATAAAAATGAGAGGAAGTAATTTTTCCCCAGACCTATTTTAAATCAAAATTCATATGGATTATGCAAAATGAAAAAGCAAACTAAACCAATGATTCTACTATAATCAGCAGAGATTTATTATAATGATTTGTCTTTATTATAATGACAACATTACATGAAAAAAGTAGAATGACTTATGTTTGGAGAAAAAATAGTAAATACGATTGAGTCAAAAAGTTAAGGAAAACTTGATTTAAAGATTAAGGATTAAGGATTCTGAAGTTGTAATATTGAAAGGGGGTTATTATTCTGTTGTGTACTTTCCATATTAAGAAGATAATGGAGAGGGCAACTAAATCATATATTATTGAGGATGAAGAAGATAATGAATAAGCCAGATCCTGGGTGTCTGGGTCGAAGAGGATATCTACATTGCAAGAAGAACTTTTAATTGCATAAGGGATTTTTATGTTTGACATATTATACATAACTGTGACAATAACAGACAATGCTGAACCAATATCATCAACACGCTTGTAACAATGTTTGATGTTTGATTAGTGAGGATTCGAGTCTTTTACTTTCTCCATTGAAAGAAAAAAAAACAACTGAAAGAAAGAAAAATGTATGGAGAAAGATGTTTGGCTCGATTGCTCCTCCAGGAGTGTGGTGGCATAATTTCAGTCATTGAAAATAAGAATGAGTGACTTAATTTAGTCACTAAGGTAGTATAACGGAGGGGACTGGATTTTGAAACTACACTCTGGAAAACGATAGTGAATGTGGGGCTTAGATAAGCCCCAGAGGAGGGAATGTTGAAGATTTTATTATTTAGAAAATAAGTAATTTAACTGTTTTTTGTACACTATTATTTCCTTTCTGTCTGTGTATGTCTTTGGGTGACTTTGGAACCTGAGAGCTGTGTGGTTACAGCAGAGAATTCTATTTCAGTAATGTCACATGGTACAAACTATTTCTCAAAATACCTATAGAATGTATTACCATATTTGGGAGAAGGATGTAGGTATATACGTTTGCTGGACAATCTTTCTGGAGGGGTTCTTTCTGCAGAGGGTCTCTCGGCTTTGTTTGTTAATAAAGTCTAATATTTCTGGTATCGAAAATCTCTGAA
The DNA here is from genome assembly GCF_965113295.1 of Leuciscus leuciscus. Classification (NCBI taxonomy): domain Eukaryota; kingdom Metazoa; phylum Chordata; class Actinopteri; order Cypriniformes; family Leuciscidae; genus Leuciscus; species Leuciscus leuciscus. The sequence continues at coordinate 18,173,926 of NC_138745.1, read as the reverse complement.
GTCATTTCCCTGAAAAGAAATAATTAAACCACAACAGGTTACGTTAGTAACCGAGTACGTTCTCTTACGAGAGGTACTCTCGTACTGCGTAAGTCTTACGCTAGGGGAAACAGTGTAAAACGCCGTGCATGCTAAGATCCAGCACCAAAGTCCCAAGGGCAAGTGCCCGGGCTCATATAGTACATGATCATAAGGGACTCACAGAGAGTCCAGGAAAGAGTGGCTAGAATAGCATCATTCCTGTAATAATATAACATCCTATAAGGAGCAGTTATACTGATGATGTGTCGTACAGTCAGGGCGACCCCCGGCCTGGACTGACGAATATAGTGGGTCTTACACACTGCCCATAGAGCTGCGCGATCAAACAGCGAGCATTTGCTCAAGCAGTTTCAGTATTCTGGCCCGAACACATCAGGGCAGACAGTACCGATTTTAGACCGAAAGCAGCTTAGCCTGCAAGGCGGGAACCTCTAGGTTATAAAACCTTATAAATGTAGACGGGGAGGCCCAGCCTGCCGCCATACAGATATCTTGCAAGGCAATCCCACTAGACCAAGCCCACGACGAGGCCACGCCTCTCGTGGAGTGTGCTCTGACTCCAAATGGGCACTGTAAGCCCTTAGAGGTATAAGCCAGCGCTATAGCATCAACTATCCAACTGGATAGGCTCTGTTTCTACACGGCAAGTCCCTTAGAACGTCCGTAGAGTGAAAACAAAGAGCTGCTCTGTCTGTCTGAAAACAGACGTGCGAGACACATAAGCTCTTAATGCCCTGACTGGGCAAAGGAAGCTTGCGTCTCCTTCCTCGTCAGAGATTGTAGGGCTGACAGGGAATGACCTGCGCCCTAAACGGTGTGTTGAGGGATTTTGGAACATAACCGTGCTTAGGTTTGAGTATAACTCTTGAGTCATTAGGCCCAAACTCCATACACGTCGCGCTTACTGAGAGCGCGTGTAAGTCCCCTGTGCGCTTCACTGAAGCGAGAGCCAGAAGAAACACTGTCTTGAAAGACAGGTGTTTAAGATCAATCGTCTGTAAAGGCTCGAATGGGTCACCTTTCATGGCTTCCAGCACTGTAGAAAGGTTCCATACAGGGACTGAGGGAGGTCTGGGAGGATTCAGTCTCTTAGCTCCTCTAAGGAAGACGATGACTAAATCGTTCCTTCCTACTGACTGACCCAGCGTTGTTTTTGAGAACGCTGCTATGGCCGCCACATACACTTTGAGCGTGGAAGGGCTCCTGCCCTTGTCCAACAGCTCTTGTAGGAAGGAGAGAACCTCCGTCACCCCACAGTCTAGGGGCGACACGCCACAAGCTGTGCACCAGCTGGAGAACACTGACCATTTCGAGGAATAGAGACGTCGCATAGACGGAGCTCTAGCCTGCGTGATCGTGTTTAACACTCCGCTTGGGAGGTCAGCGGGTACCCGTTGATGGCCCAAACATGAAGGGACCACAGCTCTGGGCGCGGATGCCAAAACGAGCCCTTGGCCTGAGAGAGGAGGTCCCTCCTCACTGGCACTGGCCATGGGGCAGTGCTTGCTAGCTGCATCAGAACTGGGAACCAGGGTTGGTTTTTCCAGAACGGCGCTACGAGTAGCACTGAGCATCCTTCTCTGATCCGTTCTATCATCTGAGGCAGGAGAGAGACGGGAGGAAAGTCATAGAGCGGGCGGCGGGGCCATACGTGAGCCAGCGCGTCCCTGCTCTTGGAGAAAAATTCCAGACAGTGAGCGTTTTCTTGAGACGCGAACAGGTCTACTTCCGCTCTGCCGAATTTCTTCCACAGCAGCTGGACTGTCTGTGGGTGTAGAGGCCACTCGCCTGTCGGAACATTGTTCCTGGACAGTCTGTCCGGTCCTACGTTTAGGAGCCCTGGCACATGCGCTGCTCTCGGCGAGAGCAGGTTGCGCTGAGCCCACACCAGGAGGCGTTCTGTCAGCCTGTGCAGGTTTCGGGACCTGAGGCCGCCCTGGCGATTTATGTAGGACACCACTGACATGTTGTCCGAGCGGACCAGGACGTGGTGTCCTCGTATTTGAGGACAAAAACGCGTCAGTGCGTTGTCTACTGCCAACATTTCGAGGCAGTTTATGTGTAGAAGCTTCTCCCGTTCTGACCATTGGCCGAAGAACGGTCTGCCCTTGAGCAGTGCTCCCCATCCCAAGGTGGAGGCGTCCGTAGACACTACCTTCACACTCGAGGAAGTCCCCAGGCTAACACCTGATTGGTACAAGTCGTTTGCTTTCCAAGGTTTCAGAGCTGCGATGAATTTCTGATTGACCTTGAGACGAAGCAGACCGGAAGCCCACGCTCGGCGCGGTATTCGCGCTTTCAGCCAGAACTGTAGCGGGCGCATGCGAAGCAAGCCCAGCTGAAGTACTGATGATGCTGAGGCCATGAGACCTAGCATCCTCTGAAATTTCTTGAGCGGGACAGATGCGCCGCAGCGGAAAGAGCTCGTTGCGCGCTGAATGTCTAGTACGCGCTCTGGTGACAGTCGCGCTATCATAGACAGCGAGTCCAGTTCTGTGCCCAGAAAAGATATTATCTGTCTGGGAGACAGAGAACTCTTCGCCCAATTGACCCAGATTCTCGAGGTGATCGAGCAAAATGGTCCTGTGCTCTATGAGCACCGAGTGAGATTGAGCTAGAATCAGCCAATCGTCCAAGTAGTTCAATACTCGCATGCCCTGTAGTCTGAGGGGTGCGAGCGGCTAGAGACAAGCCGAACGGTAGGACTGAGCACTGATATGCCTGGCCCTCGAAGGCGAATCTCAAATGTCGCCTGTGACGTGACGCTATTTGTATTTGAAAATATGCGTCTTTCAGATCTATTGACACAAACCAATCTCCTCGGCGAATCTGCGTGAGGGTTTTTCTGGTCGTGAGCATTCTGAACTGTTGCTTCGCAAGCACTCTGTTCAGTTGCCTTAGATCTAGTATGGGTCTGAGACCCCCGTCTTTTTTCAGTACCAGGAAGTATCTGCTGTATAGCCCTCCTTCACTCTGAGCTTGAGATAAAGGCTCTATGGGCCCTTTGCTCAACAGTTTCAAAATTTCGGCTCGAAGTAGGTGGTGCTACTTCTGTTTTTACCGTAGCTTCGACGCGCGTCACATAGCGGCGAGGGCGTCGGCGAAACTGTAGCGAATAGCCTCTTTCTATAATGTCTAGCACCCACTTCAAAACCCCCGGGTAGCCTTGCCCATGCATCTGCACGAATGGCTAGGGGCTGAATGCGGAGCGCGCTCTGGTCGCTCAGCGACAGAGGGGCTTCGGTGTGCTGTAACATAAGCGTCGCGCTTCGAGGCAGGGGGCGCGCTGATAACAGCGGGCAGATTGCCCGCGCTCGACTCCTTTGTGGTGGTCAACCGAGAGGGGAGGGCTGGGCGAGTCCCGTAGGACCTGTCATGTCTATGTGTGAATGTGGGCGCGGGATAGCGGGCACATTTACAACACTGAGAGCATCGTCCGCCTGAGCAGAGCGAATGCACGTTGGTTTTGTTTTTACAGAAACCTTGAGATATGCGGAACGTAGTGTTTGTGGGCACTGGGCAGTGGGCACATTTACCACGTTTAATGCGCAATCGACCTGGGTCGATTTCATGTGCGCGAGCCCTGTGTGACGGGCTGTGTTTGTGTGTAGGAATGAGCACTGGGCAGTGGGCATTTCGTCTACATTCGTAACACCATCGGCCGTGGCCGGGACACCAGAAAATACACTCTTATGGGATTTATCTGGGTAGCCGTAAAAGCGGCGTTTGTGTGCAGGCAAGCGGGCTGCTTCGCCGACTTGTTTACTGCAGAATACACTGGAACAGTCGCATTAACTGGAACTGAACGAGCGAGAAGTTGCCATAGAAACAGAGAGCGTCAACATGCTGGCGTTTGTTTGCAGGCGTGCGTGTATTACAGCAGGCTTGTTCACTGCAATATTGACATTTCCAGTCGTCTGAACTTCAGAGGCGGAAACCATAGAAACAGAGTTTGGGTGCAGGCGAGCGGGTTGTACCACGCGCTCGTTGGCTGCAAAATACACATCTGCAGTCGCCTTTTCAGGGAACTGCCAGAGCGAGAATTGACGGCAAAAATTTGTTTTGCCGGTAGACCCGGGATTCGATCGCGGGTCTCTCGCGCGAAAACCTGATGATCTACCACTGGACCACAGAGGAAGACACATAGACATTCAGTAGCGCGAGTATTATCAAAGAGCGTCAACATGCTGGCATTTGTTTGCAGGCGTGCGTGCAAAACAACAGGCTCGCTCACTGCAATATTGACATTTCCAGTCACCTGAACTTAAGAGGGGAATGAGAAATGTGTCAGGAGTGGAGGTCGGCCCGGCCGCAGCGGGGCTAAAAACACCCTTTTCTCCTTTCGCCAGTGACGCACGGGAACCATAGAAACGGTGTTTGGGTGCAGGCGAGCGGGTTGTACAGCGCGCTCGTTGGCTGCAAAATGCACATCTGCAGTCGCCTTTCAGGGAACTGACAGAGCGAAGCATTGGCGGCATAATATATCTGCCGTTAGACCGGGATTCGAACCCCGGTCTCTCGTGCGAAAAACCTAAGATTCCGCCACTGAGCCACAGGGGGGAACACAAAGGTGTATAGATGCGTGAGCATATAAGAGAGCGTCAACATGTTTTCTTCGGCGTTTGCTTGCAAGCGTGCGTGTTACAACAGGCTCGTTTGCTGCAATATTGATATTTCCATTCGCCTAATCAGGGAACTGAGTTCTCTTTTCGCCGGTGAGTGACGCGTGAATGGGGCGCAAGGGCAGGGTAGCTTTCTTGTAACGTAAAGAAAAACTAACCCCGACCGTCCGCTTCCAGCCTCCCTTGTGAACGGCGCAGTTTGCGCGGCTCGAACAGAGGGAGAGAGAAAGCTAGCCCCGTGACCGTCCGCTCCTGACATCCCCTGTGAACGGCGCGGTTTGCGCGGCTCGAACAGAGGGAGAGCAGGTATCATCCCCCAAGCAGGCAAGGCAAGCGGGCGAACCGGCGAGCTTTGCGGGTTGGGGGGGGGCGGAGGAGCAGTCTCGGAGAAGGATGCCAGGTGAGTCCTCAGAGTCACCATAGGCAGTAACTGGCTCGCAGTGAGGGCGGTCGCCGTCAGCGAGCGCGAGAGCTGCGTGATCCTCAGGAAAGGGGCGTCTTGAAAAAGACGCCCGGCTCTTTTGGTGCAATGAGAGTGTGTGTCGCGGCGGCGAGCACACACACATACACAAAACACAGTAGCAGAGAAAGGATATAACGCCGGATAGCGCAGCAGGAAGGCGACTGAAGGCGGCGCGGCCAGCGGCTTCAGAGTGTCGACTCGTCCCGCTGAAAGGCTTCTTCAGACGGCGCGGCTTCTCTCCGGATCCAGCGATGCGAGAGCTTCGCTGAAGAGATGAAAAATCAGTGAGCTAGCCTCTCGAAGCTATATTTATAGCCCTAGACCACGCCCATTCTGGCGGGACGTGACGTATTGGGCGCGAAGCGCCCCCATTGGAGCTGACGTCACGAAAAGGCCTTATCGATAGGCTGCTGCAGTTGCCGCAGGGCAGCCAATAGGCGCACAAGCCGTCTCGCCTGTGTCTGCATGCTGCCGCAACGCGTTTTACATTATTTCAAAATTAAGGATAATTTTTGGCTTCAGTATCTCGCGGAAAAGAGATTTTCCCCTAGCGTAAGACTTACGCAGTACGAGAGTACCTCTCGTAAGAGAACTGCATAAAGCGCAAGAATTGAAGATCGAATTTAAATCCGTTTCGCAAAAATACATTTATGTGACCAGGTGTAAATGGAATCGTTTTGATAAATCAGATAGCTATGCCTCACAAATTAGTTTGCCAGCTGAACTCAGGTGTTGTGAGGTGTATTTATCACGTAGTCCTGAGGGATATCAGACGACGCTGTTGATTGATTCCTGCGATTATCATGAGAACAGCTTTCAATATCTCACATAATTATCATAAATAAGCCTAACGTAGAGGTTGTAAATAGTGTAAACGAGCACAATTTGCAAACTATTATGATAAATTGCAATAATCATGTCTAATGACATCATAACGGCCAATGTTATGAAATAATGCGACATACATTTAACTTAATTGATGTTATCTGGCATTTTTTACATTCCAATAAAAACAACACAAATTAAATGATACAGTAGGCCTAGACTATAGACAATTTACTTGTGATTTAGCTGCAATCATGTAAAAATGTTATAATATAACATATTTACGACAGTGCAAGTATTCCACAGCGACTCTAGGGGTCGCTGTTTGACAAAAACACAATTTCTACTTAGTGTGGCTTTAAAAAAAAAGAAAAAAAAAGAAAAGAAAAAAAAGAAACATGCACAGATGAATTGTTGACAATAAGATCTATTACGCACATTTAAAATATGGTGAATTTTCATTTTATGCTGACTTTAAAGACAGTTCTATAAAATAGTATTTTTTCTACTACATAAATATGACATCAGTGATTACATAATCATTTTAATCAACACAAGAAATGATGGCCTCATGCATATACGTAGCTGATTCACAGCCGTGTTCATATACAAATCAACAAAACGTTAGTGAATAGTTTATTTTGTAATATGATTCAATAATCAAGAAGATAATATTGAGTAGTGACACACTGATCGTCCTGGTTGCATATGCAACCCACCGTTCCCTGAAGGAGGGAACGGAGGACGTAGTCGACGTCAACTGAATGGGGATCACGCTTATGCTGGGTACACACCAAAAGATTTTTTACATCTTATAAGATTTTCAAAATGTGATAGACCACAAACATGAGGGCAAAAAATCCTAGATTTAACCATTTTGCTCCTAAAGTGTGTGGTGTGCTGTCTTTGTCACATCATGGCACACCACACACTATAGGAGAAAAACGGTATAGGAGCAGACACAAACAGATTTTCAACCAGAGTCTTGACTGTGAACACAGGAAATCTCGCAAAATCTCGCGAGACCTCAGAATAAGCATGGCGGACGATATGCAGGAAGAAATTGTGATGATAGTGTTTGGAAAGGTTTTACACGACACGTTGTATAAACATTTGTGCTGTTGCCACAAATCAACAAGCTGATCCTCCATCCCTCCATCTACATCAATTACACTTTGTGCTGCACCATTACTGTGTTAGTTATGCTTCCGTTTTCCATCATCTCGCTTTCTGATTGGATATTGTTTCGTTTCACGTGATAATCTCCAGAGCATGCGTGCGTTTGTCCTCGGAGTTCCCCCCATCAGGATTTCTGATCGTAAATATTAAACATGTTGAATATTTACGATTTGCGATCGGTGCGGCTCCGACGTAGCCTAGAAATCTAGACGCACCCTAGCGGCAGCAAAATGTATTTTGCAGCCAGGGCAGTCTAGCAACTCTCCATTGACTTTCGAGCTGCAAAAACCTAAATTGGGTCAGGCCAATCACGTCGTGTATAGAGTAGGCGGGGCGGGCTTAACATAATGACGACAGAGTTGCGACAGTTACCTGCCACTTGAAAACAAAGAATGACGGCTGCTGCTGGCGAACATCTTTCGACTCGGCTTTGTCCGCGACTCTGGAGGACTTGGAGTTAGGTTTTTCTTTGAGAAAAGAGCATAGAACGGCACTTAAGTCATTCTTAAAAAAAGGAAGATGTGTTCGTAGTTTTGCCGGCCAGATATGTCAAAAGTTGAATCTATCAACTAGCTCCGCTTTTGGGAAAACGCTCTGCCTGGTTGAAGCGCTGTCCTATTGCGTGCAGAGGAAATTTGAAAGACAGCCGTTTATCCCGCCCCTCGGATTGAGCCGTGTCTATGGTGAGTTGCCAGACCCAACATCTTGATGTAGGTCTGGCTTGCCAGGCTAGCTCCGACGTTCTTCCGATCAGGTTCGGACACTCTTAACACACCTCACACCAAGGGAAAATCTGATAAGATAATCTGTAGAACCATCAAGATAATCAGGACATAGCTAGGATTGTCGGAAGGGGGGAAATCGGCCCAAAATCAGCCCGATTATCTTTTGGTGTGTACCCAGCATTAGGGAGCCTGTCTTCTTCGTTCTACTATTTAATCAAGCCAATTCAACATTGGCGTGCCTGATTACACACTCCGCCCCGCAGTGCGGGTATAAACACGGAAGTGGACGCACACACCAGTTGCTTTTTCGCTGAGGAGCCGAGCGGCCCCCGAAGTCAGCGGTGGTCCATCAGTAGTGGCGAGGGGACCACGTCCTCCGTTCCCTCCTTCAAGGAACAGTGGGTTGCATACGCAACCAGGACGCTCCCTTTCAGTCGAGAACGTCAGACGTAGTCGACGTCGACTGAATGGGGATCCATTGAAAATGCCACTAGCGCTGCCACCTTCCAGTGCCTAGAAAGAAGCCTCCTGATCCCCCCGCGATTTAAGGCGCAGAAGGGACAGGGCCTTAGGCCAGGGAAGTCACTGCTGTTCCTACAGGACCACTGGAAAAGCGTTCCCTGTACATGGAAGGAAGGGATGCTGCGGAAGCCACATCCTGCTCACAGGGAGGTCAAATGTGGAGAATACACAGATGGACTGGGCGAATTGACGGGCAGTACCACATATGGAATGTCACATGTCACTTTTCCACATATGGAAAAGCGTTCCCTGTACATGGAAGGAAGGGATGCTGCGGAAGCCACATCCTGCTCACAGGGAGGTCAAATGTGGAGAATACACAGATGGACTGGGCGAATTGACGGGCAGTACCACATATGGAATGTCACTGGGGAGGCTCCTGGTTATAGGCTGGAGCCTCCCCAGTGACATTTGACCTCCCTGTGAGCAGGATGTGGCTTCCGCAGCATTCTAGGTCGGCAGAAAGCTCTGCCAAGGGAAGACACAGACTCGCTGTAGGGAGCCGTGTCGTGGAAGAATACACATATGAGATCACCGACGAGCAGGCGGAGGAACTGCCACCGGTGGTTGGGTGGAGGCAACAGCGGGCCGCTGGGGCAGGATGTGTCGGGTGGCCTCCATCTGCGCCTGGGCGGCGGAGAGCTGTGGGCGCAGCTCTCCACCGCGTCGCCGAACAACCCAACCTAGGAAATTGGGGAATCCAGGAACCGAACCTTGTCCGCATCCGCCATCTTAACCAGGCTGAGCCAACGATGGCGCTCCTGGACCACTAGGGTGGACATCGCTAAACCGATCACGTATGATGCAACGCTCGTGCCCGTGAGGGCGAGGTCAGCAGCAGTGCGGAGCTCACTCATGAGCGCACGGTCTAGACTACCCTTGTGCATGTCCATGAGTGTCTTGGCCTGACAGACCTGGAACAAAGCCATGGTATGCAAAGAGGAGGCGGCTTGGCCGCAAGCTTTGTAGGCTCTGACCGTCAAACCTGACACAAGCTCACAGGCCTGCGAGGGGAGACAAGGATCCTGCAGACGCAGCGGCTGTTTGACACAGGTGTGTCGCAACAGACCGCTCCACTGGAGGGATAGCCTCATAACCCTTCACCGCTCCTCCCTCAAGGGTAGCGAGGGGGGAAGAACCACTCAGGCAGTTTTCAGCAGTAAAAGGTGCCGTCCACGACCTAGAAAGCTCTCCATGCAGTTCGGGAAAGAAGGACACTGGGGCGGCGGGCTGAGAACCAGCACCAAGATACCAATCATCCAACCGAGACTGAGTGGGACGCTGTGGAGGGTTCCACTTAAGCCCGATAGCCTCGGTGGCCCAATTCAGCACAGCTGACAGGTTTGGATCTGGCTCGGGCAACGTTACGCTCCCAGAGGGAGATAACGCAGTCGAGTCATCATCTCCAGAGAACAGCTCACCCTCCGATGCTGCAATCGGCGACCTGTCCTCTGGAGGAGCCCCGGGTGAAACGGCCGGTCCACCCATTACAGATGGACCAGCACGCTCCACGAGGGACTACACCGGCTGCGGTGGAAGGGAGGAGTGAGGAGCCCACAGAGAATGGTTACATAGTGTCGAGACATCCAACACTATCCTCTTATCACGTGGCACAATTGTGATCGAACAGGGAACGAATGCGTCCAGAAACGCACGGGCGGAATGCCATCTTTTTTTTCTTTTTCTTTTTTTTTTAAGATGCAAACGCACCCGTGTTGCTCTTTTAGGAAACACACAAACAAATAGAAATCTGATGCTGTTAAAACATTCTCCATTCAGCATTCGAAGAGCATTTCACATTCGATTACATGGTAAAACTGTCTTCAAGATGTTCCAATGTTACCATTAGTATGCATAATATGTACATTAAGTTCTGTGCTTTTGATTGTATTTTGTTGGAGTTTATTGGTGATTCTGAATGGTGTGGTACTCGCTATCGGGAGTCTGTTATGCCACCCACACACTACATGATTTTAGCCCTGACTTTACACTCAGGCAGTTAATGGAGACCATTGCAAAAGACCAAAATCTGAGGCAAATGAGTGCTCATTCACATGATTGACAATCACTGTGTTTGAATACGTAAGCTGAGCGAAATTCTGATGCATCGCGAGAGATATTCAGCAGGTTAAAATATCTAGACCTGTCTGCAATCCAAGTCCTGTAGTGTGAAATGTGTTTTGACTGGAACTGACAACATCAACAACTGACAGTTGTGTAGTGTGAAAAGAACAGCATTCCAACAACTTTGAAATTTGTATTGTATTTTATGGGCAGCATTATTTGATCACCAGAGTGGGATTGAATTAATCTCATTCACATGCATAATAACTAGAATTTAAAAACCTGATGATGAAAACTCAGTAAACCATTGAATAAGTTCAGTGACTAGGTCACTCAAAAAATATATGTTGCTTTAAAGCACATCATCATGTGCCCAGAATGTACATGATCACTTTTGTGCCGCTCTGCACCGGAGCCTTTCATACTGTTTTTCACAATCAAAGATGATTATTGTTTAGCCTATACATTTGTTAGCCTATAGATTTCTTATCTATCATGTCTGTTGTCCTAATAATTAAAAACTGTGCCTTACATTCCAGAGTTTATAGTGTATTCATTTATGTAGTAATAACTATCACAAATGTATTGGTCTACACTCACATGTACTTTTTTGGAACCAAAAAATAAATGGTTATATGGATATTGTTACGGCTTACAATGTTTTTCCACCAGGTGGCGTTGTTCTGTGTTCTAGAATCAGTTTCAGGAAAGTGGTGTGGTGGGTTACCGGTGATTGCGCTTGCGTCAAGAGACAGTGAGTACAAAAGGAATGACGGAGTTGGACTGAGGCCGTTCACCTTTCCTCTTCAGTTCCAGATTGTTTTCCCTTCTTTTTTCTTTATTTCTTGAGTTGTTGTATTATTGATTTGACTTATTTTTCTATTAAATGTTTATTTGTTAAATTGAGTTCCATGTGTGGCCTCCCCGTTATTATGTTGCTTCACCTTGAGCCAGGTGGACTTAACAATACCGTGCCAGTGAGTGTGCTTGCGGAGTTTGAGGGGATGGAATGGAGCCCCGCCCATACTCCCGTCAATGAGGGTGAGCTGCAGCTGGCCTCTGCAAACTATTATGAGGATTTGGTCTCCGCTGGTCCCAACCAGCTCCAAGTCTCCTGTGTATCTGCTGGTTCTGCCCAGCTCCAATTCTCCTGCGTCTCCTTTGATCCCACCCAACCTCCCTCTCCCACCTCAACTACAAAAGCAAGCCAGCCCTCCGGCCCCACCTCCACTGGTTCAGTCCCTTGGCTCCTCCACAGTTGGCTCCAACCAGTTACTTGAATCTGCCTCGGGTCTTCCGGTCTCCAGCTTCGATTTGGCAAGGGGATCCCCTGGCTCTGCCTCCTGCTGCTGAACAATTCACTCCATCTCGGCTCATCGACAAGTCAGCCAAACCTTGGCTCCTCCCTCCCTCAGCTCCACTGGGGCTGTCGTCCTTATGGCTCAGACAGGCTCCCTCGTCCCTCCAGCTCTGCCATGGTTAGACGTTGCTCTGCCTGCGCCATGAACTTCCGGGCCTTAACCTGCACTTCGTCCCTCCACCACTTCGGCTTTATTAGGCTCCACCATCCCTCCAGCTCTGCCTTGGTCCTCAGTCCCACCGGCTCTGCCTCATTCTCTAGATCCATCAGTGTCAATTGAGCTCATTGACTCTTCAGCACCACCGGGGGTCTCCACCTCCATCGAATCCATCTAGGTCTGTTGTACCCCCTGGGTCTACCTACCAAGTCTCCACCATGGCTTCTCCATCTCTCTACTCCACCTTAGGCCTTGGTCCTGGTCCTGGCTGTTTTCTGGGTCCCCACCTGACTCCTCCAGCTCTTGTTTCCTTCCTGGCTGTTCCCATCATCATCACTGCCCTGGTTTTCTACGCCATCATCTCCTATAGTTTAGGAGGGGGAGCTACTGTAACTGTCTTGTTCTGTTTTGGTTTCATTTCATTCTGTTCCCTGTTCTGCTTCCCTGTTCATTGTTCCGTGTCATCAATGTTAAATGTGGTTGTGTTTTATATGTCCTGAATTTTTCCGTCTGTTAAGTTTGTTACTAAAGACTGAGTATTGAATCCTCCCTCATTGTGTGCTTCATCACTGCCACTCTGTGGCAGATTAATAATTTGATACAATGCACTTATTGTTTACATACATATTTTTACATTGTATTTTTAGTTGAATTTTACAGATACAATCATATCTATAATGTGATCTAATTTTTGTAGTTACACAATGTAATTACACATTCATTCATTCATTCATTCATTCTCTGTTGCTCCTACCCCTTAATTCAGCCTTAAGACTAACCATACCACAAAATCTTTCCCTAACCTTAAACCTTTATCCCTCCTCAATAGCAACAAAATTGTTTTGCAAAGCACTTCCTGAACAAATCAGTGTTCTAAAAGAAGTAGTTGAATGAACGATTTAATTACTTGCTCATAAAAACCTGCCACTTGTCGCCACCTACTGGCGTTACGATCTAGCCTGCAGAAAGAGTGGCTGTAAAATCCCTTCCACTAATATACAGACTGAAAATAAAATGTAAGGAATGTAACTGTTATAATTATAATTGTTAATTACATTATCATTTAGCTTGTGATTGTCAACTGAAAATGCATGACCTGACTTAAACTGCTGATTAGCATCCTAGCATTGAAATGTCTTCACAATAGATTCGACATGTCATAAACTGTGCTCATTACAGATTCATTAATGAGAGCTGTGAGTCAAAAAACAAGCTGATTTGAATATTTAATCATTTTCTGATGATCATTTAGCCACGATCCTTTTGGCCAGTAGTGTATGAAATCTTAAAACCAATCAGTTACATGAAAAACCTTGCGAGACCTCATAGAGGCACAAGCTGGTGGTCCATACCAGTGAACTAATAATGCATGTTTTCAGAACATTTTATCTAATACTGAGTGGGAGGAGATTAATGAAAGTGAACTGTTTTTTAGAGCTGTTATGAATCAGCTAAAGGGGACATGGCCATTTATCACGTAGTCCCACGTGATCATGTGTTCATGCATCCAAGCACAATGTTAGTAAATTAAAGGTGCTATAAGCGATGGGACGCGTTTTTTAGACCAAAACATTTTTTTTGTCACATACAGCAAACATCTCCTCTCTATCTGCTAGCTGCCTGTCCCCTGAACACACTGTAAAAAAACACGGTCTCTCTAGACACCACAGGCTCCACAAACAGCAGGAAAAACAAACTGGGCTCACCCGCACCATGAAACGCAACAAACAGTGTTCCAGCCAATCACCGACAAGAAGTATTTGAGGGTGGGGTTTGCGGGGTCAGTGTGCGTACACGTGAAGGGGGTGTGTGGAGGAGAGAGAAGCATGAAGAGGGAAGTTTGAATTATGGCTGACACACGACCAAAGAGACGACGTGCCGATGAACAAATTGCAAAGAAGAGGGACAAGGATAAGGGACGAGAATAAGGAACGCGCAAAGTACCGAATTTACATCGGAAAAACCTTCAAAAGGTGGCGAGAACTCCGCCGGCAGAAGGGCTTCCAATCCGACAAGTTGCTCTGTTTTTGCAGAACAGGTAAATCCATTTTTCTTTCTAAACTGACGTTCATGTTCGCCAAACCAACACAAGGATGTAATTAGCTAGAACTATGCAGTCAGTGTTAACTTTGGCGAATACAACATATATGTTTCTAGCAGCGATCAATCTCTATTGTAAATGATCAAGAAAATTCACAGTAGGGCGACAATTGGTGTGAATGATTGTTTTCACCCACGGTTTGTTATGAATTTGAATGTTCATTTATAGGCTGACTAAACTGACTAAACAACTGACTAAATTTTACGCCGCCGCCGTTGTTTATGCTCACTGGGAAACGCGAAGCTAACTTTATCATGCTATTATTGCGTCCTTGTATGGGAGCTATAGTTATAACCTCAGGTGGTGAGACGATTTTAAGATAATGTTTCTTTTTTTCTGCATTCTGTTCTGCAATATATAAAACCATTTATCTAACTTGGTGACATTACACATTGAATGAAGTATCAGTAAAACGTAACTTTATTTGTAGTGACTACTTTGACTTTCCTTTATGCCGGAAGGGAGGGGAGGAGGGAGGAGACGGGATGAGGAGGAGGGAGGGTCTAGCTAGCCTCCGTTTTGTTTGACAACAATTCGAATGTCAACAAGAAGTTACAACTCCCGGCATCGCTTAGAGCACCTTTAAGAGCAGACAGGAAGGTTTAAAATTAAATCTATATTTTTTCATCAAGCACTTTTTTTTCTGCTAATTACGATATAGTATGCTGATAATGCCGTTACATTATATAGATTCTACATTCTACATTCTAGAACATGGACCGTATTTGTAGAAAAAAAATCCTCAGTCCTGCAGATTGGGGCTCTACAATATAAAAAAAATATAGACTTTGCTTTAGATGTAGCATTCTTTTGATAAAAAGCATTTATAATTTAAACTGTGTCAAGCCCAACATTCTAACTCTGAGAGAAACTAAACTCAAATCTTAACCTCTGTGAGTGCTCATCTCTGACCCAGTCCTAATTAAGAAGCCCTGACCTGGGTTGTCTTTCACTCCATCAACGTTTTTATGAGGCTCAAATGAAAGAGCACAGAACTCTTTTTTTCTCACAGAAAATGCCATGGGTCTGCGGAATTTGCATTGCGTAACTCCGCCCCACCTCATGGATATATAAGGAAGCACGGATGGTCAGGGACATGCACGAGGGCAGATGAGCTCTTTGATGAGCTGTGTGCCGCCACCGACCTCGCTCTCCGAGCGACGAAGGTGACCGCATGCTCCCTGGGCCAGATGAAGTCCACTAACATCCAGGAGTCCACATGAAGTCCAGGAGAGACACCTGTGGCTCAACCTGGCCGATATGAGAGATGCCGAGCGAACTCGTTTCCTCGACACTCCCATTTCCTGGGCTGGCCTCTTCAGCGGCGCGGTCGAGGACTTCGCCCAATAGTTCTCGACCGCCCAGAAGCAGACTGAGGCTATTAAACACATTCTGCCCCGACGGCCTGCTGCTGCCACCACCCAGTCGTCGGCACAGAATCCTCAGCCTGCTTGCCGCCGAGGGCGCCCTCCTGCAGCTCCCGCCCCTCCCGCCCGGCCCCAGAACCAGCCTTCACCCGAGCCGTGCCGGGAGGTGGTCGCAGGAAGGTGCCCCAGCCCGCTCCGGCCCTGCACCCCGCTAAACGCCAGGCTAAGCGGTGCCCCTGAGACGGGCTGCTCAGAGATGATGATCAGTTCTTCACAGGAGATGGTAGCAGGGTCACTCCTTCCCCCGGTGGAGGGCCGGGGGAGAATCTTTTGTTCTCCACCCCCTGCTGCTCACCCCCTCGGCGCGCTGCAGCACCTTAATGTGGTTAAAGAAAGAACTGACACACCCATCTCTGAGCCACCAGAGGTCTCGGATGACAGTGCGCGCCACTCATGAGCTTCGTCACTCTCGTCCCCCTCTGTCGCCAGACCCCTGGCAGAGCAGGCCCCCGTGGAACGCTGGTCCTTCCCTGGCCTCCTCTGTCAGGACGCGGCAAATGACCGTGCCCCCACACCGTGACGTTACGCCTATCATGTCCGGGCCCGTCATTCCGCCTCGCTGCCCCATCGAGGGTACGTCTGTGGTTCGCATGACCCCGCTGGTACAGTTCTTGGGAGCTTGGTTAGAGCTTTGCGAACACAGGGACCTAAGTGCTCCGCCTGGGCCTTCGGGTCAACTGGGAAAAATACTAACTCTACCCCGTGCAGAGGATCTCTTTTCTTGGTATGGAAATCGACTCGGTCCACGCAGCTTACGAGCAAGCGTGCAATCATTGCTGACTTGCCTGAGACAGTTCGAGGTCAAGAGTGCAGTTCCACTGAAGTTATTTCAGAGGCTCCTGGGGCATAAGGCATCCGCAGCCGCAGCTACGCCGCTCGGGTTGCTTCATATGAGACCGCTTCAGCTCTGGCTTCGCGATCGAGTCCAGAGGTGGGCATGGCAACTAGGCACGCTCCGAGTACCAGTTACTCCGACCTGCCGTCAGACCTTCACCCCGTGGACGAACCTCAGCTTTCTACGAGCTGGAGTGCCCTTAGAATGAGTTTCCAGGCATGTTGTTGTATCAACAGATGCCTCCACCACGGGCTGGGGTGCCATGTGCAATGGACATGCTGCCTCGACAGGACCCCAGCGCCTTCGGCATGTCAATTGCCTCGAGTTGCTGACGGTACCCTTGGCTCTGCACCGCTTCCGTTCATTGCCCAAGAACCAACATGTACTAGTCCGCTCAGACAATACCACAACAATGGCGTACATCAACCGACAAAGTGGTCTACGCTCCCACCGTATGTAGCAACTCGCCCGCCACCTCCTCCTATGGAGTCAGAAGCATCTGAGGTTGCTTCGAGCAATTTTTATCCCGGGAGACCTGAATCGTGCAGCCGACGAGCTCTCACGGTTTCAGCCTCTTCCTGGAGAATGGAGACTCCATCGCCAGACGGTTCAGCTGATTTGGGTTCACTCTTCTCATTGCAGCCTGTTTAAATCCCTGACCGAGGGCATGCTCGGCATGGACGCACTGGCGCACAGATGTCCGCGGGGCCTCCGCAAATATGCGTTTCCCCCAGTGAGCCTTCTTGCACAGACCCTTTGCAAGATCAGGGAGGACGAGGAGCAGGTCATATTGGTTACGCCTCATTGGCCCACCCGGACCTGGTTCTCTGAACTAGTACTCCTCGCGACAGCCCCTCCCTGGCCAATTCCTCTGAGGAAGGACCTCCTTTCTCAGAGACGGGGCACCCTCTGGCACCCTCGGGTGGTGGCTACCATCACTTCTGCTAGAGCGCATTGTCCATGCGACATGCCGATGCGTTGAATGGAACCTCTTCGTCACCTGGTGCTCTTCTGGCCGAGAAGACCCCAGAAAATGCCCGATCAGTGTTGTGCTTTCCTTCCTGCAAGATGGGTTTGAGTGAAGGCTGTCTCCCTCCACCCTCAAAGTGTATGTTGCCACTATCGCCGCACATCATGATGCAATTGAAGGTAAGTCCGTGGGGAAGCATGACCTGGTCATCAGGTTCCTGAGAGGAGCGAGGAGACTAAATCCTCCTCGCCCTCCTCTCGTACCCTCTTGGGACCTCGCAGTGGTTCTATCCGCCCTGCAGAGTGCTGCCTTTGCGCCTTTGCAGTCAGTCGAGCTTAAGTTCCTGTCATTGAAGACAGCACTCCTGGTTGCATTGGCCTCCTTCGGTTGACGAAGCATGCCTGGAATTCAGGCCGGCCTATTCTCACGTGATCCTGAAACCTGGATACGTGCCCAAGGTTCCCACCACTCCCTTTCGAGATCAGGTGGTGAACCTGCAAGCGCTGCCCTTGGAGGAGGCAGACCCAGCCTTGGCACTGCTCTGTCCAGTACGCGCCATCCGTGCTTACGTAGACAGAATGCAGTGTTTCAGGACCTCAGACCAGCTCTTTGTCTATTATGGTGGAAAGCTGAAGGGAAAGGCTCTCTCCAAGCAAAGGTTGTCTCACTGGATAGTGGATGCCATTGCTTTGGCATACCAGCAGCAAGGTCGACCATGTGAAAGATTCCACCCTGCGGGCTAGATACCCCAGTGTTCTTCCATATGCAGCCCGCTCGCGGGTCATATGTGTGTAATGGGGTAGGAGAAGGACTACAAATTGGATGGACTACAAATCCCATGAATTAAGACACTATAATGGGAAACCAAACTGGTTAGACTTCCTCTTTGTGGTACCATGTGGCAAACAGGAAAAGCTGTTTGGTGTCTTTCAAGGCTGTGTAATAGCAGTTGAAAAACCAAGTTGATTATAGAACTGAAGTGGGAAGGTAAGGGTTGTTGTGATTTATGAGACCATAGTGAGTTTGTCTAGTTTTAATATGTTTGTATTTGTTTTTCTGTTTTAGTGTTCTTATGGGAATGGTGTTGATTGGTGCCTCAGAGAATTAAGCAGATATATTTGAGAATACAGGTACTGATATTAATTGAAATATTTAATAGGGAGATTTGGTTTTAAGTTTTATTTTTATTTTATATTTGTAAATTGTGTTTTATGTTTTAGTGGTTTTAAGGTTTTATTTAATCCTTGTAAATATTTTATAGGGCAAATATCAATGTGTATTCTTTCTTTGCTTTCTTTACAGATGATGCATGATTGCCGTTTACTTTATTGAAAGCATTGGTGGCTTAATGGGTGTCTGAAGAGATTACTTTAATGTTGAATTGGGTCTTGTGTATGGAAGTGGCAAAGGGATTGATTTAATTGTCTTTGTTTGTTTTTTGGTTGGTTTTGTTTTATTTTGTTTTTGTTTTGTTTGTTGTGGACCTACAACTGACGGTGGGGTTCCGATTTTCTGGTATGTGATTTACTCTGTAAGGTTTTGGGAATAGATGGTAGGGTTTTGATTTACTTTACACTTGTGGAGGTTGGAGTGAAAGTGTGTTTATTGAACTTGTGAGTGTGCACATAGTTTCAGAGCAATTTCCATTGGATAGGATTGGGAACCCTGTTGTCTGTAACGGTTACAATTTTGTTTGTTTGTTTTTTTTATTCTCTTTGCCATCTCTGATTACCCCATGTGCTTTTTGTGAATCTTGTATAATAAACTTTGTTATATTTTGCAACAAAACACACTGTGGTTGTGGGAAAGACACCAAACAGCTTTTCCTGTTTGCCACATGGTACCACAAAGAGGAAGTCTAACCAGTTTGGTTTCCCTTTATAGTGTCTTAATTCATGGGATTTGTAGTCCATCCAATTTGTAGTCCTTCTCCTACCCCATTACATGTGTATTCTGTAAGTCCTCCCTTCGGGCAGGCATTGTGTTGCATATTTCCACTGAGATATGCTTCCCAGTGTAAATTGGTGTTCCTGTGTCAAGTAGGAGTCCTTCGTCCGTGCTAGTCTCACAACAGGGAGCTCAGACTTACGCAGGGCACTGGAAGACAGCCGAGGTGGCGTGATTAGACTGGGAACCCCATTCGTCATCACGACGTAACTTGTTGTGACCACGAAAGGGAACGTCTCGGTTACGTATGTAACCCTCGTTCCCTAAGTAGGGAACGGAGACGTTACTTCTCCCTGCCACTTCCGCTGGAGTGGCTGAGTTCAGTCTCGGCTCCTCGGCGAGAAAACATAACTCCATGTTGCCAGCGTACTTTCTTATATACCCACGAGGTGGGCGGAGTTACGTTATGCAAATTCCGCAGACCCATGGCATTTTCTTGCCATTGGCTTGTTTTGTATTCTCGAAGGTAAGAGGCTTTCTAAGTGAAACCCCATTCGTCGTCACGATATAACGTCTCTGTTCCCTACTCAGGGAACAAGGGTTACATACGTAACCGAGACGTTCTCTAATGAAAAGCAAGCATAGCAACCGGTGACAAAGGCAATCACCATCTGCTCAGGATCAGCCTAAATGAATAAAGATCATACAGAACAGTAGCAACTCATATAAGCCATTTCAAAACAGGATGTCAGTTCAGTCTTTTTTGTTGTCGTTTTCTATTAGTATTCAATAAATAGCAGTGTTATATATTCCACTGAGCTCAACACACTCCTGGTATTGTTAAAAGACATCTCGAAAGATAAAAAAAAAAAAAAAAAAAAAAAAAAAACTTTTAAATCTGACGTGTGTAATTTGCAGCTGTTCAGGATACTGAGCAGTTTTGATAGTGCCAGAGACACTGGTAAAATAAAAAAATATATAAAAATATGTGATTGACAAAAACATTGTGTAAATTCCTGAAGTACAAAGCCACTGGATCTTCAGGATATATATATACATATATATATATATATATATATATATATATATATATACAATCTTCAGGATATATATATATATATATATATATATATATTGGTAGCATATATTATAGATAATTGAATGCATAAGTAAGTTGTATATATATATATATATATATATATATATATATATATTGGTAGCATATATTATAGATAATTGAATGCATAAGTAAGTTGTTGTTGTTTTTTTACTTGTCTTCATCAGTATGCATGTAAGATTATATTTTGGAACAGTACAAAATAAGGCCAACTGTGATCCACTGCAATCTGAAATTGGACTGTGATAGAATCTTAAGCTCTGAGAACCGTCTCAATGCTGAATCAGTATTCTACAACCGTTTGCTCCCGATTGTTCCCATTCTCCTCCTGTTAGCCTCTGGACAAAATGGCACTTGGGAGCATGAATGATCAAATCAGTGCTAATGACTCTTTCTGCTCAAGTGGCATTAGACCAGTCGGAGCAGAGAGGGAACTCTGACGAGACAGAAATGTCATGCAGGAAATTCAATGGGACATGCATAAAGTAATTAAATTGGCCTGGAAAATATGACCGTTGGAAAAACTGACGTAAAACTACTGGATGTGAAATGACAACAAATGACCCATATCTGTGTTTTATTTTGTAGTTTTTATGTAGTGTTCAGCATAATGCCATGATTGGTTTATTGTAGTAATTCTTAAATTAATTTCCATCTCTAACATGTGCCGCACCGATTAAAGTCTACATTATTATGAATTATTATTCAAAACAGAACTGATGTCTGGCTCATTACACTCTAAACAAAAATGGTGCTAAATAGCACTAAAAGCGGTTCATTGGCTTGTAATCATAGGGGAACCACTTTAAGTGCCATATAGCACCTACCTTTGTCAAATGGTGCTATGTAGAACCATAAGAGGTGCCATATAGCACCTTAACCACCCCAAAGAACCGCTAAAGAACCGCTGAAGAACCAAACTGGGCTTAACAGGTTCTTTAAATGGTAGTGGTGCTATATAGCACCTTAACCACCGCAAAGAACCCCTGAAGAACCGCTGAAGAACCATTTTTTTTTTGTGTGTATGTCTTTATCTCTAATTTACACACAATATTGCCAAAGCATCAAACAGTGACAGAAAAGTGCCAGTATTGGAGTTAATAATAATAATTAATAAAAATAAAAAACATTACATTTACATTTTCATTTAGTCATTTAGCAGACGCCTTTGTCCAAAGCGACTTACAAATGAGGACTAAATTAAGCGAGTCACCGTGAAGAGGCAAAAACAACGCAAGTGCTCAAAATACAAAGTTTAAGCATTGCTCAGAGTAGCATAAGCCAGACAAGGGAGAATTAAAGGAAAAGGAAAGATTTTATTTTTTTAAGATTTTATTTTTTTTAGTTTAAGTGCTCACGGAAGAGATGAGTTTTCAGTTGTCTTTTGAATGTTGTCAGGGATTCTGCATTCCAGATGAGTGTGGGGAGATCATTCCACCAGCATGGAACCGTGAATGAGAATGTTCTGGAGAGTGATTTTGTGGATCTCTGTGATGGTACCACGAGCCGTCACTCATTGACCGATCGTAGGCTTCTGGTAGGGATGAAGACTTGTAGGAGCGAGTGAAAGTAGGAGGTAGCTGAGTCTTTGGTAGATCTGTAAGCAAGCGTCAATGTCTTGACTTGATGCGAGCAGCAAGTGGTATTAAATTCACTCCAGATTGCTTTTGATATGTGAGAGCACAAATGACTTGAAAGTGAAAGTGAAAATCCTTGTAGATTCACCTTTGGCACAAGCAAATAACCTTGCTGCAAAGTCGAGGATGTTAGCTTTTTCAATCACAGTTAGATAAACTCGGGATGCCATAGATCAGTGCTTCAATAATGCAAATAAGTAAATGCAATAAGTAATGCAATAAGTAAAGATTACAAAAAGATGGGGAATACTGCCAAATCAATTACAGTACTGATGGCAAAAACACAGCCTAATGCTGTGACCTTGAAGGAATTAGGCATCACATTATTATATTCACAGTCAATGGAACAATCTTAAGTAATCTGAGTCGTACTTGAGAGAATGTTTGCATTGAGCAATGCCTCTAAATATACCAATGATCAATGGGTGAAACAATATGGCTCAGAGTAAAAAGAGGCACAGCGATGAAACTTCAAGGGCTAAGGAGCATAAGGGATACATTCACACAGCGGATGTCAGTCCTTTTTAGAGTGCTCACAAGCAATTCCAGAGATTTCAATTCCAGAATTTATTGCATTCACAAGGGAGAGTCACAACTGAATTTCAGGTTTCAGGAAATAGGGTTTTATGTAGTTGAAGAGAGAGAGAAGAAACTTCAGGTAGAAGAAAAAGAACTTGACAGAGCTGGAGAGATTATGGCTGCATATCAGAGAGGATGAAAGCAGAGGGAGCTGAAATGCAACATAAAGTCTTGATATTTACGGTCACTATGGATTCAACCATTACTCAAGGTATAACGGGTTTGAAAAAGGGGGCTGACTTCGGATATCTGTTCATACGGATATTATTTGGATCCACTGTTTGCTGCTGTATATGCATGTAATGTGCTGTGAGCACAGAAATTCAGGAGAGCAGGATCTATGCACAAGGTAGGCTATACATTTATTAAAACATGAAAAAAACTAAGAAACATACAAACAAGATAAACTGAGGAAACGGAGGAACACAGGGAAAACACAATCTGAATTTGATAGCACAACACCCAGATATAAGGCCAAAAAACAACATTGGAAAAACTGGGGTATATGCTGCGTTCACACCATATCGTAATTACCGTAAATAAGAGATGACGACACGCGAGGCTGTAATCGCAGCTGTTAACCTCCTCAGATTCAAACTTATATATTTATCTTGCACTATTATCTCAAAAATAAATCTGCAGTGCTCGCATGGTACAGCGATCATGTGATACAAGTTGTAGCTCTCAGAGAATTACGAGTCTAAAGTTGTAATGAAGAGTTTTACAATGACGTGAATGCTTTTTACACATCTGAACAGTTAGTATAATTATGACATAGCATGAACGCACCTATGGCCCTGTCCCAAATGGCATACTTCATATGCACTTTCGGTCTTGTGGACTTACAATGGCCGCCGCGTGCGCGTGTCCGTTAAGTCCATGAGACCTAGGGTGTCCCATTTGTCATTTTAGGTTTCAGAAGAATGCTCGCAAGCACCCCCTTTGCAGTCGATATGCGCCCTCAATGCACATTTTTGCTGAGCCCGCACAGATCCGAGCACCGTAGCAGACTTCCTCCCGTCAGTCAAAGTGGCGTTACGTCACGAAAGTGCGGACTTGTAGGAAGAGCGTGAGTGCTTAGGGTACCATTTGGGACAGGGCCTATATATACACAGAGAGTTACAAGCTTAGCAAGGTAACAAGGAACACCTGGGAGAGACAATCAAGGGGAAATCAACAAGAACACTACAAATAACTACAAACTTGGCACACGAGACAGGAAATAACACAATATTCCAAACATGTCACAGTGAACATATAGCCTAACAATACACTGGACAATGAGCTGCAACTTAAAAAAATCACCCATAAATAAAAATTATGTCATCATTTACTCACCCATATGTCGTTGCAAACCCATAAAACTTTCATTTATCGTCTGAACACAAATGAAGATATTTACAATATTCTCATCATTTTTGTCTATCCATTGAAAGTCCACACAATCAAAACTTTCATGCATAAAGACATTATAAAATTAATCCATATGAATCGTCCAGTATAATCTAAGCCTTTTTAGGAGACACAGTTGATGATGAACAGATGTAATTTTTAGACATTTAATTGTATAAAAAAATTATCAACACACATGTAGAGCTCATTAGTTAAGGTAAACTGAAGCTTAACCATGGAACTCATTGGAATGACATGAGGGTGAGTAATTGACAACATTTTTGGATAAATTATTATGAGAATAAATATGTTTGTCAATTCTAAACATTGACAGTTTGAACATAGCCAATATTACGAGATGAATTCTAACATTCACGACCCCATTTCATTTGCACTGAATGAATACTGTAAGAGGATGCATCATGATCTTTCATTTTCTTTAAAGAATAGTTTTGCGTCTAATTTAAATGAACTAAAATAATAACGAACCCTGGAGGAGAGCACCAGAATGGAGTTTAATAATGCACGATCCGTTTAAAAATACATGCAATAATGCAGAGCTTCTTCTAGCACAGGGGTGGGCAAACTTTTTGGCTCAAGGGCCACACTGGGTTTTAAAATTTGACAGAGGGCCGGCCCAGTAACAGATTATGAAACACGATCTCATGAAAGTGCCTATCTATACCACAAATTTTCTCGTGCCATTTACGCCAAGAATGTTTTTTGCGTGCATATGCTACGCACTGTAAACCCCTTGGTTAGGATTAGGGGTGCGGAGTGCGTGCCTGTTACACGCCATAAAGTGCGTATCATATGCACGCGAAAACTGCGTATCAAGTAGGCTACTACAAATACAATTCGTGGTATTCGCACTTTCATGAGATCGGGCTGAGCAAACACATTTACGTTGTGGCAACGTCTGCGCGAAATTCAACAACTGAGAGACGACATTCTGACAATACATTTTTTATGCTAGATATCCCCCATTTAGCATGTTATGTTTTGAGGTTAATTTTTAATTAGTTATGTTAGACAATTATAGCCTATAGCCTACTTTTTAAATATTGTTTATCCTTATTATTATTTAATGGCAGAGGTGGGTAGTAACGAAGTACATTTACTTCGTTACATTTACTTGAGTATTTTTTTGGAAAAATTGTACTTTTAAGAGTAGATTTGAATGTGGGTACTATTACTTTTACTCGAGTACATTTCTAATGAAAAAACTGTACTTTTACTTCGTTACGTTGGGCGACGTCCTTCTCGTTACTTTATTTTAATGCAATATGTGTTGTTAAATGCGTAGTTTATTCCAAGCGCGCTGTATCTTTTTTTCTGGGCTTGAGCGATGCTCAATTCACAAATGAATCACTCTTTTGAGTCGATTCTGTTCAAAGACTTCATCAAACAAGTTGGCAGATCTGTCTAAATCGGTTCGCGAATCAGTTTGAATGATTCAGTTCCTGATTCTGTTCAGTTCCTGCACGCACTGAATCGTCTGAAGCGATTTCAATTCACACTCGACTCGGAGTCGTAACAGGAAGATTTAAGGACATCAAGAGCGTTGGATGAAGTGGCCGTGGACCTACAGTACAGTCAAGTGAGAGCAAATCTTCAAATGCATCATATATTTGCCAGCGATGAAGATCTTTATTAGTTGAACATCTTCGTAAGCTGTCTGTGAATGAATGATTCCACAGGACGATACATTCGATTTCATTTAACTCAGATAATACATTTTACAACCAAACAGATTATTATGCCATGATAGCACTACTAGAAAGGATGACATTACCCGTTTTTTGGACATAATACATTCATTTCTACATTAAATAAGCTACCATTGTCCACAGTTTATGAACACCCGCCATCCTGCGGTAGTTTGTGTGTATTGTTGCGCAGCGGCTTACGAACTCGACTTGAAAACGAATGCCTTTGCCTGCCGTACACACAGTTAACCAGTTTAAAGATGCTTGCAGAAATATACATTTGATTATATTTTGGAGAACAGACAGAAAAAGATCCGTCGATGTACTTGTGTTTGTTTTTTTTGTGTTCAGATGTTCAGTAGCAGTCATGAGCGCGAGCACATGTGAAGAGTTTTAACTCTTTCTTCTCTGTGTCAATTACATGCCTTTGAATGCAACACTCTGCAGATTCACTTCATTTCGACATTGTCTAATAATCCAAATGTAGTTGTATAAGTTACTATTATACAAACCAAAGGACAGGCAATGATTTTCGGGCTACAGATGGCAGAAATAATGTTTTTTGTTGCAAAGAGAGCCAATCTACTTAATCTAAAAAATCTAAATAATATTATTTTATATATATATATGACGACTTCAGATGCAAAAGCCTCTAAGTACCATCTGAAATTTTCTTCTAAAAGAGCATTTTTATCAAGTTTGTATGTTTATGTTCAGTTATTTCACTTAAATGGCAATGAAAAGTACCTATTAATTGTCATTAAAAGTGAAATTACTGAACTTAAATATACAAGCTTGATAAAAATGCTTGTTTTAGAAGAAAGTTTCAGATGGCACTCAGAGGCTTTTGCATCTGAAGTCTTCATATATATATATATATATATATATATATATATATATATATATTGTATAAATATAAATGAATATATATATATATATATATATATATATAAAATAGAGGCCTATATGATCCGAAGTAAGTTACTCGCTACTTGAGTAGTTTTTTCATTGGATACTTTTTTACTCTTACTCAAGTAACTATTAAGATTATTACTTTTACTTTTACTTTGAGTAAATATTTCTATAAGTACTTGTACTTTTACTTGAGTACAGTTTTTGGGTACTCTACCCACCTCTGTTTAATGGGCCTAACAGTAAATTAGAAACAAAACACCTGCAAGTGTACACTTAGAAGAGTAAAAATGACAGAAATTAATTCAACTTTATTAAAACT
Organism: Leuciscus leuciscus; assembly: GCF_965113295.1. Taxonomy (NCBI): domain Eukaryota; kingdom Metazoa; phylum Chordata; class Actinopteri; order Cypriniformes; family Leuciscidae; genus Leuciscus; species Leuciscus leuciscus. The sequence continues at coordinate 18,147,079 of NC_138745.1, read as the reverse complement.
GCATATGGCAATCAATTTGCACTTCCAAAAGTCATACATTTGTGGGGAAAAACGAAATAAACGAATATACAAATTTATTTTTAAGTATAATAAAATAAAACATAAAAAGCAAAGGCAGATCAGAACATTTCATGAACAAAACCGGGTTCTGTACATGGCAGACAGGGGAGCGCGGTCGAAAGCCGGGCGATAAAGGTCGGTAAATGGAATCAGCCAGGATACATCCACAAATCCAGAGGAGCAAAGAAACTAAATAGCAGACAAATCAAAGGAAAAACTAAACAGGTGTGCAAGCGGTTACCAAAAAAATTTTTTCTCTGTGAGTTTCCAAAAAAGGAAAAAAACATTAAAGGGATAGTTCACTTTGAAATTAATTTTTGGTATGTTTTAGCTTACCTCAAGGGCATCCAAGATGTAGGTGTCTTTTTTTCCGCAGTAGTTTCAATTTTGATATTTTTAGGTCAAACCGTTCTTGTCTGTCAGTCATATAATGCAGGTCTATGGTCATTATCTCAAAACACAAGCACAGAGTCCAAATTAAAACAATTGCCCGTCGTCCAAATTAAACAATTCCCCATCGTAAGTACACATTGATGGCCTAAGACACGAAACGAGCGGTTTGTGTGAGAAAACGAACAGTATTTACATCGTTTTTACCACTTATACACAGCCATGTCCGAGTGATCTGATCTGACGTGTGCGCAGACTGGTTCATAGATATATACACACTAGATGTCGCCTTGTCTACGGCAGTTCATTGGAACGAATGTCTTTAAGGCGACATCTAGTGTATATATCTATAATTGGACGACGGGGAATTGTTTTAATTTGGACTCTGTGCTTGTGTTTTGAAATAATGACCATAGACCTGCATTATATAGCCGCGTTTCCACCGCAGGAACTTTCCCCAGGAACTAGGAACTTTGGGCTGGTACTCGATGTGTTTACACCGCAGGAACCAGGGTCTAAATGAAGTTCCGGGTAAATATTTCCCCCTCCGATAGTCCCTGCTCATGAGGTAGTACTTTTTCAAAGTTCAGGAACTTTCAGGGGTGGGACTTGTGCGCTGCACAAGCTGATTGGTTGTGTTCACGCCGCATTTTGGTTGGATGACACCACGCAGCATTTATTTATTTTTAACCTCCCTTTTTAAAAAATCTATTGCGGTTCGTGTCGTGGCTTCATGCAGTAAGAGTTGTCTGTCTGCAAATATGGAATTTAATAAAAAAAACTGGTGGACTGGCGACGAGTTTCAGGCTTTATTAAGGGTATTTGTGGAAGAGTAAACTTTCTGCGCGTTCGTCCCAGCCATCTCACGGTCAATGTCCGCAAAGCTGATAACATACAAATTGTATATCTTAGCATTACGAGCTTACTGAACACGCTTTATCAGTGCTCGTCTCTTTTCTGCCACAGCTTTTATTATTAAGTCATTATGTTTACACATTGTCATCTATTGTAAGGCACTCCAAACCATGTTACAAATTTACTATAACAGGATTGAAATATAGCGCTTTGAGGTTAGTAACAAACAACTATTTACAAGACTATTCACTATTTATGACTGATAGACAGGGTTCAGGCTTTTTTTTAAGCGTATTTGCGAAAGAGGAAATTTTTGCGCGTTCGTCCCAGGCATCTCACAATAACTGATAACATACGTTGTCTAATTTTATACGCATACGAGCTTTCTGAACACGCTTTAGTATCAGTGCTCGTCTATTTTGTTTTGTTAATTACCTCGTTAGTAAACCAATACATAACTGCAGCACAGTTTGAAACTCCTCCATACTTATTATAAATGTGGCGCTCAAAACTGATTACTGTCCGTCGCAGACTGGGAGGAGCAGTTGCGCGCAGTTTACCTTCCCGGTACTTTAGACCGCGGTGTAAACGCAGAAAGCAACCGGTCTGGGGCAAAAAAAGTTCCTGGGAAAAAAGTTCCTGGGACAAATTGTTACGGGTAATTTCGGTGGAAACGCAGTATATGACTGACAGACAAGAACGGTTTGACCTAAAAATATCAAAATTGAAACTACTGCGGAAAAAAAGACACCTACATCTTGGATGCCCTTGAGGTAAGCTAAAACATACCAAAAATTAATTTCAAAGTGAACTATCCCTTTAACGTGTCGCTGTCTGTTTGGTTTCCATGGTGACGCGTCATTGCTTGTTACGTGACACACCGCAGCCACAACAGCGCTGAATGAATGATGATCTGCTTTTGGCCCAATCCCAATTCTATTTTATACCCCTTCGCCTACCCCTAACCCTTCGCCTACCCCTAACCCTTGCCCCTTGAAACAGAGTGTCAAGGTGTAGGGGTGAAAATATTCCCCTAAGAAATGGGACACCACTACTACACCGTTACATGCCATTATACATCGTCGCTAGCGCCTACGTCACAGGAGATGCGCCAATGCTTATCACAAACTTCCAAGATGCCGTCGTCAGCTGTAGTCTTGCGTGAGTTACAGCTATTTTTTGTATTTTTCTTCTGAAGTTTGCAGAAAACAACGGAGATGACGATATCTTCGACGCCTAAAAGCTGCGTTCACACCAAACGCGAATAGAGCGTCTTGCGCGAGTGATTTCAATGTTAAGACGCGTTTACGCGCGTCTGGAGATCTTGCGGCGCGGTGGACGCGAATTCGCCTCATTCGCGCGTCCACTTCGCTTCAAACTTTTGCTTTTTACTCGCGTCATATTGTTAACGAACTTTAACGATTTTTTTGCAACCGTTTCTTTGAAGAACATGACTGTAAATATGAACACAAGATTGAATGTGACAAAGAAAATGATTATTGGCAGTCATGTTGCCTCTGTAGCCGGTGTATGCAGGTACATTTCTCATACCCCTTCGTTTGAAGTGTGGTCCCGAAAAATCTTCGTTTCAAGGGCTATCTGGCCCTTTCCCTTACCCCTACCCCTTCAACCAAAAGAGAATTGAGACAGCCCTACCCCTTCACGTGCACACGCAAAACAGAGGGGAAGGGGAAAGTGAAGGGGTAAGGGGTAGAATGTCATTTTTCCTTTTTTACATTTGTTAGCTATGGCATGAAATATCTGATATTCCGATTGTCAAATATATGCAACGCAATATATATATATAACGCAAAGTATTGCAAGAAAAAGGCAAAATGAATGCGATCTTAAGACAATTTTTTAAATACTCGACGGGCCGGATTAAACAGACGGGGTAAACATACATGTGGCCCGCGGGCCGTAGTTTGCCCACCCCTGTTCTAGCACCAGCGCCAGAACCTGTGCCAGATAAAAGAGAGAGAGAGCAAAAATATCTAATAACAATGACAAATAATTACATTGACCAGCATTGTATTCATTTTCTGCAATGAGCAGGAGTTTAATCACCTCTCTCCAAAACCTCTAAAACAGACATTTAAATTAAGGGAACAAAAAGTAATAGCTCAATCAAAGATGTATCTGCACAGTAAACAGATGATCCATCGATATTTCCATCGATCTCAGACAAACACAGAAACATGGCATACAGACTAAAAGAAAGAAGATAACCTCAATCAGACATCACAGCTTATCACAGACGAGCCTGCCAAAATAATGCCTGAATCCCGAATCAATATTACATATCTGTTTGTACAGTTTTTATATGTCCTTCCATAGGCTCCAATCTGCACAACACAACACCCTCTGGGTAACACTAACCAATACAGCCCATGAGAGTGATCTGAAAGAACAGCTGAGTGTGGCAGATTTAAAAAAATGCTTATTTTTCTACACACTCAAAACGCTGCTTTGACCAGCATACAAATGTTCATTGAACTGGTAACAACATAATTCTCACATTTTATAAATATATAAATGCTTTTTATGTCTGGCTGAGCAGCAATCTACCAAGCCCCAGAGCTTGGGCATAAAATCGCTCACCATCATAAATTAAATTTGGCACTGGGGTGTTAATAAATCTAGCAGTAAGGTTTCACTTCACATGTGTCAACGTTTTTCGAATAAAAAAAATTGCTTGACAAATTAGATCACCCAAAAATTGCCTGATGGACTTTCATGTTACATCCATCAGCAGAAGATAAGGAGCCGTATGCAGCTCTGATCATCAGTTACTCCATTTCCAAATACTCCTTTTTGGCAAATAATTTCAAATCAAACAAGCAAAGCTACTCCATATAAATTATACCACATCTCATCTAACAATTTAAAGGTAAAGTGTGTAATTGTTGCACCAATAGGCACCTAACTGAAATAACACACTGTGTTTACGTTTCAGGATGTCAAAACATACCATGCTGGTAACACTTTATAATAACGTTCAGTTGTAAGTCATTTATAAGTGGTTAGTTAATGATGAACTAATCATTTACAGAACATTCATAAATGAGTAGCAATTGATTGTAACGAGGACGCTGAGGCTGAGTGAGAATCCATGTGCAGAAGTTTATTAAAGACAGTTTCCACAAACAAATACGATGAGGCAGGGGTCAAAACCAAGGTAGCAGTCAGATCTTTCAACATACAAAGGGGAATTCCAAAAGGCAAGAGTGAGTAGGCAGGCAATAGGTCCAAGCAAAAACATCAGTCCGATCAGGCAACCAAAACAAAGGGGATAATCCAGAAAATCGAAAAACAGAGAACCAGGCAGAATCATACACAGTAGACAGGCAGGATAAACAGGAAATAACGCTCGGTAAGGCAGGTAAACTGGCAATACTTCGCAATGAGTACAAGAATGGTCTCTGGTTAAATAGCAGTCAAAACAGGAAATGAGTGTAGAAGAAGCAGAGGGAGTGGAGCACAGTCAGTACTCAGGTGAGGGCTCCCTCTGCTGGTTTGGCATTACAGTGATATACTAACATTTTATGTATGTTTTGTAAATTCCGTTACAAGTCATTTACTAGTGATTAGCAGGCTTGGGAGGGTTACTTTAAAAATGTATTCCGTTACAGTTACAAATTACTTCATAAAAAAAGTATTCAGTAACGTAATCCAAGTACTATAATATGAAAGTAATGTAACTGATTACTTTTGGATTACTTCAAGGTCACGTATATAAATAAAGTCAAGCAAGAAGAAATATTATAAAAATAAAAATAAAAACTTTTATTTATTAAGAATTTGGTCCAGTGTACAATATTTGCAAAATATACACACAGGCCTGAATATATATTTATGTAAAGGGCTATACAGACATCTAGTGGCTAATGTATGGTATTACAGATTATTTTGTTTTATTTTTAACTAATTTTTAACTAAAAAATAAAAACAACATTTACAATTTTTACACAATCTACATATTAGTTTATTTTAAAATAGGCCTACATGTTGACTAAAGCCGTGATCTTTCTTAATTTGCCTGACTGAACTTGCGACGTTGGCAGTGGGAGTTCCCCTATGTTACCTAGACAGCGAACATCCCCTTACGTGAGAAAAGATAAGAAAGGACATTTTGGGTACTAAAAAAGCTACTCTCCTGATTTCTACAAAATAGCAGCAGAATTTCCATGAATTAAAAGCGATTTTACCCGCAGGCAGCATCGTTTCTACTAGCAGCAGTGATTCAATCAGCGTCTGAGGAGATTGTAGAAAGCTGTTATTTGCACATGCACCAGCGCGTGGCACACGTGAGTCATTACTGGCAACAGAACCAAGAACTACTGTATAATCAAGCAGCGCTTAATATAGTGTTATTATGCTAAAATACTTATTTATTTAGTTTTAAATGAAACCATTGTAATCCTGAAAGTATTCCCCCTTTTTTCTGTAACGGATTACAGTTACTGGATTTTTGTATCCTGATTACATAACGCCGTTACATGTATTCCGTTACTCCCCAACCCTGGTGATTAGTAAATGATTACTAATTATTTACGAAACATGACTATGCGTTCATAAATGATTAATAAGTGATATGTTAATTATTGTATGTATGTTTTGTAGATTCAGTTATAAGTCATTTACAATTGTTTAGTAAATGATTAACTAATCATTTACAAAACATGAATATGCGTTTCATAAATGTTTGCTTATAAATGACTTACAACTGAACGTTATTATATAGTGTTACCGCTTTAGCGATCACGCAAATTAACTAGCCGTTTTTACTGTATTTTACGCAGTCTTGGTGTGCATAAGAGACTTTTTTTTTAAAGACCCCCTGTGGGAGGGTTCAAGTTTTTAATGTTGTTTATATGTCTATGTGGTGTTTTTAATACGCTTTAAGACAAACTATGCAAATTCATAAGTCAACACCATTGCTGAGTATTTTCTCTTTAAAATTGCAGTTAACCAAAGATCAAAAACTACCTTGTAATCAATCACGTCAACGAGCCGGCGGGCTTTAGCATATCATTAACTATGCTCATTTGCATATTCATGGTTCTGCATATACTAAATTAAGCAAAATATGTAAGAACTTTGTAATTTTGGTGATCAAAGTTGAGTTTTAAGGGATACAACTATTGACTACAGACAAAAAGAAAGAAAAAAAGACAGTAGTTACATTCAGTATTAGTGAACAGTAGTGCTATCTGCTTAATTTTGTAATTTCACAAATAATGTTTCCAGGTCCAAGCATCTACTCGGTTTCGTGATAATTCCAATGCAACAGCTGTTTAAGAGCACTATTAATTTATAGCAAGCTTTAAGCTAAGATTTTAAAAACTCACGTTGTACACTTTACAGTATCCGGGCTCACGTAATCCCAGTCCCCAATATTTTAATGATTCAGAAAAGTTGAATCGCTGTCTGCTCAACTTATATTTTGGTATGGAGACAAAAGTTAGAATTATGTTTGTTCTTTACTTTTGGCATTTGAAAAAGCAGTTGTAACCCAAAATAGTCATGCGTGACAGCAGACTTAACACGTCTTAATAGTGATGTTAATGTATCAAATCAAATCCTTTTGTACACATGTTTTATAGTACGTATGCTGGAACAAAACAGGACTGACCTTGAATGATTGCAGAGGAAATGAACGACCAAAGAGCTTGGCTTTGAAAATGTGAACATTTGTTTCAGAGAACTCCATGTGTGCTGTTAATGAGAAAAGCTAATATTGGCATTACATAAGCAGACAGGCCTCTATTGGGTTACATGAGCAGGCTGCTTTTCTGACCAACTGGCCAAATATGACTGCCAGCCAATGAGTCACATCTACAGGTAAGATGCGCCTCAAAAATCTTACTCCAACACATTTGCTCTAACGTTCAACACATTTAACTTACAAACGTGTCTGACCTTTAAATAGAACATTAGAATATAATCCAAATCAAAATGCAGTTATGATAGTCATTAGCATTGGCCTTATGTGGCAGTTTTTTGAGGGGGCACCAATGATGGTCTTTGCTCACTTGGTGCCTGATTCAAAGACACTTACCTATATCAATGGCTCTCTAAATAAGTGTAAAAAACTTGTTAATCTAGCAGTAAATTTAATTATGCAAACAGACTGCCATTCACCTGACCTTTATTTTTATTTATTTTTATTATTATTTAATTTTTTTGCAAAATGGCCATTAGAATGGCGCATAGTAGCATGTGAAGAGGCAAAATGTACAAAATACAGTATACACAGAATTTTGGTCAACACAGTTAACATTAAACCTAAATAGTTCACAACAAGATGTAAACATCTACTATACATTCATGCATTATTCTCTAGAGAAACCTATTAACATGGGATTGTATCTGTTCATTCAGTCAAGCAAAGCACTTCACTATATGCTTGTATGAATGATTTATTTACTAGGAGAGTGCTGGAGTAGCAGGTTTAAAAAAAAAAAAAAAAAAACCTCATTACTTTTTGATGAAAGTATTTATTTTGGTTTGGAATTGGGCTTTTTATGTATGTTGCCTGAAGGTAAACCTGTACAAAAATGGAAAGAAAATAAGGCAGACAAGGGTTAAGGGAATACACATAATTTCCTTCTTCCCTCACATCCTCCTCCAAAAAAACATCACCCGGATTAATCAGATGAAAGTGTTGACTGAGCAACTAGAGAGTAAGTCACAGATAACACACACACACTGAGGTGTCCGGGGAGCCATGGTGATCTCTCCATCCTCCGATGATTATGATCACATAACGCTCAGTCTCAAGAGAACACACTCATAGACTTCATCTAAAATGAGAAGGAAGACTGAGAAGGATATCTCACATACATGACGCATACATGCAGTAGGTCCTTATGATTGAAAAATACAGGGGTGATACTTCTAATAGGGGAAGCTTTCTATCTCCTAGGATGATTTAAACATTGTTTGAAATGCCAGTTTTGTCAAAATCTATAGGTTTCTGTTCTATCCAGACTTAAAACTGATGTTTTTATTTAGTTAAAAGTACCCCTAATTGAAGAATCACCCACATAGGACTCTAACAAACAGCAGCACACCCATAAACACATTATGAGCCGTACACACACACACACACACACACACACACACACACACACACACACACACACACACACACACACACACACACACACACACAAAAGAGCAGACTGGCACCTCTCCAGAGAAATGTATCATCATTAGCTATCTAGACACTGCATGTACTTGTCACCCACACGGTTTGGGCAAAACAGCCCTTCTAACGTACTGAACAGCATGGCATTAGGCTACAGTTAAGCTAATGACTCTCAGTGAAATAAATCAGCTGACTTCCTCTCTCTGCCCACTACACAAATCTCCAACATACAACTTAATAGTGGTAGGTTGCAGGACATCCTGGGTTGCCATTGCGCTCTAATGATATGATAATGAGGGGTGAAAACACAGTGGTCCAGCCTCATGGGATTAGCACACTGATTTGTCAGATTGAGTGTCTGGTCAACGCCTTTCTCCTTGGGTCTTTCTGTGTGTGTGAATTTTTGGATTGAATACACATGAATAGTTAAATTAAAGAGTTGTACGCAACTGTATCAACATATAAAAAAAATTACAATGAGGTTATTTGCTTTTCAAGGGCACCTTGTATGACGCTGGCAAGCAGCGGAAAATGAATTTAATCACTAGTATCCCCCCTAGTGCAATGCACCCGTTTAACCTGCGGTCCTACTGAGCTCCTGAACCGTCAGCCTCGATTTTCAAACTAACCCCATGAGAAGACTGGAGGAAAACTGTGTTAGACAGAATAACATTCTTGTACTACTGAGTGTCTGACTGTGTATATTTATTTGTTTGTTTTGCTTGTGTTCAGGACTCTCAAACAAGTGGCCATGGAGGCCCTTCAGTGCATACCACAAACTCTAATGAATTTTTAAACACGCCGTCACTCATGGAGCACCGCGAGATCGATAGAGAACAGTGCAAATTTCAAGGGAAGCACAGCCCTTTACATTGCTGTTGATGGATTTCATGCTTTGAGGCATTTCTATTTTTTGATTTGTCTTTGTTTACTCCCCACTGGAGCCCAAGGCTCACGCCTGATGCACGAGTAATACAATCTGAGCTGTGCTTGATGAAAGCTGAATTTGAGCATATGCTCAAAATTAACACCGTAAAACATCTGTTCTCGTTCAAACAAGAATAGGTGAATTATTTGCACCATAACAGCTACATGCAGTGAAAAATAAAGGCTTGATTGACTTTTTATCAGTTAGTATAGTACACTCTTAAAAAGTAAAGGCTCTTTATTTGCATCGAAGAACATTTAATATCCATGGAACCTTTCCGTTGCTCTTTATAGTGAAAATATGTTTATTAAATTAGTAAAATATTTTTCACACACACACACACACACACACACACACACACACACACACACACACACACACACACACACACACACACACACACACACACACACAAATGGTTTTGCTATGGTATCACAATGAAAAACCCCCTTTTGAACCTTTATTTTTAAATATATATTTGTAACTGCACTGAACAATTGACACAATTACTGTAGAATAAGAATGCCAAGGATCTATTTCTACTTAATCTAACCCCCATTTTTATATATATATATATATATATATATATTTTACAACACACTAAATGTTAAAACCCCTATTTTTTGAAAACACAGATTCTCTAGTTTTAGTACTTAAAGGTGCATGGAGAATAGCAAGAGGTAGGCTCATGCTGTTAAAGGAGAACAAATTTTTTTGTAAATTTGGAGTGCTGTCAGTACAGAGAACAACGACAAAAATCGGTGTTGCCTACACCGTGTTATCCTCTTTTAAAAATTTCCACCCTGTTGACTTAAATGGGGCAATTTACATCAAAGTGATGTTAATTCAGCCAGCGCACATACCTGTATTTACTTCCTGTTTTCGGTCGAAGTCCACAGTAGTCGATTGTCGAGTTCACGCGCGTGATCATAGGTAACTAAGCAACAGTGGAAACTCAGACAATCGACTACTGTGGACTTCGACCGAAAACAGGAAGTAAATACAGGTATGTGCGCTGGCTGAATTAACATCACTTTTATTCATATCTTTCACATCTACTGCAGTCAGATTCACCGTGTTCACTCTGAAGGAATCACTCACATGGCTGTGCACTTGTAATGACACATCAAGGATGTTAAGAGGCTAAAAGCAGGTTTAAAACTTGCCCCATTTAAGTCAACCGGGTGCAAATTTTAAAAAGAGGATAACACGGTGTAGGCAACACCGATTTTTGTCGTTGTTCTCTGTACTGACAGCAGGCCCGGATTGGCTAATCGGGAGCATCGGGAGAATTCCCGGTGGGTCGGTCTGTTTTATTGGCCAGGAGGGCCGGTGTTGTCATGGCACTGGGTTGAATGCTTTCCCTATAGGCTCCAGTCATAGCGCAGCCCCACTATTTTTTTATTATTATTTTCTCGCAGCCCCACAAAAAATAAATAAAGTCACTTTGTTAGAGATGTGCAAACAAAAAATAAGAGATACAAAACATGGATAATAATAGCCAGGCGCAAAGGCGGCGCTGAAAAGGCCAGAATAATAAAACATCTCTAGAGAAGCGGCCAAATAGCCTACGAGTCAGGGCCGTACCGACCATTGAGGTAATTTTTCCTGAGTGTAGCCTATAATGAACATTGTGAAATAATTGCCTAATCTAATTTGGTGCTGCAATGATTCGCATATCGCGACGATAACCGACCTCATCATCTGAGCTGCTTCAGCACTCAAACACCGCTCGTCAGAAATGGCAAAATGTTTGATATGACCGATCAAAGCAATCGGGATTTATGTTCACAGAAGCGCGAGCGAATCCCAACGCGACGCTTCACGAGATAAGGTGCACGTTGCTAAACTAAACAGCTGTTTTACGATAGAAATTTTAAACGACCGACATAAATAATCACTTTGCAAAGACTGTATCAATCTAAGCTCAGCTTCAGGAAGGGGAGATTTACAGGTAAATCTAAAGAGACTGAGAGAAGAAGAACGAGAGAAGGAGATGGAGATGAGAGAGGAGAGCAGGTAGAGCAATAGCCTATTGCATACTGTGCCCATAATGAGAATAACTTTATTACAATGGATTCCTATTTAACACAGATGTTCTTTGCCAATGACAGTGGAAAAATAATATGCCCCCGAACCCCCTAGCAAGATCACTTTTGGGACCTCTGTATTTATAAAACCCTGTGTACTGATATTGCACGGAATAGAAAATTATATTTTTGAAAAATACAATGAATTACAAGGCTGTACAGAACAGTGCACTATTGCAGACTTAGGCTCAATCCCAATTCACTCCTTGGCCCCTGACCCCTCCGTTTTGCGCGTTCCCGTGAAGGGGTAGGGTTGTCTCGATTCTCTTTTGGTTGGAGGGGTAGGGGTAAGGGTAGGGGTAGGGGGAAGGGCCAGATAGCCCTTGAAAGATTGGGCCTTATATACTGAGGGTTTAATTACATTAATTTAATAGTCAGTTGGGAACTAAAGTGGGCCGGTCTAAGGCATGAAACTCCAGGGCTGAATATGAAACCCACTCCGGCCCTGAATGACAGCACTCCAAATTTACAAAAAAATTTACCGGAGTTCTCCTTTAAGTGTACTGCATGTGTTAAGTGTATTATTTACATTGCAATACCCATAAATGAAAACATAACTTAATTTATTAATATTTCTTTATATTTTTTAAATATAGAACAAATGGAAAAAATTTCTGTGCTACCAACATTGCCATCTTCAGTTTGGCTTGCATCACGTTTTCTGCCTCTGTCTGTCCTTTCGTGATGAAGGATGAGATCACCTATGTGCCCTTACTTGCCTCTTCTGCGCGATGGTGCCGCTGTGTTTTAATGTGCTGGCTAATGTCATTTTTCCCGCCGTGGCCTACATTAAAATCAATGCGACACACCTTACAAAAAGCGTGGAGGTTGTCGATATGACTGGGTAAGATGCATGTAAATTGTTGCGTCCAACATTGTTGAAATTTACAACTGTACTTTGGTTTATTTGCGGGGACACCGCCTTCTCCTGCCATGTCTATCGGCTCGCTTTCAGGTTACATTTTTCGCGACTGCGTAACTGGGTTATAGGTTGCCAGGTTGAGGTGACAAACGGGTTGAAATTGTATATGGTGTGTGGATTGTGTGAATATAATGCATTTAATACAAGATCTGGCAACTGGTCAACATTAGACAAACATATTGGTCCGATTATTCATAAAGGATTTTGGGCCATGCAAATTACGGGAGTTTCCCGAGAGAAATAACAAACCGGGAGGGGTCCGGGAGATAGGGCTAAAAAATGGGAGAAACCCGGGAAAAACGGGAGTGTTGACAGGTATGTGCTAAAGTCAGCAAATAAAACACTGACAAAATGATGAACCAATAACAATAATATTCGTAATATCATATCGTTTTACTGAATAATCAAGTAAACCTAATTTCTTCATTTATCTTTGTAAAGAAACCTCATTGCTGAACTGGCTACACTCTGCTGTCTCAGACGATGACATATTTTCCTGTCGGCCACCGTAACTTTTGTTGGTTGCAATTCGCAACCTCACCACTAGATGGCACTAAATATTACACAGTGCACCTTTAAACAGAATAGCTCTATTAAAGATAATAATAGGAGTAAATTGCAACAACCTCGCCTAGCTTTCCTACACCTATTACAAGCCCTCTTGCATTCTATCAGCCATCTGCTATTTAGCTGTGGAGAGACAGAGTGGATGAGTGATGAGGGAGGACAGAAGAGACAGGTCAGAGGGGCCAGGTAAGAATGGAAAACACTCACACTATCAGTGGGAGAGATAATCAACAACACTTTACGAACCACTGAGAGCATTCTGGAAACAGTGTGTTCATTATTCCCATGGAGTAAACACAGCGAGGGGTTCATGCAGTGCTTTTCACCCCCCACCTAACTAATTCTCCCCTTCCAGCCTCCATCATCTATCTCTCTCTGTGATGGATCAAACTCATTGTGTTTTGGACACAGGTATTAAATTGCAGCCTCCACCAACGCATTGTACTTATTATTGAGCACTCACTACAGTTGTCCACAGACGTGTGCTGTCAGCGCCCACAGCGCAACAGTCATCAGCCACAGGTTTAATTTACCTCTAAGGGTTCAGTATAGATTTGGAAGACAATGAGGTGCATGCCAACCACTCACTATATTAAGCCCTGTTAAAAAAAATTATATGGATGATTTTTTTTGTAGATGATCCCACTTTGAAGTGAAGTGTAATCAGATAGCAGCTATTTTCTGCAGTGCAAGAGCGATAAACAATGCTGCCTAATTATGTTTTTGTCTTAAGGGGAGAAAAAGTGGAACACTGAACAGTTTCCACTGAAATAATTTAAGGGTATGTGTGTGAGAGTCTGAAAACACTAGAGAATTTATAATTGAGTGGAGCGTTTGACTTAATTATCTATTGGTCCCGGAAGATTAGCGGAGTTGGTTAGCACTTCAGTTGGGAAACTTAGTTAGCTATTATGGTGTGAGGCGTCACAAAGCCACTGTGGACACTTGAACACTTCAAACGTTCAAACGATCTGCTCGTGCACGAGGTTAAAGCAGACCATCTACGGGACAAAGTGTATGCGCGTTGTGGACCCGCCTATAGGCGTATATTACTATATTGCGCCATTGACCAACTGAAACCTGGTCTAAAGTCAATGGCGCTATAGTTTTTTTGTTATTTAAAGAGCGCATTACTAGCAGTCTATTTCAGTTTCCTTAAAATAGAAACGCGCCAACAATACACCTGAACACACCTCGTTTTTTAGACCAGCAAGTCCATGGGCGCAAATGCATTTGCTATTTAAACAACGTGGCGCAAGACATGAAAATGATAACTGCGTCGGTCTGAAACTAGCAAAAAACACTTGCGTCGCGCCTTGCACCGAGTGTATGATGGGGCCTACTGTGTGAAAACTTAACAGGTATCAAAAGGTTACGAAATTTGGCCATATACACGTCTTCAGTTGAAACATTGGTTAATGAATGATGTCACCAGTTTCTTGTTCTCAGTCAGGGTGCGGAGAATTGAACAAATCTCTGGTTTGATTGGATCAAATCTGTTGAGTGTAAGTGGCTGACAGTCAGGTCAATCTCTTGGCTTGGCTACTGTATCTTTATCCTGTTGACAGCTTTAACTGTCACACTTCATCAGGCAGAGCCCCCAGAGCGACCGCAATTACCACAGCCAATCTGACGCCTGAGCACCCTTTTATCTGAACACAATACCAGCGGAAATAACAGCTGCAGAACATACACACAAACACACACTGAATCTATGACTGTAGCAGCCAACTTAATACAACACTTACATTTCTACCAGAAAGACTCGGAAGGCCAGATGATATCACAGTGAAATTTATTGATTAATTTTTATTAACAAAAATATTGGATGGTGAAGTTCTTTGGCACAGACCCCGTCCGTAGTTCACATTCGGAGGGTAGCGGACTCTGCATATCCTGTCTGAAGATGAAGGCAGGGGTGCAGCCGATCCCCAGGGAGGTATGGACAGGGACTTATCCTGGTGGCGGTGGGGAGGATGGAGGTGAATGTTTGCGTCATCATCTGTGAGCTCAAACATGTGTAAGTAACGATCTTTTATACTCCAAGTATTAGATAGTGATTGGATAGAACAGAAGTAATGAGTGACGTAACATTGAGTCTTCCTGGCAGAACTTTACGCTACAGCTATCATTTCTTTTATAGGCTTGTGTAAGGAAGATAGGGGTTGAGGGTGTTCCAGGGTGAAGCAAAATTCTTAATTTTGCTTCACCCTTTTCAGATTTAAGAATATTAAGAATTTATACAGTACTGTGCAAAAATTTTAGACACGCTAGTATTTTACTAGACACACAAAAGAGATCAGAGACCATTCCTTGATACAGAATCTCTCCAGATCCTTCAGATTCCCAGCTCCATGTTGGTGCTTCTCTTCAGTTCACTCCACTCATCCTGCCCGTAGATAGGTAACATGTGGGGAATAACACATATGGACTGGGAGATTTACCGGGCAGTACAACATATGAAATGTCACTGAGGTGGCTCCAGCCTATAACAGGGGGGAGAAGCAACCGGTCAGTGACGACAGAGCAGGCTCTGCCAAGGGAAGACACGGGCTCGCTGCAGGGAGCCATATCGTGGAAGAATACACATATGGGATTGCCGTAGGGATCACAACATATGGACCCAGCCTGGCACAGGTTCCACCAGTGTATACGACTGTTAGGCCTGGCATCGGACACTCCGCCACTTCTGTTGCCGAAGGGTGTGGAGGAACTCAACAGGGTTTGGCTAAAGAGGAACTCTACTGGAGCTAGAATGGCGCACGTATCCAGTCCATAGGAGGGGAATGGCGCAGAAAGCTGACACTTCAAACCGGGCTTACAGTGAACTGGCTTCATGTGAAGGGAGCCCACGGGACGCAGCCGGCTTGACACAAAGGCTATTTTTTCAAGCGAATGTGTTGGTGTCGTCCAGCCTGCAGCTCTAAAAACATCTGTCAGCGAGGCACCTCCTTGTACTGTGTCAACGCCCAGGAAGGAGCTACACTCTCTCTTTGGAGAGGCTCACCACCCAGGTGGCACGGTGCACCTTGGAAATATACAACAAGATGATGGCAACCACTTATCTAGTGGGCCAACCTCAGTTTGGAAACAGCCTTTCCTTCTGCTGGTCTCCGTAACAGACAAGAGCTGGTCTGAGGTCCACGATTCGTCGACCGAAAATGCATGCAGGTCCCCTACCTTCTTGATAGAGGCAAGCAAGCAGGAGAACTGTTTATTTAAAAACAGGATTTTTAACTCAGCTGCCTGCAGTGGCTCAATGGGAGGTCTCTGAGTGCAGTAGCACCAGAGATAAGTCCCAAGAAGGTACTTCAAGGAGCGGATTTAGTCTCCTTTTATCCCCTCAGGAACCTTGACGATCAAGTTGTGCGTCCCCACGGATTTGGATCCACTGCATCATAATGTGCGTTAATATAAAGGCAACACACATTTTGAGGGCGGAGGAAGACCCATCTTGCAGGAAAGAAAGCACAGAAGTGATCGAACACCTATGAGGTTTAGTGGTGTAGAGTGACACCACTCCCCCAAAGCCAGACAGACCTTGACTGAGCACTCGAATCTATCAAATATCACCCAAATCCTCTTTTTTTCTTCATCTTGCTCTTGGTATCCGTGTCAGGGAGCCTCTAACTCAACCTGTTCCACAATATTGAGTGAAGATATTGCTGGAATATCCTTAAAATCTTGTTTGTTTGGAGTGAGGCCTGGAGTAGG
The DNA here is from genome assembly GCF_965113295.1 of Leuciscus leuciscus. NCBI lineage: Eukaryota > Metazoa > Chordata > Actinopteri > Cypriniformes > Leuciscidae > Leuciscus > Leuciscus leuciscus. The sequence continues at coordinate 18,130,400 of NC_138745.1, read as the reverse complement.
CCGAAGCTCTGGAGTAGGCCGAAGCCCTTGAACTACCCAGGACTTTCTTGGTTTTACACCCAGGGCCCAGGTGGACGCACAGGGTAAGAAACAACATGCCTCCCAGACAACCAAAGGCTATACCACCAGAGGATGAGTCACTGGTGACCATGAGCCTCTTCACTCAGATGCTTGAGCAGCAAAAAGATTTTTACAAAGACATGTTACAACAACAACAGGACAACTTTAAATCTTTTGTGCAGCTCATAATTGATGGCACCAACAAACGCTTAGATGATGTATTTAAGGATGTTCAAGGAATCAAAATCAGCCTGGAATTTACTCAAGACAAAGTTGACAAAATGGCTAAAGCACAAGAGGAAATGAATAAGTTGAAGAAGCTTGAAACGGAAATACTTAAATCAAAGGAGGAGCTGGACAAGATGGCTACAAAGCTGGATTTTATTGAGAACCAGTCACGAAGAAACAACCTTATAGTGGATGGCATTTCTGAGGAAAGAGGAGAGAGCTGGGATGTATCCGAGAAGAAAATCAAGGACATGTTGGTCAGCAAAATGGGTCTAAATGACAACAATATTGAAATTGAACGGGCCCACAGGATTGGCCAGCATCAGGAGGGTGGAAGACCCAGACAGATAATTGTCAAACTCCTGCGATTCAAGGACAAGCAGACCATTTTATCCTCTGCAAAGAAATTAAAAGGCACACGCATCTACATAAATGAGGACTTCTCTGAGGCTGTAATGAAGAAAAGAAAAGAACTGCTACCCAAGCTGCGAGCTGCCCGGGAAAGAGGAGAAATAGCCACTCTGAAATATGATAAACTGGTCATAAAATCCAAGAGTGGAGGAGCCTATTAGAAGTATGTAAACATTCTTTTTGTTTTGTTTATTTGTATTTTTGTGTGTTTTTACTTGTAATTTAGATCATGGCTATTGACTTGTGTCATTCAGCTTTTCCAATTAAGGGTATTACAATAGCGCACTTGAATATCTGCAGTTTGAGATACAAAACTAATGATATATATCAGATTTTGCAGTCCAATAGTATTGAAATCCTAGCTTTGTCTGAAACGCACTTAGATTCTAGCTTCACGGATGCTGATGTGAAGATAGACGGCTATAGATTATTTAGGAGGGACAGAAATAGATATGGTGGTGGTGTTGCATTCTATGTTAAGGATAACATCCCAGTTAATGTTCGAAATGACTTCATATGGCAGAATATTGAAGCATTATGGGTACAAGTTCATATACCACACATAAAGCCAATCTTAGTTGGGTGTGTATACAGACCTCCCAGTGCCAATACTCAATATTTGGATAACATATGTGAAATGTTTGATGCTGTTTGTGATCAAAACAGAGAGATATTTATTTTAGGTGATTTTAACATTGACTGGCTGTCACCAAACTGTCCAATGTATAAGAAGCTTAAATCTACAGCTACAATATGTGGCCTAAAACAAATTATAACTCAACCCACTAGGGTTGCTACCAGTACATTGGTGTTATCTGCAACATGTATAGATCATATATTTACAAACGCTTTTGAACAATGCTCCAAAGCAGTCTCTGTGCCCACTGGTTGTAGTGACCATAATATCATAGGAGTCACAAGGAAAACTAAATTGCCTAAAGGGGGCTGTAAAATAATTCATAAAAGAACTTATAGATATTTCAACCAAGAGCAGTATGTGGGTGAAATTCAAGGTGTGGACTGGTCAGAAGTGTGTGAAGATCGTGACCCTGACTTAGCCCTTAATAGGTTTATGGACATACTAATGAAAATAGTTGACAAGCATGCTCCTCTCAGAAAAAGAGCTGTGAGAAATAAAAGTGCCCCTTGGTTGGACAAAAATCTTAAAAATGTAATGCTGTCTAGAGATAACGCTAAAATAAAAGCTAACATTTCTTGCGAACTAGCTGATCAAAAACAATACCGAACTCTTAGAAATAAAGTAGTCAAAATGAATAGAAAGAAGAAAAAAGAGTACTTCCAGGAAAAGATTAATGAAGCAAAAAATGATGGTAAAAAACTATGGAACACTTTAAATCAAATAATGGGCAGGAGTAAGCACTCAGCTGCTTCATATGTTGAAAATGATGGAGTGTTCATTACAGATCCAGAGGGAATTGCTAATTATTTCAACAATTATTTTATAAGTAAGGTAGAGAAATTTCGATCTGGTATGTGTCCAAATATTTTAGCATCTTATGATGCAATATTAAGTAAGATAATGAGTGAGAAGAACCATTCTGTCACTTTCTCATTCAGTCAAGTTGACAGAGGTTCTGTTGGAAAAATTCTTGCAGCTCTTCCTGATGGAAAGGCATCAGGCATGGACCACTTGGACTCCAGGCTTATCAGGGTGGCAGCTGAAGCTCTGTCCTTTCCCATTGCTCATTTGGTCAATTTAAGTTTGTTGCAGGGCATATTTCCAGAGAAATGGAAGGAGGCTAAAATCATACCACTGCCTAAAAATAAAAGAGCCACATTTACAGGACAGAATAGCCGACCTATCAGTCTATTACCTTTACTCAGCAAAGTTATGGAAAAGATTGCTTTTGAACAAATTTATAAATATTTTTTTTCTAATAGGCTAATCACCAAGTACCAGCATGCATATCGAGAGGGTCACTCCACATGTACTGCTTTAACTCATATGACCGACAATTGGTTAGAAGAAATTGATGCAAACAGATTAGTAGGAGCAGTGATGTTGGACTTCAGTGCAGCGTTTGACCTGATAGATCACAAAATACTGCTTCAAAAATTAGAATGCTATGGTTTTACACCTTCGTCTCTGTCATGGATGGGGAGTTACCTATCCAATAGGAAGCAGCAGGTGTTCTTTAATGGTCAATATTCATCTACTAAGACAATACATTGTGGTGTGCCCCAGGGTAGCTGCCTTGGGCCTTTGCTATACTCGATTTTTACAAATGATTTATCTTTTATTGTGAAACATTCAACTGTTGTTATGTATGCAGATGATTCCACACTGTACTGTTCTGCAAAAACTCCTCATGATGTTTCAAATCTATTAAATCATGACTTGCAGAATATAAGCAAGTGGGTAAAAGATAACAAATTAGTTTTAAATGTAGACAAATCAACATCTATGATATTCTGGAAAAGATCAAAACTAACTACCCAGCCCTCTCTGAACTTGTCAGTCAATGGGCTGCAGCTAAGACAAGTGATGCAAGCCAGGTTACTGGGCGTCACCTTGGATTCTTACTTGTCTTGGTCAGCTCATATTGATGGAATGATAGCTAAAATGGGGAATGGTATTGCAATGTCCAGAAAATGTATGTCATATATTCCTATGTCCATTGCTTAACAGGTTGTCCAGTCTCTTGTTCTGTGCCATTTAGAAAACTGTCCAATTATATGGTCGTCTGCATCACAAAAAGACCTTCGTAAGCTTCAAGTGGCACAAAATAGGGCAGCGAGGACTGTCCTCCAGTGCTCTCTTAAGACTAACGTGGCCTTGATGCATAAACGCCTTTCTTGGCTCACAGTTGACAACAAAATTAAACTACGATTAACTTTAATATTGTGGAATGCAGTATTTATGAAACAGCCACAGTTTCTCTCTGAGCAGCTTGTTTTTGTAGGAAGTGGACACTTATATGCCACCAGGCAGGCACTAGGTGGTGACATAAAACTTCCGCTTCCCAGGACAAATTTTCTGAAACGCACATCACTTTACAGAGCAATATCTATTTGGAATCGACTCTCTGTCTCATCACGCAGAATTCAGAACAAATACAAATTTAAGAGGACAGTAACCCAGGAACTGCTGCAAATGACCTCGTGAAAGCTGGAAATTATGTTCTTTCACTTGGTAATATTTTGAATGTAATTGCAATGTTTGAATTCTTTTGATTGTAATTTGTGTTGTTATTGCTTTGTGTAATTTTATGTTGTGAATATTTTAAAGAGGACCCCAGGAAGATTAGCTGCCATTAAATGGGCCGCTAATGGGGATCCTAATAAAACAATAAAACAATAAAACAATAAACCTTCGGGGGTCTTCTCCGTGAGAAGAACACCACTCAACGAACAGATTCCACTTCAGGCGTAAGCAAGCCTCATTTCTTTAGAGGGTGCTCTCGCAGAAGTGATGGTTTCTACGATCATTTTGAGGTAGATCACCTAGAACCTCCTCTTCGGAACCAGACACGGAGTTTCCAGAGGTCTGGCGCAGGTGCTAATGGTGCCCCATCCCTGAGATGTCTCAGAGGAATGGGTCAGGAAGGGACTGTCAAGAGGAGCATAAGTTCGGGGGAACTAGGTCCGGTTGGGCCATTAAGGGGCAAGTAGGAAGACCTGCTCCTTCTCCTTTCTGACTTAGCACAGTGCTGTACAAGAAGGCTCACTGGGGAAACGCATCTTTGCGTAGGCCCCGGGGCCAGCTGTGTGCCAGTGTGTCGGTGCCGAGGGTTTTCCGCTCGGTCGGGGAGTAAACAACTGGCAATGGAGAGTTCGGAGAGGCAAACAGATGTAACTGTGCGGCCCCAAAGTGATCCCAGAACAGCTGGACCGCCTGGGGATTGAGTCTCCACTCTCCCTAGGCCACAGGCTGTCGTGAGGCCTCGTTGCCGGAGAAACAAAAGGTCTGATCACGGGCAGAAGGTTTGGCGGCAGGCCAGGGTGATTGTCACACGGAGCGTGCCGCTCGGCCAAGGCCACCTCGGGACTCTGTCATGAAGCCAGTGTTGAAGCGGTCTTCATATGGAGGAAGCCATTCTATTGCTGCTGCGTCTGCCATATGCCCCAGGAGCCTCTGAAAAGTTTCAGTGGGACCCTTTCTCACTTAACAGCACCAACGAAACACACTCTTCTCAGGAGACGTGTTGGACCGAATCCACCTCCATACCGGAAACAGAGATCCTCAGTCAGTGGACGAGTTTACTCTTTTCCCAGTTGACCTGAAGACCCAACTGGCTATGTAGCACTCGAAGGGTGGGACTTTGTACTGAGACTTCGACCCCTTGAAGGCAAGAACACAGGCATGGCCTGCGTTGCGGAAGTGTAGAGATCTGCAGTACGCGTCCTCCAGGTCGAACGCTGCAGACCAATCTCGGGGACGGAGCATTCGAAAATGCGTTTCTGCGTTTGCAACTTGTAAAGGGACCGACTCAAGAGACACAGGTCCAAGATTGGCCATAACTCACCACCTTTCTTGAGTACAATGAAATACGGGCTGTAGAAGCCGGTCTTCATATCGGCTGGAGGGACCGGCTCAATCACATCCTTCGCCAGTAGGAGTGTGATGACCGCGCACATGACAGACGCACATTCGCTGAACACCGAAGTGTAAAGAATTGCGCTGAACATGGGCGGATACCGCCCTCTGCGATAAGCAGGCGGAGGATCTGCCCCAGGCAGACGGGTGGAGGCAGCAGCGGGCCGCCGGGGCAGGATGTGACGGATGGCCTCTGTCTGCCTCTGGGCAGCAGAGAACTGTTGGGCATCTTTGCCACCGCGTTGCCGAATAGCCCAACCTGTGACATGGGGGAGTCCAGGAATTGAACCTTGTCCACATCCCTCATCCCGTGCCCCAGAGGGCGAGGTCGGAGAACCAGCCCGGCCCGCCCCGAGAAACCAGTAATCCAACCGAGACAGTTCAGCACACGGTGGAGGATTCCAGATTAGCCCTACCGCCTCGGCAGCCCTTTTCAGCATAGCTGCCATCTCTGGAAGTTCTCAGAAGTTCTCCACCACGTCGCCGAATAGCCCAGCCTGTGATATGGGGAAGTCCAGGAATCGAACCTTGTCCGCATCCCTAATGTCTGCAAGGTTGAGCTAGAGATGGCGCTCCTGGACCACTAAGGTGGACATCGCCAGACCGAGCGAGCGAGCTGCAACCTTCGTGGACGAGGTCGGAGAACCAGGCCGGCCCGCCCCGAGAAACTAATCATCCAACCAAGACGGTTCGGGACACGGTGGAGGATTCCAGACGAGCCCTACCGCCTCGGTGGCCCTATTCAGCATAGCTGCCATCCCTGGCTCTGACTCGGGCAGCACTGGTCTCCCAGAGGGAGGCAGAGCCCAGCTCTCCCTCTGATGCTGCAATGGACATCCTGGAGGGCCCCCTCTGGAGGGTCCCCGAACGAAACGGCTGGTCGGTCCACTACAGAGGGACCAGCACGCTCATTGGGGAGCTCCACCGGCTGCAGTGCAAAGAAGGAGTGAGGGACCCACGTGGCTTTGCCGGGCAGGGAACCCGTCACTGTGATCCTCAGATCACCCAACTCGCGTGGCACTCCAGCCTTCTTCTGGGAAGTTGGCCCAGAAGAAACACTAGAGTGGGGCATGGGAATGGGGACTCCACCTTCGCGGAAGAAGGTGGGTCTCGATCTCAGCACCGCGATTGTCATATTCCCGCAGTGAGAACATGACTCATCCACAAAAGCTGCTTCAGCGTGCTTTAAGCCCAAACACGTGATACAGCTATTGTGACCGTCAGAGGGGGACAGAGCCCTACCGCACCCAGAAACGCACGGATGGAATGGCATCTTGACAAAGACACAAACACACCCGTGTTTCTCTTTCAGGAAATGTGACCAGTCACCAGTGCCGGAGCACTCACTACTTCCGCCCTCAACTGGCCGTCAACAAACACTCTTAGAAATGAAATGCTGTTAAAACATCAGTTGAGAGCTTCATAAGCTGCAACTCGCTGTAGAAACACCAGCACTGGGAGAGTCTTCCAGAAGAACACTGACACACTCGTTCGTTGTAACACAACAACACTCTTCAGAGACATCGACACAATCGGCTCCGAAGCGAAAGACAACTGGTGCATGCATCCACTTCTGTATTTATACCCGCGCTGCGTGTACCCGCTGTGTGATGCAATTCACGCGTGCCAATGTGCATTGGCTCATTTTAACAGTACTCAAAGATGACAGGCTCCCTAAGCGACACGTCGACTACGCCGAGCGACTGAAAGGGAACTGGGACGTTCATGGCAGAAGCTTAATTTTGTGCTCCGTAACCACTGATCCATATAATGACTAGATAGCTCATGACGTTCTAAACTGCCAGCAGGCAGTGAAGCCACCGGAAGTGTGCGAGCGGCCATCTTACGATTACCTACCAGTAGTGGGCTCCAACGGCCGTTATACAGAGATTGGTAGCTCCGACGACACTTTTAAGATGACCCGCTGTGCAGCATACAAGTGTAAAACAACGTTCACAAAAGGATGTAGAAAAACTGCCCACAGGTTGTAATTCAAGCCCTGTAAGTAGTAATTTATATGCACAATTGTCGCTATTCCCATGTTGTTTTCTCTGAGGAAAGAGTAATGCTTCTTCTTCAAAAAAAAACAAAACAAAAAAACATAACAATAGTAGCCTATAAGAAACCTCAGAGCAGCAATAATCACAATTAAGTGTTCAATAGCGACACCATTTGACAGCTTCAAAAGAGCTTTGTGCAGAGTCCGTTTACCGTTTCTTACATTAACCCATTCAATTTGTATTATGCATTTCCTGAACATGTACTTGCTAACTAATCAAACACTTTATTTGCGTAAGGGAGAGAGAGCAATACAGCGCTCGTGTTGTTTGAAGACGGTAGTGCGGCCGGGGCTCTCTCTCTTTCTTTGCAAAGAAATTGCCGTTTTTTTTTTTTTTTTATAAGCAGGAAAAATGTCCGACTTTAAACAAATAGCCTACCCATTTAAATGCTTAGGATGTTTGTGGTGTAAGAATGCACAGCGAGATTTTAGATTTAAAAACGGTGTCTCGTTAGGCAATGTTTTATCAGTCAAATCATAAAATGTCCTATTGATTCAATAGAACGTGTGAGCTCACTAGGGAATACCAATATGGCTGCGCGGTGGCTTCACTGTTTATGACGTCATGAGCTATCCAGTCATTCTATATAGATAAGTGTCTGTAACACATTTTTGTGCTGATTTTGATGTTTGTTTTGGATCGTTGTCCTGATGGAAGATCCAACCACGGCCCATTATAAGATTTATAGCAGAAGCCATCAGGTTTTGATTTTTTATCTGTTGATATTTGATAGAATCCATGATGCCATGTATCTGAACAAGATGTCCAGGACCTCCAGCTGAAAAATATGCCCACAACATTAAAGATCCAACGGTATATTAAATTGTACACATGGGCAGGGCTGTAGCTAGAGGATTCGGGGCCCCCTGAAAAAATATTGACGTGGGCCCCCTCCACCAATATCATATACTGTAAATAGATGAGCATGGAGGCCCAAAAATAACAGAAGATGGTGATGTTGTTGTAAAACCTTTATTTTAAAAGTTAAATTTTTATATAAATATTACAACTAATAAAAACTAACAAAAAGCAAGAAATTGTTGAATAATAATAAAACCAATTTTAAAAAAAGTAACAGCAAAATAATGTTTTTTTTTCCCAACAGTCTGTTATAATTCATAAATCAAAAAGTAAACATTTAGAAATTGACAAGAATGCAGTCAAATTTAAAAAATAAAATCATTTGTCGTCTTATTTTTTAATAAAGATAATATGGAACTGGTAATATATTATTAAATAAAGCTAATAAATGTATTCATCAGCCAGCAGGTAAGGTGCATAATGCAATACGTCGTGACTCGTGTACATTTTTTAACTCTATGTACATTAGTGTAAAAAGAGAAATTTTGACCACGTAATCATTCGGTCGATTATGGTGCGCAGGGATAATGAAAAGTGACAGTACCCGCCCGGCAGGCTTTAGTCGACGGTAGTTTTCTTATTCCCAGCTAAATAACAATGCAAACTGTCTTTAAGAACGTATTGATCGACTGGGATACAACAACTCTCCTGGCCTCCCTCTCTGTTCATGGCGTTTCTGGTACCCTGATTTATGTTTTCTCTTCCCCGAAATTTTCAGTCAGTCAGTCAGTCTCCTGCTCTTCCACTAACTTCATTGTTAACTTCAGGCACTGCCGCCTCAACTCTGATTGGTTCTGTTCACGAGCTGGGGTGGGACTTACAATTTTATTGGGTCCATCTGATGTTTGTCACTGACTGAATAATTAATAAATACTTTAGATCGACTAAACCATTTTTAGGGAGGTAAGAGAAGCAGATATTTGGAAAAAATATTTAACCAAATTGCATGTTTTTGTGGTTTTCATTTAAATCTCAGGCATGCAACTAATATAAATATTATAATTATTCATACAACAGGGGCCTATATAGTATAACTGGGGGGTACTTTTTTATCCTTGTGTACACCAAACCCATCTAGCGTGTTTGTGCCAAAAAAGCTCTTTTTTTTTTTTCATCTGACCACAGAACCCTGTGCTGTTTGAAGTTCCAGTCGTTTCTGACAACTGAATTCGCTGGAGTTTGTTTTTGGATGAGCGAGGAGGATTTTTCTTGAAACAACATGTGGGGATGTACTGTAGGGGTTGTTTGATTTATTTTTATTTTTTTTTATTTTTTTTTGGTAGACTTTTGGCACCAAGACTCAACTAATCTCTGCAATTCTCCATCTGTGATCCTTGAAGAGTCTTTGGCCACTTAACCTCTGTGCATTAAGACAATATAGACACATGTCCTCTTCCTGGCAGATTTGTAACATCTTTAGTTGATTGGAACTTCTTAATTATTGCCCTGATGGTCAAAATGGGGATTTTCAATTATTTAGCTATTTTTTTACAGCCACTTTCTATTTTGTGATGCTCAACAATCTTTTGATGCACATAAGAACTATATTCTTTGGTTTTACTCATTGATATGGATGATTAAGGGAATTTGGCCTTTGTGTTTCCTCAAATTTAAACTCCTGTGAAACAATAAGTCATAGCTAGACATTTTCATGTTCCTAGTCACCCTGTTGTGCTAAAAAAAAGGTACATATTAGTCGAGTCAAGTCAAGTCACCTTTATTTATGTATCGCTTTATACAATACAGATTGTATCAAAGCAGCTTCACAGTTATAACATGAAAATAATACAACAAAGTTTGTTTCTAGAAGAAAATTGCGTCATCGTCCACCTTAAGGCAGATCAATAATATTGTTGAATATTAAATGTCCCCAACTAAGCAAGCCAAAAGCCAAGGCAAATAGTGGCAAGGAACCAAAACTCCATCAGGTGACAGAATGGAGAAAAAAACCTTGGGAGAACCCAGGCTCAGTCGGGGGCCAGTTCTCCTCTGGCCAACGAGCGAACAGTGTATGATTATGATCCAGGCAGCATTACAGGTCAGAAGCCAGATTGGATCAGGACATTCAGAATATTTATCCAGTTCCATCTGGTTGGAGGTCGGAGTCATCACGCCGGTATGGAGACGAGTTTGTTGAGGATCAGTGCCGATGGCTGTCGTGTCGATGAGGCCTTCACAGGGCTGATGAGGCTGGCACTTCAGGGATGCGTCATGTATGGGTCCAGGTGCAGGTCCACCATCTGATCTGGATCCGGCCGGGATCCGGCTGACTTCAGTAAACAGGGAAGGGACTGGTTGACACTTCAGGACTGCATTGTCATCGTGTCCAGGCGCAGGTCCTGCATCAGATCTCGATACAGCCTGGATCCGGCGGACTGCGGTAAACCTCGGATAAACAGAGAGAATAATATTAGCACAGACGCCATCCTTCTTATGATGTAACAAGTACATCAGGATTTATGGGGAGTGTTCCTGGTTCTGGCTGACCTAAACTATGCAGCCTAACATTGAATTATAGAAGTCTATAATGTGTTAATTGAATACTAGGCCAAAGAGATGTGTTTTTAGTCTAGCTTTGAACTGACAGAGTGTGTCTGCTTCCCGGACAATATTAGGAAGATTGTTCCAAAGTTTTGGTGCTAAATAGGAAAAGGATCTATTGCCAGCAGTCGATTTTGATATTCTAGGTATTATCAACTGGCCGGAATTTTGAGATCGCAATAGACGTGAAGGACTATAATGCGTTTAGAGCTCGCTCAAGTTCTGGGGAGCTAAACCATTTAGTGCTTTGTAAGTGATCAGCAATATTTTAAAATGTATACAATGTTTAATAGGGAGCCAATGCAGTGTTGACAGAACCGGGCTAATATGGTCATACTTCCTGGTTCTGGTAAGAACTCTAGCTGCTGCATTTTGGACCTGCTGTAGTTTGTTTATTAAGCGTGCAGTGCAACCACCCTTAATAGCATTACAATAATCTAGCCTTGATGTCATGAACCCATGAACTAATTGTTCTGCATTTTTCATTGAGAGCATATGGCTTAATTTAGATATATTTTTAAGATGAAAAAATGCGGTTTTATAGATGCTATACGTGGCGGAGTATAGTTGTGTATAGTTGTATATGGTCGTGGCGGAGGTGTTGCAACCATTTATATAGATATTCTAAATGTTACTCAGAAAACGGGTTATACGTTTATTTCATTTGAAGTACTTGTACTAAATGTTACGCTCTTAGATGTTAGAAAAACATCCCTATTATCTCTAGCCTTGGCTACCGTATATAGACCGCCAGGGCCTTACGCTGATTTCCTAAAAGAGTTTGCAGATTTTCTCTCAGACCTATTAGTCAATGTCGATAAAGCATTAATTGTTGGAGATTTTAACATACACATAGATAATCCAAATGATGCGTTAGGAGCTGCGTTTACAGATTTATTAAATTCATTTGGGGTCAAGCAAAACGTCACCGGACCAACACATCGTCTTAATCATACACTCGATTTAATTATATCACATGGAACCGATCCAACCGATATAGATATCATTCCACAAAGTGATGAAGTCACTGATCACTACATGGTAACTTGCATATTACGTACTGCTGTAATATGTCATGCGGCGTCGCGTTATCAACCAGGCAGAACAATCCTCCCATCCACCATAGATAATTTCTCAAATTGCTTATCTAATCTGTCTCAGCTGCTGCCTGAACCCAAACAAACAGATGAACTAGAAGAACTAACTAGCACTATGAGCACCATTCTCTCTAGAACATTGGATGTGGTTGCACCTATTAAATTAAAAAAGGTCAGAGAGAAAAATAAAGCACCATGGTATAACAATACTACGCATGTTTTAAAGAGAGAAACCCGTATTTTAGAGCGTAAATGGAAACAAACTATTTTAGAGGTCTTTAGAATCGCGTGGAAAGACAGTATGTCACGTTATAAAAAGGCCCTAAAAGCGGCCAGGGCTGAGCACCTCCGCAAACTAATAGAAAACATCCAAAACAATCCAAGGTTTTTATTTAACACCGTGGCTAGACTAACAAATAAACAGACGTCACCCGAACAAAATATCCCGTTACAGTTCAGTAGTAATGATTTCATGAACTTCTTCACTGAGAAAATAGAAAGCATCAGAACCACAATTGTAAACGTTCAATCTTCAATCCCGCCTTATAATTCAGCTTCAATTATCACCCCGCAAGAACAATTACAGTGCTTTACAACTATAGAACAAAAAGAGTTAAATAAACTTATCACTTCATCTAAAACAACAACATGTTTATTAGATCCTATACCAACTAAACTACTGAAAGAAGTGTTACCTGTAGTGGAAGAGCCTCTCCTCAATATTATTAACTCGTCTTTATCTTTAGGTCATGTTCCAAGAACATTTAAACATGCAGTTATAAAACCTCTCATTAAGAAACCACAATTAGATCATAATAATCTAGCAAATTATAGACCCATTTCAAATCTTCCATTTATGTCTAAAATATTAGAAAAAGTGGTGTCCGCTCAACTGGGCTCTTTCTTGCAACAAAATTATATCTATGAAAAGTTTCAGTCAGGATTCAGACCGCATCATAGCACTGAAACTGCGCTCGTTAAAATCACAAATGATTTACTTTTAGCTTCTGACCAAGGCTGTATCTCAATACTAGTTTTACTTGATCTTAGTGCTGCTTTCGATACTATAGATCATACATTACTCTTAGATCGACTACAAAATTATACTGGTGTTCAAGGACACTCAAATATATATTTCATCACGGCCGGATGAAAACGCTAAATTTTCCAAATTGACAGAGTGTGTTAAAGATATAAAAGATTGGATGACGCGTAATTTTCTTTTATTAAATCCAGACAAGACAGAGGTAATACTTATCGGTTCAAAAAAACGCCCACAAAACCTCGCACAATACAACTTTAACATCATAGGATGTCCTGTTACTTTATCCTCTACAGTAAAAGACCTGGGTGTTATACTCGATTGCAACCTGTCTTTTGAAAATCATATTTCATATGTTACAAAAACAGCCTTTTTCCACCTTAGAAACATTGCTAAGCTACGTAATATGCTATCAGTTTCTGATGCAGAAAAGTTAGTTCATGCATTCATGACCTCGAGACTGGATTACTGTAATGCTTTATTAGCTGGTTGTCCTGCATCCTCAATAAACAAGCTACAGTTAGTCCAAAATGCCGCCGCTAGAGTTCTTACGAGATCAAGAAAATATGATCATATAACACCGATTTTATCATCACTGCATTGGTTACCTATAAAGTTCCGTATTAATTACAAGGTATTGTAATGGTATGGTATGGGGTGGTGGTGGCGCATGGGGTGGTGGTGGCGCATGGGGTGGTGGTGGCGCAATGGATAAGACACATGCCTTTGGTGTGAGAGACCCGGGTTCGAATCCTCTGTGAGACACCAATGTGTCCTTGAGCAAGACACTTAACCCCTAGTTGCTCCAGAGACGTGCGACCTCTGACATATATAGCAATTGTAAGTCGCTTTGGATAAAAGCGTCAGCTAAATGAATAAATGTAAAATGTATTGCTACTGACTTATAAAGCCCTAAACGGCTTAGCTCCAGTCTATTTAACGGATCTTCTATCACCCTATAATCCATCGCGCTCTTTAAGATCACTAAATTCAAGGCTTTTGGTCATACCTAGGATATCCAGAACCACCAAAGGAGGGAGAGCATTTTCACATTTGGCTCCAAAACTCTGGAATAGTCTTCCTGATACTGTTCGTTGCTCAGACTCGCTCTCCCAGTTTAAAACTAGATTAAAGTCGCATCTCTTCAGCCAGGCATTCATATAATCCTACAGATCAAACTACAATCCGTCCTCTAGCTCATAAATGCCAGAGGAGAACTGGCCCCCGACTGAGCCTGGGTTCTCCCAAGGTTTTTTTTCTCCATTAGGTCACCTGATGGAGTTTTAGGACACCATTAGGTCACTTGATGGAGTTTTTCGGTTCCTTGCCACTGTTGCCTTTGGCTTGCTCAGTTGGGGATATTTTGGGGATATTTAATCTAATTTTATCAATCAATAAATTCCTCTTGAAACAAACTTTGTTGTATTATTTTAATTTAATACTGTGAAGCTGCTTTGATACAATCTGTATTGTGAAAAGCGCTATACAAATAAACTTGACTTGACTTGACTTGACTAACATCGAGTAACACTAAGGGGCTGTTTACACCTGGCCACTTCATGTGTTTTCTCTGATCGGATAGCTATCTGATTTATCAAAACGATTCCATTTACACCTGGTCACATAAATGTGTTTTTGCAAAACGGATTTAAATCCGATCTTCAATTCCCGCGCTATATGCAGATTTAATGGAGTGTACGTCACCGAAAGCAAAAGATATGAGCTGCATTTTATTGATCATCAGCTAAAATTTCAAAGACCGCAATAAAAGAGAGCGGCAACAGCCCTGGTAAGATCATTTCGTTTCTTAAGAATTTACTTTTAATGATGATGATTGTGTGTTAAGCGTCTACGACTTACTTTCACTTTGATTTGCGATAGTTTGCACGTTGGCTTAATGAATAGATGCTCAGCTTCTCATCTGAGTGATGCGTGTTCCAGTAGCGTCGTCATATCTGGCTATAACATTACATATAGCCTATAACACGCTCTCACACGTTTATTTTTTTTAGCATTTTTGGGAGGAGTACAATTTTCATATGTGGTTTCAACAACCAGATGCATTTACACTTGTCCAGTTTCGTCAGGAATGCGGCCCAGACCACCTCCTGAAGTGGTTTGAGCGATCGGATTCAAATCCGTCTCGAATGCGTTTCGGAGGGCATTTACACCTGGTCTTTTCACGATCGGATAGCTATCCGATCTGAGAAAACGCATGAAGTGGCCAGGTGTAAACAGCCCCTAATAGAGAGATACAACCACGATCGGATGATAAGAGCAAATCATTTGTGACTCTAATGAGAGCTGTCTCAATAATATGGTACGGTCTAAATCCTGATTGAAAATCCTCGCAGATATCATTGCTTTCTAAAAAGGAACATAGTTGTGAAGATACTGCCTTTTCTTGTATCTTTGACAGAAAAGGTAGATTCGAGATCGGCCTGTAATTGACTAATTCTGTAGGATCAAGTTGTGTTTTTTTAACAAGCGCAGGGCTGGACTGGGACAAAAAATCGGCCCGGGCATTTTGGCCCAGACTGGCCCACTATATAATCATAAACACCACCCATCTTTGCACGCCCCCAAAATTATATGCATACCAACTCCTATTCCTTAAAACCACTAATGCCATGTAATGAGTGAGTATAGGAACGAGTGAAAATTTGACATTTATTAATTAATACAGTTGAACTACTCCACAGTGATGAATCCTAAAACAAGCTATAAGCTGCAAAGGCATAGCAATACCAGTGTTTCTCACAGGATTTTTGGTAAAACTGTGGTGGGCGGAAAATGTTGTGCATTTTAATGTTAAATTCATCAATCTGGTGCACTTTGAGAGTTCAAAATTAAAAGCTCCAACCCATATTCAGTGTGCAAATTAAACGAAAAATTCAAACCTCTTTTAGTTACAGTGTCTATTTACATTACACCTACTACATAATAATAGTTATAATATTAATCCAATGACAGTAATAGCCATATTTAGTAAAACAAATGCACAAAAAAATAAAGGAAACTTTCATAATTAGTTTTGTACCAATTTCTATACTTGAAAGAGATAAGCACATGATCTTTTATTTTGACGCAAACTGCATCAAGCTTTTATTTTGGCGGAAAACATGGTTTACAAACGCATATCATTAAATTTCTAGTGAATTGCGGTAATCGTCTTTATATACTGTCTATGTAATCGTCAACTATGCAATGTGGAAATAATCTGTAACTGGGTTATGGGTTCCTTCCTACACTCGATCATGACATAGCTTAAGTGTTTTGAAAGTAGGCCTAGTTCTGCTTACCGCAGGCTCTACACTTTCTCATCTCTCTCCTGATCCTCCTCACTATCATCATCATCACTGGAGCTGATGAAGGGCAGAAAACATATATTTTGACACATTTTAAAGTGTCTGCTTTAAGGGCCTGGTTCTATTTTTTCACGCTATTTCTCTGCACAATCCTTGCGTTTCTTCTCCATCTCGCAGACTATTTTGACAGATACAACTGACACTGCTGCACGCTCGCTCACTCGTTTAAAGTTGTGATCGGGCCAGCCCAGTGTCAATCAAGAAAAGAACCAATGGGCCGCTGATCTACGTGTTTCATGGGCTGGTCTGTCAGAAAAAGAAAAAAAAAACTAACAACTAACACTGACTTTTTTTGACCACTGCATTACACCGGCACAAACCCAGCGCCGCCAATTAAGCAAAACAAAACAAAACGAATGGGCCGCCGATGTACAAATTTTATGGGCCGAAAAAAAATAAAAAAATATGTATGAGTATGAGATGTATCGGCCCAAAAAGCACGTCGGCCCACCGGGCAAATGCCCGGTATGCCCGATGGCCAGTCCAGCCCTGAACAAGCGGTTTAATCATAGCCAGCTTAAAAGTTTTTGGTACGTATCCTAATGACAAAGATGAATTAATGATGTTAAGAAGAGGATCTATGACCTCTGGAAGCATCTCTTTCAGTAGCTTAGTCGGTATAGGGTCTAACATACATGTTGTCGTTTTAGATGATTTAATGAGTTTAGAAAATTCTTCCTCTCCTATAGTGATGAATGAATCAAATGTTTCCTTAGGGAGACTACAATGCACTCCCTGACGCTATACTGTAGTAGACAGTTGCATAGTTATAATTTTCTCCCTGATATTATCAATCTTATAAGTGAAGAAGTCCATAAAGTCATTACTGCTGTGCTGCTTGGAAACTTCTGGGCTTGAAGCTTTATTTTTCGTTAGTTTAGCCACTGTTTCAAATTAATACCTAGGGTTTTGTTAATTTTCTTCTAATAGGGTTGAAAAATAAGCAGATCGAGCAGCTTTTAAGGCCTCTCTGTATGCAATCGAGCTCTCTTCAAATGAAATGCAAAATACTTCTAGTTTTGTTTTCTTCCAGTTGCACTCCATTTTTCTGGCTGCTCTCTTAAAGGCACACTATGCAGTTTCTGTTTTTCTCAAACAGCGACCCCTAGAGTCGCTGTGGAGTACTTGTATTTAACGTGTCGTAAATAACACTCACGCAGAGCCATGTCTGCACTCTATTATTTAGAGTATTTAGAGTTAGCAACTTTTGAGAGCGTGGGAAAGACTTAATTCTCCTTTTACCTTTCGAGGATCATACGTTGGGAAAGTGTCACAGAAGGGACTAACACTCACAGGGTAAAACTTGCGATTCTGTAGTTTCTCAAGTTTACCCTTTAGGCGTTGGATTTCACCCGCGGCGTCCAGGTTCCAGCTCGATCAGTCACTCAATCATCGCATGCGCGTCCATACGCTACTTCCTCTTCCTCTTTTCTTTTCATTCTGTCACCCAAAACCACACCTCTTTTTCTCTTTTTGTTACCATTTTTAGTTTCCGTTCATACAAATTCTAATGACTATAATGAAATTGTGTAGATTTTTTTTGTGTGTGTGTGTGTGTGTGTGTGTGTTATTTAATATGATTATTTTTAGTGGTTCGCTACATCCTCCCCCCATTGGAAAGTCAACCCATGGTTATTCTACTCTTAGAATCCTAAGAATTCTTCTTCATCTGAAGAGTCCTGAAAGATTTCCAGAATTTTTTGGTTTGCTTGTCTTTCCACCTCTTTAGCTGTAGGATAACAAGGTTTCAGGTTACAGACATGAATATTTCTCATATCTTCGCCAGAGCTTTCCAGGACAACTTGATAATTTATCGGCCCCAGCCGACGGACGATCCGGTACGGACCTTTCCATTTCTTACCCAACTTAGCAGTGAATTGATGTGGGGCACTTGACTTGGGAAAATTTCGTACCCACACTCGGTCTTGAAACTGGTAAGTCACTTCTCTTCTGTTTTTATTATAGTTCCTTAATTGTCTGAAACTGGCTTTTTTTGAACTAGCTTCTGCCTTTTCTTGAAGTTGATGGAGTCTATCCATAGTTTCATAAAGTGGAGTCTCGGGCAGAACAGGGATTGCTGACTGAAGAATTCGGTCCATAGGACTCTGGAGCTTCCTGCCTACTTGAAGTTCGGCCGGTGTCAGTCCCGTAGTTTCCTGTACTGCAGTGTTCAACAAAAATCTGAATTCAGGAAGGTACGTATCCCACTTTTTATGATTATCTTCAACATATGATGCAATCATACACTTCAAGGTACGATTAACATGCTCAGTCATGTTGGTTTGGGGATGATATGCTGTAGTAAGTTTTGGCATCCCCATCTTGTGAGAACTTCTGTTCTGAGGATACAGGTAATGGTGGAAGCTGTTGCGGTTCTAATGGGGAAAATCTCAACCCACCATGTATAGTAGTCTACCACAACCATTATGTATTCATGTTGTTGTGAACTGCGTGGGAACGGGCCCATAAGGTCTACTCCCAGTAGCTCATTTGGTCTGTTCACAATAGTCTGTTGTATTTTCCCTGAAGGTTTTTTGTTGTCACTTTTCAGGACTTGGCACTTCTCACAGCATTTAACAAAGTCTTTTACTTCAGACCACATCTTAGGCCAGAATGCAACATCATGAAGCCTTTTGTAGGTCTTGAAGATGCCCAGATGTCCACATAGGGGGTTCTCGTGATAAACCTGTAACATAAGCGATTTTAGCGAAGAAGGAATATAAATCCGGAAGTGAGTTTGGTGATCAGAATTTTGTGTTTTCCTGTACACTTTGTCTTCCAGCACTGCATATTTTACTAACATGACAGGATCTCCTTCTGCCAAAACACAGAACACTTTTTCAATCTCAGGGTCTTGGTGTTGTTCTGCCCACACAATATCAGCAGTAAAAGGGAGATCCCCTCCTTTTTTCTTTGTAGAGAACAAATTGCACCTAACTGTCAAAGGTATTCGAGAGAGAGAATCTGGAAAAACATTGAGCTTGCCTCTTCTGAACTCTACAATGAAATCAAATTTCTGCAATCTTAAAGCCCACCTCAGTAGACGACTTGTGGATTTATTAGAAGTCATAACCCACTGCAGGGCAGAATGATCGGTGACTATTGTGAATATTTTTGGTTCTAGATAGTACTGCCATTTCTCTAAGGCCCATACTACCGCAAGGCCCTCCTTTTCGGTTGCGGAATAGTTTACTTCAGCCTTGGTCAATGTCCTACTGGCATATGCTATAACTTGCTCAGAGTCTGCTCCTGTTTTTTGTGCAAGTACTGCTCCAAGACCAGTTTCACTTGCGTCTGTATACACGGTGAATGGAAGATCTGGTTTGGGGTGTCCTAAAACTGGGGAAGAAGTCAGATATGATTTGAATTGCTCAAACGCCTGCTGACACTCACGAGACCAGATAAAAGACTGTCCTTTTTTTTTCAAGTTATTCAACGGTTCAGCAATTTTTGAGAAGCCAGGAACGAACCTGTGGTACCATCCAGACATTCCTAAAAATCTTTGAACCTCCTTGAGATTCTTCGGTACAGGATACTGCTGAATGGAGCGTACCTTCTCTGGATCTGCTGCAATACCGTTGGTATTGACAATGTGTCCCAAATTTTTTTTTATCTCTTCCAGACAGAATGTGCTTTTCTTCAAGTTGATGGTTAGTCCTGCTTGTTGGAGTTTGTCAAATACCATCTGAAGATCCAAAAAATGCTGTGTCACAGAGGAAGAATAAATGATTATATCATCTAAGTACAGCAGGCAACACTGACCACGTAAGTCTCCCAGGACCAACTCCATTAACCTCTGGAATGTGTCTGGTGCATTTTTAAGCCCAAAAGGCATCACATTAAAATGGTAGAGGCCTGAGGGAGTTATGAAGGCAGTCATAAACTTACTCTCAGGTGCCATCTCCACTTGCCAGTATCCACTATTTAAGTCGATAGTGTAATGGTTGAACCAGAGAGGGACTCCAGAATTTCCGTGATGGACAGCAGCGGATAAGCATCACTTTCTGTAAGTGAATTGAGTTTCCTTTAATCCACACAAAATCTTTGTCCACCATCTTTTTTAGGCACCAGTACCACCGGGGAGGACCAGCCAGAACGCGAGGGTTCGATGACAGGGGTTGCAATGTCCATATCTGCCGATTGTAAAAGGAAGGAAGGGGGGTCTCTGGGAATGGGGGCATGTATGTTTAGATGATGATCCCTAGCGCTAAGAAGAGGGACATGTCTGGAGGGGACATCAAAGGAGATGGAAAAGAATGGTGATTTGAATGAGTAGACATGGTACAGTAAATAACAATTGTAGAGTACCAATTTTCACAATTACCACAATGATCAAAACATATACAGCTCTACGAACAATAATCTTAAATGAATGCCAGCAACATTTCCATTCAGCTTCAAGCATGAGATTCAATTTCAGAGAAAACAAACAAACATTAAATGTTCAATGTTAATTTCAGATTCAAGTGTGAAAGACAGGCCATTTCTTAATATCCATATCCCAAGTTGGTTTCAGTATTTCAACACCCCATAGTCCTGTCTCATTGTCCGTTTAAGTTTATAGTTCAGTTAAAGTTCATCTATTGTTCATGTTCGGCCCCACGTTGGGCGCCATTCTGTAACGGTGAGTTACTCAACTTTTAAATGTTCAAGTTGGATGCCAGACAGTTTAAATAAACTGACAAACAATTTTATTCTCCGATTACGGAAAACACAGAAAACCACAACAAGAGACTTGCTGATTTCATTAAGTCCATTCATATAATTTTTCACCAACAAAAAAAATATTTAAATCACTCAGTGTCCAGCAGTAAGCTCTCAGAAATTAGCAAATAAATAAATCAGTTCGTTACAACTAAAATACTGGCGCGGTTGCGCACAGACTGAGAAAATTCAAAATTAGACCAAAGAAAACTACAACAAAAATAATCCCAAACCAGTTCAAAATATAAGTAAATTTATAATAAAAACGAAATTAAATCAAATAATATTTTTAGTAACAGATAGAGGGGACAATAATCGTTTCTGATGAAAGAGTGTTTGATGTTTTGCAGGAAGAGAGAGAAGTATTTAGAGTTAGGAACTTTTGAGAGCGCGGGGAAGACTTAATTCTCCTTTTACCTTTCTTTTACCATACGTCGGGAAAGTGTCACAGAAGGGACTAAAGCCCAATTTATACTTCTGCGTATATTTATACGTAGCTACATCGTAGGCTGTGTGTAGCGCGCGTACCCTTCGGCGTACCCTGACGTGCACCTCTCCAAAAATGTAACAACACGTCAACTCTACGCGGACGCAAGCGCTGTGATTGGTCTGCTGGGACCGCTCCCTCGGGTTTCACATGCTCCCTCTGCAAGTGTAATTGCGCGTCAACGCTGACAACGACGCAGAAGTATAAATGAAAACCAACGCGTTGCCTACAGCGTAGAGGCTCCAGCGTAGGTCTGACACAGAAGTATAAATCAGCCTTAACACTCACAGGGTAAAACTTGCGATTCTGCAGTTTCTCAAGTTTACCCTTTAGGCGTTGGTTTTCATCCGCGACGTCCAGGTTCCAGCTCGATCAGTCACTCAATCATCGCATGCGCGTCCATACGCCAGTATTCCACAATGCAGACGTTCAGACTTTGTCAACATGAACAATAATCCAACACAGAGCACGTCACGACACGCTGCAACAACGGCCTCGTTTTCCCTCAGACTTTTCCAGACACGGATTCAACTTCCCGACCAGACTCTCCTTCCACTTCTCTACTTCATCTTCCTCTTTTCTTTTCGTTCTGTCACCCAAAACCACACCTCTTTTTCTCTTTTTGTTACCATTTTTAGTTTCCGTTCATACAAATTCTAATGACTATAATGAAATTGTGTAGATTTTGTGTGTGTGTGTGTGTCATTTAATATGATTATTAATTAAATATTTGTTCCTTTTGACTTAATTTGTAGTGGTTCGCTACAACACCATATTTTAGTTTTAGATTAGATTTTAGATTTGAGGCCCAGTCACACTAAGGATAATTACCTAGTTCTGGCCTGACACTCTAGATGGTGTTGGCTGAAAGGTCTTTAACTTATTGGCAGCAATCATGTCAGTATCTACATAGCACAGTGGATTGGTTGCTGTTGCATCAGTGGCCACTGAGCTTGCTGCTCAAACATTCAAATACTTGCCATTGTTTGCTGTTAACAGTCTGCAGCGCACTTTCAGAACCCTCCCCCTTCCCCAGCTCCACCTGCATAGATCTGATCTGGGGGTTAATTCATGTATGTTACATGTGCAGCTGCAGTAGCATGTCTTACATGCTCACAGCAATGTCTGTGAATGTATTGGCAGTAGCACGACTCAGTACTTGCTCTGCATCAGCAGCAGCAGCAGCAGCAGCGTAGCAGATCTATTCCACCAAGACCAAGTACATTAACATTGCCAAATGCCATGCCAATCTCTATTACCATACCAATCTTCCGAGAGATGTCATGACAGAATAACAATAATGATAACTATGAAGTCTTAGCTATTTAACTATATGAGAATAGGGAAGTCCACACCACCGCTATAACAATGACAACAAAGAAGAAGAATGTCATTGGAATCACTTGCAGAATCCATCAGACTTTAAAGAGCTTGAGCATTTAAGGCAGCCGCAGCAGACAACATAACTGCAATGTGCACATATAATAACCAGAAAGTTATTGTCCGTTGGAGTGAGCTCTAATATATTTATTGTTAAAGTTATCATTCTTGGTGTGAACAGGACATTACACTGTCATAGAGATAGGCATGGAGATCTATGTTGCTGACTCATTTTGCCAAGAATGAAATGTTCCTGGATCAACATTCTTGTTGGCCTTGATACTATCAACCAAACAGATTTTATGAAAAAAGGAAGAGATGAGATAGCATTCGGGTTATCACACCTATATCAACTTGTACATCAACCACTACAGTGGACTCTAGTGCATCATCCTATACACTGCCACCAAGTGGCAAGCCGTTGTATGTGGATTATTTTTCTTCTCCAAAACAAGATGGCCGATGGCCAGTCAGAAATTCCAAGGTGCTCTAGTCTAGAATTGGACATCATGCATCACAAGCTATATTTCAGCAACGATTCATATTAATACTGTGACTGTTGTTCTTGAAAATACTTAATCTGCAGTGATATTTTTGGTTTACTCATTAAGTGTTACTTGTATAGTGTTACCCCCAACATTTCAGATGAGATTTAAAACACATGACTGTTTTTCCACAGTCTGAAAACATCAATAGATCAATGTAGATTTCAGTTTGAGGCTTTCTCAGAGAGGAGAGCTATGGTAGAAATTTTTCCATTTTGAACATAATCTGAATTATCAGCTAATAAGAGTAAATCAACATACTCTGGTCGACCAGAGGGAGTGCTTTCTACGTAGTCTGAGTTGGGTTTCCACAGAGTTGTATCTTCACAGGTTGTAGAAATCTTTGATGGAATCATGTCCTCGTGTTCTGACACATCAAAGACGTTCAACTTGTTTGAAGTTCTTCTCCGTCTGCTGGTCGAACGGGAACAAACTCAAATGAATTGAATTGAAACTGTATTATAGTGACTACAGTGGCTCAATCTTAAGTATATCAAGCGACGAGAATACTTTTTGTGCGCAAAAACAAACAAAAATAACGACTTTATTCCACAATTCATTTCCTTCTCTCTGGGCCTCTAGTTGGTTCACGTAGTGTTTTAGCGCAGCGCGTCTGTGTTATACGTCACCACGTAGGCTCACTATTGGCCGACGCTGGTCATGTGTGTGATGCGTGATGACGTATAACACAGACGCGCAGCGCAAAAACACTACGTGAACCAACTAGAGGCCCAGAGAGAAGGACATTAATTGTGGAATAAAGTCGTTGTTTTTGTTTGTTTTTGCGCACAAAAAGTATTCTCGTCGCTTGATATACTTAAGATTGAGCCACTGTAGTCACTTGGACTATATTAACGATCTCTTTAATAACTTTTCTGGGCCAGCAAGTTTCGGTCACCTAGCAGCCTATGGAGAAGTGATCAGCTCTCAGATTTCATCAAAAATATCTTAATTTGTGTTCCGAAGATGAACGAAGGTCTTACGCGGTTGGAACAACATGAGGGTGAGTAATTACTGACAGAATTTTCATTTTTGGGTGAACTAACCCTTTAATGCGGCTTGACCTCTGTGGTTGTTTGCATAAATTGACTAAGACAAAGACAATTTTTTTTTCTTGAAGAATGTTCATAACTTTTTAAAGTCACTTACATAAAAACATATTGGTCTAATTTGATACAGAATAGCTAAACTGGTTACCCCTAACTAACTGCTAGTTGGTCATACTAGCTTTTAACATAATGGCTATGTTTATGCAACTGAAACCTGATACCTGTGCAAGTATTAACATTTTACATAAAGGCTCACAATGACAGCAACCTAGTCTCCATTTCACAAACTTCACTTAAGGAGCATCAATGCCTGTATGTGCGTCAAACAGTGTTTAACTAAATAGGAGTGCAATTGTTCTGACTAAAACAAACATGTTGTATACATTTGACTAAACTATTTGTTGCTAGACATTGTGTGTAGGTTTAAAATTCTACATGTGGCATAAGTAAGTGTATTTTTATAAGAACAGTAACTATTCAAATAGGGTCTGTACTTTTGTTTTTATTTATTTTCATTTTTAATTTCTGCTTCGAAAAGCAATTGTTGTTTTAGAATGTAACGTTTATATTTTTGACATATTTTTGCACATAATGTACATCCTAGCCAACATCGATACTTGTTTTCAAAACCTTCAATTTGCACATGGTGTTTGGAGGACAATACTACTCAGGATGTGGAATAATTTGTTTTAAATAAATACAAAAAAAAAAGGCTATTTATCTTGTTAATGGGTTAAATAATCAACAGATTCTTCTATGACCCAAATAATCATTAGTTGCAGCCCTAGTTAAATTATTTGGAGATTATTCAGATTTAACAGATCACATGAGCAGCAAAACCATTTAATCTGTAAGGAAAGGCAGGTTGGATCCATAAACAGGTTGGATCCAAAAGTGGAAGTACACAAAAATTCCACCATTTACAACAGCAGTGCGGAAAATGCATTAAAATTTGTGTTGCTGCTGCAAACCTGCTGTGAAAGATTACTTAGTTGAAAGTATTGATTTGCCATTATATTGCCATTCAACTTAAAGGGGGGGGTGAAATGCTATTTCATGCATACTGAGTTTTTTACACTGTTAAAGAGTTGGATTCCCATGCTAAACATGGACAAAGTTTCAAAAATGAAATTGTACGTTTGAAGGAGTATTTCTGTGCCAAAAATACTCCTTCCGGTTTGTCACAAGTTTCGGAAAGTTTTTTTCGAGTATGGGCCTGTGTGACGTCAGATGGGGCGGAATTTCCTTATATGGGTCCTAAGGGCACTTCTCCCGGAAGGGCGCGCGCGCACCCGTAGACCAGAGCGAGAGAGCGAAAGCAGTACGCCCATCAAAGCGCTGTGCTCGGCTTTAGGGAAGTCAATGTCACCAAAGAAGTGGGTTTTTGGTTGCCAGGGCAAGACAACCCTGCACAGATTCCCAAAGAACCCAGCGTTAAGGGACCAGTGGATGGAGTTTGTTTTTCCAGAGCATCAACGGAGTTGTGCAAGTGTTCTTGTTTGTTCCCTGCATTTCGACGATGATTGTTTTATAAACAAAGCCCAGTTCGACGCCGGATTTGCAGATCATCTAATGCTTAAGGATGGAGCAGTCCCAACGATAAAGGTTCACGGTCGTGCGTTGGAACCGCAGGCGGTGAGTAAAACTGCTTCAAATGTCTGTGTGTTGTTAGCTATCGGCGTGTAAGCACAGCTTTAGCTCCGCCCAAACGGCACGCCTCCAGCCGCTCAGTTTTTTCAGGAAAGACTCGGTACAGCCTATCTTTCTTTTATAAATATAATAAAACTAAAGACTTTTTGGAGATATGAAGGATGCAATACTACTCTATAGGTACTCAAGATTAACATCAGATTGACTGAAACTGAGTGTTTTTGGTCCATATCAGCCCCAGTTCATGGTTTGGTTTACGATTGAGTTAGGATTATATGAATGCTATGTCTTATTTGGCAAATCCAAGGTGACTCTGCTCCTTTAATCTCACAGACACACATACACACCTCTTCTTTTTATCACAAGCCCTGTGAAATTCTTGCTTGTGGCTGCCTTTGGATTATAATGGTGTTCTGGCTGGTGAGGCTTATCAAAAATGCAAATACTGCAAGTGATGGTCAGGTTTAACAATTCTGCTTATGCTTGCTATATGTAATAAAACAAGTGCAAACAACCTTTCATTACCTCATTCATTAAACTGGAAACTCGTCTTGGTGTCACAGCTTCATGCCAACTGAGCTGCTTCTTTTTCTCCACCCTCCGCTTAAGCAGGCTCTCTGCTGCTGGGTACTTGAGCCTGTTCACACACCGCTGCACATACGTGCTGTACTACATCTGCTGCCAGTGTGTGAGAACAGGCAGCACTTGAGGGACTCAAGGAGGTGCACAAGATGTTTTTCCTGATATACAAGGTGCTTCATTTCGTGAAAATAACTGCAGTTCAGAAACAGACAAGAATGGAATAAACCTGATAAAAAAAATAATGGCAGAAAGAAAATGTAAAAGGAAGGGAAATTGTTACTCTATAAGAGTCAAGCCATTTTACCATGTTCCTGATTGAACTTATGACATGAAAAGAAACCAATCTTTTTTTTTTAAGGCAATATCAGCACAGTTGTATACGGCCAAATAAAACCATTGAGCAAACCTATACTCTTGCAGCCAGCAACATTTTTGGAAATTAGGTTCTAAAACATTGTCTTTTATGACACTGGAAATATGGAAGCCATTAAATCATGGTTTATCAGTGATATGAAGTGAGTGCCCTGGGCAGATAGGCAACAACCAGTAAACCCTCGGAATCAACCACCCCTATGGAAGAAGGCTTGTCAATGCCGCAAGCGTTACCACTGCAAACACAAAGAAACGGTGCACGCTGTTCAACATTCAATTGAGGATTAAAGCAGGAGTTTGACACACGTATAATGGCTCTTCAAGGGAATTGCACTACAAACAAAGATGCATACACTGAATTGCAGATACATGGAAGAAAAGGGGATCCAAAGAAGTGAGGACCCTTTGCTTTGGTGGGGAAAAAACAACAACAACATAAAAAAAGAGAGTACATTTCCATTGCTCAGCAAAGTGGCAAAAAGATACCTTGGAACTGTTGCAACCTCTGTTCCAGAAGACAAGCTGTTTTCTAAGGTAGGAGAGACAATTATTCAGAGATGGAGTTGGCTAAAAGCTAAAAATGTTGACATGTTACTTTTCCTAAACACCAATCTAAAACTTGATTAAAATGCCAAGGTATTTCTCTTGAGAGCACTAAAGAAATTTGAGAATGTAAGAAAATGCTGCTATTAAGAAGTCTTAAACGTTCTTTACCGAAGCATAATTCAAAAAGATAACAAAAAATGTATGTAATCTTATGTAGGAAGTGGCTCAATTTTAGTGACTACGACACCCCAGATTAACGGGGGAAAACAACCCAATAAAGCACACAAGTACATTCCACCTAGAAAGGCAAGAGGCATGGGCTTCCGTACAAAAGTATTTTTATTAAAGCTAAAAGAAGTTGGCCAACAATTATTTAAAACCAACAATTAACAAGTGTCACGGTCGAATAAAACAGAACCAAAAAAATAAACTAAAGAATTCACAAAAAATCTTTACAGGGGCTGAGGCCTCCTATAGGGAGCAGGCTAGTGTGACAGCAGCAGGTCTACAATAGAAAGCACGCCAATCCGAATCACACCCACCAAATTCACTGCAGATGACAAAAGTAGTGACACGGCAATAATGACACCGCCATAAGGACACCCTTGGTGAAACAAAACCAGTAATGCAGCAGACAACCAGCCTGCTCCAGGAAGCCCTCAGCTCAGCAAAACTAAATAAACCTTGTAATAGAATTTTTTATTCCAGCCAGCATAATACCATACATGGTGTGGAAATATTTACTCTAGCCAGCTTAAAACCATACATGGTGTTAAAGAAACTGCAAGTTGCATATCATCTTCCTTACTGCTGAAGAACGAGGTAAAAATGACATTTGCAGAAAGGACAGTTTGTTCTTTCTAAATACAGATAAGCTCGCTTGCACTAAGAGCAAAGGTGTTGCATTGGAAAATATATACTCAATTGTTTTTAATGACATATGTGTGTAAGTGTGTGCGCACAAAGGGGTGTTAGAATAAGTGTGATAGGTTTTCTGTATATAAGCTGGGCAAAAAGGAGAAGTCAGCGCGCTTCTCATATCAGACTCTGACTGATGTGTGAACGGCCTTTCTTGCAAGAAATAAAGATCTTTTTAACTTTTGAAATTTCCAGCTGTCTTCCAATTATTGTTTAAAGTCTAGAAAGAATTTCCACGACAAATGGCGACGAGGATGGGATCGCAAAGCTGATGACCTCCGTGGACGAAGCAATTGACTAATCATCCCGAAGACAAGAAGTCTCTGGCTCCGATACCCCAACGCTAAAAATGCAAGGGACGGGAGAATTGTGGACACCACGGCAGGCCTAGGTGGACGCGATCCTGAGTAAAAGAAACCAAGCTGCAAAAGCACGGTGAGAAACATTTTTGCACTAATAAAATATATCCCAAAAGGGCCAGAGTTTGAGAATAAGCCTGATAGTAATTTCTCAAACACCAGACGGGTGCTTGTTTGAAATAAGCCTGATAGTAGGCTAATTTTCAAACATTACAGAGGCTCTTGTTTGGGAAAGACCTACATCGACGGATGCAGGCATTTTGAAAGTCCTATATTGACGAATATAGGCAGGTGCGTGGTGGCCACGCTGGGGAAAGAATTGATATTTTCAGAAAGTTATCTGAAAAAGGTAATTAGTGCAAAAATGGGTAATGTTAATAATAAAGAGTTGGAGACAGTGGATTTCTCAAAAGGGAATTATTGTTCCATGACCAAGAAAAATGGAACGTGGTGGCATCATAGGATACCACAGTTAATTAAATTGTACAGATTTAATGTGTGTTTAATGTCTGAGTGTAAGCCATCTGCAAAAGCAACGCTATCTCACGACCAATTCGTACGAATTCGTACGAATGATAAAAAGATGGCTAAATCGTACGAATTCGTACGACCTCACTCGTATGAATTTGTACGATTTGTCTAAACCCACGTGATGGGTAGGTTTAGGGGCGGGGTCAGGGGTAGGTCATTCGTATGAATTCATACGAATTGGCCAATTCGTAAAATATGTACGATTTTGCAAAAATCGTACTAATTCGTACGAGTGAGGTCGTATGAATTCGTACGAATTAGCCACTTTGTAAAATTTGTACGTTTTCCCGTGAGATCGGGTTGGCAAAAGACAAAGGAAAATTGGACAAAAAACGAGTCCAAAAAGAAAGGAAAAAGATAATTATGACTTTGATGGTTGAATTATAGATTTATGGTTAAATGAGGCAATGTCTTGACAAAGAAGACAGATAAATGCAGCATTAGCACCATTAGAAAGTACAGATAGTAGAAATACAAAGAGAGAGGAAGCTAGAAAAACTCTACTAAACTGTTTCTAATTCTTCCGAGGAAATGAGATGCATGAAAACCCGCCTGGCTGAGGACGACCGCTGTCCGGCTCCCTACTCCCCCTACCAACCACCAGCAGTGGCTCTCAACGTGGAACCACAAAGACAACCAGGAGCGATGGGAGGTCAAGATCCTGAGGAGGACAAGGAAGAAGGAAGGGGTCTGCAAGCAAAACCACCAAGACACCCTGAACATCGAAGCTTGCTAGGTTCGACTACCCTGCCCTCTGCTCCTCCAGGCTACACTCCTCATTCTCCAAAATTCGTAAATGTTCACCAACCCAAAGAGAAGCACAGGCCAGACAATCAAAGATAAGTACGTATGAAGAATATCTGAAAACTGTTTTTCTGGACGGTCTGGACCCTGAAATAGGGAAAAAGGTCAAACCGTCTTGTGTGGGGTACCACCAAGCGCGGCTGGAAGAAATCCGGCGACACGCAACACATCAACAATAGCTGCTGAGAGACCAAGCCAAGAACAAACAGAAAAAGACTGCCAAAGACACTCAACTGGCTCTGCTGAAGATGGGAGGGTTGATGATGGAAAATTACTCAGGAGGAGGAGGAAGAGGTGGCAGAAGAGGACGAGCAGAGGAGGAAGAGGACGTGGAATGGATGACTGACCCGCAATGGTCCCTGAAGCTTGTTATAATTGTGGGCAAAAAGGACACTGGAGAAATGACTGTCCGGATCCTCCAAAGAAGAGAGGATTCCAACAGCCACCAGAGCCACAAGGAGATTGAAAGAAGGAGGGGAGGGGAGCGACGGTGAAGGGTCTGACTCCCAGGTGGTAAATATGTATAATCTTATCTCTTTTTCTGCTCCTTGCAATGAAGAAAATTTGCTTGCTGTTTCTTGCAATGAAGAAAATTAGCTTGCTGATACTGAACGAATGTATAAAGCATTTGCAAAATTACCAATGATTGATATTAGTATTGAGGGAAGAAAAGTAAAGTTTCTAATTGACAGTGGAGTGACAAACTCCGTAATTAAACATGAACAATTGCCTGATTTAACTGTATTATCTGGAAAATGGGCAACCTCCAGAAGTGCCACAGGGCATCTGGTAAAGGAACCATATACAGCAGATTTGTCTTGTCAGATTGGTGATCGCTCATTTTCTCATGCTTTTCTTGTGACTACTACTTGTCCTTGTAATCTTCTGGGAAGAGATTTGATGTGTAAACTAAAGCTGAATTTGTATTGTGATGACAGTGGCCTCACTGCTGATATGAGTATGGTGCGAATGCCAACTGAAACATTATATGTTTTTGAATGGAGCACTCCTCAGTGTGGTCTGCAAAACAAAGCCACAAATAGGATGCCTCCTGACCATGATTTCATGGAAGAAAGTGATTTGCATTGCACATGTCATGTTAGCAGTGAGCCAGATGAAATTTTTGCTGAAAAATGGTCTGAACTAGAGATTGAGGAACTGAAAACCTCAGAGTTAGTTTGGTCAGATAAATGGTGTGCTGTGAAGGTTGAATTGACTGATAGCCAAGCATCACTGTATGATGTGGAGGGGGCCGACCCTCACATCTCTTTAGCTAAACCACTGACTGCAGAGTGGAGAGAATTGGGGCTTTTTGTGAAACAATGTGACTCACTAAAAGATTGGTGGCCAACCACTGACAAAAATGTGTGGCAATCTGAGAGCGCAGGGTTTTACAAACAGTCACTAAGAAAAAAAAAAATATTAAGGGAATCAGAACTGTTGAAGTGATGAATAAATAGTACTATATGAATTGCACGTGTTTAAATATTATACTTTTTATATGAAGGCGTCTAGAATTTGTATCCCGTTATCCCTGGGAGACGGCTTTCTGCTTTCAATAGGTACCAGTCAGTAACAGCCCTTCTGCAGGAAGTTCAATAGCGGAAGTTAACATTCAGTTAAAACTGAGGCTGGATATGGCAGTGAGAGTTATGTAGCAGATTGACTATGCAGAATTCTATAGAAAAGAAAAATACAATCTAGGCCACAAGGCGTCTAAAGAGAAATTATGACTAGAAAAGCAAAAATATTGGTCACTCCATTTCATTTAAAGGTAATTTTCTAGATTCAATTTTGATTTTGGCTAACTATCCTGGGGCCCGTTCTTCGTACGTTGCTAACTCAGTTAGCTGGATTTGATTGTTGGCGATTTGGCATGATCTTGGATTGTTTGGTTCTTCAACGCTCATCCTAGACTTGCTGTCATAGCAACAGGTGCGCAAGCTTGAACCTGCTCGGGAGCAGGCTTATTTGATGTAAACAGGATTAGACTGCGGCTCATAAGCGGAGCTGATACGGGAAGTCCAGCGCAGCGCGATAGTGCACTTTCTGAGATTTATATTTTTTCTCGTGACTCGTGAGATTGTCGTTTACATTATTAATTTGTTGGAAATGCACATTTATTTTCGACTAGTCAGAGTCGGGCTTTAACTACAGCACAAACTGTTTGCATTGCCCTAAGATTATTTGCGAGTGGCTCTTTCCTTTACACTATTGGAGATGCGGAGAACTTGATGGAAAGTGCTGTCTGTCGTGTCATTCGGAGTTTACCTGGCGCTTTTAGGTTTAAAAAAACAGTTTTAGGTTTTTAAGACCCAATGTTGTAAAGCAGTTTTTTTAAAGCAGTTTTTTTTTTTTTTTAGGCTATCATAATTTTTTATGAAGATCATAAAATCATGACCATGCCGATTACAGTATGTCACTCAGGCTTCACTAACGTGATTGGTACCATCTGCTAGACCATAGACTGCCATCAAGGCCTCAATGAAGGGGATTATGTGAACAGAAAGGGGGTTCACAATGTAAATGTGCAGCCCAGTTACTACTGTGATTCTTATTCCAGATTAGTAATATTATATCAAATAAAAAAGGCAGTTGACTAAAATCTTCCATATCACAAATGTGAAAGCAAAATGGCCAGGATCTGTGCATGACTTAAGAATTTTCAGAGATTCCCATTTATGCACATTATTTGAAAGTGGTAAGGAAAGTTCCACAATTATATATCAAGCTCACTGTATTACATACACTTATGCTGATCCTAACAGAACTGCATTTTTTCATAGGTGATTATGACATGTTCCTGCCTGCAGACAGGTGTTTTATGACCCCATTCCCTGACCCAAACCAGTTACAGTGCAGCTCTAGCCAGGACAAGGGCACACAATGAAATGAACCATGGTTAACTAAAGGGAAGATTTCAGTGTCTGAAAAGTCTGAGGGTTGCACACCTGACAGGGCCTGTGACATTGTCGCATGTGCCATATT
The DNA here is from genome assembly GCF_965113295.1 of Leuciscus leuciscus. Lineage (NCBI taxonomy): Eukaryota > Metazoa > Chordata > Actinopteri > Cypriniformes > Leuciscidae > Leuciscus > Leuciscus leuciscus. The sequence goes on along the minus strand of NC_138745.1, from coordinate 18,097,259 downwards.
ACACAACATTGCCAAAAAAAAAACACATTAAATGTTTAATAAAAGACAAATATGCTTAGTTCCTTGAGTTTTATTTCAATTGTTCTTTGTAAAGAAAAGCCAGTGGTCAAGTGCCTGCAACAAGAGATATTAGACACATGCCTCATGCAACAAATAAAAAGGAAAAGTTGGCTATACACTGCCCACCTGTAGGCCTATGTCTCCTCTGTCTGTGCAGACTCTTCTGTAGGCCTTTCTGTAGATGTGGAATCCTGCAACTTATATTGCAGCCATAAAGCATACAAGTATAAATTAAATAAAGCTATGCACTTGCAGGTAGGCTAGTTCCTCCATATGACAGTTATCTGAGAGGGTTTATTCACTGTCCAGTGCAATGGAAACAAATGGACATTACAAAGTCTTATAAATTCTTTCCTTTGGAAAGTTAGAAAATGTCCACTTACTGCACATATTTCAGCCACCACTTTCTTGGGAACAGATACAAGTGTATTATGTAAAAGTGTATTATGTAAAAGTGCACAAAAGAGGAAAACACAATGTCATTACAATGAACTACACTCGGGAAAAATGTGATCAATAACATAAGTTTATCAGTTTTCACTTTCACAAGTCAAAGCAATTCATCATTACTCAAGATTTAACAGTTGAAATGACTATACAGCCTTAATTTAATGCAGAAAAAAATATTTTACAGTGTAGGCTACTAAGATCTTTTTCTTGATTGCTTTTATAAACAGACAACCATTTATTTAACAGTGCCTTTTATAAAAGAGACTATAATATAACACAAAATTTCCATTATGTAGAATATTTTTGTACTTCACTTTTATTTGTTTCCATGTTCTAGTGTGGTGACTCTGACAATACAATGAATAAAGTAATTATGCAACTATTAAAATACAAAAATATAGGCTATTAAGTGATAAAAAAACATCTAACATGGCCACTTCTTACGGATTTAAATTGTCTGCTACTTTTTGCCAGCCCTCTCTCCTGGCTTTTGCAGACTTTGAGGTGTTCCCTGGCGTTTTGATTAAACATTAAAATTCCGAATAAACTTCGACTATCTTGCTCTGCTGAGGAGAAAAACTGAGCGCGCTCTTTGGCCACGCTGAGCAGCCAATAGCAGCGTTGCTGATCAATGTTTCTACTATTGATACATATCCCCTTTTCAACCAGCGCATGAACGCGCAATTATCTCAGATAACTCAATCCAGCTATACTAATCATATCCGGCAAGTGTGTTTGAAGAACCGAGTTAGTCAGATCATGATTAGCACGATGATATCATCTTGGATGTGTCATTTGATCTCGGATGTAATAAGCAACGTACGAAGAACGAGCCCCTGAGCTGGGTTATTGTTGTGGCAGAAATAAACAATGCCACACCTGCTCAGCGTATAACTTTGGGATGGCAGAGAGCAAGCAAGCTTGCCCTGTCCACCCCATATTTAACTTTTGACTTTTTACAGGATGTCATGATGGATCTCATCGAACAGAACTGATTCTGTTCCAAATGTATAAAATATTGTCTTGTTACTGTTTAACATGAAATTTCACAGGTCTCATCAAAAAAGGACGACCGGCCAGACAAGCAGATGAGTCTGGCGACATACATGTTGTCACTAACAAAAATACTTAAGGTCTCCATTAACAGGTTGTTCTTGTGGTTCACTCCACAAACAAGGTCCCATCTGGGGTGCTGTGACACCTCCGTCCAAGCATCTCGACTTAAACTACACCAACCAGCCCTCAACAACCCCACACACTAACGCCAACACCAACGGCAACGCACAGCGTCAAGTGAGGGACCAAGGACGTGCTAGTAACGTTCCTCCCTTGCCAGCGAGGGAAAGCCCATTGCAACGGTTCGCAAAGAATCACCCTGGTGAAGATGGAATATCCATGGGGCAACGAGATGATCGACACATCTGGAGGAAGATGTGGACCAACTAATGGTTTAAGCTTAGCAGAATAATTAATTTTGTGTGATTTTTATTGATGTTTTATTTGGTTCAATCAAACTATACTGTAGGACTGAGTATTTAGATCTCATGATTTGAACAATTGCTGATGAATTTGAAAATATTTCAGGTATATGTAAATTGGAAAGAGGAAAATCTCTTAATTCTGTAGAGTATAGGGACTCTAAATAGGTACATTACTGTAAAGATAATAAATAATCTAGGGACTATTTTTGAAGAATCTTGAGGGGTTTAGAACCCTAATTCAGATATCATAGATGCTAAAAAAAAAAATTGTTCTCTAATAAGAGAGGATAAGTTACTTTGCCGGACTAGGTCCGAATAGATAATTGGGTAAAGACCAAGAACAATGTAACCCAAACATGTTCAATTTAAACTAAAATGAATCTAGACAGTCAAGAAATTTCAGTGAAATAGAATATTTGTTCATAAAGCAAAATTCTAAAAAGCTTTCTTAATTCAAAATGAAGTTACAGATTTAATGATCTGGATCAATGGATCCATTATAAACTAATCCGCATTGCCAACAAATAGAGGCAGGACATGTTATGTCCATCAGTTAATTCTGGAAAAATAGGATTTTAGGATAGGTAATTAATGATTAAATGGCACATCAGCAGCTAAAGCTATTCTTTTGGCAACAGCTGGGTTGTTTGAAACTAAATAATATATATTTAACAAAGATAAAAATGAAAAGATTATATTATTTTTTGGTTAGATTTTATTACACAGATCCTTAAATAGATCTGACTAAGTAAAACAATCGCCTACTTGAATTAAAAGCTAGCAAAATAAGGTTAAGAAAAATGGTTAATCAGCAGTATCAGTCTGTTAAAGGCCTAATAGATCAATGTGATTTGAAATTTAGCAAAGGATAATGAAACTTGATCTAAAGTAAAAGATGGAACATGGTATGATTAGAGATATTAGGTGGTATTAGATACCAGGCAACTATGATGATGGATGATTTTCAAATGAATGAGTGTTTTATTTATTTCTTTTAAGATGTATTTCTGTTCATTTTTTTAGAGTGTTTATTTCTTTCCTTTAAAAATGTATTAATGTTTTATTTTGTTCTCAAGATATGAAAAAGGGGTGGAATGTAATAGAAATTTTTATTCCAGCCAGCATAATACCATACATGGTGTGGAAATATTTACTCTAGCCAGCTTAAAACCATACATGGTGTTAAAGAAACTGCAAGTTGCATATCATCTTCTTCCTTACTGCTGAAGAACGAGGTCAAAATGACATTTGCAGAAAGGACAGTTTGTTCTTTCTAAATACAGATAAGCTCGCTTGCACTAAGAGCAAAGGTGTTGCATTGGAAAATATATACTCACTTGTTTTTAATGACATATGTGTGTAAGTGTGTGCGCACAAAGGGGTGTTAGAATAAGTGTGATAGGTTTTCTGTATACAGTATAAGGCTATGTTCACACTTAGCGTCTTTTTTGACAAGAAAAAGTTGACAACGGCGTTTTTTTTGCAAAAAAAAAACGCTGGCAGCGTTCGGTTACAAATAGCAGCCGAGCGCGTCTTTTGTGGCTGGCGCATATACTGACGCGTCTTGACCATGCGTCAACATACGACGAAAAGGGTACCCCCATAACGTCCATATGTGACGATTCGGGTTATGGGTAGGTTTAGGTATGCGTTAGGGTACCGCTAAGAGGCGCTGCTGGTGCGCTTCTGTCTGCGTCTCATATTGACGTTAAAGGGGTACCCTTTTCGTCGTATGTTGACGCATGGTCAAGACGCGTAAGTATATGACGTTTTGGGGTGAGACCGGGCTGCTATAACAAGAGCTGCAACAGTAGCCTAGTGCTGTGTGATGCAAACAATGTCGAGAAAGAGAAAGTTGGCTCTTGCGTTGGCTTTTGAAGTTACCGGGGAGGAGAATGTCGGTTCACAAAGACGTTTGTGGGTGCACGACAGACAGTTGTTCTTGTTGTTATGGAAACGACAGGTCTCGCTACTCGCTTGTCATTGGTCAGCTGTCAAAAAGGCGCTTGACGTAGGGTGTTCTTTTCAGAAAAGTTGAACTTTTTTCAACTTAAAAAGACGCTCTGAGCTGCAGAAAAAGACGCCGGCGGTGGCGTCTAAAAAAGCGCTCAGGACTTTTTTGAAAAAACGGTTTACTCCATAGGGTTATAATGTAGAACAGACGCTGGCAGTTTGAAAAAAGACGCTAAGTGTGAACATAGCCTAAGCTGGGCAAAAAGGAGAAGTCAGCGCGCTTCTCACATCAGACTCTGACTGATGTGTGAACGACCTTTCTTGCAAGAAATAAAGATCTTTTTAACTTTTGAAATTTCCAGCTGTCTTCCAATTATTGTTTAAAGTCTAGAAAGAATTTCCACGACAACCTTCAAGCCCACGTAGGCATGTTTAACTCAGACGTAACTAGGCGCCAAAAGCAGCAGCGTGTTTTAAAGGGATACTCCACTTTAAAATGAAAATTCTGTCATCATATACTCACCCTCATGTTGTTTCAAACCTCTATGAATTTCTTTCTTCTGCTGAACAGAAAGGAAGATATTTAGAAGAATGTCAGTAACCAGACAGTTTCTGGTCTCATCAGTAGGAATCTGGTCTCCATAGTAGGAAAAAAATATACTATGGAAGTCAATGAGACCAGAAACTGTCTGGTTACTGACATTCTTCTAAATATCTTCCTTTCTGTTCAGCAGAAGAAAGAAATTCATACAGGTTTGAAACAACATGAGGGTGAGTATATGATGACAGAATTTTCATTTTAAAGTGGAGTATCCCTTTAAAGAGCAAGGGGTGGGAGAGAGCGGTTTAATGCAACTGCTCTCACTCAGCCCGCCTTAACGTCCAAAAAGGACCTTAAAAACAGCAAACAAAGAGTCACGACTTCAATTTAACAAGGTTATCTAACAGTTAACGTTACCCACCCGATAATGCAATGAAGTATTAATCTAACAGTCTACCTACCCGAGGATATGATGAAGCCATACTTCGACGACATATACCAAAGAAAATCATTTAACAGCCTTGTTGACATCAACAGCTGGTGTTCCGACCAGGGCTACGTTAAACTGCGATGCCACACCGATGGAAGCCCTGAAGGCACACCGTACTGAAACAAATGGCTATAACTTAAGTTAGGTCAAACCAAACTTCCCACAATGCCCCAAAACACAATATTAAACTTACCTGGGAGTAAGCAGCACCCCACACGCACACAGACTCTCAGTAACCCAATGTCAAACTAAACAAATACAAAATCGCCAAATGTCACTGGACAACACTAAGCTCGAACAGCTAGACTACAATGCTAAAAACACGTACCTCCGTAGTCCATAGCAACAACGCAAAAGGGGTGGGCCTTCGACCATGACGCACTCCAAGAGGCATGAACAACAAGTTTACATACTCCAATGGGCGATAGCTCATTGGCCACGCATTAAATGATAGTGACGTGTTGAGAATGTCACACGGCCTCACTACATTCTTCCCCCTACTTTTGTGTCGTCGCCCCGATGATAAGTTACAAATCACCGGACATCAGTACCAAGGCCTAAACAACCCAGAACTAATGCTAGATATGGACCCTAAAACAGATACCGCATCCCTTACATTCTCCACTGCTCGTGGAAGATGGTGGACATTAGAATGTTGCCCCGCTGTGGCTCATCTCGTTCTTCGCACAGCCCCAGCACTATCCCTAGACCGGTCTGAGGGAAGAAAGATGGACGTACCAGTAGGATTCAAATCAACATCATGCACCAAGTCGTCCACAGAAGGCAGGGACACTACAAAGGGCCCTGTCACTTCCAGACGGGGTGGCACTGGTGCTTCTGGAACCATGAGAGGTGCCGGTAGTTCTGACACAACAGAACATACTCCCCTAGGTTGACCTGACACGGCCGGAGAAGCCTATGCAACAACCACCCAAAGGTCCAATCCCTCCGAGTCCCCCAGTGAGGACAACTGGCTAACTGGGGGGCTATCAGGACGGACAACAATTGGGGAGTCCTGCTCTATTCGAGTCTTCATCAGAGAACGATGAACGTGCTTAATCCTTCCCAGATCATCAGCGGGTGCAACTGTATACACAGGCCCTCCATCTTTTGGTGCCTGCACAACTTGATGCTCCGGAGCTCCACAGGTCCTGAATTTGACGACCTCTCATGCTATGATCCCGGAGATAAACCAGTTGACCCTCCCTCAGTGGTGCATCACGGACGTGTTGGTCGCGCTGTTTCTTACAGAGCTCAGCAGCCGCCTTCAAGCACTCCCTTGCTCCCTCAAATGCCACATGCAACCTTGCTCGATGCTCTACAATCCACTCAAAGACCCCACCCTCACCAGGTTCCTGTACCCTTCCCTATTGGAAATCAACAGGGAGTCTAGGTTCCTGGCCAAACATCAGGAAATACGGAGACTCACCTGTGGCCTGGTGAGGAGTGGTGTTATAGCAGAACAAGATCTGCGGGAGGCAAGATGCCCAATCCCTTTTCCTAGAAACCGGCAGAATGCGCAGGAGGTTATGAAGGGTTCGATTGAACCATTCACACTGGCCGTTACCAGCCGGGTGATAGAGCGTAGTACGAGATCTTTCAATCCCATAAAACCCACAGAGTTGTTTCATAAGGGCTGACTCAAAATTCCGGCCCTCGTCTGAATGGATACGACCTGGGACCCCGAACCTGAAAAAACACTCTGTGACCAAAGCTTGTACTACTGTCTCAGCCCGCTGGTCTCTAGTCGGGACAGCCAGTGTATTTTTATTGAACACATCTGTTAACACTAAAACATTCTCATGTCCAGAACAAGAAGGCTCAAGCATCGTAAAATCAATAGCCAAGATCTCATTTGGCTTAGAAGCCAGGTCATGACCCATAAAGCCCCGGGCAAGTGGTCAGGTGTCTTTAGCCAGCTGACATCGCTCCCATTCCCAACACCACTGCGCCACTTCTGTTGACATCCCTGGCCAATAACACCACTGACGAATTAGTTCCATAGTGCATCCAACACCCTGGTGTCCATAGTGTTGATGCAACTGAGTCAATACGTCACGTTTTAAAGCCACAGGTAAAATCAACTGTAGCACCTCCTCACCGCCATCAGGGCGTGACACACAGCGATAAAGTAGCCCATCCTTTTTCAAGAGACAGTCCCATTGCCGAAGCAAAGTCAAGACAGACTTGGAAAGCTTTTGGCGCTCTGCAAAGCTGGGAAAAGACCCCTGCTCCCAAATCACCAAAACCCTCAGAATATCAGGATCCGTCTCCTGTAACGAACTCAGATCTTCAACTAAGAAACTGGGCAACGCTGTAACCACTGCTTGATTGACCTGTACCACCGGTTCTGCCTCCGCTGCCTGCCTCACCACTGCTGGAATAACGGTCCCTGGCAAGAAACTCTCCCATGTCTCCTGACAAAACTTGTGCTGTCTAGAGAGAGCATTAGCATTCCGGTTGCTTCTTCTGGAACGATACCGGACCTCGAAGGAGGCCAACTGGGCAGCCCAACATTGTTCAGTAGCTCCCAGTTTAGCAGATGTCAGGTGGCTAACAGGATTGTTGTCTGTATAGACAATGCACTTCTGACCCAGCAAGTACTCCCTAAATTTCTTGGTAATGGCCCACTTGAGTGCCACAAACTCCAATTGCATGGAACTATAGTTGGTCATGTTGCGGTCAGTGGGCCTAAGACCACGGCTGGCATACACAATAGGGTAACAAGCCTGTTCTTCAATCCCTCAAAGCTCACCTGACACTGCTCTGTCCAATCCCCCATAAACCCCAGAGAAGCTCGCTTTCTAGGTCCCGAACTAGCACACGCTGCCACTACCTTATGCAGGGGGCCAGCCAATTTGGCAAACCCCTCCACAAAGCGGCAGTAATAGCTGGCAAAACCAAGAAACGAACGCAACTCCACCACATTGGACGGACGTCGCCAATCAGCTACGACCTCAATCTTTGCAGGATCGGTTGATACCCCTTCAGCCGATTTTACGTGACCCAGATACTTCACTTCTCTTTAGAAAAACGCACACTTGCTTAACTTAACCTTGAGTCCTTCACTTTATAACCGACTCAGGACTACCTCTAGACGCTCCAGATGTTGAGCTACCGAGGTAGAAAATAGGATTGACAAAGGATTGACACTGTTGGTCACCGAATAGCCGCTCCATTAAAAGAGAACAATACATACCGGATGTTTAAACCAATAAGCATTAAGCTGTGTCATCAGCAAGTCGTTTCCACAACCTATGGTCATTTCCCATCGTGCATTTGATCAGTGCAGTCAGTGGAGAGCAAATTCTCGCCACCTATGGTAAGAATATACCCTGAAGAAAGAAAGTCTAAGCGCTAAGCTTGACCAAAGCCTTGTCAGCCTTTTAAATGCATCCTTAAATTACAACACAAGAATATTCCCTTTTTGAAGGGCACTCCATAACAGAAGTGGCATGTCTAAACCACATTTTATGTTCACCATTAAACAGTCTGCCCAAGAGCAGCACTGACCAAAATGAAAAATACAATAGAAAGACCAGCAAATGCAATAGTGCCACACCGGCCTGGGCAGATTAACCCAGACCCCCTTGTGATACCATAACAAAAGCCTCTGTATCTTGCTCCAAGAGCCACCAATCCAATCAAGCACGTAACAGCTTGAGCCATGCGTTAAGGTGCAGAGGAAGAGCAAAAATGGAAGCATTCCCTATGACTTGGGTAATTAACTCTGAACAACATACAAGCAATGTCAAACATTGAGGAGAGGAGAAGTAAATGCAGCCTCAGCAACACTTAGAGATGTGCAAGGCTAATGCACCAGGCAGGAAAAACAACAGACTCCTGCAAAAAAAACAAAAAAACAGCATGGATGAAGGACAGCAGATTGATCTGCATAAAATATGGAAAACAACACTGATTTGTGATGATCAATGAACTCAATGAAAAAAGGGGTAATTTTACATTCTCTGTGCAGTCTGACTACTGATACATCCAAGAGATAAAACAAACAAACAAATCAGACGCATCATGGACGCGGGGTTTTTTTTTTTTTTTTTTTAGGGTCCTAATTTTCAGAAGAATTTTGAAGGAAATAATTTTAACGGAAAAAAATTGATTATTTAAATGGAAGTTTAGGACTTTTTTTTTTACCAACAATAATCATTCAAGACTTCATGAAAAAAAGTCTACTTAAATAAATATTAATAAAATATTACCTTGCAAAGATATACTTTTTTTTGTGGGTGAGATCCACTGCATGGGTTTGAATCAGCTTGATGCTTCAGAAAGAAATTAATTCACAGTTTTTCCACTGAAAGCTAATTCTTCTTGCACTGTGCGATTATGAAACCTGGATAATGTCCTAATGACTGTGAAAGGAAATGGCTTCTCTTCAGGCAGCACTTAAGTACTGTTAATTGAGGAAAGTTGTTTACAAAGCCACTTAGTGTGAGGTTAAATTGCTCAAAAATGAAGAAGATGGCTTAAAGATTCTCCAAAGAGGAAGTAGAATTCAGGGGGTTAATGTCATTGTCAATGCAGCTGGGGTTTTTTTGCACCCTGACACTAACTTAGAGTTTTTAAGAGCTTGAAAGTACCTCCTTCTCACGATCTGCACTTCACTTCACTTGCTTAATGGTCACTTAATCTGCAGGCGGCACCTGTCCACAGCTGTGACCTTCAACCCCGTCTGAGGACTCTGAACTCGATATTCGGTTGTTAAGTCGTGACGTAACCACTCTCCGATAATACTCTTTCCGGGTCCAAAGTCCAGGTCCTCTCTACCTACCTACCGCTTTCGCGAGTGTTTTGGTTATTATTGAGTGTTTTTACAATGCCGCAGTGCTGTGTCCCGTGTCCCGAGCTAACTCACTTCAACCTCGTAAATCTTCTTTTTCATTGATGCCTGGACTCTACCCTTAATTATGTCACCTGAGTGATGAGCTACACTAACCATTCTGTTGGTGTTAAAGGAATTTAAACCCTTTTTGACCGCCAAGGGTGCCTCACTAAGAAGGTTTACGTGATCGTAAATAAATGTACAGGTTCCACCATTGTTATTTCTGGACGAGAGGAGCGCTTGGACCCGGAAAAGGCTAAACGTCACGCGTGACGTCAGACTTAACAATCGCATAACCCAAAACTTCAACTCTGATAGGAAGAAACAACATGTCTAATTGAATGAGCATCCATAAAAAACATGCAGAGGGTTGCAAAGTTAAATAATAATTATTATTATTATTCTTAAAGTTTATACATCTAATATACTCTAATAGTGGGCATGAAAAAAAGATACACTGTCAACTCAAAAACTAAATATTTCCCAGATAATATTTAAAAAATATATACTGGTTGAGTACAATATAAAAATAATTTACTTCAGCAAATGCAGAATGCAAATGGGTCTTTATATATGAAAAATATATATAGCTGCCTTTAAATTAAGAAGGGGGTTCTTTGCAGGGGCGTCATCGAATTTGGGGGTTCTTTTCAGGTTCAAATTTTTGTGGGAAGGTTCGTTTTTGGTTATAAAATAAATAGGCCTTTTGTCATATTCTGAGTTTGGTTGAATAATGTTTGTATTCTGTTTGATTTAGTTTTCCTGTTCAGTTCTGGTTTTGTTGTCTCAGTTTTTGAGTTTAATAAAAGACTTTTGGATTGTTACTCCTTCATCCTCGTGAGTGTTCCACACAGCACCCTGACAGTACACCAAACCATTAAGACTATGGATTTGGCTGAAACAAAGAGATGGGCTGAGGATCATTTACTCTTCACCCGTCGTCAGAGTGGTTGATCTCTGGAACTATATCTAGAGGAGTTTGTGAAATTCTCCCATTTGGTAAGTTGGAGCTATCACATGCTTAATGCCTGTTTTTGGATGGGACTGGATGACGAATTATATCAAGTCCTATCTCCATGTAAATGCAGTGTATCCTTAGTTGAATATATTAATTATGCCCTCTGGATGAATGATTCTGATTTCGTTGTTGATGAAATGAATGAGTCTGTTCCAGAGAGTGAAATCCCAGAGTCTGTTCTAGAGTGTGAAATCCTTGAGTCCTTTCCAGAGAGTGAAATCCCAGAGTCTGTGTACCTCCCAAAACCCTTGAGGTGAATGATTTGATTGGTTTTGTCTAAAATATATTCCTCCCAAAATCCTTACAGGTGAGTGATTTGATTGGTTGCAGGCCAGGTGGGCAGATAGAAAAAATACTTAGTTTAACCAATAATTGATTGTTTGTCTTTATTAGAGAAAAAATAGTAAATAATATCTAAAACATAAAACAGTTGGAAAACAACAATTTCAACAGAAAACATTTAAAAATACTTTGAGTTAAAGATTTCAAACAAAGGCATTAAATACCACATTAGATGACATGTCCCAGTCGACTCCAGTCCTCAATAGCTCCTGTGTGAATCCACATCAACAACATCTTCCTCATCTAACATTGAGCTCCACCCTTTCTGTCCTTCACAGCTGTCTCTCTCTGTTTGTCTCTGTTGACCTCTGCAAAAACTGCAAAACAACAGTAATGTAACCACCGAAAATACTCACAACAAAATAATGGCCTATTTAAGAAGAGTTCCATCATGTCAGTTTCTAAACTTACTGTTTGTTGTCTCACTTTGGCTTTTTTGCCACAACATTGATTGAGTGTTTCAGATGGGCCGTCCCGGGATGAATCTACGAATACTTCTTCATGGCCTCATTATAAATATTGCAGGTTACATAAAAGACATAAAATGTTTAGTAACAGAAAATATTCAAAAATAGATGAAAGTATAAAACTGGAGCTGTAGGAATTTGGAAAGGGTTAAAAGTTTTAAATTTCTTGGTGTGTTATTTGACACAAGACTTACATGTAGGGATCATGTATCAAACGTAGTAGACAAATGTAAAAGGGTAATGTATTTAATCAGATGTCTTCCTGAAACAGAATGGGGAGCAGATATAGCTTCTTTGAAGCAAATTTATATATATTTAATTAGAGCAAGAATTGAATATGGGTGTTTGGTTTATGGATCTGCAGCCAAGTCAGTTTTAGCTGGATTAGATATAATTAGATATAATCCAAGCTAAGGCACTGAGAATATGTACAGGAGCTGTGCTTCTCCAGTGTGTTCCTTGCAGGTAGAAACAGGAGAAATTTGCGAAGAAAGCAGCTTCAGGCTAGCTATTGGGTCAATTTGATGGATCAAAGGTGTGATCACCCAGTTAAAATAACAATTCAGGCAAGCTGGGAGAGAGAGGTGGCAAGACTTCCAAGTTATGGATGGACAGGGGAGGCATTGGCACAGGAAATGTCTATACATGACAAGATCTTTTGTCCAGGAATACTGAAGCCATCAGTTCCTTTATGGCAATTGGAGGTCCCAAAGACTGATTTAGAGATACTTGGGATTAAGTCAAATAATCCTGAGTCAAATTTGGTGCATGTATTCCAGTGTCATATAAGAGAAAGATATCAATAACATATATATTAATTTGTACTGATGGTTCAAAGGATCAAGAAACAGGTGCTACAGGAGCAGCTTTTGTTGTTCAGAGATTGAATTTCCAAGCTTTTAAGAGAACATCAAACTTCAAATCACATCAAAGTGTGTTCACAGTGGAATGATATGCAATCCTGATGGCAATGCAATGGACTTAGCAGATTCAGAACCATAAAGTGTTGATATGAAGTGACTCTGTGTCAGCTATCAATAGTATTGGGAAAGGGTCATCAAAAGAGTCGACAAGACCTTGTATATGATATTCTTCTGGCAATTAGAGATGTGAAAAGGAGGGCATTATTTCTAGAATGAGGATTGGTCACACGTTTCTGAATAGCACTTTACTTATTTTAGGAAAACACCAGAGTGGCTTGTGTTCATGTCTGGAACCTGAGACAGTGCAACATGTTTTGATTTCTTGTAGAAATTATGACTGCCAAAGACAAGATCTACTCAGAGAATTGTGAGAAACTGGCTTGGAAGAAGTATTTCTGAAAAGTATTTTAGAAGTAGGGCTAAGCGAGAGGGGAAAACGCTGTTATTGTCACGATCCACACACACAGGAAACAGGGGTAGAACCAAAAAGCAGTATTTAATAGGGTAATCCGTAAATCATTATCCAGTCCAAGCAAAGGTCAAAATCCAAAAGGCAATCCAACACAAGAAACAAAACAAGAAACAGGCAAGAACAGAACCAGGTAGAACAGACATCCAAAGTGATGTGATACATAACAAGGACTCCGTAACAAACACTAAACAGGCAGGGTATATATATAACACAGAACTAACAATGATAATGGGGAACAGCTGAGTGCAATGATGATGGGGAACAGCTGAGTGCAATGAAACAGTGATGAGTACAGACAAGGGGCCCTATCTTGCACCCAGCGCAAGTGACTTTGTACACCGACGCATGCATTATTCCTATTTTGCACCCGCGCAAAGCAGACTTTTCCCTCCACAGAAGCACGTCAGTAAGTTAGGAAATACACTTGCGCTCCCGGGGGCGGTTCAGCGCAAAGAGGAGGCGTGTTCCGGCGCAAACGTTCCTTCATGCTATTTTGCAGGTTTAGAAAACAATTGCACCACTAACCAGGAAACATTTTTTTAAAGTCAGTGGCGCGTTGCGCATGTTATTCATATGCTATTTTAAGGGCGAATGCTTGGCCATAATCAATGTAGCGTGTGCACAACGCGCATACACTTTGATTTTCTCATCTACACAGAAGCAGCAGTTTTCATTTTTGCAAATCATACATTATTACGATAGATAGATAGATAGATAGATAGATAGATAGATAGATAGATAGATAGATAGATAGATAGATAGATAGATAGATAGACAATTTATTATAAAAGCATACATCTAGCTTACACATTTACCCAAATTATCATACGCCTGTTTAACCGAAGTTAATTTGGGTGGGTTTCTCCATTTCAATGTAACTTCTCTCTTTTACGGCCGTGACGAGAGCGTTGCTCTCCTTGGCTGTGAACCGCTCCTGGCGCGCGCCTGGCAAATCCGCCGTTACAATAGCAATCCGCTATGGAAAAAGCGCCTCTGCTCTTAAAGGGAATGTGAGATGACGCTCTGATTGGTTTATTTCACGTTACGCCCAAACCACACCTATGAATAATGAAGCTACTTCAGACCAACCCATTTTAGATTTGCGCCTGGCGCAAGAGTCATTTATCCCGCCGGGAAAATAGCAACAGCGCCGAGACCCGCCCACAAAGTTACTTGCGCTTTGCGCTTGACACTTGTGTTTCAGATCGTTAAAATAGGGCCCAAGGATTGTGGGGAATGCAGTTCATAATGTGGATGACACCGTGGGGAAGAGGACCTCTAGTGGACACCCAGGGAACACAAACCAGACACTGTGACAGTTTTTTTCAAATTTTTAATAAACACTGGAATGTATAGCAGGATATAGTGCACTAAGGTCCATAGATGGCAGCAATGCAACTTTTTGGATGCCGGCTGCTGTAAAACCCCAAAGAAGAAGAAGAGATGGATAACTATTGTCTGCTGGTGTTGTTGCTGCTCATGAGGCTACCGAAGAGCTGACGGGATATGTGGGTTACGGGAGACCAAAGCCGCATCAGAGTTCTCATTTGATCCTTCTTCCCCTTTGATGTTTTGATTTGGACCTTTCTTTGTTTATGTCTTGTTGGACTGATGTCACTTGAACTTGCTACTTACAGTTACATGCTGACTAACAATTACACTGATCACTTGACATTTCATGTTTCTTACTTTAGTTAAACAAATCGTATTGTTTATGCAGCGGTTGTGTGGCGTCTCCCTTACTTTGTTGCGATTTAAGAATAGAATCGTAACATAACACACAGTGACATAGGGTTAATTAATACATAGGGTATTAATCTCTATTTGTAGAGATACTGCAAGAGAAACCATTTCTCCCCCTACACCAGTTAAGGACCAGGTTTTATTTTCTGTGAAATAATATGGAAAGTAGAATGAAGTTGGGGAGAGAGGATTACTTCAAATTATAAACCATACATACAGTAGATATGCTCTCTAATGTCTCTGTCAAAGCCAAGGTGACCATTACTGTCTCCAGAGACACAGACTCTAATGTTCCAAGCTCCTTCGTCGCGGCTATGGAGGCCATTCCAATCTCCAGCGTTCCTAGATCCCTCATCTCTGCCAGGGAGACTGTTCCTAGCTCCAATGTCCTAAGGTCCCTTGTTACTGTCAAATTGGCCATTCCCTAGTCATGGCTACGCAGATAACCTCTGTACAATCTAAGTACACTGTGCTTTAGGCGCCACCCTGGTGGGTCCCTGTACTGCCGTTACCTCCAGTGCTTGCTTTACTGTCAGCACCTCCCAAGCTCCCTGAGTTACCAGCACCTCCCTGGTTCCCTGTATTACTGGTTCCGTCCAGAAGACTACTAGCCCACCTGTATCACCCTGGTCACCTGCCATGACTCCAGGATGCCCTCCTCAGTTGGAGTCTTGTTATTTTATTTTTGGCGCAGGGTCACGCCTTCTGGGAGGGGGGAGTTCTGTCATATTTTATAGGGTTTTTTTCATGTTTGTATAGACCAATTTGGAGTAGACGTCACAGTTACATCACTTGCAGCTGTGCGCGCATAGTGGTGGCAGAAAAACAGTGGTTACAAGGTGAGGAAAATGGGCAAAATCCACAGAATAAGAGAAAAATGTTTTGTTGTGCCTTTATATGTCAGAATCGGAAAGCAAAAAATACGGTCTTCATTTTTATAGAATTCCAGCGTTGAAGACAGCCTTTGAAGCTAAATACAGATGTTTATGTTGCAAATCACAGACTGGACTGATGAAACCTGCAATGATTAGTCTACTATTAAAGCAGGAATTTGATGTAAACAGTAAGTCTACGTAATATTCACATTGCGGGAACACGGGAGTATTCGAATTGCGGGATATAAACTCGCAATTCTGAGGAAAAAGACAGAATAACGAGTATATCTTACAATTCTGTTTATCCTTCAAAGAATTGTGAGATATAAACTCGGATTTGCGAGAAAGAAAGGCAGAATTGTGAGATATAAACTTGAAATGAACTTTTTTAATAATTTTATTCCGTGGCTTCCACAGATTGCAACAGCAGAACTGTCATTTTCTGCCACCAGGAAGGCTCCGCCCACAAAAAAACGTCATCGCTGTTTGCAAACACTAAATAGTCCTATTGTTTTTAAATCAAACAGTACAAATATCCACTTCCTGTTCATTTCTGGTTATGTTGTCACTGCTAATTGGTTCTATTCCCTTCTGATCTGTTGCTATGGTTACACATTGGTTGTAGTACTCTGTTCAGGTGTTCCTCGTTTGATTATCCTTGTTTGCTGACTCTATTTATACCCTCTGTCTTAGTTTACTCATTGTCTGGTGTAAGTTGGATTTAATTATTGTGTGTTAGAATTTCTCCTGCATTTTGTTTCCATCAGTTTTTGGATTGTTTCTCCTAGGGATGGGCAAATGAAGCCTCATGAAGCACTGAGGCTTTCCCTGAATGTTTCGGGAAAAAATTAGAAGCATCAAGAGTGTCGAAAACACCACCATCTTGTGGCAGGTCAAATTTATAGCAGCCATGTTTAGTGCGCAGGGCCGTTGTTTTATCCATTAAGCACAAATAAAAGCCTGACAACGCTAAATGTTCAGTTCTCTTACGAGAGGTTCTCTCGTATTGCGTAAGTAGCTTACGCTGCGGGAAAAGTCATCTTTCTCGAGATATGAAGCCAAAAAATTATCCTTAATTTTTATAATCTTGTCAACGCAGTGCAGCAGCACGCAGACCTAGAGCAGGCTAACTAGCGTGCTCATTGGCTGCCCTGCCGCAACTGCAGCAGCCTACCAGTGAGCCTGGCGTGACGTCACGCCCAATGGGAGCGCTCAGCGCCCCCACGCGTCACGGCCCATAAGAGGGGCGTGGCTTAGCTTATAAAAGGAGGCTCGGGGGCTGCTTTCTCTGATTTTTGTCTCTTCAGCGAAGCTCTCCGCATCGCTGGACTCTGAGGAAGCCGCCGTCGAAACAAGCGACCAGCACGCCGAGGATCTCAGACTGAGGAAGCCGGCCGCCTTCGCCGCCTTCAGCTTTCCCTGCCTGCTTCGCTATCCGGCGAATATATCCTTTATTTGCTCTATGTGTGTGTGTTGTGTGCTTGCCCCGCGACACACTTTGCATCTAAAAGAGCGAGGCGTTGTTTCAAATGCCTCGCTCATCCTGTGGCTCGTGCAGAGCCACGCTCAGCGACGGAGACCGCCTTGTGATCTGCGCTCTCTGCCTGGGCTTCTACCCGGGCGGCTGCGAACAGCAAGCCGGGTATGACAGCTGAGCGCTCGCCGGAGCCCCTCCCGCGAGCATCGCTCTCTCCTTCTCCCCCGCCCTTCACCGACGCGCAGCGGCCGGACATTGCCCGCACTGCCGTCGCCTCAGGGGACGACGCAGATGACGCCGCTGACAGCTGCTCTCTGCTTGCTTCAGACCCCTCTGTCAAGCCGCGCAAACGGCGCCGCTCACAAGGGATGTCAGAAACGGACGGTCTCGGGCTATAGCTTCATTTACGTTACAAGAAAGCTACCCCCCCGTCACTGGCTAAAGGAGAGAAGAGTGTTAGCCCCACCCAGGTCGGACTAACCTCCATTCCTGACATATTTCTCAGTCCCCTCCTAAGCTCAGGCGACTGGAAATACATATATTGCAGTAACGAGCCTGTTTTTATGCACGCACGCCTGCAAACAAACGCTGACACAAAACATGACGACGCTCGCCCCTTCCTGCGCTCTCCCCCTCTGTTCGAGCCGCGCAAACGCGCCGCTCACAAGGGATGTCAGAAGTAGACGGTCACGGGCTGGCTTCCTTTACGTTATAAGAAAGCTACCCCGCGTCTCGGTCGCGCGCGTCACCTACCGGCCACCTCCATTTCTCAGTCCCCTCCTAAGCTCAGGCGACTAGAAATATCTATGTTGCAGTAAACGAGCCTGTTTTTATACACGCACGTCTGCAAACTAACGATGTCACAGCACATGATGACATCTTCCCGCTCTCTCTCCCTTTGTCCGAGCCGCGCAACTGCGCCGTTCTCAAGGGTTATCAGAGCGGACGTCACGAGCACCGGCGAAAAGAGGAAGTCCCACCCAGGTCGGACTAACCTCCATTCCTGACATATTTCAGGCGGCTGGAAATACTAATACTGCAGTAAACGAGCCTGTTTAATACACGCGCGCCTGCAAACAAACGCCGAAACGAAACAACGCTCTGTCATATGCTCGCGCTAACTGAGAGCTTATGTGTGCCCCTGTGGCTCAGTGGCAGAACATTAGGCTTCCGCGCAGGAGACCCGAGTTTGAATCCGACTCTGGCGGCAGATAAATATTTTTTTCTGCTGGCTTCTCCGAGCTCGCGGCCAGCTTTCTTACATACAGAAAGCGAACCCGCATCTCGCACCCTCCCGCTCACAGGATGGTGCTTGAGTATTTATGAGCGTCTAAACATATGAGCCATCAAAGCATTTCGCTCTATCAGTTTCCTATAACGACAATGGTGTTATAAGTGTAGAAAATGTGCCCACTCCCACGTGCTCACTGCTACACACAAACACGGTCTCCCCGGTAACGCTCACAGAGCGCACTCTCATAGAGCGGGCATGCGCCGCTCGAGTGCTAAGCGTAGAGAATGTGCCCACAATTCTGTGCCCACACCTACCCACTGCCCGCTCTGTTACACAGTTACCCGGGTTGCAGATCCTCCAAAGCTCACAAACATTCCGGCTCTGGCCAAAGGTGTCATAAGTGTAGAAAATGTGCCCACTCCCATGTGCTCACCACTACACAAACACTATCCCCATGGTAACGCGCTCAGAGCGCACTCTCATAAAGCGGACACACGCTCGAGTACTAAGTGTAGTAAATGTGCCCACAACCCTGTGCTCACAACTACCCGCTGCTCGCTCTGCCACTCAGTTACCTTGGGTTACAAAGCTCCCAAACACTGGCCGTGTTATAAGTGTAAACTCTGCGCCCGCTCACGAGCACGCGCACTCACTTTCAGACATGATAACCCCCCCGCCGCTCTCGCGCCAGGGGTGTTTAGCAGCAAAACGCGCTCCATCCGTAGCGATCGAGCCATCATATGCTGTACAGCCAGTCAGCACTGTTTTCCAGCCCCCGTGTTCGAGCACTGGCGGCGCGTCGCCGCCCCATCCTCTCTGATACAGGTTCCCCATCCCGCTCAGCGCGGCGATCTGAACCCAGAGACCATTCGACCCCTAGCTATGCGTGCAAAAGCAGGGGAAGCTATTAAGGGCGCGTCAGAATGGGTGCTGAATACTATATAACACGGCTATTCGCTTAAATTCGCTCGTCGCCCCCCGCGCTTTCTAGCGCAGACGGAGACAAAAGTGACTTTAGAAGCAGCGCACCTGCTTCAAGCAGAAATAGCGAAGCTGCTGCGCAAAGGGGCTATAGAACAGGTTCATCCTTCTCTGAGCGAGTCGGGCTTTTACAGCCGTTACTTCCTCGTACCCAAGAAGGACGGAGCGCTAAGACCTATTTTAGATCTGAGACACTTGAACGAAGCCCTCATGAGACGGCCGTTCAAAATGATTACAACCAGACAATCCTCGCGCAAATTCGCCCAGGAGACTGGTTTATCTCTCTCGATCTGAAGGATGCATACTTCCAGATACAGATAATTCGCCGTCACAGGCCATTCTTGAGATTCGCCTTCGACGGTCGAGTATATCAATACACAGTCCTGCCGTTCGGCCTGTCTTTAGCACCCCGTACGTTTACGAAGTGCATGGACACGGCTCTCGCTCCCCTGAGAAACAGGGCATGCGGATACTGAACTATCTGGACGATTGGCTTATTCTAGCGCAGTCAGAGACAGAACTTGTGTCTCACAGAACAGCGCTTCTCAGCCATCTGGAAGGTCTGGGTCTCTTGGTCAACTGGACCAAGAGCTCGCCATCACCCCGTCAGTCAATTTCCTTTCTGGGAATAGAACTGGACTCGGTGGCTATGACGGCCAGATTGTCGGAGCAGCGTGCGCGCCGCATCCGTCACCTCGCCGCGTCCTTCAAAGTAGGCAGCCAGGTTCTGCTGAGGACATTCTAGCGTATCCTGGGGCATATGGCCTCAGCTGCAGCGGTGCTCCAGCTGGGCTTACCGCGCATGCGCCGCTTCAACGCTGGCTGAAAGCGCGCGTGCCCCGCCGAGCCTGGGAAACCGGCGGCTCGCGATTCAGAGTGAATCAGGGCTGCATTTCAGCCCTGCAGCCCTGGCTGGCAGCCGAATGGTATCACACTGGAGTGACTATGGGAGTGATTTCACACCGGAAAGTTGTCTCGACAGACGCTTCCAACCTAGGTTGGGGAGCGCTCTTCGAGGGCAGACCGGTCTATGGCCGCTGGTCAGACCAGGAGAATCTCCTACACATAAACTGTCTAGAGATGCTCGCGGTCAAGAAAGCGCTCAAACACTTCCTCCCATTCCTCCCAGGTCACCATGTTTTAGTCCGCACGGACAACACATCGGTAGTGGCCTATGTGAATCGCCAGGGCGGTGTCAGATCGAACTCGCTCTGCACCCTGGCGGAACGCCTCCTCGTGTGGGCTCAGCACTCTCTGCGCTCGATGAGAGCCGCGCATGTGCCTGGCCACCTGAACGAGGGCCCCGACAGACTGTCCAGGGACAACGTTCCCCTGGGGGAGTGGTCTTTGCATCCCCAATCAGTTCAGTCACTGTGGCGCCGTTTCGGCAGAGCGAAAGTCGACCTCTTTGCGTCAATAGACAACGCGCACTGCCCAAGGTTCTTTTCAAAGAGCGAGGACGCGCTGGCCCAAGCCTGGCCCAGCGGCCCGCTATACGCTTTTCCCCCGGTCTCTCTGTTGCCACAAGTCATCAGGAGAATCAGGGAAGCGCGCCACATGGTGCTCCTCATAGCCCCGTATTGGGAGAATCAGACATGGTTCCCGGATTTAATACGGCTGGCAGACACCGCTCCCTGGCCGATACCGGTGAGAAGAGACCTTCTCTCTCAAGCCCTCGGCTCGATCTTGCATCCTCATCCAGAGCGCTGGTCTCTGCATGCATGGACTCTCAACGGATACCCGTTGACTTGCCAACAGGGGTTGTGAACACGATCACACAGTCTAGTGCTCCCTCTACGAGGCGGCTCTACGCGTCTAAATGGTCTGTGTTTAATAAATGGTGCACCGCCAAAGGGCTGGATCCACAAGCATGTGGGGTGTCACGTGTGCTTTGTTTCCTCCAAGAGCTGCTGGACTTGGGCAAGTCCCCATCCACGCTCAAAGTATATGTTGCGGCCATCTCAGCTTTCGCCGACTCGGCGCTGGGCCGCGCATTAGGGAGAAACGAATACATCATCCGCTTCCTGAGAGGAGCTAGGAGGATGAACCCCCCGCGACCCCCTTCGGTTCCTATTTGGGATCTTTCCCTGGTCTTAGAGGCCATGAAAGCGCATCCCTTTGAACCCATGGAAACTGTGGATATGAAATACCTTACGCTCAAAACCGTTTTTCTGATAGCTCTGTCTTCAGTCAAACGTGTGGGTGACCTTCATGCGTTATCAGTTAACGCCTCATGCCTGGAGTTCGGACCTAATGACTCTAAAGTCATTCTCAGACCAAGGCATGGTTACGTCCCCAAAGTTTTGGACACACCCTTCAGAGCACAGGTCATTTCTCTCTCAGCTTTGCCGGCAACCGGCAGCGAGGTTGACAGTAACCTCCTTTGCCCTGTCAGAGCACTGAGATATTACATTATGCGCTCCGCCGCCGCCAGGCGCTCGGAGCAGCTTTTCGTTTCGTTTGGTGGGCGCACTAAGGGTCTCGCCGCCTCGAAACACAGTCTGTCCAGATGGATAGTGGACGCTATCGCAGCTGCTTATGCGTCTAAAGACCTGCAGTGCCCCCTGGGCATCAGGGCCCACCCTACTAGAGGCATGGCCTCGTCGTGGGCTTGGTCTAGTGGAATTTCCATTCATGACATTTGTAGCGTAAATGCCTCTGGGTTAATGCGAATTAGCTCAAGAATATAGGGAATTTTGGCAATATTAATATTTATAACGCATGGTCATAATTCATAAATCGCATATGCATTTACTTTATCAATTATAGGAAATGCCTCGTTCTGTACTGTCTGATCATTACAGTTAAGAAGAAGTATTCCTGTCTACAAAACTCCAAGAGAGTTTGTCTTCTGGCCACGAAGACAAAACCTCTTTGGGTTTATTAATAAAAACTATTCAAAGTAGTTTTATAATATAGAGCCTGTAGCTTTATAGATCTTTTGTTTCATTGACTTTATAAAAAGTGGGTTTTCAAACACAGAGCCAGTTAAAAGTATAAATGGGTTTATTAATAAAATGGCACACACTAGAGATTATATAAACTACAAACATAAACGTACGTAAAAATGCAAACAAACGAATAAACATTTAACCGAACAAAAACATAAACATAGCGTGATCAGAATGAAAATGGAATGAAAGAAAGAAAGATATAGAGGGAAGATAGAGGGTAACTTAAATCACAGACCTAAGACCTAGACACCTGGAACAGCTTTTATAGGAATCAATATACTTGCGAGATGTGGTACTCTTTCAGTGTGATGCTGAAAAGGGGACGCGCGTGCGCGTGTCCGGCTGGTTTGCGTCTAGCTTCTTCTGGGTCGTTTCGAAAAACGATGTAAAGGCTCACTTGAATTTAACGTTACCGGAAAAGTTCAGATTCGTCTCCCGGGATGGGAGAGGCTGGAAATCTTAGTTGCAAAGACCGGCGGTTACGACTCGAACATGGGTTCGTTCGATGGAGAAGGCCAGGGCCTCCTTCAGATGTTCCTTGGAGAAGCGCTGCGCCGGGGAGAAGAAGGTCCGAGGAGCGGAAGTTGAGTTGAGAGGAAGAGTGAGAAGAGGAGAGATTTTGGACTTTTATCAGTGTCCCAGGTGCCGTCCCCTCCTTCGTGTAGGACGAATCAGCTGTCGAGATTTTTCGAGCGGGAAGATTCCTTTGTCCGGTTAGACACGCCCACTCGAATGAGTCATGATTGACTTTAACTGGAGAGGATTTTCTCCAGACATATGAACTTATAAAACAATGCGCATCACTGAATTCTGTTATTGGAATTCAACTCCGTTAGCTGGAGAGGATTACAGAGATATCAACAATAGAATCTAGGCGTTGTAGCCATGCAACGATACATTATTATGCATTTGTATAGGCAATAGCAGTTCTATTAAGGTCACAAATAGGACATATGCTTTCCTATGGTTTACACACACCTCTTAACACACAAATTTATATATTTAGTACCTTTAGGAGTGACTTTATGGGTAAAAGTCCTTTTCTGTAGGGGGTTTCTGTTTCACAGTCCAGAGTGTGTTTGTATGTGTGTGTGTGTTGGAATGCCTTTGAGGCTTGGGTCGTAAAGTTTTATGGTCTGAGTTAGGGTTACAACACTATGGAGTGAATATTCTTTCAATGAATCTTCAGAATTAAAGATTTTACTCTAGCAAAACACACCTCTATTATAAGGCAAAGCTAATCACACACATACATATCGGAAGGTATACATTCAAGAGCCATATTTCTACATGACGTTGCACTTTAGTGGCTTTCGTGTGTGTGTGTGTGTGTGTGTGTGTACGTGTGTGTGTGTTCTGGAATGTCACGAGTCTGTGAGGTTGTAAAAGTCACAGGGAGTCCAGAGCTGAAATGGGGGTTTTAGAGGGGATTCTAAGAAAACAGGGTTTCCTTATGTGACTCAAATGTCCCTCGGGGGAGCCACAAAGATGCAATTTTGACCGTTCAAGCAGACTTGGAGATCAGGATTTACTAATTTGAACAGCATGTGACCGCATGTCATAGTCATTGTCGTTACACATTTGTACGGCGGCGGGCTGGGCCTCCCCCTCTACATTTGTTAGATTTCACAATCTGGAAGTTCCCGCCCTGAAGGCTAAACTTTTATCAGTCTAAATCTCGCGTAGGCCGGCCCACTTCTGTGCGCGGGCTACTGCTGTTGATTTAGCTCTCCTGGTTGAGCTGTACCATACAAGGGTTTGTCAGTCAGACCGGCCGCGCCGCTCTGTATGCCCTATTGTGTGCTTGTGTACTCGCGCTAGCCATCATATTGGCCGCCTGGCTCACACTCTTTGTGTTCCCCGGACTTTCCTGGGACTCATTCAGTGGATGCTGGGCGCGCACGGCGTTGACAAGGGAGTTCCCGCAGCGTAAGCTACTTACGCAATACGAGAGAACCTCTCGTAAGAGAACGTATCGGTTACCTAACGTAACCTCTGTTCTCTCTAGAAGAGGGAACGAGTATTGCGTAACCTGCCGTGCTCGCGCCACGAGCATATTCGCTTCAAGCGACAAAAACCAGAGAAAGCAGCCCCCGAGCCTCCTTTTATAAACTAAGCCACGCCCCTCTTACGGGCCGTGACGCGTGGGGGCGCTGAGCGCTCCCATTGGGCGTGACGTCACGCCAGGCTCACTGGTAGGCTGCTGCAGTTGCGGCAGGGCAGCCAATGAGCACGCTAGTTAGCCTGCTCTAGGTCTGCGTGCTGCTGCACTGCGTTGACAAGATTATAAAAATTAAGGATAATTTTTTGGCTTCATATCTCGAGAAAGATGACTTTTCCCGCAGCGTAAGCTACTTACGCAATACTCGTTCCCTCTTCTAGAGAGAACAGAGGTTACGTTAGGTAACCGATACGTTTTCTCATAATATAATTCACATATTAAAGTGTGGCAATAAAATAAAATGTAACAATTACTAATTATAAAAATACCAACAGTTGCTTGATTCAAGTAAATGTTGGTCTAATTATTTTATGTTTTTTATGCTGTTTATGTGTCAGAATATATGATCATGTAACATAAGCTATAGGCTTATTTATATAAAAAATAAAAAATAAAAAAAATAGTAAAAGGACTTAAACATCCAAAAACCTGTATAGTGGTCTGGGTTCAAACATTCCGACATGCAAAGTGAAGCATTCACGTGACTGGAAAAAAGTTAGGCTTTGTTTTTCGTTGATCACGTGTTTCTCTGAAAACAATACGCGCTCCGGCACGGAGCTTCATGAGAAATTGCGCTGCGTACTCGATATGCGCTTTGAAGCTTCAGTGTCAAATGTAACATCACTAGATTCTCCTTCATCCTCATGAGTGTTCCACACAGCACCCTGACGCCTATAATCTTCAAAATGGAGTATTCAGTATTCATAATGTATTTAAATCTCACATACTCACTCAAGAGCTTCTATGAGGAAGTTTTGATCACTCGCACAGTAGAAAGACCATCCCAAGGGGTTTAATTGAGTCTGTACACTATCTAAACTGCACATGGTCCTTGAAGAGGTCCAATATTTGCAGCCCAAAATCAATAGTGGCTAAAAGTGTTGAATTTAGAGAGAATATCGATTTGACACTTCAATTGTTGAGCACCATCTTAAGAATGTGGTTCATGACTTTTTGGCATGGAACCTGGGGTGTTTTATCCCTGAGGTTTGTTTTGCTCATGTCCTTCTTACAATAATTATTCTCAACCAGCACTTCAAGGACATGACTGCATTTCCTTTCAGGGCTGTGTAGTATATTTTCTGATATTCTGAGCATCTGGCATTGGATTGGCAAAGCGAGTGCTTTTGCTTTTGTTAGGGTAGGCTTGATGCAGATTGTGAAGCCGTAACTTCACTTTAACATTCTAGGAAATACAACTACCTCAGTTTGTCCCAAAGATCAACACCTATGGCTCATGTTCGAAGATCCACTTGTAATTTTCCTTGCAACGTACTACTATAACTCTGTTAATCTTGTAATCCATCTCTTTATGAGACAGACTGAAAATGTAACAGTTTGTTACAGCCCCAATGTTTCTTAACATCTTAAAGGAATGATTCATTCAAATTCTGTGATAATTTATTCACCCTCATGTAATTTCAAACAAGCATAAGCAGATGTTCAGCAAACTGTTCAAGCTGCTCTTCTCCATACAATGAAAGTTAACAGAACAATTTTAAGGCCTATACAGTACACTACAGTTTACAAAGTCTTTTTTTAGTTTTTGACATATACTTTTATTCAACAGGCAAGGACACATTAAATTGATCAAATGTGAGAGTAAATACATCTTTTGACACTTCTAACAAAATATTTCTATTTCAAATAAATGCTGTTCTTTGGAACTTTATATTCAAAGAATCCTGAAAAAAAAAAAAAAAAAAAATTCACCCATTACACAAAAACATTAAGCAGGAGAACCGTTTTCAACATAATGTGTCTTGAGCATCAAATAAGCATATTAGAATGATTTCTGAAGGATAATGTGACACTGAAGACTGGAGTAACATGTATTTTTGATCAAATAAGTGCAGCCTTGCTGAGTATAAGACTTAAAACAAACAAAAACAAAATCCGTAACACCCCCTAACTTTTTTACCAGTGTATTTATAAATACTGTATATTCAAATATGGAACACGAAGACATGTCACAGCAGGTTTGATATATTTACAGGATAGAAAAGGTACAAGTCACAGACAGAAAATTTAGCAAATTTAATCACATTGTCTGTCTTGCCCAATGCATCATCAGTTTGTAGGTACTTTTCTCATTTTGTCAAAGTTCTGGTAATCAGAGATTCACATACTGTTCCCCTCTCTGCTAAGAGCATTTCCTCCTGCTCAGCAGTGCTCAATATTGGTGTAGAACAACACTGTTATATATATATATATATTACATATATATTATATAGTTATATATTACAGACACAGGAACACTTTAAAAGAGATTGTATAGACTGTATAGATAAGCCTATTTAGGTTGTTTTAGAAATGCTTTCAAAGTAAATAATAATAATAATAATAATAATAATTTATAAACCATACATACAGTAGATATGCTCTCTAATGGCTCTGTCAAAGCCGAGGTGACCATTACTGTCTCCAGAGACACAGACTCTAATGTTCCAAGCTCCTTCGTCGCGGCTATGGAGGCCATTCCAATCTCCAGCGTTCCTAGATCCCTAGATACTGTATGTATGGTTTATAAAGTATTGGCTTTTGCTTGATATCGTCAAGGTGTCTTTGCATCTTTGGTAGTAAAAACAAATCTTGTAAAATACTTGACTAAATATTTGCTTACAATCTTTTGAGGATGTAATACTGAAGTCTTGCATTTTATTATAACACCATGAGAATGGATTAAAAAGAGAGCGACACCTAGTGGTATGATATTGAATAACATTTATTGTCAACCAAGAGCTGCTACAGTATATGTTTTAGTGGCATAATTCTGGTACTGGACAAACAATACATTTATATCTTTTGAGAAACCACATACATATTGATTTGTTATCTGTAATATTGTTGTAACTGTATCGTCAAAAAAAGATCACAGTCACATAATACTGCATATTAGTCATATTCATTCGTTTGGCAGCAGCGCACTTTATATGTGCACACATTATGGTTTAAAAAGCTATTTACTTTCCACTGTGAATCTTGCACAGAGCTCAGTGACAGTGAAAGGCCTCCATTTGTTTTCCACTGATTACATGACTTGTCACCATTAGTGTTTAATGCATTTTAAGGTCACAGTTTGATAGCAACAGGGTTAAACAGGGTAAAACAATAAAATGGGATACATATTTAAAATTCAAGCTTGTGAGTAGCGAGACATAGATTTACAGTATGTTGATATGCTTCAAGCTATTCCCAAAACGTACACTTTTTGTATAGAAAAGTCTTGTAACTAAAAGCTACTGATGTATGAAATATGAAACTGCTAAGGCCATAGGTAGGTAGCCTGGAAATCCAGTCCCAAATCTGAAAGATTAAGGGTCTGGCATCAACTAATGAAAATCGCCCAGCTCGAGGGGCGGCACCCAGCATGCATTTGAAAATCTCACTCCACGCAATTGGATAACACTACGACCAATCACAATAAGCCCCATACGCTTAGTTATCAGCGGAGCTAACTGGTAACGTTAGATTAGACTCTTGCCGTATCCGGTCGGCAAAACAGCAAAAACGTCCTTCTTGCAAAGGAAGGATTCGAGCGCTGTCTTCTGTTCCTCTTTTAGATAAAAAGCCAAGTCTTACTCGTTAATTGTAGCGGCCAAAGCCGTTTCAAACACCTGGTGTTCATCCATAGCCATCTTGCAATGTTTACTAATGACTTCGACGTCACAGCGCTGTCGTCATCTGTTTAGCTCGCCTCTGGCCTGCCTATATCAGATAACCCGATGTGATTGGTGCAGCTCGGATACAAGGGTATATTTAATGAGCATCATTAATCGACGCCAGAGTAACTCGCTGAGCAAATTCAGTTTGTGCTCTCACGAGAACTCTGGATTTCCAGGGTAATATGTAGGTTAATCTTAAAAAAAAAAAAAAAAAAAAAAAAAAAAAACATTTTTTTTTACAAAAATTACCTGTACATATTCGTGAAAAAAAAGCACAGAGAAAATATGCAAAGTTCCTTAGTAATTACCTTAAGTGAATATACAAGAGATTGTAGACACAAACATTTAATTTGTTTAAAAGAGGCCTTTGCTCTTTTTCAGATTCAGTTGTTTCCAGTTTGGGAGGGTGTAAAATTCATCCCGTGTCAGGTCCAAAACACTCTGCAATACAAATACAATCTGTCAATGTCAGACAACTTTAGAAAACTATTAAACCAAATTTAGCATTTGCTGACATTTCATGACGCTTTCCATGATGACCATTTTAGACTGAACTATTGACTTTAGGGTGGGTTTTGGGACAAGTTTAGTAAAGGGTAGGGGCGTCAATTGTGTATGGAAGGGTATGGCAGCTGTTGAAATATTAGAAATATAACACCAATCCAAGGTGTAATAGCATTAGAGCACATAAAGACTCTTTCACCTAGATATCATCATAAAGAGACTGTGTCTGTTCCCAGAGTTAGGAATACAAAAAAACTCCCAAACCTATTTAAGGGTAAAAATTGTATCGATGTTCAACAAATAAAAAACAGATATAATATAGAAGAACAAATGATAAAGCTTGGGTTGCTGAATATTCCATCCCTTACTTCAAGAGCACTTATTGATAAGGATATGATTAAATGTGGACAGGAGCAGGCTTCACTCAATGTGTACACTTGTCAATTTTAAGAGTGCTGGCCTAGATAATTATAATACATAAAGTGGGAGAGAGGCCGCACTATGCTTAAATAAGTTTTTATTTGTATTTGCACAGACGCGTTTCGGCGCGTGCCTTCCTTAGTGTGCAACAAAGTAACAATGTAGTCAATCTTATATGCCCACACCCATTACCACACCCATATTACCACAAGCCAATAATGTTAAAGTGGTATCAAGTCAATAATGTCACATATTTCAAACAGTCCATTAATGAAAATCAACGGTTGTTATACATGTAAAAAAATTAAAAAATTTGAACGCAATACACATTTGTGTGTTCTATTTATAAGAAACAACTTAGTGACAAATCTTCATTCATCCCATTCGGGATACATGTGTTTAAATAAAAAATATACCAAGCCTCTCGTTGCAGGAGGCGGTTCTCACGGTCTCCCCCTCTTGGAGACCGATTAACAACCTCTAAACCCATGAATTTGAGCATATTTACATCATGTCCCGCAATGTTGAAATGCCTTGCGACTGATGATTTGTCATCGTTCTTCCTAATCGCGCATTTGTGCTCAAAAATTCGGGTTTTTAACTGTCGCTTGGTTTTCCCCACATAAAGCAGCCCACAAGGGCACGTCAGTAAATATACAATAAAAGTGGATAAACATGTGATTCTGCCCTTTACTTTGTATGTCCTACCTGTTTTTGGATGTGTGAATGTATTTTCTGTGAGCATAAAATTACATGCTACACAGTTCAAACACTTGAAATTGCCGTGTGGAATTTTAAAAGGGAAAGGTGACTGGGTAGAACACACAAATGTGTATTGCGTTCACATTTTTGTATTTTTTTTATATGTATAACAACCGTTGATTTTCATTAATGGACTGTTTGAAATATGTGACATTATTGACTTGATACCACTTTAACATTATTGGCTTGTGGTAATATGGGTGTGGTAATGGGTGTGGGCATATAAGATTTACTACATTGTTACTTTGTTGCACACTGAGGAAGGCACGTGCCGAAACGCGTCTGTGCAAATACAAATAAAAACTTATTTAAGCATAGTGCGGCCTCTATGTTATATTATAATATAATATATATCTATCTGATATATATATCTTCATATATCTTTCTGTTTTGAATCATTATTTACCATCATTCCTTGTTGTTTATACTGCTAAATATAGATTACTCAACATCACACATTAACCTGACATCGCTAGTTTCCATCTAAATCGTTATTTCCTGCACAACACGTTAGTAATTCGCTAGCCTGTTAGCGTGCCATCCGTGCGCCCTTTATTTATTTATTTGAGTTTTCTTGCGCAAACTGTCTAACACTTGATGGCTGCTCTGTCAAACCTTCGTCGTCAGTTAGGAACCTGGGTGTGCTCTTTGATACCAATCTTTCATTTGAAAGTCACGTGTCTAGCATCTGTAAAACTGCATTCTTTCATCTTAAAAATATATCTAAATTACGTCATATGCTCTCAATGAAAAATGCAGAACAATTAGTCCATGTGTTCATGACATCAAGGCAAGATTATTGTAATGCTATTATGGGTGGTTGCATTCGGGACGACAGTGCAATTAAGGGAATTGTATTTGGAGGAGAGGAACATAAGTTGTAGTTATACACCGAGGATGTCCTACTTTTCCTAACAGAACCTGAGACAACAATTCCATATTTAAAAAAGCTCATTCTCAAGTATGGGTACTACTATGGATATAAAGTGAATATGAATAAAACTGAGGCCATAGATGTTAATGGTCAAATTTAAAAACAAATCCAAATTAAAAGCAGGTTCAAATGGCCCAAGAATGGGTTTAAATACTTGGGCATCTTTATTCCCTCCTCTTTGTACCAATTATAGGACACAAACTATAAAAAAGTGATTAAAAATATTAGTGAAGATTTAAATCATTGGACAGCTCTCCCCCTCTCTCTGATTGGCCGTGTTGAATCTATTCGTATGAATGTCCTGCCGAGATTACTCTATTTGTTTCAGATGTTACCTATAGAAGTGCCAACAATCTATCTTTGATTCTCACCATATCTTTGAAATTTGCTGAATAAAATAATTTCTAAATTAGTTTGACAAGGAAAACGACCAAGAATAAGGCTTAAAATACTACAATCGGCTAAAACAAATGGCAGGCGGGGACTCCCAAACTTTAGGTTTTACTTTTGGGCAGCTCAATTGAGGCTCCTGGTGAGAGAAGACACACAAACCCGGTGGATCAATATTGAAAATATGCCCCTTAAAATAGTACCCTTTTCCAGTGTATCATTAAAAAATTTTTACTTTAAAACTTTGGAGAACTATACAATGATCATTTGGTTTGTTTAAGAAAATCTAAATGAAACAGTTCCTCTTGAAACTTGGGAAGAAGCTTGTGGAGAGGTACATCTTGTGACCAACTCTAATGTCTCGAGGGAATTCAAATGGAAGATAATAACAAGATTTTTTCGAACGCCACAGATAATTGCAAAATGGAATCCATCCTGCTCAGACAAGTGCTGGAGAAATTGTGGCCAGCATGTTGGTAACCACACCCATATTTTGTGGTCATGTCAAAAAATTAAGAAATTAATGGAAAGATATATTTGACGCCCTTAAAGAAATCTTCCATTATGAAGTCCCAGAAGACCCCATAATAGCCCTTCTAGGTGTGCGTCCAGAAGGTCTTGAGGGTAGAGCTAAAATATATTTACTACAAATTTTACTCGCTGCAGCCATAAAATGTATTGCATGCAGATGGTTAAAACCTGACCCTCCATCATACAACGCTTGGATTCAAAAAGTATGGGAGTTGTACGAAATGGAACAAAATCACATTTGCATTATGACTTCAGAAAACGTTTTCTTAAAAAGGTGGGCTCCTGTAATGCCTTAAAGGTGGAGTATGTAATTCTCTTTTTTGGCCATTTTTTTCAAAATCACTTGAAATCCTATTCCTAACCCACTTACAGCCACTGAGTTAGAAGCACTGAAATAAAAATTAAGCAATTTAATCATCTGTGGAACGGGCAGGACTCGAAAAACTCCAGCCAATCATTTCCAAGACCACCTAGAATCATTGGACAGTAAGTGCGTCAATCAAACGGTCGTACCATCCTCCCCTCCCCCCATCCATGTCCATGTTCTTTGAATGGGTGGAGTCAAAGGAAAGAAGGTAGGACCATTTGAGTTGTGTATTTTCAAAATCTGCCGTTTTGCAAATCACATACCCCACCTTTAAATACTCCAGTGATCATGAGTTATACTATCATATCCACCCTGTGTTCATCTCTGTCTTTCTCCATTAAATAAACAAATAAATAAATAAATAAATAAATATTTATATTTATTTATTTTCTATTTAATATTTCATTCTCTGAAATATTTATATTTAATATTTAACATTCTCATAAATATTGATATTTATTTATTTTCTATTTAATATTTCATTCTCTGTATAATGTGTACGATATAATTAAGCCTGAAGAATTGTCAATATTGTGGGAACATGATGGACTAACCCAGGGGTGGGGAACGTCCGGCCCCCGGGCCGTAACCGGCCCGCAAAACAGTTTGATGCGGCCCGCGAGTCAATTCCTCCCCCAAAAAAAAAAAAAAAAAACTTCAGAAACAAAAATCTCAGCAATTACTTTTCCTGTGATAGAAAACACAAAATAGGCAAAGTGGCAAGCAGCACGAGCCCAGGAGCCGTGAGAGCAGGGCGTGGCCAGTAGCGCGAGTGTTAATGAGTCACCTGAGGTCAAGTTCAAACACCGGTTTCAGGTTTCTCACGGATGAACTACGGGGGCGAGCGCGCCGCACCGGTTTCAAAAAAAAATAACGCAGTCGGCACCGCCGCACAGTCTTCTGTCAGACCAGATGTTGTCAGGCTATATGTCAGTAAAACTCAGAAAAACTAACTTACTTACGTTACGTTGTGCCAGCCGTTTGTTCGCGGCGCGCACTCTTCAATCACGCAAATGCGGCGCGCCCTGTATCACGCAAAATACACTACTAGCATGTAACGTCGTGTTCTGTCGTCAATTAAGTATTGAAATAACTAAAAGGGAGATTAAAGCTGCGTCAAAACTCTATGTCTGGGCTTTTGTATTCCTTTGTAGGCTACATAAATGTTACACATTTTGGCGTAGCCCTACTCAATTTTCATTATTAATGTTCTAACATTTGATCAATATTGCAAAGTCATCAAAACTGACTAAATATTTTGTGACCAAAAATTTGAAAAATAGGCCTACATCTAGCCTAAATGATCGTTCATGACATTCTTTTAACTATAAGCAACCCAATTTGTCTAGATCTGTATTATTTCCTTTGTATAATGAGCTTAAATATTGCTGCGCAGTCGTGTGATTTAGTCTGCTTGATTAACATTATTACAATGTATTCCTAACTCTGATATGTAGCCTATATAAGGTCTTCGAATGTGTTCGAATATTTCACCAGCATCAGCCTTTTCACAGTTTCTATCACTCCGCTTGTCTGTGTTTGCACAACTTGCATCAGGCCAGTAATGGTGACAAGTGACTGTCTTTATGAGTGAACAATTGAAATTTAATTGAACTGATTTAATAGTGCCAAAAACATTGATTAACTCAAGAAAGAAACAAGTTGCTGAAACCAATCTTTAATGCTAAAAAGTTTACATCTATGCAAAATAATCCTTGAAAGATTTTTCATTTAAGGCCATTCCTGTTTGGAATATGTGATTGTGTATTGTCAACAATAAGCAGAAACATTTTGCATTTCCATTTTATAGTGTGGATCATTAATTTCAACATTTATCCTCATTCTCATGTTTAAGAATCTGTTATCTGCTTGACAAATAATTTATGCTACTGCCCACTGACATGCTTTTAAAGCTATTGTTATCAAAAAATGTTGGCATTCAAACACCTTAAAATGCACATATGTAGGTCAGAGAAATCACATTTGAATGTGTGTGTCTGTGTGGTAATATGGGCTGGTGTGGCTACAGTGCCAGGACTGAATTTTTTAACCAGTCTACCCCCTGTATATAGGCTTACAATATACATTATTCTCTGTATCGAATCATGTTATCTTGTTACCCAGCCCCTGATGTTTCAGGCTCAGCCCCTGGTGTTTTTAAAACCTAGAAACGCCCCTGCTCATTACAATGGCCCTTAAAGAATGTTAAAAAATTGTAAATGGCCCTTGATAGGAAAAAGGTTCCCCACCCCTGGACTAACCCAATGCCATCGATATTGTATGTAATGCTGTGGTTCTAAAAAAAAAAAAAAAAGGGATCTCATTCACTGCTTTTAGAATCTTTACTTTTTAAAAATGTTGTTTGTTTTTTCCAAATACATTTTTATATTAACATTTTAATGACAGTATATTTATTGAACAAAAAATATTCTTTTATTTATCAAAATAAACAGAAAATAGTGCAAACTTTGCTAAAGTGATTGCTTTGAACCAGTACTTACTTAGACATTATTAAAAAAAATATTATTTTAGCAAGTATTTGTATCAATACTGTGTGCCTTTTAGACAGTCACTAATAGACAGTCACAGAAAAATAAGTTGTGAAAGGGTAAATAAACCCCAAGCAGATGAACGTCGTCGTTTGCTAACAATTGTGAAGCATGGCAGTGTTTTACAGGGGTCTTTGTTCATTTCATGGTTCTGAAACCAACTGCTCAGAGGTTGCCACTGTGATTTTTACAGTGTTTCAAACTATTCTATGGTGTAGTAGCCTGTGTGGAACAATAATATTCATTCTTATATCAACAACTATAATCTGCCATGTTCCAAAACTATGTAATTTTTTTATTTATAATTTTAAATGTGATGATGCTGTTGGTTAGTGTTTAAGAGCACTTTTGTCTTTC
Source organism: Leuciscus leuciscus (assembly GCF_965113295.1). Taxonomy (NCBI): domain Eukaryota; kingdom Metazoa; phylum Chordata; class Actinopteri; order Cypriniformes; family Leuciscidae; genus Leuciscus; species Leuciscus leuciscus. The sequence continues at coordinate 18,062,258 of NC_138745.1, read as the reverse complement.
TCTCTTCCGTCATTCTACACTAATTTTATTGATATTTTCACGCGATATTGTTAGATTGCATGGCATCAGATTGCAGGACTTTTAGTGATTTGATACCACTGGTAAAGGGCATATGTGAGCCCCATTTTATAGGTTTGTTACCTGAAAGTCTTTATCTGACAAGTAGCACTCGAGGCGCAGAGGGTCCACTCCCTCTGGCAGGGGTTTGGAAGTGAGCTCCTCCACAGTGTACTGCAGCCTGCTGAGTTTAGACAGGGCGTCTTTAACCAGAATCACTTTATTATGGGCTCCTTCAACCTGCACAGACATTCAAACATACAGTTTCATCATCCATTGGCTTCAATATTAAAGATCTTTGGGCTAAGGTGTTTTTGGGGTCCTTGAGATGTTCTGACATGCCCTTACATTTGTGCTTTTTTCAGTTACTGCTGAGTAAACATATTAATGGCAAAGGTGTAATTACACTCTATTTAGCACAAACAGGGCTACCATAATATGTGAGCAACATGTATGTACATGTTTGTATTTTTGAGAGAATAATGTTTATGCATGGTTATTGAAAAAACTAAAAATGAAAGTTTCTGAAATAAGGCCACAAAACACATACTAAATATGTGTCCATAAGACTTCTGAATAATGCATTTTGTCGCCTAGAGTTTTTTCTTCAAAATGATGTGAAAATCATCCTGCCTAATCATTCACAGAAAACAATACATTGATTTAAATTTTGTAAGACACTTTTTGTTTGGAAAGGCAACCTTTCATTCAGGTGGGCGTAAACGACACCATCCAACACCATCATGAATATTGAGTGGTTCACACCTGAGAAGTTCACACCCATAATTAGCCTTTCATTCTGGTGTGTCACTGAGCCACAAGAAAGAATGCAAGGACTAACTAACTAACTAACTAACTAACTAACTAACTAACTAACTAACTAACTAACTAACTAACTAACTAACTAACTAACTAACTAACTAACTAACTAACTAAATAAATAAATAAATAAATAAATAAATATATATATATATATATATATATATATATATATTAGTCTGTCTTTTGAAAATCATATTTCATATGTTACAAAAACAGCCTTTTTCCACCTTAGAAACATTGCTAAGCTACGTAATATGCTATCAGTTTCTGATGCAGAAAAGTTAGTTCATGCATTCATGACCTCGAGACTGGATTACTGTAATGCTTTATTAGCTGGTTGTCCTGCATCCTCAATAAACAAGCTACAGTTAGTCCAAAATGCCGCCGCTAGAGTTCTTACGAGATCAAGAAAATATGATCATATAACACCGATTTTATCATCACTGCATTGGTTACCTATAAAGCTCCGTATTAATTATAAGGTATTGCTACTGACTTATAAAGCCCTAAACGGCTTAGCTCCAGTCTATTTAACGGATCTTCTATCGCCCTATAATCCATCGCGCTCTTTAAGATCACTAAATCGCTTTTGGTCATACCTAGGATATCCAGAACCACCAAAGGAGGGAGAGCATTTTCACATTTGGCTCCAAAACTCTGGAATAGTCTTCCTGATACTGTTCTTTGCTCAGACTCGCTCTCCCAGTTTAAAACTAGATTAAAGTCGCATCTCTTCAGCCAGGCATTCATATAATCCTACAGTTCAAACTACAATCCGGCCTCTAGCTCATAAATGCCAGAGGAGAACTGGCCCCCGACTGAGCCTGGGGCCTCCCAAGGTTTTTTTTTTCTCCATTAGGTCACCTGATGGAGTTTTAGGACACTATTAGGTCACTTGATGGAGTTTTTCGGTTCCTTGCCACTGTTGCCTTTGGCTTGCTCAGTTGGGGATATTTTGGGGATATTTAATTTAATTTGATCAATCAATAAATTCCTCTTGAAACAAACTTTGTTGTATTATTTTTATTTAATACTGTGAAGCTGCTTTGATACAATTTGTATTGTGAAAAGCGCTATACAAATAAACTTGACTTGACTTGACTTGACTATTAGGGGTGTAACGGTTCACAAAATTCACGGTTCGATACACTTGTGTCACGGTTCGGTACGGTACGTTTTCCATACAGCAAAAATAAATAAATGCCAGAGGAATTTCCTTGAATTAATTTTTTATTTTTTTTATTTAATGAAACTAACAAAAATTACTGAAATTTAATGAAATTAATGAAAAAGTATGATTTTTTTATTAGTTTTTTGGTGCTTTTTTTACTGAGCAATAATGGAGCTATACTTGACTCTTCTAATGAGCATATAAAACAAAACAGCTCCTTGGACAAAATGAAATGTAATATTGTAGTAGTAGGCTAGTTATAAACAAAGGTTTATTTTAGTTCAGATTAACATTTGAGGGCAGCAATTGTATTCATAATGTCAAAATAAAACCGACGTAATGTTACTTGAAAGCATTATAGCCCTAGCCTGGCAAACTCACCATAGACACGGTCAATCTGATGGGCGGGATAAACGGCTGTCTTTCAAATTCCCTCTGCACGCAATAGGACAGCGCTTCAACCAACCAGAGCGTTTTCCCAACAGTGGAGCTAACGTTAGTTGATAGATTCAACTTTTGCCGGCAAAACGACGAACACATCTTCCTTTTTTTAAGAATGACTTAAGTGCCGTTCTTCGCTCTTTTCTCAAAGAAAAACTTAACTCCAAGTCCTCCAGAGTTGCGGCCAAAGCCGTTTCGAAAGACCGCTGTTCTCCATCAGCAGCAGCCGTCATTCTTTGTATTCAAGTGGCAGGAACCGTCGCAACTCTGTCGTCATATGTTAAGCCCGCCCCCGCCTACTCTATACACGACGTGATTGGCCTGACCCAATTTAGGTTTTTGCAGCAAAAAGGTCTATTGAGAGTTGCTAGACTGACCCTGGCTGCAAAATAATTTTGCTGCCGCTAGGGTGCGTCTAGATTTCTAGGCTATTATAGCCCACTATTCCTGACAAACTTCCATACCTTGCAGTTAGTGTTACTACAGCAAATCCATTCCACGGTGAATGTTGCTGATCTGTGGACACCGGCCAGTTCATTCATGGCACGATGTTTCTTCCTGGTTTCCACGTCAGCGCTGTTTGATCCGTTAATAACAGAGAAATGTGCATGTTTCTCACTAGATCTCGCAGCGATGTTATTACTTCAGTGGCGGATTCAAAAAGCATTTGAAATTCAAATGCTTTCTTTACTGGTCTGGATCTCTTAGCGCTGTGTGGTGTTGCTTGATAGGGCTCGCGAGTCCCGCTTCACAGGTCAAAACTGATAAACGGTCCACACAAACACAATAAGAGTAGCTCAGTTTCGTTCCTTACATTGCATTTGCCAGTTGATGTTGTGGTGGCGCCAGCCTCTATGAGCGCGCTTGCCACCCGCGATGCGCCTTCATTTGAAATAACGAAATTTTGGTCGGCAGAAAAAATGGTCCAACGAACCGTTCGGTACGTAATGCGTACCGAAAACCGAACCGAAAGCCTCGTACCGAACGGTTCGATACGAATACGCGTATCGTTACACCCCTAATATATATATATATATATATATATATATATATATAATTGGTCCAGCTTATTAATTATCCAGCTGATGTGGGCGTTCACGTTTGCATGGATGCCTCAGATAATTTGCGTTTGAATAGCGCGCGCTCTCCGTGGGCGGGGTCACATTAAAACTTAATGAGATGAGATGAGAACGACTGACATCTCTCTCTTTTCATACATATTACATAATCTGAGAATATTTGTTTTTTATAAAAATTACTTCATTTAAAAGAAGAGAATTCAAGCTTCATGCCTGTGTGTCTGTATGCCTGTTTGACTGAGTATTCGCTCAGTAACAGTTCATTTTCGGATGCGTTTCAGAATGGACTACACTGACAGAGAGAAGACTGAACTCGCATCATGTTTATTTTTCTTTATTTGGCAAAAAGCACAACACTTTATTTTTATTTTGAGTATACACAAAAAAAATGCACACTTAACAGGATCGATTGATGTATGAAACTTTTTTGTAAGATCAAAGTCAACAGAGTATTTTGAGTCTCTCTTGCACTGATAAGGAAAAAAGCGAGCCTATCGCGCCGGCGTGATAGCCGACCTCAGGGGGTTAATTTTTTATCACTTTTACTCATGAGTCATGACATGCTAGCTGGCAACAAAGGATTCCATTCATTATGCTAAGCTAAGCTATTGGTGGCGCTGCCAAACTAAAACAAGGCATGCACTGGGACAAAAATGCGTTTGCCCACCTATCTAAATGTAGGAAAGACGGTGAATAAGCCCTATTTCAAAAAACGGTGGAGTGTTCCTTTAAAGTATTCTCTGGCATTCTGAAAGCTATGGGTGGTGTAACGTACCCGTACTTTAATATTTGGGTCTTTCTCCCAATAAGGGAAGATGTTGGTAAAGGTGAGTGGTTCTCCACCAGCCAGGATCAGGTAGGCCTGAGGAGGCCGTCTGGAGTTCTTCTCTGAAAAACAAACACAAGAAGGTCATTATTACACAGCAAAGCAATAAAATATGCACTATATATGTTTCGTAACTTGAACTTGACGCAAAAGAGAAAGCAAATCTGTACTGTACAGAGTTCTCTTTTCAGTCTTATCGCGCATGTTTTAAAAGCACATGAATGAATGCGACTGATCATATACTGTAACGCTATCCAAACGATGCCAGAAAGACGCATTCAACAGAAAAAAAGGAATCACAAAAATGAAGACGTTCATTTTGACAGCCCTAGTTGTTACTGATCGAAAATAATAGTTAATGCATGTTGTTAGGAACCTGCCAGCTGGAACATTTGGACTAGCACATACAGTAGGTCTTTAAGCCTGCTCCTGGAGATACACTGTCCTGCAGAGTTTAGCTCCAACCCTAATCAAACACACCTAAACCAACTTATCAAGCTATTCAGGATTGGATATAAACTTTTCAGGGCAGTTTATTGGGCTCCAGGAAAGAGGACCTCTGGACTAGCATGAATTTCCTTTATTAAACCATCCTGCCCTCTTCCCTGAGTGAAGATTCCATCTCCTAACCTTGGCAGTACTGTAGCGTTGTTTCCATGGCACACTTCCTCTCACTGTCCCAGCGGATCTTGGCCGAGCCGGTACATTCTGTATCTTCTTGTTGCTGCCCTTGCCACAGGTACACTTCCATCCTGTTATCCACCAAGAACAGAGCTACAGAGAATAAAAACAGAAACATGTATAGAAAATATAAACTATTGACACCGCAATGTGCAACACATTGATGCAATTCAATGTCAGTTGACATTATGAGAATCCGTGGTTACAGTCACATGTAATGACATTATGTACCAGGCTGAGGGGCTGAATACAAGTTCTCCTGCAGGAATGGCATGGCCATGATGGTTCCTGTCACTTGGGCGGGCCCGAACTGTTCCTCTTCCTGAAAAGTCCCACCGCTGGCACTCAGACGGAAAAGACGTGGTGTAAAATTGTACTTTCCTGGATCTGCAAGCACACAGAGACAGTAATATACTTGAGAATATACCTGAATCACATAATAATGATAATAATAATAATAATAATAATAATAATAACAATAAATAAATAAATAAATAAATAAATAAATAAATAAATAAATAAATTAATTAAAACAAATAAAATAAAAAAACACATGGGCCCTGCCCCTGCTTCAAAACGTATTAAGCTGCCTACATAGGCTGCATTTTAAGCCACCACAGTGACTCAGTAAAAAAATATATTCAAGATGAGAGAAAAGTCTATTAGAAATATAATTCATGCGATACCAGTTTTAATTAAAATTATGTGCTGCTATATTTTAGACTTATTCCAATATTGTGCTGTTAGGATAGCAACATGCTAATGGAAAACCTGAAATCAGTGGTTAGTTAAGTGTCCTAATAAAAAAATACTAATAATCCATTATACCCAACTGTAATATTTTTAGACATACTCAAATATTGTTCATAGAGTGTTTCAAATCAGTCACTTATGAACTTCCATTTCAGATGCTGCCTTCCTTTGTCAGCAGTAGACAGCAAAAAAGCTCACTAGATTTGGAACAGGGCTATGGCATCATAAGGAAATATTATGCATGTGTATGATTATAATGACATACCAATTTAGCAACATTATAACAAGAAAACATCGATTGCTTGGAAAGGAATAAACATTTTCTTTTTTACCTTGCAGCATGCAGTCATAGGCTTTCCTGTCCTGCTTGCCAAGAGCATCCCAGAATTGCTTGGGCTCAGTTCCTTCCTCTATTTCAATTACTTTCAAACTGCTGTTACTGTTCAAACCCAGCTCACGAGGACAACTGTAACATGCATATAAATACATATACACACACAATCACCACATGGTCATTACATTCCTATACAGAAAAGTCTAAGGGTGTACTCCCACTAGGCACAGTTGCCTTGTACAGAGCCCGTGCAATTGTCCCCCCTCCCCCCAATTGTTTGCGACTTTACTCGCAAGCTACAATTCCTGTTCGTCAATAAAGTGAGAACCAGACCCGCTATAAACCTAGATATACTCAAATTAATTGAAAAGTGTACTATCCAAGCAGTAATAGAAGAAATTTGCTGTTGTAATGATGACACATAAGAGTAGAAGCTGTTCCGTGCGTACCATGCCCGAGCCCAACTGAATCGCGCTCTGACACGGTTAGTGAACCACGCCCGGGCACGGTGCGATCACACTAGTCAAACGAACCAGACTTTGAGGGTCCAACATGCTTGGGCACGGTTCAGATCACCTAGTGTGAGTACAGCCTAAATCTATATGGGTAAATCTACTCACGTTTGAGTGAGGCGCTCCACGGTCCTTTTGCCCACTTCCCGGGCACCGGGATGAGACTTACAGCCATGCCACAGGTAGAGTTGTCCCTTTCGTACCCCCAGCAGCAGCAAACTAGCACGAGAGCGCAGGCTGTCACAACAGCTCTCCACTTCAACCAGCGAGCCCTCCATTACTGTCTCTCCACGCACACAAAACAAATGCCAGTCTCCTGACAGAAAAACCACACCAAAATAACACACACACATGGAATTACTGTGAGATATAAAAGAAGTCTGGTAAGTTTTGCTCATTGTTATCTGCGTTTATTACCTGTGTTGTTAAAGCTATCCTCCCTGGAGCCCTGGTGGATGATTAGCCCTCCCTGGAAGAGCTGGAGGAAGCAGGGTGGCTCTTTGCCCTGTGTGACCAGCACTTGCGCCCCCCTGTGGTTGCCTAGCTCTACCGTCATAAGGGCAGATGTGCCCCGTCCACTGACGCTGGAGCGACGTCCCTGCCAGAAGAAGCATGCTGTGCGTTCCCTACCTGGGCCAGCTGTACTCACTTCACCAGGCTTCTGTCTCTTACCCACTGCGAACACATACGATAAAATATATTTTTTAGCCTCTTCTAGCTTCTTTTGAATTATGCAACTTTCAGCTTGCTGAGGCTCCCGGCCCCCTGGTTGACAAGCACTGTATCACCTGAAATGATGCATACTAAGTACAAAAGTAACATAAAAAATAAATGAAGTTCCATGCCTCACTCACCAACATTAGTAACAGAGTATTTCCAGCGGATGACATAGGTGTCGCCCTCGTGCAGCTGACTCACACTCTCTGGCGGGATCTCAAAATCATCAAACTCACGGATGTGCCATGAGTCCACAGCAACGGTGGACAGCTCAGCCTGCCGCCCATCCTCAGAACGGATCAATCCATGTCCTCTCTGCACGTCCACACCCTCCAGCACCATCTTCACAGGGCCTGCTGTTCCCGCCAGCATCTCTGTGACGTCACACGGCTTCAGCTCAGACTCACAGGTGGGAAGGTGCTGACAGACTGGACTCTAGAGGAGAAAGACAAAATGCAGGTTGTCACTATCTTTTCAAAGGAAAGAAGGTTGGAATCCATTCTGAGTGTCTTGCTGTCTGTTACCTTCAGCTCCTCCACCACCGGTTCATCTTTGGGGGGTTTCCTCTCTGCCCAATCAAGAAACTTCTCTCGGAATAGAGCGGTTTCATTGTGTTCTGACAGCCGGCCAAACAGGGCCCAGCTCGGCCTGCCCTCACCTTGTCTGCTCACAAACACAGACACAAGTGAGAAAAGGAGTAGGATTCTCATGTGATTTGGTTCCAGTAACAGTTCTTGAATGTCTACCTTCTTTAGTCTGAATTGAATGCACAGAGAGAGATTGACTGAACACGATGAAACAGTACAAAGACACACTTTGAAACAAACACACATGTTGAAACAGACAACACTTCTTTCTACTGCATTGTCCTCTCTAGTTACATAGAAAAAACGTAAAAACAAAGCAACAAGTGTAGTCCAATTTGTGAAAAAAATTACTCTTGATGAAAAAATGACTGACTTTGACTAATTCAATCAAAAAGATTGACTCAATGTTACAAGATTAATTCAGTGAATCGTTTGGAACAGATCTTGACTCACTAACTGAACTAAGTCATTTATTTTCATCTTCTCAAACTTGAAACGAGAAGTATTACTTACTAACTTTGTTCATGTTCAGTGTGTATTTGAAGATACACATTAAAAAATGTCACTTTAAAAATATTGATTGTTGTTCCTAGACTAAAATAATCATTTATTAAATTTACAAAAATAAATGCTTTTATTCATCTCTAATATGCTCTAATCAAATTATACCACTTGAGGGCAGTATTGTGGTTGCATATATCAGTCGTTTTTATGTGTCCTGGTTTTAATGGCTGTTCTTGAGATTCTACTGAGTTAACACATTTTTGAGAGCTTTATAAACCACTCTCTCAAGGCTCAATGCATCACCTACAAAATCATAACCTGGTAAGAATTTTATTTTATTTTTTATCACAGACAGAGAACATGAGCTAAGCAAGAATAGTCAGTGGAGGTGTCACTCACTTAGGGCTGTCTTTATTGGCTGAGGACGGGTCGAGGGGGTTGATCCTGCATGTGCTGTAGTCGTATGCGCCACTCCAGATGTGTTTGCCCAGCTGCACTGCCACTTTCCTGTCACTCAAAGAAACATCTTTTCCTGTCCAGACGTACACCTCGCTTCCAAAGTCAAACACCAGCGCCTGCCACACACACACACACACACACTGAGTTAATTTCAGAACAATGGGACCAAGCACAGTTTACCAACACACAGACACTGATCATCCACAATAGGACAGAACCGCATAGAAGAGCCTATAGATGTGACACCTCCTTAGAGTTGAGAAGAGAGACACTGGGAATGGATGCCCAGGCCTCCTCATAAGGAACCAGCTTATCCTCCACCAGCCTGTAGACACAGTTTGACTCCACTACAGCACTCTCATACAGTTCATCTTCCTCTGGCTTCCCTGCACCTGTAAAACACACACGCACACGTAAAAAACATATCTCCACAAAGCAAACTGCAGCCATTTAAATTGACAGTATATTAGCAACATGCATTTAACTTCCATCATTTCACATATTCCTGAGTAAACCTAAATATCTAGCCAGAAATACAGTTGGACAGGACCGTTTTTTACCCACTTGCATGCAATCTGATAATGGACATTAAAATACAGTATGTTAAGCCTCACCTTCACCGTCCTGAGAATAGCTTTTTGATTTTACCTGTAAGTGTGTAGTTCTGGAATTGTCATAATTTTCCACTAAATTCAGAACAGAATAAGGAGTAAAACGTGGACATAGCATGGGAACAACATGGTTATTCAAATGAAGTGTGTCAAGAAAAAACACTGTTCTTTTGAAGAAAGAGAAGGAACAAACTTCATGGAGCTTATGAGGAAGTTAGTGTAAACTATGGCAATTTAAACAAAAAAAACCAACAAGTAAACCAGTACCAAAATACTGCAAGAATGGAGGATAAACTGAACTTGATTATGCAACATTAGTAAATTCTAGCCTAGAGTCAATGGTCTGTATATACAAAATTACAAATTAATGTGTGTTTAAGGTGAGTGAAATATTGTCATTTCAACATCTGTACAGGGCCTGGATAAGTGTTTTTGTAAGTGCCTGTACCTCTGTACTCAGTCTTTCCTCCCAAAAGACTCCAGAACTCTTTGGCCGAACGGTTCTCTGTGTTGATTCCCTCCTCCAGCACGGTGATCTGAGGAGCTTTGCAGCCCAGATCTCTCTTCGTCTGGATGTACTGAGCCATCTCTGAGCTCTGATACACACACACACACAATTTGACACAAACTTGTTTTTATATTTTCAATTTCCATAGACAAAATTATTTTTATACTGTACAAACTGTATATTCTATCCCCCTACACTAACCCTACCCACCACAGAAAACTTTTTTACATTTGAAAAAAAAAAAAGAAATCACTTTGGTATGATTTATAAGCTGTTTTCCTCGTTGGGCCCGACCAAATGGCCCCACAATGTCAAATGTCAAACAAACACACACACACACACACACACACACACACACACACACACACACACACACACACACACACACACACACACACACACACACACACACACACACACACACACACACACACACACACACACACACACACACACACACACACACACACACACACGGAGAATGGGTCACTGTTGTTATTGTTAAATAAAACTATTTCAAATAATTTTCGGTAAATGAAATAAATTGAAATAAATAATAGATGAAAAACTTAAGACACAAAATACAATGTGTTGCCATAGCAACTAACTGGAATACATAAGTTTGAGCTGAAGAACTAAAATTACTAAAACTAAAACAAATACAAATACATTAAAGGGTAACTAAACCCTAAAGCAACTTTTTTTAGTTAATGATCTGTAAGACTGGGGCTTTATTAGTGCTGTTCATTGATTCAAGTAATTTTTTTGACATTTGAGTATAAAGTGTTTTAATTCTACAATATATGGTGTAAAAACGTCTGAGTGCTGCCCCCTTCAGGTTGAACGGTGGTTACTACAGTTGAATTTTCCTATTGGAAGTTGTGGTGTCCTGTGACGTAAGAGGTCACCAGCTCACCACGCCCTTGGTACAAGCTACCACGCCCTTGGCAGGCCCTATATAAAAGCATCTTGTTCCGTCAAAACCACTGTAGGGAGTCAGGAGTTGGAATTGCGAGTATTTAAAACGATCAGGATAGCGTATATTAGCATCTAGTTAGCATAGCATTTATATAGTTATTTAGATTATTTTGTGTAGCCTAGGTAGTTAATTAGCAGTTAGTGTAGTATTGTTAGAAGCATAGTTAGTTAGTAGCATAGTATTGCATCAGTTAGGATAGCTTCAAGTTAGATAGCGTAGATTTTTAGCTTTAGATTTATCTGTATTTAGTACATTTTAGTACAGTACATAGGTGTAGTGTTGCTGGTTGCAACAGCACTGCTCACGCTGAAAAGCGACGCAGTGCCAAACGCTGACTCCATCACTACAGCGGCGTGTTGATGTGAGTGAGCATATATTTTTAGTCACAATTTATGTTCTTTCCTATTAGGCTAAAGTTAATCCTCGGGGGTTGACAAAAGCGCCGGCGCGTTTTGCTGGATTTTTTCACATGGCAGCAAAATAGACTTAAAATACTCCGTCATTTATGGTCATACAGACTTAAGAAATATGAAAAAAAACAAGAAAAAAAAAACTGTTAAATGTCTACTTTTGTATGTGTTCACTTACTAGCGAAACAAAACATTGTGCTTCAGTAAAATAAAGAAAATAAACAGGGTATGCTTTCTGCCTCTCCGTCTCCGTGACCTTTTTTTTTTTGGAGTAAGTCTCTAAACTTAAACAAAACTCAGCGAATACTGATATATACTGACAATATATCTGTAAAACATTTAAGTCTCTGCTATTAAATTATCTAATTCAAAACGAAAACAAATATTCTCAGTTTATGTAATCTGTATGAATAGAGAGATGTCAGTCGTTCTCATGGCAACTCATCTGCTTATGTGAACATACAGAGAGCGCGCACTATTGAAATGGGTCTCAGGTGCACGGTGTATTGCCAGTGGGTGGAGTCAGGCTCTGACCAGGGGTTGAGTTACCCTTTAAAGGGATACTCCACCGAAAAATGAAAATTCTGTCATCATATACTCACTCTCATGTTGTTTCAAACCTGTATGAATTTCTTTCTTCTGCTGAACAGAAAGGAAGATATTTAGAAGAATGTCAGTAACCAGACAGTTTTAGATACCATTGACTTCCATAGTATATTTTTTTCCTACTATGAAAGTCAATGGTATCTAAAACTGTCTGGTTACTGACATTCTTCTAAATATCTTCCTTTCTGTTCAGCAGAAGAAAGAAATTCATACAGTTTTGAAACAACATGAGGGTGAGTATATGATGACAGAATTTTCATTTTTCGGTGGAGTATCCCTTTAAAGCTAAATAAAATGATGGGGAAAAATGCTTTTTAAGAGAAGAATTTTTTTTTTAAAGGATTTAAAAGGAAAAAGGAAAATATAAAAAATTATATTTAATTCAAAATATTAATAAATACTACAATAGTATATAAAATATGCTAAAATAACACTGGTGTAATACCCTGTTATATATAGAATAGGCTTGGATTTTTATTTACTTTGTGGTAGTACCTTAGCTTTTTCGATGACATTGGCAAATTCTCCACTCCAGAAAAAGCAGTGTTTGGGAGTAATGAGCAGATAGCAGTCTCCGCTGTTCAGAGAGCGGGCGCTGGGTTCAGCCAGACGCACCTGAACATGCCTGCGGCCTGCATGAATTAACAGACAAGTGTTAAAAGCCAGTGATTAAAAGCAGAACATGCACATTTAGGACAAAAACTTGGACTGATATTTTGCATGATCATTGACTGCTTCACCTTTAATGTGGATAAGCATGAGCTTGTGGAAAGGCACAGCGCTGTTATTGGTCACCACCTCTGTAGACTTCACGCTTCGCAGATTTACTTTCTTAAAGTTCTCTTTGCTGGCCAGACCTGCCAGAGCCGCATCTGCCAAATTTGAGTGCTTGGCCACTGAAGACAGAAGAGAAACCAATTAACTTTATATTTGCTACAATGTAACAAAGAAAAGAGGAATGTTCAGTAAATTAAGCTCTTTCCTGGGCGTGAGTCTCAATTCCATTTCTATAAGAGCCCACCTCTTACCTGAGCGCTGGTAGGTCATAATTAATTTATTCACAATGTTTGAATTAAGGGAAACCCTCTTTTTGAAATGCTTTAAAAGAACACATGGGCTGATAGCTGCAGCTGCGACAGTATATCGGCTGGGCCTGCTTCATTGCAGCCGCTTTAGCTCTGGCTAAAAGACCATGTATCGTTTTCATGCTTGGCACACGTGTCTGCTGCGCAACCTGATAACCCGCAGATGCAAAGGGCCCTTGTACAAACGGGGCGTAACAATGGGACAGGTGTGCAGACGCGAAAACTGTCACAACGGTTGCATCAAGCATGAGCTTGGGAGCCCTTTGTGATGGCAGACCGGCTTTCAGTGTCTGGAAGCACACAGAGAGGGTGTGGCACATAAACTGTCTAGAAATGAGAGCAGTTCAACTTGCTCTTGTGTGTCCCCTGCTGAAGCTCGCAAAGAGCCTTTTGAAGGTGGGCAGATCGACATCTCCTGTCTATTCGAGCTGTCCACGGATGCCCTAGCCCACCACTGGTGGAAAGCATTCAAGTATGCGTTGACGCCGGCAAAGATTTTGCATCGGGGCGCTATGCAAAATCAGGGAGACTTAGTTGACTAACATTTAGTCGACTTTTAGGGGGCAGCACTAGTAAAAAGTGCTGTGAAATGGTCTGAAAGCACAATGTGGCTTAGTGTGTATTGTCCTACATGTCAAGTTCAATGGTTCATTAAAAAGAACGGTACAGTAAAAAGTGCTAAATATTTGGATTTTGTTAGAGGAATATCTCTACCCAAAGCCCTCCTAAAATCTCTACCTAAAGCCCTCCTGACACCAAAGCCTGTCATTTTCTGTCAAAAATTATGTTGGACCTATGAACATTCTTACAATCTTCTTAGAATTTGTCTTAAGAACTTTCTTAACTTCTTTCTTAAGAATATTTCCATGAATTCGGGCCAAGGAATTTTTTTCTTTATGGATGCGGCAGAGGTTTGTATTTCATATTAAAGGTATCAACTTCAGTTTAATCTACATTGCGTCACTGGTAGACGCTATGGTGAAACTCCGTCTCTGAATAACACTGAAGCCCTATTGAATAACGCCAAACCGTAGGATTTGCCAACGACGTTCAAGCATGCAAACTGGAGATTTCTCTTTACTCCTTCTCGCCATATAAGGAGGAGCTAAACAGTTATTGCCTCAGAATCTTTAGAAGGAAGTAAAGCGATACTTGCATACTGTAACATGGAAGCTTACAAAATGTCTCATTCCCTCCTCTCTGCGAACACTGAGATAGATTTCAGATGTTTTTAATTTTCATAACTCCTGACACAAATTTAGAAATTAATGTCATCATGAGATTTTTAGAATTCAGAAATGTATGTTTGAGTCTTAAAGGTGCTCTAAGCGATGTTGGGTGATGTCACTTCTTGTTGACGTTCAAAGTATTTGAGTGTTCAAAAAAAATGGCTAGCTTGACCCTCCCTCCTCCTCATCCCGTCAACCAACTGACCCCCCAACCCCCACCCCCAAATCATTATTGTCGGTTCTTGGCTGGAACACTGTTTGTTATGTTTTGTGGTCCAGGCTGGGCCAGTTTGTTTTTCTTGCCGTTTTTGGAGTCTGGGTTGTCTACAGAGACCGCATTTTTTTACAGCGTGTTCAGGGGACAGTCAGCTAGCGGATAGTGAGGAGATATTTGCTGTATGTGACAAAAAAAAATGTTGGCCTAAAAAACGTGTGACATCGCTTAGAGCACCTTTAATCTAAACAAAGAACATGGTTAACAGGTTAAGCTGGAACACAGATCTTTGTGGTGAAATACCACATATAAAAGAGGTGCAAACATTCCATGAATTCACCACGAAATGTAACTAACAAACGTACTCCGCTCCATTTGTATCCTTTTGGTCTCCACGGAGGCCACGTTCAGTCTCTGTTCAGTATAAGCCTGTTTGAGGTCGTCTCGTGCTGCCAGGGCACGGAGAGGGTTTCTAGAGCTCTTAGTTCTTCTGCAGGGCCGCACTGAACGCTTATGTTCCTCAACAGCTGATGTTAGTCTGCAATTAATCAAGAATACATTCATGAAAGCAAGAATGAACACATTAGAGCAGTACTTGTTTAACCATATTTGGAATGTGAACCGCTGTTTAGGTTCCAAAAGGTTTGCAATCCCATGCAGTCACCCACATCCTTGAATATATAGACCCTGCCTACAGAAGAAAGATATAGAGTTTAGGATATTACAGGCATAATTGCTTAAAGACCCCCTGTGGTGAAAATCAAGTTTTTAATGTTGTTTATATGTCTATGTGGTGTTTTTAATATGCTTTAAGACAAACCATGAGAAAATTCATAAGTCATCACGATTGCTGAGTATTTTCTCCTTAAAGTCAACATGAAATCAAAATTGACCCATTAACTTTGTTAGCGCATATTACTAGTCTTGTGGTGAACAATTAATCCGTGCAAGTTAATACACAGAAATTTTTTTTTGCCGTGGTAATCTTTAATCAAATTCTGAAAAGTTACTTCCGGTCTGGAATGGCGTTCCTTTTCTGATGACGTCAGTTTGACGGCTTGGGTTGAAAATTTACATTTACATTTTTACATTTATTCATTTAGCTGACGCTTTTATTCAAAGCGACTTACAATTGCTATATATGTCAGAGGTCACACACCTCTGGAGCAACTAGGGGTTAAGTGTCTTGCTCAGGGACACATTGGTGTCTCACAGTGGATTCGAACCCGGGTCTCTCACACCAAAGGCATGTGTCTTATCCATTGCGCCACCACCACCCCTGCTTAAAAATGCTTAACCATTCCCTTAAACCGTTAGTCTGCTATGAGCGAGAGATGGAGAGGAGGAGCGCTAAAGTAAAACCCTGCCCTCTGTTCAATATTCCGCTTCACTTGGATATACGTCACAACACTGGAGAAAAGTCGTTTGCAACTTCCGGTTCACGCAGACTTTAAAACTGCAGTGAACCAAGGACAGTCTCAAAAACGCGGTTTGAAATCGCTGGTGTTTCTGACGTCACAAACTACCTTGTAACCAATCACGTCAAAGTGTGATCATCAACGAGTGGATCTCTGAGCTGGTGTGAGTGGAGGCGTAGCTAATTTGCATATTCATAGAACCACATACACATATATATATATTAAGGAAAAAACACTTAAATATATGTCATTTTTATGATCAAAGGTGAGTGTTAAGGGATAAAATGATTGACTACAGGGGGACTTTAACTGGTAAACTACATTCTAAATGTTTGTATTCAACGGAGCCGTCACTAGTAGAATAGGGCACTTGCGGACGGATTGTTTTTTTGAGCATGAGAAACAGTAGGTTATCGTTAGCGCTGCTTGAGCACAGAAAAACTGCTGCCTCAATTGTTGTTGAGGACAGTTGGTGCAGCTTTAGTACCTGTACTGTGCTAGTTTTAAGACTGTTTTTTATTAATAACCTTTGTTTAAATTACGCTCTGAACACGATTTATTTGCACATTTTGTAAACAAGTTTTAATAAACATCGACTTTGTGTCAACTGCATTTCCGTTTTTACATCTTGACGTGATCCTGTTTGTGACTGCTTGGGTCCCTATCTCAGCTTCTGCTGAACTTCCCCCTGTGATACACAAGAAATTGTCACATTGGCATCCAGGCCACGTTGCAGACAATTTTTCACTTCATATTTTAAGCACAAGAGAAGCTGCATATTTTATATAGGTACAGATCTATCTGATGGCTATTAAACATAAATTTGATATACAGTACAATAATTAAGAAACAGTTGAGTAGAAATCCCCAGAAATTCAGAGAACCTTTGCCATAGATGATCACTTCATAATTCATATTATATAGGTGTCCAAAAGAGGCTTATTAAAAATATTACTACAAGAGACAAATATGGACTGCAGCATCTCAAAGAGTTTGTTTTTTTCTTCTTCTGTGGAACAAAGATATTTTGAAAAAAATCAGTTTTTTTGTCCATACAATGGAAGTCAATGCTAACAAAAACAGTTTGGTTACTAGCATTCTTCAAAATAATTATTTTCTATTCAACAGAAGAAAAAAGTCATACAGGTTTGGAACGACATGAGGGTGTATAAATGATGACTGAATTTTGGGGTTGTTGGTTAACTATCCCAAGAAATTAGAGCAGTATCTTACTTGGGCGTGTCTGACAGGAGGATGCTGAAGTCTTCTTCCTCGCCTAGCAGTACACTGGAGCTCAGAGTGGTAGGTGATAAGCTACTGTAGAAGCGCCCAAACGTCTCTTCGTCATCCAGGGTCATCACCTCCTTCTCTTTCTCCTCCATCACCTCGATGGTGGAGTTCTTCATGCCTGTGCCTGCATGTTAAATGAAGAGAGAAACAGATCACTGCATACAACTATATTATGCAATAACCTGCAAATTATTTAGAGTATTTCAATGAATAACCTTTATTGTGTAGTCTGTCTAAGAAGGACTCCAGTTTGTCCAGTCTTTTATCTCCCTCAGCATCAGGACGTGTGGAGATTTCTGTTCGAGGGACATTTCCAGGCATGAATGAAGAACACTTTGTAGAGACAATGGCCCTGACAGTACATTATTAATGCAAATGAGTATTCAAAAAGGGTCACAGAAGATGTCAGACTTATACCTTCTAATGGTTTGACTGGTGTACTGTTGCTGGCCTTCTTGCTAAGGATGGTGGGAACATCCTCTCTGTTGGGTGACACTAAGCCTGATGGGAAACAGATGTGTCAACATGAAAACATTCTTGTAACTGCTTGAACCACAGAATGTACATTAAAACCTGATTTCCTATGTGCAGGAATTATGGTAAGCAGCAAGTGTCTTGGTTTGTGCATTTACCTTGAAAAAGTTCAGGGTCTCATTTATAAAACTGTGCATAGGAACCTTACTAAAAGTGTACGTGCGCCCGAAAGCCAAAAAAGGCGTAGAAAAAAAAAGAAAAAAAACTTCGAAAACCGTTCGTACGCCAGAACCTGCGCAGAATTCACTTTATAAATCCCAGTCAGCAGAAGATTGTGCGCACATGCGTCTCCTCCCCGAAATATCCATATATGGAGCTTACAACGCCTAGTTTTACTATGCAGATCCTCATCTACATATCATTTGCATATGATTATTCATCCACGTGATAACGTTTAACGGTACAAGACACATTACATTAATAAAAATCATGTAGTTGCCTATCCTTGCCTTGTTTTTGAATACATAAATCAAATAGTGTAAAATACATTTCAGAGAAAGTTTCTCTCAATCTTTTCCACTGGCCGAATAGTATTTTTAATTGATTTATATTTTTAATGGAAACAGATAGGCCCTGGGCATTATTTGCACGAAACTATTTTCTCAGACAATCTGGTATTATCATGATAAGCAATGATCTCTGTGGTTAAAACATTAAAACACAGCACGCCACAGGAAAAGTGTTCAAAAACATCGCATCCACAACAAATTTTTCTATTGGTTGAATTTGAATATAAATTTTTTTTTTTTACTTCTCAGTAATGATTTCATGTTTAAGTGTTTAACTCCATTAATTTGAATGGCATATTTAATCTAAATGTTTATATCAGAAGTAAAACATAGTTTAAATCATTATTTGATTAATTTAAACTGTTATTTGCGTCAGTTTCACTAAACGGCCCAACGCGCTCGCTGGCGCGGACATTTAAGAAGGGATGGATATTTGGTTCAAGTGACAGGCTTGGTGAGTGAAATTATATTTGTATTATCTTTCTGTATACGTTTAATTTTCTTTAGCTTTTCTGTCTAAAAGTGACCAAAAAGACATTTAACTCCAGCTCACCATCGGTGTCGCCAAACTGCTCCATCTCCAAAACGTTTGTACGCATGGGTCAGAGTTTGCGTGCAGGTGTGCAAATTTTCCCGTCAAGTTTGTTTTTATAAATCACAACTTATGTGTCGGAAGTGGCGTACGCACATTTTCAGCCCCGTTTTGTGCGTACGCCACGTTTATAAATGAGACCCCAGGTCTCTGCACAAAGCTTAGTCTTTGGCTACAAACTAGGCAAATTATTTTATCCCCACCTCTCTTAGCCATTCGTCCAGCAACAGAGAACTGGGTGGAGTCATTAAAAGCTCCTTTTCCTTTAGTTTTCCATTGTTCCTCCTTCTCCTGCAAGATCTTCATCCGATCAGCCAAAGACATCTTTGGTTCTACATCTGCAGAAGACTTCTGAAGAGAGAAAGTGAAAAAACAGAAGTCAAACAGGCTCAAATTGTGATTTATAAGTTTGTCTTACAAGAGAAAACCTTCTCCTTATTGAGCTCTTATTGACACTGGTGATACAACATAAAGTCCAGATACTATCCGAATACAAACTGCATGTTAATGCTAGGTGTAATGGAAGCCATAAGCCCCATACAGATGCTACATTCTCCAGCTGAGCTTTCAACTGTGAGAAATTAACATCCTAATATGAAGCAATGTAATGCACACTTATCAAAGTCAAACACAAAAAGCTTCACCTTTCGATAGACGAGGGGTCAGGAACCTTCTTTCACCAAAACAATTTTTTTTTTTTTTACTATTATTATTATTTATTTACTAAAAACATTTTTTTTCAGTAACATTTCAATAACATTATTTAGGTCCATAGAAAATTTTAAAATAGAAAAAGGCAACAAACAATAGTCTCATTATGGAATTAATTATGCAGGGCTTTTACTGTGAGGTTAAGTTTCCACCTGAACAGCTTAAAATCTCTTCTGTGTGTGTGTGTGTGTGTGTGTGTGTGTGTGTGTGTGTGTGTGTGTGTGTGTGTGTGTGTGTGTCTGTCCAGTCAATTGTCCAGTCACCAGAAATGTTTCATGCTCCTCTGAATTCTTTATTTTCACCATCTCCACAAACTAGCTAGGCAGCTGCTTGTATCCGAGCACCAGAGGTTTCTATGGCTGTTCACACAGGCATAGAATATGGTTGTGATGTATTTGACTCCTTAATATGGTTGCATTCACACACAGTTTATGGGAGTGACAACCGCATTCTATCACCAAACTCTGTAAACTTTTGTCATACAGTGAAAGAACCGCTCCGTGCAGCACAAGTGTCTCGTATGGGCAAGCGCGTTTTCATTTTTGTTTTATAATAACAGAGACGAAGATATGAGCATATGTCTGAGTGTCATGTAAAGGTTTAAGACTCTGTCTTCCATTGGAACTGCATATTTGTGTGGTCTGGTCTATACCATTCAGGTATAAAAGTTGCTGTCTGTTAATTAAGATTTGACTGATGACGAACGCGCTGTCGACTGTGATACTTTCAAGTTTTTTGGGCGTCTTTGATATGTACTGATAGGTGATATTCATGGCAAGCATGATAACAGAATACAGGCTTGTGACTTTAGTTGTTCGTTCATAAATAAAGTATTCAAGCCGCTATAAGCTGCTGTTTGAACTTTTTTCGAGAAATAAATACTTAATTAAATGCGATTGTCATTTCCAAACAGCGTAGTCATAAAAACATAAATGGTTTGCACGCAAAAAATAGTTGTGCATCATGCCTACATAAACACTCTACAGTTGGTTTTGACTGCAAGTCATTCTCTTCAAATGCTATAGTGTTTAATTTATGGCGTATTTTGTGTTTGAGCCCAAGTGAAAAAAAAATCATTTTTACACATGATTTGACAGTTTATTTTATTAAATTTCAAAAAATCTAAAAGGTGTGAATCATGCCTGGCACCTAACACTTTACAGTTGGTTTTATGACTAAGTCATTCTCTTCAATGTCGTATGTAACTTTAGAGACGGTCCCTAAATTTGTGAATATCGAATGTCCAATGTAAAGCCAACTTTGTGCCAGTATTTCACTAGGAAATGCTTAGCGTGAAACTTTGCATGTTACGTTCATATTCTGAGTCCATCTGTTTGCCTCTAGCCTATATAGTATAGCCTACATCCCCAATAAGGAGCGATATTGGTCTTTTATATCACTGTATTAGTCCATTAAGCTACGTTAAGTGTTTTCACCCATGATAAGCTTTTTATATGTCCCCACGGCATGGGGGAATCCTGCCCTGGAGTATGACATATTGAGGGAACCCCTAGTTCTGCAGCACAGCGATATAAAGTTAAGGAAACTAAACAACCGAGAGAAATATGTCTACCTCAAATTTAAAGTTTGATCTGCACATCAGCATTAGGGAATAACAATCTCGTTCACGATAGAGAAAGCTGCTTGCATGTACACAGGGAAAGAAACCGAAGACATTTATAGCTACAATATGTTTAAAAAAAACAAAAACAAAATTTCCCGCATTTTCAATATGTTTTCGCCGCAAGGGGTCGCTAACCTCTTACAATAACAAAGGCGTAGGTTGATGACGCAGTGATAAGCGGAATGAAGGGACTTGCTGTCATGCTGATGGATCTAATAATGTTTATGGAAGAGTGAAAACATTCATGTTTTTTAACATGACTGTGGTATGCAGCAGGTCGCGATTGCTAATAAGAGACGGATATCAGAGCCACACACGAGTTCTGCGGATATAAAGGAATAAGGACATTTAATTCTACCAAACTACCCGAAAGTGCTGAATTACTAACATTTCAGAATAACTGAAATTCTAACATTTCATAATGTTGAGCTATATAACATTGATTTGCTTTATGTAAATTTGCTCACCTGTCTAATAAAGTACATGCAAGCATTTAGGATAATGGAAGTACACAATTGAAAGAAATATACAGTACTGTGCAAAAGTCTTAGGCATGTTAAAAGCCTTTGCGTTTAAAATGGCTTTTGTCAATTGCGCATCGTTTTTCAGGTAGCTTTGCAGGAAGGTTTCTTCAAGCATCTCGGAGACATTCCCGCAGTTCTTCTGGATTTAGTTTGTCTCCGTTTTTTCTGTTTCTTCATGTAATCACAGACGGACTCGATGATGGTGAGATCAGATCATCCTGGCTGTTTTATATATTTCTGCGGAACAAGGAAGTACGTATGTGGGGTAAAACTCGTCCCTCTGACTGAGGGGAGGACATTTTTCTATGGCTCCTTTCAGCAACAGTAAATTAATTTCTAAGGAAAGAGCCATTGACCTACTTACATTTTTGACAACTTTCGGAAGGATTCCTGAAAACTTGGGAGGCCAGCGTCGGAACTGCAGAGTGTATCCCCAGCACTAAGTCGCCAGAACCCAGGGGTCGGACACTACATTTTTCCAGTAATCTAGATGTTGCACAGTGAAACGACCGAATGCTGGCCCCAGAGCTTCAGGGTTTTTGGCTTCTGCCTTTAGGACCTGTGGGGAGGCGCTGACGTGGCCCCCCCTGATGGTGACAGTGAAAAGGGCGACATCCCTGGGCCTCTTCAGCACCTCTATGTCACTGTGGTGAGTGAAGCTGAGAAGTGTTGTGTTGACACACGTGTTGCTCTAAGCACGGGTATTGTGGGTGAGCCAGAGCTGATGGCATTCTAAAAGGTGGTGCCTGTGGGAGTTAGTTGTCATGTGGCTTCTGACAAATTCATTCTCTTCTCCAATACCTCAGAAACATTGGGGTCAAAAAGATGTCCCAGTACAATTGGCAGTTCTCTCAATGTCTTTTTACAATCTTCAGGTAATCTTGCCTGAGCCATACCTGGCTGTTAGAAGGGTTGCTGAAAGTGTCCCAAGTTCTCGAGCCATATGACCCATAGTCAACAGAGCCATCTGTAAGAACTGAGGTATAGAAGCGTCAACATTCGCTTACTCTAATGTGTTATTACAGACAAGAAGCAGTAGGCAGATAATATTCTCTGCTCGAGTTATATAGGCTACTGACTCATATGCCTTCTTCAAGAAAGTGTCAGTACATCCATATTGCGCACTTTACGTACATTGCCTCTTAGAACCTCATCTGGTGATACCACCAATGCTGGTACCGACTGTTCTATTTCATCCGCTCGTCCTACCCCAATGAAATCAGCCTCGTCCATTGAGGCAAGAGTGCGGGCTGTCTTAGACCGCCTTTTAGGCACATTGGGACCTGTAAGTGCACTGGAGAATTCTGTCACAAAGTCCTTAAACGGTGGCATTGCAAAAACATTACTATCAGCAGCTTAATAACACAAGTCTAAATAACACATTGGTTTGCACAGGCTGGACAGTCGATCTGTCGAGACCCAAACGAGCCAAGCCATCTGCAAAACAGATAAAATATCATCTGGAGAAGATGGGCCTGCGCCCAATGAATGTACAGACCCACGGCTCGAACCACCTGCAGCAGACAGGGTGGAGAAAACATCATGTGGGAGGGTGGGTTGCATGTCAGGTTCCACCAATTCTTCATCAAGAAAGTGTGAATTAGACACGCTCATGGAGAGAGCATCTAAATATATAGCATGTGGGGGTTGGAAATCACTCTCATCCACTGGTGTGTTCTTAATATGTGTGGCCGACACTGGGGGTTGTAGAGACTGAAGAAGACGTTTCATCTCCGCCATTTCTGAAGAGAGAGTAGCCACAGTTTTCAAAAGCAAATGTTCCAAAGTTTCTGTCTGTAATAAAGATTTCTTCTTGCTCGGCGGAGGGCCAGCAGCAGCCGACATACAACACTTTTGAGGGCGCTGAGGCTGTTGTGCGAGGCTAACTGAGGAGTTAGTGTCTAACTCAACAAGGCGAAGTGACAATGGTAGCATACTACAATGCAGTCAGAGCTTCCTTCAGATGTTGAATCCCTAAACATGATGGGCATCGATCGTGTCCGTTGTCGGGTAGAAACGTATTTGGACACAATTTGCAACTTGAAACGGAGATGAGAGAGCTATGATCTATGACTCAGTAAAACGGCTAGTTTAAAACATATGCTAGTTTAATTAGTCACACTTAGCCTACATTTTAAAACCTTTATTTGAATATGGCAACATTTTAATTTTAAAATATTTGTTTGAATATGGCAAGAACAACAATTTTTTTTTTTTTTTTGAATCCTACAATATTTCCGTGATTAAATCACTGACAGAGACCCCTCCCCTATCAGCCAATCACTGTGTGCATAGTTAGTAAAAGTGTTGACATCCATCGCAACAAGATCAACTCCACCCTTACTCTTAGCTTAAGACTTCTCTTTATTCCTTAGCAAAAGTTGGTCTCAGCAGCTTTGTGAATAGGTTTTAAGAGAAAACTCTTAACTAAGAACTTTTAATGCCGTTTAGGAGAACTCTATGTGGTTTTGTGAATAACGGCCCCACGTGTCGATAAAATCTTTGGATTTCGGAAAGATTTATAACGAGAAAACACACACGTGAAAGTCAAATCTGCCTTCGGATAGAACTGTGTGGCAAACAATAACTTGCACAACAGCGAATATAAGTCTAATAATAAGTCTAAGATATAATATATAATATATATAAAAGATAAATAGGTTTGCGATGAAACGCTACCTAAGCGCTGTTGAAACCAGCCACCGGATAGTACTGTGAAGCACAGGGTATCGCCGACACAACAATCAAATATAAAAGTTTCCACTCACATAGTAAAGAAAGGGAATCTGAGATATCATCCTGAAAATAGTGTAGAGTGCGCTGTCACTGCTTGGGAGGGCGAATCCTTGCAACTCAGGTACTGTAAGCCAGGGCTGCCAACTTTTGAGTTTAGCTTGGAGTGAGATTTTTGTTGGAGGGGGGGATATGTAAAAAAAAAAATTGCATCACAATAAGTGTAATTGTGATTGTCAAAACATTTGGTAACTAAATAGAATTTTATGAAGATAAAATTTTACAATGTTTACATTGTACAATGACTGGTAGGATACAGTTTGTATCATTGCTTGACAAAAATTTCAAGATTTCAATTCCATTCTTGTGATTTGATTTCGATTTTGATTCAATATTGACTACTTTGGATACATGTTTATTTTAAATTTTATTTAAAAAAATTATCTCACCTAATGCTGTAAACATAGAGGGCCCAATCTGCTGGCATTATTAAAGGTTAAAAATAACAAATGAAATTAAATATAATGCAGTTTTTGTTATAATAACAATTATTTAATGACATAGGTAAAAATATAATAAATATGTAATATAGTGCTCAGCAAAATCTCCTCTCTAGCTATTTTTTCTATTCAATTAACATGCTATGGTCATTAAATGGCTTTCCTGAGGTAAATGTAACGTTATGTGACATAATTGTTCTCCTGCTATTATATATTGACCTCTTTCCATGGTTGAAAAACACTAATTGTCCGATATTATGTATACTTTCGGTAAGTTGTACTGCATCTTTAAATAAAAAAGTAACAGATGATCGGTTCACGTGCACTTGAACTGAGGCGCTCAGCGATCTGTCACGTCACATTTACAAGCGCCAAACGTATTTTTGTCTGAATTTCGTAATACAATTGACGGAATCTAAGAGCTGATAATTAGTTTAATATTAAAAGTACCTCTTTGCTCCGCAATTTTTCTGTGCGTGAGAAAATGGATGTGTGGCGTGAGAGCGTGTGAAAAGTGTCAATTGCGCGAGTCTCACGCTCAATGCGTGAGAGTTGGCAGCCCTGGTAAGCTGCAAGGGCCAGTGCGAAACGATGACCTTTCATAGGCGAGAAAGCGAAAGAGGCTGGGCACCGAGCTGCTGTGGTTTATATTCTTGCGTCTCGTTCTGCATAATAACGTGACTTTGTTGTTATATTTTTCTCGACCTATCTAGCTGGCGCAGCAATTATCTACTAGTGCTTAGTACCGCCTCTGGCAGTCAGGACAAATGGAACAGAACACATCTTTCCAAGGAATTTGCAGAGTCTGAAATGGCTGGATCCATTAAAGAGAAAAATAGCCCAAAATGGTTTATTCGAATTAGCTGACATGATGTGGAGGGAATTTTAATTAGAGGGACCATCGTCTGCATGCGGATAAATTACACGAGACCACAGAGATTTTAAATATAGGGTTGAAGCGACTGAGGTGCAATATGAAGCTGCTCATCAACTCAAATATATTTAACTGCTTTCAAATGTCTTATTGACCTGGCTCACTTCACCTGAAAGGTTTAGTTAAGAATTTTAAGTTTTACATTGTGAGGAAAAACAAAAAAAGACACCATATATTAGATTACCTTGGACTTTACATCCGGAGGAATCCAACCATCAAAATAAACTAAATTAAACGAGAAATGAGGGAGAACATAGATTTGAACATTTTTCAAGCCAAATTCGAAACTTGTCACCCACACAAGCATCAAGGCTCAATATGTGCACCAATAGCCAGGCCAATGCTCTGAAACACTTAAAATAAGCTGCATAAAATGACAAATCACAATTTAACCGAAATCAGATCCTCCAGAAAAACAGAAAAAAAAAAGAAAGAAAAAAAACAGCACTACAAGGTATCCGAATTAAATTATCTGTCATCATCCATCAGCCACTCTCGCATTATGAATCAGACACTTCATAAATGAGTCCCATATAGGGAGTAACTGTGACTGAGAGTCCTGGGCCCTCAGGACTGAACAGGATGGAGACTGAGTTATTAATCTGAAGGCTTGACAGCCCACACTGCTTACTGCCTCCCCACAGCTTGAGCATGTGGTAATCACAGGTGTTGCTTTCTATGTCCCTTGTTTCTTTCTATGTCCCTATTTCCCTTGTAAATCCCAGAATTTACTGTTCAGAGCCCTGTGGATAAATAATATCTGACATGTTCCTGGTCCCTTTAGAAGAAATTTGACCATACACAAATGTCTACACACTTATGCGCATACAAATGTGCCAAAAGCCGTAAAGCTTTTAAGCAAATAATTTCAGGGGAATTCCTGATGTGGTGGGGCAGGAGGAATAGGAATACTCTCCCCAAAGCCTCAATGGAAGACAGCTTTTTTCCAAGGAACCAAAGCTTAGTTACTGTATATCTAAAGAGAGATATTGACAATTAGCCTGACAAGCCAGACCCACATCAAGATGTTGGGTCTGGGAACACACCATTGGCAGGGCTCAATCCGAGGGGTGGGATAAACGGTTGTCTTTCAAATTCCCTCTGCACCAATAGGATAGCGCTATAACCAACCAGGGCGTTTTCCCACCACACCAGTGGAGCTAGTTCATAGATTAAACTTTTGCCGTATCCGGTCGGCAAAACTCCGAACACATCTTCCTTTTTTAAGAATGACTTCAGTGCCGTTCTTTGTTCTTTTCTCAAAGAAAAGCTTAACTCCAAGTCTTCCAGAGTCACGGCCAAAGCCGATTCGAAAGACTGCTGTTCGCCAGCAGGAACAGCCATCTTCTTTGTTTTCAAGTAGCAGGGAATTCATGCGGAACCGTCACAACTCTGCCATCATTATGTTAAGCCTGCCAACCGACTCTATACACGATGTGATTGGCCTGACTAGATTTTGGTTTTTCCAGCTCACAAGCCAACGGAGAGTTGCTAGACGACACTGGCTGCAAAATAAAATTTTCTGCCGCTAGGGTGCGTCTAGATTTCTAGGCTAATTGACAATCTCAGAGAGCTGCCAATTTAGTCTGGAACAATAGTTCTCTTAGGGCTGGGCGATAAAACGATGACGATAATTATAACAACATAATTTTCCTCGATAAAACGATAACGAGTTTGATAAATGCTAATGATAAATGCATTGATAAATGATCATGTTTATGCACCAAAAGCGGTACAAAACATCGCTACTCATTTGAACCACGCCACAAGGACCATTTTTCTGTTTGGCTCAAATTGTTAAACGGCGCAAGCTAAGCTTACTACAGATGTGCTTACTCGCTGATTTTAATAAAACTCAAACAGTCCGAATATAAAAATGTTACCCCCCAAAAAAATTCAATTTTTTACAGATGTTACTGTTTTTGAACAAATTTGCTTCTGCATCCTAACTCAAGCTACTACTACTGTCAACTAAAGCTACTGTCAAAATGTGCATTTCTAAGAGACAAAACATTATTAATAAAATAAAATAAAATAACAAAACTATAATTAATATTGCAGCCTGCAACTGCAAACTTTGCCAAAGCCATTTTAATTATGATGACTCATGAAATGTCCTCATAAACCACGTTTACGTTGTAATACCAGTCAAATACCCATGTCATTATACACATTTGTGTCCTCAAATCATATAAACAAGCATACACACACACACACTTAGAAAAGATTAATACACTGCAAAAAACAATATTCGTAAGCCTTTTTGCATTGTTTTCCATCTATCCTTGAAACAAGATACATTTGATCAGATATCAACTTGTTTTCAGGTGCATCTTGAATTTAACCATATTTTGTGAGAATATAACAAGTGAGAAACAATCTACCAGTGCCACAAGACATGATTTTTGCAGTGTAACAGCAGGAATAAAGATCATTGAGACAAAGACAACACAATATCCATAATGCATCAAAAAAGACCACAAAACACAAGCTTAAGAACTCACCTGGGAGTGGAGCACTACAAACTATGCAGAGGCAAATAGGGAAAGCTGAGGTGACAGAGCAGGTGCCTGAGGTGAAGAAGGAATGACACAGATGATAAAGACAGAAGTCAAAAGGTAATTCTGAATACAGCTGGGTGAATCTCACAAAAGAAATATCTAGGTCCTAATTCACATAGAAAAATAAAATATAATATTGTGTACAATAATATAATATATATTTTCGCAATCAAGTAATATGATATTTTTTCCCATATTGCAGTAGCCTATAAAAGGGCTCATTCATTTTTTTTATTGCCCAATACCCTTAACACAAGTATACAATACAAGCATAGCAATGGCTTCAAGTGCAGTAAGCGATTTCTGAGAAACACTGTTCATATTTGAAATTGACACCCAAAGAAACACACCCCTACCAAAAAGAGACACACCCCTCTCATTGCTCCACCCCTAAAATAATGAATATGCTTTGCGACACAGGCAACGACTAACAGCTAGCGCATCAGACAGCTTGTGTAAGTATGGATCATAAATCAGCTGTGATTCAACAACAACAGCATATCTCGGTTCTGTGAAATAGCTAAATCAATGATATTCACGTACGGAGCAGGCCTTCCTGCTATCTAACGTCTCTCCAGCGCTGCAAAGCTTTTATTAATGCAGATCGTAGCTCTTGCCTGATATAGCTTTATTCCTCTGACCTTTTCCTCTTTTCTAATATCTCAGCCATCTCTTTTTCTACAGTCTTTCAACAAATGGCTCTCTCCTCCCCATCATGAGCATATACGCCCCCATATTGCTGACTGGCTACTGGAATGTTATGGTGGCTCGATGGTGTTTTAAGCCCCCAATGGCTCCTTAGAGGCAGCTAACCCTACCCTCAACCTTAAACCTACCCATCCCCTCGCTGCCTGGAAGGCGTCGTTGGGGGCTTAAAACACCAACAACCGTTATGGTGCTCGTCTGATCGGTCTGATCCTCTTTGTTTTTTTCTCTTATTTACACAGCCAGGATTATGTACAAATACAAGATTTTTTTAGACATCTAGCAAATATTCGCTAAATTGTTTGTTAGAGTGTTAATTTCAATTTTCAACAGCGTTTTTCTTAAAGCGCTTACTGCACCTTTAAAAAAAAAATATTCTTTTGAATCTGGGGTGAAATATGACATTTCTTGACAGTTTTTGTGAGATTCACCTGTTAGGAAGGTAAATCAGGGCACAGGAAAAGAAGGAAAAATCAAAATCAAAAAAAGGCTCCATCTTCTCAAATCCAAACACATCTCAAACAACTCAACATTCAAATAACTACCTAAAGCCAAAAGCTCACCAAAAAAAAAAATAATGTTCCAGAGGTCCAGAGGAAAGATTAGATGTTTTGACTGGATATCAGATTCATGACTGAAGAGGTGCAAAGCTAGGAGCCCCTCCAGGGGGATTGAACAGAGAAAGAGAAATTTAAAGAGTGTGAAAAAGAAAGAGACTAGGCTGAGGTCATTGTTACAGTTCCCAAGCAGGTTTTCCATAAAATTGAATTGCCATAAAAAAGGTTTTCCTTCAACTCTGTTTTAGCTGAGCCCACACTTTTCAAACAGCCTCCAGTGAGCACTCACAAAGTGTGAGTCAGAACAAATAAAAGAAAAATTAGAAGACAGAGAGAAACTGACTTATACTTGGGATGATGAAATCTCTGGACTTCAGGAAGATTTTCTCTGTAATTAGATTTATCTGAAAAGGAGCAACACGATAATCCTAAGGAGGTGATCCTCATCATCTGCTGAGACATCTGACAAAGCGAGTAAATTATTTAGTCATATTGACTGTGTCCAGCAATGCTCAGTGGGAGACCGAAGCTTTCGACACTGAGCTCATTTCATGTAAAAGGAATTATTGGTCAAATCTGTAAGGCAGCACAAGTGAAGCTGAACCAAATGAGGATGTCTGCTTGGTACAGGTTTGCTATAAGCCAGAGTTTATCATGGTCAGTGTCTTAGAGTGACCTGGCTAACCAGAAGCATCTGTAACTGGGTGCATTTAAAGGTAATGTGCACCCCTGACAACAGAATTGCATTATTTTCATTTCTTTCTTTTCAGAGCCAAAAAGAGTGGCAACATTGCTATTTTTTCTTTTGCACAGATCTGTAGCAGATCTCATCTTCTCACAATCACAGAGATGTTTGTTCTGCATTTAGGCATTTTTCTGGTCACATTACACAATTCTGAGTTTATTTTATAACTGTATCATAGCGACTTCTCAATCTGTATGTTATTGGATCTCAAATCTACATTCTGTGGTCAAACCGTATTAGGGAAATCATTTTTACAAGCTTTTAATTTAGCTATGACTGTCACGTAACAGTGATATAGCCAGAATATGCCCAATATAAACCGCATAAGGTATAACGTACAGTCATCATCTCTAAATAAACCCTGATAGAGTGATCAGGACTTGGAGGGGACTAGACGACTCATGAAAGGGGTTTACTTTTACAGTATTCACAGACTGACTGTGTTATTACCAAACTAACCTGCCAAATAAGTAAATAAATGGATATCAAATACTGATTGAAATTTAAGTTGAAATTATTTGATCAAGTGAGAAGAAAGAGTGAACTGAATGCTATATATATTAAAAAAATGGACCAGCACAAAGCAGGATCAACAATCAAATACACAGATTAGCAGTGAGATTACCATTTTTATCCATTTTATAAAACCGAGGAAAAAGTCAAGGTTAGTCTCAACCTTCCTGAAAAAGAGTCAGTCAGACAGCAAGTTCCACAGAGACAGTGTGAGACCCAGACCAAAGGATAACCCACTGTGGATGAAAAAAGATTGTCCACTGAAATTTGGCATAGAGTATGTCTTTCCTCCATTTTGATTAATGGAAGCAGGGTGAGATTGGAAAGATTGAATTACAGATGTTCAAGAGGAGACTGGATTTGGTGTTAAATCATTCTTTTCTAGGACATATTAAGACTGGGTTCAGACTACACTAGTTTTTAAATACTACATGATTTTGAAATCTGGTTGTATCATACACATAAGGAGAATATTTACAGATTTTCCTCTCTCAAATCTCAAACATGCACACTCTACAATATATTAAGATTATCATGCCAGAGGTAGCACCTCATGTGATTTCATGCAGAAGCGGATGTAAACAAAATGAATATAGTCTGTTTATCAGTGAGAACTGGAGGTGAGATTTTGCCAATTTTAATATCTGTTAACAGCAGTATGCTAGCTAATGTCAGCCTTAAGGGCTAAAATGTTTACCGTTGCTTGGCAACACCCTCAGCATGTTAGCCTATAGCTCTAGCAGCTTTCTACACTCAGCCCGGTCAGCCGGTACGTTCAAAACCGAGGTGATTTCTC
Source organism: Leuciscus leuciscus (assembly GCF_965113295.1). Lineage (NCBI taxonomy): Eukaryota > Metazoa > Chordata > Actinopteri > Cypriniformes > Leuciscidae > Leuciscus > Leuciscus leuciscus. Next base: position 18,030,427 of record NC_138745.1, on the reverse strand, counting down.
CCCCAGCTCTTCTCTTTGCCCATACGATTGTGGTACGTTTTTCTAAGACATTGTGTTGTTGACAGGTAGGGAACGTCATGTTTTTGCTGTTTCAAATGTTTCTCTCATTCACCTCTTATTGGCTATTGTGAAAGTACTGACATAATCATAGTCATAACCGCCCTGATTTAAAATCCTAAATATCAAACATGTTTTATATCACTGGGGGAGCCCGATGTGTCCTAAAGGAGATTCGGAGGTTTAAAATTAAATCTGACAACGCCTCATTACCAGAAAATCTGTGCTGAACATCGGAACCGAACAAGGTCCGGAACAAGATTTTTTCTCAGATTGTCGGGAGGGGTAAATCGGGGATAAATTGGCCTAAAACTCCTGGGGCCGGTTGCACCAGCTGTGCATTAGTTACATCTTAGCCTAGTTGTGATGTAAAGTGGCACTAAGTTACAACTCACGCATTACTAAATATTTTTGCGTTGCACCATTCAATTTAGTGTAAAAACATATATATAAACTAAATATTTACAGAAGCCTTCGACCAGGAGTAATGATTGGAATAAAACAGCAGATTGTTTGATTTGCAATAATCTCATGTTTTAGCCACCAGACAGACTTCAATACTTCAGACATATATGATGATGTTGACATTTACACTCGTTTACATTTTAAGAGAGAGAACATTATGTGAATAAATGACTTGTCTTGCGGCTCTTCAACACGAACCGGATGTAAACAGAGTGTGCATTGCTCTGTGTTGTAGGCTACATGACAAATAAAATCAATCATAATAAATAAATGTCCAGTAGCATAAAGTATTTGAGTAAATATAGTGAATTACTCTACTTCTGTATCTTTTTGGCTACTCTGTACTTACAGTGTAAAAGTTGCTAATATCTTATAATAATCTAATAATCTATACTCAATTTGACTACATTTTTGAACAAGTACTCTTCTTTACTCAAATAAATTTGAAATGAATAATGCAATTACAATTACATTTTGCATGGCACCTAACTTTTTCTGCAGCAGTTTATTTGTGTTTCAAAACAAGCGTTATCGCCATCAACAGGGCATTGAAGGTACTATATCTTGTGTGATTATGTGACTACCCTGTAGTCTGAGCCCGGCTTAAGTCTTGTTTAGTTTTCTTCTTCTACTTACAGCTACTGTCTTCTTGGGATCAGTAACGTAGACTGATCGGTATTAAATGTGTTAAGATAATCTTACTAAGTTACTAGGTATTGAAAGGAATAGTTCACTCAAAAATGTGTATTCTTTCACCATTTACCACTCATGTTGTTCCAAACCTACGTGAGGAAAATAAGTATTTGAACACCCTGCTATTTTGCAAGTTCTCCCACTTGGAAATCATGGAGGGGTCTGAAATTGTCATCGTAGGTGCATGTCCACTGTGAGAGACATAATCTAAAAAAAATAAAAATTCCAGAAATCACAATATATGATTTTTTAACTATTTATTTGTTTGATACAGCTGCAAATAAGTATTTGAACACCTGTCTATCAGCTAGAATTCTGACCCTCAAAGACCTGTTAGTCTGCCTTTAAAATTCTTCTTCTTCTTCTTCTTGCTTTTTTACGGCGGATCGCAGACAGATATGTGCATTACCGCCACCTATCTAGGAAATGGACCATTGACACAACTATAACCTCTATTTACCCGCACAGAGGCTTCATAGAGTTTCATCCGGCTGCCTTTAAAATGTCCACCTCCACTCCATTTATTACCCTAAATTAGATGCACCTGTTTGAGGTCGTTAGCTGCATAAAGACACCTGTCCACCCCATACAATCAGTAAGAATCCATCTACTAACATGGCCAAGACCAAAGAGCTGTCCAAAGACACTAGAGACAAAATTGTACACCTCCACAAGGCTGGAAAGGGCTACGGGGAAATTGCCAAGCAGCTTGGTGAAAAAAGGTCCACTGTTGGAGCAATCATTAGAAAATGGAAGAAGCTAAACATGACTGTCAATCTCCCTCGGACTGGGGCTCCATGCAAGATCTCACCTCGTGGGGTATCAATGATCCTAAGAAAGGTGAGAAATCAGCCCAGAACTACACGGGAGGAGCTGGTCAATGACCTGAAAAGAGCTGGGACCACCGTTTCCAAGGTTACTGTTGGTAATACACTAAGACGTCATGGTTTGAAATCATGCATGGCACGGAAGGTTCCCCTGCTTAAACCAGCACATGTCAAGGCCCGTCTTAAGTTTGCCAATGACCATTTGGATGATCCAGAGGAGTCATGGGCAGTGTTGGGGAAGTTACTTTTAAAAAGTAGTGTTTGCTCGTTACTCGTTACTTTTTAAAAAAGTAATCCGTTACTTTACTTAGTTACCCCGTTTGGAAAGTAACTTTTTACGTTACTCGTTACTTTTACGTTATTTTTATGTTGCTTGACTTTGGGCAGAACCCAATATCTGTTCCTAAATATGTAGACATAAAGTTATACAATGGAGGACATAACAGGTAATTATTTTGTGCTCTTTATTATAAAAAATAGTATCAATTTCAAAAGAAAAAAAGTCCTTCTCATTGGCGCTGCTGTGTGCGGCAACTTTTATTCTCAGCCGGCTCTGCATCATGGGGTAGAGTGCTACACTCCGCGATGAGCCGCGTGCTCGCGCCACTTCTCTCCGCTCCGCTTCCCCTATCCACCGAACTTTAAATTTCGGCAACAGCCAATAAAGCTTCCCTGCTCTCTAACACCGGTGCGAATCGCGTCTTGATAGCATAGGACAAAATGATATAGAAGACATAAGCTTAGTTTTCAGACATACGACTCGCTCTATCAAGGGAGTAGGAGAAAAAAAAAATATTTTGAGAGAAAAAAAAATATTTTGTTTAAAAGTACACATATTCAAGCTTTCTATATATTTCTCAGGTCTGTGAGACAAGTAGCTTATGAGTTTCGGTTCATTTACAGTATGGAGAGGAGCTCCAGTTCACGCGCTGGTGCCGTCATGATTATTTTGCATGCCATATTTACTTATTTATTAAATTCAGGCAATTCATTGGTTGGTAAAACATTGATTAAAATTAAGATACAATTAATACAAAATGAAATTCGTTTTAAAGAAAGTCTTTCTACAAAAACAAACTTAATAAAGTGGTCTAAATCATGTCTGCCCATTCCATTTATCTCCCGATATATTGCACAAAATTGTGATCTTACTCATGCTTTTCACTTTTCATATAATCAACATAGATTAAATTATTTATTTATTTATTTATTTATTTTATTTAAACATAAATATGAAACTAAATAGTTTTCTTTAATTTACTTCTTAATAAATTCAGGCAATTGGTTGATAAAACATTGATTAAAATTAAGATACAATTAATACAAAACGAAATTCACTTTAAATACAGGTTTTCTACAAAAACAAACTTAATAAAGTGGTCAAAATCATGTCTCCACACTCCATTTGTCTCCTGATATATTGCGCAATTTTTTTTATTTAATTTAATTTAAACATAAATATGAAACTAAATCGTTTTCTTCAGTTCTCAACAGTTCTCTTCTCTCAAGCGCGCAGCTGAGGCAGTGTCGCTGTCAAATATATCCATGGGAAAAGTAACGTTGCGCCGAATTGAAAAAGGAACTACGTTTCGTTACCAAATTTTTAGTAGTAGCGCGTTACACTACTTTTTACCCAAAAAAGTAGTTACGTTACACACAACACTGGTCATGGGAGAAAGTCATGTGGTCAGATGAGACCAAAATAGAACTTTTTGGTCATAATTCCACTAAACGTGTTTGGAGGAAGAAGAATGATGAGTACCATCCCAAGAACACCATCCCTACTGTGAAGCATGGGGGTGGTAGCATCATGCTTTGGGGGTGTTTTTCTGCACATGGGACAGGGCGACTGCACTGTATTAAGGAGAGGATGACCGGGGCCATGTATTGCGAGATTTCGGGGAACAACTTCCTTCCCTCAGTTAGAGCATTGAAGATGGGTCGAGGCTGGGTCTTCCAACATGACAATGACCCGAAGCACACAGCCAGGATAACCAAGGAGTGGCTCTGTAAGAAGCATATCAAGCTTCTGGCGTGGCCTAGCCAGTCTCCAGACCTAAACCCAATAGAGAATCTTTGGAGGGAGCTCAAACTCTGTGTTTCTCAGCGACAGCCCAGAAACCTGACTGATCTAGAGAAGATCTGTGTGGAGGAGTGGGCCAAAATCCCTCCTGCAGTGTGTGCAAACCTGGTGAAAAACTACAGGAAACGTTTGACCTCCGTAATTGCAAACAAAGGCTACTGTACCAAATATTAACATTGATTTTCTCAGGTGTTCAAATACTTATTTGCAGCTGTATCATACAAATAAATTATTAAAAAATCATACATTGTGATTTCTGGATTTTTTTTTTTTAAGATTATGTCTCTCACAGTGGACATGCACCTACGATGACAATTTCAGACCCCTCCATGATTCCCAAGTGGGAGAACTTGCAAAATAGCAGGGTGTTCAAATACTTATTTTCCTCACTGTATATGTGGTTTTGTTTTCAGTGGAACACAAAAGCAGAAACTTGTACAAAATAAGAATCTTTATGCAGCTCTCCCAATACAACAACACTTCCAAAAAAATAAATAAATAAATACACATACAAAAATCTAAATAAAAGTAGTCTATGATGTGTGCCATTTGGGATAGGGCCTGTGTGTGCAAAGGTGATCAATGGAAGCTGGCACAATTTTATCATAAAAATAGCTTAAATATCAGATTGTTTTTCTCCAAAACTAAATGGAAATGGCAACTGTTATTGCCATTATATTCAATTTATCCAAGTAAATTATTTTTGCATGAACAATACCTTTTAAAGAAATAGGGAAAACACATTTCTCCATATTAATTTGTGGGTTTAAATGTTTGTACTGAGAATGCATGTAACTAGAGAGACTGATGCATATCAAATTTCAGGAATTGGTAAAACTGAGTGGAAATCCTCCTTCTGTGCTCACACCCCTTCTCAGCAGGACATCCAAGCTGAGGAACTTGCTGACTCAGCACTGGAAACAACCTCTTCCTGCCCCACCCCTCCCAGTGGATTCACCATCCCACAAACAGCTCCTCACATCAGGAGACCTTCATCTGCAGTCTATTGTTTTATGCTGTCTCCACCCTATAGCCAACCAACACGGACACTTCATGAACCCCAAACTGCACACAACAACAAAAGTGTTGTGTACTGTGAAAAGTTTTATGAGAGTTTTAGGTTAATTCAGCCCATTTCTCTCTGCTACTGACAGGAAAAAGTGGCTGCTGTTTTAAAGAGTGTGTGGGTACCTTCTTCTTCCAGGCATTTTCACTCTCCTGCAGCTGGGAGTAACGGTCAGCCAGGGAAGCCTGGACGACATCGGTTTGCTTATTCTTCTTAAGCTTGCCCCAGCAATCGTCTTCACCGCTCTTAAACTCTGCCAGCCTGCCAAATGTAGAGGGAACGTATTATAGAAACAGACATAGAAAGTGAACTTTCCACTTAAGCAGCTTCTGTGTTTAGACCGTGTCAGCAGTATAACAAACATCCCATCAATAGACTTTTGTGGGACTTTTGTTTGGACTTTTCATTCAAAGCTGGGTAAAAGGTAAAAACTGAAGTTAGAAGTGCATGATATTTTTAATCAATATTCATACTTTTCTACCTGTAAAATCTTCGTAACAATATTAAAAAAAATTATGCATAGCACTTTAAACTATTCAGACAAACATGAAAATGAAGGAAAATCAAATAAATTGATTTTTTTTTTTTAATAAGTAAAATTGCAACCAAAAAACAGCAGTGAATAAATATAATAAAATAATAATGTCAATACATATTATTATCATTTTTAAACAAACTTTTAAACAAATAATCAGCAATCAATCATAACAGTTTTATTAATGCATCTGGCAGATTATTTTATCCAAAGCAACTTCCATTGCATAAATATTAACAGTTCATGCATTCCCCGAGAATCGAACCTATGACCTTTGCGTTGCTGGAGCCATGCTCTACTGTTTGAGTTACATGAATGCTTTTAAGCATTAAAACTCCCTTTCCCATCATACCTCTCTTTGAGGGAGGAGCTCATGCTCCCGTCCAGGCTGCTGTCTAGCTCCTCCCCTTCTTCAGATTGGGAGATAGACGGGGTTTTGTCCACAGAATCTGGGGAAGGAGTGCGAGAAGTCTCACTCGAGCTGCTTTCCTCTCTCTGCAGCATCCTCTCGTCTCCATCCTCCTCTTCCTCCTTGTCATTCTCAACCTCTTCATCCTTGGCCTTCTTTCCATCAAGAACAGTCAGTTCCTTGCAGGTTTTGATGGCAGGAGTTGTGATCCACTCTAGCTCGGCATGTTCGGAGTCCAGACTGGTTGAGCGGCTCTTCTTCAGGATACCTTTTATGTTGCGTTGACCTGAGTCCTGTCTCTGTAGTACTGGCATGGCAGCTTTTGGTTCTTCATCCACCTTAAGAGCTCCAGAAGAAGCAATCAGTTCATCTGTGCCCACAGAACACTGCCTCTCTCTCACTTTCTGCTCATTCTGTTTAGCCTAGAAGACACAATGCAACAAAAACAAAAAGAGGAGATCTTATTTGAACCCCTTTGGTGCACATTTTGGTAGGTGGTTTGTTGTAGATGCTTTTTGTTTTTTAAAGACTGATGATATTTTTGTCTCATGACTAGTGAGTATGAGCGTTAAAATAAAAATGTTTGCTATTAAACAGCATTAGGGCCCTATCATACACCCGTCGCAATGCCGCACCAGGCGAAACTCGAGTGTTTTTTGCAAGTAAGTTTCAGCCCAATGCAGTTATCATTTTCACGTCCTGCGCCACATTGTTTAAATAGCAAATGCATTTCCGCCCATTTGTGCGCCCATGAGCGTGCTGATCTGGGATCAACCCTTTCGGACACGCCCTAAGTGCACTTACGCTGTGCGCTTTGCGCTTTAGACCATGCGCTTAAGATCGTTAAAATAGGGTCCTTAGAGTTAAGTTCAAGTAATTTTCATGAAATAATTGTTTCAAAACAGGTAAGTTGTAACTTTGATGCAATGATTTGTTTGCGCCAACTCAAAAATGTTCACTGAAGTTTGTGAAGAATTTTTTTTTTTTATGTATTAAAATGTGTATTTGGCTATGGAGAGAGATCACAGCTTATGTAAGATCTTGCCAGCAAATAAAAGAAAATTGAAACAACACTGTGTCTGTGGCTCTCATTTTGGGCTAAAACAAGTGCTGACCCTTCCATTCTTCCTCAAAACAGGCACCCAAACTCTCTTTCTCTCCCAAAAGGAGAAAGAAGGATATAAAGAGGGGCAAAAGAAAAACAGTGAGAGTGAAGGAGTGAAAAACATGGTTGGTGGTCTGTTTAACAGCAGCACAACCACACACCCCTCAGGGAGGAACACAGAAACACAGTGACCCAGAAAGAAAGAGATAGAGACAGAGATAGAAAGAGAGAGAAAGAGAACAACAGGAGGGTTGAGTCTCATGATGTCTGGAGCCACTGCTGATCACATGTGTACAATACAGGAAGATGAGGAGAAGTCATAGAAGCACATAGCTGTTGTAATTTTAATTATTACTCAAACAAATCAAGAGAAAAATCAACTCATATGCATGGTTTATGTGGGTTTATGTGAGCAGAGTGCACACATGAACATGGTTGCAAGGTTGGGAAGATTAAGTAAAACATTGGTAAGAAAATGTATCCACTTAATAGAAAAGCTCTGATTGGGTGATTTAAAATGTGATTAATAGAGTAGCCCTAATTTTAAGGAATCACGGAATTAAGGAATTAACAAAGCTCTTCTAGAGAAACCAAATTGAAACCAAACTTCTTTTTTTTTACTGATTATCTAGAAAATATTAATTGTGGATAAGATAAATTATGAAATTCTCTTCAATTTGGGGAGTGCAGCATGACTGCTTACCATTTCTTCCCTCACATTCTCATTTTCCTTGTTTCTTGCATCCTGCTCTCCTGCAGTGAAAGGTTGAAAGTGGGAGATCTCATCCTGTCTGAAATGTATTCTTTCTCCAGAACTTTTCGCACCCTCACCTGAGGAGGAATGACTGCAGAGAGAAGATATATTTGGTAGGGATCTCATTTCATAATCATATTTATTATTGTATGTATCATTTTATTACTTGTTCATTCAAAAAGCTGAGTATGTGTGATTAGTGGAGATTAGCAGATGCTATGTGTCAAATAAATCAATGAAAACAGATGCTCTGACATATAATGTTGTATGAGGAATCAGACTGCTTTCCATAAAGTTAATCATTGTGACTGTTTACACATATTAAGGGGTGAGTCATAGAGATGTCTGCCGCCAAACACTGAAAGCAAAAGAGCATTCGGTCCAAATTCCACAGATTCAACACTCAACTCAAACATATACACAAACAGAACATATAATCTACACTATTAGCTCACAATAGCTGACAAGAAAACACACAACTAATATTGATAACACGCACATCTAAAACCACACACATGCAATCAACCTCATGTTTTACAACAGTGATATTTGATATTAGTTTATCCTTAAATCTGACCAGCAAATCAAATGTCAATTTCTGCACACACACACACACACACACACACACACACACACACACACACACACACACGTATGTATCGACGTCAGGGCCGTCAGTTAGAAAGATCACTCTAATTGGCTATTTAATTTTGCAAACGATAATGAGAATAAAATGTGCATAAGAAAAAAAGCGAAAGTAATGAAAGCAAGTAAAGAAGTCAAGAGGGTACAGACAGAAGGCTGTTCTAATTTTGCATCATCTTACCTGAGCATTGCAATACACTAATATTTTCATTATCATCGTGAGCCGCCTGAAATGAAGAAAATGATCAGCATGATTGATAGTTAAAATGTTAAGCCAGCGCTGCTTTGTCTACGGTTTCGCTTTTTGATGCAAAGCACACTCTGGAAACTTTAATTTTACATTAACAGTATTAACGATAGTTTTGCAAAGTTGCTATGGTCTACTGATTGATCACAAATTGTGCACATTGTTTTACTTTAATTTAATAGGCTTAATCAATTTAATTTAATTGTTAGTTGCATTGTCATGAATTTGTACCCCTTATATATTTAAATAACTGGCCGACTGTGCATCAATAACTGCGGAAAATGTTTATGGCTTAAATTCATGGTCTCCGATTGAGATAAATAATTTGAGTTTGAGACCACTGTTTAGTCAAAGCAATCTGTGTGAATCCAAAACCTTTGACCCAGGACTGTCAAACTACACCCAGAAGATAAAAACAGACTGTTAAGATCTAAAAAGTGAAGCTCACAGCAAACTGTGGGCCAATGAACCAAAAACATCTACCACACACACACACACACACACACACACACACACACACACACACACACACACACACACACACACACACACACACACACACACACACACACACAGAGAAAAGCTATGCAACCCAAAAAGTGCATAGGACCTGGATATTGTAGATGTACACCACATCAGACTCCACACACACAATCTTTCAGACCCCTGCTGCGAGAACGGAGCCAGATGAGATGGGATCCAGAAGTGTTGAGTCTAAAGTTCCGACAAAAAGTCACTTTTATTGCAGACCTCGGTCTTTTGTACAGTAACACTCTATCAAATCCCTAAAACCAGCCTTTAGAACAGCAGCTTTGTTGAAATATCCATCCCAGAAGCCCTTGACTTGTAATTGCATGAGACATTCATACAGTCCAGACTGGGACCAAGAAAGTCGGTAATATGGAGTGCTTGCTCATGAAGCAGCCATCGAGTGAAGGGTAGCAGCGATCTGTTCTTTAGTTTAAAAAGACGACATTCAATCTTTAATATATCAGCCTCACTATGTCTAGAAACATGCAAGTGTGCCAACCACACAAACACGAATAATAACCTCAGACACATGTCACGATTGAGCTACTGGTTTACCTTCTGGAAAGCTTATCATTAAAGTATGAAGACAGACATACACTGAAAATAAACACACGCACACGCACACGCACACACAGTATTTATTTGATACAGTGGCTAAATTAAAAATAATTAAAGATTCTACTTCTGAAGTTTCCAAAGAGCATAGCAGTAATGACTGCTTTATGAATGGCTGTATGAACTTCTTTACTTACAAGAATGATAATATTAGAGAGAAAATTATAACTATGCAACCGTCTACTACAGTTTCACATCAGGCAGTGCATTGTAGTGTCCCTGAGGAAAAATTCCATTCATTCGTTGCAATAGGAGAGGAATAATTGTCTAAACTCGCAGCTGTATTTTAGACCCTATACCGACTAAGCTACTAAAAGAAATGCTTTCAGAGGTCATAGATCCTCTTCTTAATATCATTAATTCATCTTTGTCACTAGGATATGTACCGAAAACTTAAGCTGGCTATTATTAAACCTCTTATTTAAAAAGAAAACGCAACTTGATCCAAAAGAATTAGTCTATTACAGGCCAATCTCTAATCTACCCTTTTTGTCAAAGATACTACAAAAGGCAGTATCCCCACAACCATGTTCCTTTTTAGAAAGAAATGGAATCTGCAAGGATTTCCAGTCAGGATTTAGACCGTACCATAGTACTGAGACTGCTCTTATTAGAGTTACAAATGATTTGCTCTTATCATCCGATCGTGGTTGTATTTCTATATTTGTGCTACTCGATCTTAGTGCTGCATTTGATACCATTGACCACAACATTCTTTTAAATAGACTAGAAAATTATGTTGGCATTAATGGAATTGCATTAGCATGGTTTAAATCATACTTATCTGACCATTATCAGTATGTAGCAGTAAATGAAGAGATGTCTTATCAATCAGAACTTCAGTATGGAGTACCACAAGGCTCAGTACTAGGACCGTTGCTGTTCACCCTGTACATGCTACGCTTGGGAGATATCATTAGGAAGCATGGGATTAGTTTTCACTGTTATGCCGATGATACTCAGCTCTATATCTCTTCGTGCCCCGAAGAAACTTGCCAATTTAAGAAATGAACGGAATGCATAGCTGACATAAAAATTACCATGACTAGTAATTTCATATGACTTAATTCTGAAAAAACTGTTTTTAATAACTGGACAAAAAACCTCCGCACATACTAACCTAGAATACTGTCTAACAATTGATGGCTGCTCTGTCAAGTCTTTGTCGACGGTTAGGAATCTGGCTGTGCTCTTTGATACCAATCTTTAATTTGAAAGCCACGTATCTAGCATCTGTAAAACCGCATTCTTCCATCTTAAAAATATATCTAAATGACGACATATGCTTTCAATGAAAAATGCGGAACAATTAGTTCATGCGTTCATGACCTCAAGGCTGGATTATTGTAATGCTCTTATGGGTGGTTGCCCTGCACGCATAATAAACAAACTACAGCTGGTCCAAAACGCAAAAGCTAGAGTTCTTACTAGAACCAGGAAGTTTGACCATATTAGCCCAGTTCTGTCAACACTGCATTGGCTCCCTAACAAACATCGTATAAATTAAAAACATATTGCTGATTACTTACAAAGCACTAAATGGTTTAGCTACCCAGTACTTGAGTGAGCTCTTAACGCATTATAGGCCTTCACGTCTATTGCGATCTCAAAAATGTGGCCAGTTAATACCTAGAATATCAAAATCGACTGCTGGCGGTAGATCCTTTTCCCATTTATCACCTAAACTCTGGAACAGTCTCCCTAACATTGTCCGGGAAGCAGACACACTCAGTTTAAATCTAGACTAAAAACACATCTCTTTAACCTGGCATACACACAGAAAATTATACATTCATATTATTCAAATCAGTTAAATGATTATTAGGCTGCATAAATTAGGTCAGCCGGAACTGGGAACACTTCCTATAACACCCGATGTCCTCGTTACATCATAAGAAGAATGGCATCTTGCTTATTCCGAGGTTTACTGTAATCAGCTGGATCCGGGCCATATCCAGATCAGATGAAGGACCTGGGCCTAGACACGACCACAACGCATCCCTGAAGTGTCAGCAGAGGTTGGTGTCAACTAGACTCTCCCCTGTGAAGGCCTCATCGACATGACAGCCATCAGCACTGATCCTCAACAAACCCGTCCCCATACCGGTGTGATGACTCTGATCTTCAACCAGATGGAACTGGATAATATTCTGATTGTTCCAATCCAATCTGACTTCTGACCTATAATGCTGCCTGAATCATAATCATACACTGTTGGCTCATTGGCCAGAGGAGAACTGGCCCCCGACTGAGCCTGGGTTCTCCCAAGGTGTTTTTCTCCATTCTGCCACCTGATGGAGTTTTGGTTCTTTGCCACTGTCCCTTTTTTCACCTTTGTCGCCTTTTTTCACCTTTGTTGCCATTGGCTTTTGGCTTGCTTAGTTGGGGACATTAAATTTAACATTTTATTTAATATTCAACAATAATATTGATCTGCCTGCATTGACACCATTATATGAGAACTGAACTGAGCGCTATATAAATATATAAATAAATATGACTTGACACACAGAGAGAGAGAGAGAGAGAGAGAGAGAGAGAGAGAGGGAGGGAGAGAGAGAGAGAGAGAGAGAGAGAGAGAGAGAGAGAGAGAGAGAGAGAGAGAGAGAGAGAGAGAGAGAGAGAGAGAGACAGAGACAGAGACAGAGACAGAGTCAGAGTCAGAGTCAGAGACAGAGATGCTTATCTGACAGACAGGCATTTTGCATTCATCTGCTATGACTCACTGCCTTCCTGGCAGGACACAGATCAAAACTAAACCAGCACAGAGGATTACAAACTTCCAAAACTAACCTTGTGTGAATCACCACAGAGGGACTGCATGCAAATGAAAGGGATAGTTAGCCAAAAATTATCATTTACATACCCACAGGTCATTCCAAACCTGTATGCATTTATTTCTTACATGGAACACAATAGAAGATATTTTGAAGACCCCAGTGTGTTCAGTGTGTATGCTGAACTAACCCTTTAACTTGAACTAGCTAACAAAATATTATTACCTGGTGGAAACTTCCCTCCTCTCACTGATATGCTCTACATTGTAGGTAGTGTCATCTGCTTGGTTCTTTGGGGTGGCAGAGATGTCTGTCTTCTCCAGCCCCTGTTAGCCAAAGGGGAACAAAATTGCAGTATACATTCAAGAACAACAGGAATACAGGAACTTCAAATCTGAAAGAAAGGAACCATGGGTACTTTCCACATCAAACTAATCCTCCAGGGATGGTCCAATCAGAATGTCACAATTAGCCATTCAGAGCCAGGCGGTTTTGTGTGTGTGTGTTTTTTTTTTTTTTTTTTTCACAAAGCCTAGGCAGAGCCAGAGGGGCTGCAGGGACCTACAGGCTCTCACACACACACACACACACACACACACACACACACACACACACACACACACACACACACACACACACACACACACACACACACACACACACACACACACACACACACACACACACACACACACACACACACACACACACACACACACACACACACACACACACACACACACACACACGCTGGGAAAAGCTGTTGTCTTAAGATTGAATGAGGCCTGTGGGAGAAAGGGGCTTGTGGGAGGAAGTAGAGGTCAGAGTGGTATTGACTGCTCTCAATTCACTAGCTCTGAGGGGGGAGAGAAACGCGGAAACTTAGGCGATACTCATTTAATAAATATTAAAATAAATGTTTTGAGTTAAATACAAGTTAAGCTCATTCAAAAGTACCTGTGGCTGTGCTTTTCAGCACAGAAAAAAAAATTGTGCCTTGTACCTTGTAAACCAACAAAAAATTGTGTTTACACTTACAATGAAAGTCTTTAGGGCAGGATTTGCATTTGTCAATGTAACCCTAACCAATTAAAATGTTTAGCCACATGATTTAAACATATGCGTTTACAAGTGACTAGTGTGGTAAAATTGCTTACTAACCGTAGACGTGAAGTTAAGCCTATATCCAATTTTTCAACTCCTGTCATGACCATGTATAGACAGTAAACCCAGTAACTTTCATAAGATATGCACAAGGATTCCAGAAGGGGACTGTCCCTGATTATTAATTACTTGAGACAAATAATTGAGATTAACAGTTTGTTTTATGTAACCTAGTGTGAGATTAAAATACATGCTATAATACTTTAAGGCGGCATTTATTCATAATGAATTGCATGAAGCAATGGCTGAGCAGCGTAGCTGCACAAACCTATAGCGTGAAAGCCTGCCAGAGCCCGCCAAAATGGGCAGGGCTACCCCTCTATATAATGCAGGCATTCTGCCATAGGAACTCAGCTTAATTCGACAAAGTTATGCAGTACCCGTTCCTGTTATTAGCAACCGAGTACATTCACCATCGATTAATTCGATGACAAACATCTTCTCCTCGCTAGACTCTTTGTGCAGATGTGCAGCTGGAAGTGGCAGACCTGAGAGGGCACCATGTCTTAGTACGATCCAGTGATAGCATAGCAGCAGTGGTGTCCTACATAAGCCATCAAGGTGGACTCAGATCGAGACCTCTGTACATGCTTGCCAGACGCACACGTGCAGGGCACGGAGAGCAGCACACATGCCCGGCAACGCTCACTAATGACCCACAAATGGCCCAGCCTTCCCCTATACGCGCTTTCCGCCGGTTGAGCTGCTCCCTCAGGTCATCAGACAGATCAGGGAGGACAAACGCCCAGTCCTTCTGGTGGCCCCCTTCTGGCGAAACCAGTCATGGTTCCCAGAATTGACGCAGCTGCTCTCAGCAGCCCCGTGGCAAATTCCCCTGAGGAAGGACCTTCTTTCCCAAGGGCAAGGAATGATCTGACACCCTCAACCAGAGTTGTGGGCCCTTCACCTCTGGCCCCTCGACGGGAGCCTATGAACCTCTCCGCAAGGGTCCTAAACAGTATTTCTGAGGCTAGAGCCCTGTCCACTAGATCTCTACACCCTTAAGTGGTCTGTTTTCTCCAGCTGTGCACAGCCCGGAGTGAAGACCCGACATTCTGTGACATTTCACTGGCACTGGTACCCCTTCCACGCTCAAGGTCTATGAGGCGGTCATAACAACATTCCACGCTCCTGTGGCTGGCCAGTCCATAGTCAAGTCGTCACCTTCAGTTATATAGCGCTTTTAACAATATAGATTGCTCAAAAGCAGCTTTACAGTGATAATAGGAAATTACAGTTACAGAGATCGTTTTCGCTTTATAGCAGCTCTAGAATAAAGCTATTGTCCAGCAAAAGTTAGTTTTGATTGATTGATTCACTTCCGTTGCAAAGATCATTAGTTAATAACTTAGGGGCCGCTAACACAACACCGTTCTAACAGAAAACACTCAACGCTCAACCATATGCAGGAACAACCTAGTTGTTTGCTTTCTGAAGGGGTCCAAAAGGCTAAACCCACCTCGCCCCTCAAAGGTTCCTACATAGTCCATTTCGCTAAAGAACGCCCTCCTGCTAGCCATAGCATCGGTCAAACGAGTGGGTGATTTGCAAGTGCTCTCTGTGAGTGCTTCTTGCCTTGAGTTCGGGCCTCATGACTGTAAAGTCATCCTCAAACCAAGACATGGCCATGGCTACCTAAGGTGCTCTCTACTCCGTTCAGAGCACAGTTCATTACGCTCTCTGCTCTTCCCCCTCTGAGGGCGAGCAGGAGTCACATTTACTCTGCCCTGTTCGGGCCATAAGAGTATATAATGAGCGCTCTTCCCAGTTCAGGCAGTCAGAACAGCTCTTTGTGTGCTTTGGAGGCCGCACCAAGGGCATCCGGTCATGAAGCAAAGACTTTCCCACTGGATAGTGGATGCAATTGCACTAGCTTATGCCTCAATGGGCCTACAGTGCCCCATCGGAGTAAAAGCACACTCCACCAGAGGTGTGGCCTGGGCATGGTCCAGCGGAGTGTGTGAGTCTCTTAGTGTCGTACGGTTACCTCACCCCAATTTATCCTTGGCACCCTCTGAGCCCTTGTTCAAGCATCCTGGGCCAAGACCTTAGAACGATTTCTGCATTTGAACCATATCGATGGTGAATGTACTCGGTTACTAACGTAACCTTGGTTCCCTGAGATAACAGGAACGAGTACTACATAACTTGCAGTCAAATTGACCTGAGTTGTTATGGCAGATTGCCCGCATTAAATGCCCGCCCATTTTGGCGAGCTCTGGCAGGCTTTTACGCCATAGATTCGTGCAGCTACGCTGCTCAGCCATTGGTTGGTGCAACTCCACAGCTCGACCATTGGCTCATGCAGTTTCACTGCGTGATTCTATAAAGTTCAGTAAATAGGACAAAAATAGCAACGTCTAGCAACGCAGTACTTGTTCCCGTTATCTAGGGGGTCCGAGGTTACGTTAGTAACCAAGAACGTTTTCACTGATGAAAATGAGACGATAAGTCGATACATTTTTGAAGACAAAACCTGTAACAAAAATCTATTGACCTTTTCGTCATGAATGAGATGTTAGAGAGGGATGATTTGGGAAGAGATTCAATCACAAATAATCTTTGTGTGGTAGGAAGATTAGATGCACACATTTGAATGGTAATGTATCTACCGGGCAGGTTAATAGAATACAATTGCTGCATGTCTTATAAAAGATTAAAAAATTTCACCATCTGTAAGAAAGAGGAAAACGGACATATCTGGATAAATTACACATTTGAGGTCAAGGAAAACAAGACCATTTTTAAACTGTGTGGAGTGAATCTCCAGGAAAACAAATAATTTTATATTGGCTCGACAATGAACCGGGATAAATTTTATCAAGCATTTGCATATGGTCTGCCAATTTAAACAATAAAGCAACTATTTAAGCACAAGACACGAAAGAGAACTCAATTTGAGACGGTTGAGCCACCTCTCTAACTGCACGAGTGCTAAATGTATTACGCTTGAAAGGACAAATACACAAAACTGTCATTTAAACAGTCGGTTACGTCTAAAGTGAAAGTAAAACAATTGGCAGAAAATCAGATATACATCATTGGATTTGTGCATTAAAGGGTTAGTTCACCCTTTAAAAGTAAGCAATGTCAGAAACGGTAACTGAAGTGATTCTAGGGGTAATTTTAAATAAATAGCCATTAAAACATTTAATATTAGCATATGCTCGTCTTGTAAGTTTACGATAATTTTTTATATATGTGAACAAAAACAATTGTTTTTAAGAATTTAACAATTGTTGTCTCATTATCATTATCATACAAAATGATCATGACAGAATTTTTTCTACCCTGTCCGTCAAAATCATGGACAATGCGAAAGTCTAACTCTGTATTAGACCTACTTGGCAAACTTAAAGCACTATTTCATTTGTATCTTTGTTCTATTTTATCTTATTTAGTGACCGGTATATTTTAGTTGACAAAGTATTCTTGTGATATTTAATCGACTAAAACTAGAAAAATTATGTTATGTTAAATTATGTTTTCTTAATTTGCTGGTGTTTTTTTTCTACTGCCATGCCAGTAGACAACACATGTGCTGCAAATACTCACTATGCAACCAAATACACACTGCAAATAGCACGGAAATGTTTCAAGGGGACCCCAACAAGTGACAAACCTGGCTGGGACCGCTTATTGCTACTCATCAGTGGTGTTTGTGATGACCAGAAAGTTTTTTTTATTTTTATTTTTTTTTACATTTTTATATATGTGCATAGTGAGCATTTGTAGCGCATTTTTGTATCTGGTGTGTTTTCTGTGTGCATGTGTTTTCTTCATGCGTTTCTTTATTTTCGATGTACGTTTTCCATTCATGTGTGAACCCGGTTTCTATGTTCATAAAAGTTTTGCTTCTTTTTACAAATATAGGGACAAGTCAGTTTTTATTGTCTGGTTATAGACAGCATGCCACAGATACTGTCATCAGAGCTTGAACCCGGAATATTCCTTTAACTTCAGAATTCCCTTTAACACATGCAAGTAAGAAAAATCTAAATCATTCTCTTTTTCAAACAAGATTGTAACTTAATTATATAATACTTATACAATTATTGAGGCTAAATTAGCATCTGAAGGGCTGTGAATAAACTTTTCTAGTCAATCTTTGACATTGAAGATATAGCGAGCCTTGTGTGCATGCAGACCCAATATGTTCTGGCCTTCTGGGTACAAAAACTATGGTGTTTTCATCCAACTTCTCGAGGACACCTGGACGTCTTCAACTCCAGCTTGCAGACTTTCTTATAACAAAACACAGCTGCATTATAGCACTCCATTTGGGACAACTTGAGAGCTCAGCTGACAACAATCCATTTAATTTAGTGTAACTCCTCCAAGATCATTTCCTGCCATGCCACGGACAGATGCTGACATAATAATCATAGTCAGAAGCTTACAACATAATAATACCAACATAATAATACCAACATAAAAGGAAAGACATTGCCTTTGGGGAGTAAAGTTGAGTCTCATTAAACTGAATTAAAATTTATATTAAATTTTTTTTTTTTTTTTTTTTTTTTACTTTTCATAGCTGATCAGAAATCTAGCACTTTTAACAAACTGCTGCTTTACATTTCAGCAATTAAACTGAAGTGTGCCATTTTTTTATGTTAAAGTTATTTATCCTATTTCTCTCTGACATCAACCTCTGGCTAAATGACATGAAATTGATGCAGGACTACTTGTTTGTCTTTTACAGTTCACAATCAACTGCTATTTGCTTGTGCTATCCAACTTATTTTGTGACACTGAATTAAGCTATTTCCCGTGAATGTGCGAGACTTCCAAATCATTAGCCATTATAGGTAAGGTATAGGTATAAGTGCAATATCCAGTAAAACTATTTGCACTAAAACCTAGTGTGTTTATGATTGTAATAATAAATTAAAATAATATAACAGTTTGCAATTTCAAGCAGCATAATGCACTGTTTTTACATAGCTAAAATAACGAAGCGGATGGCACCGGTAGCCTTGCACATTCATGTTACAAATGGCCACATGTGCTCTTACGTTAAATATAAGGTGGATAGTCTTTGATGGGAGGAAAGCACACTTCAACATGAAGAGACTTCAATGGACCAAAATCAGTCCATGCAAACTATACAAGAATAATTAGTTTAAATACTGGATTGTTCAAGAACAAAACACCACAACTGTTCTGTCACAATGTAAATTTGTATGCCAACCCAGAAGGCTAATTCACCAATTTGAATTTTGAAATTTGAAACTTGTGAAGATGCATTTTATAGGAGGAGGAAGAGCTGGGAATTCTGTTTGGTGTCACTACTAGTGCTGAAATTATACATTCCACTTATATATCCTGTAAAATATGTTTTGTATGACAGTGAAAAGAGAGACAGAATGAGAGGTGACACATGGTGAATATGGAAGCATATGGGTAGCAATATTCAATTTGAAATGTAATATGCAAAATGATAATGCAATATGTAAAATGACAATGCAATATGTAAAATGGCTATGCATTTCTGTATTCGAATTTACATTTTCCATTACATTTGTGCAACGTTTGGAGCAAAATGAAAATGAAAATTCTATTATATAATTTGCATTTGCCATTTCATACACTAGTTTTAAAATGTAAATTGAATGCATATTTTAACGCTATAAGTTGCAAAATTTAAAATAAAATGTATTAAAGAAATGATTAGATCTGTTTAACATGTTCAAGCAAAAACTGTAGCAAAATGTCCCGCAATGAATGTAGCAAAATTCCCCACCCAATGCAAAACGTCGGCAAAATAGGCTCTATCGTTTTTACTGCGTTTGTGCTGTAAAAAAAAATGTTTGTGCTGCTACTGTTTTTTAGATATATTAGAATATTTATAGGTCACCCAGCCCCCCACATGCTCCAAATAAAATAGTCTCGTTCGTTTGTGTTGGTTTGTGCCGGTTAAGGTTTTGTTTGTGCTGCTTTGGTTTTTAAGATATTATTAGACATTTAATTACAGGTGATGGCATCACCAGCCCCTACCTGCTCCACATTCACACAAAATAGTCTTGTTTGTTTGTGTTTTGTTTGTACCGGTAAAAGTTTTGTTTGTTCTGCTTCGGTTTTTAAAATATTAGACCGAATTATAGACGATGACTTCACCAGCACCCCGACCTGCTCCAAAATAGCCTCAATCGTTTGTGCCGGTAAACATTTATTTTGTTCTGCTTCGGTTTCTTAGATATTAAAATAATATTTTTTTGGTCATTCTGAGGTCACTCAGCCACTTGTATTTGATTTAAAATGTTCAAATTTGTATTTAAGTTCTCCAAATGTGGTTTAATATGAATACTGAAGGATCTGATGCTTTTAGGTTTGCTCTCATTACAAGTGAGTAAATTGTGGGTTGAAGACTTTAGAATAGACTGGTTTGGTTTTATTTGCCTTTATTTTGACAGCATATAGGAGTGAGAGCTTCAATCATCTGTTTTGAAGTGAAGGTTCATTGGCTTCAATGTACAAACTTTGCACTGGCGAAGTTCTAAATGCTCCCAAGGCAAATCGTAAGCCCTGATGATGCAGTCAAGCATCTGCTTATATGATTTCCATAGTCCAGACGGGAAAGGATTAGTGTTCTGTCTCAAAAAGAACAATGTAATCTGCTATCCATTTTGTTTTTGCCAATACTTTCATTATATTCATAGCTTTAAGACACTTGTTTTTTAGTGATTTCAAATTAGGAATGAAAGTCATTATGATGTCAAATAGAAGACCTAAGTACTTGATTTCCTTAACAACATTAATCGGTTCTCTATTAATGAAGAGTTCTGGATCATGATGAAGGGATCGCTGGATACACAGTGAGTGCAAACTGTTTTTGTTTTAGAGAACTTGAATCCATTTTCAACTGACCACTGATATATTTTGTGAATACATAACTGCAGTTGCCTTTCAATTGTACTCATGTTCTTCCCTCTATAACAGATGCAGAGATCATCCACATATAGGCTGCAGAATATATTAGATCCGATGACATTCTCAATGCTGTTTATTTTAATGCTGAAAAGAGTGACAGAGACTCCAAGTTCTTGTTTGTGAATATCTGACAAGGTGGTTCCTACTTGGACTTTAATATATCTGCTAGTGCTAGCCAAAAAAATTGAAATTAAGATGGGTAATCCTCTAAAACCCATGTGGTAAAGATCTTTCAAGATTCCATATCTCCATGATGTATCATATTAGCCTGGATGCCAGCCGAACTTAGCCCCGCCCACAACATTTTTAGGTCGGGAAGTTCGGTCTGGATTCGTTCCGTTGAGGAGCTATTATGCCCGAACAAAAATTGTTCGGACCAATCAAATTGTCAGGGCAGGCTTTATACGATGATGGACAGATGAGCAACGTAACGTAATCATCCACGTCACCAATGAGCGCTTGGGTTGAATTCGTTTACAACACAGATGACTGCCGCTGGAGAATTGTTATTTCACGAGTTCACACTTACAAATAAGTCAGATAGAATAAATGCATATTTGGCGTGCTGTTTGAGGAGAGGCTCCGGGCTCGGTATTCGGCCCGAACCCAAAGTGCTCCCCCCGTATTCCAAGCTGTGGAAGAACAGGCCGAGAGTGAGTGGAGGGATGCTGAAAACTGTCAAGGAATGTTAGGTGAGTTGACAAAGTGAATAAATATATGCTTCCTCTCATGCTGATAGTGTAGACCAGACGGTCATTGTTTGATGACAAGTTGTTTGGATTGATTATTTGAACGTGCTCCTCTCGAACTTTGTTTATAAAACATTATGTGTAGATTCCGCCATCGCGTCTGTTATAGAAGATATCGACAGCGCATTGATTTTAAAAGAGGAACAGAGAACCACGATCAAGACATTTGTCGATCGGAAACATGAATGAAAAACATACGTCACTTACTCCGTTGCTCTGATTGGTTATAGGTCTATCCAATTGAGTGCAGAGGCATTTTCCTTCCTGGTTCGGTTGAAACACGCCCCATAATCAAAGCTCAATGGAGCAGTATCAGACTCACATTCTGACTGGAATCTGAGTATGACGACGTCAGGCTAGTATCATATGCTTTTTCCAAGACAAAAAAGACAGCGACAACATGTTCTTTTCTAATGAAGCTCTTACATCTCTGATGTAAGTTTCCAGTCGGATTAATTGATCCAAAGTGCACTTTCCACGTCTAAAGCCACATTGATAATACCTTATTTGTTTCTTCGACTCCAATGTCCAAACAAGTCGATTATTTACCATTCTCTCCATTGTTTTACAGAGGCAACTGGTAAGAGCGATTGGCCGATAGTTATTTGGATCTGTATGTTCTTTTCCTGGTTTAGGTATTGGGATTACGGTTGCTTCTTTCCAGGAGGGTGGTATTTTATGAAGGTAAAAGAGCAGCAAAACTTGAGAGCACGTAGATGTGAATTTGAGAACTTGTACAAAAAATATTTTGTAAAACATTCGTCCTTGTACGCAAACATTTACACTCACAGCTCCAATATGAAACCCTGTAAAATAAAAATCTGAAGCTGAATGTTGAAATTTGCACTCACAGAAAATAGTCACAAACCTGTATTCTGAATTTGAAGCTGCAGACAAGTAGTCACAAAGGTTTAAAATGCCATCCACAGAAATGCAATGAAAGACACAAACTTGTAATATATATATATTTGCATTTAAGAGGTTGTACTGCGAATGTGAATGCAAGATTAAATGCAAATATATATTACAAGTTTGTGTCTGTCATTGTATTTCTGTGAATGGCATTTTACACATTTGTGACTACTTGTATGCAGCTTCAAATTCAGAATACAAGTTTGTGACTATTGTCTGCGAGTGCAATTTTTAACATTCGACTTCAGATTTTTATTTTTACAGGTTTTCACATTGGAGCTGTGAGTGTAAATGTTCACGTACAAGTACAAATATGTATTGTACAAGATCTCAAATTCACATCTACGTGCTCTCGAGTTTTGCTACTCTTTTTCCTTAATAGTATTTGCCCAGAAGACCAGACAAAGCTGAAGTTATCCAAAAGAAGAGATAATATACTTTGGGGTAAGTGCATATGTGTATCAGACAATGAGAATATTTTATACAAAACGAAACCATCATTAACACAGTCCAGCATCACACCGTGTACTAACTACATGCGACGCATCGCCGCGACACACAATTTAAGGTATCTTTTCCATGTTAATCTGAGTTTTTGTCCTAACCAGCCGCAACGGCGACACAGGACTGTGTTTGTTGTTCCAGCGCGACATTGCAGAAAAATAGAAACTAAAATAGAATCGTAACGTGTCGCCGTTGCGGCTGGTTAGGACAAAACCTCTGATTAACATGGAAAAGATACCTTTTATCGTGTTGCGGCGTCGCGTCGCGTGTAGTTAGGAATACGGTTTTAGAAACGGTTTCTATTTTTCTGCGACGTCGCGCTGAAACAACAAACACAAAGTGTGGCAATGATAATCTCAGGTACTGTTTATGTGCTTTATTTTTTAAACGCATGCAGTGTGACTAATTTAGTGCTCCCAGCTTTGTAGCTGTAAAAGCAACAATGGATAATTCACCTTAGATCTTGAAATGAAACAAATGGAAACAAGAACGTTCAAACTGTGAACAAACAAGTGTATTCTTTGACAAAGAATGTTTTAGTAACTCAGTAGCCTATGTATATTTAATAATGTTTAAATAGTGTAATATTTATGAATTTGATTATGTAGCCACTTTGTGATTGCCGTCAAGATTACTTTCTGGTGTTGTGCACTTGCCGCGAGACTCCGCCCACATGCTGTTCTGATTGGCTGTGGGTTTTGATAGATTTTTACACATCTCTCAGTCACGTCGCGTCTCAAATTATACGCTGAAATCTTATCGCATCATGTCTGTTTACGACACGGTGTAATAATCTTCGGAAACACTACAATTTCTCCACTTCATCTGCCAGGGAATTTAACGCTCGTATCAGCTCTGCCGCCGCCATGTTTCCTTCCAACACCTCAAAATACGTAACATATATAGCCTATGTTTACCTGTTGCCGAGCCCCACCTTGATGCAGTGATTGACAGAGCGGGACGGGCCGGGGACGTGATCGGCTTGGAATGCATTTTCAATTGGCACACTGAATTTTGCTACATTCATTGCGGCACATTTAATGAAAATGCAATCGCAAGTGTCTTAACTTTGAGTGTAAATGCAATTAAGAAAAATAACATTTAAATGGTAATTTTGCTACAGTTTTTGCTTGAACATGTTAAAATATCTAATCATTTCTGAGATACATTTTAATTTAAATTTTGCAACTTATAAAGCGTTAAAATATGTGTTCAATTTACATATTAAAACTAGTGTATGAAATGGCAAATGTAAATTATGTAATTTCATTTTCATTTTGCACCAACGTTGCACAAATGTAATGGAAAATGTAAATTCGAATTGTCATTTTGCATATTAAATTTCAAATTGAATATTGCTACTATGCTTCCATAGGTGACAGGCAGATGAACTGTCCATTACAGTGCTTACAGATAAAGTGCACTTACTTTTAAAAGAGACGTCTTGGCAGTCATACCCGTTTTGGCGTCATCTGCTTTCCCGTCATCTGTCAACACACAAACACAGAGTAATGTCAGAATGTGCACAAAAGCACATTTCCTCATACTGCACACAATATCAGATGTACTGAGTGAAGTCATGCTCCCAGAAGGATCGTTTCACAGTTTGTTTTGGTTTTGATATTTAATAGAAAAATGACTCTCTTATAAAAGAGACCTTCACACATACACACTTATGCTCTTCTATAAACTCTTATCTTCAAGAACTTCTCTTGACCTCAACCCACTGTGCGAATGACCATACAAAAACCATCTGTTCAGTAAGAGCATGATAAGGGAATAGGGTTGGCTATCATTTGAATTATAGCAATTCTGATTCTGATTATGCTTATCCAATTCTTAATCGAATCCAAGTTTAAAATGTGGTAAAAGAAATGTCTAAGTTAAACATTGAGAACAAACATATTTATTCAGTGTCTCCTTTTGCAAAACATTTGGTTGCAGCTAAAAACCATGAACAAAAATCAGCAGCCTAAAGAACACTTACACAAGGAACTTTTGCCTATGGCTAACCTTACTAACTAATATAAATTTCAAACATTACTAAGGACAAGTACACAGTCAGTAATAAGATAACAACAAATAAACAAATTAACAATAGCTCAAATAAATAAAACTTAAAAAGATACAAATTAAATAAACAGTGTTTTTCAGGTATAGAAAAGTATAGAAGTAGTATTTACATATAGAATATAGTAGAGATGTGCATCTCCATAACCAAGGCCGATTTGATACGCATCTTGATGCATAGCCAAAGATACGATACGATACGATACATTAAAAGATACATATAAAGCAGCTACTGATGCGATACGATTCACCCCATTACGATGCAGTGCGAGCCGATTTCGATTCGATTCAACAATTGCTATTCAATGCAATACAATGTAATAAAAAAATAAAAAAAATGATGCTATACAATTCAATATAGTACAGATAGTTCGCTTTGGTTAAGACAGACAGCAAATCATAAATTAACTTAAGTGCCTTCTGACTTTGTGTGTTTCCAAACATTGGATTTGTAATTATTTGGTGGAAGATGCAGCTCTACCTCTGCCATGTTAATCTATATTCTATGTCAGTGTTCCCAACCTTTTTTACTCCAAGGCCCCCCTCTTCCGAATCATTTTATGCAAGTATCTGATTCCCAATCTTAAGTATTCTATTCTCAACTGTAGAAGGGAACGTGCGAGTTTGGATGATAAAGTCCTTTATGTTCCCCGGAGTTGTGTGATATTCTGGAATTAGATGAGAATGATTTTTTAATTCAATTTCAAATAAATTAGGAGAGCAAACAGGATGAAGAAATGTAAATTATACTGCGGGGCTGTTGAATGCGGAGTCTAAAGTCGTTCCAGACAGGTCTTGACTGCATTGCAGTTCCATATCACTTCGCCAAATGATTTCAGTTATTTCAAAAGGTCCTTACAGTTTACAAACAGCAAAAGATCCAAAATCTACAAAACACTGACCAAATAAAAATAACACAATAGAATAAAAATGACAAACTATTTCCATGTTTTTTCCTTGAAATTACATTCTATTAAAGCACACTCTTCTCCCGCTCTCTCTTTCTGCACACATATATACAGACACAAACGCACAGAAACTTGTCGTCAACACTGCCCCGCAACTTAATCAATAAAATGTTGCAATTGAAAAGCTACACATTTTTTCACAGTATCAAGGTAGTAACGTCGTGTTTGAAGCAGTTAAACTTAGTGTCACTATTAGTAGAGACGCTACAGCCAAACACTGTTGAGATTCACAGATATGGTAATTCGCACATGCTCAATCATCAATCAAATCAAATCATCCATCCATCCATCCATCCATCAATGTCTCTCTCTCATTCTGTAATAACTGCTCAAGCCTCCATTTCTATAGCTCTTAAATCACAATACACATTTTTTATTAGTACATTTGTATGGTTTTAGCGCAATATATATAATTGATACACTACCTTTCAAAAGTTTAGCATCAGTTAAATTGTTGTAATGCCTCATACTCAACAAGGTTGCATTACTGATCTGAAATGCAGTAAAAACAGTAATATTGTGAAATGGTATTAAAATGATATTTAAAAAATAACAGTTTAAAATGACACGTTTCTATTTTAATATACATTTTAAAATATGTCAAGTCAAGTCATCTTCATTTATATAGCGCTTTTAACAATGTAGATTGTTCCAAAGCAGCTTTACATTGATAATAGGAAATAAAAAGTAAAGTGTTTTGGCTTTATAGCAGCTCTAGAATAAAGTTATTGTTCAGCTAAAGTTAGTTTGATTGATTCACTTCCGTCGCAACAATCATTAGTTATTAACTTAGGGGCCGCTAACACGACACCGTTTTAACAGAAAACTCTTACTTTCTTCATGCGCAAACTTCAAAATCGCGAACCAGTGAGAACGCTGATGGCGTGCACATGCGTATTACGTGTTTAGTCTATAGGTATGTGTGTTTGAATATATGTAACTTTTTCCTGTGATTTCTAAGCTGAAATTTCAGCAGTCATTACTCCAGTCTTCATTGTCACATGATCCTTCAGAAATCATTCTAAATTGCTGAGTTGGTGCTCATGAAAAATTGCATATAATTAACAATGTTGAAATAAGTTGTGCTACGGAATATTTTGTGGAAAGCATGATAAAAAAAATAATAAAAAAAAATAAGGATAATTTGATGAATATAAAATAAAAAAAATCTGTATATTTATGTATTTACACAATTTCATAACAGTATTAATTTATTTAAAATTAAAATAAAAACACTTTTGAATGGTATAGTGTACATGTGTTAAGATTTATTTTCATAAAGTGCTCTGAAAGTGTTCTGAAAACAATGGTGGACATTTTGTAGTCCAGTATATTTTGATGGTTGAGTTAATAGATTTGACATGTTTAACTGTCTTAAAAATGTAATCTACATGTCACATAAATCACTAATGCAATTGTTTGTTTCATCATAAACCTGACTAATGAAATTACTGTGCAAAATGTCCTTGCTTTGTAATTCAGTAAATCCCTCCTCTTGTCATTCCATTTCAACATCTGTGGGGTGTAGCCAACTGTACATGACTGTACATCATTTCAAACATTTTTCATAAATACCTTTCATTTCGTTAAGGGTTTAACTTCAACTTTTTCGACAATGGAAGAATATACAGTCCACATTTAAGTTGTGAATTTCGCCTAACCCTGATGAGCACACGTGTTGTCATACTGCCTGAACTACTGTTACACAACCAGAAGAAAATTATGTTTCTGCTCCTAGCCTAAAACCTTTATGGAGTATCTTATTTATATTCATGGCTTGTATGTTGAGTAAATTGTTCAACAAAACATAATATTGGGAAGTACGTTACATCACAGTAGTAATAGCCAAAATACCAACAATATTTTACGGACTTGGGCGAAGCAATAAAAACCTGAGAGGTGCATTTCTCATAAGTGCAGTTTTATGTGTGTTGCGTTGTGTCTGTGTGCATCCATCCCTCTATTTAGCCAGTTGTTCTTTGTTTGGTCACAGGTTATAAAAACATGTATGGCTAATGTTTGTCTTGGATTAGCTCACTGTGCAGTGTGTAAGTGTCTATGTGTGCAGTAATGTATTTTGTGTCTTATTTTATAGTCCAGTATAACAACAGGGGAGGTCTGAGAGTCACACAATACAAAGGATTACTGCTGTTGAAACCTTTGTCAGTCAAAATTGTCAATCAGGCCGCTTTCACACCGTGGGTTGATTTTACAGTAGAATGGCAGCTGACTTCACAAAAATGTCCAACTCCTCCAGAGGCATCAATGATGTGGACAAATCCTAAAACCTGCTGAGTTCACACATTCAAATGAATGACCTCATTGCAAAATACTCTACAGCAGATCAGAGAAGAAAGCACTAGAATACAGCACACATAAACTGTGATCACTCAAACCAACCCATAAAGCAGGGGTACTCAAATTACATGGTTTGGGGGCCACTTTCAGACCTGAAAGTAATCATACTTTTATGATTATGTGGCTTAAAAATGTGTCTGTTCTTACATGTAGTTGGTCACATGTTGTTGGTTACTGAACATTTCAATTACCTTGTTTATTAAAGCAGTAATTCATTCTGTAAGTGTAAAAAAGAACCTATTTACTTTAATGCATATTCCTGGTCTTAATGTGAATGATTCATTCATTCGCATTAGACTTTGAATATACCACAAAAGCCAATATTTTATGGTGATACTATTAACAATAACCAATAAAAGTACAAAATTAATCATCTATTCCATGATGTGTTAAAAAAAATATATATATATATATATATATATATATATATATATTTTAAGTGAAAGTATGAAAAAAAGATTTAAATTTTGAGACTGCAAAAGATTATATTTATCAGTGTTATTAAATTATAAGTGTTATAAATATTAACTCTAAAGGTAATCTAAGTGTAAAAATAAGCAGAAAAGAGCATATATACAATTAAATATCCAATAGCCAATATACACTACCACTCAAGTTTGGGGTCAGTAAGATTTTTATTTTGAAAGAAATTAATACATACTGAATATCCAGCAAGGACACATCAGTTTCCACAACAATCTTAATATAATATCATATATATCATATTTAATATTTTATGATAATAAAATCTCAGGTCTGAATATTAAAATGAGAAATGTTTCTTAAGCATAAAATCTGCATATTAGAATGACTTCTGAGAAATCACGTGACACCAAAGACCTGAATAAAGACTACTGAAAATTCAGCTTTGCCATCACAGATATAAATCACATTTGAAAATATATTAAAATAGAAATTCACTATTTTAAATAGTAATGATATTTTAGAATATTACTGTATTTTTGATTCAATAAATGGAGATTAAGAGCATAATAGACTTCTTTCAAAAAAAATAAAAAATAAAAAATAAAATGTTGTATTGAACCCCAACCTTTGAACGGTAGTGTATATCTAATATTTTCCAATGACAATTAAAAAAAATATTATTGACATCAAATAATATTGACAGATAACAATGTGATGCAGATATACTGTGAATCCCTAATTTATTGTATTTGGCCAGGAAACACCTCATCTATATTGTAAGCAAGTGACAAGACAAACCTAGAATTCTGGCATAATGAACAAGACGTCTAAACTGCAAACAAATGTCAACAAAATCAAATATGACCCAACATACTAGAAGTCATCCAATTTAGACAAATGAAACACGGAAACTCCCTTTCCTAAAAAAAAAAAAAGAAAAAAATTAGATTGTGGTGTACAGGCCACTTGGGGGTTTGGGTCTACTTTGAGTAACACAACTTCGAACTGAAGAAGCTCTCAGCGGAACAGGATGGCTGTATACACAATTACACATGTGCACATCTGTGTGTAAGGCTGTTTGTGTGTTTCACTAGATTCTCTCCAGCTGTATGCGAGTACATCACTGTCTCTCTGCTCTTTTAAAAAGGGAGAGTGTGGCACAATTGAGGCAAGAGAAAGGAACTCTGTGTTTCACAAAGGGGCTCTTTGAAGCCAATGAAAGGAAAGGAGACTTACCCTGTGGCTTCTGGGCTTCCTCTGCTTCCAGTGGACTGTGTGAGAGAGAGAGAGAGAGAGAGAGAGAAAGGCAAAGACTAATGAGCTTATGAATTAATATGTGGCAAGCAAACAAAAGATGACACAGCTGCTCCTGAAACCTAATCACCGCTTTGCCGCCCCTCACGGCATTTCCATTTGTCCTGCTTAAGGCAGATAAGAATGGGAACTCAGTGGTAGATAAAAGCATGAGAAACCACACACTACACATAATAAATGATACACATTGGTAAAGGATTATTCAAGCACTGTAAAGACTAACAACAGGTCAATCTAGAACTTGTAAAGTCGTAATTTTCTTTACAGTCATGCAGGCTGTGTCATGGACATTTTATATAACACTTCTATGTTTGGATTTCAATAAAATCTGTGAAAAACAAATAAATCGTGAAAGGCACATATCTGAGATGAAACCATACATTTAAAAATGTGTGCCTTTTAGTTCATCAATGCTTTGAGACCATAAGCTAGTTCACACTTAAAAAGTGATGTGTGCAGCTATAGGCACGTTTTTGGTCAGGAAAATCATAGGAAGTGGGAAATATACACACCAGTTTTTTAAGCACATAGAGAAGTTTGAAATAAATTAAGGCGGTGAAGTTGTGGCTCCGGCATTATTATTCCCATTTAATTATTCCCATGTGTGGTTTGTACACAGCTGTTCACAAGTATAAATTGCAATGTAACTATATTATAATAATAATATATTTAATAAGATCAAAAGGTATCTAATCTAAAAAGAAAATACGCTTTTCATATTAAACAATACAACAGACATTTATAATTTAGTTTACCGCTTTCAAATAAGAATTTATATTACTTAAATTGATAATACTTAATACATTGATATAAATCACACATGGATTTATTTGATACAAATCTATATAATCTGATTTTATATAAATCTATATAATCTGATTTTATACAAATCTATATAATCTAATGTAAGGTAATTTATATTTATTTACAGTATATTATGTCATACCTTCTCATTATATCATACCTTAAACTTCTCTAATATGCACAAATCAAGCATCTGATAGACATTTGCAGGGTGTTCCAAAGGAACTTATTTTGTGAAGTGAAGTTCAACATATATTCACTATCCCGTGCTCAGTGAATAAGGAGCAGTGAACACTGCGAATGAACCCTGTTGATTGGACCCACAGCTGTGATTTATGCTGTGAAGCAGACTATTAAAAAAAAAAAGAAAAAAAAAAGTATGTGTATACAAATATATGTAATGTATATAAAATGTACACGTAGAAACCATGTTAAAACAGGAATAGAAACTACTAAGCAATTCCATTTAATTTTAGAACGAAATTCAAGAAATAACAGCACAAACATGACCAGCAAAAATATATGTCATTATAAAACCACAACTAACAGGAAAAAACACGTTTTTATCAGACAGCACATATGAGTAGAGGCTTATCTACACCCAAGGCAAGCACAAAGAGCCATGAACTACCATAGTAGAGTACTAGTAGAGTTTTCTTTTCCCTATGAGAGTTCACCAAAGGTTGTTACACAATGAGTCAATGCTCATACAACGGACATTTCTGAGAAACAAACAAAGCTTTCTGTGTTTAGAATGTACAAGTTACTGCTAGAGGAAAAATATGGCATAAATGTGTAAGAGACACCCCACTGGGGTGTCTTCTAAATAACACAACAAATTTAAAGGGATATTTACACAACGTCCACATTTCTTAGGTATCCAAAGTTTTTCCAGAAAATTACAAAAATAATAAATGTAAATGCTTACATATTGTTGTTTGCAAATATCTTAAATTGTAATAATGTGTTTAGTCATATTGGTCTTGGTATGAAGTTTAGAAGGAAGTTCACCTTCACCCAAAAAATAAAATTGTCATAATTTTCTCACTCTCATGTCCTTTCAAAGGCACATTGCTGTTATTATTGCAGTGAAACACAAAACGACTTTGAAAAATCTTCAAATGCCATGGGAATTGGTTATGAGCATTTGAGTAACATTCTAATCTGATTTTATAGCTGCAGCAGAGGGGGGTGATTATCAGTGTGTGAGAAACAGACCAAATATAAGTTATTCAAATTTATGTTTGAATAATATATTCAAAGTATATTCTTTTTGGACCTTGTCAGCTCATGATCACCAACTGCTGCAGTCCTTTTGTGTTCCATGGGGACAAAATACAACATGCAGTACAGTTTTGAAACAACATGAGGGTGAGTAAACAATGCTGATTGGCTGAAGACAATTTCTGGAAGGGCAAGAACTATCCTTTGCCCCAGGAATGTTCTGAAAATCCTTCAAAATGCACGTCCAACCGTGGCCCTGAACCTGACGTGTTGGGTTTCTGAGAGAGGTCAAAGGACTTGGATGCACTCATCCTGGCCAACAGAAACAGAGGAAGAAATAAAGGAAAAAGATGGAATAGGAAGTTTGGGATGGTCAAACAATAAAATTCGGAATAGAAGAACGTAGGAGAGAGCGAAGGAAATGAAAACATTTGATGAAAGAGTAGGTAAGGGGTTGAAACAGCATGACCCAACTCATTCATTCATAAAGAATGGCCTTGATATTACAGCAGCCTGCAGCTGAACCCTATTAGACATGCTGGATGTGTTTTCAGAGGACAGAATTACACAGGTACACATAATCCGGTTATATATTGATTCCCTCCCTACTAGTCATTTAGCACATCTCTATTGGGATCCATTTTACAGAGATTCTTCTCATTTAGTATATCTCATATTTTTAAATCGAACTCTAAAAAAAATTTTTTACCAACACTGTATTTTTAGCTTTCCTTTACCTCGAGGTATTGTGTCAGATAATCAGCCCAACATGGCCGCATTTGTTATAACACAAAACAGATGAGCAAAAAAAAAATCAAAACAAATCCTACATCCTTTCTGTTACCTTATAACAGTCAAAAGTTTGGAAACATCTACTTGTTGTACTTGTACAGGTCCCACCCATCTCTGGCTACAAAAAAATTCAAGGAAGAAAACACCCCCAAAGTCAACGAGAGCGGAGGAGGTTGATGACTCACCGACAGACTACATGGCTACTGACCCAGGAATGAAACCGTCAACGAGAGTGATGATCAATAAGACACCTGAGATGACAACACCTACTCCAGGAATTAAGCTTCAGAGTTGTAGATGTGGCTGGACCAAGGAAACATACTATGCAGGCTTGAGAAGACACCAAGGCTTGAAAAAGTGCTTGCTGTCAGAGCAACAGGTAACTCGCATTAACCGTTACTTCTTACGAAGCAGGTCAAATAAGTCAAGTGAAGTTCAGCAGAAGGACCAAAATCAAAGTCTGCAGAACATCAATCCCCCTGTTCAAGAGGAAAATGAGGAGCCAAGCATAGTGGTGCCCCACAAGCCCAACCTGCCACAGCCTTCAACCGAGAACAAGATTCAGGGGCGAAAACCACAAGTCAAGTGGCCAAAATCCTGGGAGAAAAAGGAGTGGGAGACGATTGACACAGACATCAGTAACCTCCTGGAACAACTGAGGGGAACTGTAGTCAAGAAGCTAGAGGCGAATGGGAGACCTGATTTACAAGGCAGGATATCCTGCTGTCTCCTGGAGTTCGTCAGGGTGGGTGATGTTTTCTTCCTCTTTTCTGCCGTCCCAAAGCACTCTGCACCATAGTCAAGGAAAGAAGGCAGCTGAAAAAAAACAATGTAAAAAGGCTCCAGAGGAGGAGGAGGAGGGAATTAATCTGCTACAGGCAGAAATTAAGAACCGACTGGCAACCTTGAAGAGAGCTGAGAATCTGAGAATGAGGTGTAAAATGAAGGAGCAAGCAAGATCAAACTTCTTCAAAGACCCCTACAAGTTTGCAAAAAACCTTTTCACAAAGGAAAAAAATGGCAAACTCAAAACATCAAAGAAAGATCTGGAAACTTACCTCAAACAGAGCCACACTGACAGCCAGCAATGCGGACAGACAACTCTTCCACCCAATATGCCACCGATACACTCCCCAGAACATCAGCTGGACATCAGCCCCCCCAGGTGGAGCAAAGTGGAGAGAATTGTACGTTGGGCAAGAGCTGCATCCTCCCCGGGGCCCAATGGAGTCCCATACCGGCTTTATAAGAACAAACCAGAGGTACTGCGCTTTCTATGGAGGCTGATTAAAGTAGTGTGGCAGAAACAAGCAATTCCAACTGCATGGAGGAGGGCAGGAGGCATCCTAATCCCAAAGGAATAGGACTCTGTGGACATCAGCCAGTTCTGCCAAATCAGCCCCCTGAACGTTGAAGGAAAAATCTTCTTCAATGTAGTGGCTCACAGGCTGACAGCCTACCTGGAAAAGAACCACTACATTGATACCATGGTGCAGAAAGCAGGGATTCCAGGCTTTTCTGGTTGCTTGGAGTCTTAGAGTCTGCACACAGACATTATATGGAATCAAATCCAAGCTGCCAAAAAGGATGGAAGAGATCTCCATATTGTGTTCTTGGACCTGGCAAATGCCTTTGGGTCAGTTCCTCACAATCTCCTCTGGACTGCATTCCACTATTTCAGCATCCCAGAAGCATTCACCCACCTCGTCAAATCCTATTTTCAAGACCTACAGCTATGCCTGACAACTGATGAGTGTACCACAGCATGGCAACGATTAGAAATAGGAATAATGGCATCTCACCTCTAGCATTCATGATAGCTATGGAGGTCATCATCCACGCATCTCGGTGGGTAGTAGGAGGTCAGAAGCTCAAATCTGGTCTTCGTCTCCCTCCCATCAGAGCCTATATGGACAATGACCATCCTCACCACAACCAAGGCTTGTGCTAGGTGGCTGCTGAACAAGCTACAGGAGAACATCCAGTGGGCCCAGATGGAAATAAAGCCAAGTAAGTCCAGGAGCATTTCAGTCGTCAAGGGGAAGCGGTCGGAACAGCGGTTTTATATGAGCAAGGACCCTATACCAACAGTGGCAGAGAAGCCAGTCAAGAGTCTTGGACGTTGGTACCATGCCACCCTCAAGGACACAGAGCAAGTAGACCTACTTAGGCAGGACACCATGTGCTGCCTTGAGAGTATCAACAAGACCATGCTCCCTGGCAGGCTAAAGCTGTGGTGCCTTCAATTTGGGCTACTACCCAGGATGATGTGGCCTCTTACCAATCTATGAGGTACCAATCTCAAAGGTAGAAAAGCTGGAGAGGTTGGTCAGCTCACTTGCCAAAAACTGGCTGGGACTCCCCAGATGCTTTACTAACATCAGACTGTATGGAAAAGGCATCTTGGAGATTCCTGTTTCCAGCCTTGCAGAAGAGTTCAAGTGCTCTAAAGTAAGGCTGGAAATGACACTAACAGGGTCCCGTGACCAATGTGTTTCCCAAACAGCTCCTACCCTGGTGACCGGAAGGAAATGGAACCCAGCTGCAGCTACTCATCAGGTGAAGTCAGACATCAGGGACAGAGACATAATTGGCAATGTGCAACAGGGGAGAAGAGGCCTTGGCCTTGGAGAGAGCAGACCATCGTGGCATAGGGCAGCTCCAGCTCAGCGCCGACAACTGGTTGTCGAGGAGGTGCGTCGTCACGAGCAGGCAACGAGGTGTGCAAAGGCTGTTTCACAAGCCAAGCAAGGGCAGTGGATGAGATGGGAGGGAGTTGAGAGGAGAAAGTTCTCTTGGAGGGAGCTGATGGACATGGAAGCATTTCACATCAGCTTCATCTAACGTGCAACGTACGACGTCCTGCCTTCCCCCTCAAACCTCAACCAGTGGTATGGAGAAGACCCGACGTGCCCCCTCTGTCCATCCCCCGCAAACCTCAAACACATTCTGGTTGGATGCAAGACAAGCTTGTCACAAGGCCGCTATACCTGGCGGCACAACCATGTCCTTAAGTGCCTAGCAGCTACCTTGGAGAGCAGACGGATAAAGATCAATGCCCTGCCTCCTCCATCATTCCATCCTTCATACGCAAGGGAGTTCATCCGAGAAGGTGCAAAGACAGCCAAAGTTCATTCAACATCAGGCATCAGCCAGCTCGGAAGGGCTCGAGACTGGAAGTTGGTGGCAGATCTGAACCAAAGGCTTTACTTCCCTTCTGAGATCGCCACAACGAACCTCAGACCAGACCTCGTGCTCTGGTCCTCCTCACTTCACATCGTGTTCATCATTGAGCTTACCGTTTCCTGGGAGGCTGCTGTAGAGGAGGCATTTGAACGCAAGAGCCTTAAGTACACCGAGTTGGTAGCTGATGCTGAGCAACGCAGATGGAAATCCAAGGTTTGCCCAGTGGAAGTCGGCTGCAGAAG
Source organism: Leuciscus leuciscus (assembly GCF_965113295.1). Lineage (NCBI taxonomy): Eukaryota > Metazoa > Chordata > Actinopteri > Cypriniformes > Leuciscidae > Leuciscus > Leuciscus leuciscus. The sequence goes on along the minus strand of NC_138745.1, from coordinate 17,993,972 downwards.
CTTCGTGGGCAAGTCAACCATCAGGATGCTTTAGAAATTGGGATGCGAGGACAAACCCTACGCCAAATCATCAATGCCCTCTCAGGTGGGACACCAACTGCTGCCGACGAGCCCTCTGGAGGTGTTGTGGGCCTATCATTGAAACACCAGAGAAGAAGGGTACCTACCTGATGACCCCAATGAAGCTTAAAACCCCCATTCTCATCCCACTCAGCCACTACCACAGTGAGGAAATTACTCCAATGGATGCATCGTCACCACTCATACATCAGACCTGTCACCACCACAGAGAGGAAACCACTCCGATGGATGCATCGTCACCTCTCATTAGGGCTTTGACTCTGAACTTTGTTATTCGAATATAATTCGAATATTTAAAAAAATAACGATATTCGAACGAATATTAGGCATCCTTTAATATTTGAACCTGTTATGGCCATTATTTTTTGTAATTGTGTTTGCTTGTAAACATTGTTTTCAATTCAGATTCCGAGGCTTTTTCATGCCTGGTGAAGTTGTGAATCGCGAGCTCATTAGCAAGGCTATTATTGGTCATCTGGGCTCCGGTAGGTGACGTTAGCGTCCTGGTTAGCACCTATTTTGTATACCAAAACAATGGCCGCGCCAACGCCTACAACCACGCCTGACGAGGAGTTCGAAATCTACACTCCTGACAATCTGAAAAGCAACGTGTGGCACTACTTTGGGTTACCAAAGAAACAGGGAAAAATCACAAGTAAGGACAAAGTCAAATTTTTTTTATAAAAAAAAAAAGTCGTGACTGTGTTTTTCTTCTGAAAACATCATTGCCTGCCTATTGACATTGACCGATACACTGCCCTCAGGTGGACAGAACATATACAACTTAAGTTTGATACCAATATAGGTCTTACTGAAGGCATTTTAATGGTCAAAATATTATTAATAAATATTCGAATATATTTGAATATTAATAAACAAACAAACTTCGAATATGATTTTTGGGCAAAAGTCAAAGCCCTATCTCTCATACCTCAGGTCTTAAACAGGGGATTGTTTCACCTAGTCCTAACTTCTTCAGAATGAGGTGCATCCTCAGGTGCTTTTTAAACTGTATTGACTAAGTTTACATGCATGCTGGTGCTGGACAGCTGTTGGCTGCTTTTCCTTTATTATCCGCTCCAACCCATCCATTTTAATTTAGTTTTGAAATGAAACAGCATAATTTTAGATTAAAAGTAATTCAGATTTTTGACAAACTTTTGGTAGTACATACTTGCATGGTAATTCAAATTAAAGGTGCAAATGCTCAAAGATAACACCTCTTTGATCGAGTCAAAGATTACCAAGGCAGAATATCATGTGGTCAGATCAAGTCCACCGCCAGCACGTCTGCTGCACACAATCTCACTGATTCTCAAACATACCTGAGAAAATAGCTAAAGACTACCATTGCGTCACCTCATAAATCGCATCCGCTTTGGCCGTTGTCAGTGATATTCAACGTCTCGTTCAGGTTTAACACATACACAAACCAGATAAGACACTTACAATACAGACAACTAAAGACTAAACAGTAACATGCCGGGACAGGACAGGCTGGTTTAACGTGTAATGGCTGAGTCTGAGAATGAACAATGACAACATGCAACTCTCATTTTTATGCTATCAATTTTAATGAGGTAATAAGTAAAGCTGGCATGTTTGTTAGTCTCTAGAAAATCAAGCGACTGCATCACAGAACAAATCAGATATGGGCAACAGGGTGATGGCAAGTACAAAGAATTGCTTGTATCATGACTTACAGGTGAGAAATGCCTCAATTTCTTTTGAAATTTGCATTTTCATCTTAAAGCCACACCGTGGACTTTGTGACCTAAAGAGTTGACGCATACAAGTTATTTTAAATGATTCCTCAGGCCAATATACAGCGTTTGACACTATTAATGCTCCGAGCGGGGCTGCCCTCTTGAAATACCGCCTATGTAAGTTTGGAGAAGACGGACCGTCGTTGGCCAGGTCATGTGACCTGGAGAACGTATCGCTTTACGGCCATCACGTGACCATAGGCTCTGATATACTCATGGAGCAGACTTTTGCGACAGTGCTGCGGCGCTTGTGGCCTCTAGGGGCGCTAGACGTGAAAGTTACAGGTCTAGCGCCCCTAGCGCCCGCAAAAGTTCCGCGGTGTGGCTTTAAAGATACAAAACATTTCTTATGGATGTCTGGCCTGCAAATTGCAATAAAGCACATCATACATCAGTATAGACCAAAAGTTCACAAACCTTTAAGCGGTGGACCACTTCAACAGTAAAACAAAAATTGTGGACCACCTAAAACCACAAATCTGGAGGAAACCACAGACTAATTCAGATTAACCCTCTATGGTACGGTGTTGGCTCCAGGCAACATAGTCTATTTTAATTTATTTTTAATAAAATGAGATGCCCATTTATTGGTCAAACCTATCTCAGGGGAGAAGAACTCAAATACTTGTCAATGAAAGTGCAAAAAAGTGGTCACATGACCCACAGGGGTCCATTTTGTGTCTTGTTTCAGCACATGTGCACAGGTCACGGTGTGTTGAGGATGAAGATGGATATGATAACTGGATATGATAACTTGATATAACTTGATATGATGGTTTGGTAATACTTGTGTTCCACTATGGTAGCCTACAATGTTGCCTGAGAGCAACAGCTGGATGTGAAATGTTACTTTATTAAATAGGAAATTTGTAATACATTAAAAACGAATTTGATGTAATTGAGGTTTTCAATAAATATATTTATTTTGTCTGCACCATTAATCTTTAAACGATCTCGGATCTTCACACCGGAACATTCAAATCTGTTTGCGCTGTTGCTGACCCAGAGAGAGCAGTTATAAATGAAACAGCTTTATTTTCAGTCTTTTCAACAACGATCGATATTTCTGTGCTACAAATATTCAAAAGATCACAGAAGTACTGAGATAAAAGTTTATAGATCGAGAATAAACACTGATGTCTACGGTAGCATCCAGAACAGACAGAATATCACCTTTTGAAAGTCACTTCAAATAACGAAAATTCGCTTCAGAATTTACAAAATGTATATAATGAGTACATCATGAATGCCTTTCTTCAAACCGTGTTTTTGTCTTATCCTGAATCACTACGGTAAGCCTGTAATAAGCGTTTATACTGTAATAAGCCTGTAATAAGCGGACTACTTTACACCGGTCGGCTGGGCACCGCTGCGGAGTAGCCCAGTGCCTGCGTGACTCACGCAGACAAACATAGAGAAGTAGCTCCGGCTACAATGTTCTTCCGCAAGACGCATGCAGTTTTGTTTGTTCTGCTAGACTAGACTAGAGCACTGATTCATCCAGTAATGAAATAAGTATTATCACAAAAAAATATTATGTTTCACCTGTCTGGATCTTACATGTGTGTTCAAGCATAGTCTACCCCTTCTGACGCCCGTTTCACACATACTCCGTGAGCATGCAGTGCATGTTTGTGCAGGAGCAGCATGCGCTAGTGCTTTCACATATGCTGTGTTTGCAGTGCGTAACACAAACACATAGGCTACTCACTATTTGTATTTCAAATCCATTTAAGTTATCAGCAACTTTTATTTTAAAAAAAGTTTTCAGCATTGCGATTCTCTTTGTACACATATACACTCTTAGACGTATTCATTTTTAAACACAATTTAAACCGTATTATTCAATGCATTACTTCTATATAATGATATATTAAGTTGCTCAAGCAAGTGGTAAAATATTTAACCATGTTTACTTATTAAAATCGCATACATTTTAAATTAAAACTTAAAATTGACAAAAACAGCAGACTCATACCCTTTCTTTTGCATAATTTAAATCTTGCATGTCACAAATAACTTGTTTTTCCACCTCTACGAATGAGACGAATGTTGTTCATTATGTCGCCTTGAAGTAAATTGTAGTTTTCCTTGATTTACCCCGGTCTTCTAAAAGTAAAAAGATGACTGAAAAATTGTAGTATATAATCATCGCATTTATGGTGAAATTACTACATTTTCAGGTCAATCTGTGTTCATTTTGACCACGAAACATGCACTGTCTCTTTAATTCAGCGTTTGCAGCACAGCAAAAATAGACTCTGTGCGGAAACGATCGCTGCACTGCTGTATACGCACCGCAACTGGAACGGATCGACGGACTGATCGATTGCTCCTGTCTGCCTCGCTGCCTGCTGCGAGTTTGTTTGCTTCGGTGCTGATAGGTTTCAACGGAGAAAAGTGAAGCAAATTAGAAGCACTCACTTCCTGATGGCTGAGCGTACTGCGCAGACTCAAACTGAGCTTGATGACGTCGATGTGACGTGAGCAGCCTGTCTGACAGTTGTAAGTCTTCTAGTAGCTGTGCCAAGAGAAATCTGAATCATTCCCTTCCGAATCTTGCAGAGACATAGTTTTAGGACACCATTAGGTCACTTGATGAAGTTTTTCGGTTCCTTGCCACTGTTGCCTTTGGCTTGCTCAGTTGGGGATATTTTGGGGATATTTAATTTAATTTTATCAATCAATAAATTCCTCTTGAAACAAACTTTGTTGTATTATTTAAATTTAATACTGTGAAGCTGCTTTGATACAATCTGTATTGTGAAAAGCGCTATACAAATAAACTTGACTTGACTTGACTTGACATAGAGCGTGAGTAGTCAAGAAGCTTATTTTATTAATAATTTCATTTATATAACTTTTGGTTAATCTGTGTTTTTATTGTTCGGGCAACAAGTTTGTTTTTGGACATTTGTTTTATTTTTAAATTGCTGTTGGTCATTTGATTGACTGTTTAAAACACAATAGATATCATCAATGTGCTTTTTGGGTAAAACTGCTGTGTATTTTGGCCATGATCAATGCATTGTCACTTTAATTCAGCGTAAGCGGGCCAGCAAAAATAGACTGTGCGCCGAAACTATCGCGGCACTGCTGCTCCTGCTCTGCTCCTGCTACGCGCTGCCGCGCCGCCTCTGCGTGCGGTGTGAATGCTCTAATCTCTTAACATGGGCGCAGAAAAAAATACGCGCTGCTTACGCTCTGCTAACGCGTGCAGTGTGAAACCGGCGTTAGCCTCGTATTTCTTTCTGTTTTGAACCATCATTTACTATCATTTCTAGTTGTTTATACTACTAAATACAGCTTACCCAACATCTCAGATTAACCTGACATCGCTAGCTTCCGTTATTATTAGCACAACATGCTAGTAATTCGCTAGCCTGTTAACGCGCCACCCGTGCGCTCAGTTATTTTTTATTTATTTTTCTCTCGCGTGCCCGTGCCTTTGAGTTCATAAAAAGCCCAGGTGAGTAAGAATCAGTCAACAAACACGGTGAGTAATGTCTTGTCCTGTTATTGTCACCTGCACTTCATGTCACATGTTTAGCATAGCCTTCTCTGTCGGCAATATAGGATTTATATGTGATAAATGCAAGGAGACAGTTAGGCTAACGGAGAAGATTTCAGAACTAGAGACACGCATCCAAACTTTAATTGAGGATAGTAAGAGTACAAGAGCTTTAGATACTATTTTGGATGTGTCTAGTATAGTGAACTCATGATTCGGTTCTGGCTGAATTAGTGCCTGCGCAGCAAGGCAAAATGGGTGACAGTGAGGGATCGCTCCAGTCACGGATAAAAAAAACACTCTTCAGTTCCGATTACCATAACAAATCAATTTGCCCCGCTCAGTGAAACACCCACTGAGAATTCTGTTGATTGTGCCCTAGTTATTGGTGATTCGATCACACAGAACGTGAAAATGGAGACATCAGCCACCATAGTCACATGTTTGCCGGGAGCCAGAGCGCCTGACATCAAAGCAAATTTAAAAGTGCTGGCTAATGCTAATCGTAAATTCTCTAAGATCATTATTCACGTCGTCGGCACTAATGATGTTCGACTCCGCCAGTCGGAGATCACTAAAATTAATATTAAAGAGGTGTGTGAACTCGCAAGTACGATGTCAAGAACTGTAATTTGCTCTGGCCCCCTTCCTGTTCGCAGGAGTGATGAGATAGTTAGTAGATTGTGTTCACTCAATGGCTGGCTGTCGAGCTGGTGTCCACTTAATAATATAGAATTCATAGACAATTGGAAAAGTTTTTGGGGCAAACCTGACCTGTTGAAAAGAGATGGTATTCATCCGTCCTGGGATGGTGCTGCTCTTCTCTCTAGTAATTTGGCTCATAGTCTTAGAGATAAAAAAAAATGACAAATTGGGCACCGGGTGAGGAAGCAGATAGGCTGGCTTAGCGGCCTCACTTCACCAAGGTCAGATAAATCCCATCACATAGAGCCTCTTTCACCTAGATATCATCATATAGAGACTGTGTCTGTTCCCCGAATTTGGAAATCCAAAAAACGTCCAAACCCATCTAAGGTAAACATTTTTATTGATGTTCAACAAATAAAACATATAATACAGATGAGCAAATGATAAATCTTGGGTTGCTGAATATTCGATCACTTACTCCAAAAGCACTCATTGTTAATATGATTTCAGATAATAACCTAGATGTGCTATGTTTGACAGAAACCTGGCTAAAACCAAACGATTACATTACTTTAAATGAGACCACCCCGCAAGATTACTGTTATAAACATGAACCTCATCTGAAAGGCAAAGGGGGAGGTGTTGCTGTAATTTATAGTAATATTTTCAGAATTACTAAGAAATCAAGTTTTAAATATACTTCTTTTGAAGTGTTAGTTTAGTGCTTAATGTAAAAATATATAGTGTAAACGATAAATCATGTTTGAGATTTGTGTTGGCTACTGTATACAGGCCACCAGGGCACCATAAAGATTTTATCAAAGAATTTGCGGACTTTCTATCAGAATTAACCCCCTGGGGTCGGCAATCACGCCGGCGTGATCTGCTCGTTTTTTTTTTCCTTATCAGTGCGAAAGAGATTCAAAATACCTTGTTGATTTTGATATTACATGCTTTTGTTGTACATCAATCGATCCTGTTAAGTGTGTATTTTTTTTTGTGTATACTATACTCACAATAAAAACAACGTGTTATGCTTTTTGCCAAATAAAGAAAAATAAACATGATGCGAGTTCTGCCTTCTCTCTGTCAGTGTAGTCCATTCTATAACTCAGCAAATACTCAGTCAAACAAGCATACAGACACACAGGCATGAAGCTTGAATTCTCTTCTTTTAAATGAAGTAAATTATATAAAAAACTAATATTCTCAGTTAATGTAATCTGCATGAAAAGAGAGAGATGTCAGCCGTTCTCATCTCAGCTCATTAACTTTAATGCGACTCCGCCCACGGAGAGCGCGCGCTATTCAAACGCAAATGACTGGGCAATACACGCAAACCTGTGAACGCCCACATCAGCTGGATAACACACCGCGACTCATGCACTTTATGTCGTCTTGTTTCGCTGAGAGGAATAATACTTAGGAATAATTTAGTTTCACATCGAGGAACAACGGATCCAGCTATTCAGAGGACTGTGGTAAGTTTTTTATTCTTAAGTGCTTTGTTCTAATCGCGATATGCAATAGTGTTGGTAAACTGCAAAAGGACTGTTTAAATATGAATCGCGTGTCTGTGTGTGAATGAATGAACAGCACAGATGTTTAGCCTACTACAGCTGTAAACAACAGCGCACACTTGCACTTACATTAGTAAATGTTATTTTTACATGAACACATTTACTAGTTTAGCTTTTACCAAACTATATTGCTATACTGAGATGAGTAAAAATCGACTGAAATATGTTGAAATAAAATGTCTTTGTATAAGCAACGTATTAAACTGCAAATTAACATTTATATGCCCTAATATTTCATAAAAACAACGTTACGAAATATGAAAGACAACATTTTGTTGACTAGATTTGGGTACAGTTTTTACTGTAGAATATACTGCCACATCAAATAAGCTTTTGTTTAGCAATTTCTGCTCATATGTTATTATATATAAAATACTATTTTTGTCAAAAATAAAGTCATCAACTAAGATGTTAGCTGTTCCAATGTTGGATATATTCAAACTAATGAATACATATGATAAAATGTAGGCCTATAATATTTTTTTTACAAAGAAAGAGTACACTTGGAATATTGTTGAAATTGTAATTATTGTTGTAATTGTAACCTTTTTAATAAAATAGCAAAACATATTTACACGATAGATGTAAGCAAAATCTTAAATGGTCAATGTAAGTCTTCTTCTAAATATATATTTTGTCCTTGCATTCATTCTTGTGGCTCAGTCAGTGTCACACCTGAATGAATGGCTCATTATGCAAGTCATTACGCATAATGGGTGGGACATTGTATTCTCAGGTGTAAACCACTCCTCCTTCACGCCCCCCTCGCATATTGGCTTTCCAAGCAAAACCTGTCTTACACAATTTAAATCAATGTATTGTTTTATGTGAACGATAAAGCAATACTATTTTCACATAATTTTGAAGCCAGAACTCGAAGCGACAACATCCATTAGTCAAAAGTCTTGTGGACACATATTTAGTATGAGTTTTGTGGTCTTATTTCAGCAACTTTAATTTTTTGTTTTTTCAATAACCACGCATAAACATTATTCTCTTAAAAATACAAACATCTACATACATGTTGCTCACATATTATGGTAGCCCTGTTTGTGCTATATATAGTGAATTTACACCTTTGCCATTAACATGTTTATAAATAACTGAAAAAAGCACAAATGTCAGGGCATGTCAAAACATCCCCAAGGGCCCCAAAAAACATCAGACCCCAGAGGGTTAATATTGACTGCAGATAAAGTACTAATTGTTGGTGATTTTAATATACATATAGATAATGAAAAAGATGCATTGGAATTGGCATTTAAAGACATTTTAAACTATTGGAGTTAGACAACACGTGTCAGGACCTACTCATCGTCGTAATCATACTCTAGATCTAATATTACATTTAGCCAAGGCTGCAAAGCCGACTCCATGTTATAAATATGTTAGACCTATCACTTCTGCTACTAAAGATTGCTTTGTCAATAATCTTCCTAATCAGTTTCATCATCTCAGCATCCCAGATAGCTTAGAAGAACTCGATATTGCAACAGAAACTTTTAACTCTCTCTTTTCCAGCACTTTAGACTTTTTAGCACTTTAAATACGATTAAAGAAACTAGTCCAACGCCGTGGTACAACGAGCACACTTGGGCCCTTAAATGATTAGTTCACCCCAAAATGAAAATTTCCTAATAATTTACTCACCCCAATGCCATCCAAGATATCCATGTCCTTCTTTCCTCAGTGGGAGAGAAATTATGTTTTTTGAGGAAAACATTTCTGGATTTTTCTTCTAACATTGGACTTCATTGGTTACCATCGTTTTTAAGTCCAAATCAATGCAGTTTCAAAAGTCTTTGATGTGTTTAAAAGGGCTGTACGCGATCACAGCTGAAGAAGAGGTACGTGGGGACACGTATTAATAATTTCTTGGGTCAAGAAAGAGTCGGAGTCTGCGATATGTCCTCCTACCAGTGCTCTCTCTGTCTGGATGCACTTCACATATGTGCACCGCACTTCAGTAAGCCCAAATAACGCGGGTTAAGGTGTTTTAAATGTCGGGAGAAATCAGAGGCAAAAATCTAAAAGTCGATCGGTTATACTTAAACTTATGACTCTGATAAAGGAAAACGGGTTAATGCGTTTACATGACTACATGCATTGTCAGTTTATTCAGCATAATCAAGTTAATAACGTGCACGTAAACGTGCTCATTCCCTGAAAGTGAAAGCAGAAACGGACTGAGCTTTCACTGCATTAACGGCGCCTTCTCTCAGAGACGACAGTGGATATAACGGTATAGCAACTATCTTAATTTACTGGCTTAATATTTCTCTTGTGGACTTACATTATTGACAGTGAAAAAATTAGAATAATATCTCTTGTTAAACAAGTGTTTGAAGTTGCTTTTGATTTTCACAGATGGAGTTGTGCTACGTTCGTGAACTAAAGACTTATTAGGCCTAGGCCTATATAATTTTATTGATATTATTATTATTTTGTAATTGTACTACACTAGTGTTATTAGTGTCATTAAATGTTTTGTTAATGTGCTATGGAAACAAAATACTGACGAACAACGATGCCGTCTTCATCATGGCTCTGTATAAGAATGATGCGTCTGTTAAAACAAACACTCTTGACAATTTGTGAATGGATCACCTTGCAATTAAATTTTGTTGTGGGATGTAGTTTTTTAGTCTGTTTTAAAAACATTTTCTTTGAGGAGTCCTCATACGCGCGTGTCGGTGATGTCGCAAGTGTGGTTATGTGGTGATGTCGTTATGAATTTAGGCAAGGCAAATTAATTGTAGTTCCTAATTAATTTAATAACAATACTAGATATCAATTATCGTATTGATATCGTCAAAGACATCTGCCAGCAGCGATATCTCTGACTATCGTCGATACACGATACTATCGTCTATCGGCACAACCCTAATAAGTAACATCCACTTTTGTTCTGACCAATTAAGGGAAAAAAGCATTGCAGTAAATCACGCCGATTAAATCTAACGATTGCTTATCATATCACGTCAAACCGTGCAAATTATACTTTATTCTCAAATTGTTGATGTTAACAACATCAGCATTGCGTGACTACATTTAATGCACTTCCGATATTTATCCTTGTTTTCGCATGGGCCGGTTGCAGTCTCTTTTTTTCTCCGAAGTCTTTCGCGTTTGTTCGGGTGACTCTCCAGTTGTCACCATCAAATTGATTTTAATTATATCAAGTGCTGTGAGAAAAGGCTATAAATCTCCACCTCCAACATCCTCACACGCAATATAGCCTACTAGCCGAGACACCTTCTTTATGTGTACAGATGTGACGTAATGACGCAAAGACATGCTCAAATTTCCCGCGGAAATCCACCAGTACTACTGGAATTAAAAACATTATTACAAGCTTACCGTTTTGAATCGAGCTAAGGCAAGCAGATAGTTTTGAACACTGGCTGGTTATGTACTTGCTCAAAAAGTTATTTTGGATAATTTTTAACCCAAAAAAGCTACGGACTGCAGCTTTAAGTATAAGACTGATTCTTAAGTGCTGACTGAAGTGGGACTTAAAGGGATACTCCACCGAAAAATGAAAATTCTGTCATCATATAGTATACTCACCCTCATGTTGTTTCAAACCTGTATGAATTTCTTTCTTTTGCTGAACAGAAAGGAAGATATCTAGAAGAATGTCAGTAACCAGACAGTTTTAGATACCATTGACTTCCATAGTATATTTTTTTACTACTATGGAAGTCAATGGTATCTAAAACTGTCTGGTTACTCACATTCTTCTAGATATCTTCCTTTCTGTTCAGCAGAAGAAAGAAATTCATACAGGTTTGAAACAACATGAGGGTGAGTATATGATGACAGAATTTTCATTTTTCGGTGGAGTATCCCTTTAAGTGATGCAAACTAAGGACTACAATGATGTCAACCATGGCCGCCCTCAACCACTGAATAAGCCAATAGTGAGCCTGCAAGGGTGAGGTCACTGCAGCATGACACCAATCATTTAATGTATTATAATAAAATCATTTAATTAAGACACTGAAACTTTAATATTTAAATGCATTTTTTTTTTCAAATTGCTTTGCATTGTGCAAAATTATCACAATATAGTATTGATGCTGTGGAATCCCCTGTGGAAAAGTGAGGTAAAGGAAAATTGTCAGATTCACCCTTTATTCAAATAGTATTAAAAATGTGTTAAGAGATTTTGTGAGCGTATTGTGTAGTTGTGCCTGAAGTCAATTGCTTATTTGTGATAACACAAACATTCCAAATTGTACAGACATACGTTTTAGCCAGGCTGTCATACAAAGAAATTATGAGCACGAATAAAACAAGAGAGGACAATTAAATATTATTAAATGACTATGTTGCAGACAATGTATGATTTTTTTTCTCCTGTGAGCTTTTTTGTTTTTCTAAAACCTGTAACTGTAGTTTGCCCTTTTTTGTCACTTAAAGGCACACTATGCAAGATTTGTACCTTAATATAACAGCTTTGAAATCATTTCGATGGTAATCTAACTCGTAGTAGGGCGAATCATCCCGATAGTAAAGCAGGGCGGAGGGACGCCGCTGGCAAAACCAGCAATGCAAGTTTGAGAGGTGGCGTACCGACAAATCTCGAGAGAATCACGACTTGCTTTACGGCACAACGTCACACACATCAACAACATATGAAGCAGCCTCTATGGAAGACACTAGCACGCATTTCAGACGTGAATCATGGCAGAGTCGACGAAGAAAACGTGGTCAGACGAGTCAAGGAAAAGAAAACGATAAAGTGAGACACAAGAGTCCCATTCGGTCAGGCTTTCACTCATTAGCGAGAGCTAAAAAGCAACAAAGGATGCAACAGCGATGCTGACCTGTCGTTTTCGTTGATGGACTAGCAAGTAAATCTCTTATTTGTAAACTTGCTTGCGTTCAGAGTTGTATGTTGTTGCGCTTGCTTGTTGTATGTCATTTTTTACGAAGTTGTTCATTCATCCATTGTTGATAATAAGACCAGTCCACTAATTTCCACATATGTCTAGCTAGCTGTCGATTAGCAGAGCTATTAGCAGACTTGATAACAAACACTCATTTCTCTTACGTGTTTTTGCGTTATGTTTTATTGCCCAGCTTCACTCGAGCAAGTTTACCAGCTGAACTCGGGTGTTGTGATGTGTATTTATCACGTAGGCCTTTGTCTGGTTCAGGTTTTGTATGGCATGTGTACTGTGCTTTTGCAAACTTTAGCTGGCATATTTGTATGAAATCGTGAAACATTACCTCGTCAGTAGACATCTTCAGAGGCTATCTGTGCCTGTTCGATGTCCGACGCTTCCATCCTACTGAACAGGTACGAGTATACAGGGGGGAGGGGATCAGGTCGCGAGCGCAGAGATGGCTCTGCGTGAGTGGTATTTACGACAGTTACGTTAAATACAAGTACTCCACAGCGACTAAAGGGTTCGCTGTTTGACAAAAACGTAAAACTGCATAGTGTGCCTTTACTATTCAACAATATTACTGATCTGCCTGCATTGACACCATTAGAGAACTGAACTGAGCTGGACGATGACATTTATCTATACAGCCACTCTGGAGAAATCAGTGAACTAAATAGAGAACTAATGATTTTTTACAATGGAAATTAAAGCTTTAGCGTAAGTTCTACCAGGAAGACTAAATCGTTACGTCACTTATTACCTTGTCATCTATCCAATTGTGTTCTAATACTTGTAGTATAAAATATCGGTACTTACACAATGCTGACGCCTACGTTCACCTCCATCCTCCCCACCACCACCTGTCCATAACTCCCGGGGGTCGGCTGCGCTCCGCCTTCGTCTTCAGGCAGGAAATGCAGATTCTGTACCCTCGGATTGCGAGCTACGGACAGGGCCTACGCCAAAGAACTTTATAACACGATACTTGCTTGTTGGGCTGTTAAATGTACACTTGTTTCGGTATTTTGCCTCCCGAGTCTTTCTGGTAGAAATTAATCAACACTGAACTTATTTAAGCCAGACAATGACACTATTTTCTTCTAGAGCTGCTGTACAGCCAAGACTTACTTTGTTGCATTATTTTCCTGTTAACTCTGTAAAGTTGCTTTGAAACAATCTGTATTGTAAAAAGCACTGTAGAAATAAAGTTGACATGAAATAATTTTGTCAGATAAATACCTTCACTAAGTTTAGTGTTTTATTCTTCCCATTTAGTGTTTTTATTCTTTAAAATTTAAATATAAAAATATTTTCCTCATAATTTGATGGTTTAAGCAAACTTATAGGGTCATAAAAAAAATAAAAATAAATAAAAACCTGCACGTCACTTTTGGCCACTACTGTATATTTGGTGTGGTCAGTGCCACAATAGTGCTATTCAAGAGCCTGCTAACTGTGGACTTAGGGGCCCGAGTCATCAGCGGTGCACTGCTGCATTTTTCCAGTTGCCAAAAAAATAATTATTACTTTCATTTTATTTCATTTCATTGCTGTAAAATTTCTTAAAGGTAAGTTACAAAAAGAATACCTTGACTAAAATTTTTCATCGTTTGATCAACTCCATCATCATTTAACTCCAATACATTATATTTTCGTTGAAAAGTGCGTGGCCGTGTCCTCTCTGCTGCCATCTTGTTACTCCTAACTAGGTTAGGAGACCTCTCCAGCTCTCTTAAATAATTTACTAGCTGAGACCAAGTCTTAACACTTAGGAACCTTTATGAATCACACTTATTCTTAAGTTTAGGAATAAGAGTAAAATTATGTCATTCTTAGAATTTTGACAGACTTGAGACTAAAATTTCACTCTGAGTGGCTTTATACATACGGCCCCTGGATTTTATGTTTCTAAATGAAACTTGGCTAAAAGACAGCTGCAGTGCAACAATCCTCAATGAAACATCCCCCTCCTAACTTTACTTTTATGAGTGTCTGCAGAGCTGTTAGGAGAGGTGGGGGTGTAGCTGCTCTTTTTAAAGATGTCTATCTATATAAGCAAATATCATTTGGGAATTACCCGTCTTTCGAATATCTGGGTATTGTGTTAAAAGGTGCTCCACGCATTTTACTTATTATTTACAGGCCTCCAAAATACTCTCCAGCCTTTGCTGAGGACTTTACAGAACTGTTATCAACAATTACCTCAGAGTTTGATTGTTTTGCCATTGCTGGAGATTTTAACATTCACATAGATAATGCAGAAACCAATATGGCAAAAGAAATCAAAACTGTTTTAAAAACGTTTGATCTGACTCAGCATGTGCATGGACCCACACACAATCGTGGACAGACTCTAGATTTACTTGTCAGTAAGGGTCTAAACATTTCATCGATTGTTATTAAGGATGTAGCACTGTCTGATCATTTCTGTATTTTCTTTGATATATTGATCTCTCCTGCCATTGAAGCTAGATATGTGTCTGTCAAGAAGAGATGCTTAAATGAGAACACTAGTGGGCTATTTATGAAGGCTAGCCTATATCTTTAACACCAAGCATATCTGCTGGCTCTGTTGATTTTCTCCTTAATTCTTTTAATTCAAAAAAGTGTAATTGATGATATTGCTCCTGTAAAAGTCAGGAAGAAGAGTGGCAGACAAAAAGCACCTTGGAGAAACTCAACAGCAGTGCAAAATATGAAAAGACAATGCAGAAAAGCAGAGCGCATGTGGCGAAAGACTAAACTTGTAGTCCATTATAACATCTACAAAGACATCCTTCATGCTTTCAATATGGAACTAGGCAAAGCTAGACAGACTGTCTTCTGGAATATTATAAACAGCTACTTAAACACGTGCACTCTTTTTGCTACTGTAGAGAGACTGACAAACCCCCCAAGCCAGATTCCCAATGAATTGCTCTCAGACCACAACCTGAGAAAGTAGTCACTAAGTCTGATTTAGAAGAAATTGAAGGCAAAATTTTGGAAGAAACCGTATAGCACCTTAAAACATCAACTTGTGCCCTTGACACACTTCCCACATCTTTTTTCAAAAGCGTGTTAAACTGTTTAGAAGCAGATCTCCTAGAAGTGCTAAACTCCTCACTTCTCTCTGGGAGTTTTCCAAACTCCTTGAAAACTGCAGTTGTCAAAGCCCCTCCTTAAAAAGAGCAATCTGGATAAGACCATATTAAGCAACTATAGACAATCTCAAATCTTCCTTTCATAGGCAAGATCATTGAAAAAGCTGAACAAAATTCTTAAGCTCGAATGGATACTTTGACAATTTTAAATCTGGTTTACGACCGCATCACAGCACAGAGACAGCGCTCATAAAGATAATCAACGATATTCGCTTAAATACTGATACAGGCAAATTATCAGTGCTGGTCCTACTCGACCTCAGTGCTGCATTTGACACTGTCGATCATAACATACTTCTTGACAGGCTGGAAAACTGGGTGGTGCTTTCTGGGATAGTCCTAAAATGGTTCAGGTCATACTTAGGAGGGAGAGGTTATTATGTGAGACAGGAGACCATAAGTCTGAGTGGACATATATGACATGCGGAGTCCCTCAAGGCTCAATTCTTGCGTCACTCCTGTTCAACCTGTATATGCTTCCACCGAGCCAAATAATGAGAAAGAACCAAATTGCTTACCACAGCTATGCAGACAACACACAGCTCTACTTAGCCCTATCGCCTAACGACTAACAGCCCCATCGACTCCCAGTGCCAATGCATTGATGAAGTAAACAGTTGGATGTGCCAAAACTTTCTTCAGTTAAACAAAGACAAAACTGAAGTCATTGCATTTGGAAACAAAGATGACGTTCTCAAGGTGAATGCATACCTTCACTCTATGGGTCAAAAAACTAAAAATCAAGTCAGGAATCTTGGTGTGACTCTAGAGTCAGACCTTAGTATCAGTAGTCATGTCAAAGCAATAACTAAATCAGCATACTATCATCTGAAAAATATTGCAAGAATTAGATGCTTTGTTTCCAGTCAAGACTTAGAGAAACTTGTGCATGCTTTTATCACCAGCAGGGTGGATTATTGTAATGGACTCCTCACTGGCCTTCCCAAAAAGACCATAAGACAGTTGCAGCTCATAGAGAACGCTGCCTCCAGGATTTGGAGCAGAACCAGAAAATAGTAACATATTACACCAGTCCTCAGATCTTTACACTGGCTAACAGTTACATTTAGGATTGATTTTAAAGTATTATTACTGGTATATAAATCATTCAATGGTCTAGGACTTCAATACATTGCAGATATGCTCACTGACTATAAACCCAACAGATCACTCAGATCATTAGGATCACAACAGCTAGAAATACCAAACTCTAAGCATGGTGAGTCCACTTTAAGCTACTATGCCAGCCGCAGCTGGAACCACCTTCCAGAAGAGATCAGATGTGCTCCTACAGTAGTCACATTCAAATCCAGACTCAAAACACATCTGTTTAGCTGTGCATTTACTGAATGAGCACTGTGCCACTATTCGTCCGACTATTTGTACTGTATGTTATTTTATTTTTTTATTCTAAATTGTTTTAATTATTCTTATTTCTTTTGATTATTTTAATTTCTTCTCTGTAAAGCATTTTGAATTACTACTGTGTATGAAATGTGGTATATAAATAAACTTGCCTTGCCTTGCCTATTCGCGGTTCTATGAATATGCAAATTAGCCCTGCCTCCATTCATTCACACCAGCTCAGAGATCCACTCGTTGATGATCATACGTTGACGTGATTAGTTACAAGGTAGTTTGTGACATCAGAAACTCCAGCAATTTCAAACCGCGTTTTTGAGACTGTCTTTGGTTCAGTGCCGTTTTAAGTAGAAAATACTCCGCAATGGTGATGACTTATGAATTTGCACATGGTTTGTCTGAAAGTATATTAAAAACACCACATAGACATATAAACAACAATGCTTGATTTTCACCACAGGGGTTCTTTAAGTAATGTAAAAAGTCATTTTGAAATCTTGAAATAGCTTTACACTTACAGATCTTACAATCTACAATATACTATTACATTGTCATTATATTTAATAATATAATTGTATCGTGTTTGTTCTGTTTTGTTAAGTTTTCCTGGTCTGTTCTATTTTGTCTTTTGCCTCTAGTTTGTTAATTGGTTACATTCTCTCACTTTCCCTGCCTGTTTGTGTCCATGGTTACATATTGATAAGAGTCCTCATTTTAGGTGTGTCTAGTTAGTTTCCCACTTTTTTTTGCTCTGTGTATTTAGGCCCTCTGTCTCAGTTAATTCCTTGTCCTGCATTGTTTAAAGGTGCAGTATGTAAGAATGACAACTAGTGGTCTAAATAGGTACTGTAGTCGAATTCAAAATATCGGAGATCGTGGTTTCTCCCGCCACCTGCTCCTCAGACTGAACAGCACTCAAAAGGGTTGCCAGTTTGAGCACACACAACAGGAACGAACGCAATGGACAATGAAAATTGGCAAATTAGCAACGTGCAGTATCACAGACCAAAACAATAACAAACATTCCAGCCTGGAAACTTTTACATTTCAAAATAAAATAACTGTCTGTAAGTGGTTTTCAGATAAACGAGTATGTGAACTTAGCATGTTTCCTCAATATATGCAAACATATTATGGTATTTTTATGCTTTAGTAGAGTGAAAAAGTTACACAGTGATTACATTGTCATTATATTTAATAATATAATTGTATCGTGTTTGTTCTGTTTTGTTAAGTTTTCCTGGTCTGTTCTATTTTGTCTTTTGCCTCTAGTTTGTTAATTGGTTACATTATTCTCCCAAGGTTTTTTTTTTCTCCATTAGGTCACCTGATGGAGTTTTAGGACACCATTAGGTCACTTGATGAAGTTTTTCGGTTCCTTGCCACTGTTGCCTTTGGCTTGCTCAGTTGGGGATATTTTGGGGATATTTAATTTAATTTTATCAATCAATAAATTCCTCTTGAAACAAACTTTGTTGTATTATTTTAATTTAATATTGTGAAGCTGCTTTGATACAATCTGTATTGTGAAAAGCGCTATACAAATAAACTTGACTTGACTTGACACACAGCACCTTTAAGTGCTATGTGGTGGTACATTCTCCTAGATTTTCTCCTGTTTGGTGTGTTGAGTATTATATTAAAAGTCTCCTTGAGTATCTCCTTTGTTGTGAGCTTTATTACAGCCACCTATCCGTGACAATAATATAATATAATATAATATAATATAATATAATATAATATAATATAATATAATATAATATAATATAATATAATATAATATAATATTGTTAACAAATAGTTAATTTTATGAATTTATTAGTTGCTTTATTTTTCATTGTGGATTTAATCAATCAACCAACTAAAAGATTACTTGGAATCGTTCACAGACCGGCAGTTTGAGACCAATTGATGTAGAGTATTAGAACCAAACAATGAAGAGAAAAGTTCTACTCCGTTCTCCATACAAGAACATTCCAAACTGGCAGAATTACGGCGCCTATCCAACCCCCGCACATTTGCTTATATCTGTTTGTAATTGCCCAGAAATGAAAAACAATCCATGTTGACTGAGTTTCTGTAAGTTTAAACCAAAACAAAAAGCTCAGATGTCAAAACAGCAGGATGTTTCCTGGTGTAGACCTCTGCATGGTTCAATCTCCCTGACTATTCAGTTCCCAATGTCTAAATGCTGCCCTCAGTCTGAATTTACTGAGCAGTGAAGCATGAGATCTTTGTTAGTCTCTAAATGGTCCATGGTCATTGAGACTCAAACTCACCTGTGACATTGTTGTGAACTTGTTACTTTGTTGCTGTGACTAACAAAGATGTTAGAGGATGGTGTGGCATCTGTTTTGGCCTTTCCCTCAAAATTGCTCCTGTCTCCTTGCTCTCTCAGAGCAGCGTTATCTTTATTGTACTGACTCAGTCCAGAGGAAACATCTGTCTTCTTTTGCTCAGAGCTGGGCACTGCATCTGAGGTGTCTGTGGTTTCCCGGTGTCTTTCCCTCCGCGTGTACACGGATGAACTTTCTTCCAAGTTGGCATACCGTTCAGACAGCTCCCGCCTTCTCTCGGCCTTGTAGCGGGCGATACGTTCAGCTTTGGATTCCAGAGATGAGCCTTGCAAAGAGTCCACAGCATCCATCATCTCTCAGCCCAGTTACACGTTCTTGCTCACTTCCTAGTGGACAAGTCTGCCGATACCATTCCACTGTTGAGAGAGACGAACAAAATGAGATGTCTGTTCTTAAATAATAATAATTTAAAAAAAAGCCTTTGTTTAAGCACTGAATGAAACAACAATACGAACAAAAACATGCACTTGAATATAAAACACTGGCACAATCACTAACACTTGCACTCTAATCCTTCCCATGGCAGTTTTTTGTCAGTCAGGACCTGTCAAATGAAAGCCTGCAAAAGGAGGGAAGTGATTGGCTGAAACTTAAAACACACAGAACTCGAACACCTGCCCACATTGCTGTGATTCTCATATTACCCTTAACAGCCCCAGAGAAAGATAAAGAGAGAGAGATTAGCACCAAAGTGCACTTAAAGAGATGGTTCAGAGTAATTTCAACCTAGGGTCCTTTGCACCATGACCTCGAGTCATAATACTAAATACTAAAATACAAAAAAAATAACCTTAAACAGTAAATTTTTAGTCTTCAGTTTTCAAACCTGTCCTGCAGGACCCCCAGCACTGCACATTCTGCATGCCTCTCTTATTTGATACACCCACTTCAGAGCTGTGTTCGAAATTGCCCCCTACACCCTCATTCATGACTCCACTAATATAGTCCACTTGAAGGTGCTGGAAGGGCTGCCGCTTTGCCGACTAATAATCATTTGAAACTTAGCATACTAGCAGCTCCAGTAGAAATGAAAAGATTTATCTTGAACTCTGTCATGGAAACTAGCATGTATAATAACCTTCATTAAAGTAATCAATTAAAAAGGAATTTATACCTCTATGATGTTACGCTGTACCCACATTGAAAAATGAATGGATGGATGATTCAGATTTGGGCGGCATCTTCTGGCAAAATGCGGGAATTCATTCGGCACGACTCTCACAGTACGTTATGGGTATTACTTAGCTGCTGAGCGTACATTGGTCGTTCACTCACAGGATTAAATAAGTGCACTCGATAACATCCACTATGGTTTCAGGCACCACTGCAAATAGCTGCCCCCTCAAATAGTGCCCTATTTAGGGTATAAGGGGCGATTTCGAATACAGCCCTGGGCTCAACGGCTAGAGAATACCCATTATGCACTGGTTGCACCGAATGAATTCCCGCGTCTCGCAAGAAGATGGCGCCCGCAGGTGAATTGTCCATCCATTTTCCAAGCCGCTGGTCCAATGTGGCTACAGTGGAATATATCATACAGGTATAAATACCTTTTTAACTGATAACTAAATTGTTTAATTAAGGTTTATACATGCTAGATTCCATGACATAGTTCCAGATACATATTTTTATTACTACTGGATCTGCCAGTTTGCCAAGTTTCAAATGATTATTATACAGCAAGCACAAACTATGCAAAAGTGGCAGCCCTTTTGGCGCACTCAGTGTCCAAATTTGCGAACTATTTTTCCTTCACTCCTTCAAGTGGACTACATTAGTGGAGCAATGTAGGGAACATAAACCTTTCATATAGAGTGCCAATAAGTAAGCACATAAGAAAAGAAATAAAATGGCAATATACAGTATGTATCAATGTCCAAAGAAAATATACATGAAATGTGTCAAAATATTTACTTATTGACTTATTTCATGATTCATTTATTTAATGATAATTTATTGAAAGAGTTATTACGGCACTCCAAATCCTCTATAGCAACTCACATTTGATTTCAATACAGTTTGGAGTCAGCATCTTGCTCAAGCTAATGGTTAGATACCCTAGTAAGTATAAAATTATTACCTTTCTATCAATATTTCTGAGAATTTAATGACTTTTTTTTTTCCCCACTGAGCTTGTTGCAGAAGGTATCTTATAAGGCAACATATTCATTTAGCATCGTATCAATGTGTGCATGGGTGTGTCTAAACAACTGTGGATGAGGGAGGCTCTGATTTTGCTGTAGAAATCTATGAATTATGAGCTGGTAAGGGTGTGTTTGTGCTAGTGGGGGTTTGGGGATACGAAGAGAAGTTTGCATGGCGCTCCTGGATTCCTGTTGCTGGGTGCAGGGGTTAATGGTCCACATCTGGGACCTCACGTTTAATAGCTTCCACACGGAGCAAGGGCGAGAGGGAGAAAGGCAGAAGGAAACAAAATGGATGTGGTAAACAATAATTGGAAGGGAAAGAATAAGTTTGTGATAGAGCGCAAAAAGAGAGCAAGACGATTGCTGCTGAAGATAGAGTATTGAAGGTGAGATAAAACATGATAATGGGACAAAGGAAAATACAGATGGAGGAGGGCGTGGAATGGCAGGGAAGAGGAACAAGGTAATAGTGGAGTCACAGATGAGATTACATCATTTTGAGAGGAGTCGTAATCTCGCATGACAAAAGACATATGCAACACATTTTCTCTATTTCTATTGTTAGTGAGTTTTCAGAACATATTTTCATGTTTTTATGCCATCAAGAGCTGCTGTTGATGCAATGGTCAGACATTATAACATCATATTTAAAAAAAAAAAATCCTGGTAATTTTCCATTTTTTGGGGTTTGAGACCAGCAGATTTAAAGAGCCAGGCAAAGTAGGCTACATCATCACAGGGACATTGAGCTCCAGCCATTTTGTATTTATCTGGACATTTATCAAGGTTTGGTTACAAAGCATGAAGTAGCCTAATGATAAATAATCCCTACCCCTAAAGTTTAACCTATTGCAGAAGGTTAAATGAATATATGATCATCTGAGAACTTCCTACAGTAACAGGGTCCAGGAGACATCATAAAATCATTATGTTGATGAACATGACCAAAAAATGCCAAAAACAACTGAACCCACAATTCTCCTTCCAAGGGAGTAAATCCCACGAGAGGCAAAACGGCTCACGTTGGCTCTATGATTAGAAGTGTGTGTAATTCTACAAGCCATCTAGGGGTCCACGGTGTGTTCCTTGTTACTACCTATAAAGGAGTGCTTAAACCAAGAACTCACTTGTTTGGAAAAGTACAGATTTTTTATATAATCAAGAGCAGAATACATTTGGAAAGACATCAGCAGCAGGAAGTTTTGTGCTTATAATGCATTGAATTCATGCAAACATTTTCTGCAAAAACAGTAAGAGTGAGTGACTTTCCAAAACAACGTTCATAATAAATGAAGTGTGGTGCTGGTGCAATGTTTGTCTCTAATGCTATGAGGGAGAACACTTATCCATAAAAACACCTCTATTATTGTTACATTCAGCAATACTGGTAGATTGTACTTACTTACTCAGTAAGTACAATCTACCAATGAAAAATGATCAGGTAAAAAAAAAAAAAAAAAAAAATATGAACAACAAATTTGTAAACAGCAGTTTCCAAATCAGTTCCTACATGTCTAACCAATTGAACAGCCATAAATAATGTGTTATATGAAGAGTTGAGAGCCAGAGTTCTTTATCAACAAGAATCAATGACTCCTTGTGTGAGAAAGGGTAAGAGAGAAGAATGAAAATCATCATAAAAAATATTTTTGACTGATTTTAGCAAAAAAATACCTTGATTAACATAAGACATAACATAACATTTTATATGGTATATAAAAAAAAATGCCAAACAGCTTCTGACTAAGTTCTGCTCGCTCTGTTTCTTTAAAGTTACGCAACTGAGTAATCAGTGCTTGTGCAGACAAGCAAAGTCAAAAGGCATTAAAAACGCTTTCAAACGACTGAAGAGCTGAGCAAATGCACTAAATATTTCAAAGGCTGAAAACGCTTTCTGAATGCTTTAAAGTGGAGGACTCAGTGGAGGAAACCCGTGTCCAAATCTTTATTGATATATCACAAATAGTGACATCACGTCTTTGATTTCTAGCCAAATAAAGCCCTGAAGAACTGTCCGGGTATTTGTGACCTTTGATATCTGAAGTCACAATGAAAGAGAGCGGAAGTGTTGCCTGAAAAGCTTCCCTTGTAATATCCTAAAATCTCACATTAACCCACGTGCTTGCCAAGTACATCCATCAGACCTGCATTTAACAAAATGTTTGGGAATTTAAATCATTGCATAAGCAGCTATTTTACAAAACTAACAGTTGAGCCTTGGTCATTTTCTAAAAACATTTTATATTTTTGTCCATTTTTGCTTTTATAGGATATAGGACAGTCAAGAAGAGACAGAAAGCGATAGGGGAGGAGAAAGGGGCACAGGATCAGGAAAGGACCATGAGCTGGGACTCAAACTGTAACCCAAAGGGCTGTTGCACTATATGTCGGAGCCATGTATAGAGAACCCCCGAGCACCCACAAAAAAACATTACATATTTTCCATTCTTTTTAACCAATCAAAAAAATCGTTTGAGATTCGGGAATATCTCTGATTGGTGGATCTCACATCTGGTCCCCGCGGGTCGTAATACAAATCAACAGTTATTTTTAGCTTGTGCTTTGTTTTTTTGCACAATGACAAATTGTATTTTAAGTAATTAACTCCGGTTAGACACTTGCATTCGAAAGAATATGGGGTTTTGTTTGATTGATAATGTATATGTTTGTCTTCGCGAGAAGATGGTACTCTTGAAAAACTAACACCAAGTATAATTAATTATCAAGAAATGGCACCCATTGGCAGAAACATAAATTGGTTATGGTCGGAGCACTGCCCACAAGGCTATGGCTCTGACTGATGCAAAATGATTTAAGTCACCCTCCAGTCAATAATGTTTTCACTTAAAACTCAACATTGATAATCACAATGACATATTTCAATGTTTTTTTCCTGTGAAAATAATTTCTTCATGCCTTAAAATAGCTTGAATGTAACTCTACACCCTTGCTTCATTTAGTATATGTGGTTTAGTATATGTGAACCATGAATACGCAAATTGGCCCCCTCCTTCACTCACTCACATGAGCTCGGACTACCAGATCCACTGTGTCAACTGTAGTAAACACTACACAATGGCAAGTGGAAATATTGTTAATTCAGCAATATATATTTGACTAGAAATGAAAAGGAAGACATCACCAACTGAGATGAAAGACATCTTTTTAGTGATTGTAAAGGGAGTGGTCTTTGCGCTGTTTCTATTTAATCCATTTGAATGAAAGTCGACACATAACGTAATTGACATGATTAGCCTTTAGCTTGACTACTATATCAAAAAGTTAATAATGTGTTTCAGTTTCAGTTTATTTATTTATTTTTAAAAGCACATTTAAAACAGTCACACAATTCTTTTTATCGGCAAGTAGATCTGAGTATCATCCGCATAAAATAGAAGGATACTCCGTACTTTCTCAGTATCGAACCTAAGGGAAGCATGTAGAGGGAGAAGAGTGATGGTGCCAAAATAGAGCCTTGGGGAAGTCCAGATTTAAGGGGAGCAGCAGAGGAGGAAAAATTGTCGATCCTAACAGAGAAATATCTCTCAGATAAGTAAGATTTAAACCAATTAAGAACTGAACCTTTTAGCCCCACAAGGGATTCCAATATAGATAGAAGTGATTGACAGTTCAAGGACAAATTCAAGAACAAAATCTTTAACAAGATGTGGGGGGTGATAGATCACTGCTAATGGAACAGGGCCCTTCCACTCAAAACTTTAAACTGTAAATAGAAAAAGCCTTTATAGAAACTATTTGACAGCGAGTGAGGAAAGTAAAAAAAACGAGCAGTCATTTGGAACCAGATCAGAATAGGGACTTAAAATCTCCCACCGGTGTCCAAGATTCGGTTATAAACAAAATCCAGCTTGTGAAAGGAGAAAAAGTCATTCAGCAGAAAGGTCTTTGTTGGCCACGGAACGAGCGTTGATCAAGGACATTTAAGGTGGAGTGATGACGCTGGGAGAGAACAGGGCTCTTCTCAGGAGACGAAGATTAGCGTGATTCACTCCTTCTCGTCGAGCGCAAAAGCCGGTGCGGGCAGTACCAAACTGTGGGCTTGGAGACAAGCAGACAGGAAGAATAGGGCGAAGCCAGCGGCAGGGGAAATCCAGCGAACACCAGGCAACAGACGCAACTGGAAGGATGAATTCAAATCCAGCCCGCAGGTGAACTTTCCGACGGGCAGAGACCCCAGCCCGTTTCCCACATTTTCTCCTGTGCTTTCTCCATGTACGATCGACAGGCCATCGCCATATACAGTCCAGTATATCCGATGGAAAAAACTAAAGCCATACGTTTAGTTTATAAAACATTCCACGTCGGCCTTGCTGGAGGCAATGTCCAGCAGTGTTTGTCAATTGTAAAACAAAAGTGTGCGACAATTTGGGGGCAACAGACACAACAAAGAGAGCAGGCAGAGGAACAGAGACAGACGGCTGGCCAACCAAACCGGCGCATCTTGAATGCGGAATGAATGTGTTGCTAATGTTACACAAAGTTTCGGTTTACCATCTCAGAGTCACACAGCTGCTTTCTAAAAATCAGCAACCTTAGAAATAATGATAAGAAAAGACTTGCCCCAGACATTGACGGGACAGGTTACATATTCATGACGGTAGTCATTAGGGGCGGTTTCAAACCCTTATTTTTGAGACTGTCTTTGGGACACTGCCGTTTTCAAAAAGAACAGCAGCGGTGTTGACTGATGAATTTGCACATGTTTGTCTTAATTCTCATAAAGCATTATTAAAAACACCACACAGACATATTAAACAACATTAAAAATACGATTTTCACCACAGGTGGTCTTTAAATGTAATTCTGCTGTACCACTGAAGATTAGCTTAACTCAAAGGCTCAAACACATTCCTGTTATCTGTGCTCCTGATATACGTCTGGGCTAATCTGACCTGAGGCTAAATCCACTGACTGACCTGCATCGCTGGAGGTGCCTTTGGGAGTTTATTTGCTTAAAACAGTGCCACCACATTGAGCACTAGCTGGCATACTGATTCATTGATGTGTACGAAGGCATGCTATGAAATCTTGTTTATGCCACAGAATAAAAAAAAAATAAAAAAAAATAATAAAAAAGGTAATTACAACTTTTTCTCTCACAATTCTGACCTTTTTTTCCCCTCACAATTGTGAGTTTAATATCACACAATTCTGAAAAAACGGAAACAAATGGTGGAAACAAGCTTCCATAGCATAGTTGAAGAATCACAAAGGCTGTATGTGGTTGTATGTGAATAATAAATTGCCATCATTAGCATAAACTGCAAAGGCAAAGGAGAGTCCATTTCATGCGGACAGAATATTATTATTATCAAAGCTTAACCCTGTAGGTGTGATTAATTGTGCTGATGTTTTCTGCTCAAGCAAAACTTTTTCTCTCAAATGTGATGGCTGGTGTCAATACCATGCTGTTAA
This sequence comes from Leuciscus leuciscus, assembly GCF_965113295.1. NCBI lineage: Eukaryota > Metazoa > Chordata > Actinopteri > Cypriniformes > Leuciscidae > Leuciscus > Leuciscus leuciscus. Next base: position 17,967,043 of record NC_138745.1, on the reverse strand, counting down.
AGTTGCCATGAAATCCAAACTGACTATCCCTTTTTTTTCTTTTTTTTATGTTGCAGTGCTTTTCATTTTTTAAATAAATCATATGCCCTCATAATCTTTATTCCAAAACATTAACCTTTCCTTCCCCTCGAAACGACGCCTGTTCTCTTTGTTATATATCTTGGGTGGGGCTAAATATCCTTCACAACTGACTGCAAACTGGAATTCGTAGTAGATCTGCCTCCATTTGATTAGCACCACCCAACTTTCAAAGATCCAAACAATTCCAGAAGGATGAAATCAAATCCCCGCCTACATTTTTCTCATTCCAGAAGCAATTTCACTCCTATATACTTAACAATAGGGAAGAAAAGACAATCACAACATCCATTTCAAGGCAAATTTAATACTGCTCTGATTGACTGTGAGATTATACACAAAATGCCTTATATTGTTGGCAAAACAGCAATGCATTAAGAAAAGCAATAATAAGCTTTGATATCAATGGGGACTGGACAGTACTGTTGGCACTGAGCAGTGACATGTCTACCATCAACCTCCAGTAAATCTCAATTCAAATTAAAGCTGCAAGCAGCGATGAAAGGGCCCTCGCACCCGTGCCATCGTCACTCGTTGGCTTTAGGAAGACAGAGCATGGTTGGGCAATGTGCATTTAAGGAGGTATACAGTATATAGTAGTTGCTAGCATGTTTAGTATGTTTTTAGCATGCTTAGTACACAATAGGTATGTGGTTAGTACTGCATTACTGTGTTAACCAGTTCAGTTTCTGTTGGCAGTAGGTGGGGTTATATATCTGAATATTGCTTTGTAGATGTGTTCAGTGCAGGACTTTTATGAAGTATGTGAAGTTTGGGGCAGATTGGATATTGTATGTTTGAGTTACAACAACTTCCTTTAGCATTTCTAACATGCTTTAGAACTTAGCTATGTGTTGCTAGCATGTTTCTTGCATGTTACATATTAAGTTTGGGGCAGATTGGACTTTCCATGCCTGTGTTACAGCAAATTCCTATTTAATTGCAGCAATAGCATGCTTTAGCAATTAGCTAAGTGTTTGCTAGCATGTTTTAGCATGTTTCTAGAATGTTGTTAGCATGTTTAGCACATGCTGGCACTTTTTTATATGTTATTAGGAGTCCACAACAGTGTTTAACATGTCACTTCCTGTTGCCAGCAGGTGGCGCTTTGACTGTAACTGAATATGAGCATTGTCATGTGTTCAAGACAGAACGCTTATCAAAAGTGTGAAGTTTGGCGCAGATTGGACATTGCCTTCTTGAGTAACAACAACATCCTGTTTCATTATATTAGCATGCTTTAGCACTTAGCTTAGTATTGCTAGCATGTTTTAACATGTTTCTAGCATGTTTAGAAGTCAATGGTATTTTTAACATGTTGCTAGAACGGCATCAACGTGTTAAACATGACACTTCCTGTTACCAGTAGGTGGCGCTATTACTATAACTGAATATTCTCATGTAGATGTGTTCAGGCCATGACTCTTATCAAACGTGTGAAGTTTGGGGCAGACTGGACATTCCGTGCCTGTGTTACAGCAAATTCCTATTTAATTGCAGTATTAGCATGCTTTAGCACTAAGCTAAGTGTTTGCTAGCATGTTTTAACATGTTTCTAGTATGTTGTTAGCATGTTTAGCACATGCTGGAACTTTTTTATATGTTATTAGGAGTCCACAACAGTGTTTAACATGTCACTTCCTGTTGCCAGCAGGTGGCGCTATGACTGTAACTGAATATGAGCATGGTCATGTGTTCAGGACAGAACGCTTATCAAACGTGTGAAGTTTGGCGCAGATTGGACATTGCCTTCTTGAGTAACAACAACATCCTGTTTCATTGAATTAACATGCTTTAGCACTTAGCTAAGTTTTGCTAGCATGTTTTAACATGTTTCTAGCATGTTTAGAAGTCAATGGCATTTTTAACATGTTGCTAGAACGGCATCAACGTGTTAAACATGACACTTCCTGTTACCAGTAGGTGGCGCTATTACTATAACTGAATATTCTCATGTAGATGTGTTCAGGCCATGACTCTTATCAAATGTGTGACGTTTGGGGCAGATTAGACATTCCGTGCCTGAGTTACAGCAAATTCCTATTTAATTGCAGTAATAGCATGCTTTAGCAATTAGCTAAGTGTTTGCTAGCATGTTTTAGCATGTGTCTAGTATGTTGTTAGCATGCTTAGCACTTGCTGGCACTTTTTTATATGTTATCAGGAGTTCACAACAATGTTAAACATGTCACTTCCTGTTGCCAGCAGGTGGCGCTATGACTGTAACTGAATATGAGCATGGTCATGTGTTCAGGACAGAACGTTTATCAAACGTGTGAAGTTTGGCGCAGATTGGACATTCCATGCCTGAGTTTCAGCAACTTCCTGTTTCATGGCGAAACATCGAAATTTGTCAGGCCGCCGAGGACCCGCCCTTCGACGAAAACTCAAGATCTTCGCAATTTAACGTCGCAAAGGCCTTAAGATTACACTCACCAAATTTGAAGATGATCAGATTAAAACTGTAGGAGGAGTTCGTTAAAGTACGAGGCATGAAAATGGCAAAAACTGCACAAAAATCTGAGAGGAAGTTGAAAATGGCTGACTTCCTGTTGTGTTTAGGGCTACGCTCCAAGAGACTTTTTTGTAGGTATTAGGTCCTTACATGTATGTACCGAATTTCGTAAACGTACGTGGAACATAGCGGGAGGCGCACTCCGTTGAACTTTTATAGGTGGCGCTATCGAGCCATTTTGCCCCGCCCAATTCTGAAACCTATATCAGATGTAAATTTTCGCCAGTTCTGACGCGTGTGCAAAGTTTCGTGAGTTTTCGAGCATGTTTAGGCCCTCAAAAATGCGATTAAATGCGGAGAAGAATAATAATAATAAACAGAGCAATTCCAAGAGGGTCCTCACACCATCGGTGCTCGGGCCCTAATAAATGACCGATTTTAGTATGCCATACAGTGATGCTTCTGTACATAGAAAAAAATAAAATGGCATTTCTTTTTAGTTTTGATATTTTTAGCAGCATAAAATCATAAACACTTCCTGGAGCTACACTAATGTTTGTTTCCTTCATGATGATTTTACATTTGGGGATTCAGGGCTCTAGAGTGCGACCAATTTGGACATGCAACCAAAATTTGTAAGGGTGCGACAAAATTTTTTCCTAGGTCGCACCGGTGCACCTAACGTCGTCGCATCCGCTGCTTCTCCGCGAACGAAGCGTTTGTTCTTCTTTGACGAAACTCACACTCATGGTTGGATCATATTGTGGTCTAAACCAATCAGAGACAGATATGGCGCGGGTCTTTGCCTCTGATTGGCTGTGGTCCAGATATTCCTGTAGGCTCCGTGCTGTGTGCTTGAAATTGCGACCGGAGCAAAAGAGAATCAGTTACGGCAATCAGCATCAGCAAAATAAACGCAGACGTCGAATAATGAAAAGAAATAGACCCAAAGAGAGTTTTTTCTGTACGAAAAGTAGGCCTGTTCCCTCTACACTCTCCCCGGTCAATGCGCCGACAACAGCCCAGACAGGAAGCTACTTCAGCCAGTCTCCCCAGTCCCTGGTAGCGATATTTTTTTTTCCCAGGATGGTAGGGGAAGACTCATGAATATTCATTAGGGAAGTCAACCCTGATTGGTCTGATGACCTACCCCTAACCCTACCCGTCACTGGTGGTATTATGACCTCCCTAATCCCGCCCCTAAACCTACCCGTCACTGGGGTTAAGACCAATCAGGGATGACTTCCCTAATGAATATTCATGAGTCTTCCCCTACCATCCTGGAAAAAAAATAAAAAATAAAATAAAATAAAAATCGCTCCCTGGTAAGATGCCAAGCCCTGGTCCTTCGTCGGAGATGGCATCCGACTCAGAGACGGAGGTAGAGCCTACCGGGCCTGAGATAGAGACTCAAAATAAAAAGGGAAAAACATATATATTTCGTAAAGACTGGTTAGACCAGTTTCCCTGGTTAAGGTTTAATAAGAAAGAGAACGTAATTGCACTGCATTTATTGTAAAGAATGTGGCCAGAGCATGGCAGGGAACAGTGCATTTGTAAGCGGATCAACAACGTTTCGAATCGAAACGCTGAAAAAGCACAATATTTGAAAAAAACACACTTCATGCCTCGATAAGTGTGTGACTAAAGTTGCTCCTCTCCCTGCTGCATTTCAGCGGCAGGCAGCAGCTATCAGGTCCTCAGAACAATCAGAGATGATAATAAAATTCAACGTCGCCTGTAACATCGCAAAAGAAGAGCTGCCATTCACTAAATTTAGATCGAAAAATGGATTAGACGTGAACCCGAAGTACAGCAATGACGTTGCATGTGCCCAATATATTGGGGTAATAGCCGACACATAAAAAAAAATAAAAAAAAGATGACTGTTGCCATCGCGAATTCCACATACATGTAATTTATGATCGACGGCGACACAGACATTTCCACAAAGGAGTGTGTGATTGTCTACAGCCGGATCTTAAGGAGAGGGAGACCGGTCAATATACTAATTGGACACATTGAAGTGGTACATGGTCAGGCACAAGGTAAGTGTAACGTTACCCTATGTTAAGGTCTACCCACAATATAGCATGATATATGAAATAGAAATCTTAAGAAAATTGTATAGGCCTAAAATATTATTAAAAATTCATAAATAAAAATGTAAGTAAGCATTGATCACATTAAAAGTATTGACCTGGCATGCTATAGGCTAGTGACCTGCATTATCATTTTTCTTTGTTTATTAGGAATCTATGCCGCCACAAAGAAAGCATTTGCTGCGCTTGGGGATCAGTGTGGAGACTGGCTTGAAAGAACAGTTGCTCTGGGGGCTGATGGTGCTGCAGTTAATCTTGGTAGCAAAGGGGGAGTTATAGCCCTTTTACAGAAAGATGCAGGGGATTTCATCTTACCCTTTCACTGTATGCCACACAGGTAGGCTTAAGACTTGTACCTGACACCCCAATGCACATTGCATGCTTCTGTGTATTTTCTTATAAAGAGGTATCTGTATGTAAATTAATTGAGATATATCTTTACAGATTGGAATTGGCCATGTTGTCGGTCCAGAAGGACAATGCAATGATCCGTCAAGTGTATGATATGCTACATTTGGTGTGGAAGACCTATCATTTTATTGCCAAATCAATGAGGGAGCTGAAGGCCATTGGAGAGGACCTGGGAATGGATGTGTTAGTCCCTGGCGGGGTTAAAGGAACACGATGGCTTCCACATGTCTCCAGGGCCCTGAGACCTTCCTCAGACCTGGACAGAATGGCCATCAAGGCCAGTTCACTGCAGTCCACTGTCATATGGACCATTTGGCAGGGTCCTCTGCCAATGCAGATGTTGCAGGCCGAGCCACAAAGGTCAGTGAATTTCCACAGGGAACTTATTAAATTCGTGCCACTTTAACTTCAGTCATTTTTCCCAAGAATTTAGTTTATCCATGTTGTTAATGTATCTGAATAGTTGCTTGTATGATACAGGTCAAGAAATCAATAGTAGATGGCACTTTTGTGGCTTTTTGTCACTTTCTGGCTTATGTTTTTGCTGGAATAACCAAGTTTAGTCTCCTACTTCAGAAAAATGAGACCATCCTACCTCAAGTAAGGGAGATGAATGGGATATAATTCTAACTTATATTTGTTATTAGGTTCAGCTGTATTTGTAAAAGTGCAGTTTGTGCTCTTGAAAATCTGCTGGTGACCACAGAGCAGTGGGGATTTCTTTAAGACTGCAAGGTAAGCTCGGCTTCCCCTATAATGTAAAAAAATGAACGGTCAAATATGTACTATTGTGTTAATATTTTATTGACAAAAAATGCGTTAGAAAACGTTCATCTCAAAGATGAGTTCGTTCAAAATCAGTTACATATAGCAGGTTGGCTGACTCGATTTCCTTCTTATACATTCCCGTAGCGTCACAGTGCATTTCCCTGTTGAAGCCCAGTGTCTGTTGACTTCAATGGGGCTGCTTTGAACAGTTTTTTTCAGTGCTTCGGAACTAGACGGTCATTGGATAAATGCTGCGATTATGTCCCGCCCACGGACGCTCAGCTTCTCTGGGGGTGAATGAGGAGTGGGCTGGCCTGGACTCCGGGCTTCTGCGTGATGATTGGAGGGTCTGTTCAAAGGCTGCATCTCCTTATGATTGACAGTGATTTCATACAATAAAAAGTCGCTGATGTTGAAGCTATTCGAGCTCAGTCCCATCACGGATTTTTCAAAGACAAACTGCAGCAATCATTTCTTGGTATTTGCTTGTCGAAATTGCTAGCCAATTTTCTTAATACATTTCACAGAATTATACATTTAGACCTTTTTATTGCAGATAATATAAGAAATAAATAATCATTGATAGACCTACTTGTTAAAAGGGCTGTGTGTTTCATTTATTTGGCTATAGTCTACTGTCATCTGTCAATAATAAAAAAAGAAAAAAAAAAGAATGAACAATTTAATTAAAACAAATTGAATTAATAAATAATAATAATAATAATAATATTGACGCACATGCTTTTCTGTCTCATTATTGCAACATCTCTCTCTAATAACTGCATTAATAACTGCATAATGAATGTAATTTGATACTTATGACTGATCATGCCCAAACGCGTGTTCAGCGCGTTCAGTCTGTGTTCAAAGTCGGTGTTTAAAATCTGCCGCAGTCGATGAAAACAGTCAGAGAATGTGTCAGCTAGTCGTGTGTCCCCAGCATTAGTCTGCTATCAGTGGCTCAAACCTCTGTTACTAACTCTAAAATGACGTTTTGGAATTAACAACGGAGGCATGGGATTAGATGCGTAAGAAATTAGTCCTACATACAAGAGCATTTTAATGACAAAAACTTTACAAACGTCTTGAAATACATAATCTGAAAAATGTTTCGAGGTGTGGTAACTGTAGTAAGCGGAATAATTGACTTCAGGCCGTTGATTAATTAGAAAAAATAATCTCCGCTTCGCGTCGTGACCGCATTACCACCTCGGGTGTGCATTATTTTTCTAATAATTCAACGGCCTGTCGTCAATTATTCCTTACTTATTATATTTTTTATATTATTATTAGTAATAATTCAAAAACAATTATTAAAATAATTTAAAAAAATGTATTATTAGTAGTATTATTATTATTATACTTTATTATATTATTATTTATACCTTTATTATATTATTACATTCATTTTTCACAGAGCATTTTCTTGAATAAATGAATAATTTTTATGATGTTGGCCGAAAATGAGCTTCCCCTCTTTGAAAGACCAGCAGCCGCCACTGCCACAGAGGTAATGGCTGCAAGACCTAAGCCTGGCAGCAAACTGTCCCAGTTCCTCGCTGACCTTAGGCTACAGAAGAGGCAGCAGGATGAGCAGGGTCACGTTGAAATGCCAATCAACAAATTCCAGGTACATTTATGGTTTTGTTTATGGTTTTGTTCCTGATATCTAGAAAACTCTAAAAAAAACAAAATATTTATAAATCGAACTCACAATGTGTGTTTATGTTTTGTCACACACAGACAGTTACACTCAAAGGGGAAGTGTATAAGCTGGCAGAAGATGGTACTGCTAACACTAAACTTCAAAGAGCAATGGAGGCAACAATCAAATCCACTGTCAAACATTTGAAAGCAAGATTCTGTAGCCTCCTAGGCAATTGTACTGTCTTATGAACACATTGATAGATCAGAAATTCTGTTACTCATTTATTAAGATGTCTTTATCCTTCCAATAGGAGAGGATGATGCCAACTCTGCCACAACCAAGGCTGTAAAATGCTTCAACATCTTCAATTATGACAGCTGGCCTGAAGACCAAGAGGAATTAGTGGACCATGGTGCTGATGACCTTGCAATCCTCTTGGATCACTTCTCCCCTGTCCTCACAAGGTAGCATGATGGACAAATACACAGTATAAGCTCCAGGTTTGCTGTGCTTATTTGTGGGTCTGTACAATTTTGCACAATCAGTAGGACAGTATAATAACAATTTGTATTATTTCTATGATTTGTATTATAATGACTATAAATTAAACAAAATAAGAAATAGTGTAATTGTTTTTCTATAGTAGAATTCTATCTGTTCTTTAAGACACACACCATATGGCACAGAAATCCCACATGCTCAGTGAAACGTGTTTTTTAAATAGTGAGTGTGACTGTTTAATCACTGTGGGTCAGGTGAAAGGCCGTGTGGAGATGAAGCACAGTGTGCATCATCAGTGTGTAATCCAATAACATTATCCGACAACTGCTAAGACAGGTCTTAGGCATGAAACGGTCCACAGCATGCACAGTTTTGCCATCATCAGATTGAGAAAGCTGCAACAGACCAACAGCCACTTGATGGTTTAGGAGAAAATATGACTCAAACACACGCTTTCTGATAGAGCTTATGTAACCTGCACAAGCCATCTGTCAATAAAGTATCATCACTTAAAGGGGCTATATGTAAGAATTTTAATGTATTAATCACATTTATTTTGCCAAAGTATGAACAGCTCATAACGAAATTTAGAACTTCCCCAACTTCCTAGGTTGTCAATGAAAGTCTGTAGACTGATTTCTACAGTGAAGGACGTTTTTGCCAGGAACATCAAAAGGATGTGGCGTTTATGTGCGCTCCTGAGAGCCTCTCTTGTGTTCTCTACAGCTAATGTTAGCTTAGACATGGGAGTCCACTAACGTCAACTGCACAGCACAACAAAGACTCAAACACAAGCTAAAATAAAAGGTTTGCTGTTTTACAGTAACAGTGGCAAAGTTAATCTGTAATGATTCAACAAGGTCAACTACAACACATGAAATTAATGCTTATACAATGTTCATAATACCAAAAGAACCATACTGTACTGTATTGTCAATGTGTCATGCAAAGAAAATGGATTAATTGAAACTATAGTCTGACATAGCCAGATATATATATATATATATATAGTCTATAGTGTAATTTTAACTACCTCAACTGTTGACATGATGCCAGTGAATTGCATATCCACATCGCTATAAGATTCTTTCTTAACTGCCGTTTTCTCACCGCTGTCATTTTTGTTGTTTGTTATTGGGAGGAAAGTGTGTGCACGAGTAAGCAAGTACACCTGGCTGCAGTCTGCAGATCGGGGTGGGGTGCACGTGTCGTCCCGTCCCACACTTACTCGATTGGTTCATTCATCTTCAATAGGCATACTTGATAGAAAATGTGTCCGTAGTTGGTGTAGGTCAGAGTAGCGCATGGTTTGATGAGCGAATATCAAGTTGCAAAACTGTAAAAGACTTCCTATTCCAGTACAAAGGGTGGTCTAAAAGAGGAGAGAGCTTTCCAGACAATATAACCACACTGTATGGGACCCTGGTTGTCATGGCAGAGAGACTGCAGATTGAGAAAACTCAAATCTCACACAGAAGTGTCTGACCTAAAGTGTCTTCATCCTATAGACCTTATGCACCAGAGAAACGAGGGTGCCGTCATCTTTAGAATATTGTCTTTTAACTTCCGTTTTTGCGGTCGCTCTGTATATTTCTATGGCGCTGCTGTCCAGAAGTAATTTGCTTTTTAAGTGGATTTACTTAATGTAAAGTTAACGAAAGTTATTATGAGGACTGTAATGTTTAAAACAGATGACCTAACAAATGTCAGTCGACTGGGAATATTTTAAATTCATTAATAAATACGCAAAATCCTATATTCCCTATTGGATTTTTGTTGAGGGAAAAACTGCCGATTGGCCAACAAAGTGACATCATACCTGCACCACTCTATTCGGTTGTTAAGTCGTGACGTAACCAATACTCTTTCCGGGTCCAAAGTCCAGGTCCTCTCTACCTACCTACCGCTTTCGCTGGTGTTTTGGTTATTATTGAGTGTTTTTACAATGCCGCAGTGCTGTGTCTCGTGTCCCGAGCTAACTCACTTCAACCTCGTAAATCTTCTTTTTCATTGAGGACTCTACCCTTAATTATGCCACCTGAGTGATGAGCTACACTAACCACTCTGTTGGTGTTAAAGGAATTTAAACCCTTTTTGACCGCCAAGGGTGCCTCACTAAGAAGGACGTGATCGTAAATAAATTTACAGGTTCCACCGTTGTTATTTCTGGACCGCTTGGGACCCAAAACGTCACGCGTGACGTCAGACTTAACAATCGGATAGACCTTATGTAGCCCCGCCCCTTTTCAGCACTGCGCTCGTTGTCTTGTCTTCCGGTCTGTATTTTCACAGCGATCTTGCATTTATGAATGAACGGCTCGTTTTAAAATCTTCCCGACATTTGTTAAGACATCTAGTGTTCAACCTTTCGTCTTCACTTTCCTGCATCATTTTCACACATGCCAGTGCCAATCTAGTCTCTCTAAGTCATGATTATTGAGAAAAACATTTCATAAAATGAACAGTAAACCTAGACAGAAGTTTAACAAGACACACATTTTCCCCTCAAACTAGGTATAAGCCATATATACATCCAACCTGAGACGCTGTGATAAGACTACAGAGGAAGACACTGGCTGACTGTCCTGTCCTTGTAGGGTACGGTCCTGTTCACTACAATCCCTGACAGTCAGGCATGGGAAAAAAATGCTTAAGTCAATGTGGCTTTAACCTCATTAGGGCATATTGCCTCTGTGTTCCCGCTCATTTCACATATCCTTGTCGGATTATTTTTCAGTGGATAAGGACAAAGAGACGCCCGTAAGGAATTGTGACAAGAAACAAGAGCAGGGAGACAGATAACAGGCCTTGTTTTAATATTACACAGAGCTGTACGTGTTAGGTGGGGTTTCACCTCGGCCTGAGCTGGACTGATTCATCGTGGCATTCCAGCTCATTTGTTTTACAGATGGGTTTCCCAGCTCACTCAGCAAAGAATTTTTTTCCAAGTCTGAAAAATAGACTCTTCAGAAATAGTCTCAGAGAGAAAGAGAGAGAGAGAATAGGAAGTTGTGTATAAAAAAAGAAACAGAAGCAGTGGATAATGAAATGCTTTTTGGAAGACTGATGGGAGAAAGAGAGAGTAATGTAAAACTGATATATTCCTCAAATAAAAATTCCATTCAAAATACGTCGTTTTGGGCTTTATTTTGTGTAAGTTTCCAGCTAACCCGCGTTATGACTGTCTTAAATAGTTCTGCTAAGCAGCTGTGGGCCAGTATTACCTAAAACTGTCTCTATAAATGATGAAGGATTGAGCAAGATTTGTTTTACAAACTTTAATGTTACATTAGTCGTTCACATTAGTGCTTGGCTAAAGTATGCACTGTTATTGATACAGTTCCCGCATGTGCACGGCAATAAATTGGAAATATACACATCAGTTTGTTGATTGATTTGATTTATTTAATTTATTTAAAAGGGGACAGTGCAATTTCATAAAACACATGAACAAACATGGTTAAAAAAGCCAGAATTAGCCAAAAGGCTATTTTTCATGTAGTCCCCTGGCCAAGATGTAAAAAAGCATTAAAATACGAACAAAAAAATACATTTGCAAGTCCATGGCAAATTGACTACAATATAAATGACACTGTAAAATAACCTAAGGTACACTGTACCTGTTACAATAATAAGACACACAAAAAACACATTTTCAGAAAGGCTATAGTATATCAAATATATAATACTGCTCAAAAGGCTCTGCTTTTAATGTTGGCAGACATAATTGTTAATGAGCCAAACTTTCAATTTTTTTGTAAAGGCCTCGAATTGAGCGGAAATTTGCAAGATTAAACTTGATTATTTTACATAATTTTTCAATATGGGCTTTAAAGGAAAGATGTGAATCTATTACTAAGCCAAGATATTTGTATTGATTTACGATTCGTAATTTTTCTCCAGCAACTATTATGTCTGGATTAAATGAAGTTCTATTGGTTTTACTGAAGAACATACCTACAGTTTTCGAAATATTCAGCTATTGATCAATATTAATATCAATATTGATGGGCATACACTTGTTAATGCTGATGGTGAGGAATAACAGTTGCAACATATCATAACGTACGTCAAAATGACAACCATGTCACTGAGAAAAACGTCCTGCTCAAGTCGTCCTTTTGATGGAGGTTCGGGTTGAATAACTATTTCTTTCCATGTTTTATCATCGGGCGTGCACTCGGATTGATATAGTAAAATCGCCGCCATCGTTACTCTCTTTACAGTGTGTACAATCACTGAGCTTTAGGAAGCCTCTGGAGCTGAAGTTGAAGCCGAAGCCATTACCAGTTATGGTAATAGACTTTTCGTTTCCAGTAAGTGCTATAAGCAGTAGACCAATTGTAACAGACTGGGCCATCTGGTCAATCAGAACAGAGTAGGCTCGAAAAAAAGGGGGGATTTAGAGAAAAACAATATTCCGACGAGTCGTTCGAGAATCACTGAAAAATGTGATGTGCAATGTATATTATGAGAAAATTCAAGTGTTTTCTTTTTACCTTTGATGCATGTAAACCTGTTGTAGGAGACCTCCAAAACAAAATTAGGATCCTTTAAAATAGCATAATAGGGGCACTTTAAGTTAAATCTGTAAAACCTAAACCACAGCAAGGTGGTGTTGTTGTTTTGTTTTGTTTTGTTTTGTTTTGTTTTTTATACAGTGTAGCAACTGTGGTACTATGCAATTTGGTAATCGTTGTAGTGAACAGCAGATGAACAGGTCATGTGACACTCACACACACTAAGAAATGTGTGAGTCCATAACTATTTTGGTACAATATGTGATCAAAATCACAACATCGTGCACAAACAAGCTCAGGAATTTAGTGGGTTGCACGTCTTTCCACATAATACTTTGTCAACACAGCTGGGAACTTCTGCAAAAAGGTCCTTAAGCTTAAATTTAGATGCCCAAACACATGTATGAAAAACACTGAACACAGCATCACGTGACAAAAGCAAGGATGCATTTGAGAAAAGCACGGGTATAGATTTGTATACAGCTGTAAACTACATGACATTATGAATTCTTAAGATGGATGATGTTTTATTTAAAAGTACACAGGAAGAAAACCATCTGGGCTGCATGTTACAGCCCTATCACCAACAAATTATTGAAACCAGGTGACTTCTCATATTTTAACAGTAAAAAAAAAAAAAAACACTGAGATAGGGAAGTGCATTTGTTTCACAAAAAATTACAGTACAAACATTACAGCATATCCTGCATTTCATAATCGCAGTGTTATCAGTATGACCCTGATGTTCACTGGCTGTGAATATCTCAAAACTCAAGACTCCTTTAACAACCACCTTTGACATCAGAGATGGGCAGGATGGTCAGTTAGTCACACAACAACTAGTTAAAGCAATAAATGATTTATGAGTCAGCCCTCCATGCTGCTGGTGTCGGACTTTAAAATAGCTACAGCAAAAACTACAAGTCTAACTATATAATATAAAAGCTCAAACATTATTAAATACAAGTAAATGGTCAGTAATAAAATAGGAAATAAACAAATTACAAGCAACAGCACAAATAAATACAACACAACAAAGATACAAATGAGCTAAAACAATGGTTTTCATGAATATACCTTGGAGGGGTAAACCAATATTCAGTATCGTATCAGTTACAATTCTGAAATTTTTGACAGATTGGGTGATGCTGTGTTCAGTGTATTTCTGGCAGGTCTGATCCAAATCCGATATTGTGCGTATTCATGGTCGTTACGGTTTAGCTCAACAAAAGGCAAAAAGCATTATAAAGCATTATAAAAGGTTTTGTGCAATAAGGTTCCTTTAGTTAACAGTAGTGAATTCATTAGTTAACATGAATGAAAATTATTACACTTCTATTATTATTTAATTTGAGTTAATTTCAACATTTTCCCTATTAATACATTGTTAAAATCAAAAGTTGTCTGTAAATATTATTATTTAATGGGTCTGAGCTAACATGAACTAACATCAGTTAGCCTAGATCAGTTGCATATTTTATTAACCAACAAATGTAACAAATTTAGCTATTGCTTATTGTTAATGCTAACTCAAATGTAAATGTAATGTAAATGTAACTAATGAGACCTTATTGTAAAGTGTTACCAATTGTTCTTTATAGTTCTTTTGCACTTTTGCTACGCATCACCTCAGATGAGCAGCTGAGTATCTCTTCATCAAGCCAATGTGCAAACTATCGCAAATCAAAGTGAAAGTATAAGTCGCAGACGCTTAACACAATCATCTTCATTAAAAGTAAATTGCAGCTCATATCTGTTGCTTTTGGTGACGGGAATTGAAGATCGGATTTATATACGTTTTGCGAAAACACAAGAAGTGACCAGGTGTAAACATTCCCTTAGAAACCGCAATAATCTCTGGCAAGATAAAGTCCTATTATGTTAATCCACAGACCTTTATCTACAGATCAAGTATAGCCTAATAATGGAAACATTTGAATCATCTTGGAAAGTTTTCCCATGCTTTACTGACTGTCGTAACCTAACAATAACTTGCTGTTTGAATGCTGAATGGAGAATAATTGACAACCACGGCAGAGGGAAGAGGTTCCGTCAACTTTAATTTAACGACGTAGATATTTGTCTGTCCCCACGTTACTATGTTGTATGTAGAGGTCAGAGGTCAACTTTTCTAAGCATGCAGTAGGGAATCGTGTTCAGTGGTGACCTGACATCTCTCTTAATCTCACTGTTGATGCTGCTCCACCACGTCCCTCCTTTCCATTTCCTGGGTAGTGACAGTAATGGGTGTTAGGAAGTTCCTAACTGTAAATATTTACATGGGCTTTTTAAAAAAATTTTTTTACACTGTTTAGGATCAGGAGCTACAGAGCCTGGGTCACAATGAGCAGGGATGTTCTACTGATACACTTTTGAGTGTTAATAATGAAATGGCAATGGAGTATATTAGAAATCTGCCAAACTAGGCTACATATTTCAAAATTGTTCAGACAACTCAACAACTTGACGAAATTTGTAAGTATGCAGTTTTGCACATCCCTAAAAGAAGATCTTACGAAAGCCTTGCAATGAATAGCCTTGTATTGAAGAATGTTTTAATATTTGCCATTGTCTTGTCAGTAATCTCTCACTGTCGTCACGTGATAACTGAAATCTGACTCCAGCTGCAATGTGCTGCAACTCTGCAGCTTGTGTCGCGTTGGCCAAGTAATGTAACTTGTGTACAGCCGAACAGTGTAACGCAGGTAAAACCAACTAACGCAGCAAACCTAGTTAGAATGCCCCCAAATTCAAGAAACGGGAGCAAATGATGATAAATATCGATATTGATCTATGAAAAATATAATAAATATTAAATAAATATTATTTTTTTAAATGATATATATATATATATATATATATATATATATATATAAAAATCATATTTTTTGCCATATTGCCCAGACATAATAACATCCCTATATGTTGTATTATTCTAATTTAATTTATTGGTTAAATGCAAGAATTATACATTAAATTGCCCATAACTGGTAAAAATCTAACTTATTGGAAAAGTTAATAACTACCATGAAAGACAGCACTTCTTCGACAACTGTCACGCAACACTGATTTCACCACGTTGCAACAAAGAGGCTTCTGTCCACCTCTGCTTTTACATGGATCAAAATAAACAAGAGAAGAGAAGAATCATAAGCTCTCAGATGCTCTGTTGGAACATGTTCAAGCTTTGCAATTCTCCTCAGGCGTTTAAAACCATGATTTACTTTACAGGAACCAGGGCTGCATTCACAAAGAATTTTATCTTATGACTAGGAGCTCTGAAGAGTTCCTAGCTAGGAGCTTTAGCTTAAAACCTATTACCTTTTTTTCTCTATTTACGAACACACATTGGTTGTTTGGTAGAGAAGCGCAGAGAGAGAGAGAGAGAGAGAGAGAGAGAGAGAGAGAAATATATAGAAATATATGTAACTATATAAAATACAAAAACTATAAATTGAAATAAAAAAAATGACAGAAAAGATACTTTATTTATCTGGACTGTACTTGAAAATCAGGCCTGAGCTCTCCTGAGCATTTCTGTTCCTCATTGATCCCTATCCGACTCAAACCTCCCCTCAGGGATCAATTAAGCCAACTCAATACAATCCAGTTGAGTCTTGCCAGTATATTTTAAAACAATAACACTGTCAGGTAAAGTTTTTAACTATCCATCCATTGACATTATGCAAAGGCAATTGGCAGGGCTTGCCTATTTGTTTTGTGTAAACAGAAAAAGTTAGGCTCTAGATTTTAGCAATTTTACACAAACACACGAAAACATGTACAAGTAATTAGACCTATTGGCTTCTCCCAAATAATTTCACTAAATATTCCAAAGGCTTCTCTAAACAAGCTCAGTTTGTAAAGGCCACAAGAGTCCAATCCAAGAATGATGTTAAACCATCATAGGTATTAGAACTTCATTCATTTGCACCACTGAAATGCCTGAATCACAATATTTTTTACTGTTTACCAAAGCTTACAAATGATGAGGGGCCGTATGTATAAAGCATACAAATTTTGTCTGAAGTGTGTCAAAATTCTAAGAATGATGTTATTTTACTCATTTCTCGACTTAATTAAGAATAAGTTTTATTCATAGAGGTTCCGAACTGTTAAGTCTAGGTCTCAGCTCCTATATTATTTAAGAGTGCTGGAGAGGTATCCTAACCTAGTTAGGAGTAACAAGATGGCTGCAGAGAGGAGAAGACCACACACTTTCCAATAAAGATATAGGGAGTTGATAAAACTATACAGGCTGGATTGTAAATGTATTATTTCTGTAACTGACCTTGTAAGAAATGTAATAACTTCTGCCACTCTACAAATCAATGCTCTGACTGCAGTAATTAAAGTAATAATGACATTTTTGGCAACCGGAAAAATGCAGCAGTGCACCAGTGATGACTTGGTACCATCAGTCCACAGTAAGCAGGGTCTGAAATAGCACTATTGTGGCACTGACCACACCAAACATACAGTAGTTGCCAAAAGCGATGTCAGACGGTTTTTGTTTTTAGTTTTTAATGAGCTTACAAGTTCGCTTAAACCATCTAAATATGAGGAAAATATTTAATATTTTTAAAATATTTTAAAATATGAAGGAAGAACAAAAAACTTTGACTATGTAATGGTATTTATCTGACAAAATTGTTTGGCAAAAAAGGCAAACTACATCTACAGGCTGTAGCTCACAGGTAAAAGAATACATTGCCAACAATATAATCAGTTCTTAATCACTGGTTCTCTTTTGTTTTATGTGTTCATAAATTGCCATGTTTCATTGCGTTATCACAAATAAAACAATTGACTCCAAGCACAACTACGCAATATGCAAATCTTTAAAGGGGTGGTATAATGCCCTTTTCACAAGATGGAAAATAAGTCTTTGATGTCCCCAGAGTGTGTATGTGAAGTTTTAGCTCAAAATACCCCACAGATATTTTTATATAGCATGTTAAAGTTGAGCAAAAACGCACCGTTTTTGTGTCTGTTCCTTTAAATGCAAATGAGCTGCTGCTCCTGACACAGAGGGCGGAGCTTCAAGAGCTTGTGTCCTTTTACCTCACACAGACATGCACTGGAAATTTTTTAAAACGTTTAGCCTTTTATGTTCAAACCGAAGTCAGAAAGAGAGACTCAAGAAGAAGTGATAACATGTAGACAACCTTTCTGAATGTTTAGTTGGTGAATTTATGTAACTTATGTGTAGTTATCTTCTAGTCATTGATTAGCATATTCTGTCTTGATAATCTATAAATCACGTTCCCGTGGGTGGGGTTTATGTAAATCTTAGGGTTAGTGATGTCACTAACCCGGGAGGAAGCTTGTGTAGTCCCTACCAGCCGTTTGTTGTAGTCCTTAAAAAGCAATTTCTTTAAAATAAAATATATCCCTATGCTTTGAACTTTGAGCATTGTAACTTTGCAGATGTTGTTTATGCTCAAACAGCAACATTACACACTAACTAAAGTTAAAAAAGTGAAATCATATTCAACCACCCCTTTAACGCATTTTAAATCATATTTGAATAAAGGGTGAAGATGTAAATTTTCCTAACCCAGACATCACTTGTGGACACTATTGTATGGCAGTTCATTGACTTTCCAGCTGATCTTTAAACCATGCGCAAAAAGCAAGCCACTTTTATAAGGATTGCAAGCTTCCCTGGAGTTGTTGGAGCTTTAATGGAACTCGTTTATGCCATTGCTTTAACTATAAATGAGGAGACATATCTCAATTTTGCACAATGCAAATCCATTTTAAAATAAATGAAAATATTAAAATAAATATTTCAATGTTTAATTAAATTATTTTATTGAAATTACATGACTGGTGTCCTGCCACTGTGGCTTGAGAGTAAGTAAATTATGGGATAATTTCATTTTTGGGTGAACTATCCCTTTGAGTGCCACCTCAGTTAGCACCTAAGAATCTGTCTTAACTAAAATTTGCTTTTAGCTTCTTTATAAATAGCTCCTAATCTTAAACAAGTCCTACTTTTAATAAGAATTTTTGGACAATTAAGTCAAAGCTTAAGCATTTTTGTTACGTTTTGTACGGCCCCCTATGTCTAACACAATAACTCAATTTCACACTCCTTACATAACTTTTCTTTGACACTGCTGAAGTGAAATCATTCCTCAAGTTTAGTTTGCCTCGCTTGCAAAGCCTTTGTTTTGGCAGGTGTTTAAAGGGATGGTTCGGAGTAATTTCAACCTAGGGTCCTTTGCACCATGACCTCGAGCCAAATCACGGAAGTGACCTCAACGTCCCGGTAAGTGGTAACATGAGCCATCAGGCAAGTGTTATTTAAATACACTCCTGATGTACTTACAAACTTTCCAATGCTTCGTTTTATGTACAGAACCTATTTGTACTACTGTAGAAGTTTGGTACCATTCCGGGCATTATTAGTGGGGTAATTTACGAAATACAACCTTGGATCCATTAGTGCCTGCTCTAAGCCATTCGGCTGATATCTCTAAATAAGCTCTAACTTTAATAATGTTCGACCAAGGGCTCGAGGTCATGGTGCAAAGGACACTAGGTTGAAATTACTCCTAACCATCCCTTTTTAACTGTGTGCTTTCCCAAAAAGCTCATTGGGGGATCATTTTTTAATAATCAGTCCTAAGAACTCAAAGAGAAATGTTTGCTTCTATATAAACCAGACAATTATGTTCCTGAACTGAGTTACAACCAGCTTGCAGAATTCAGACGGAAATGGCCAAACAATGGGGACATATGTCATCCGATCTCAACAAAAAAAGAAACTGATAAACAGATAAGATAAATTTTTTTTTTAAATCAAGTAGCCTAAAAGACTCACACATTTTAGCCAGAACTCAGAATCTAAAGTCAAAATTGAAAAAGAGACCTTTGATTTGTCAGTCGAATTAAGCAACACACTCCGCCCATTTACTCTGCTCTGACATTTATCCATGTTTTTTAAACAAATAATGTCGTTCAATTAACGTAACGTAAGTAAAGCCTGTTCAGAATAACAGAGTTACGAGAACATTAACGGATATGCAACTTTCAGCAAACATAGGACACAACAATGAAAAAATGTAATAGGCAACATTTCGGACGAGGTACTCACCTACTTTTCCAGAATTTCGCTGAATCAAAACAAGTGCAATAGGACCATCCGATTAACACAGCCAGGCATGAGACAAGATCAGGTCCGGAATATTTTACAGATAAAAAACTAGGCGTGAAATAACAGACAAATACGTAACCACCTGAAATCGCACAGCAATCTTAAGGTCAGAGTCAGCGACAGAGTGCGCTCTGCCGGGGTTAAAGCACCCCGAATATCCGTGTGGTGAAACACTAAAATATAGCTTGACACCGCTCCTGGTGTACTACCATAAACACTCGCACAAATACAGAATAAAGACTGCAGAAGTCGAGTGCGTTTGCCAGCCGTGTTTGAAAGTTGAAATCCCGCCCCTTGTCCACGCCAGTAGTGGTGAAATATAGGCTATCCAGCTGCATAACAGCAGCGACAGAAGTTTCAGACCAGCAGCGCCAGACCAGCACAAGTCCTCGACCAGCAGCAACAGGACGGAAGCGATGGGCGGAGCTTATCGTTGCACTACACATACACGTATTGTTATTTTAATAAATATGAGATGTTTTCACATGGATTTTAATCGGATCCATATCTAAAATATTAAAAAACAATTTATTTTTTATTTATTTTGTACAATAAACAATATATTTGTTGTAACTGTCATGTCAATGGATGTATACAAACACTTTTTTGTTATTAGTTCTGCATTAACTAAGCTAATTAAACAAGGGAAAACTTTACTTTTTTTTTGTTTGTCTTTTTGAAGTAATAAATATGTAACCGAATTGTAAAATGTTTCCCATTTGACTATTATAATATTGTTTTCTTCATGTTCATGATGTTACAAATAGCTACTGACACAGACTATGCCCATTTAATGTCAAATATACTGTATTAAATCAATGCAATGTCTTGAACAAGTGAAACGTGTGCATTTATATGATGGAGAATATGGTGAGTTGTCTTCTCCCTTTGTTTACTGACACATGGAATGCGGCCATTCACTCTATGGACCAGAGGAATCTAGGACTCAGGTAGATTTAAACAGCAAAGAGGAATATAAGAAATGTGCACCCTGCTGTACATTCAAGATTTTAATCAACTGTTAACTTGTCCTGTGTTTTTAATAAGGGGTTTTAAATAAAGTAACAAACCATATTCAATTAAACTTCAAAATAAACCATTTAAACCATGGCAGAGGACAAATATGTGAGGTGGGCTACGCAGCCATCACACACATAACTGCAATACATTTGTGATGAGTAACTTTTCATATATGTTTATGTTATATGTATATATGCAGGCCAAAACCAGCACGTATCGTGCAATAGGCTTTGACTATGTAATTGTACTCATTTTTTTTTTATGTATCCGTAATATTGAAGAGACCTTTTTAAAGGATATTGGTTTACTTGTTCCCTTATTGAACACTTCAGCTTAAGGCACCCACAGACAACAAGATCGGGCCGATTTTGGGTCCAATGCTCCCCTTCCGATAATCCTAAAGGTCCCGATTATCTTGATGGTTCTACAGGCTTATCAGATTTTCCCTTTGGTGTGATGTGTGTTCTGAGACTCTTCATTTTGGGGTCACACTTGGCTCCTTGGCAGTCAAAAGTGACCGAAGCCTTGACATGTAACTTCTTTTTTCTCAGGAATATCAATGTTATATATTTTTGTTAATTCATATTGTTTGATTATTTAGAATTTTGAGGAAATTGTATATTATGCAATATTTATACAATATCTATAAAAAAAATTCCATTAAAAATTAATGCTACTTTTTTTATTATTTGTTGTTTATTTTAAATAAATGCAATATTTCATATTAAAATAGAGTGAAGGCTTTTAAAATCATTTTCCTTTTCTTTTTTGAAGTGAGAATACTGCCATCTGGAGGTGTTAAAAAAGAACATGTGCAATGTCATGATGTAACTGTTGCACCCCAAGAAAAGGGATAGACACAGACTTATGCTGTTGTCTGTGCGTCAAGCTAATTTATTTCTCTTTCAACACATAACATATAACACAGAAATTGAATGTACACGTCAGTACATTGGTTAACATTAACGCAATGCAGATGTATCACAATCACTATAACATTGTAATTTAGAATAGAATATAGCTTTATTGCTATTGTAAACAACAACATAACACAAAGTCACCAAACAACAAATATTAGAAAACAATAACTACACATGGGGTTAAAAAAAAAAGGGATGAAAAATTATATTCCTGCATCTCCTCCCAGATGGCAGAAGGTTAAACAGGTGATATGGATCTTTTATGTTTTGAGCTCGCTGCAAGCAAAGGTGTACATTGAGTCCAGGTCTCGTAATTGGGTCCCAATGGGAACCTGTGCAGTACTTACAATTCTTGGCAGCATTTTTCTGTCAGCTTGATTACAGTTACCATACCATGACGTCATACAGTATGTTATTGTACTTTCGATGACACTGTAATAGAAGTGCACTATAAAAAATAACATTTTTATAACTTTTCAATTTTTGTAACTGTGTGAATTTGTATAGCCTAAGCACTAAACCTACATTTTTAAACATTCAGTCGTCTTTATCAACTTTTCTATGACTTCTTTGACACTAAAATAAAATAATCTGAGGCCAGAGTCCGATGGAACACTAGTCCATTACCAATCAACAGATTAACCATGAAATACAAAAACAACATGGATTAATTTACATTACATATAACATTTGCTCCTAACCATTTCAGTTGATATTTATCGAAGTAAAATAATGCCAAATGTTCTTGAATCAAAAAAGCCTGTTCAATTGCACTACTTGTAAAAAATATGCATTGCATTAACCATGCTTGCATTTTAATGCATTGTATTTTTAGGGCTTGCATTTTCATGGGCTGAAATTCAGCATGGTTGAATATTTAAGCTGTGAATATTTCAATTCAAAACATTTCAAACACATTTTCATTATTAAAAATTATAATTACAACCTAAAATATTCAACAGGCAATTTCCGGTCCATTTTATTTCGCTTTGCAAATTCGCTTCCACAAATTCAGTGGTTCAAATTCGACAGAAAATACTATGTTGACATCAGGGGGCCAATGTTTCGTAAAAATTTGAAGCTTCCCCGGGCGCCGCCATTGATTAGCGGAACCCCACCTGCTGTTAGCATGCCATTGACTCCCATTCATTTTGGCGTCACTTTGACAGTGAATAACTTTACATCTGAGGCGTTTAAAGACTCCATTTGTCCATTATTTATTTCTAAAGAAACACGACATTGTATAAAAGGCCCCATTACCTTGTATCTTACGTTATGGCCCCATAGAAGCCGTTTTTTGTAAAAAATAGGCTAACGATTGCGTCATAACCACGCGACTCTGTCGCACAGTAGAGAGATTACCATATGGACAGGAGGAAAAGCTTGCGGGCAATCGGGGGGACGTGGAGGCAAAATTACAAAATAATTAATCAGAATATTTAGTAAAAGTTGCTCCTGCTCCTAGCTCATGGACACTTCCTACTCACACTCTCTGTCTCTGCAAGTTTCGGAAGGAAATGATTCAGATTTCACTTGGCACAGCTACTAGAAGACTTACAACTGTCAGACAGGTTGCTCACGTCACATCTACGTCGTCAAGCTCAGTTTGAGTCTGCGCAGTACGCTCAGCCATCAGGAAGTGAGAGCTTCTAATTTGCTTCACTTTTCTCCGTTGAAACCTATGGGGTCGCTGTGTCCAGTTTATATACTGTCTATGGTTGACATCCAGGAATTGCAGGAAAAGCAGTCGATTACCGAGCATACTCTTCATCTGCTCGATCTCACCAGCAGGGGGTGCAAAAGCACGTGTTGTTGACGAAGACAGAGCAATAGTTAGAGCAAGCCATTCATTCATAAAACTCATTTACAGCAATGTAAGTGTATTTGTGATTATTATGACGGCGGTTATATGTTAAATTCAGTGTCTTCATGGTTACTTTTACTGTGTAGCCTACATGCATCTTTCTCTACCGTGAACAAGATTATGTTATTCCCCGATGCGGATGTACAGATCCAATGTTACATTTTTGAGGTTGACATATATTTATTTTGGTTGTTTAGTTGCCTTAACTTTATATTGTGGCGATGTGCTGGATGCAGGCTATTAGGGTTTCCCTCAATACTTCAGGATTCCCCTGCTGGACATATAAAACGCTTAACGTAGCTTAATGGACTACAGTGATATAAAAGACCTAACTCGCAGGCAAGAAGATGGACTCAGAATAACGCGCAAAAGCTTAATGCTCAGCGTTTCCCAGTGATAGACTGGCATAAAGTTGGCTTGACTTTGGACATTCGCACATTTAGGGACCGTCTCTAAAGTGTATACGACTTTGGTATACACGTTTCTAACTTCGATAGTTTAAATAGAACGACTTACAGTCATAAAACCAACTGTAAAGTGTTCATGTAGTGTCAGGCATACTGCGCACCCTTTGGATTTTTGATATTTATTCAAATAAATTGAAGTTTTCTATTGAAGTTAGAAACGTGTATGCCAATGTTGTATACAACTTTAGAGACGGTCCCTAAATGTGCGAATGTCCAATGTCAAGCCAATTTTACATTTAGTAGACGCTTTTATCCAAAGCGATTTACAGTTAAAGGAGAACTCTGGTCAATTTTAACATTGAGCTAATTTTTTTTAAAATTTGGAGTGCTGTCAGTACAGAGAACAATGACAAAAATCGGTATTGTCTACACCGTGTTATCCTCTTTTTAAAATTTGCACCCTGTTGACTTAAATGGGGCACGTTTTAAACCTGCTTTTAGCCTCTTAACATCCTTGTGTCATTACAAGTGCACAGCCATGTGAGTGATTCCTTCAGAGTGAACACGGTGAATCTGACTGCAGTAGATGTGAAAGATATGAATAAAAGTTATGTTAATTCAGCCAGCGAACATACCTGTTACTTCCTGTTTTCGGTCGAAGTCCACAGTAGTCGATTGTCGAGTTCATTAGTTACCTATGATCACGCGCGTGAACTCGACAATCGACTACAAAGTGACTAAAAAAAAACAACAACCTTGTTGCAAAGTCTGTGAGGGACAGATCATTAACGATGTCGGGCAGGTAGGGATGTGACAGTGAGGACATTTTCCCACCAGTTAATTGACATGTGCCAACACCGGTAATAATAGGAATGAACTGAAAACGCTTGCTCTGCTCCACGCCAATGGACACGCACCATTATGAATGCCATTATATCTGACTCCTGCTGATGATCTGTGCTGCAACTCTCGTTCAGCTCACGCTACATTGGGCAGACACATTCAGTTTTTAAATTGTAGTGTCTGTTCTCTAAATGAACTAAATGATTTTTACTACTATAAAAATCTAAACTGGTGGGGGGGCGGTGTCGCGGTGGGTAAGTGATGTAACCGGTGTTGCAGCTGAACTGTATAATGAACTGTATAACTGATAATCTGACAACACTGATTATCAAAATCTAAATGTTCGCCTATCATCCATCGACCTTAAATATGGCTTATCATTTGAAACATGTAGTAGCAACTTTACATGGCCGCTCACTCTCACATTAACCTAGATAAATGTGCACTAGCCCATTATTAGGCACATATCCAAGTGTTTGCGTGGAGTGTGGAAGCTATTAGCATGCTTTACTGCATAATGTGTAGGCTCCGGCCTGCTTATTTTTGTGCTCTCACAATACCTAAACGTTGTGCTTTTGTAAAATAAAGAAAACAATCAGTATGTACTTTCTGACGTTTCGGTCTCTGTGAACTTGATAAAAAAAAGAAAAAGAAAAAAACCTCAGTGGGAACTTTCCTCAGAGACATGAGAAATACATCTATCGAAAGCTTAAAATGTCTATTTTTAAATTAAATGATTCAAATGGAAAACAGATATGCTAAGATTAAGTTATGAAACGTACATATGTGACCCGGATGGTTTATTTATTCACTAACAATCCTTATCCCGAGGTTACCATAGTCAGCAGAATCTGGTCCAGATCCAGATCAGATGGTGGACCTGCACCTAGGCATGACCACTACACAGCCCTAAATGTCAGCTGAGACCATGTCAACTAGACAAGCCCTAGAGACGGATCCCCTGTGAGGACCTTGTTAACCGCCATAGGCACAGATCTTTAGCAAAGGCCACAAGAACCTCTTCTTCAAGTCCTCTTCACAGACCTCTACAGCCAGCTTCAACTCCATGCCAGCGTGTTGTATCCTGATCTTCAAGTTGATGGAACCAGATGAAATATTCTGAATTACACCAATCCACAATCTGACTTGTTATGGAGCCTGACACATAATCACACCACGTTCGTTCGTTGGTGTTCCCCTGACTGAGTCTGGTTTCTCCCAAAGGTTTTTTCTTCTCCATTTCTGTCACTTGATGGATTTTGGGTTCCTTGCCTTGTTTATGCATTTGATTGCTTTATACAGTTAATGTAGCATTTCAGGTAGGTCTAATTTGAGTTGTGTCTTTGTTCTATTGTATTGTATTTTATTTTTTCTATTGCTTGTAATTAGTTTACTTGTTCTTATTTTATCACTGACTCTTACATGTCTTCAATAAGCTTGAGTTTTTTTTATTTTGTGATATTGACTTGGTGACAAGAATTATAAAATGTCTATGGTATGTATATATTTTTAATATATAAAAACCTCAATTAAAGCAAAAATGACTGTATAGTGATATATTTCATTATCGTGAAATTAAATCACTCATCGGGATTATAATATTTTGGTCATATCGCCCACCACTAGTGCACTGACACTATCGGATGAGAACTGAACTGAGCTGGACGATGACATCACTGTTAACTGCAGAGCTGCTTTATAGCGAATTGAACTGATTTGATAGCCTAATTGATGAATTTACACAGTTTTTGAACAGAATTGAATCAACACTGAACTGACTTCAGCTGAACTATTACACTATTTTCTTTTTAGAGCAGCTTTACTGCAGAATTGAACTATGTTTGAATAATTAAATATTTTTTTCCCCCTGGTTTATACCTGTAAAACTGCTTTGAAACAAATCTATAAAGTGTTATAAAAAGAAAGGTGACTTGACTTGTGCAATGGCCTGCTTGTCTACCAAATCTGGCAAACAGCATGTGGGCCAGATGAGGAATGTAGGAGAGACGAGGGTTTGAATAAAAATCAACTGTGGCCCACATTATGGTCAGTTCTAGTTTTTACGTGTGGCATTGCTACGGCTTGCTCGTGGCCCAGATCTGGCAAACAGGAGTGGACCACTCAAGTGCCATCATCCCATGAGGTACATGGGCCGGAGAAAGGTGTTTGATCTGGGCCAGAATTAAAATGAATTCTGTGGGATTAAAAATGTGAGATTGCTATGGCTTGCATGTGGCCAACAGGAGTGGACTGTTCTCGCCTTTTTGACTCTTTTTGAGACAGGACCCATCGTCAAAATTTCTGTGTGAGAGAAGCAGCCAAGACTCTGATTGGGTTCAAAATAGCCGGGGGGGGGGGGGTAAATGGAGCTGAGGGTGGTGTTCCTGGGATGCCAGGTATCACTGTTGAGCCCCCTGGAGATGTCGTGGGCTCAATGAAACATCAGTGAAACAAAGTACCTGCAAATGTCAAGATCAAGGATTTAATTGGTACGTGCCTGCACATAAAAGCAGTTTACATCTCATCCTGCTTTTAAAAAAAAAAAAAAAAAAAAAAAAACTGAATGTCTAGAGGTGTCCAGTGACTGCTGAGAATGATCAGCTGATGACAGAGGAAAGTCCCTGTGGCAGCATGGAGAGACAGGGGAACAGACCCCAATGGGACAGTCATGGGCTAGCTACCCATGTCTGTTGTTTCCTAAGCTGCTTAGCATATTGTAAACACCTGCTATAGTCACAGAAAGACAATTGCAGCAATATCCAGGAGGCAACAGGATATCAAGTCCCTCATTCAACAAAGGAGGCACCTTCGGAAGCAGTGGAAAAAAGGCTCTGAAAGGGAAGGCACTTCAAGTTGACATTAAACTCAGATTGGCATCCCTACGTAGAGCAGAGACCTTGCGAAAACGTAGATGTAAAAAAGAACAAACAAGAACTGTTTGTACTTCAAATTTCTGACAAGTCTCTTCACAAGGAAGAAAAGTGGAACTCTGAAAGTAGCAAAGACAGATCTGGAGGATCACTTAAATACGATATACTCTGACCCAAGACGGCACGAACAAATGTCAGTTACACTAGGTATCCCAGCAATCAATTCTCCAGAACATCAATTGGAGATTCACCCTCCAACAGAGGTGGAAAGCGCAGTCCATCACGCAAGATCACTATCAGCCCCAGGGCCAAATGGAGTCCCATACAAGGTGTACAAGAATGCACGAATGTCCTGAAGATTCTCTAGAGGCTCATGAGGATAGTCTGGAAGGAGAAGATTATACCCACAGTGTGGCATAGGGCAGGAGGGGTTCTGATCCCAAAGGATAAGGACTCAGAGAAGATCAGCCAGTTTCGACCAATATCCCTGTTAAATGCAGAGGTTAAAGTCTTTCAAAATCATCACCAAGTGGTTGTCCGAATACCTGCAAAGATATAGCTAATCTTTTACAGAAGGCAGGTATATCAGGTTTTTCTAGTTGCTTAGAACATTCTAGTATGATATGGCACCAGATCAAAATGGCAAAGGTGGGGAAAAAGGACCTCCATGTTGACTTCCTGGATCTTGCTAATGCATTTGGTTCAGTCCCCCATAATCTCCTGTGGGCTGCTTTCAACTTCTTTTTACACCATTACAACTCTGGTGAAATCATATTTCCAAGATCTGCAATATTGCTTTACCACCTATGAGGTTACTACTTTGTGGCAAGCCTTGGAAATTGAAATTATGGCAGGATGCACTCTCATCTTTGGCTTTTACGATGGCCATGGATGTCATCATTCGAGCCTCAAGGTGGGTGGTGGGTGGACAGCGGCTTTATTCGGACGTGTGCCTCCCTCCCCTCAGAGCCTATATGGATGACATTACTACTCTGACCACCACGGTGCCATGTACTAGAAGACTACTCAGAAAACTAGAGGAGAATATCAGCTGGGCCCTAATGAGGATAAAACCTTCAAAAGCATGTAGCATCTTGATTGTCAAGGGGGTGCTCAGTGACATCAAGTTGTTCATTGGAAATGACTCCATCTCAACAGTGTCTGAGCAGCCTGTGAAAAGCCTTGGAAGGTGGTATGATGCAAGCCTGAAAGACAAAGAACAGGTACAACAACTGCGGAAGGAGATCAGAAGTGGACTACAGGCCATTGACAATACTCAACTTCCTGGAAGATTGAAGGCCTGGTGTTTGCAGTTTGGCCTTTTACCACGAGTTCTGTGGCCCCTTACAGTTCATGAAGTTCCAATGAAGTGGATCAGCTGGAAGGACCTGTGGAGCATGGAAGCAAAGCAGCACAGCTTTATCATCAGAGCTACATCAGACATCCTTCCAACACCAACTAATCTCCATCAGTGGTGGGGTGAAGATCCTGGGTGTGCTCTCTGCTCCAGCCCAGCTTCTCTCAAGCACATACTGACAGGGTGTAAAGTCAGCCTCACCCAGGGTCGTTACACGAGGCGTCACAATCAACTCCTTAAGAGCCTTGCCTCCACCCTTGAGGAAAAACGTATTACCACCAATTCTTTACCACCGGCGAGTGATTCCCCACAAGCCATCTTTGCTTTCCTGGCTGGGAGACCTGGTATCACCGTTGAGCCCTCTGGAGATGTCATGGGCTCATCAATGAAACATCAGTGAAAGAGGGTGCCCACCTGATGACCCCGATGATGTACCTACCCTTCCATATTTGACGACAAACTGTTTCCTATAATTCCTATTCTGCAACATTAAAGTACCTGCAAATGTCAAGATCAAGGATTTTATTGGTACGTGCTCGCACATAAAATATGTTTACATCTCGCTAGTTTGTTTGACTATGCTAGTCCCCGAGCTACGAATGGGCTGATTTCGATTAGATTTTCGGGTGTCCTCTTTCACCCCTGCTCTTCGCCCTTGTTATTGAGCCTCTTGATGAATCTGTCAGACAATGTCCACAACATTTTTTTTTAATAAAGGTAGAAGACAAAGAGCACCGAATTTCTCTTTATGCAGAAGATGTCCAGCTATATACCTCTGAACCTGAAAAGTAAATCATTCAATATTAAAATGCATTTCAGATTATAGCAGCTTATCCGGATATAAAATCAATTTATCTAAATCTATGGCACTCCCTCTTAATATTTCTGCTGCTTCAGCTGACCTCCCATCTCTTTCACCTTTCAAAATAACAACAAATGTTTTTAAATATTTTGATATCTTTATTACACCAATATTGGACCATCTATTTAATAAAAACTACACTGCTTTTGTTGATGCGAATAGCTTGCACTCACACGGACATGCACTGAACATTTCAAAAACTTTTAGCCTTTAATGTTCAAACCGGAGTCAGACAATGATGGAGAGACTCAAGAAGTGACAACATGTAGAAGCAACAGGACATTTCTGAATGGTTAGTTGGTGAATTTATGTAGTTTATGTGTAGTTATCTTATAGTCCTTGATTAGCATATTCTGTCTTGATAATCTATAAATCGCATTCCAGGGGGCGGGGTTTATGTAAATTTTAGGGTTGTGATGTCACTTACCCGGGAGGAATGTCGTGTAGTCCTTACCAGCCATTTGTTGTAGTCCTTAAAGCGATTTCTTTAAAAGCAAATATCTCCCTTTGTAACAGCAACATTACACACTAACTAAAGTTAGAAAAGTGAAATCATAATCAACCACCCCTTTAATAAACACTTTTCTAAATTTATTTGGAACCAAAAAATGCCCCGTATTAATTTAAACAAATTGATGAAATCAATTAACCCTGACTTTCCAATTTCTCTGCATAATATATGTATTTCAGCCTGGTTCAAATTAGGGATCTTAAAAATATCCTGCTTTTTTTTTTGTGGTAATACATTAAAATCTTTTCAACAATTGTCGCATCAATATAACTGTAACGCTCGGTTCCCAAATGAGACGAAGATGAATCAGATTCAAATAACAAGAGAATTTATTCCAAACGTGATAAGCCAACATACGAAACAGTGTGAACTGGACACAAAGACAGACAGGTGTGAAGATCATTAGTGTCCATGGTGATTGATAACGTACAGGTGATAGGTGATGGCTGATAGTGTGCAGGTGGGAACCGAAGAGGATGATGGGACATGTAGTGAAGACGGGACATGTAGTGAAGACGGTGATTAACTGGTGACCGTCACAATAACATATCACAATCTAATTTTTTCAAATATCTTAAGTTGAGTAACTTTATAAAACGGCAAACTGAGATTTGAACTTACTGGCATTGAACAGATTGTGACAAACAATGGTTAATATCAATATCAAAGGGTTAATATCTGCTATACTGTATATGATGCTTTGTCAGACACATACTTCCTCTTTAGAGAATTTGAAGAGAGATTGGGAAAAGGATTTAGGTGATGGAACTGATAATGCAGATTGGTCTGCCGTATGTAACAATTAGTATTTTAAGTGTACTGCATTGGGGGTTCACAAACTTAATATCAATTAATAGACTCTACCTCACACCATTGCCTTGTTGCTTCTGCTGCTGTTGCGTTGGTTTGCGTCTGTAAGCTTCGTATATCTTTCTGTTTTGATTATTATGTTTATACTGCTAAATATAACTTACTCAACATCACACATTAACCTGACATCGTTAGCTTCAATCTAAATCGTTATTGCTAGCACAACACGATAGTAATTTGCTAGCCTGTTAACGTGCCATCCGTGCGCTCTATTTATTTTTATTTATTTTTTCCAAACAACTTAGGGGAGTAGGATCAGTCAACAAACAGGGTAAGTTATGTCATCTTCTCCTCTTATTGTTACTTGCACCTCATGCAACATGTTTAGCATATCCTTCTCTGTCAGCATAGGATTTACATGTGATAAATGCAGGGAGATAGTCAAGCTGACGGGGAAGATTTCAGAACTAGAGACACGCATCCAAGCTTTAATCAAGGTTAATTGTAAGAGTGCAAGGGCTTTAGATACTGCTTTGGATGCGACTAGCTTAGTGAACTCTGTACATTGTTCGGCTCCGGCTGTAGTAAAGCCCATGCAGCAGGGCAATTGGGTGACGGTGAGGCACTGTAATCGCGGGACAAAACACTGCTCTTCCGTTCCGATTTCGACTTCAAATAGATTCTCCCCACTCTGTGAAACACCCACTGAGAATCCTGTTGAATTTGCCCTAGTTATTGGCGATTCTATTACACGGAACGTGAAAAATAGAGACACCAACCACCATAGTCACATGTTTACCGGGAGCCAGAGCGCCTGACATCAAAGCAAATTTAAAAGTGCTGGCTAATTGGAAAAGTTTTTGGGGCAAACCTGACCTGTTGAAAAGAGATGGTATTCATCCCTCCTAAGGGTAAACATTTTATTGATGTTCAACAAATAAAAAAAAAACAGATATAATGCAAATGATAAAGCTTGGGTTGCTGAATATAAGATCCCTTACTTCAAAAGCACTTATTGTTAATGATATGATTACAGACTATAATCTAGATGTGCTGTGTTTGACAGAAACCTGGCTAAAACCAAATGATTACATTACTTTAAATGAGTCCACCCCGCAAGATTACTTTTATAAACATGAACCTCGTCTGAAACGCAAAGGGGGAGGTGTTGCTGTAATTTATAGTAATATTTTTAGAATTACTAAGAAGTCTGGTTTCAAATAGAATTCTTTTGAAGTGTTGGTGCTTAATATAAGTGTTAAATTACGTTTGAGATTTGTGCTGGCTACTGTATACAGGCCACCAGGGCACCATAAAGATTTTATCAAAGAATTTGCTGATTTTCTATCAGAGTTAGTACTAGCTGCAGATAAAGTACTAATTGTTGGTGATTTTAATACACATGTAGATAACGGAAAATATGCATTGGGATTGGCATTTAAAGACATTCTTAACTCTATTGGAGTTAGACAACACGTGTCAGGACCTACTCGTTGTCGTAATCATACTCTAGATCTAATATTATCACATGGAATCAATGTTGAGGCCGTTGAAATTCTACAGCAGAGCGATGACATCTCAGATCATTATCTAGTCTTGTGTAAACTTCATTTAGCCAAGGCTGCAAAGCCGACTCCGTATTACAAATATGTTAGACCTATCACTTCTGCCACTAAAGATTGCTTTATTAATAAACTTCCTGATCAGTTTCATCATCCCAGATAGCTTAGAAGAACTCGATATTGCGACAGAAACTTTTAACTAAAACTTCCAGCATTTTAGACAGTTGCTCTGTTGCGCTTAAAGATTGAAGGAAATAGTCCAACGCCGTGGTACAGTGAGCACACTCGGGCCCTTAAGAGAGCAGCCAGAAAAATGGAGCGCAACTGGAAGAAAACAAAACCAGAGGTATTTCGCATTTCATGGAAAGAGAGCTCGATTGCATATAGAGAGGCCTTAAAAGCTGCTAGATCTGCTTATTTTTCAACCCTATTAGAAGAAAATAAACAAAACCCTAGGTATTTATTTGAAACAGTGGCTAAACTAACGAAAAATAAAGCTTCAAGCCCAGAAGTTTCCAAGCAGCACAGCAGTAATGACTTTATGAACTTCACTTATAAGATTGATAACATCAGGTAGAAAATTATAACTATGCAACCGTCTACTACAGTATCGCATCAGGCAGTACATTGTGGTCTCCCTAAGGAAAAATTTGATTCATTCATTGCTATAGAAGAGGAAGAATTCGTTAAACTCGTTAAATCATCTAAATCGACAACATGTATGTTAGACCCTATACCGACTTAGCTTCTGAAAGAGATGCTTCCAGAGGTCATAGATCCTTTTCTTAATATCATTAATTCGTCTTTGTCATTAGGATATGTACCAAAAAATTAAGCTGGCTATGATTAAACCGCTTGTTAAAAAACTGCAACTTGATCGTACAGAATTAGTCAATTACAGGCCGATGTCGAATCTACCTTTTCTGTCAAAGATACTAGAAAAGGCGGTATCCTCACAACTACGTTCCTTTTTAGAAATAAATGATATCTGTGAGGATTTTCAGTCAGGATTTAGACCGTACCATAGTATTGAGACTGCTCTCAATAGAGTTACAAATGATTTGTTCTTATCATCCGACCGTGGTTGTATCTCTCTATTATGTTGCGTTCACACCGGACGCGAATAGCGCGTCAAATTCGCGCCTGCCGCGTCTAGTTTGACGCTTGACCACTTTGTGTTAATTCGCGTGTCAAGAGCGAAATTGACGCGCGTAAAAACAAAAGATTGAAGCAAAATGTACGCGCGTCAGAGGCGAAAGTTTCGAAACCCGTTGGCGGCCATCTTTTTTAGATGTTTATCGAGCATTAGCATTAATCGAGAGAGTCACCGCTCGTATATGCTCTGGGGAGCAGAAACAGCTGCGTAGGGGACATCGTCGCTGTACTCGGGTCCACCAGACCCTCCAGAGGGTTTCAGGAGTTTCATAATTTGCTCCAGGAGCTAGGTTTGGTGGACCTAACGGTGAGGACGCTGACGAGGACAGCGTAGGCCGTAAGGCCTCGGCCTCGAGTGGTCGCTGCCTGACGAGCCCGCGCTCTACAGCCCGGCGCGAGGTTCACCCCGGCGCGAGGTTCACCCTCGCCCGCACCCACCTAATCTGTCATTTATTTTTGTTTTGATAATAAATGGAGCCAGCCTCCAAAAGTGAAACCTGTCCTGTGATTTTTGTTTTTATACACTATAAATTGTGTTTGTTGTCTTTACATTAGAATAATAATGTTTCATATAATCTAGAATAGATTTGGAATAAATAGCATTCAATACAAAATGAGTATCTCTCATATATTGAAATCGAGTTATGTGAAAGATTTGCTTTGTTGTGCATTTTAGTCATATTACAAAATAATTTATTGAGGCCAAACATAAAATAACATTATAAACTGTCACTTCACCACGTGACAGCAGCAAGCAGGCTCCTGATTGGTTAACGCGGCGTGAATTGACACAGAAGTTCAGATTTTTCAACTCGGGCGGCAGACGCGAATTCGCATCAAACCCGTGAATGCACAAATAGCACTAATAAAATCATTCGCGCTTAACGCGCCAGACGCTCAATTCGCGCTATTCGCGCGAACTTGACACGCGAATGAGGCGTATTCGCGTCTACCGCGCCGCGCTCTACGCCTCATTCGCGCCGCAGGATTTTTTTACGCGCGTAACGCGTCTTTGCATTGACTTAACATTGAAATCACTCGCGCCTGACGCGCTATTCGCGTCCGGTGTGAACGCACCATAAGTGTTACCCGATCTTAGTGCTGCATGACCACAATATTATTTTAAATAGACTAAAAAATTATGTTGGCATTAGTGGAATTGCATTAGCATGGTTTAAATCATACTTATCTGACCGTTATCAGTTTGTAGCAGTAAATGAAGAGATGTCTCATTGATCACAAGTTCAGTATGGCGTACCACAAGGCTCAGTACTTGGACCTTTGCTTTTCACTCTGTACATGCTACCCTTGGGAGATATCATTAGGAAGCATGGAATTAGTTTTCACTGTTATGCTGATGATACTCAGTTCTATATTTCTTCACGCCCTGACGAAACTTACCAAGTCGCAAAATTAACGGAATGCATAGGTGATATAAAATAAATTGGATGACTAGTAATTTCCTACTACTTAATTCTGAAATAACAGATTCGCTGAATATTGCTGATTACTCAAAGCACTAAATGGTTTAGCTCCGAAGTACTTGAGCGAGCTCTTAATGCATTATAGTCCTTCACGTCTATTGCGATCTCAAAATTCTGGCCAGTTGATAATACCTAGAATATCAAAATCTACTGCTGGCGGTAGATCCTTTTCCTATTTAGCACCAAAACTTTGGAACAGTCTTCCTAACATTGTCCGGGAAGCAGACACTCTCTGTCAGTTCAAAGCTAGACTAAAAACACATCTCTTTGACCTAGCATACACATAATAGACTTTTATAATTCAATGTTAGGCTGCAGAGGTTCGGTCAGCCGGAACCGGGAACACTTCCCATAAATCCTGATGTACTCGTTACATTTACATTTAGTCATTTAGCAGACGCTTTTGTCCAAAGCGACTTACAAATTAGGACTAAATAAAGCGAGTCATCGTGAAGAGGCAAAAAACAACGCAAGTGCTCAAAATACGAAGTTCAGGCATTGGTCAGATTAGCATAAGCCCGACAAGCGAGGATATAAAAGGAAAAGGAACGTTTTTTAATTTTTTTTATGAGGTTAAGTGCTTACGGTTGCCAGGGATTCTGCGTTCCGGATGAGGGTGGGGAGAGCATTCCACCAGCATGGAACTGTGAATGAGAATGTTCTGGAAAGTGATTTTGTGGCTCTCTGTGATGGAACCACGAGACGTCGCTCGTTGACCGATCGTAGGCTTCTGGTAGGGATGTAGACTTGTAGGAGTGAGTGATGCAGACTTGTAGGAGTGAGTGAAAGTAGGAGGGAGCTGAGCCTGTGATAGATCTGTAAGCAAGCGTCAATGCCTTGAACTTGATGCGAGCAGCGAGAGGTAGCCAGTGCAAAGTGATGAACAGGAGTGACGTGGGCCCTTTTGGGCTCGTTGAAGACAAGACGAGCTGCAGCATTCTGAATCATTTGAAGAGGTTTAGTTGCACATGATGGAAGTCCAGCCAGAAGAGAATTGCAGTAGTCAAGCCTAGAGATGACCAGGGCCTGGACGAGAAGTTGTGTTGCATGCTCAGTTAGGAAAGGCCTGATCTTCCTGATGTTGTGCAGTGCAAACCTGCATGATCGAGCTGTCTTTGAAATGTGATCTGTGAAGGTCAGCTGGTCATCAAATATTACTCCAAGATTTCTGGCCGACCTTGATGGGCTGATTGATGATGAATCTAGCTGGATAGCGAAGTAGTGTTGTAGAGATGGGAGGGAGGACGAGAAGCTCAGTCTTTGCCAGGTTGAGCTGCAGCTTACATCATAAGAAGAATGGCGTCAACGCTAATATTAGGCCCTGTCCACACGGAGACGCGTTTCGCTGTATACGTATCAATTTTTTATCGTATTGGTGTTTCGTCCACACGGATCCGGCGTTTTCGGAGACTGAAACCGCTATTTTTTTAAACCGGGTCCCAAGGTGGATAAATCTGAAAACGCCGCCCTTGCGTTTTCGTGTGTACGGCCAATCCGTATATTTTGCGAAACGATGATGTCATCACACCAAGTGTCAACTAGTCAGACACCGTTAAGTCACAGCAACTACATTTATGGTTTTTCATATTGTTCAACAAAGCTCTTGATTAAAAAAGAAAATAGAAAAAAAGAAGCTACTGTGCCTAATATTATTGTTGTATACAGCGCGCAAGGTTTATGCGCGAGCTCCAAGTCTTCTCCGTTTTTAGTGTATGTCTGTGGCAGAATTACAGCGCCACATACTGGTCTGGCATGTATACTACATCGTTTTGAGTCGGTTTCAGTGGTTTCGTGTGTACGCAGATATTTCTTGAGACGACGCCGTGTTTACGGAAAAAAAATTTTGAACGGAAAAAAAAAATATCGGATAGGGAAAGCTCTGGCTTCGTGTGGATGTGGCCTTAGTCTCTCCGTTTATCCCGAGGTTTACTGCAGTCTGCAGGATCCAGGCTGTAATGAGAATCTGTAATCAATCAAAACTAACTTTAGCTGGACAATAACTTTATTCTAGAGCTGCTAGAACCTCCTGAGAGCCAGAAAAAAAAAGGTTTGAAATTCGTTTTTTTCCCCATGTCATCACACTGTTTAGAGCACAATAAACAAATGGTAAAAAAAACATTTTTGACAAATATTTTTTTTTCCATACGTTATGCTATGTCCTCTGTAGTGGACACCAGGACTAAGTTGTTTAAAAAATAACATGACATGAAATTATATGTATAGGCAAAAACAATGGGATTTCTTTTCAATCACCAATAAATGTTGGGGTTTCAGGATTTTTTCAACCAAAATTTGTATAAAGATTATTCTCACCTATGTTATGAAAGAAATAACAGAATGAATTGATACACCATTTTACTTTATGCAATGTGTGGGTAAAATGGCCATAAATTAATATTCCCATTCACTGCAATGTATCTATAAACTGTATCTAATTTGCACATTAATGTGTTCTTGGAGCAACATTTCATGAAAAAAGAAGTGTAATAATTGTAGTAATAATTGGCAACATTTTAATAATAATAACTAATATTTCATAGGAATATTGATGTATAATTTATTTCCATATTCACTTGTTGTGTCAGGCTAAAATGCCTGATAAACATGATTTAAAGCAGCACTCAGTAGCTTCGGGACTTCTTCGCTGCATTCTCGCTTTTTGCTCGCAGGTTTCTCTCTAGAGCTCCCCCCACAGCTTCGGAATAGATATTTGACAACACTGTCGTAAAAACTCGTTGTTGATTCTCAGACACCAGAGGCTATAGATCAACGACATCAAAGCAGATGGGACGTTCTTTAAAACGTCTTCATTCGGGTTCGGACAGCGTGAGGGAGCACAATAATGACAGCATTTTAGCAGATTTCTTTTGGCCGTAAAGCAATTGTTTACATCGCGAGACCTGATATCACGCGAGACTTCCTGACGCAGCGGCCGGCGGCCCGCCGGCTCAAAGTTGCAAGTGCGTATTTTCCGCTCACGGGCACCAGGGGGGTGCGAAACGACCACCATTGAACCCGAAATAAGTAATATAACCATTCCAATGACTCCGAAGCTGTTCAGTTAAGGTAAAAAAAGTTACTTAGTTCACCTTTAAGTCCTGATGTCCTCTACAGTGGACACGTATGAAATCAACGTCCTGTTCTGTAACAAAGTATTTTTTTTATTTGAAACCCCTTAACATTTTCCTGAGATGTTGTTTTATGAAATACAATTATGTAAAAAATACATAACTTCCTACAAGAGCTCATTAAAGGGATAGTTCACCCAAATATGAAAATTACCCCATGATTTACTCACCCTTGTCATGGAGTGGTGCAGGCAGAAGAATAAGAAGGAGAATCAAAAGTTTCAATAAAAAACTTTTACTAACAATATAATTCATACATAAAGACAGGCAGAAGGTACACACACTTAAGACAGAGATCAGACAATGAACAAGGTAACACAACGGGTTTAAATACATAGGGATACAGATCAGGGAAATGATACACAGCTGACAAGACTAATGAGGAAACAGGTGTGACAGATGAACTAATGAAGGTTACCGTGGAAACAAAGGAGTGGCGGGAAAACAGAACAAAGGAAGGACATCCCATTTAGGAAAACTAATGGAAAAAATAGTAGTGGCGCGTTTAAACTACTATCTTGAATATAAATGTCCATAAAAAAAAAAGTGTCAAACAGGGTTCAGGAAAAATAAATCAACTACTGATGCTTTAGTCAAACTCAGCAATGAAATAGAAAAGACATTAGTTATGAAAGAGGTCATGGTGGCAGTGTTTTTAGATACTGAAAAAGCATATGACACTATGTGGAGAGAGGGACTATTAATTAAATTGGATAAAATGGGAATCAGTGGGAGAATGTATAATTATATACTAGACTTTCTGTCACAATGAACAATTAAGGTCAGAGTTGGTAATGGAATAAGTAAAGAGTTTATGGTTGACAGCGGAATTCCTCAAGGAAGTGTTATTAGTCCCATATTATTCAATATTATGGTAAATTACATATTTGAAAATTTAGGGGAAAGGAATGAAGGGTTGTTGTATGCAGATGATGCTGTCATATGGAAACGGGGACGTAACATATCATACATAACCACAGCTGTTCAAAGGGATATACAAGTAATAGAACAATGGGGTATTGACTGGGGATTTAAGTTTTCCATACCTAAAACAAAGGTTATGTTCTTTACCAGAAAGAAGATCCCAGAAAGTTATAAAGTTATGTTATACAATCAATCAATTAAAAGAGAGAAGACATTTTTATATTTGGGGATGTAGTTGGATGAAAGACTTACATGGAAACACCATAGAGCATATTGAAACAAAATGTAAGAAGGTTCTAAATCTAATGAGGATGATCACTGGACAGTGTTGGGGAGCAGATAAGCAGTCCTTGATGTACATATTTAAAGCTTTAATAAGATCTACCATAGACTATGGATGTGTAGTTTATAGTTCAGCATGCAATACTTCTTTAAGAAAACTTGAGAGGATTCAATTCAAAGCTGTAAGAATTGCTTCAGGATCTATAAAAACAACCCCTACGTGTGCTTTATTAGTTGAATCGGAGGAATCTCCACTCAGTCTATATTAGATTAGATTAGATTAGATTCAACTTTATTGTCATTACACAAGTACAGGTACAAGGCAACGAAATGCAGTTTAGGTCTAACCAGAAGTGCAATAGCAGCAAGTGCAGGATATACAGTGGTTCCATAAGTGCAGAACATGGATATGTACTGAATAAATATAGAGTTGAATACTATTATAAACAAAAATTTACAGATAGATTTGTCCTATGAATATAATATACAGATAACTATTACTGTGAACAGAATTTACAGCTAGATATGTACTGAATATAATATACAGATGGCTATTACTATAAACAGAATTTTTACAGATAGATATGGACTGAATATATATACAGATGGGTGTTACTATAAACAGAATGTGAGCATAATATACAGATGGCTATTACTATAAACAGAATTTTACAGATAGATATGTACTAAGAATATATATATACAGATGGGTGTTACTATAAACAGAATGTGAGCATAATATACAGATGGCTATTACTATAAACAGAATTTTACAAATAGATATATGTATAAGTTAGGCTAAAATGAGCAGTATAACAATGGATTTAAAGTAGTGCAAATAAAGTTTGGACAGAAGCTATCCGAGTGAAAGTGCAGTGGAAGTAATTGCATATTACAGTTAAAGTACGGTATTGCAAATGTATATGTAAACAGTCGGTACTGTAAATAAAGAGTCGGCAGTGCAAATTGAGCATATTCCAGTCAAGGTAGTAGTGCAGATGCATATGTAAACAGTTGTTTCTGTAATAACAGTCAGCAGTGCAAATGAACATTATAGTATTGCAAATAACAAAATGGAGGCAGGTGTGAGGAGGGAGAGGAGAGTCAATCAGTATATGAGGGGAGTGGGATCAATGAGGGTTAGAGTTTAATAAAGAGACAGCTCTGGGGAAAAAACTGTTCTTTAGTCTGCTGGTCCTGGTCCGGAGGCACCTGAAACGCCTGCCGGAGGGCAGGAGAGAAAACAGTCTGTGGGCTGGGTGAGAGGAGTCCTTAAGGATGCTGCGAGCTCGATGCAGACAGCGTTTCCTCTGGATGTGCTCGATGGCAGGTAGTGGAGTCCCAGTGATGCGCTGGGCGGTTTTCACCACCCGCTGCAGTGCCTTGCGCTCTGCAACAGAACAGCTCCCATACCACACTGTAGCACAGTTGGTCAGGATGCTTTCTATTGCACAGCGATAGAAGTTCACCAGGATAGTGGAGGAGAGCTGATTCTTCCTCAGTGTCCTCAGGAAGAAAAGGCGCTGGTGAGCCTTCTTGACCAGGCTGGAGGTGTTGGTTGTCCAGGTCATGTCCGCCGAGATGTGGGTCCCCAGGAACTTGAAACTGGAGACACGCTCAACAGCCATTCCATTGATGTGGATGGTGTCGTGTGTGCCTCTTGACACTTTCCTGAAGTCCACGATGAGCTCCTTCGTTTTGGTGGTGTTGAGGAGCTGGTTATTTTCAGTGCACCATGTGGCCAGGTGCTTGATCTCCTCCCTATAGGCAGTCTCATCGTTGTTGCTGATGAGACCAATCACCGTAGTGTCGTCCGCAAACTTGACGATGGAATTAGATCCGTACACAGGCTTGCAGTCAGAGGTGAAGAGGGAGTAGAGAAACGGGCTTAGCACACAGCCCTGTGGTACACCAGTGTTGAGTGTGATGGACGTGGAGCAGTTGGAGCCTGATCGAACATTCTGGGGTCTGTTGGTCAAAAAGTCCAAAATCCAGTTGCACATGGAGGTGTTGATGCCCAGGTCTCCAAGTTTGGCTATTAACTTAGTTGGGATGACAGTGTTGAATGCTGAGCTGAAGTCAACAAACAGCATGCGTGCATAAGTGTTCTTATTGTCCAGATGTGTGAGCACAGAGTGCAGTGCCATGGAAACTGCATCCTCTGTGCTCCTATTGCTACGGTAGGCAAACTGGTGTGAGTCCAATGTGGATGGAAGAGAGTCTTTTAGGTGTGCCAGGACCAGCCGCTCAAAGCACTTCATTACGATGGGTGTGAGTGCTACAGGGCGGTAGTCGTTAAGGCACTTCGGGCTGGAGTGTTTTGGCACTGGCACAATGAAAGTGCATTTAAAGCATGTTGGTACAGCTGCTTGGGCAAGAGACAGGTTGAAAATGTCTGTAAAAACCCCAGCGAGCTGCTCCGCACATGCCCTGAGTACGCGTCCAGGGATGTTGTCTGGTCCAGCAGCCTTGTGCGCGCTGATCCTGCTCAGTGCATTGCAGACATCTGTGGAGGAGAGTGTGATCGGCGGGTGGTCAGCTGAGGATTTGAGCTTGGTGGCAGTTTCTCTGTTGTCTCTTTCAAAGCGAGCATAAAAGTCATTTAGCTCGTTCAGGAAGTTGACATCAGTGGCTGCGGGGGTGGAGTGAGAGGGTTTGTAGTCACTGATGGCCTGAATGCCCTGCCACATGCGCCGAGGGTCAGCGTTGGAAAAGTGTCCCTCTATCTTAAGCTTGTAGCAGTGCTTGGCCTCTTTGATGCCCCTTTTCAGATTTGCTCTGGATGTGCTATAGGCTTGTGCATCTCCTGATCTGAAGGCAGTGTTGCGTGTCTTCAATAGGAGTCGCACTTCCCTGTTCATCCATGGCTTCTGATTTGGGTATGTGGTGATCTGCTTCTGGGTTGTAACACTGTCAATGGTGGTATTGATATAATCCAGTACAGAGGAGGTGTAGCAGTCAATGTCCGTGTGAGAGCCACTGGTGGCTTGAGAAGCAAACATACTCCAGTCTGTGTGTAGAAACCTTTCCTGGAGTGAGGAATCTGCCCCCACAGGCCACACCTTGATGGTCTTCACTGATGGCTTCACGCGATTGATGAGAGGTGCATATTTGGGGGTGAGGAACAAAGAAAGGTGATCTGACTGTCCCAGGTGGGGGAGGGGTGTCGCGACGTAAGCTCCAGCCATGTTTGTGTAAACATGGTCTAAGGTTTTGTTTCCTCTGGTGTGACAGGAAACATGCTGGTGAAATTTCGGTAGCACTGACTTTAAGTTTGAATGATTAAAATCACCCGCAACAATAAACGCAGCTTCCGGGTGAACGGTCTGTTGTTTACTGATGGCTGCGTGAAGTTCTTTCATAGCAAACTTGGCATCAGCATCCGGGGGAATATAGGCTGCAGTTATAATAGTGGAAGTGAACTCCCGCGGTAGATAAAACGGTCTACATTTAACCATGAGAAACTCAAGGTTAGCTGAACAATGTCTCCCAACAATAGCAGAGTTTGTGCACCAAGCTTTGTTAATGTAAATGCACAATCCACCACCTCTGGTCTTACCGGAGCCATCTAATGTTCTATCCGCCCGGAATGTATGGCGTCCCGCTAGCTCAATAGCGTTGTCCGGTATTCCGCTGTTTAACCATGTTTCCGTGAAAATGAGAACATTACAGTTCAAAAGTCTCTTGCTGTATGTGATGTTGAGTCGAATCTCCTCCATTTTGTTCAACAGCGACCGTACATTGGCAAGGAAAATGCTGGGTAAAGAGAGCCGGTGTGGTGTTAGCTTTAGCTTAGCTCTTAGTCCTCCGCGCTTCCCCCGCCTTTGTTTACGATCTCGACGCCGCCTGCGAGCACTTCCGCCCGGCCGGGCAGAGTGCATAGCCCCGGGTGTTTTGGCGATCTCAGGAAGGAGTCGAAGGTTGTCCATAAAACTGTCGGAAATTCGCAAACCAATATCCAAAAGCTCACCTTGGGTGTACGATGTTAAGGCACAACTGTTCTGCACGAACAGACCCGAAATGAGCAAGAAAAATACTACTAAATTGCAGAATCTGGAGAGACCGCGAGCCTCGCGATGTACTCGCGCCGCCATCTTGGTTTTCTATATGTTAAATTGTCTCTAACATACTGGGTTAGGTTGTTGGGAAGTATTAATAATCCAGCAAGTTCAGTTCTTAATGATTGCTGGGAATATCAAACAAAATCGAAAGGGTTCGGTTGGAACATCAACAGTATAGCAGAACAATATGAAACTAGATGCGAAAGTTCGTCGAGACAAACTTCAAGTTGGCTTGAGAAAGTTTGGACCGGAACGTTTTTTGCTAGGCGGTT
Organism: Leuciscus leuciscus; assembly: GCF_965113295.1. NCBI lineage: Eukaryota > Metazoa > Chordata > Actinopteri > Cypriniformes > Leuciscidae > Leuciscus > Leuciscus leuciscus. The sequence continues at coordinate 17,923,063 of NC_138745.1, read as the reverse complement.
TCTAGGATGTTATGGGTGGTTGCTATGGTGTTGCTAGGGTATTCTGGGTGGTTGCTAGGCGGTTGCTAGGGTGTTTTGGGTGGTTGCTAGGATATTTTGGGTGGTTGCTAGTGTCTTTTGGGTGGTTGCTAGGCAGTTGCTAGGGTGTTTTGGGTGGTTGCTAGGGTGTTCTGGGTGGTTGCTAGGCGGTTGCTAGGGTGTTATGGGTGGTTACTAGGATGTTTTGGGTGGTTGCTAGGGTGTTGCTAGGGTGTTGTGGGTGGTTACTAGAGTGTTCTGGGTGGTTTCTATGGTGTTGCTAGGGTATTTTGGGTGGTTGCTAGGGTCTTTTGGATGGTTGCTAGGCGGTTGCTAGGGTGTTTTGGGTGGTTGCTAGGATATTTTGGGTGGTTGCTAGGGTCTTTTGGATGGTTGCTAGGCGTTTGCTAGGGTGTTTTGGGTGGTTGCTAGGGTGCTATGGGTGGTTACTAGGATGTTTTGTGTGGTTGCTATGGTGTTGCTAGGGTGTTTTGGGTGGTTGCTAGGGTGTTATGGGTGGTTACTAGGATGTTTTGTGTGGTTGCTATGGTGTTGCTAGGGTATTTTGGGTGGTTGCTAGGCGGTTGCTAGGGTGTTTTGGGTGGTTGCTAGGTGGTTGCTAGGGTGTCCTAAGGTATTTTGGGTGGTTGCTAGGGTGTTCTGGGTGGTTGTTAGACAGTTGCTAGGGTGTTTTGGGTGGTTGCTAGGGTGTTCTGGGTGGTTGCTAGGCGGTTGCTAGGGTGTTATGGGTGGTTACTAGGATGTTTTGTGTGGTTGCTATGGTGTTGCTAGGATATTTAGGGTGGTTGCTAGGGTCTTTGGGTGGTTGCTAGGCGGTTGCTAGGGTATTTTGGGTGGTTGCTAGGGTATTCTGGGTGGTTGCTAGGGTATTTTGGGTGGTTGCTAGGCTATTTTGGGTGGCTGCTAGGGTCTTTTGGGTGGTTGCTAGGCGGTTGCTAGGGTATTTTGGGTGGTTGCTATGGTATTCTGGGTGGTTGCTATGGTCTTTTGGGTGGTTGCTAGGCGGTTGCTAGGGTGTTCTGGGTGGTTGCTAGGGTGTTTTGGGTGGTTGCTAGGGTATTCTGGGTGGTTTCTAGGCGGTTGCTAGGATATTTTGGGTGGTTGCTAGGGTGTTTTGGGTGGTTGCTAGGGTATTCTGGGTGGTTGCTAGGCGGTTGCTAGGATATTTGGGGTGGTTGCTAGGGTCTTTTGGGTGGTTGCTAGGGTCTTTTGGGTGGTTGCTAGGTGGTTGCTAGGGTGTTCTGGGTGGTTGCTAGGGTGTTTTGGGTGGTTGCTAGGGTATTCTGGGTGGTTGCTAGGGTCTTTTGGGTGGTTGCTAGGGTGTTCTGGGTGGTTGCTAGGTGGTTGCTAGGGTGTTCTGGGTGGTTGCTATGGTATTCAGAGCGGTTGATATGGTGTTACTAGGTGGTTGGTAGTTGTCACAGATGGTTACTATGGAGTTTTTATAGAGTTCTTACTTAACTAATCGCTATTAGCATGTAGCTATTCACTGCTAGCATGTGTAGCATGTTGGAAGTGCTGTTTGCTAGCATGAGTCAAAAGAGCCAAACCTCATCTCTATACGATATTCTGATACAGAGATATAGGTCTTGCAAAACGGTTGCTAGGGTACTCAAGTTTGGTTGCTATGGAGTTGCTTGGGAGCTGGGAGCTTTAAACTTAAGAAGTTTAAAGTGGTTTGAAGTTTAAAGTAGTTTAAAGTAGTATGAAGTTTATGATAGATAGATAGATAGATAGTTGATAGACAGACAGACACACACACACACACACTAACTCGCTCACACACACGCACACTAGTGTCAGAGTTTATGAGTTTAGAGTTTATGTGTATAAATTGATGAGTTTATAAGTGTACGAGTTTTTGAGTTTATAAGTTTAAATGAGTTTAAGAGTTCAGAGTTTATACATTTATGAGTTTAAGAGTTCATAAGTCTATGAATTCATGAGTTTATAAGTTAATTAGTTTATAAGTGTATGAGTTTAGAGTTTATAAGTTTAAATGAAGTAAATTTAGTAGTTTGAAGTTTAAATTAGTTTGAAGTTTAAATTAGTTTAAAGTTAAATTAGTTTGAAGTTTAATTTAGTTTAAAGTTTAATTTAGTTTAAAGTTTAATTTAGTTTGAAGTTTAATTTAGTTTGAAGTTTAATTTAGTTTGAAGTAGATAGATAGAGGAGTTTATTAGTTTAAATGAAGTAAATTTAGTAGTTTGAAGTTTAAATTAGTTTAAAGTTTAAATTAGTTTGAAGTTTAATTTAGTTTAAAGTTTAATTTAGTTTAAAGTTTAATTTAGTTTAAAGTTTAATTTAGTTTGAAGTTTATTTGAAGTTTGAAGTAGATAGAGGAGTTTATTAGTTTAAATGAGTCTCAATGGCTCATATAGTATATAAAACGGCAGTTTGGTTTAGTCTTCAAGGTGTTTAAATTTGAATTTTTGTCGGTTGGAGAGTTTAAAAAAGTCAATGGGAGTTTTTCCGAGTTTTGATCGTCATTTTTAGGAAAACCGTAAGTCCGATCAGTTTAGAAAAGAGATTGCTTACCGAGTCAGAATAGTCTGAAGGTCTGAGCCGAGTTTGGAGTATGTAGAGTTAAAGCTCTAGGCTGCATTAATTTTTTTTATTTTTTTTTACTCTCAGAAGAAGAAGAATAATAACTAGATGCGAAAGTTCGTCGAGACAAACTTTAAGTTGGCTTGAGAAAGTTTGGACCAGAACGTTTTTTGCTAGGCGGTTGCTAGGATGTTATGGGTGGTTGCTATGGTGTTGCTAGGGTATTTTGGGAGGTTGCTAGGGTGTTCTGGGTGGTTGCTAGGTGGTTGCTAGGGTCTTTTGGGTGGTTGCTAGGGTCTTTTGGGTGGTTGCTAGGTGGTTGCTAGGGTGTTCTGGGTGGTTGCTAGGGTGTTCTGGGTGGTTGCTAGGGTATTCTGGGTGGTTGCTAGGCGGTTGCTAGGATATTTTGGGTGGTTGCTAGGGTCTTTTGGGTGGTTGCTATGCGGTTGCTAGGACATTTAGGGTGGTTGCTAGGGTCTTTTGGGTGGTTGCTAGGCGGTTGCTAGGGTATTTTGGGTGGTTGCTAGGGTATTCTGGGTGGTTGCTAGGGTATTTTGGGTGGTTGCTAGGCTATTTTGGGTGGTTGCTAGGGTGTTTTGGGTGGTTGCTAGGGTATTCTGGGTGGTTGCTAGGCGGTTGCTAGGATATTTTGGGTGGTTGCTATGGTGTTTTGGGTGGTTGCTAGGGTGTTCTGGGTGGTTGCTAGGCGGTTGCTAGGGTGTTATGGGTGGTTACTAGGATGTTTTGTGTGGTTGCTATGGTGTTGCTAGGGTATTTTGGGTGGTTGCTAGGGTGTTCTGGGTGGTTGCTAGGTGGTTGCTAGGGTGTTATGGGTGGTTACCAGGATGTTTTGTGTGGTTGCTATGGTGTTGCTAGGGTATTTTGGGTGGTTGCTAGGGTATTTTGGGTGGTTGCTAGGGTGTTTTGGGTGGTTGCTAGGTGGTTGCTAGGGTGTTCTGGGTGGTTGCTAGGATATTTTGGGTGGTTGCTAGGGTCTTTTGGGTGGTTGCTAGGGTGTTCTGGGTGGTTGCTAGATGGTTGATAGGGTGTTCTGGGTGGTTGCTATGGTATTCAGAGCGGTTGATATGGTGTTACTAGGTTGGTTGGTAGTTGTCACAGATGGTTACTATGGAGTTTTTATAGAGTTCTTACTTAACTAATCGCTATTAGCATGTAGCTATTCACTGCTAGCATGTGTAGCATGTTGAAAGTGCTGTTTGCTAGCATGAGTCAAAAGAGCCAAACCTCATCTCTATAAGATGTTCTGATACAGAGATATAGGTCTTGCAAAACGGTTGCTAGGGTACTCAAGTTTGGTTGCTATGGCGTTGCTTTGGAGCTGGTATATTTAAATTAAGAAGTTTAAAGTGGTTTGAAGTTTAAAGTGGTTTGAAGTTTAAAGTAGTTTAAAGTAGTTTGAAGTTTATGATAGATAGATAGATAGATAGATAGATAGATAGATAGATAGATAGATAGATAGATAGATAGATAGATAGATAGATTGATAGATAGATAAGTTAGATTGATAGACAGACAGACACACACACACTAACTCGCTCACACACTCAGACACACACGCACACTCAGAGTTTATGAGTTTAGAGTTTATCTGTATAAATTGATGAGTTTATAAGTGTACAAGTTTTTGAGTTTAGAAGTTTAAATGAGTTTACAGTTTAGAAGTTTAAATGAGTTTAAGAGTTAAGAGTTCAGAGTTTATACATTTATGAGTTTTAGAGTTCATAAGTCTATGAATTCATGAGTTTATAAGTTAATTAGTTTATAAGTGTATGAGTTTAGAGTTTATAAGTTTAAATTAAGTAAATTTAGTAGTTTGAAGTTTAAATTAGTTTAAAATTAGTTTGAAGTTTAATTTAGTTTGAAGTTTAATTTAGTTTGAAGTAAATAGATGAGTTTATTAGTTTAAATGAAGTAAATTTAGTAGTTTAAAGTTTAATTTAGTTTGAAGTTTCATTTAGTTTGAAGTAAATAGATAGATGAGTTTATTAGTTTAAATGAAGTAAATTTAGTAGTTTAAAGTTTAATTTAGTTTGAAGTTTAATTTAGTTTAAAGTTTAATTTAGTTTGAAGTTTAATTTAGTTTAAAGTTTAATTTAGTTTGAAGTTTAATTTAGTTTGAAGTTTAATTTAGTTTGAAGTAGATAAGTTTATTAGTTTAAATGAGTCTCAATGGCTCATATAGTATATAGAACGGCAGTTTGGTTTAGTCTTCAAGGTGTTTAGATTTGAATTTTTGTCGGTTGGAGAGTTTAAAAAAGTCAATGGGAGTTTTTCCGAGTTTTGATCGTAATTTTTAGGAAAACCGTAAGTCCGATCAGTTTAGAAAAGAAATTGCTTACCGAGTCAGAATAGTCTGAAGGTCTGAGCCGAGTTTGGAGTATGTAGAGTTAAAGCTCTAGGCTGCATTAATTTTTTAAAGTTTTTTTTAGTCTCAGAAGAAGAATAATAATAATAAGTTTAAGTACAATATCAGTAAGTTGGCTTTCTCAGCCAACTTAACTAGATGCGAAAGTTCGTCGAGACAAACTTTAAGTTGGCTTGAGAAAGTTTGGACCAGAACGTTTTTTGCTAGGCGGTTGCTAGGATGTTATGGGTGGTTGCTATGGTGTTGCTAGGGTATTTTGGGAGGTTGCTAGGGTGTTCTGGGTGGTTGCTAGGTGGTTGCTAGGGTGTCCTGGGTGGTTGCTAGGGTCTTTTGGGTGGTTGCTAGGGTCTTTTGGGTGGTTGCTAGGTGGTTGCTAGGGTGTTCTGGGTGGTTGCTAGGGTATTCTGGGTGGTTGCTAGGCGGTTGCTAGGATATTTTGGGTGGTTGCTAGGGTCTTTTGGGTGGTTGCTAGGCGGTTGCTAGGGTGTTCTGGGTGGTTGCTAGGGTGTTTTGGGTGGTTTCTAGGGTATTCTGGGTGGTTGCTATGCGGTTGCTAGGATATTTAGGGTGGTTGCTAGGGTCTTTTGGGTGGTTGCTAGGCGGTTGCTAGGGTATTTTGGGTGGTTGCTAGGGTATTTTGGGTGGTTGCTAGGCTATTTTGGGTGGTTGCTAGGGTGTTTTGGGTGGTTGCTAGGGTATTCTGGGTGGTTGCTAGGCGGTTGCTAGGATATTTTGGGTGGTTGCTATGGTGTTTTGGGTGGTTGCTAGGGTGTTCTGGGTGGTTGCTAGGTGGTTGCTAGGGTGTTATGGGTGGTTACTAGGATGTTTTGTGTGGTTGCTATGGTGTTGCTAGGGTATTTTGGGTGGTTGCTAGGGTGTTTTGGGTGGTTGCTAGGGTGTTCTGGGTGGTTGCTAGGTGGTTGCTAGGGTGTTAAGGGTGGTTACCAGAATGTTTTGTGTGGTTGCTATGGTGTTGCTAGGGTATTTTGGGTGGTTGCTAGGGTCTTTTGGGTGGTTGCTAGGCGGTTGCTAGGGTGTTTTGTGTGGTTGCTAGGTGGTTGCTAGGGTGTTCTGGGTGGTTGCTAGGGTCTTTTGGGTGGTTGTTAGGGTGTTCTGGGTGGTTGCTAGATGGTTGCTAGGGTGTTCTGGGTGGTTGCTATGGTATTCAGAGCGGTTGATATGGTGTTACTAGGTTGGTTGGTAGTTGTCACAGATGGTTACTATGGAGTTTTTATAGCGTTCTTACTTAACTAATCGCTATTAGCATGTAGCTATTCACTGCTAGCATGTGTAGCATGTTGAAAGTGCTGTTTGCTAGCATGAGTCAAAAGAGCCAAACCTCATCTCTATACGATGTTCTGATACAGAGATATAGGTCTTGCAAAACGGTTGCTAGGGTACTCAAGTTTGGTTGCTATGGCGTTGCTTTGGAGCTGGTATATTTAAATTAAGAAGTTTAAAGTGGTTTGAAGTTTAAAGTGGTTTAAAGTAGTTTGAAGTTTATGATAGATAGATAAGTTAGATTGATAGACAGACAGACACACACACACACACTAACTCGCTCACACACTCAGACACACACGCACACTCAGAGTTTATGAGTTTAGAGTTTATAAGTATAAATTGATGAGTTTATAAGTGTACGAGTTTTTGAGTTTAGAGATTATAAGTTTAAATGAGTTTACAGTTTATAAGTTTGAGTTTAAGAGTTCAGAGTTTATACATTTATGAGTTTAAGAGTTCATAAGTCTATGAAGTCATGAGTTTATAAGTTAATTAGTTTATAAGTGTATGAGTTTAAAGTTTATAAGTTTAAATGAAGTAAATTTAGTAGTTTGAAGTTTAATTAAGTTGGCTGAGAAAGCCAACTTACTGATATTGTACTTAAACTTATTATTAAGTTGGCTGAGAAAGCCAACTTACTGATATTGTACTTAAACTTATTATTAAGTTGGCTTGAGAAAGCCAACATATTGAAATCCTATTTAAACTTATTAAGTTGGCTTGAGAAAGCCAACATATTGAAATCCTATTTAAACTTATTATTATTATTATTATTCTTCTGTGAAAAACTGTTGACTCTAACTCGTCCTAGAGCTTTAACTCTACATACTCCAAACTCGGCTCAGACACTCAAACTGATCTGAAGTTAGTTGCTTTCCCTTTTCAGACTGATCGGACTTACGGTTTTCCTACAAATGACGATCAAACTCGGAAAAACTCCCATTGACTTAACATTGGGCATTCTAAAAAAATTCAAACTCACCAACCGACAAAAATTTAAATCTAAATCCCTTGAAAACTAATTCAAACTGCCATTCTATATATATTAGCCAATGAAACTCATTTAAACTAAAAAAACTCTAATCTCATACACTTATAAACTAATTAACTTAAATTTAATAACTAATTAACTAATAAACTCATGAATTCATAGACTTATGAACTCTTAAACTCATAAATTAATAAACTCTGAACTCTAAACTCATTTAAACTTATAAACTCTAAACTCATTTAAACTTATAAACTCTAAACTCAAAAACTTGTTCACTTATAAACTCATCAATTTATACACTTATAAACTCATAAACTCTGAGTGTGTGTGTGTGTGTGTATCTATCTACCGCTCTGAATACCATAGCAACCACCCAGAACACCCTAGCAACCACCTAGCAACCACCCAGAACACCCTAGCAACCACCCAAAAGACCCTAGCAACCACCCAAAAGACCCTAGCAACCACCAAAAACACCCTAGCAACCGCCTAGCAACCACCCAAAAGACCCTAGCAACCACCCAAAACACCCTAGCAACACCATAGCAACCACACAAAACATCCTAGTAACCACCCATAACACCCTAGCAACCGCCTAGCAACCGCCCAGAACACCCTAGCAACCACCCAAAACACCCTAGCAACCACCCAAAATATCCTAGCAACCGCCTAGCAACCACCCAAAAGACCCTAGCAACCACCCAAAACACCCTAGCAACCACCCAAAATACCCTAGCAATACCATAGCAACCACCCAAAACACCCTAGCAACCACCCAAAATACCCTAGCAACACCATAGCAACCACACAAAACATCCTAGTAACCACCCATAACACCCTAGCAACCGCCTAGCAACCACCCAGAACACCCTAGCAACCACCCAAAACACCCTAGCAACCGCCTAGCAACCACCCAAAAGACCCTAGCAACCACCTAGCAACCACCCAAAACACCCTAGCAACCGCCTAGCAACCGCCTAGCAACCACCCAAAATACCCTAGCAACCACCCAGAACACCCTAGCAACCGCCTAGCAACCACCCAGAACACCCTAGCAACCACCCAAAACACCCTAGCAACTGCCTAGCAACCACCCAAAACACCCTAGCAACCACCCAAAATATCCTAGCAACCACCCAAAACACCCTAGCAACCGCCTAGCAACCACCCAAAATACCCTAGCAACACCATAGCAACCACCCATAACATCCTAGAAACCGCCTAGCAAAACATTTTCCGGTCCAAACTTTCTCAAGCCAACTTAAAGTTTGTCTCGACGAACTTTCGCATCTAGTTATTATTAATATTATTATTATTCTTCTGTAAATAACTGTTGACTCAAACTCGCCCTAGAGCTTTAACTCTACATACTCCAAACTCGGCTCAGACACTCAAACTGATCTGAAGTTTTATGCTATATCTTTTCAGACTGATCGGACTTACGGTTTTCCTACAAATGACGATCAAAACTCGGAAAAACTCCCATTGACTTAACATTGGGCATTCTAAAAAAATTCAAACTCACCAACCGACAAAAATTCAAATCTAAATCCCTTGAAAACTAAATCAAACTGCCATTCTATATATATTAGCCAATGAAACTCATTTAAACTAATAAACTCTAATCTCATACACTTATAAACTAATTAACTTAAATGTAATAACTAATGAACTAATAAACTCATGAATTCATAGACTTATGAACTCTTAAACTCATAAATTAATAAACTCTGAACTCTAAACTCATTTAAACTTATAAACTCTAAACTCAAAAACTTGTACACTTATAAACTTATCAATTTATACACTTATAAACTCTAAACTCTGAGTGTGTGTGTGTGTGTGTGTGTGTGTGTATCTATCTATCTACCGCTCTGAATACCATAGCAACCACCCAGAACACCCTAGCAACCACCTAGCAACCTCCCAGAACACCCTAGCAACCACCCAAAAGACCCTAGCAACCACCCAAAACACCCTAGCAACCGCCTAGCAACCACCCAGAACACCCTAGCAACCACCCAAAACACCCTAGCAACCACCCAAAATACCCTAGCAACACCATAGCAACCACACAAAACATCCTAGTAACCACCCATAACACCCTAGCAACCACCTAGCAACCACCCAGAACACCCTAGCAACCACCCAAAACACCATAGCAACCACCCAAAATATCCTAGCAACCGCCTAGCAACCACCCAGAATACCCTAGCAACCACCCAAAACACCCTAGCAACCACCCAAAATAGCCTAGCAACCACCCAAAATACCCTAGCAACCACCCAGAATACCCTAGCAACCACCCAAAATACCCTAGCAACCGCCTAGCAACCACCCAAAAGACCCTAGCAACCACCCTAAATATCCTAGCAACCGCATAGCAACCACCCAGAATACCCTAGAAACCACCCAAAACACCCTAGCAACCACCCAGAACACCCTAGCAACCGCCTAGCAACCACCCAGAATACCCTAGCAACCACCCAAAAGACCTAGCAACCACCCAAAAGACCCTAGCAACCGCCTAGCAACCACCCAGAAAATCCTAGCAACCACCCAAAACACCCTAGCAACCACCCAAAAGACCCTAGCAACCGCCTAGCAACCACCCAAAAGACCCTAGCAACCACCCAGAATACCATAGCAACCACCCAAAATACCTTAGCAACCGCCTAGCAACCACCCAAAAGACCATAGCAACCACCCAAAACACCCTAGCAACCACCCAGAATACCCTAGCAACCACCCAAAATACCCTAGCAACCGCCTAGCAACCACCCAAAAGACCCTAGCAACCACCCTAAATATCCTAGCAACCGCATAGCAACCACCCAGAATACCCTAGCAACCACCCAAAACACCCTAGCAACCACCCAGAACACCCTAGCAACCGCCTAGCAACCACCCAAAAGACCCTAGCAACCACCCAAAATATCCTAGCAACCACCCAGAATACCCTAGCAACCACCCAAAACACCCTAGCAACCACCCATAACACCCTAGCAACCACCCAAAAGACCCTAGCAACCACCCAGGACACCCTAGCAACCACCTAGCAACCACCCAGAACACCCTAGCAATTGCCCGCGACCACCCATAACATCCTAGCAACCGCCTATCAAAAAACTTTACGGTCCAAACTTTCTCAAGCCAACTTAAAGTTTGTCTCGACGAACTTTCGCATCTAGTTATTATTAATATTATTATTATTCTTCTGTGAAAAACTGTTGACTCAAACTCGCCCTAGAGCTTTAACTCTACATACTCCAAACTCGGCTCAGACACTCAAACTGATCTGTAGTTATATGCTATATCTTTTCAGACTGATCGGACTTACGGTTTTCCTACAAATGACGATCAAAACTCGGAAAAACTCCCATTGACTTAACATTGGGCATTCTAAAAAAATTCAAACTCACCAACCGACAAAAATTCAAATCTAAATCCCTTGAAAACTAAATCAAACTGCCATTCTATATATATTAGCCAATGAAACTCATTTAAACTAATAAACTCTAATCTCACACACTTATAAACTAATTAACTTAAATTTAATAACTAATTAACTAATAAACTCATGAATTCATAGACTTATGAACTCTTAAACTCATAAATTAATAAACTCTGAACTCTTAAACTCATTTAAACTTATAAACTCTAAACTCAAAAACTTGTACACTTATAAACTCATCAATTTATACACTTATAAACTCTAAACTCATAAACTCTGAGTGTGTGTGTGTGTGTGTGTGTGTGTGTGTCTGAGTGAGTGTGTGTGTGTGTGTGTGTGTGTGTGTGTGTGTGTGTGTGTGTGTGTATGTATCTATCTATCTAATTTATTTATCTATCTATCTCTCTGTCATAAACTTCAAACTACTTTAAACTTTAAACCAATTTAAACTTCTTAAGTTTAAAGCTCCCAGCTCCCAAGCAACTCCATAGCAACCAAACTTGAGTATCCTAGCAACCGTTTTGCAAGACCTATATCTCTATATCAGAACATCGTATAGAGATGAGGTTTGGCTCTTTTGACTCATGCTAGCAAACAGCACTTTCAACATGCTACACATGCTAGCAGTGAATAGCTACATGCTAATAGCGATTAGTTAAGTAAGAACTCTATAAAAACTCCATAGTAACCATCTGTGACAACTACCAACCAACCTAGTAACACCATATCAACCGCTCTGAATACCCTAGCAACCACCCAAAATATCCTAGCAACCACCCAGAATACCATAGCAACCACCCAGAACACCCGAGCAACCGCCCTAAATACCCTAGCAACCGCCTAGCAACCACCCAAAAGACCCTAGCAACCACCTAGCAACCACCCAAAACACCATAGCAACCACCCAGAACACCCTAGCAACCGCCTAGCAACCACCCAAAAGACCCTAGCAACCACCCAGGACACCCTAGCAACTGCCTAGCAACCACCCAGAAGACCCTAGCAACCACTCAAAATATCCTAGCAACCGCCTAGCAACCACCCAGAATACCCTAGCAACCACCCAGAACACCTTAGCAACCGCCTAGCAACCACCCAAAAGACCCTAGCAACCGCCTAGCAACCACCCAGAATACCCTAGCAACCACCCAAAACACCCTAGCAACCACCCAAAAGACCCTAGCAACCGCCTAGCAACCACCCAAAAGACCCTAGCAACCACCCAAAACACCCTAGCAACCGCCTAGCAACCAACCTAAAGACCCTAGCAACCACCCAGAACACCCTAGCAACCGCCTAGCAACCACCCAAAAGACCCTAGCAACCACCTAGCAACCACCCAAAAGACCCTAGCAACCACCCAGGACACCCTAGCAACCACCTAGCAACCACCCAGTACACCCTAGCAACCTCCCAAAATACCCTAGCAACACCATAGCAACATCCTAGCAACCGCCTAGCAAAAAACGTTCTGCTCCAAACTTTCTCAAGCCAACTTAAAGTTTGTCTCGACGAACTTTCGCATCTAGTTAAGTTGGCTTGAGAGAGCCAACATATTGAAATCCTATTTAAACTTATTATTAATAATATTATTATTATTATTCTTCTGTGAAAAACTATTGACTCAAACTCGCCCTAGAGCTTTAACTCTACATACTCCAGACTCGGCTCAGACACTCAAACTGATCTGAAGTTTTATGCTATATCTTTTCAGACTGATCGGACTTAGGGTTTTCCTACAAATGACGATCAAAACTCGGAAAAAGTCCCATTGACTTAACATTGGGCATTCTAAAAAAATTCAAACTCACCAACCGACAAAAATTCAAATCTAAATCCCTTGAAAACTAAATCAAACTGCCATTCTATATATATTAGCCAATGAAACTCATTTAAACTAATAAACTCTAATTTCATACACTTATAAACTAATTAACTTAAATTGAATAACTAATTAACTAATAAACTCATGAATTCATAGACTTATGAACTCTTAAACTCATAAATTAATAAACTCTGAACTCTAAACTCATTTAAACTTATAAACTCTAAACTCAAAAACTTGTACACTTATAAACTCATCAATTTATACACTTATAAACTCTAAACTCATAAACTCTGAGTGTGTGTGTGTGTGTGTGTGTGTGTGTGTGTGTGTGTGTGTGTGTGTGTGTGTGTGTGTGTCTGAGTGTCTGAGTGAGTGTGTGAGCGAGGTAGTCTGTTTGAGTGTGTGTGTGTGTGTGTATCTATCTATCTACCGCTCTGAATACCATAGCAACCACCCAGAACACCCTAGCAACCACCCAAAACACCCTAGCAACCACCCAAAAGACTCTAGCAACCACCCAAAATACCCTAGCAACACCATAGCAACCACACAAAACATCCTAGTAACCACCCATAACACCCTAGCAACCGCCTAGCAACCACCCAGAACACCCTAGCAACCACCCAAAACACCCTAGCAACCACCCAAAATACCTTAGCAACCACCCAAAACACCCTAGCAACCACCCAGAACACCCTAGCAACCGCCTAGCAACCACCCAAAAGACCCTAGCAACCACCCAGAATACCATAGCAACCACCCAAAAGACCCTAGCAACCGCCTAGCAACCACCCAGAATACCCTAGCAACCACCCAAATCACCCTAGCAACCACCCAGAACACCCTAGCAACCGCCTAGCAACCACCCAAAAGACCCTAGCAACCACCCAAAAGACCCTAGCAACCACCCAAAAGACCCTAGCAACCGCCTAGCAACCACCCAGAATACCCTAGCAACCACCCAAAACACCCTAGCAACCACCCAGAACACCCTAGCAACCGCCTAGCAACCACCCAGAATACCCTAGCAACCACCCAAAAGACCTAGCAACCACCCAAAAGACCCTAGCAACCGCCTAGCAACCACCCAGAAAATCCTAGCAACCACCCAAAACACCCTAGCAACCACCCAAAAGACCCTAGCAACCGCCTAGCAACCACCCAAAAGACCCTAGCAACCACCCAGAATACCATAGCAACCACCCAAAATACCATAGCAACCGCCTAGCAACCACCCAAAAGACCATAGCAACCACCCAAAACACCCTAGCAACCACCCAGAATACCCTAGCAACCACCCAAAATACCCTAGCAACCGCCTAGCAACCACCCAAAAGACCCTAGCAACCACCCTAAATATCCTAGCAACCGCATAGCAACCACCCAGAATACCCTAGCAACCACCCAAAACACCCTAGCAACCACCCAGAACACCCTAGCAACCGCCTAGCAACCACCCAAAAGACCCTAGCAACCACCCAAAATATCCTAGCAACCACCCAGAATACCCTAGCAACCACCCAAAACACCCTAGCAACCACCCATAACACCCTAGCAACCACCCAAAAGACCCTAGCAACCGCCTAGCAACCACCCAGAATACCCTAGCAACCACCCAAAACACCCTAGCAACCACCCAAAAGACCCTAGCAACCGCCTAGCAACCACCCAAAAGACCCTAGCAACCACCCAAAACACCCTAGCAACCGCCTAGCAACCAACCTAAAGACCCTAGCAACCACCCAGAACACCCTAGCAACCGCCTAGCAACCACCCAAAAGACCCTAGCAACCACCTAGCAACCACCCAAAAGACCCTAGCAACCACCCAGGACACCCTAGCAACCACCTAGCAACCACCCAGTACACCCTAGCAACCTCCCAAAATACCCTAGCAACACCATAGCAACATCCTAGCAACCGCCTAGCAAAAAACTTTCTGCTCCAAACTTTCTCAAGCCAACTTAAAGTTTGTCTCGACGAACTTTCGCATCTAGTTAAGTTGGCTTGAGAGAGCCAACATATTGAAATCCTATTTAAACTTATTATTAATAATATTATTATTATTATTCTTCTGTGAAAAACTATTGACTCAAACTCGCCCTAGAGCTTTAACTCTACATACTCCAGACTCGGCTCAGACACTCAAACTGATCTGAAGTTTTATGCTATATCTTTTCAGACTGATCGGACTTAGGGTTTTCCTACAAATGACGATCAAAACTCGGAAAAAGTCCCATTGACTTAACATTGGGCATTCTAAAAAAATTCAAACTCACCAACCGACAAAAATTCAAATCTAAATCCCTTGAAAACTAAATCAAACTGCCATTCTATATATATTAGCCAATGAAACTCATTTAAACTAATAAACTCTAATTTCATACACTTATAAACTAATTAACTTAAATTGAATAACTAATTAACTAATAAACTCATGAATTCATAGACTTATGAACTCTTAAACTCATAAATTAATAAACTCTGAACTCTAAACTCATTTAAACTTATAAACTCTAAACTCAAAAACTTGTACACTTATAAACTCATCAATTTATACACTTATAAACTCTAAACTCATAAACTCTGAGTGTGTGTGTGTGTGTGTGTGTGTGTGTGTGTATCTATCTATCTATCTACCGCTCTGAATACCATAGCAACCACCCAGAACACCCTAGCAACCACCCAGAACACCCTAGCAACCACCCAAAAGACCCTAGCAACCACCCAAAATATCCTAGCAACCACCCAAAAGACCCTAGCAACCACCCAAAACACCCTAGCAACCGCCTAGCAACCACCCAAAAGACCATAGCAACCACCCAAAACACCCTAGCAACCACCCAAAACACCCTAGCAACCGCCTAGCAACCACCCAAAAGACCCTAGCAACCACCCAAAATACCCTAGCAACACCATAGCAACCACACAAAACATCCTAGTAACCACCCAAAACACCCTAGCAACCGCCTAGCAACCACCCAAAAGACCCTAGCAACCACCCAAAACACCCTAGCAACCGCCTAGCAACCACCCAAAAGACCATAGCAACCACCCAAAACACCCTAGCAACCACCCAAAACACCCTAGCAACTGCCTAGCAACCACCCAAAAGACCCTAGCAACCACCCAAAATACCCTAGCAACACCATAGCAACCACACAAAACATCCTAGTAACCACCCAAAACACCCTAGCAACCGCCTAGTAACCACCCAAAAGACCCTAGCAACCACCCAAAATACCCTAGCAACACCATAGCAACCACACAAAACATCCTAGTAACCACCCATAACACCCTAGCAACCGCCTAGCAACCACCCAGAACACCCTAGCAACCACCCAAAACACCCTAGCAACCACCCAAAATATCCTAGCAACCGCCTAGCAACCACCCAGAATACCCTAGCAACCACCCAAAACACCCTAGCAACCACCCAAAACACCCTAGCAACCGCCTAGCAACCACCCAAAATACCCTAGCAACCGCCTAGCAACCACCCAAAAGACCCTAGCAACCACCCAAAATAGCCTAGCAACCACCCAGAATACCCTAGCAACCACCCAAAATACCCTAGCAACCACCCAGAACACCCTAGCAACCGCCTAGCAACCACCCAAAATACCCTAGCAACCACCCAAAATACCCTAGCAACCACCCAGGACACCCTAGCAACCACCTAACAACCACCCAGAACACCCTAGCAACCTCCCAAAATACCCTAGCAACACCATAGCAACACCATAGCAACATCCTAGCAACCGCCTAGCAAAAAACGTTCTGGTCCAAACTTTCTCAAGCCAACTTAAAGTTTGTCTCGACGAACTTTCGCATCTAGTTAAGTTGGCTTGAGAAAGCCAACATATTGAAATCCTATTTAAACTTATTAAGTTGGCTGAGAAAGCCAACTTACTGATATTGTACTTAAACTTATTATTATTATTAATCTTCTGTGAAAAACTATTGACTCAAACTCGCCCTAGAGCTTTAACTCTACATACTCCAAACTCGGCTCAGACACTCAAACTGATCTGAAGTTTTATGCTATATCTTTTCAGACTGATCGGACTTACGGTTTTCCTACAAATGACGATCAAAACTCGGAAAAACTCCCATTGACTTAACATTGGGCATTCTAAAAAAATTCAAACTCACCAACCGACAAAAATTCAAATCTAAATCCCTTGAAAACTAAATCAAACTGCCATTCTATATATATTAGCCAAAGAAACTCATTTAAACTAATAAACTCTAATTTCATACACTTATAAACTAATTAACTTAAATTGAATAACTAATTAACTAATAAACTCATGAATTCATAGACTTATGAACTCTTAAACTCATAAATTAATAAACTCTGAACTCTAAACTCATTTAAACTTATAAACTCTAAACTCAAAAACTTGTACACTTATAAACTCATCAATTTATACACTTATAAACTCTAAACTCATAAACTCTGAGTGTGTGTGTGTGTGTGTGTGTATCTATCTATCTACCACTCTGAATACCATAGCAACCACCCAGAACACCCTAGTAACCACCCATAACACCCTAGCAACCGCCTAGCAACCACCCAAAACACCCTAGCAACCACCCAAAACACCCTAGCAACCGCCTAGCAACCACCCAAAAGACCCTAGCAACCACCCAAAATACCCTAGCAACCACCCAGAACACCCTAGCAACCACCCAAAACACCCTAGCAACCACCCAAAATATCCTAGCAACCGCCTAGCAACCACCCAGAATACCCTAGCAACCACCCAAAACACCCTAGCAACCACCCAAAACACCCTAGCAACCGCCTAGCAACCACCCAAAAGACCCTAGCAACCACCCAGAATACCATAGCAACCACCCAAAATACCCTAGCAACCGCCTAGCAACCACCCAAAAGACCCTAGCAACCACCCAAAATAGCCTAGCAACCACCCAAAATACCCTAGCAACCACCCAAAATACCCTAGCAACCGCCTAGCAACCACCCAAAAGACCCTAGCAACCACCCTAAATATCCTAGCAACCGCATAGCAAACACCCAGAATACCCTAGCAACCACCCAAAACACCCTAGCAACCACCCAGAACACCCTAGCAACCGCCTAGCAACCACCCAAAAGACCCTAGCAACCACCCAAAATATCCTAGCAACCGCCTAGCAACCACCCAGAATACCCTAGCAACCACCCAAAACACCCTAGCAACCACCCAAAACACCCTAGCAACCACCCAGAACACCCTAGCAACCGCCTAGCAACCACCCAAAATACCCTAGCAACCACCCAAAAGACCCTAGCAACCACCCAAAAGACCCTAGCAACCACCCAGGACACCCTAGCAACCACCTAGCAACCACCCAGAACACCCTAGCAACCTCCCAAAATACCCTAGCAACACCATAGCAACATCCTAGCAACCGCCTAGCAAAAAACGTTCTGCTCCAAACTTTCTCAAGCCAACTTAAAGTTTGTCTCGACGAACTTTCGCATCTAGTTATTATTAATCTTCTGTGAAAAACTATTGACTCAAACTCGCCCTAGAGCTTTAACTCTACATACTCCAAACTCGGCTCAGACACTCAAACTGATCTGAAGTTTTATGCTATATCTTTTCAGACTGATCGGACTTACGGTTTTCCTACAAATGACGATCAAAACTCGGAAAAAGTCCCATTGACTTAACATTGGGCATTCTAAAAAAATTCAAACTCACCAACCGACAAAAATTCAAATCTAAATCCCTTGAAAACTAAATCAAACTGCCATTCTATATATATTAGCCAATGAAACTCATTTAAACTAATAAACTCTAATTTCATACACTTATAAACTAATTAACTTAAATTGAATAACTAATTAACTAATAAACTCATGAATTCATAGACTTATGAACTCTTAAACTCATAAATTAATAAACTCTGAACTCTAAACTCATTTAAACTTATAAACTCTAAACTCAAAAACTTGTACACTTATAAACTCATCAATTTATACACTTATAAACTCTAAACTCATAAACTCTGAGTGTGTGTGTGTGTGTGTGTGTGTGTGTGTGTGTGTGTGTGTGTGTGTGTGTGTCTGAGTGTCTGAGTGAGTGTGTGAGCGAGGTAGTCTGTTTGAGTGTGTGTGTGTGTGTATCTATCTATCTACCGCTCTGAATACCATAGCAACCACCCAGAACACCCTAGCAACCACCCAAAACACCCTAGCAACCACCCAAAAGACTCTAGCAACCACCCAAAATACCCTAGCAACACCATAGCAACCACACAAAACATCCTAGTAACCACCCATAACACCCTAGCAACCGCCTAGCAACCACCCAGAACACCCTAGCAACCACCCAAAACACCCTAGCAACCACCCAAAATACCTTAGCAACCACCCAAAACACCCTAGCAACCACCCAGAACACCCTAGCAACCGCCTAGCAACCACCCAAAAGACCCTAGCAACCACCCAGAATACCATAGCAACCACCCAAAAGACCCTAGCAACCGCCTAGCAACCAGCCAGAATACCCTAGCAACCACCCAAATCACCCTAGCAACCACCCAGAACACCCTAGCAACCGCCTAGCAACCACCCAAAAGACCCTAGCAACCACCCAAAAGACCCTAGCAACCACCCAAAAGACCCTAGCAACCGCCTAGCAACCACCCAGAATACCCTAGCAACCACCCAAAACACCCTAGCAACCACCCAGAACACCCTAGCAACCGCCTAGCAACCACCCAGAATACCCTAGCAACCACCCAAAAGACCTAGCAACCACCCAAAAGACCCTAGCAACCGCCTAGCAACCACCCAGAAAATCCTAGCAACCACCCAAAACACCCTAGCAACCACCCAAAAGACCCTAGCAACCGCCTAGCAACCACCCAAAAGACCCTAGCAACCACCCAGAATACCATAGCAACCACCCAAAATACCATAGCAACCGCCTAGCAACCACCCAAAAGACCATAGCAACCACCCAAAACACCCTAGCAACCACCCAGAATACCCTAGCAACCACCCAAAATACCCTAGCAACCGCCTAGCAACCACCCAAAAGACCCTAGCAACCACCCTAAATATCCTAGCAACCGCATAGCAACCACCCAGAATACCCTAGCAACCACCCAAAACACCCTAGCAACCACCCAGAACACCCTAGCAACCGCCTAGCAACCACCCAAAAGACCCTAGCAACCACCCAAAATATCCTAGCAACCACCCAGAATACCCTAGCAACCACCCAAAACACCCTAGCAACCACCCATAACACCCTAGCAACCACCCAAAAGACCCTAGCAACCGCCTAGCAACCACCCAGAATACCCTAGCAACCACCCAAAACACCCTAGCAACCACCCAAAAGACCCTAGCAACCGCCTAGCAACCACCCAAAAGACCCTAGCAACCACCCAAAACACCCTAGCAACCGCCTAGCAACCAACCTAAAGACCCTAGCAACCACCCAGAACACCCTAGCAACCGCCTAGCAACCACCCAAAAGACCCTAGCAACCACCTAGCAACCACCCAAAAGACCCTAGCAACCACCCAGGACACCCTAGTAACCACCTAGCAACCACCCAGTACACCCTAGCAACCTCCCAAAATACCCTAGCAACACCATAGCAACATCCTAGCAACCGCCTAGCAAAAAACGTTCTGCTCCAAACTTTCTCAAGCCAACTTAAAGTTTGTCTCGACGAACTTTCGCATCTAGTTAAGTTGGCTTGAGAGAGCCAACATATTGAAATCCTATTTAAACTTATTATTAATAATATTATTATTATTATTCTTCTGTGAAAAACTATTGACTCAAACTCGCCCTAGAGCTTTAACTCTACATACTCCAGACTCGGCTCAGACACTCAAACTGATCTGAAGTTTTATGCTATATCTTTTCAGACTGATCGGACTTAGGGTTTTCCTACAAATGACGATCAAAACTCGGAAAAAGTCCCATTGACTTAACATTGGGCATTCTAAAAAAATTCAAACTCACCAACCGACAAAAATTCAAATCTAAATCCCTTGAAAACTAAATCAAACTGCCATTCTATATATATTAGCCAATGAAACTCATTTAAACTAATAAACTCTAATTTCATACACTTATAAACTAATTAACTTAAATTGAATAACTAATTAACTAATAAACTCATGAATTCATAGACTTATGAACTCTTAAACTCATAAATTAATAAACTCTGAACTCTAAACTCATTTAAACTTATAAACTCTAAACTCAAAAACTTGTACACTTATAAACTCATCAATTTATACACTTATAAACTCTAAACTCATAAACTCTGAGTGTGTGTGTGTGTGTGTGTGTGTGTGTGTGTGTGTATCTATCTATCTATCTACCGCTCTGAATACCATAGCAACCACCCAGAACACCCTAGCAACCACCCAGAACACCCTAGCAACCACCCAAAAGACCCTAGCAACCACCCAAAATATCCTAGCAACCACCCAAAAGACCCTAGCAACCACCCAAAACACCCTAGCAACCGCCTAGCAACCACCCAAAAGACCATAGCAACCACCCAAAACACCCTAGCAACCACCCAAAACACCCTAGCAACCGCCTAGCAACCACCCAAAAGACCCTAGCAACCACCCAAAATACCCTAGCAACCGCCTAGCAACCACCCAAAAGACCATAGCAACCACCCAAAACACCCTAGCAACCACCCAAAACACCCTAGCAACTGCCTAGCAACCACCCAAAAGACCCTAGCAACCACCCAAAATACCCTAGCAACACCATAGCAACCACACAAAACATCCTAGTAACCACCCAAAACACCCTAGCAACCGCCTAGTAACCACCCAAAAGACCCTAGCAACCACCCAAAATACCCTAGCAACACCATAGCAACCACACAAAACATCCTAGTAACCACCCATAACACCCTAGCAACCGCCTAGCAACCACCCAGAACACCCTAGCAACCACCCAAAACACCCTAGCAACCACCCAAAATATCCTAGCAACCGCCTAGCAACCACCCAGAATACCCTAGCAACCACCCAAAACACCCTAGCAACCACCCAAAACACCCTAGCAACCGCCTAGCAACCACCCAAAATACCCTAGCAACCGCCTAGCAACCACCCAAAAGACCCTAGCAACCACCCAAAATAGCCTAGCAACCACCCAGAATACCCTAGCAACCACCCAAAATACCCTAGCAACCACCCAGAACACCCTAGCAACCGCCTAGCAACCACCCAAAATACCCTAGCAACCACCCAAAATACCCTAGCAACCACCCAGGACACCCTAGCAACCACCTAACAACCACCCAGAACACCCTAGCAACCTCCCAAAATACCCTAGCAACACCATAGCAACACCATAGCAACATCCTAGCAACCGCCTAGCAAAAAACGTTCTGGTCCAAACTTTCTCAAGCCAACTTAAAGTTTGTCTCGACGAACTTTCGCATCTAGTTAAGTTGGCTTGAGAAAGCCAACATATTGAAATCCTATTTAAACTTATTAAGTTGGCTGAGAAAGCCAACTTACTGATATTGTACTTAAACTTATTATTATTATTAATCTTCTGTGAAAAACTATTGACTCAAACTCGCCCTAGAGCTTTAACTCTACATACTCCAAACTCGGCTCAGACACTCAAACTGATCTGAAGTTTTATGCTATATCTTTTCAGACTGATCGGACTTACGGTTTTCCTACAAATGACGATCAAAACTCGGAAAAACTCCCATTGACTTAACATTGGGCATTCTAAAAAAATTCAAACTCACCAACCGACAAAAATTCAAATCTAAATCCCTTGAAAACTAAATCAAACTGCCATTCTATATATATTAGCCAATGAAACTCATTTAAACTAATAAACTCTAATTTCATACACTTATAAACTAATTAACTTAAATTGAATAACTAATTAACTAATAAACTCATGAATTCATAGACTTATGAACTCTTAAACTCATAAATTAATAAACTCTGAACTCTAAACTCATTTAAACTTATAAACTCTAAACTCAAAAACTTGTACACTTATAAACTCATCAATTTATACACTTATAAACTCTAAACTCATAAACTCTGAGTGTGTGTGTGTGTGTGTGTGTATCTATCTATCTACCACTCTGAATACCATAGCAACCACCCAGAACACCCTAGTAACCACCCATAACACCCTAGCAACCGCCTAGCAACCACCCAGAACTACCTAGCAACCACCCAAAACACCCTAGCAACCACCCAAAATATCCTAGCAACCGCCTAGCAACCACCCATAATACCCTAGCAACCACCCAAAACACCCTAGCAACCACCCAGAACACCCTAGCAACCGCCTAGCAACCACCCAAAAGACCCTAGCAACCACCCAAAATACCCTAGCAACCGCCTAGCAACCACCCAAAAGACCCTAGCAACCACCCAAAAGACCCTAGCAACCACCCAAAAGACCCTAGCAACCACCCAAAATATCCTAGCAACCACCCAGAATACCCTAGCAACCACCCAAAACACCCTAGCAACCACCCAGAACACCCTAGCAACCGCCTAGCAACCACCCAAAAGACCCTAGCAACCACCCAAAATACCCTAGCAACACCATAGCAACCACACAAAACATCCTAGTAACCACCCATAACACCCTAGCAACCGCCTAGCAACCACCCAGAACACCCTAGCAACCACCCAAAACACCCTAGCAACCACCCAAAATATCCTAGCAACCACCCAGAATACCATAGCAACCACACAAAACATCCTAGTAACCACCCAAAACACCCTAGCAACCGCCTAGTAACCACCCAAAAGACCCTAGCAACCACCCAAAATACCCTAGCAACACCATAGCAACCACACAAAACATCCTAGTAACCACCCATAACACCCTAGCAACCGCCTAGCAACCACCCAGAACACCCTAGCAACCACCCAAAACACCCTAGCAACCACCCAAAATATCCTAGCAACCGCCTAGCAACCACCCAGAATACCCTAGCAACCACCCAAAACACCCTAGCAACCACCCAAAACACCCTAGCAACCGCCTAGCAACCACCCAAAATACCCTAGCAACCGCCTAGCAACCACCCAAAAGACCCTAGCAACCACCCAAAATAGCCTAGCAACCACCCAGAATACCCTAGCAACCACCCAAAATACCCTAGCAACCACCCAGAACACCCTAGCAACCGCCTAGCAACCACCCAAAATACCCTAGCAACCACCCAAAATACCCTAGCAACCACCCAGGACACCCTAGCAACCACCTAACAACCACCCAGAACACCCTAGCAACCTCCCAAAATACCCTAGCAACACCATAGCAACACCATAGCAACATCCTAGCAACCGCCTAGCAAAAAACGTTCTGGTCCAAACTTTCTCAAGCCAACTTAAAGTTTGTCTCGACGAACTTTCGCATCTAGTTAAGTTGGCTTGAGAAAGCCAACATATTGAAATCCTATTTAAACTTATTAAGTTGGCTGAGAAAGCCAACTTACTGATATTGTACTTAAACTTATTATTATTATTAATCTTCTGTGAAAAACTATTGACTCAAACTCGCCCTAGAGCTTTAACTCTACATACTCCAAACTCGGCTCAGACACTCAAACTGATCTGAAGTTTTATGCTATATCTTTTCAGACTGATCGGACTTACGGTTTTCCTACAAATGACGATCAAAACTCGGAAAAACTCCCATTGACTTAACATTGGGCATTCTAAAAAAATTCAAACTCACCAACCGACAAAAATTCAAATCTAAATCCCTTGAAAACTAAATCAAACTGCCATTCTATATATATTAGCCAATGAAACTCATTTAAACTAATAAACTCTAATTTCATACACTTATAAACTAATTAACTTAAATTGAATAACTAATTAACTAATAAACTCATGAATTCATAGACTTATGAACTCTTAAACTCATAAATTAATAAACTCTGAACTCTAAACTCATTTAAACTTATAAACTCTAAACTCAAAAACTTGTACACTTATAAACTCATCAATTTATACACTTATAAACTCTAAACTCATAAACTCTGAGTGTGTGTGTGTGTGTGTGTGTGTGTGTGTGTGTGTGTGTGTGTGTGTGTGTGTCTGAGTGTCTGAGTGAGTGTGTGAGCGAGGTAGTCTGTTTGAGTGTGTGTGTGTGTGTATCTATCTATCTACCGCTCTGAATACCATAGCAACCACCCAGAACACCCTAGCAACCACCCAAAACACCCTAGCAACCACCCAAAAGACTCTAGCAACCACCCAAAATACCCTAGCAACACCATAGCAACCACACAAAACATCCTAGTAACCACCCATAACACCCTAGCAACCGCCTAGCAACCACCCAGAACACCCTAGCAACCACCCAAAACACCCTAGCAACCACCCAAAATACCTTAGCAACCACCCAAAACACCCTAGCAACCACCCAGAACACCCTAGCAACCGCCTAGCAACCACCCAAAAGACCCTAGCAACCACCCAGAATACCATAGCAACCACCCAAAAGACCCTAGCAACCGCCTAGCAACCAGCCAGAATACCCTAGCAACCACCCAAATCACCCTAGCAACCACCCAGAACACCCTAGCAACCGCCTAGCAACCACCCAAAAGACCCTAGCAACCACCCAAAAGACCCTAGCAACCACCCAAAAGACCCTAGCAACCGCCTAGCAACCACCCAGAATACCCTAGCAACCACCCAAAACACCCTAGCAACCACCCAGAACACCCTAGCAACCGCCTAGCAACCACCCAGAATACCCTAGCAACCACCCAAAAGACCTAGCAACCACCCAAAAGACCCTAGCAACCGCCTAGCAACCACCCAGAAAATCCTAGCAACCACCCAAAACACCCTAGCAACCACCCAAAAGACCCTAGCAACCGCCTAGCAACCACCCAAAAGACCCTAGCAACCACCCAGAATACCATAGCAACCACCCAAAATACCATAGCAACCGCCTAGCAACCACCCAAAAGACCATAGCAACCACCCAAAACACCCTAGCAACCACCCAGAATACCCTAGCAACCACCCAAAATACCCTAGCAACCGCCTAGCAACCACCCAAAAGACCCTAGCAACCACCCTAAATATCCTAGCAACCGCATAGCAACCACCCAGAATACCCTAGCAACCACCCAAAACACCCTAGCAACCACCCAGAACACCCTAGCAACCGCCTAGCAACCACCCAAAAGACCCTAGCAACCACCCAAAATATCCTAGCAACCACCCAGAATACCCTAGCAACCACCCAAAACACCCTAGCAACCACCCATAACACCCTAGCAACCACCCAAAAGACCCTAGCAACCGCCTAGCAACCACCCAGAATACCCTAGCAACCACCCAAAACACCCTAGCAACCACCCAAAAGACCCTAGCAACCGCCTAGCAACCACCCAAAAGACCCTAGCAACCACCCAAAACACCCTAGCAACCGCCTAGCAACCAACCTAAAGACCCTAGCAACCACCCAGAACACCCTAGCAACCGCCTAGCAACCACCCAAAAGACCCTAGCAACCACCTAGCAACCACCCAAAAGACCCTAGCAACCACCCAGGACACCCTAGTAACCACCTAGCAACCACCCAGTACACCCTAGCAACCTCCCAAAATACCCTAGCAACACCATAGCAACATCCTAGCAACCGCCTAGCAAAAAACGTTCTGCTCCAAACTTTCTCAAGCCAACTTAAAGTTTGTCTCGACGAACTTTCGCATCTAGTTAAGTTGGCTTGAGAGAGCCAACATATTGAAATCCTATTTAAACTTATTATTAATAATATTATTATTATTATTCTTCTGTGAAAAACTATTGACTCAAACTCGCCCTAGAGCTTTAACTCTACATACTCCAGACTCGGCTCAGACACTCAAACTGATCTGAAGTTTTATGCTATATCTTTTCAGACTGATCGGACTTAGGGTTTTCCTACAAATGACGATCAAAACTCGGAAAAAGTCCCATTGACTTAACATTGGGCATTCTAAAAAAATTCAAACTCACCAACCGACAAAAATTCAAATCTAAATCCCTTGAAAACTAAATCAAACTGCCATTCTATATATATTAGCCAATGAAACTCATTTAAACTAATAAACTCTAATTTCATACACTTATAAACTAATTAACTTAAATTGAATAACTAATTAACTAATAAACTCATGAATTCATAGACTTATGAACTCTTAAACTCATAAATTAATAAACTCTGAACTCTAAACTCATTTAAACTTATAAACTCTAAACTCAAAAACTTGTACACTTATAAACTCATCAATTTATACACTTATAAACTCTAAACTCATAAACTCTGAGTGTGTGTGTGTGTGTGTGTGTGTGTGTGTGTGTGTATCTATCTATCTATCTACCGCTCTGAATACCATAGCAACCACCCAGAACACCCTAGCAACCACCCAGAACACCCTAGCAACCACCCAAAAGACCCTAGCAACCACCCAAAATATCCTAGCAACCACCCAAAAGACCCTAGCAACCACCCAAAACACCCTAGCAACCGCCTAGCAACCACCCAAAAGACCATAGCAACCACCCAAAACACCCTAGCAACCACCCAAAACACCCTAGCAACCGCCTAGCAACCACCCAAAATACCCTAGCAACCACCCAAAATACCCTAGCAACCGCCTAGCAACCACCCAAAAGACCATAGCAACCACCCAAAACACCCTAGCAACCACCCAAAACACCCTAGCAACTGCCTAGCAACCACCCAAAAGACCCTAGCAACCACCCAAAATACCCTAGCAACACCATAGCAACCACACAAAACATCCTAGTAACCACCCAAAACACCCTAGCAACCGCCTAGTAACCACCCAAAAGACCCTAGCAACCACCCAAAATACCCTAGCAACACCATAGCAACCACACAAAACATCCTAGTAACCACCCATAACACCCTAGCAACCGCCTAGCAACCACCCAGAACACCCTAGCAACCACCCAAAACACCCTAGCAACCACCCAAAATATCCTAGCAACCGCCTAGCAACCACCCAGAATACCCTAGCAACCACCCAAAACACCCTAGCAACCACCCAAAACACCCTAGCAACCGCCTAGCAACCACCCAAAATACCCTAGCAACCGCCTAGCAACCACCCAAAAGACCCTAGCAACCACCCAAAATAGCCTAGCAACCACCCAGAATACCCTAGCAACCACCCAAAATACCCTAGCAACCACCCAGAACACCCTAGCAACCGCCTAGCAACCACCCAAAATACCCTAGCAACCACCCAAAATACCCTAGCAACCACCCAGGACACCCTAGCAACCACCTAACAACCACCCAGAACACCCTAGCAACCTCCCAAAATACCCTAGCAACACCATAGCAACACCATAGCAACATCCTAGCAACCGCCTAGCAAAAAACGTTCTGGTCCAAACTTTCTCAAGCCAACTTAAAGTTTGTCTCGACGAACTTTCGCATCTAGTTAAGTTGGCTTGAGAAAGCCAACATATTGAAATCCTATTTAAACTTATTAAGTTGGCTGAGAAAGCCAACTTACTGATATTGTACTTAAACTTATTATTATTATTAATCTTCTGTGAAAAACTATTGACTCAAACTCGCCCTAGAGCTTTAACTCTACATACTCCAAACTCGGCTCAGACACTCAAACTGATCTGAAGTTTTATGCTATATCTTTTCAGACTGATCGGACTTACGGTTTTCCTACAAATGACGATCAAAACTCGGAAAAACTCCCATTGACTTAACATTGGGCATTCTAAAAAAATTCAAACTCACCAACCGACAAAAATTCAAATCTAAATCCCTTGAAAACTAAATCAAACTGCCATTCTATATATATTAGCCAATGAAACTCATTTAAACTAATAAACTCTAATTTCATACACTTATAAACTAATTAACTTAAATTGAATAACTAATTAACTAATAAACTCATGAATTCATAGACTTATGAACTCTTAAACTCATAAATTAATAAACTCTGAACTCTAAACTCATTTAAACTTATAAACTCTAAACTCAAAAACTTGTACACTTATAAACTCATCAATTTATACACTTATAAACTCTAAACTCATAAACTCTGAGTGTGTGTGTGTGTGTGTGTGTATCTATCTATCTACCACTCTGAATACCATAGCAACCACCCAGAACACCCTAGTAACCACCCATAACACCCTAGCAACCGCCTAGCAACCACCCAGAACTACCTAGCAACCACCCAAAACACCCTAGCAACCACCCAAAATATCCTAGCAACCGCCTAGCAACCACCCATAATACCCTAGCAACCACCCAAAACACCCTAGCAACCACCCAGAACACCCTAGCAACCGCCTAGCAACCACCCAAAAGACCCTAGCAACCACCCAAAATACCCTAGCAACCGCCTAGCAACCACCCAAAAGACCCTAGCAACCACCCAAAAGACCCTAGCAACCACCCAAAAGACCCTAGCAACCACCCAAAATATCCTAGCAACCACCCAGAATACCCTAGCAACCACCCAAAACACCCTAGCAACCACCCAGAACACCCTAGCAACCGCCTAGCAACCACCCAAAAGACCCTAGCAACCACCCAAAATACCCTAGCAACACCATAGCAACCACACAAAACATCCTAGTAACCACCCATAACACCCTAGCAACCGCCTAGCAACCACCCAGAACACCCTAGCAACCACCCAAAACACCCTAGCAACCACCCAAAATATCCTAGCAACCACCCAGAATACCATAGCAACCACACAAAACATCCTAGTAACCACCCAAAACACCCTAGCAACCGCCTAGTAACCACCCAAAAGACCCTAGCAACCACCCAAAATACCCTAGCAACACCATAGCAACCACACAAAACATCCTAGTAACCACCCATAACACCCTAGCAACCGCCTAGCAACCACCCAGAACACCCTAGCAACCACCCAAAACACCCTAGCAACCACCCAAAATATCCTAGCAACCGCCTAGCAACCACCCAGAATACCCTAGCAACCACCCAAAACACCCTAGCAACCACCCAAAACACCCTAGCAACCGCCTAGCAACCACCCAAAATACCCTAGCAACCGCCTAGCAACCACCCAAAAGACCCTAGCAACCACCCAAAATAGCCTAGCAACCACCCAGAATACCCTAGCAACCACCCAAAATACCCTAGCAACCACCCAGAACACCCTAGCAACCGCCTAGCAACCACCCAAAATACCCTAGCAACCACCCAAAATACCCTAGCAACCACCCAGGACACCCTAGCAACCACCTAACAACCACCCAGAACACCCTAGCAACCTCCCAAAATACCCTAGCAACACCATAGCAACACCATAGCAACATCCTAGCAACCGCCTAGCAAAAAACGTTCTGGTCCAAACTTTCTCAAGCCAACTTAAAGTTTGTCTCGACGAACTTTCGCATCTAGTTAAGTTGGCTTGAGAAAGCCAACATATTGAAATCCTATTTAAACTTATTAAGTTGGCTGAGAAAGCCAACTTACTGATATTGTACTTAAACTTATTATTATTATTAATCTTCTGTGAAAAACTATTGACTCAAACTCGCCCTAGAGCTTTAACTCTACATACTCCAAACTCGGCTCAGACACTCAAACTGATCTGAAGTTTTATGCTATATCTTTTCAGACTGATCGGACTTACGGTTTTCCTACAAATGACGATCAAAACTCGGAAAAACTCCCATTGACTTAACATTGGGCATTCTAAAAAAATTCAAACTCACCAACCGACAAAAATTCAAATCTAAATCCCTTGAAAACTAAATCAAACTGCCATTCTATATATATTAGCCAATGAAACTCATTTAAACTAATAAACTCTAATTTCATACACTTATAAACTAATTAACTTAAATTGAATAACTAATTAACTAATAAACTCATGAATTCATAGACTTATGAACTCTTAAACTCATAAATTAATAAACTCTGAACTCTAAACTCATTTAAACTTATAAACTCTAAACTCAAAAACTTGTACACTTATAAACTCATCAATTTATACACTTATAAACTCTAAACTCATAAACTCTGAGTGTGTGTGTGTGTGTGTGTGTATCTATCTATCTACCACTCTGAATACCATAGCAACCACCCAGAACACCCTAGTAACCACCCATAACACCCTAGCAACCGCCTAGCAACCACCCAGAACTACCTAGCAACCACCCAAAACACCCTAGCAACCACCCAAAATATCCTAGCAACCGCCTAGCAACCACCCATAATACCCTAGCAACCACCCAAAACACCCTAGCAACCACCCAGAACACCCTAGCAACCGCCTAGCAACCACCCAAAAGACCCTAGCAACCACCCAAAATACCCTAGCAACCGCCTAGCAACCACCCAAAAGACCCTAGCAACCACCCAAAAGACCCTAGCAACCACCCAAAAGACCCTAGCAACCACCCAAAATATCCTAGCAACCACCCAGAATACCCTAGCAACCACCCAAAACACCCTAGCAACCACCCAGAACACCCTAGCAACCGCCTAGCAACCACCCAAAAGACCCTAGCAACCACCTAGCAACCACCCAAAAATCCCCTAGCAACCACCCAGAACACCCTAGCAACCGCCTAGCAACCACCCAAAATACCCTAGCAACCGCTTAGCAACCACCCAAAAGACCCTAGCAACCACCCTAAATATTCTAGCAACCGCATAGCAACCACCCAGAATGCCCTAGCAACCACCCAAAAGACCCTAGCAACCACCCAGAACACCCTAGCAACCGCCTAGCAACCACCCAAAAGACCCTAGCAACCACCCAAAATATCCTAGCAACCGCCTAGCAACCACCCAGAATACCCTAGCAACCACCCAGAATACCATAGCAACCACCCAGAACACCCGAGCAACCGCCCTATATACCCTAGCAACATCATAGCAACCACCCATAACATCCTAGCAACCGCCTAGCAAAAAACTTTCCGGTCCAAACTTTCTCAAGCCAACTTAAAGTTTGTCTCGACGAACTTTCGCATCTAGTTATTATTATTATTCTTCTTACTAAAACTGTTGACTCAAACTCGCCCTAGAGCTTTAACTCTACATACTTCAAACTCGGCTCAGACACTCAAACTGATCTGCAGCTATATGCTATATCTTTTCAGACTGATCGGACTTACGGTTTTCCTACAAATGACGATCAAAACTCGGAAAAACTCCCATTGACTTAACATTGGGCATTCTAAAAAAATTCAAACTCACCAACCGACAAAAATTTAAATCTAAATCCCTTGAAAACTAATTCAAACTGCCATTCTATATATATTAGCCAATGAAACTCATTTAAACTAAAAAACTCTAACCTCATACACTTATAAACTAATTAACTTAAATTTAATAACTAATTAACTAATAAACTCATGAATTCATAGACTTATGAACTCTTAAACTCATAAATTAATAAACTCTGAACTCTAAACTCATTTAAACTTATAAACTCTAAACTCAAAAACTTGTACACTTATAAACTCATCAATTTATACACTTATAAACTCTAAACTCATAAACTCTGAGTGTGTGTGTGTGTGTGTGTGTGTGTGTATCTATCTATCTACCGCTCTGAATACCATAGCAACCACCCAGAACACCCTAGCAACCACCCAGAACACCCTAGCAACCACCCAAAAGACCCTAGCAACCACCCAAAATATCCTAGCAACCACCCAGAACACCATAGCAACCACCCAAAACACCCTAGCAACCACCCAAAATACCCTAGCAACACCATAGCAACCACACAAAACATCCTAGTAACCACCCATAACACCCTAGCAACCGCCTAGCAACCAGCCAGAACACCCTAGCAACCACCCAAAAGACCCTAGCAACCACCCAAAAGACCCTAGCAACCACCCAGAACACCCTAGCAACCGCCTAGCAACCACCCAGAATACCCTAGCAACCACCCAAAACACCCTAGCAACCACCCAGAACACCATAGCAACCGCCTAGCAACCACCCAAAAGACCCTAGCAACCGCCTAGCAACCACCCAGAATACCCTAGCAACCACCCAAAACACCCTAGCAACCACCCAAAAGACCCTAGCAACCGCCTAGCAACCACCCAAAAGACCCTAGCAACCACCCAAAACACCCTAGCAACCGCCTAGCAACCACCCAAAAGACCCTAGCAACCACCCAGAACACCCTAGCAACCGCCTAGCAACCACCCAAAAGACCCTAGCAACCACCCAAAATACCCTAGCAACCACCCAGAACACCCTAGCAACCGCCTAGCAACCACCCAAAAGACCCTAGCAACCACCTAGCAACCACCCAAAAGACCCTAGCAACCACCCAAAACACCCTAGCAACCACCCAGAACACCCTAGCAACCGCCTAGCAACCACCCAAAAGACCCTAGCAACCACCCAGGACACCCTAGCAACCATCTAGCAACCACCCAGAACACCCTAGCAACCACCCAAAAGACCCTAGCAACCACCCAAAATATCCTAGCAACCGCCTAGCAACCACCCAGAATACCCTAGCAACCACCCAAAAAACCGTAGCAACCACCCAGAACACCCTAGCAACCGCCTAGCAACCACCTAAAAGACCCTAGCAACCACCTAGCAACCACCCAAAAGACCCTAGCAACCACCCAGGACACCCTAGCAACCACCTAGCAACCACCCAGAACACCCTAGCAACCTCCCAAAATACCCTAGGAACACCATAGCAACCACCCATAAAATCCTAGCAACCGCCTAGCAAAAAACGTTCTGGTCCAAACTTTCTCAAGCCAACTTAAAGTTTGTCTCGACGAACTTTCGCATCTAGTTATTAAGTTGGCTTGAGAGAGCCAACATATTGAAATCCTATTTAAACTTATTATTAAAGCTGCCGTCGGCAAGTCTGGCAGATTGGGTCGATTAGCCAAAATTTTGAATGTTTACAACTCTCATGCCCCTCCCCACTACCAGCGAGCACCCTCCCATCGAGGTCGTGCTCGTCAGTGCGTCACTGTGCGTGTGTACCTGATTTTCTGTGAACGCGTCCGTCTCTTCAGCATCTATCAACACCATGGACTCGGAGGTAGGCTGCCCTGGCTAATCTATCCATAGATAGCAATTAACCGAGGAATTGGAAGCTTGTTAGTAGATTTTCTCTCCGCCATCACGCTTCATGCAATCTCCAGGCGAACTTCAGGCGTGGCGTGTGCATGTGATATTAACGTGCGCGAGTGAGGGGGATCTGTGGCGTGTGCACGACCTGTGATTGACAGTCAGATCTCACACCCCCCTGCGCTGATTGGACCTGATGAAGCGGGAGCGCTGGATTTTTGCAAAACAAATAACACGCTCCAGGTGGAGTTATAAACTCGGGTTTTTTTCTAAAACCACCTTATTTATGTTGTTCTGTCGGATTATAGTGTCGATTACACTGAATATGATCAAAAAAATGTTGCCGACGGCAGCTTTAATATTATTATTATTCTTCTGTGAAAAACTATTGACTCAAACTCGCCCTAGAGCTTTAACTTTACATACTCCAAACTCGGCTCAGACACTCAAACTGATCTGAAGTTTTATGCTATATCTTTTCAGACTGATCGGACTTACGGTTTTCCTACAAATGACGATCAAAACTCGGAAAAAGTCCCATTGACTTAACATTGGGCATTCTAAAAAAATTCAAACTCACCAACCGACAAAAATTCAAATCTAAATCCCTTGAAAACTAAATCAAACTGCCATTCTATATATATTAGCCAATGAAACTCATTTAAACTAATAAACTCTAATTTCATACACTTATAAACTAATTAACTTAAATTGAATAACTAATTAACTAATAAACTCATGAATTCATAGACTTATGAACTCTTAAACTCATAAATTAATAAACTCTGAACTCTAAACTCATTTAAACTTATAAACTCTAAACTCAAAAACTTGTACACTTATAAACTCATAAATTTATACACTTATAAAATCTAAACTCATAAACTCTGAGTGTGTGTGTGTGTGTGTGTGTGTGTGTGTGTGTGTGTGTGTGTGTGTGTGTGTGTGTGTGTGTGTGTGTGTATCTATCTATCTACCGCTCTGAATACCATAGCAACCACCCAGAACACCCTAGCAACCACCCAGAACACCCTAGCAACCACCCAAAAGACCCTAGCAACCACCCAAAATATCCTAGCAACCACCCAAAAGACCCTAGCAACCACCCAAAACACCCTAGCAACCGCCTAGCAACCACCCAAAAGACCATAGCAACCACCCAAAACACCCTAGCAACCACCCAAAACACCCTAGCAACCGCCTAGCAACCACCCAAAAGACCCTAGCAACCACCCAAAATACCCTAGCAACACCATAGCAACCACACAAAACATCCTAGTAACCACCCAAAACACCCTAGCAACCGCCTAGCAACCACCCAAAAGACCCTAGCAACCACCCAAAACACCCTAGCAACCGCCTAGCAACCACCCAAAAGACCATAGCAACCACCCAAAACACCCTAGCAACCGCCTAGCAACCACCCAAAAGACCCTAGCAACCACCCAAAATACCCTAGCAACACCATAGCAACCACCCAGAACACCCTAGCAACCACCCAAAACACCCTAGCAACCACCCAAAAGACTCTAGCAACCACCCAAAATACCCTAGCAACACCATAGCAACCACACAAAACATCCTAGTAACCACCCAAAACACCCTAGCAACCGCCTAGCAACCACCCAGAACACCCTAGCAACCACCCAAAACACCCTAGCAACCACCCAAAATATCCTAGCAACCGCCTAGCAACCACCCAGAATACCCTAGCAACCACCCAAAACACCCTAGCAACCACCCAAAACACCCTAGCAACCGCCTAGCAACCACCCAAAAGACCCTAGCAACCACCCAAAATACCCTAGCAACCACCCAGAACACCCTAGCAACCACCCAAAACACCCTAGCAACCACCCAAAATATCCTAGCAACCGCCTAGCAACCACCCAGAATACCCTAGCAACCACCCAAAACACCCTAGCAACCACCCAAAACACCCTAGCAACCGCCTAGCAACCACCCAAAAGACCCTAGCAACCACCCAGAATACCATAGCAACCACCCAAAATACCCTAGCAACCGCCTAGCAACCACCCAAAAGACCCTAGCAACCACCCAAAATAGCCTAGCAACCACCCAGAATACCCTAGCAACCACCCAAAATACCCTAGCAACCGCCTAGCAACCACCCAAAAGACCCTAGCAACCACCCTAAATATCCTAGCAACCGCATAGCAAACACCCAGAATACCCTAGCAACCACCCAAAACACCCTAGCAACCACCCAGAACACCCTAGCAACCGCCTAGCAACCACCCAAAAGACCCTAGCAACCACCCAAAATATCCTAGCAACCGCCTAGCAACCACCCAGAATACCCTAGCAACCACCCAAAACACCCTAGCAACCACCCAAAACACCCTAGCAACCACCCAGAACACCCTAGCAACCGCCTAGCAACCACCCAAAATACCCTAGCAACCACCCAAAAGACCCTAGCAACCACCCAAAAGACCCTAGCAACCACCCAGGACACCCTAGCAACCACCTAGCAACCACCCAGAACACCCTAGCAACCTCCCAAAATACCCTAGCAACACCATAGCAACATCCTAGCAACCGCCTAGCAAAAAACGTTCTGCTCCAAACTTTCTCAAGCCAACTTAAAGTTTGTCTCGACGAACTTTCGCATCTAGTTATTATTAATCTTCTGTGAAAAACTATTGACTCAAACTCGCCCTAGAGCTTTAACTCTACATACTCCAAACTCGGCTCAGACACTCAAACTGATCTGAAGTTTTATGCTATATCTTTTCAGACTGATCGGACTTACGGTTTTCCTACAAATGACGATCAAAACTCGGAAAAAGTCCCATTGACTTAACATTGGGCATTCTAAAAAAATTCAAACTCACCAACCGACAAAAATTCAAATCTAAATCCCTTGAAAACTAAATCAAACTGCCATTCTATATATATTAGCCAATGAAACTCATTTAAACTAATAAACTCTAATTTCATACACTTATAAACTAATTAACTTAAATTGAATAACTAATTAACTAATAAACTCATGAATTCATAGACTTATGAACTCTTAAACTCATAAATTAATAAACTCTGAACTCTAAACTCATTTAAACTTATAAACTCTAAACTCAAAAACTTGTACACTTATAAACTCATCAATTTATACACTTATAAACTCTAAACTCATAAACTCTGAGTGTGTGTGTGTGTGTGTGTGTGTGTGTGTGTGTGTGTGTGTGTGTGTGTGTGTGTGTGTGTGTGTGTGTGTCTGAGTGTCTGAGTGAGTGTGTGAGCGAGGTAGTCTGTTTGAGTGTGTGTGTGTGTGTATCTATCTATCTACCGCTCTGAATACCATAGCAACCACCCAGAACACCCTAGCAACCACCCAAAACACCCTAGCAACCACCCAAAAGACTCTAGCAACCACCCAAAATACCCTAGCAACACCATAGCAACCACACAAAACATCCTAGTAACCACCCATAACACCCTAGCAACCGCCTAGCAACCACCCAGAACACCCTAGCAACCACCCAAAACACCCTAGCAACCACCCAAAATACCTTAGCAACCACCCAAAACACCCTAGCAACCACCCAGAACACCCTAGCAACCGCCTAGCAACCACCCAAAAGACCCTAGCAACCACCCAGAATACCATAGCAACCACCCAAAAGACCCTAGCAACCGCCTAGCAACCACCCAGAATACCCTAGCAACCACCCAAATCACCCTAGCAACCACCCAGAACACCCTAGCAACCGCCTAGCAACCACCCAAAAGACCCTAGCAACCACCCAAAAGACCCTAGCAACCACCCAAAAGACCCTAGCAACCGCCTAGCAACCACCCAGAATACCCTAGCAACCACCCAAAACACCCTAGCAACCACCCAGAACACCCTAGCAACCGCCTAGCAACCACCCAGAATACCCTAGCAACCACCCAAAAGACCTAGCAACCACCCAAAAGACCCTAGCAACCGCCTAGCAACCACCCAGAAAATCCTAGCAACCACCCAAAACACCCTAGCAACCACCCAAAAGACCCTAGCAACCGCCTAGCAACCACCCAAAAGACCCTAGCAACCACCCAGAATACCATAGCAACCACCCAAAATACCATAGCAACCGCCTAGCAACCACCCAAAAGACCATAGCAACCACCCAAAACACCCTAGCAACCACCCAGAATACCCTAGCAACCACCCAAAATACCCTAGCAACCGCCTAGCAACCACCCAAAAGACCCTAGCAACCACCCTAAATATCCTAGCAACCGCATAGCAACCACCCAGAATACCCTAGCAACCACCCAAAACACCCTAGCAACCACCCAGAACACCCTAGCAACCGCCTAGCAACCACCCAAAAGACCCTAGCAACCACCCAAAATATCCTAGCAACCACCCAGAATACCCTAGCAACCACCCAAAACACCCTAGCAACCACCCATAACACCCTAGCAACCACCCAAAAGACCCTAGCAACCACCCAGGACACCCTAGCAACCACCTAGCAACCACCCAGA
This sequence comes from Leuciscus leuciscus, assembly GCF_965113295.1. Classification (NCBI taxonomy): domain Eukaryota; kingdom Metazoa; phylum Chordata; class Actinopteri; order Cypriniformes; family Leuciscidae; genus Leuciscus; species Leuciscus leuciscus. The sequence continues at coordinate 17,884,905 of NC_138745.1, read as the reverse complement.
ACACCCTAGCAATTGCCCGCGACCACCCATAACATCCTAGCAACCGCCTATCAAAAAACTTTACGGTCCAAACTTTCTCAAGCCAACTTAAAGTTTGTCTCGACGAACTTTCGCATCTAGTTATTATTAATATTATTATTATTCTTCTGTGAAAAACTGTTGACTCAAACTCGCCCTAGAGCTTTAACTCTACATACTCCAAACTCGGCTCAGACACTCAAACTGATCTGTAGTTATATGCTATATCTTTTCAGACTGATCGGACTTACGGTTTTCCTACAAATGACGATCAAAACTCGGAAAAACTCCCATTGACTTAACATTGGGCATTCTAAAAAAATTCAAACTCACCAACCGACAAAAATTCAAATCTAAATCCCTTGAAAACTAAATCAAACTGCCATTCTATATATATTAGCCAATGAAACTCATTTAAACTAATAAACTCTAATCTCACACACTTATAAACTAATTAACTTAAATTTAATAACTAATTAACTAATAAACTCATGAATTCATAGACTTATGAACTCTTAAACTCATAAATTAATAAACTCTGAACTCTTAAACTCATTTAAACTTATAAACTCTAAACTCAAAAACTTGTACACTTATAAACTCATCAATTTATACACTTATAAACTCTAAACTCATAAACTCTGAGTGTGTGTGTGTGTGTGTGTGTGTGTGTGTGTGTGTGTGTCTGAGTGAGTGTGTGTGTGTGTGTGTGTGTGTGTGTGTGTGTGTGTGTGTGTGTGTGTGTGTGTGTGTGTGTGTGTGTGTGTGTGTGTGTATGTATCTATCTATCTAATTTATTTATCTATCTATCTCTCTGTCATAAACTTCAAACTACTTTAAACTTTAAACCAATTTAAACTTCTTAAGTTTAAAGCTCCCAGCTCCCAAGCAACTCCATAGCACCCAAACTTGAGTATCCTAGCAACCGTTTTGCAAGACCTATATCTCTATATCAGAACATCGTATAGAGATGAGGTTTGGCTCTTTTGACTCATGCTAGCAAACAGCACTTTCAACATGCTACACATGCTAGCAGTGAATAGCTACATGCTAATAGCGATTAGTTAAGTAAGAACTCTATAAAAACTCCATAGTAACCATCTGTGACAACTACCAACCACCTAGTAACACCATATCAACCGCTCTGAATACCATAGCAACCACCCAGAACACCCTAGCAACCACCTAGCAACCACCCAGAACACCCTAGCAACCACCCAAAAGACCCTAGCAACCGCCTAGCAACCACCCAAAACACCCTAGCAACCACCCAGAACACCCTAGCAACCACCCAAAAGACCCTAGCAACCGCCTAGCAACCACCCAGAATACCCTAGCAACCACCCAAAACACCCTAGCAACCACCCAGAACACCCTAGCAACCACCTAGCAACCACCCAGAATACCCTAGCAACCACCCAAAACACCCTAGCAACCACCCAAAAGACCATAGCAACCGCCTAGCAACCACCCAAAAGACCCTAGCAACCGCCTAGCAACCACCCAGAACACCCTAGCAACCGCCAAGCAACCACCCAGAATACCCTAGCAACCACCCAAAACACCCTAGCAACCACCCAGAACACCCTAGCAACCACCCAAAATATCCTAGCAACCGCCTAGCAACCACCCAGAATACCCTAGCAACCACCCAAAACACCCTAGCAACCACCCAGAACACCCTAGCAACCGCCTAGCAACCACCCCAAAGACCCTAGCAACTGCCTAGCAACCACCCAGAATACCCTAGCAACCATCCAAAACACCCTAGCAACCACCCAGAACACCCTAGCAACCGCCTAGCAACCACCCCAAAGACCCTAGCAACTGCCTAGCAACCACCCAAAACACCCTAGCAACCACCCAGGACACCCTAGCAACCACCTAGCAACCACCCAGAACACCCTGGCAACCTCCCAAAATACCCTAGCAACACCATAGCAACACCATAGCAACATCCTAGCAACCGCTTAGCAAAAAACTTTCTGCTCCAAACTTTCTCAAGCCAACTTAAAGTTTGTCTCGACGAACTTTCGCATCTAGTTATTATTCTTCTTCTGAGACTAAAAAAATATAACTTTAATACAGCCTAGAGCTTTAACTCTACATACTCCAAACTCGGCTCAGACCTTCAGACTATTCTGACTCGGTATGCTATATCTTTTCTAACTGATCGGACTTACGGTTTTCCTAAAAATGACGATCAAAACTCGGAAAAACTCCCATTGACTTTTTCAAACTGACCAACCGACAAAAATTCAAATCTAAATCCCTTGAAGACTAAACCAAACTGCCGTTCTATATACTATATGAGCCATTGAGACTCATTTAAACTAATAAACTCATCTATCTTTCTACTTCAAACTAAATTAAACTTCAAACTAAATTAAACTTCAAACTAATTTAAACTTTAAACTTCAAACTAATTTAAACTTTAAACTAATTTAAACTTCAAACTACTAAATTTACTTCATTTAAACTAATAAACTCATCTATCTATCTACTTCAAACTAAATTAAACTTCAAACTAAATTAAACTTCAAACTAAATTAAACTTCAAACTAAATTAAACTTTAAACTTCAAACTAATTTAAACTTTAAACTACTAAATTTACTTCATTTAAACTAATAAACTCATCTATCTACTTCAAACTAAATTAAATTTCAAACTAAATTAAACTTCAAACTAAATTAAACTTCAAACTACTAAATTTACTTCATTTAAACTTATAAACTCAACTCATACACTTATAAACTAATTAACTTATAAACTCATGAATTCATAGACTTATGAACTCTTAAACTCATAAATGTATAAACTCTGAACTCTTAAACTCAAACTTATAAACTGTAAACTCATTTAAACTTATAAACTCTAAACTCAAAAACTCGTACACTTATAAACTCATCAATTTATACTTATAAACTCTAAACTCATAAACTCTGAGTGTGTGTGTGTGTGTCTGAGTGAGTGTGTGAGCGAGTTAGTGTGTGTGTGTGTGTGTCTGTCTGTCTATCAATCTAACTTATCTATCTATCTATCTATCATAAACTTCAAACTACTTTAAACTACTTTAAGCTTCAAACCACTTTAAACTTCAAACCACTTTAAACTTCTTAATTTAAATATACCAGCTCCAAAGCAACGCCATAGCAACCAAACTTGAGTACCCTAGCAACCGTTTTGCAAGACCTATATCTCTGTATCAGAACATCGTATAGAGATGAGGTTTGGCTCTTTTGACTCATGCTAGCAAACAGCACTTTCAACATGCTACACATGCTAGCAGTGAATAGCTACATGCTAATAGCGATTAGTTAAGTAAGAACTCTATAAAAACTCCATAGTAACCATCTGTGACAACTACCAACCAACCTAGTAACACCATATCAACCGCTCTGAATACCATAGCAACCACCCAGAACACCCTAGCAACCACCTAGCAACCACCCAGAACACCCTAGCAACCACCCAAAAGACCCTAGCAACCACCAAAATATCCTAGCAACCACCCAGAACACCCTAGCAACCACCTAGCAACCACCCAAAACACCCTAGCAACCACCCAAAACACCCTAGCAACCACCCAGAACACCCTAGCAACCGCCTAGCAACCACCCAAAAGACCCTAGCAACCACCCAGAATACCATAGATCCACCCAAAATACCCTAGCAACCGCCTAGCAACCACCCAAAAGACCCTAGCAACCACCCAAAATAGCCTAGCAACCACCCAAAATACCCTAGCAACCACCCAAAATACCCTAGCAAGCGCCTAGCAACCACCCAAAAGACCCTAGCAACCACCCAAAATATCCTAGCAACCGCCTAGCAACCACCCAGAATACCCTAGCAACCACCCAAAACACCCTAGCAACCGCCTAGCAACCACCCAAAAGACCCTAGCAACCACCCAGAATACCATAGCAACCACCCAAAATACCCTAGCAACCGCCTAGTAACCACCCAAAAGACCCTAGCAACCACCCAGAACACCCTAGCAACCGCCTAGCAACCACCCAAAAGACCCTAGCAACCACCTAGCAACCACCCAAAAGACCCTAGCAACCACCCAGAACACCCTAGCAACCGCCTAGCAACCACCCAAAAGACCCTAGCAACCGCCTAGCAACCACCCAAAAGACCCTAGCAACCACCCAGGACACCCTAGCAACCACCCAGAGCACCCTAGCAACCTCCCAAAATACCCTAGCAACACCATAGCAACATCCTAGCAACCGCCTAGCAAAAAACTTTCTGCTCCAAACTTTCTCAAGCCAACTTAAAGTTTGTCTCGACGAACTTTCGCATCTAGTTATTATTCTTCTTCTGAGACTAAAAAAATATAACTTTAATACAGCCTAGAGCTTTAACTCTACATACTCCAAACTCGGCTCAGACCTTCAGACTATTCTGACTCGGTATGCTATATCTTTTCTAACTGATCAGACTTACGGTTTTCCTAAAAATGACGATCAAAACTCGGAAAAACTCCCATTGACTTTTTCAAACTGACCAACCGACAAAAATTCAAATCTAAATCCCTTGAAGACTAAACCAAACTGCCGTTCTATATACTATATGAGCCATTGAGACTCATTTAAACTAATAAACTCATCTATCTATCTACTTCAAACTAAATTAAACTTCAAACTAAATTAAACTTCAAACTAAATTAAACTTCAAACTAATTTAAACTTTAAACTAATTTAAACTTCAAACTACTAAATTTACTTCATTTAAACTAATAAACTCATCTATCTATCTACTTCAAACTAAATTAAACTTCAAACTAAATTAAACTTCAAACTAAATTAAACTTCAAACTAAATTAAACTTTAAACTTCAAACTAATTTAAACTTTAAACTACTAAATTTACTTCATTTAAACTAATAAACTCATCTATCTACTTCAAACTAAAATAAACTTCAAACTAAATTAAACTTCAAACTAAATTAAACTTCAAACTACTAAATTTACTTCATTTAAACTTATAAACTCTAAACTCATACACTTATAAACTAATTAACTTATAAACTCATGAATTCATAGACTTATGAACTCTTAAACTCATAAATGTATAAACTCTGAACTCTTAAACTCAAACTTATAAACTGTAAACTCATTTAAACTTATAAACTCTAAACTCAAAAACTCGTACACTTATAAACTCATCAATTTATACTTATAAACTCTAAACTCATAAACTCTGAGTGTGTGTGTGTGTCTGAGTGAGCGAGTTAGTGTGTGTGTGTCTGTCTGTCTATCAATCTAACTTATCTATCTATCTATCTATCATAAACTTCAAACTACTTTAAACTAAGCTTCAAACCACTTTAAACTTCAAACCACTTTAAACTTCTTAATTTAAATATACCAGCTCCAAAGCAACGCCATAGCAACCAAACTTGAGTACCCTAGCAACCGTTTTGCAAGACCTATATCTCTGTATCAGAACATCGTATAGAGATGAGGTTTGGCTCTTTTGACTCATGCTAGCAAACAGCACTTTCAACATGCTACACATGCTAGCAGTGAATAGCTACATGCTAATAGCGATTAGTTAAGTAAGAACTCTATAAAAACTCCATAGTAACCATCTGTGACAACTACCAACCAACCTAGTAACACCATATCAACCGCTCTGAATACCATAGCAACCACCCAGAACACCCTAGAAACCACCTAGCAACCACCCAGAACACCCTAGCAACCACCCAAAAGACCCTAGCAACCACCCAAAATATCCTAGCAACCACCCAGAACACCCTAGCAACCACCTAGCAACCACCCAAAACACCCTAGCAACCACCCAAAACACCCTAGCAACCACCCAGAACACCCTAGCAACCGCCTAGCAACCACCCAAAAGACCCTAGCAACCACCCAATATATCCTAGCAACCACCCAAAACACCCTAGCAACCACCCAAAACACCCTAGCAACCACCCAGAACACCCTAGCAACCGCCTAGCAACCACCCAAAAGACCCTAGCAACCACCCAGAACACCCTAGCAACCGCCTAGCAACCACCCAAAAGACCCTAGCAACCACCTAGCAACCACCCAAAAGACCCTAGCAACCACCCAGAACACCCTAGCAACCACCTAGCAACCACCCAAAAGACCCTAGCAACCGCCTAGCAACCACCCAAAAGACCCTAGCAACCACCCAGGACACCCTAGCAACCACCCAGAGCACCCTAGCAACCTCCCAAAATACCCTAGCAACACCATAGCAACATCCTAGCAACCGCCTAGCAAAAAACTTTCTGCTCCAAACTTTCTCAAGCCAACTTAAAGTTTGTCTCGACGAACTTTCGCATCTAGTTTAGTTTGAAGTTTCATTTAGTTTGAAGTTTCATTTAGTTTGAAGTTTAATTTAGTTTGAAGTAGATAGATGAGTTTATTAGTTTAAATGAAGTAAATTTAGTAGTTTGAAGTTTAAATTAGTTTAAAGTTTAAATTAGTTTGAAGTTTAAAGTTTAATTTAGTTTGAAGTTTAATTTAGTTTGAAGTTTAATTTAGTTTGAAGTAGATAGATAGATGAGTTTATTAGTTTAAATGAGTCTCAATGGCTCATATAGTATATAGAACGGCAGTTTGGTTTAGTCTTCAAGGGATTTAGATTTGAATTTTTGTCGGTTGGTCAGTTTGAAAAAGTCAATGGGAGTTTTTCCGAGTTTTGATCGTCATTTTTAGGAAAACCGTAAGTCCGATCAGTTAGAAAAGATATAGCATACCGAGTCAGAATAGTCTGAAGGTCTGAGCCGAGTTTGGAGTATGTAGAGTTAAAGCTCTAGGCTGCATTAAAGTTATATTTTTTAGTCTCAGAAGAATAATAATAAGTTTAAATAGCATTTCAGTAAGTTGGCTCTCTCAAGCCAACTTAATAAGTTTAAGTACAATATCAGTAAGTTGGCTCTCTCAAACTTAATTAAAGAACTGAAATTTTGCCAATCCCAAATAAATATATATATATATATATATATATATATATATATATATATATATATATATATATATATATTTTTTTTACTAATTCAAGCCTAAGACTCTATGAAGTTCATGGTATTACACACTCCTGTACAGTTGGTGGCGGTATAATACATAAGTAGTAATCTGCCAAAAAAACAAGACGAAGAAGAACAAAGGAAGACATATGACTACTAAAAACATCGTGAATGTTTATATGCTTGTCAGTGCATGGGACGCTACATATCATTTTTGTTTTTAATTAGATTTTCCCAATAAATAGGCTAGAATAAACCTGGTTCATTTCGACAACAAAGCAGTTGAATGCAACAAGCTCGTAATCATGACTTCTGAAGTGGGAATTTCCGATAGCACGCGAAGGCAGCATTAAGCCAGAATTAGGCCTTAATTCAATTAGGACATTTAAGTAGCTTTTATAAACATGCCTTTGGAAAAACATTACTGGTCTGCATCTTTGAGACAAAACAATGGCACTCACATATTTTAAGATACAAAAACAGGTCAAAAACGTATTTTAGTCTGTGACTAAATGGTGTTACTAAGGCCAGAATTAGGCCTTAATTCAATTAGGACATTTAAGTAGCTTTTATAAACATGCCTTTGGAAAAACATTACTGGTCTGCATCTTTGAGACAAAACAATGGCACTCACATATTTTAAGATACAAAAACAGGTCAAAAACGTATTTTAGTCTGTGACTAGGCTTAAGCCTTGTCTGTGAAATGGGGGTAAGACTTTTACTCAAGTCGTATTGGAATTGGTGTCTTGTAACTTGTAATTAATTCATTTTCGCTATAAGGTATCTGTACTTTTACCCAAGTTTAGTTTTCAGGTACTCTTTACACCTCTGCACTTCTGACCTTGTCTCGAACACGGCATTATACTTTGTTCATTTACCTCGGATGAGGGATGTCGTTGCTGGGAATGACCGACTTCCAGTATACAGGTCAGAAAACAAAGCTGGATGTGTCCAGACCAACCAGTATTGTGCTTGCTCTTTCGGAATACAAACTCATAAAAAAAACCTGTATTTTGCAAAGATAATGCCAAAGTATCATGTCCACAAATAGAGATTAAATAGTACTGTGTGTGCACCACTGAGTTTATTCAGACACAGACAGTAAACAGAAGTGCTAATAAACACTATAGTACTACTGTTTCACTACAGTTGATGCAATGAGTGGCCATATTGGATTCTGAAGTCAGGGTTGTTGCACTTCCCAGTCATAACTCTGACTTGAGGGGGCATTCCAGTTAAAAGTTCCTACTGGGAACGAGGAATTTCCCACTTCCAAGGAAAAATGGAACACTCCATTAATATAACATGGATTGGCAAATAATATGTTTGAATAACGTCTTCCTCTTACACAAGTAAGAAACTTGTGTGGGTTAACTGCAACCTTTATACTATGATTTTGTCCCTGAATTTGAATAACTATTGAATAATACTGTTGGCCAGGCAATCACGAGAATGTGCGCAGATGATGCGTGGCTTGTCGTGAATGTCAGCTGGTAAATCCACCGGCCTCCCCAAAAGCATCTTCCTCTAATGCAGTTCCCCTTTGAGAGAATTGGTATGTACCTCATCGGGCCATTAGAACGATCTGGACGTGGGCATCGCTTTGCATTAGTCAAGTCAAGTCAAGTCATCTTCATTTATATAGCGCTTTTAACAATGTAGATTGTTTCAAAGCAGCTTTACAGACATAAACGTATAATTTAAGGTAAGATTGTTTTGGCTTTATAGCGGTTCTTTAATAAAGTTATTTCCAGCTAAAGTTAGTTTTGATTGATTCGCTTCCGTCGCAACGATCATTTGTTATTAAATTAGGGGCCGCTAAGACGACACCATTCTCTCTACACAAACTTTAAACGCGAACCTGTGAGAAACGCTGATGGCGTTCACATGCGCATTAAGAATTGGTTCTATAGTTATGTGCATTTGAATATATGTGCGCAGGTTTGGAATTCCCTACAAACCAAGCCTAAACAAAGTACTGGTGTTTCCTTATCATTTTTATACAGAATTTTATTTTATTTGATCAATTCGGGTAGATCCGCGAATTGAGTTTTCCCGACGACGCTTTATCTGTAGAGTGGTAAAGGGATCCTCCATAGGGAGAGACTAGTTGGCACTTAGGCACTGCGTTGTCATCGGGTCCAGGCGAAGGTCCTTCACCAGATCTGGATACGGCCTGGATCCGGCAGGCTGCGGGAAAACCTCGGGATAAACAAAGACACTAAAATTAGCGTAAATGCCATTCTTCTCATGATGTAACGAGTACATCAGGATTAATGGGAAGTGTTCCCGGTTCCAGCTGACCTAATCTATGCAGCCTCCCATTGAATTATAGAAGTCTATAATGTATTATGTGAATGCTAGGTCAAAGAGATGTATTTTTAGTCTAGCTTTGAACTGACAGAGTGTGTCTGCTTCCCGGACAATGGTAGGAAGACTGTTCCAAAGTTTTGGTGCTAAATAGGAAAAGGATCTACCGCCAGCAGTCGATTTTGATATTCTAGGTATTATCAACTGGCCGGAATTTTGAGATCGCAATAGACGTGAAGGACTATAATGCGTTAAGAGCTCGCTCAAGTACTGTGGAGCTAAACCATTTAGTGCTTTGTAAGTAATCAGCAATATTTAAAAATTGATGCGATGTTTAATAGGGAGCCAAAGCAGTTTTGACAGAACCGGGCTAATATGGTCATACTTCCTGGTTCTGGTAAGAACTCTAGCTGCTGCGTTTTGAACTAGCTGTAGTTTATTTATTAAGCGTGCAGGGCAACCACCCAGTAGAGCATTACAATAATCTAGCCTTGATGTCATGAACGCATGAACTAATTGTTCCGCATTTGTCAATGAGAGCATATGGCGTAATTTAGATATATTTTTAAGATGGAAAAATGCGGTTTTACAGATACTAGAGACGTGACTTTCAAATGAAAGATTGGTATCAAAGAGCACACCCAGGTTCCTAACCGACGATGAAGACTTAACAGAGCAGCCATCAAGTCTTAGACAGTATTCTAGATTATTACGTGAGGACGTTTTTTGTCCAATAATTAGAATCTCTGTTTTTTCACAATTTAGTAGTAGGAAATTACGAGTCATCCAATTTTTTTATATCAGTTATGCATTCCGTTAATTTTGTGAATTGGTAAGTTTCGTTAGGTTTTGAAGAAATATAGAGCTGAGTATCGTCGGCATAACAGTGGAAGCTAATTCCATGTTTCCTAATGATATCGCCTAATGGTAGCATGTACAGAGTGAACAGCAACGGTCCTAGAACTGAGCCTTGTGGTACGCCATACTGAACTTGTGATCGATGAGACATCTCTTCATTTACTGCAACAAACTGATAACGGTCAGATAAGTATGATTTAAACCATGCTAATGCAATTCCACTAATGCCAACATAATTTTCGAGTCTATTTAAAAGAATGTTATGGTCGATAGTGTCAAATGCAGCACTAAGATCGAGTAACACTAATAGAGAGATACAACCACGATCGGATGATAAGAGCAAATCATTTGTGACTAGTGGCGTGGTAGTGGCGCAATGGATAAGACACATGCCTTTGGTGTGAGAGACCCGGGTTCGAATCCACTGTGAGACACCAATGTGTCCCTGAGCAAGACACTTAACCCCTAGTTGCTCCAGAGGCGTGCGACCTCTGACATATATAGCAATTGTAAGTCGCTTTGGATAGAAGCGTCAGCTAAATGAATAAATGTAAATGTAAATGTAAATGTAATGAGGGCAGTCTCAGTGCTATGGTACGGTCTAAATCCGGACTGGAAATCCTCGCAGATATCATTTATTTCAAGAAAGGAACACAGTTGTGAAGATACTGCCTTTTCTAATATCTTTGACAGAAAAGGTAGATTCGAGATCGGCCTGTAATTGACTAATTCTGTAGGATCAAGTTGCAGTTTTTTTAACAAGCGGTTTAATCATTGCCAGCTTAAAGTTTTTTTGGTACGTATTCTAGAGACAACGACGAATTAATGATATTAAGAAGAGGATCTATGACCTCTGGAAGCATCTCTTTCAGTAGCTTAGTCAGTATAGGGTCTAACATACATGTTGTCGATTTAGATGATTTAACGAGTTTAGTAAATTCTTCCTCTCCTATAGCAACGAATTAATCAAAATTTTCCTCAGGGATACTACAATTCACTGCCTGATGCGATACTGTAGTAGATAATTGCATAGTGATAATTTTGTCCCTGATATTATCAATCTTATAAGTGAAGAAGTTCATAAAGGCATTACTGCTGTGTTGCTTGGATACTTCGGTGCTTGAAGCTTTCTTTTTCGTTAGTTTAGCCACCGTTTCAAATAAATACCTAGGAATATGTTTATTTTCTTCTAATAGGGTTGTAAAATAAGCAGATCTAGCAGCTTTTAAAGCCTATCTGTAAGTAATCGATGGATTGTGCATAGTGCTGGTGGACTATGCAACACGATACCCAGAGGCAGTGGTGCTCAGCAGCATTTCAGCAAAAAGCATTGCAGATGCACTGTTTTACGAGTGGGAATCGCCAGAGTGGAAATCCCGACAGAGATTCTCACTGATCAAGGCACGGCGTTTATGTCACGAACATTACGCAAACTTTACGAATTATTGGGCATTAAATCGATTTGCACCAGCGTCTATCAGACATGTTCTCGCCCTTGCCTGGTTGAGCGAATCTCATTCAGCACCATATTGAGCCTGGCCGTGCCAGTGTGGTGTTGTGCAGCCGGCCGTGTTGTTTACCTGAACACAAAAAAAAGTGGTTCAGACTGAATTAGAGGCGATGCTAGACATGGGGTTTATAGAAGAATCCCACAGCAATTAGGCGAGCCCGGACGGCTCTGTACGATTCTGTGTGGATTATCGCAAGGTGAATGCTGTGTCGAAATTCGATGGATATCCAACGCCGCAGGTTGACGAATTGCTTTATCGGCTTGGTGTAGCTCAATTTTATTCAACACTGGATTTAACAACAGGGTATTGGCAGATCCCCTTATAGCCTAAATCCAAAGAAGAAGAAAAAACAACCTTCACAACGCCATTTGGATTGCACCAATTTGTTATGCTTTCTTTCGGATTGTTCGGGGTACCGGACACTTTCCAGCGTCTCGTGGACAGGATTCTCTGGCCGCATGCTGCATATACCGCTTCCTATCTGATGACATTATCATCAATAGTAATGCCTGGCAGCGTCATATGGAGCATCTGCGTGCTGTCCTGAGAGCACTGAGAGTGGTCAGACTGACAGCCAAACCAAAGAAGTGTGCTGTTGGGCGTGTGGAGGTCAGGTATCTGGATTCACGACAGGTGCGTCCCCAAGATCCAAAAGTAGGTGAGGCACTTCCTGAGGCTGGCAGGATATTACAGAAGGTTTGTGCCTAATTATTCAGACCTTACCAGCCCGCATACTGACCTCACTATAAAGGAAGCACCAGATCCGGCCCAGTGGACTGAGCTGTGTCAGCAGGCTTTCACCCAGGTAAAGGCTGCTCTGTGGCAGGCAGGTCTGTGACACTCCCCTGATTTTTCTCTCCCCGGTAGACGGTAGACGAGTGGTGCATAAGTAGGTCAAGTGTGTAAGCCGACTAAAGGTCCAATGGTTGTTTTCCAATGGTACGGGTGAAGGTTTTTGTGTGTTACTGTCTTTCCTCATGGCCAAGTAATCTGATTAAATGAAATAATTTTTTTCATATGTATTACCTCGTTATTTCATCTGACTCCATAAATGAAACGGTTTTAATGATATCTGTGCATCATTAAATGTGAGCGAATGTTTGACTATTCTTTTTAACTCTTTACTGAAAATAATGTCAGAGTCAGTTAGAATAAAATCAAATGTTTACAATTTATTATGTCAGGTAAATGTATCATGCCAATTTCATAATCAGTTCAAATATAATAGATACAAAACATCAAATGCTCTGGAATAAAGAGAAAAGATGTGAACCTTGACATTATAAAATACATGATGCAAAGTGTTTTGCATACACTTCACATCACGGGCTGGCCGGGCTGGGTTACAGAATCGTGCTGAGCCTCTTGTTGCATTTCATTATATAGCTTTCACATGGAAACATTTGCTAACGATGGGAATTTGCATTCAGAGTTTACACCTTTTGGGAGGAATAATGCCATTTGCCTGGAAGACACACCCTCCTTTGTGTACAAGTTATCCCTAAAACTCTTAATAACTTATTACCTTTTGGTTTACCTCTTTGGGAATGAGACATTTGTACCAGTCGCACTGAGACATTTCAAATGATACCAAACATGTATAATACTGTATGATAATTGTTCACATTAAACCATATAATTTTTTGGGTGAATTTCAGGTGATCTCAGCATAAGAGAGAGAGGGAACGGGGGAATGGGGGGTCAAGGGGGGTCTTGCTTAGGTGAGACTTGCGTCTCGAATGGTGATGCTAGTTTCACAAGAGAGAGTTCAAATGTTAATTTCCAGAAAGGTCCTTTGTCTTCTAAGGGAGACGTCGTTCCTCAACTAGACTGCCCGGCATTTTCTAATTCCTCAAGTCTTACAAGTGCAAACTGAAAAACACTTGTGTCTTGTTGCAATAATTGGCGTGGAGAGACCACATAAAAGCCACATGGAAAGAGGAAGCAGACGGAGAGAGACTGACTGAGGATCCGACTCATGCCTGCTGAAGGCTCTGGACTGGTGAGCTGCGTGTGGAACTATTGTGCACTGAGACTGAGTTTTTTGAAGCGAAGAGAGCGGGACTTTGTTTTTCGTTCGTGAAAGTGAACAAAAGCAAGAGCCTCAGTAAAAGCCGACCCTGACTTCTTCCTTCCTTATCTTGACATGCGTAACAATAAACTTTCATGATGAAGAACTGCAATGTCATGTCAGTGTGACTGCGATAGAGATGATAATCAAAACCAAACAGATGTTTTAGTTTTTGGCTGACAATTTAAAATGTATATTATTTTCAACCTTATTTTCAATATAAGAGCAATTTATACTTGAATGTGCAAGGCTTCCAGTGTCAGTTGCTTCCAGTTATTTTTAAAAAGTTTATTGACATGGCACTTCTTGATGTTCCAATAACGTCTTCCTCTGGCATTAAAAAATAAACAAACTGATATTTTTATATAAATATACATTTTAAACAAACTGAATTTAAAACCATAAAATTGGAGCTAATTTTGTCAGGTTTGCTGGTTGATTAAATGAAACAGAATAGGTGTTGACTGATTAAGAACCATGGAAACTAACTCGCAAATCAGGCAGGCAAAACGGGAACAGAACACAGAGAAAACAAAACCAAAACAGGCTACACATGACAAATTGAAACAAATTAGGTGAAAAATGTCAAGAGGGTTACCAACAGTTATGGTTAGGGGTTGGTTAAATCAATTAAATTTAAATAATTTAATTTTAAACAATAAATCATTCCTGAAAATCAGTAATACAAATACAGAGTTGAATAGTTAGTGCTATAAAATAGTACATACTGCTAGTACATACTACAACAGAGTTTTAGATATGCAGTCCTGGAACTGCAGCCACTGGAATTGCAGTATCATGTTACTCATCTTGACAAATTATAGCAAACTAGTTTACAAAAAAACTTTAAAATCATATTATTTTGTTATGATGCAAAAAACGCAATAAAAGTATTTTCAAAGTATTTTCAATTTATCAAAGTATTGATAAGGGAAACATATATTGCCGCAGTAAGGCTATTAAATCTAGTTGAAAACAAGTTTATAGGAATTTTAACACAATCTAATGGTTTAAACATTACTAGTAGTGGCTCTGAAAACAAGCCTGAAGTGTTACGCTAAGATAAGTGATCATTGTGAGTGGGTGTGGAGGGCAGCTGATTGATAGATACTCATGTTGGAGGCTGGGTGTCTCCCTCCTGCTCTAACAGCACATTAAGATAAGCTCCTATAGCACAAACACCCACAACTACAGAGCTGAATGATCATTTCACTGGCTGCTCCAATGCCCGAAAACGCTTTCATGGCCAAGCAGAAAGGCCTGTAAGTGCTGTATCTATTCATTGTCATTTCTCTCTCTCTTTCTCTCTCTCTCTCTTTTAATTCTATTTTATTTTGAAATGTACTGTTTTTAAACAGCTTAGAGGAAAACAGGGGTGCTGAAGGCAAGAAGAAGAAGACAAAGAAACACAAGGACCAAACATGGGCTAAAGAAGGGCCACAGGACCCTTTCGAAATGGTAACTAATAATCTATGTCTGTCTATGTGTATCTTTTTTTATGAGATGTATGAGTATATTTACCTGTTTCAAATAACTTCAATTTGTTTCCAGCTGGACTCTCTTCCTGAGGAGAAGCAACAAGAGATTCAAAAAGCCCTGCACCTGTTTTCTTTTGGTCAGGGGCCACCAAAAAGTCTACTGGAGGCTCATAAGCACACATACCGCTTTTGGGATACCCAGCCAGTCCCTAAGATAGGTATGATGGACAGTGCACAGCTAGAAACAACATTACCTGTGTGCATCTCTACAAATGGCATTCATTCTCTTTTAGATGAGGAAGTGACATCATATGGACCGATTAAGTCAGAGATGCCCAGTGTTCGAGAAGAGTCGTACTCACTGCCACAGGAATTCATTTGGGACACGCTCGACCTGGACAATCAGGAGCAGGTGAGAGAAAGGACTTTTTGAACTAATAAAGTCCCAAAATTATTTATTGAACAGATGTGAACAAAAATGTAATTGAAATCCAGGGATGGACAAAGTACACTTTAGCTAAAATATAGATGTCTTGATGAAATACAAGTTTATGTACTCTTTTTCATTTTCTAATGTAGTAAAAAATCTAATTAAACTTAAAAGTACCAAAAGTAAAGAAATGATAAGGACTACCCTTGTCAAAACACTTACTAATTATTCATTATTAATTTTATATTATCTCTGTAATTATTACAGAAGTAATATACTTTAAAAGAATATGTGCAAAATGAATGTTTCCGGACACTGATTGCATGTTATTTAAAATTAAAGGAAAATGTATTAGTTTAAATTTATACTAAGTATACTAATTTATAATTAAGAGTGCTTTTTTGACCCACTTAAGAAGAAATTTAGTACACTTTTATATGTAATTTCATAATTACTTGGTGTCTTTGAAATATGGTGACAGCATATTACTGAATGAGGTGACAAGTATTTATGGTACTGTAGTAAAACTTTTAATTTGACCTTTATTTTAAAAGTAAAAGTGTTAAGTGTCTTTAAGTGTTTTAAGAAACATGAAAGTGTAGGCCTATAAGTACACGTTCTTTTTAAAATATAATCTTAAGATTTTAAGAGTATTGTAAGTGCACATTCAATATAATTAAGAACATTTATTTTTTATAAGGGTACTGTTTATGTTTTTGCTCTTTGGTATACTCCATCCTCCTGCTCAAAATACCTTTTTTAAGAGAAGGCAGTCTGATGACACCGTCGCACAGATAGGATAAAGCTTAAATAGATTTTTGCATTTCTGCCCATGCACCAGTTGGGAACTACAGGTACTGCAGTAAAAGACAAACGGTTATCTTTATCTTCAACCCTGTAACTAGTTTCCTCCTTATGTTTCTCTATGTAATTGTAGCTGAGAGAACTTTGTGATTTGCTGAATGAAAACTACACGGAGGAGGATGACAACACACTTCGTCTGCACTACTCACCACAGTTCTTGCTCTGGTGTGTTTGATCTCTTAATAGTTACATCAATATGATCACAAACAACTGATCTTATAATTTCTCTATGTTGTTGCACTTATTGCAGGGCTCTATGCCCCCCTGGAGGGCAATCACAGTGGCACTGTGGAGTCAGAGTAAACTCCAGTCAAAAACTAGTGGGATTCATAAATGCCATTCCTGCTACTATGAAAGTATTTGACATGTAAGTGAAGAATTTTTTTCAGTTGGTTAAAATTATTTAAATAATTTTGGTTGATACAAATGACAAAGATGCTCCACAGAGAGCTAAAGATGGTGGAAGTGAACTTCCTGTGCGTGCACAAAAAACTTCGCTCAAAAAGAGTGGCACCAGTCCTAATCAAGGAGATCTCCAGACGTGTCCATCAGCAGGGTATATCTCAAGCAGTCTACAGCACCAGTGCAGTCCTACCAAAGCCTATTGCAACCTGCAAGTATGATGGAAATTGTCAGGATGTTTCTCTTACTCCCCAGACCACCGCTGCTGTTTTATTTGTGGTATTGTTTAAAACCAAATTCTGTTATTCTTTATGGTTGTTAAAAGGTACTGGCACAGATCGCTGAACCCACGCAAGCTGATTGAGCTGAATTTCTTCTCTCTCACTCGTAACATGACCCTGCAGCGTGCCCTCAAGCTAAATCGGCTTCCTGAGGTCAGACTGCCCTGCTGAGTCGCTAATTTTTCCGGAATTAATTTAAAATTCTGATTGTCATTGAGTATTGATTTATTATGTCATTGAGTATTTTTTAAACTAGTAATTTGTTTTACAATGTTATGGAATTATTTTAAATTAATTTCTCTATAAGGCATATAGTAGGTGTAAACAGTGATTAACAAGAATAGAAGTATCAATATCTTTCCAAAAATCATAGTAATCCTAAACTGTCTGAAAAAAATAAAAATAAATAATAATAATTGTGGCTAGTTTAGAGCAGTGGATCTCAAACCTTTTGACTTTGAACAATATTTTTTACAGGTTTATTTCATTTTAAGCTCATATTGGTTTGTTTAAAAAAAAATATATATATATAGTGGCATTGTCTTTGTTTGGAGTCCTTTTGAAGATGTGAGAAAAAGTATGTACATCTTTTAACTACACTAATAATCTCTCTCCTTATTTTCTATTACAACAGACAACAAAAACTACTGGCCTTCGCCCCATGACTGCGCAGGATGTGCTAGTGGTTCAGGCCCTTCTGAGAGAACATCTAAAGGCTTTTCATCTCTCTCCTGTTCTGACCCTGGAGGATGTTGAACACTGGCTTCTGCCTCAAGATGGCGTGATTGACACATATGTTGTGGAGGTCAGTATGATGAAAAGGACCTTTCAACTCTCTCATTCAGACATCTATGGTAGCTGTCATGTGATGCATTAATGACACTCATATGTCTCTATGCAGAGCATGACCGGTACAATAACTGACATGGTGAGTTTCTACACTCTTCCCTCTACGGCTCTGAACCACCCTGTGCATAAAGGGCTGAAGGCAGCCTGTGTTCTCTACTGTATCAGTAAAGCCACCCCGCTGCTGCAGCTAATGGAGGACACCCTTATCATCTGTAAAGCAGTAAGTCAAAGGACATATCAACACAATTCAGCTGAATATATCGATTGTGCCTCGTATGAGGATATTTACTGCCCATCTGTCACATCCAAACTACCCTGGCCTATAGAGTCATTATGCTTCTTTTAATTGTATAGTTTGTTCTGGTCTCATGACTTATTGTGCTGTCCGTTTGTCTGTTCAGAGGGGGTTTGATGTGTTCTCTGCAATGGATGTAATGGATAATAAAGCTTTTTTGGAGCCACTTAAGTTCAGAATGGGAGAGGTACACAAACAGTATTACCTCTACAACTGGAGATGCCCTGAAATATCCTCAGACAAGGTAATCAAACATTCTGTGATAGTTTAAATTTATTTTTCTTCTTCGTTCTTTTGAAGGAAAAGTGATAGATTTAATTAACTGATACTGTGTATTCTATGTTTCAGGTGGGTGTTGTGCTGAAGTAAATGGCAGTTTGCGCCACAAATGTGCAGTGAAATGACATAAGCACAAAACTCAAATAGCACACTTTTCTTAAATATTAAATAAATCCTCATTTCTCAATCTGAAATTTGCATCCATGTGTTTATTTAATGACCAAGCATTGAAAATGTTTAAACCCTTGCCAATAAAGATCTGTAATGCTTATTTGGATTTTATACAATTATCTTTAAAATACAGTATCCTAGTTTATATTAAATTCTTTGAATGAGCAGAAAACCATAAAACTATAGTATTGACATCTGTTTCATTCAAGCTGCCAGAACTGGGTTACTAAGACCTATTAAAATGTCTGTGCAACATATAAAAACATAATGGAGAACTTGATCAATATTATAAAGAAAAAAACACGCTACATACACGGAAAAGAAAATATAAACACAAATGCAATTGCGTTTGGATCATGTCGCGCAACATATGCGTCCACAAATTGAATTCCCTTTCAAGGGAACTCGAGCTGCGTCGAAACGCCGTGGGAACGTCCCTGTGTGATTGCGTCATGAAGCACGTATGGAATCAGTCCAAACATCATAGGCGGGTGACGTCATCGACCAGGAAACTATAAAGCACCCCTGAATCATATCAGTGCTAGCTTCTGTGCCTTCAGCAAGCACTCTGTGTGAATCATTGTATGAAAAGTGTTTTTGTCTGTCCTTGGTTGCTACTAGGCAGGAGTTTTGTCACATATATTCATTATATAAAATAACGATATAAATGGCTAGCAAACAGCAATATAGGAAGTGTGTACATCCCTGCACTCGATATCTCATGGGTGGGGATACACACAAACTATGTGTTGATTGTTTGGGAGTGCAGCATCCCCAGTCAACTCTCGAGGGGGCTGATTGTGAGCATTGTGAGCGTTTACCAATAAGAACGCTGCGCTACCACCGATTGCTCATCAAGGAGGGCGGTTCGGTTCACACTCCCCGCGGCTCAGGTCCCGCTTCTGCCAAGGCTGACGTGGGATTCGCAAATAGATCTGACAGCGGGGTTTGAGACGGGCCCAGCCCTATCTCAGGGTGAGGAACTAGTGGAAATTTTGACTTGTGCTGTAGAAAAATTAAGCATCGAGTGGCCTGCGGATAAGCAAGAATTAAGGCAGAAAAGCAAACTAGATGAACGCTTTCTGCCTTCCCGCATGCAGCCTCCACACCGAGGTGTTTAAGTCCTGGAAAAAGCCGGTTTCATACCGTGTGTTAAGTCCCCAAACATCTACATATTCCAATATACATGGTAGACCACAAGGTTATGGGGCGATGCCCAGGGCTGAAGAGAAACTTGCGAGCCATCCTTTAAAGCAGTGGTTCTCAACTCCAGTCCTCGGGACCCGCTGCCCTGCACATTTTGTATGTCTCCCTTATTTAACACACCTGAACCAGATCATCAGCTCGTCAGGAGAGACTCCATGAACTGATTTGAGTGTGTCAGATAAGAGAGACATACAAAATGTGCAGAGCAGCGGGTCCCGAGGACTGGAGTTGAGAACCACTGCTTTAAAGCACCGGCATTAAGGCCCGTTCACACCAAGCACGATAACTATAAAGATAACGATAAAGATATAATTCTAAAAATCGTTCTCCATATTAAAGAATAACAGAGTTCACACCACATCTATAACGATAAAGATATGAGGAACGATATCGTTGGGATCACTTTCAGAACGATTTTTTTTCCAGCTGTCCAACGATAAAACACTGACAGCCAATCAGAATCCATTCTAATTTAAAGGTCTCGCGCATTTAAAATGGCAGATGACATTGCAGAGAAGTTAATCGTCGAGGTACAAAAAAATCCTCCACTGTTTGACAAGTCAAACCCCCTTTTCAAGGATACGTTAAAAAAGATGGATATATGGAAAGCAATCGGTCGTATCCTGGGAATAAATGGTGAGAAGTATTATGCAGTTTAGCGTAGTAACAAAATTACCTCAGGTAGGCTATCCAGCGCTAGTTTTGACAACATTGCTGAAGTTGCAGTGAAAAAGGCGTTGTATACATAAAGGTGTTGACTAGGCGATGTTTTTATCCCATCATTGACCGTGCTTAGAATAAAAAGACTGTTATCGGTCGTTGGTGTGGACGCATATATAATTATCTTTATCGTTATCTTTATAGTTATCGTGCTTGGTGTGAACGGGCCTTTACCCTCCAAGCCAGAAGGCTTTATCTCTCCATGCCACCAAGGAGACGGCCAAGTCATTGGGCCGTTCTATGGCAGCCCTGGTGGCTACGGACATCTTTGCCTGAGCCTCACAGGAATGAAAGAAAGAGAAAAATCGTTCCTTCTGGATGACCCGCTTTACCCTGCTGGCCTATTCGTTGAAAAAAAGCAGGCGACGGCGTTCCAGAAATTCCTTTCACTCCTTGTTCATGTTTCTGGGAATGCTGGGCGGGAACAGTCCCGGCCGTCGACCAGCTCCTCCAGAGGGTTTCAGGAGTTTCATAATTTGCTCCAGGAGCTAGGTTTGGTGGACCTAACGGTGAGGACGCTGACGAGGACAGCGTAGGCCGTAAGGCCTCGGCCTCGAGTGGTCGCTGCCTGACGAGCCCGCGCTCTACAGCCCGGCGCGAGGTTCACCCTCGCCCGCACCCACCTAATCTGTCATTTATTTTTGTTTTGATAATAAATGGAGCCAGCCTCCAAAAGTGAAACCTGTCCTGTGATTTTTGTTTTTATACACTAAATTGTGTTTGTTGTCTTTACATTAGAATAATAATGTTTCATATAATCTAGAATAGATATGGAATAAATAGCATTCAATACAAAATGAGTATCTCTCATATATTGAAATCGAGTTTTTATGTGAAAGATTTGCTTTGTTGTGCATTTTAGTCATATTACAAAATAATTTATTGAGGCCAAACATAAAATAACATTATAAACTGTCACTTCACCACGTGACAGCAGCAAGCAGGCTCCTGATTGGTTAACGCGGCGCGAATTGACGCAGAAGTTCAGATTTTTCAACTCGGGCGGCAGACGCGAATTCGCATCAAACCCGTGAATGCACAAATAGCACTAATAAAATCATTCGCGCTTAACGCGGCAGACGCTCAATTCGCGCTATTTGCGCGAACTTGATGCGCGAATGAGGCGTATTCGCGTCTACCGCGCCGTGCTCTACGCCCCATTCGCGCCGCAGGATTTTTTTACGCGCGTAACGCGTCTTTGCATTGACTTAACATTGAAATCACTCGCGCCTGACGCGCTATTCGCGTCCGGTGTGAACGCACCATTAGTAGATTTTCTGGCAGAGTGGAAAAGTCTTCCAAATATATCTCAGTGGGTCCTGCAGACGATCGAAAACGGTTACGCTATTCAGTTCAGGTCTCGTCCACCACGATTTAGAGGGGTCCTGCCCACAGTGGTGGGCCCTGAGCAGGCTCTGGTAATGGAATAAGAGGTAAAAGCTCTTCTGCAAAAGGAGGCTATAAAATGGGTTCCTCCTCCCAGCAGGGAGTCCGGGTATTATAGTCGGTACTTCATTGTCCCAAAGAAGGATGGGGGGTTGCGTCTAATTTTAGATCTGCGCCTGTTAAATAGCTCAGTAGGGAAGCTCAAATTCAAAATGCTCACTGTCAAGCAGATCATGTCACAAATCAGATCCGATGACTTGTTTGTCACGATAGATCTAAAGGGTGCGTGCTTCCATGTATCCATCCTTCCACAACACAGGAAGTTCCTGAGGTTTGCTTTCGGGGGCGAAGCTTACCAATATCATGTTCTTCCGTTCGGTCTAGCCTGGTCACCCCGCACATTCACAAAGTGTAAGGAGGCAGCTCTGGCTCCGCTGCGACTCCAGGGCATTTGTATACTGAACTACATCGACGATTGGATGATTCTAGCTCAATCGGAGCATCAGACGGTTCGGCATCGAGATGTCGTTCTCCCTCATATCAAAAAGTTGGGGTTGAGGTTGAATGCCAAGAAAAGTGTGCTATCTCCACTACAGAGGACCACTTTTCTGGGTGTGGTATGGGATTCGACAACAGTTTGTGTAATATGTATGAAAAGAAAGAGATGTCGTTCTCATCTCATCTCATTAAGTTTTAATGTGACTCCGCCCACGGAGAGCCTATTCAAACGCAAATGATCTGAGGCGATCCATGCAAACCTGTGAAAGAAAGCCCACATCAGCTGGATAACACACACCGCGAGTTCACTTTCAGACTCGTGTACTTTACGACGCTGTGAGGAATAATACTATCTTAATAATAATCCTGGGAAATTTACCTCAGAAGTGCTGGAAGTTTCATTTCGAGGAGCAACAGATCCAGCTGAGGAATAGGTCAGTTCTATATTTGCTTTGTTCTAATCGCAAGTGTCTGTACATGCAAAAAGACTGTTTAAATATGAATCACGTTTCAGTGTATGAATGAATGAATGCACAGATGCGCGCTGTTGTGTAGCTACAGCTGGCAAAAATACTGTTTCAAAATGAATCTCGTTTTTGTGTGTGTGTGTGTATATATATATATATTATGTTTTGTCAAAAATAAAGTCATCAACTAAGATGTTATTATAGTGTGTTTTCCAATGTAGGCTATATTCAAACTAAGGAATCCTTTTTAATAAAATAGCACAAAAAAATAAAATAAAATATATATATATATATACACAAGGATAGATGTAAACAAAATCTTAAAAGGTCAATATAAGCCTTCTCTTTAAATTATTTTTATTGTGTTTTATTAGTGACACATTTGGGTAGAGAATATATTCCAAAACTTTCTGAAAACACAGTATGAGAACAATTAACTTCACAATTACTAGAAATGTTTACCTAGGATATTATACAATTTGCAAGCACAATTTGTGAAAAAAAACAACAACTGTGTTTCCAACTGTGAACCAATTATATATTTATATATATATATATATATATATATATATATATATATATATATATATATATATATATATATATATATAATGAGCCTTTCATTCAGGTGTGTCACTGAGCCACAAGAAAGAATGCAAGGACTAATATATATATATATATATATATATATATATATATATATATATATATATATATATACACACTCACTTAAAGGATTATTAGGAACACCATACTAATACTGTGTTTGACCCCCTTTCGCCTTCAGAACTGCCTTAATTCTACGTGGCATTGATTCAACAAGGTGCTGAAAGCATTCTTTAGAAATGTTGGCCCATATTGATAGGATAGCATCTTGCAGTTGATGGAGATTTGTGGGATGCACATCCAGGGCACGAAGCTTCCGTTCCACCACATCCCAAAGATGCTCTATTGGGTTGAGATCTGGTGACTGTGGGGGCCAATTTAGTACAGTGAACTCATTGTCATGTTCAAGAAACCAATTTGAAATGATTCGAGCTTTGTGACATGGTGCATTATCCTGCTGGAAGTAGCCATCAGAGGATGGGTACATGGTGGTCATAAAGGGATGGACATGGTCAGAAACAATGCTCAGGTAGGCCGTGGCATTTAAACGATGCCCAATTGGCACTAAGGGGCCTAAAGTGTGCCAAGAAAACATCCCCCACACCATTACACCACCACCACCAGCCTGCACAGTGGTAACAAGGCATGATGGATCCATGTTCTCATTCTGTTTACGCCAAATTCTGACTCTACCATCTGAATGTCTCAACAGAAATCGAGACTCATCAGACCAGGCAAAATTTTTCCAGTCTTCAACTGACCAATTTTGGTGAGCTCGTGCAAATTGTAGCCTCTTTTTCCTATTTGTAGTGGAGATGAGTGGTACCCGGTGGGGTCGTCTGCTGTTGTAGCCCATCCGCCTCAAGGTTGTGCGTGTTGTGGCTTCACAAATGCTTTGCTGCATACCTCGGTTGTAACGAGTGGTTATTTCAGTCAAAGTTGCTCTTCTATCAGCTTGAATCAGTCGGCCCATTCTCCTCTAGCATCAACAAGGCATTTTTACCCACAGGACTGCCGCATACTGGATGTTTTTCCCTTTTCACACCATTCTTTGTAAACCCTAGAAATGGTTGTGCGTGAAAATCCCAGTAACTGAACAGATTGTGAAATACTCAGACCGGCCCGTCTGGCACCAACAACCATGCCACGCTCAAAATTGCTTAAATCACCTTTCTTTCCCATTCTGACATTCAGTTTGGAGTTCAGGAGATTGTCTTGAGCAGGACCACACCCCTAAATGCATTGAAGCAACTGCCATGTGATTGGTTGATTAGATAATTGCATTAGTGCGAAATTGAACTGGTGTTCCTAATAATCCTTTAGGTGAGTGTATATATATAGTCCTTGCATTCTTTCTTGTGGCTCAGTGACACACCTGAATGAAAGGCTCATTATGTATGCAGTCCCATTATGCGGGGGCATTGTCTCCTCAGGTGTGAACCACTCAATATTCATGATGGTGTTGGATCGTTGACGCCCCTGCGCATTTGCCTTTCCAAACAAAAAGTGTCTTACAAAATTTAAATCAATGTATTGTTTTATGTGAATGATTAGGCAGGATGATTTTCACATCATTTTGAAGAAAAAACTCTAGGCGACAAAATGCATTATTCAGAAGTCTTATGGACACATATTTAGAATGTGTTTTGTGGCCTTATTTCAGAAACTTTCATTTTTAGTTTTTTCAATAACCATGCATAAACATTCTCTCAAAAATACAAACATGTACATGTTGCTCACATATTATGGTAGCCCTGTTTGTGCTAAATAGAGTGTAATTACACCTTTGCCATTAATATGTTTATAAGCAACTGAAAAAAGCACACGTCAGGGCATGTCAAAACATCTCAAGGACCCCAAAAACACCTCAGACCCCAGAGGGTTAAAAGACATAACTAAAAGTGAGACAATGTGTATCGTGATGCATTATTATTCTGCTAGTTAAAAATGTATTATGCAGTAACTTATTGATCCGAGCGTGTGTGTGTGTGACAGTGATTAATGCGGATACATGTCAGCCAGCGCAGCATCGCACATCAAGTTCAGAGAGAAAACACTGACACCTGCAGGATTTCATCTGACGGTACTTTTTATTTAACACTAAAAAGTTAAATAAGCATACATAGTCCATCTGTTCCATGAGAGCAACGGTACCGCAGAACAAGTGTAGTCTCTATATCTATAGACGTTTTTAAAACTGAACTCCAAAAAGCAACGGAATTGTTAGACATCCATGAGTGCATGTTCACAGAGAAAAACAACTGAAAAACAACACTGGTTGTTCTCTCGATACTCGACAACGACGGAATCCAACGGCGTGGGCGAAGGTATAATATGCGTGTATGAAATTGTATGAAATAATCCCGAAATAAGTACAAACACGGCAGAGATGACAAATTCAGCGGCTAGAATTAGCTGAGGTGACGTGATGCTAACAGACAGCAGACAAACGGCTAGCAGTGACAACAGCCGCAATCCACCTGTCACTCAAGTGGCCACGCCCTTAATTATGCAGAACTTTAAAGCTTAATATAATTTAAACGGATGAGTTCACCCCCTTCACAGTTGTCCTGAAGGGAAAAATTAGGTATATAGACCAAAACCACTTTTTGCACCAGGCTGTAAAAAAAAATTTCTGCTGTAAAATTGGGTATTTTAACATGGGGGAGATACAGATTTGACTCACTATTGCATCCAGTCTCAAGCGGACGGTCAATGAATTGCAGTTCAATTCACTTCCGTGTTGGCTTCAAGAGAGAGACAAGGTGTGCTTCTCAATATCCCTCCTCGTCTCTTCGCTCCTCCGTCCTCCATCCTATGACCCAGAAACCGATCGAGCTCAGCCATCTTGAAGGACATCTCAATTCTCTAATTGCACCGCGAGGAGTCGAGGATCGAGGAGTGAGGAGGCTTCCTGAGGAGTCATGAGCGAGGATACACAGGTGTATCCTTTGCGGAAGAGCTTTATTGACTAAACGTGACGCACGTATAAATTCTCCTCCCCCTTCACATCGGTCACAATAATTTAAATTTATACTTTACCTTTGCAGTTTATATAAACCACACATCTCACATATTTCAACAGGGTATCTTGCTTTATTATTATTCATTATGAATTTCTTAAATAACCAAACTAATACAACATAAGGGCAGATCCTTTGAACGCAGTGAAGTTACGCTCGAGTGATCAAGTATTCCAATGTATAAAAAAGCTTTCATTCGATTCCTCCGTCTTCATGTTCTTTCCTTGCATCCTTCCCTCACATCCTACAGGGGGTGGAGCTGAGACGCAAGGAAAGGAAGCGAGGAAAGGAAACGAGGATGCACAAATAAGAAATGAGAAGCATCCAAGGAGGTTTCCGCTTGGTACGAACCAAGCGTGCCGCACATGTCCTGAAAATTAAGCCAAAGCATCTCGATCACCCCCATGTGGTTGATCCCAGTATAGGTCGTAAACCCTGTGCTCTCCATTTAGTCTAAATATGGGACATAAGGCAAACTAAACAATCAAATTACACTTCAAAAAAAAAAAAAATCCAAAAGATGTTTTCTGTCATTTTAGGTAGTTTTTAATCACGATTATGTAAGGTTAAGTGTTTGATCTTTGAAATAAGTTTGGTCTTAGTTATTTAATGCTATAAAAACTGGAGTGTTACGTAATGATTAACAGCTGTGATTGACAGCTTCTCTGAGCGAAGTAGTGACTTCGAAGTAGTGACTTCCAAAAAAGTCTGTTGGTACCTCAGTGACTGAGGTACCAACAGATTTTTTGGAGGGATTTTCAGGAGGAGATTGGAGCTTCAACTTTAATTTCTATATTTCCATAACTGTTTATTTCACACCGACATAATGAATTGTTCTGGGGAGTGTGGGTGGGGCCTTGATAATGCGGCTACTCTTCACGCTCACTGCTGCGCAGACTCGGGTCCCACGTTTACTACCGCACAGAATCAGGTCCCATATCACCGCAAGATGTCAGCGCCATTTGGGACATTGGCGGCTTCACCTTTCAGCAATGGAAGAGTGAAGGTGCATCGTCTATCTTTTTTTACAGTCTATAGTACGAACGTGTTGTGAATTAGGCAGATATTTTTCGTGAGAAGTTCTCCAGCGCGTACAAATGCGAAATAATCCACACAATTATTAGTGAATGAGACCCATCTTTATGTTGTTTCTACATTACTATTTAAATCACAGAAAAAAACGTGTGATTAATCTAGTTAAAGGGTTAGTTCACCCAAAGGGGGTCCGCTCGAAGGGGGTCTCGCCCAGGGTGTAATTCAATGTAGAACCGCCACTGCTGACAACAATTTTAATTTACAGAGAAACAAAATAGGGAAAAAAGATACTTTGCTATATTAAATGTATTCTAGTTTAAGTATTTTTAACAATGTAGTAAGGTTTTTGCATATATATATATATATATATATATATATAAATAAATAAATAAAGCATAAACCCCACTACATTTAAGTATTGATTTAACAATGGAGTAGGGTTTTGGGGAGTAGGAGTAGGAGTAGGGTTCTTTATATATATTAAACTAGAATAAAATGTAATTTAGCAAAGTATCTTTTTTCCCTATTTTGTTTCTCTAAATTAAAATTGTTGTCAGGGTCCTTTTTTACAGTGTGAAATGGCTTCTGCATATAACATATAACTCTCACACAGTGGTGGCAATTTTGGGTCACAAAGTTGATGTAAAAAAAATGTAATTTCCCAGATAAGGGGCACTTCAGGTGCTTTAACTGCACACTTTATCCTCAGGTACTATGTGTGCCCGCTTGTCTGGTAGGGCTGCTGTAGCCAGGAGTGATTTTAACATGGATGAAGAGACTGGAGGGAGACATGCTAGAGCCGTCTGCTTTCAGCAGATGCACATGTCTGTAACCTGCAGAACAAATGTTACAGAATAAGTGTGTGCAGCCAAAACAGGGCAGTTTATGTTCAGTAAAGAATAAATAAAAGTCATACCTGTCCGCATGCTTGTGAAAGGAAATGTAAACTGGCCCAGAAAATCATTACTGGTGGCGTAGTCATGGTCCTCGACCATAAAACGTACTAATACCAGGTCTGGCACATGAAGCTGGAACTTAAAGGTGCAGTCCCACCTGGGGTTAAAGCCTGAGGAGGGTAAAACATGTTTAAATCACATCTGATAAGCCAAAACATTATGACCAATAATTTTTGAAGCGAATATCGCTGATCATCTCCTAACAAGGCCACATATTAAGGTCTGAGTAGATTAGATGGTAAGCAAAAAATTTGTTCTCGTAAACAATGTTTTGGATGCAGGAGAAATGGACAAGAATAAAGATTTAGGTGACTTTGAAAAGGGGCAAATTGTTATGGCAAGGTGACTGGGTCATAGTATCGCAGTAACATCAAGGCTTGTGGGTTGTTCATGGTCAGCAGTGATGAGAATTTACCAACGGTGGTCCGAGGAGGGACAAACCACAACACCGGTGAGAAAGTGTTGTGCCCCCAAGGCTCATCCATGCATGAGGGCAACAACAGCTATCCTGTCTGGTAAGAGCCAATAGAAGGTCCACTGTGGCATCATTACTGTGGCTCTTTAAGTCATTATTTTAATGATGGTTATGGGAGGAATGTGTCACAACACAGTGCATGACACTGCTGCATAGACGCAGACCAATCAGAGTGGCTATGATGACCCGTCTACCGTTGAAAGCAATTACAATGGGCATGCGAGCGTCGGATTTCTGAGCAGTGTAAGAAAGTCGCATGGTCCAATAAGACGCATTTTCATTTATATGACGTGGACAACGGTGCTATTTAACTGAAGTGATGGCACCAGGATGCATTGTGGGACTACGAGGAGCTAGCGGAGGGAGTATGTACCTAAACCTTGTTACAGACCAGTGTTCCCTTGTGGAAGTGGCCTCTTTGCCACACTGCACACATTGTTCAGGAAAAGCCCTCTTGTGGTCTTCGGTCACTTTTAAAATGAAACTTGGTGACTTATGGCACTTGGTATTTGAACACACACAAAATTGGGGCATGATTTGAAAAGGCTAAGTGGTTGTAAAAAAAAAAAAAAAAAAAAAAAAAAAAAAAAACACTTGTGGTCTTCACGGTCAAATATGACCGCCATAGGAAGTGAATGGGAAATGGGCAAAAAAAAAAAAAAAAAAAAACAGAACATTTTGATTGCGTACAATCTACAAATCAGCCACAATGAAGAAAAAAAAAATCAAAAAATAGGTCAAATAATATCAATAATTCAACCACAATGCAGTAAAAAGTGGACAGCAAGGAAGAGGTTATACTCTAAACATCAAGAGTGCAAAACAGACCAACTTCACTCACACACACAAACGAACTGGTAGGGCTATAACCATACAGCAAAAATGAGTCAGAAGACTGAAATAAGATGTTGAAATTAGATCAGATCCAGATGGATTAAGCTGTGATAAAGCACAGGAAAATATTGCAACAAAGTTTGTTTCCAGAAGAAAATAGCATCACAGTCCAGCTTAAGTAAGTTCCGAGAGGTTTCATTTTTGTTGTAAAAAAGTTTTTACATTGTCCAATAGATCCTTTTCCTATTTAGCACCAAAACTCTGGAGCAGTCTTCCGAACATTGTGCAGGAAGCAGACACACTCTGTCAGTTTAAATCTAGACTTAAAACATATCTTTTTGACCTAGCATACACATAACACATTATAAAATTCTATAATTCAATGTTAGGCTGCATAGATTAGGTCAGCCGGAACCAGGAACACTCCCCATAAATCCTGATGTACTCGTTACCGTCATGATTCTCGTAGAAGCAGAGACGGTAGTCGGATCTAAATGCAGCAGTAGACTTTGACTCAGAACAGGATAGACTCAACACAGGATAAACTCAGAACAGGATAAACTCAGAACAGGATAAACTCAGAACAGGCAACAGGTACATGCACACGCAACCTACATACAATAACTGACCAGGAACAAGAGAGCACACAGGGTTTAAATACACAGAAGGGATCAGGGAACGAGACACAGCTGGGGCAAATGAGAACAACGAGAGGGACCATACAAACTAACAAGACAACACACCTGAAACAAGGAAACTAATGATTAAGCAAGCTAGGGATAATTGAATACAATAAACACCGGCAGAATCAAGGAGACTGAATGAAATAAAACAAAGTCCAAACACTTGACAGAAACATGACAAAAACAAAACCTGGTCGTCACAGTTACATCATAAAAAGAATGGCGTCTACGCTAATATTAGCCTCTCTGTTTATCCCGAGGTTTACCGCAGTCCGTCGTATCCAGATCTGATGAAGGACCTGCGCCTGGACACGATGACAACGCAGTCCTTAAGTGTCAACTAGTCTCTCCCCTGTGAAGGCCCCCTTCTCCTTCCCTTTACCTCGGTACAGATAAAACGTTGTCAAAATAGTTCCGGTTCACATGGCTACACGGAAGCGATAAATAATTCTGTATAATAATTTAAGACCAGACAAGTAATTTGTTGAGGTCAAGTTGTAAAGAAAGACTACATGCCTGCACACATTCAAATGCGCATACCTATAGACTGAACATGTAATACGCATTTGTGTGCTGTCAGCGTTTTCACAGGTTTGCATTTTTAAAACTTGCGCAGAGATAAAAATGATTATTATTGTTATTAATTTATTTTTTCAGGCCTTGTCCCTTGGAACCTATTTTGGGGTTTGCGTTCTCGAGAAGCCAGGCACTTTTGTTGTGTGGGTGAGTAGGCCGGAGCGCATTAAGGGTTTTCTGTTGGAGAGTGTCGTGTAAGCGACCCCTAGGTTAATGTAAAGATCTTTGCAACGGAAGTGAATCAATAAAAACTAACTTTAGCTGGACAATAACTTTATTCTAGAGCTTCTGTAAAGCCAAAACAATCTCTGTTACTTTCATTTCCAATTATCTGTAACAAAACAGACACTCCAAACAAGTGGATTGAGATGAGTAACAGTTTATTGAATAAATATAAAAAGCAATAACGGGACCTGAAGAGGAGGAGATAATAACAGGGGGAATGGATCCGGAGATACTGACTGTCTTTGAAGATGATGGATGAAAACGTGGAAGAAGCACACACCAGTGTTTGGGAGAGAGGAGATAAGCAGGCACAACGAAGGAGACGAGGAGGAAGACACAGGAGGATCAGGAACACGGACTGGAAGACGGAGATTCTTTGATGAAATAACTTCTGAGGTAAGCAATGAGGGTAGTCTTTACTCATGTACGAGACCAGACAAAGTGTCAGAGTGAAGTGTGTGCTTATAAGTGCTTGAGGTGATGGCGTGCAGGTGCTGGTGATTAATATTCAGGTGATAGTGATCTCAGTGATTGGGTGGTGGTGGAGCCTGGCTGATCCCTGACTTTAGGCTTGTTTGAGATGAGCAAAATCTGCGCAGAATCGATCACCGGTGATCAGCGCGAGATGCATGCCGGTTAGAAATGTGTCCGAGTGCGGTCCGCCTTGCTCTGATGTCATGCTGACGTATGTCAAAAAACTCTTGCGACAGCAAGTCGGACGTGTCGGATTCTGCAGTCGAGCGCAGTTGCTCTCCACTGACTGCGCTGATCAAAAGCATGATGGGAAACGACTTACTGACGACACAGCTTAATGCTCATTGGTTTAAACAACCGTGATGTAGCCTATTGTTCTCTTTTAAACTGTTTGATTTTAAAACTCTGATATCATGTTTTATGTGTATATGTCCCAAACTATCTGACAGTGCGATCTCTTTGGGTTATGCAATGTAATTTTTTATTAAAAAAAAACAACAAAAAAACAAACAAACAAAAAACACATATGTCTGTATTAAAGAAAAAAAGATTGATAAACATGTATTTGGAATGGAATTAAATAAGTACTTTGGGTGTCTTGTTCATTATATTTATTTTCATATAAAAGCAACAGAACTTAAATTCCATCCAGTTTATTAGCAACACTGTGCACGAGCGTGAATCCCGTGAATCCCGCGATATCCATCTTTGATCTCACAGGTATCAGTTCCACTGCGAGAAGAGAGAACTGTCCGGCTTGCCTGCGCTTTTTTCACTCCTCCTCTCACTGCAGCCGCCTACTCTCGCATACATTCCAGGCGAGGCAAGGCGCATCTCAAACAAGCCTATTATCACTGTAAAGCTGCTTTGAAACAATGTATATTGTTAAAAGCACTATTTAAATGAAGGTGACTTTTGTGCGTATGTAATGGTTATAAATGAGTAAAGCTGTAAAGCTGCTTTGTTAACAATCTATATTGTTAAAAGCGCTATATAAATGAAGGTGACTTTTGTGCGTATGTAATGGTTATAAATGAGTAAAGCTGTAAAGCTGCTTTGTTAACAATCTATATTGTTAAAAGCGCTATATAAATGAAGGTGACTTTTGTGCGTACGCAACGGTTATAAATGAGTTTTACATATTCAGGTATCGCACTTCTTTTCAGGTGACACATTTTCAGGTGTTGCTTCGCACTTTTGACCGCAAAGACAACAAGTGTGACTCCCAAATGAGGACCACAACAGGGACCATGATAAAGAGTTCAAAGGTGTTGTCCAGGGGGCGTATTACAGAACCTTTCTATCTTAAGGCTTAAGTTAAGATCTGACATGTTAATTTAGGATTTTTCACAAATTTGTATTACAGAAGCAAATCTTATCTTGATTTAGGATTCTTATCCTATCTTACAAAATCTCATCTAATCTGTAAGAAATCTTTAACCTCTCCATCGTGTTCGGTAATCAACTTTTAGGTCTGTTACCAAGCAAACAACAACGCGAAAAGCAGCTGCTTTGAAGTAAGTGCTAGAGAATGGAGAAACGAAATAGGTGTGCTTTAAATTAAGTGCTGCCGAAAGAGAAGTTTTGATAAGCTTGGTAGAAAAGGCAAAGCCTATCAGTATATTTCATGGGAGTCTTCATCTTGTATCATTAATAAATGTGACTTCATTCTCAGACAGAGCTATTGTTATGTGATTTTTAGAGTTGGCTTTCAAATAATTTTGAAGTTAGGACACTAAAGTTAAGACACTTTTTAGAATTTTTTGTGGAGTTAGGATGCTTCTGTATTACCCTTTTCCTATCTGTAGTTAAAATAAGATTATGCACTTAAGAAATGCCATTTTGTTATAGCTTTTGTTCAAAATGAGGTTCTAACTGAAATTGCCATGGTTACCAAACAGATAAGATAAGATTCTAAAGTTAGATATTTCTGTAATATGCCACCTGGTCTCTAAATTTCCCAGATCTCAATCCAATTGAGCATCTGTGGGATGTGCTGGACCAACAAGTTTGATCCATGGCAGCTCCACCTCGCAACCTACAAGACCTGAAGGATCTGCTTCTTCTAACACGGTGCCAGATACCACAGGACACATTCAGGGGTCTTGTTGAGTCCATGCCTTAGCGGGTCGGCGCCGTTTTGGCAGCAGGCAGAGGACCAACAGCATATTAGGCAGGTGGTCATAAACTTTTGGCTCATTAGTATATAATTAATAAATGTCAAAAAATGTATGAAGTACCATTATTGTCAATGCGGTGCGTCTTCTTTGTGTTGTTGTCTATGGGAGCCCCATAAGTCTGCACCCATACAAGAGGGTCCACGATGGAGCTGAGCTTTTCTTTTTCAGGTTTAGGCAGCTGCTGGGCTGAAATCACCTAAAACAAGACAAATATATGATTATGATTTTACCAGGAAGAACATCCCTGCTTATAAAATACAGCATAGAGCTGGTCTAGCTGGTGGACAGGCATATTCTGTTCTCAAGCAAAACGGAGCTGGTGAAGCTGGTTCACCAGCATGGTCTTGCAGAGTTGAGTGTGAGTAGGCCAGCTGTCTGTATGCAAGCAGTGTTTTGGGGACAAACATTGTTTTTGCTTGCATATTTCTATATCTAACACATTAATGATGTAAAGGAAAAACAATTTTCATAAGGTTAAAACATATGATTTATTGAATTATATGATTATAACTTTGTCATTTCTTTTGTTCCCTCTCCTGAAAGTAGAACGTCTCCGTTACGTCAATGACGACGAATGGGGTTTCGCTTAGAAAGCCTCTCACCTTCGAGTATACAAAACGAGCCAATGGCAAGAAAATGCCATGGGGCTGCGGAATTTGCATAGCGTAAGTCCGCCCCACCTCGTGGGTATATAAGGAAGTACGCTGGCAACATGCAGATATGTTTCTTCGCTGAGGAGCCGAGACTGAACTCCGGCGTTCCAGCGTTCGAGCGGAAGTGGCAGGGAGACGTAGCGTTTCAGTTCCCTACTCAGGGAACGAGGGTTACATTCGTAACCGAGACGTTCCCTTTCGTGGTCACTACAAGTTACGTCAGTGACGACGAATGGGGTTCCCAGTCTAATCACGCCACCTCGGCTGTCTTCCAGTGCCCTGCGTAAGTCTGAGATCCCTGTCGTGAGGCTAGCACGGACGAAGGACTCCTACTTAACACAGGAATACCAAGGTACACTGGGAAGCATATCTCAGTGGAAATATGCAATTATTGCCTGCCCGAAGGGGGGGGACTTAGGGATACACATATGACCCGGAGGAGGATGCATATGGGGAATCACTGGGGTGTCCAGCCGCAGGTGGAATATTTCAACCCCAGGGGTGGCAAGGTGGCTTGCAGAGGGAAAGACACATGCTCAGAGAGGCTTACAATGGAAATACACATGTGGGGGTCGCCCAGAGGGGGAACCATGCACATGGAGGCACCTAGCTAAGCGCGAAAGCTGCCAGTGGCATAACTCTGGTGTTGGCGTCAACAGCGCTGGAGGAACTCAGGGCCTGCGGGGAGGCTCACCTGAGGAGAATAATCGCATGTATCCCGTCCGTGGAGAGGAATGGCGAGCAAGCGAAGACACCTGAGCAGAATCTAGTACCCGCTGGTTGAAGCGAGTACATGAGAAGAAACTGGCTTCACTCTGAGATTGTGGAATCTCGCGAATGTCGCCCAGCCTGCGGCTCTGCAGATGTCTGTTAGCGAGACTCCATGCGCTAGAGCCCATGGCGAGTCGACCTTGCTGCTGGTAGACAAAGCAATGGCGTCCACTAACCAGTGAGACAAACTTTGCTTGGAGAGAGCCTTTCCCTTCAGCTTCCCACCATAACAGACAAAAAGCTGGTCTGAGGTCCTGAACACTGTGTTACACTTCAACGCATAGGCATGTCTTGTGGACAATGCTCTAGCGGAAGTGATGGTAGCCACCACCGTAGGTGGTAGGGTACTCAAACCTGCCCTGTCCCATCCAGGAGCCACACGTGGAGGTTCCAAAGATCGGGGCGAGGGTGCCACAGGGTGCCCCCGTCCCTGTGTGAGGAAGTCCTTCCTCAGAGGCATGGGCCAAGGAGGTGCTGTCGCGAGGAGTACAAGTTCGGGGAACCAGGTCCGATTGTGACAATAAGGGGCAACCAAAATAACCTGCTCCTCGTCCTCCCTGATCTTGCACAGGTCGCAATGGGTCGAGTCGTGGGAGGCAAACAGGTCTACCTGTGCGTCCCCGAACTGATCCCAGATCAGCTGAACCGTCTGGGGATGAAGTCTCCATTCTCCAGGGAGAGGCCGAAGCCGTGACAGCTCGAAGCGACCTCGATGCTTCTGACTCCTTATGAGGAGGTAGCGTAGACCACCTTGTCGGTTGATGTATGCTACTGTCGCTGTATTGTCTGATCGGACTAGTACGTGCTGACCCCTGAGCAGTGCAAGGAAGCGGTGCAGGGCGAGACGTACAGCCAGCAACTCGAGGTAATTGACATGCCAAAGGCGCTGGGGTCCTGTCCAGGAGCCTGCGGCAGCATGTCCATTGCACATGGTGCCCCAGCCCGTGGTGGAGGCATCTGTTGAGACAACACATGCCTGGAAACTCGTTCTAAGGGCACTCCGGCCAGTAGAAAGCTGAGGTTCGTCCACGGGGTGAAGGTCTGATGGCAGGCCGGAGTCACTGGGACTCGGAACGTGGCGTGTTGCCATGCCCACCTCGGGACTTGATCATGAAGTCAGTGCTGAAGCGGTCTCATATGAAGCAACCCGAGCGGCGTTGCTGTGGAACCGCACTTTTGCCCTCAAATTGACGGAGGCAAGTCAGCAGTGACTGCGCGCGCTCGCTCATAAGCTGCGCGCCCATGGTGACCGAGTCGATTTTCATACCGAGAAAAGAGATCCTCTGCACGGGGCAAAGTTTGCTCTTCTCCCAGTTGACCCGAAGGCCCAAACGAGCTAGGTGCCGGAGCACTAGATCCCTGTGTTTGCAAACCTGGTCTCGAGAGTGAGCTAGGATCAGCCAGTCGTCGAGATAGTTCAGGATGCGAACCCCGTGTTCCCGTAGAGGAACAAGGGCTGCCTCGACGACCTTCGTGAAGACGTGATGAGACAGGGCTAGCCTGAATGGGAGAACCGCGTACTGGTACTGTATGCCTGCCCCTCGAAAGCAAACCGTAGGAACGGTCAGTGTCGAGGTAGAATGTAGACATGGAAGTAGGCGTCCTTCAGGTCGATCACTGCAAACCAATCCTGTGGCCGCACAAAAAAATGCGTTTGGCCGTGGCATCCTGAACGATAGCCTGTGAAGGGAGTGGTTCAGGACGCGGAGGTCCAGGATTGGCCATAACCCACCGGATTTCTTCGGGACAATGAAGTAGGGGCTGTAAAGCCCGGACCTCATTTCGGCTGGAGGGATAGTCTCGATCGCACCCTTCGCCAGTAGGGTGCAACCTCCACACTCATGATAGGGGCATTGTGAGTGGCCACCGACCATAGTGAAGTGGCCTCTCCTGAAGCGGGGGGGAGACCGTGCAAACTGAATTGCATAGCCGAGCCTGATGGTTCGGGCGACCCAGCGGAACAGGTTGGGAGCTCTAGCCAGGCTCCCAAGAACTGTGCCAGCAGGGTCATGCGAACCACAGACGTACCCTCGGTGGTGCAGCAAAGTGGAATGACCGGCCCGGAGGAGGCCAGGGAGGACCAGCGTTCCACGGGGCGTGCTCTGGCAGGGGTCTGGCGACAGAGGGGGACGAGAGGGGCGAGGCTCGTGAACGGCGTGCACTGTCATCCACAGCCTCTTGGGGCTCGGAGGAAGGAGCATCAGTTCTTGAAACAAGAGATTCTCCCCTGGCCCTCCACCGGGGGAAGGAGTGGCCCTGCTACCAGCTCCTGAGAAGAACTGAGCCCTAACTTCAAGCTGCCCGTCTCGAGAGTGCTGCTTAGCCTGGCGTTTGGCCAGCTGCCCGGGGCCGGTGAAGGCTCGAGGGGAGGAGCCGCAGGGAGGCGGCCTCGACAGGAAGCAGACTAAGGAGACCGCACGGACGGATGACCGTTGGTACAGAAGGCCTCAGTCCGCTTCGGGGGGTCGAAGACTGTTGGGCGCAGTCCTCAACCACACCGCCAAGCAAGCCGCCCGTCTCAAGAGTGCTGCCTAGCCAGGCATTTAGCCGGCTAAGGGGCGGCGACGGGCAGTGCCGCCCTCCTGCAATCTTCTCCTGCTCGGGGCCAGCGAAGGCTCGAGGGGAGGGGCCGCAGGGAGGCGGCCTCGGCGGGAAGCAGACTAAGGAGACCGCAAGGACGGATGACCGTTGGTGCAGAAGGCCTCAGTCTGCTTCGGGGTGGGTCGAAGACTGTAGGGTACAGTCCTCAACCACACCGCTGAGGAGCCCAGCCTGGGACATGGGGGAGCTGAGAAAATGAATTCTCACACCCCCTCACATCAACCTGGCTAAGCCCATTCCTGGACCACACTTGTGGACATCACCTGGCCCGTAGAGCGAGGTCAGTAGTGTGCATGGCGGATCGACCAGCCCAGACATGGGAGGCATAGCGTCCCTGCGTGGAGGCGTGGTCGAGTTTCCGCATTCTGTCAGTGTTGGCCAGGGAAGGACCAGCATTCCACGGCGGCCTGGTCTGACAGAACTCCCGGGTCAGCACTGCCTCGAAGGCGGCACACAGCACTGCATGCCTGTGCCACGATAGTGACAGAGAGGTGACGGGCGTCCTGATGCACGTCCAGGAGAAAGGCACTGGGGGCGCGTGCTGTAAAGCAACACGCGCCCAGGAACCAATCGTCAAGCCTACAGCGCTCGGGAGGATGGCGGCGCCACTCCAACCGATGCTTTCAGCTGCCCGGGAAAGCATGGCCATCAGCTCTGGATCTGACTCGACTAATGCTGACACTCCCGAGGAAGGCAACGCAGTCGAACCCTCATTTCGAACCCTCAATCCAGCCCGCCTTGTGATGCTGTGAGTGACATGACACCATCTGCTGGAGCCCTGAATGAAAACACTGGGTCCCCGAGAGGAACCAGGCACACACGGAAGCCCCACGGTTTGCGATGTGGAGGGGGGCGTGGCCCGAGGAATGCTCGTTGGTATTATGCCACACCGTAACCCTCAGATCACCCTGGCCACCAGCCAAAGTATCCCCTCTCGAGGAAGAGATAGATTGGGGTGTGGCAGAGGGGACTCTACCCACATGGAGATCATTGAGTCTCGATCTATAAACATCTCGATGGTCATGTTCCCGCAATGAAAACATGACTCATCTACGAGCGCTGCCGAGCGTGATTAAGCCCAACACGCGAAACAGCGCTCGTGACCGTTAGGCAGATGAATCACGCGCCCACATCCAGTAAATACACGGGCGAGCCGTCTTGAAAAAGACGTGTCGCGTGCAGCTCTTTTAGAGAGAGGAAAAAGCTCAGCAGAGTGCTGAAGCGCCCAGGGAGAAACACACTGTCGGCAGATCACTGCACAGATCAGCAGCAGGCAATGCGATCTCGCTGGAACGCGCCGTCACACCAACACACTGAAGAGCCGCTCCTCTCGTAGAGTGAAGATGATTCAGAATGGCTTGTAGGAGTGAAGAGAACTCTTGACTCCGAAGCGAAAACATATCTGCATGTTGCCAGCGTACTTCCTTGTATACCCACGAGGTGGGGCGGACTTACGCTATGCAAATTCTGCAGACCCATGACATTTTCTTGCCATTGGCTCGTTTTGTATACTCGAAGGTGAGAGGCTTTCTAAGCGAAACCCCATTCGTCGTCACTGACGTAACTTGTAGTGACCACGAAAGAGAACTGAAATTTTTAATGATTACATTATTAATCAGTAACTAGTAAACTGGTAAAACGTTTCAAAGCATTAATGGTCTCCTGTTTCACAAGATCTGTACACAAATCAGTTAAAAAGCATAAAAACATTTAAAGAATAAATGCCTAATAAAAGCATAATCATTACCAGTTTGTTCAATAGCAGGAGTTATGAGTGCTTTCAATGGGACATTTAGTAAAAACTTGATATTGAAAGTTTAAAACTGAAAGTTGCTGTTTTTAAAGACTTTTTCAAAGTGCATATAGTAAAAGTTATGTCAGTGCAGCCAGGAACATGACATGTTGTTGAAATGAGCATACACTTTCAACAATTGCTGAAAGAGAATTTAGTCAACCAAAGTCAATGGCCAAGTGCTCAACTAAAGTGAAAACTAATCACCATAATGGCGAAACATCTTTAAACAGACTACAACAACCTCAGTACATGTATCATAGTGATGTTACATTTGACACTGAAGCTTCAAAGCGCGTATCGAGTACGCAGGTCCGCATGAAGGTCCGTACCGGAGCGCGTATTGTTTTCAGAGAAACACGTGATCAACGAAAAACGAAGCCTCACTTTCTTTCCAGTCACATGAATGCTTCACTTCACGTGTCGGAATGCTTGAACCCAGACCACTACTCTACAGGTTTTTGGAAGTTTGTCCATTTACTAACATTTTTGTGTGTGTGTTTAATATATATAAATAAGCCTACAGCCTATGTTACATGATCATATATTCTGACACATAAACAGCATAGAAACCATAAAATAACTAGACCAACATTTACTTGCATCAAGCAACTCTGTTGGTATTTTTATTTCTGTATAGTATTAGGCAAGGCAAGGCAAGGCAAGTTTATTTATATAGCACATTTCATACACAATGGCAATTCAAAGTGCTTTACATAGAAGAAATTAAAATAATAAAAAGAAACAAGAATAATTAAAACAGTTTAGAAAAATAAAATGAAATACAATACAGTACAGTCGGACGAACAGCGGCACAGTGCTCATTCAGTAAATGCATAGCTAAACAGAAGTGTTTTGAGTCTGGATTTGAATGTGACCACTGTAGGAGCACATCTGATCTCTTCTGGAAGCTGGTTCCAGCTGTGGCTGGCATAATAGCTAAAAGCAGACTCACCATGCTTAGAGTGAACCCTTGGTATTTCTAGCTGATATGATCCTAATGATCTGAGTGATCTGTTGGGTTTATATTCAGTGAGCATATCTGCAATGTATTGAGGTCCTAGGCCATTGAATGATTTATATACCAGTAATAATACTTTGAAATCAATCCTAAATCTAACTGGGAGCCAGTGTAAAGACCTGAGGACTGGTGTGATATGTTCATATTTTCTGGTTCTGCTCAGAATCCTGGCGGCAGCGTTCTGTATGAGCTGCAACTGTCTTATGAGCAGAACCAGAAAATATGAACATATCACACCAGTCCTCAGGTCTTTACACTGGCTCCCAGTTAGATTTAGGATTGATTTTAAAGTATTATTACTGGTATATAAATCATTCAATGGCCTAGGACCTCAATACATTGCAGATATGCTCACTGAATATAAACCCAACAGATCACTCAGATCATTAGGATCATATCAGCTAGAAATACCAAGGGTTCACTCTAAACATGGCGAGTCTGCTTTTAGCTATTATGCCAGCCGCAGCTGGAACCAGCTTCCAGAAGAGATCAGAGGTGCTCCTACAGTGGTCACATTCAAATCCAGACTCAAAACACTTCTGTTTAGCTATGCATTTACTGAATGAGCACTGTGCCGCTGTTCGTCCGACTGTTTGTACTGTACTGTATTTTACACTATTTTTCTAAACTGTTTTAATTATTCTTATTTCTTTTAATTATTTTAATTTCTCCTATGTCAGCAGGGCATTTAGCCCGAAACTGTAAATGCCCACTCAGAAGGTGATAATGTGAAAGTGATTAATGTGGGTTTGAAAGTAGAACAGTATTTAAATGACGATATTAAAGTTTTCGTCTGAGAAAGAATGTGAACGCAGTGCTAAAGTGCTAAAGAAAGTGGAAAGAACGTGTGAGTAAATGAGGGAGAAAAGAAAGTTAAAGGAAAGTTGATAGATGGAAGTCGTAAGAAGATTGAAGGTTAAAAGAAGGTTGAAAGATTTAAGTCTTAAGGGAATCCTTTGAAAGAAAGATCTATAATAAATATTCTTTTTTTATTTTTTAAAAGTACTGTATTTTATTTTATTTTTCTAAACTGTTTTAATTATTCTTATTTCCTTTCATTATTTTAATTTCTTCTATGTAAAGCACTTTGAATTGCCATTGTGTATGAAATGTGCTATATAAATAAACTTGCCTTGCCTTGCCTTGCCTTATGGTCTTTTTGGGAAGGCCAGTGAGGAGTCCATTACAAT
This sequence comes from Leuciscus leuciscus, assembly GCF_965113295.1. Classification (NCBI taxonomy): domain Eukaryota; kingdom Metazoa; phylum Chordata; class Actinopteri; order Cypriniformes; family Leuciscidae; genus Leuciscus; species Leuciscus leuciscus. The sequence continues at coordinate 17,842,699 of NC_138745.1, read as the reverse complement.
AATCCACCCTGCTGGTGATGAAAGCATGCACAAGTTTCTCTAAGTCTTGTCTGGAAACAAAGCATCTAATTCTTGCAATATTTTTCAGATGATAGTATGCTGATTTAGTTATTTCTTTGACATGACTACTGAAACTAAGGTCTGACTCTAGTGTCACACCAAGATTCCTGACTTGATTTTTAGTTGTTTGACCCCTAGAGAGAAGGTATGCGTTCACCTTGAGAACTTCATCTTTGTTTCCAAACGCAATAACTTCAGTTTTGTCTTTGTTTAATTGAAGAAAGTTTTGACACATCCAACTGTTGACCTCATCAATGCATTGGCACAGGGAGTCAATGGGGCTGTGATCATTAGGCGATAGGGCTAAGTACAGCTGTGTGTCGTCTGCATAGCTGTGGTAAGCAATTTGGTTGTTTCTCATTATTTGGCTCATTGGGAGCATATACAGGTTGAACAGGAGTGGCGCAAGAATTGAGCCTTGAGGGACTCCGCATGTCATGGATGTCCACTCAGACTTATGGTCTCCTATACTCACATAATAACCTCTCCCATCTAAGTATGACCTGAACCATTTTAGGACTATCCCAGAAAGCCCCACCCAGTTTTCCAGCCTGTCAAGAAGTATGTTATGATCGACAGTGTCAAATGCAGCACTGAGGTCGAGTAGTACCAGCACTGATAATTTGCCTGAATCAGTATTTAAGCGAATATCGTTTATTATCTTTATGAGCGCTGTCTCTGTGCTGTGATGCGGTCGGAAACCAGATTGAAAATTATCAAAGTATCCATTCGAGCTTAAGAATTTGTTCAGCTGATTGAAGACAACTTTTTCAATGATCTTGCCTATGAAAGGAAGATTCGAGATCGGTCTATAGTTGCTTAATATGGTCTTATCCAGATTGTTCTTTTTCAGGAGGGGCTTGACAACTGCAGTTTTCAGGGAGTTTGGAAAACTCCCAGAGAGAAGTGAGGCATTTACCACTTCTAGAAGATCTGCTTCTAAACTGTTTAACACACTTTTGAAAAAAGATGTGGGAAGTGTGTCAAGGGCGCATGTTGATGTTTTAAGGTGTTGTACGGTTTCTACCAAAATTTTGCCATCAATTTTTTTTAAATCAGACAAAGTTACTACTTTTTCAGGTGGTCTGATCTGTCTGACCCCAGCACAACTCAAGGATGTGCTGATCACCTTTCTGATATTATTGATTTTGTCAGAGAAGAAAGAAGCAAACTCACTGCACTTGCTGTTTGAGAGCATTTCACTGGGAATCTGTCTTGGGGGGTTTGTCAGTCTCTCTACAGTAGCAAAAAGAGTGCGTGTGTTGTTTAAATTGCAGTTTATAATATTTGAGAAGAAAGTCTGTCTAGCTTTGCCTAGTTCCATATTGAAAGCATGAAGGCTGTCTCTGTAGATGTTATAATGGACTACAAGTTTTGTCTTCCGCCACATGCGCTCTGCTTTTCTGCATTGTCTTTTCATATTTTGCACCGCTGTTGAGTTTCTCCAAGGTGCTTTTTGTCTGCCACTCTTCTTCCTGACTTTCACAGGAGCAATATCATCAATTGCACTTTTAACTTTTGAGTTAATAGAATCAAGGAGAAAATCAACAGAGTCAGCAGATATGCTTGGTGTTAAGGATATAGCCTTCATAAATAGTACACTAGTGTTCTCATTTAAGCATCTCTTCTTGACAGACTCAGATCTAGCTTCAGTGGCAGGAGAGATCAATATATCAAAGAAAATACAGAAATGATCAGACAGTGCTACATCCTTAATAACAATCGATGAGATGTTTAGACCCTTACTGATAAGTAAATCTAGAGTGTGTCCATGATTGTGTGTGGGTCCATGTACATGCTGAGTCAGATCAAAAGTTTTTAAAACAGTTTTGATTTCTTTTGCCATATTGTTTTCTGCATTATCTATGTGAATGTTAAAATCTCCAGCAATGGCAAAACAGTCAAACTCTGAGGTAATTGTTGATAACAGTTCTGTAAATTCCTCAGCAAAGGCTGGAGAGTATTTTGGAGGCCTGTAAATAATGATGAGTAAAATGCGTGGAGCACCTTTTAATACAATACCCAGATATTCGAAATACGTGTAGTTCCCAAATGATATTTGCTTACATTGATAGATATCTTTAAAAAGAGCAGCTAGACCCCCACCTCTCTTAACAGCTCTGCAGACACTCATAAAAGTAAAGTTAGGAGGGGCTGTTTCATTGAGGATTGTTGCACTGCAGCTGTCTTCTAGCCAGGTTTCATTTAGAAGCATAAAATCCAGGTTGTTTGTGGTTATTAAGTCATTGACTAGAAGTGATTTATTTTTAAGTGAGCGGATGTTTAAAATTGCTAACTTAACAGTCTTACTTTTTTTCCCTACACCAATCTTAGTTAGACGTGCAATAGGCACCAGATTAGTTGAGTTTGCTGTACGGCTATTGAAGGCCTTAGACTTTCTATCTTGTAATAGAACAGCAATAGAGAAAGATACAGGCACACTGGGTTCCCGCTTGTTCTGTAAACATTTGAGAAAGTTACTGTTATCAAAACGGGGACCCGACACACATCACTGAGAGCTGGTATCAGTTGTTTTTGGTTCACCTCGAGCAGACGGAGGAGGGTGTGAGCCCTGGCGTTGTGGCAGAGGCCGAAGAGCTCTCACAGAGGCAGGGGGAGGGCGAGCTGGGCCTGCAGGCTTTGGTGGTAGCGGTGCCCGACGTTTTTTGGTTGATATCTGGGGGCTTGCAGCAAAAGAGTGTGATAGTCTGGTTCCAGCATGCACAAGTTCTTCCATTTTCTGTGAGAAGCACAGGAGTGGAGTTGCTGGCGAGAGGGAGAACGTGTCTGGTGAAAGGGGCTGTTGCTCTGGTGTTATAGGAGGCTGTGATATGCTGTCCTGGCTTCCCTGGCTGTTTTCCAGGAAGTCGTCCTTGGGTGCTGAATCTTGGAGCAGTTCTGATGTGTCTGTCTGTGGTGAGCTCTGTGGGCATGGCTCAGCTGAGATTGTGTCCGTGAGCAGAGGTTGTTGTGGCTCAGTGGTGTTATCATTGTCCTTGTGTGATATGTCAACATCATGAAGTGAAGTCCTGTGGTCATTCATACTGTGTCCAGGTGTGTGTGTGCCGTTCTGATTGAGTGGATTGGCACACACTGCAGAAGGATGATTGAGGGAGAAGTAGATGTTGTCCTTTAACACTCTTGAACCAAGTTTGTTTGGGTGATGGCCATCCCGATGAAATAGTTGTCTCTGACTCCAGAAGAGATTGAAGTTGTCAATGAAGTTTACTCCTTTTATATTGCAGGTTTTTTGCAGCCATGTATTAATCCCAAGCAACCGTGAAAACCTGTTTGTTCCTCTTGCTGGGAGTGGTCCACTGATGAATGTCTGAACTTTCAGTTTTTTAAGTGTTTCAAAAAGTTAATTGAAATCCTTCTTAAGGAGTTCTGACTCCAATTGTATTAATACAATTGTTACATTTATTTTATTGCCACACCTTAATATGTGAATTATATTATCAGAAAACTGAACATTTAGCGTTGTCAGGCTTTTATTTGTGCTTAATGGATAAAACAACGGCGCTGCACACTCAGCTGCTCATAAACATGGCTGCTATAAATTTGACCTGCCACAAGATGGCGCTGTTTTCGACACTCTTGGTGCTTCGAATCTTTCAGGGGAAAGCCTCAGTGCTTTCATGAGGCTTCATTTGCCCATCCCTAATGTATCATATGAAATAAATAAAACCAAACTGGTTTGTAATAAGTGAATATGGTAATACTGTTTTTGGAGTTCCTCTAGTGAGATATTGATTTTATTTGCAGTTGATTTCATTTAAAGCAGCACTCAGTAGCTTCGGGATTTCTTCGCTGTATTCTCGCTTTTTGCTCGCAGGTTTCTCTCTAGAGCTCCCCCCACAGCTTCGGACTATATATTTGACAACACTGTTGTAAAAACTCGTTGGTGATTCTCAGACACCATGGCTAGTAGATCAACGACATCAAAGCAGACGGGACATTCTTTAAAACGTCTTCTTCATTCGGGTTCGGACAGCGTGAGGGAGCGCAATAATGACAGCATTTTAGCAGATTTCTTTTGGCCGTAAAGCAATTGTTTACATCGCGAGACCTGATATCACGCGAGACTTCCTGACGCAGCGGCCGGCGGCCCGCCGGCTCAAAGTTACAAGTGCGTATTTTCCGCTCACGGGCATCAGGGGGGTGCGAAACGACCACCATTCAACCCGAAATAAGTAATATAACCACTCCAATGACTCCGAAGCTGTTCAGTTAAGGTAAAAAAAGTTACTTAGTTCACCTTTAAGGCTGTGTGGCTGTAAGTCATTTGTAGTTGTGTAACGGTTCATGGGTTCACTGACTCGCCCTCGCTATGTGTGTGCGTGTTTGTGTGTATGGGCGCGGCTGATTAGCATGGCTGATGAGCTGATCAGCACCAGCTGTTTCGAATGTGGAGTCCTATTTATTGTCTGTTACCTCGTCCTGTCTTTGTCAGATCGTTGTTTGAGGCTCTCCAGGGATATTCTCACCGCTCACCGTGCTGTCTCCTGTGTTCTCAGTCCTGGTTCCTGTGGAGTTTGTTTCCCGAGTTTCCTTATGGATTTGCTGCTTTTCCAGTGACTACTTCTGCCCATTGCGTCCCTGCGTTACCAAGCCCGGATTCTACATCTGCCCACCTCGACTCTGACCAGCATCTCTTCTTTCTTCAATAAACTCATTACTGTTCACTCGCATTTGGATCCTTCTGACTTTTTCCTTTTGAGTTATGACAAGTTGTGTTTCTGCTCATCTCTTCCTTTTTATCCTGTTCTTGTTGTTCCTCTTATCTTCAGTAATTCTGCTTGTTAACTGTAGGTGTCATCACCAATGTTCTATCATCATTTGTAGAATGAATCTACTTTATTTCACTAACTGCAGCATTGCTTCAGTGTTACTTTTACACTCTATAGACTTGGACCATATGAAAACTGAGCAGTGTTTGTTTAACACTGGGGATTTTTATTGTGTAAACGTGTAACCAGCAACATGTGTTTTTCTTTATTAAATAATTCATTTAAATTCAAGTACAAACACACACTATGAAACATGATGTGTAACACATACACAAGTTTTGTTGTGGTCTTGCTGGGATCATACCAGCACCCAAAAGACAACATATGCTGGTCCACCAGCATCCTATGCTGGGATCCAGCAAACCAGCAACCAACATCCCATGCTGGAAGTATTTTTTTTCATGTATTTTTTAGCAGGGATTTAAAACACACTATAGAGAGCGTTGCTGCAGATCTTGGAATCATTCCAAGATCTGCTTTTGACTATGTGAAGCGATGTATGTAATTTACTTATATATCAGGTTGTTTTCCAACAAAACTGATTGAACATGATCAGTGAGCCAATCCAATCCCCCCCCCCCCCCCCCCCCATTTCGTGCCCATCCGGTAAGGATATGGTTTAATTTCTACTGTGGTGCTGATAACGGAGCTCTTTTAAATGTAATACAAATGCGTAGGGGTGTGCAATATGATGGTTTTTGATCGTGGATGATTAAAATGCCTCCAAGATCTGCTTTTGAAGAAATATCGTAGTATCGTGCTACAGTGTATTCTATCAGTTCAGTTCTGGTGCCTCCGTCGCCACATACTGTAATCTACAACGCGACGTATATTCACATGACACTCTACAATATAGTGGTAGAGTTACACTCACAGGACACTGCAGTTCATACAAGTTCATTATTTGCCTGTGCATTAAAGCTTTGCCTGTTAAACATTTAATATGCGTGCTGTTGCGCGGTTCTAACTAACGTGTGATTTCACGGCCACGGGAAGTGGGGGCGAGAGGGAGATTTAAAAAAAATGTAGGCCTATTAAAAATATTTTGCACAATTTATAAATTGGAAAAAGGAAGAGACAACTGGATGTCGGACACTATACAAAATGAAATAATTGAAAAGTTTGCTCATGCTATCCAGAGGGTAATTGTTGCCCGCTCATCGCACTGCCGATTTTATGGCCTCACAGCTGACGGTACAACTGACATTAGCACCACTGAGCAGTTCTCCTGCAGTCTGAAATATGTTGACAGCAGCTTGGAGCCTCACACTGTGTTTTGGGGATTTTATAACGCCTGGGACAGCACTGGAGAAACTCTTTTCAGTTGCATCAAGGATATTTTTTTAAGACTAAACATCCCCATTGAACGCATCGCAGGATTTTGTTTTGATGGAGCAGCTAATAAGTCAGGGTGTTTTTCAGGTGTGCAAGCTCGGCTTAAAGAGCTAAACCCGCACTCACTTTATGTGCATTGCAGCAACCACTCACTGGATTTGATTCTTCAAGAAGTCGCGCGTAAAGTGAGTCTTGTAACCGATACTTTGAACTTTGTTCAGGGTGTCTCATCTGTGATAAGAGAGTCATCAAAGCGAAAACAGCTCTACCAATCGTTTTTTGGCTGTGATGAGGTTGCTGTCAACATCTTAGGCCTTTGCCCGAAAAGGTGGTGTATCCGTGACATGTCCATGTCCACTCTCCTGACTACACTGCACGAGCTGAAGGATGACAAGAGTGTCAGGGGGGACAGCAGAGCAAAGATCGGGGGACTCTACAAACAGGCTTTAAAAGGGAGAACATATTTTGGTCTTTTATGCTGCCATGCCCTGTTCGAGCCCTGTGAAGCAGTTGCCACAAGCCTAGAGAGTGCCACAGCAAGTGCGCAAGGTGCACTGGAATGCACAGGTGTGCTGAGAGAACAAATAGCCACACTCCGGGATGATGCAGTTGTGGACAAGCTGATCCGCAAGGTTGAAACCTGCGCATAACAAACCTCCCTGAAAATGCCAGACACCAAACTAGAGAGCCAGAGGCAGTTGCGCATGGCGCACAAACAGTGGTTTGGCGATGTAGTTTTTTCGAGGCTATTGATGTGATATCGGCGGAGCAGGACAGAAGATTTGATCAGGCCAGTATGAAGCATGCCGCAAAGCGAGAGAGGGCTGTTATCAAAGCAGAAGAGGGAAGGAGCGTCAATCTGGAGGCCCTTCAGCTCCCGGAGGAGCTTGACACAGACCGCCTTGAACTCCAGCTCAAAATGCTTAGGCCAAGCATCGCCAAGCAGCTTGCCGATGTCACAAAAGACAGCGGGTCTAAGTGTGTCACAGTCCAAGATGTAGGGCCCTATTTTAACGATCTGAAACGCAAGTGTCAAGCGCAAAGCGCAAGTAACTTTGTGGGCGGGTCTTGGGCACTGTTGCCATTTTCCCGGCGGGATAAATGACTCTTGCGCCAGGCGCAAATCTAAAATGGGTTGGTCTGAAGTAGCTTCATTATTCATAGGTGTGGTTTGGGCGTAACGTGAAATAAACCAATCAGAGCGTCATCTCACATTCCCTTTAAGAGCAGACGCGCTTTTTCCATAGCGGATTGCTATTGTAACGGCGGATTTGCCAGGCGCGCGCCAGGAGCGGTTCACAGCCAAGGAGAGCAACGCTCTCGTCACGGCCGTAAAAGAGAGAAGTTACATTGAAATGGAGAAACCCACCCAAATTAACTTCGGTTAAACAGGCGTATGATAATTTGGGTAAATGTGTAAGCTAGATGTATGCTTTTATAATAAATTGTCTGTCTATCTATCTATCTATCTATCTATCTATCTATCTATCTATCTATCTATCTATCGTACTATCGTAATAATGTATGATTTGCAAAAATGAAAACTGCTGCTTCTGTGTAGATGAGAGAATCAAAGTGCGCGTTGTGCACACGCTACATTGATTATGGCCAAGTATGCGCCCTTAAAATAGCATATGAATAACATGCGCAACGCGCCACTGACTTTAAACTATTTTTTCTTGGTTAGTGGCGCAATTGTTTTCTAAACCATCAAAATAGCATGAAGGAACGTTTGCGCCGGAACACGCCTCCTTTTTTGCGCTGAACCGCCCAGGGAGCGCAAGTTCATTCCCTAGTTTAGCGACGTGCTTCTGTGGAGGGAAAAGCGCGCTTGGCGCAGGTGCAAAATAGGAATGATACATGCGTCGGTTTCCAAAGTCAATTGAGCTGGGTGCAAGATAGGGCCCGTAGCATCATGTTTGACAAAGCTCCAGCCACAAACAACAGCGATGTTTTCAGAGACAGAAAAACTGATCGAGTTATGTCTGTGCCTACCCATCTCCGTGGCCTCATCCGAGCGCACTTTCTCCGCCTTGCGTCTTTTGAAGCGTCACCATGACCCTTGCGTCACCATGACCCAGAAAAGACTCACACACCTTTCGCTGATGCATACCAACACAGACATTCTGAACTTTATCTCCACGACCCCTGAGCGCACCTCGACATTTGGACACCTGTTACCAGGGCACCCTGCCTGTAGCTCAGGTAAGAACATGGTGCCGCCGCGCTTCTAACATTTATTATTATTATTTTATTATTATTATTAAGTGGGATCAGCTTTGACTAGCCAAGCAATTGTAAGTAGTACACTATATTATTTTTGCAAGGTGGTGGGGATGGAGATGTAGAGTGTTATTTTGATTGTGTGTTCTTTGCGTAATGGATGTGGAGAACTGTTAAATAACGTTTAAATAGTCAGAGATTATTTCCTTTTGGTTTGTGTAAAAAGGTTGGAGATGGAGACAGAAAGCGTTATTTTGTGCATGTGTTCTTTGTGTAATGGATGTGTAGAACTGTTCAATAACGTGCTTAAATAGTGAGAGATTATTTCCTTGTGGTGTGCGTAAAAGGATTTTGGAGCTAATAGAGTTGCGTGTGACATAAACGTGCAGTGATTCAGGTTCATGCCAGCTGATCAAATCGATTGCATTGTTATAGCGTTATTGTGAACTTTAATTAATATTACATGTTGTCATAATATTATTTGTTGTATCTAAATATGTTGTATGTATGTATATCTGGAGTTGTAACGAAAGTAATTCCCCCCTGGGATTATTAAAGTATTTCTGATTCTGATTCTGCTTCTGATTAATAGCGCTCATCTGAGAACTGATGATGCCTGTGTGTTTCAGACCCTGGCTGTGTGCACTGAAGTGTATATGACAATAAAGTAGTGAATCTCAATGTATTTATTTTTTAAATGTATTTTAAATAGGCCTATAGGCTCATAGGTTTTTTGTCCAAAAAAACAACCACATTTTTCACAGCACCCCCTTTATGACAATAAAGTAGTGAATCTCAATGTATTTCTTTTTTAAATGTATTTTAAATAGGCCTATAGGCTCATAGGTTTTTTGTCCAAAAAAACAACCACATTTTTCACAGCACCCCCTGTTCAAAATTACTTCCAGCGGCTCTGTGCGATTTTCTGAGCGTGTACACCCGAAGCACACACACTACGTCAAACAATAAGAATTTATACAGTGATGTCTATGTAGTGTTTTATTTTTATATTTGTTCATTTCATTTCTTTCTTGAATGCTACTGTTAAATACACCTACTGTAGCTGGACAAATAAAGCCCTGTTTATTTCATTTGTATATTGTGTTGTGTAGCCTATTTTTATTTGTGCCACTTTGGCCTATAATTGTCTGCCATTCTTTTTTTATTTCATATTTTGATACCTTGTAAGGCTTTGTTTTTAAAATAGGGAAACGTACTCGGTTACTAACGTAACCTCGGTTCTCTCTAGAAGAGGGAACGAGTACTGCGTAAGATATCTTACGCTAGGGGAAAATCCTTTTTCCGCGAGATATTGAAGCCAAAAATTATCCTTAATTTTGTAATAATGCAAAACGCGTTGCGGCAGCATGCAGACATAGGCGAGGCAGCTCGCGCGCCTATTGGCTGCTCTGCGGCAACTGCAGCAGCCTATCGAGCGAGGCCTGGCGTGACGCCAGACCCAATCAGGGCACTTCGCGCCCGCTGCGTCACGTCCCGCCGAAATGGGCGTGGTCTAGGCCTATAAATACCGCTCGCAGGCAGCTATTATCTGGTTTTTCATCATCGAAGCAACCAGAGCGTGTGCATGCACGGCAAGATACGCAGTACTCGTTCCCTCTTCTAGAGAGAACCGAGGTTACGTTAGTAACCGAGTACGTTCTCTTACGAGAGGTCTCTCGTACTGCGTAAGATATCTTACGCTAGGGGACCCAATGCAAAACGCCGTGCATGCTGAGATCTGACACCAAAGACCCAAGGGCGAAAGCCCGGGGTACATATAGTGCACAATCACTCAGGGAACTCACAGGGAGTCCGGGAAGAGGGAGGGGCGAAGCCGCACTCTTCCACATATGGCAGCGTCGCTGAGACGCGAATTTCATCATACAGACAGGGCGGGGTACGGCCTGAACTGATGGGGGAATGTGGGTCTTACACAGTTTGCCCAGGCACATCTCGTGCTGCTACTTTTCACTGTCGAACATTGAGCTGTGCTCAGTAGACGCAGCATTCTGAGCTGATAGCATCAGGTCAGATAATACTGGTAAACTTAGACCGACAGCAGCCTGGCCTGCAGGGCGGGAACCTCTAGGTTATAGAACCTTATAAATGTAGACGGGGAGGCCCAGCCTGCCGCCATACAAATATCTTGCAAGGCAATCCCACTTGACCAGGCCCACGAAGAGGCCACGCCTCTCGTGGAGTGCGCTCTGACACCCAACGGGCACTGCATGCCCTTGGAGGCGTATGCCAGCGCTATAGCATCAACTATCCATCTGGATAGGCTCTGTTTCGACGCGGCTAGTCCCTTAGAACGTCCGCTAAACGAAACAAAGAGCTGCTCCGTCTGTCTGAAAACAGACGAGCGAGACACATAAGCTCGTAATGCCCTGACTGGGCAAAGGAGGCTCGCGTCTCTTTCCTCATCAGGGACCGGTAGGGCTGACAGGGAGATAACCTGCGCCCTAAACGGTGTGTTGAGGGATTTTGGAACATAACCGTGCTTAGGTTTGAGTATAACTTTTGAGTCATTAGGCCCAAACTCCATGCACGCCGCGCTCACAGAGAGCGCGTGTAGATCCCCTATGCGCTTCACTGAAGCGAGAGCCAGCAGAAACACAGTCTTGAAAGACAGGTGTTTCAAATCAATTGACTGTAAAGGCTCAAATGGCGCACCTTTCATGGCTTCCAGAACCGTAGAAAGGTCCCATACGGGGACTGAGGGAGGTCTGGGAGGATTCAGTCTCTTAGCCCCTCTAAGGAAGCGGATGACTAAATCGTTCCTTCCTATTGACTGACCAAGCGTTGTTCCTGAGAACGCTGCTATAGCCGCCACATAAACTTTGAGCGTGGAGGGGGCCCTGCCCTCATCCAACAGCTCTTGCAGGAAGGAAAGCACCTCCGTCACACCACAGTCTGTGGGTGACACACCACGGGCTGTGCACCAGCCCGAAAACACTGACCATTTCGAGGAGTAGAGCCGTCTCGTAGACGGAGCTCTAGCCTGCGTGATCGTGTTTAATACTCCTTTAGGGAGTTCAACATGTACCCGTTGATGGCCCAGACATGAAGGGACCATAGTTCCGGGTGAGGATGCCAGATCGAGCCGTGGGCCTGTGAGAGGAGGTCTCTCCTCACTGGTACTGGCCACGGGGCAGTACTTGCTAACTGCACGGTGCCACCAGCAATACTGAGCATCCTTCTTCCCTGATCCGCTCTATCACCTGAGGCAGGAGAGAGACGGGGGGAAAAGCATAGAGCGGGCGGCGGGCCACACATGGGCCAGCGCGTCCCTGCTCTTGGAGAAAAATTCCGGACAGTGAGCGTTTTCTTGAGACGCGAACAGGTCTACTTCCGCTCTGCCGAATTTCTTCCACAGCAGTTGGACTGTCTGTGGGTGTAGAGACCATTCGCCTGCCGGAACATTGTTCCTGGACAGTCTGTCTGGTCCTATATTCAGGAGCCCTGGCACGTGCGCTGCTCTGAGCGAGCGCAGGTTGCACTGAGCCCATACCAGGAGGCGTTCTGCCAGCCTGTACAGGTTCCTGGACCTGAGGCCGCCCTGGTGATTTATGTAGGACACCACAGACATGTTGTCCGAACGGACCAAGACGTGGCGTCCTTTTATTTGGGGACAAAAACGCGTCAGCGCGTTGTCTACTGCCAGCATTTCGAGGCAGTTTATGTGCAGGAGCTTTTCCCGTTCCGACCACTGGCCGAAGAACGGTCTGCCCTCGAGCAGCGCTCCCCATCCCGAGGTGGACGCGTCCGTGGACACCACTTTCACCCTCGAGGAAGTCCCCAGGCTTACACCTGATTGGTACCAGTCATTCGTTCTCCAAGGTTTCAGAGCTGTGACGCACTTCTGATTGACCCTGAGGCGAAGCGAACCGGATGCCCACGCTCTGCGTGGAACTCGCGCTTTCAGCCAAAACTGCAGCGGGCGCATGCGGAGCAGGCCCAGCTGGAGCACTGATGATGCTGAGGCCATGAGACCTAGCATCTTCTGAAATTTCTTGAGCGGGACAGACGCGCCGCAGCGAAACGAGTTCGCTGTGCGTTGAATGTCTACCGTGCGCTGCGGTGATAGTCGCGCTATCATGGACAGCGAGTCCAATTCTGTGCCCAGGAAAGATATCTTCTGACTGGGTGACAGAGAGCTCTTCGCCCAATTGACACTGAGACCCAAATTCTCGAGGTGATCGAGTAAAATGGACGTGTGTTCTATGAGCACTGAGCGAGATTGCGCTAGAATCAGCCAATCGTCCAAATAGTTCAGTACTCGCATGCCTCTCATTCTGAGGGGTGCGAGTGCCGCATCCATGCACTTCGTAAATGTACGGGGTGCCAGGGACAAACCGAACGGCAGGACTGTGTACTGATATGCTTGGCCCTCGAAGGCGAATCTCAAATATCGCCTGTGACGTGACGCTATCTGTATTTGAAAATACGCGTCTTTCAGATCTATTGACACAAACCAATCTCCTTGGCGAATGTGCACAAGGATTTGTCTGGTCGTGAGCATCCTGAACTGTCGCTTCACAAGCACTTTGTTCAGTTGCCTTAGATCTAGTATGGGTCTGAGACCCCCGTCTTTTTTCGGTACCAGGAAGTATCTGCTGTATAGCCCTCCTTCGCTCTGAACTTGAGAGAGAGGCTCTATGGCCCCTTTGCTCAATAGTTTCGCCACTTCGGCTCGAAGTAAATGTGCTACTTCTGTTTTTACCGTGGTCTCGACGCGCGCCGCATAGCGGCGAGGGCGTCGGCGAAACTGTAGCGAATAGCCTCTTTTTATAATGTTCAGCACCCACTTCGAAACCCCGGGCAGCTTTGCCCATGCGTCTGCATGGATAGCTAGGGGTTGAATACGAAGCGCGCTCCGCTCGCTCAGCGATGGAGAAGCTTCGGCGTGCTGCAACACAAGCGTCGCGCTCGTGACATTTGAGGCATGGGGCGCGCTGATAACAGCGGGCAGATTGCCTGCGCTCGACTCCTCTGCGGTGTCAACCGCGAGGGGGAGGGCTGGGCGGTTCCCGTGGGAACTGTCATGTCTATGTGTGGATGTGGGCGCGGGACAGCGGGCACATTTATCACACCGAAAGCATTGTTCGCTTGCGTGAAGCGAGTGCACGTTGGTTTCGTTTTTACAGAAACCGTGAGACATGCATAACGTGGTGTTAGTGGGCACTGGGTAGTGGGCACATTCACCATGTTTGAAGCGCAACCGATCTGAGTCGGTTTTATGTGCGCGAGCCCTGTGTGACAGGCTGTGCTTGTGTGTAGAGATGGGCACTGGGCAGTGAGCATTCTTACTACACATGAGACACCATCGGCCGTGGCCGGGACACCAGAAAATACACTCTTTTGGGGATTTATCTGAGTAGCCGTGAAAACGGCATTTGTGTGCAGGCAAGCGGGTGACAGAACCGGCTTGTTGGCTGCAGAAAACACTGGAACAGTCACATTTTCTGGAACTGGACGAGCGAATAGCTTTGGTTTGAGTCTGGCCGCAGCGGGACTTGAACACCGTCGTTTTCCTAGACGTGCTAGGACGACTTCGGGGCCTCGGGTTTCACCGTAATCCTAGGACGCGGGCCACGCACGGCGGGGCGGCGACCGGATGAGCGAGAGCGCGGTCTCGCGCTTCGGGCCTGGCGGCACTGCGAAGTGGAGGCAGTGGACGGTGGCTGTGGCTGTGAGCTCTGAGCAGACGGTTTCGCACGGCCTGCTGCAGAGCTGGAGCGCTTCGGGAGGAAGTGCTTCATAGCCTGTGACGCTTTCTGCACCTCTGCGAATCTCTCCGCAAAATCTTTGACGGAGGATCCAAAGAGGCCTGTGGCGGAAATCGGGGCGTCGAGGAACGCGGTGCGCTCGGACTCAGCCATTTCCGAGAGCGTCAGCCAAAGATGTCTCTCGGTCACAGTGAGAGAGGCCATATTTCGTCCAATGGCCTGCGCTGCAGACTTAGTAGCACGGAGAGCGAGGTCCGTGGCACTTCTTAAGTCCGGCACGCAGATCGCGTCAGGTCCTTCCTCATCCAGCTTACGGAGGAGATCGGCCTGGAAGATCTGAAGCGTAGCCATGGTGTGCAGCGCTGAGGGTAGGGCTTTAGAGGGTAGGGCCAACTTAGCGCGCCGTCCAGTGGAGGGCGGACATAAGTGGGCCGCTATCGCCTCTTCGACCGGCGGCAGCGAAAGGTATCCTTTGTTCTTGGCATCGTCAACTGCGGAGAATGCCAAAGAAACAGCAGGATGCACTCTAGCTGAATAGGGGGCGTTCCAGGACTTAGCGACTTCTTCGTGTAACTCAGGAAGAAAAGGCGCTGGTCTGGACGCAGGCGAAGCGCGCTCCCCAGGCAGGAAAAATCCATCCAGCCGGTTGTGAGCGGGCTGCTCGGGCGAAGACCACTCGAGGCCGAGGCTCGCCGCGGCCTGTGCGAGTACTCGCATGAGCTCCGTCTCGATGGACGCTCTCTTGCCTGACGATGTGCGGGCAGGGGGCGCGGGATCCTCAGAGCCCGCCCAATCCTCACTGCCTGATGCCAGGATAGAGCAGGAATCATCCTCTCCCAGCAGGGCTTCCTCATCAGCGATGTCGACGGAAGCGGCGGCAGACGGCGGCCGCTGTCCGTCAGGAAGAGAGGCTGACGAAGCCGGGGAAGCAAGCGGGCGAACCGGCGAGCTTTGGCGGCTGGGGGAAGGTTCCGGGACCCGCTGGGCACGGCGCTTTTTACGGCGCGACACCGCGGCGGGCGGGGGAGCAGTCTCAGTGAAGAAGGCCAGGCGAGTCCTCAGAGTCGCCATAGTCATCAGCTCGCAGTGAGGGCAGCCGCCGTCAGCGAGCGCGAGAACTGCATGTTCCTCACCCAGGCAGGAAACGCAAACCACGTGGCGGTCCCCATCGCTGAGTGTGGCTCTGCACGAGCCGCAGGAAGGCATCTTGAAAAAGACGCTAGCTCTTTTAGAATGTGTGTCGCAGCGGCGACACACACACACAAACAGAGTACAGAGTAATGGAAAGGATATAAGCGCCGGAAAGCGCAGCATGAAGGCAGGAAGGCGGCGCGGCCAGCGACTTCAGTGACTCGTCCCGCTGAAGGTGCTCTCTCTCAGACGGCGCGGCTTCTTCTCCAGCTCCAGCGATGCGTGTGCTTCGCTTGAAGGATGAAAAATCAGATAATAGCTGCCTGCGAGCGGTATTTATAGGCCTAGACCACGCCCATTTCGGCGGGACGTGACGCAGCGGGCGCGAAGTGCCCTGATTGGGTCTGGCGTCACGCCAGGCCTCGCTCGATAGGCTGCTGCAGTTGCCGCAGAGCAGCCAATAGGCGCGCGAGCTGCCTCGCCTATGTCTGCATGCTGCCGCAACGCGTTTTGCATTATTACAAAATTAAGGATAATTTTTGGCTTCAATATCTCGCGGAAAAAAGGATTTTCCCCTAGCGTAAGATATCTTACGCAGTACGAGAGACCTCTCGTAAGAGAACTAGTTTGGCTGTAATGCTCAGTCACTTGCAAAATAGTAAAACCAACATGAAAGAGAATCGTGATCAAATCGTGAAACGTAATTTTCCTGATCCTGATATGATATTTTTGCCATATCGCCCACCCCTACAAATGCGTCAGTCGTTGCCTTGGTAAAGCAAGAGTTTACAGATGAAATGAGATGTAAATAGCGACCGCATGATGGAGGATGATCAGATATTTCTTTTCATTTTATTAATGTGTTTACAAATCAAATAGCATGATTAGCCAGCTACAGAGAAACTGGTTGCCAAGCAACAGACAAGTGACCAATCCTGGGTTGCAAAGTCACTACATGTATTCTACCAGCACGGTTAGGCAACCGTGTCAAGAATGGGTCGAGAACTGTACCAGGCTTAAGTGGAAATACAACTGGAACCGGTCATTACCGTTCTTAGAACTGTTCGGCCCGACGGTGGAATAGCTGCTTTTGGTTAAAGTAAATGATGAATGATTATGTACTACAATTGTATTGATACGTCAATTTTTGGAAGTCAAATATTGTGACATCATGTCACAATAAAAACATTAAAAACTCAAGTATTTTAATTTATTTTCTAGCAAGAAATAGACAGGCAAATTCTTCTCAACAGAAGTTTAGTTTTCATAAAGATCCCTCTGTTCATTAACTCACCTTGATAGTAAGCAGTACTGGGTTGTGGCCAGGGCCTCCCCCAGTGTTTTCCGGGTTAAACTCTGAATCAGGCTGGCACATGAAGCTTGGTTTTAACACATAGCCACAGCGGCCGTTTGGTAAATAACGGCCTCTGTTTAGATCCATCTCGTTACATTGGGTTTGAAAGTTTAATGCCACTGCAAAATAATTTTTCTGTCAGTAATTTATAAATGTTGACTGTGCAGTCATTTTTAAAAACGTGCAGTCTGCAAGTTTTCTTTAATTAAATGTTTACCCATCTGACAACCAGCATTCCACATGTCTTGAGGATTGTAGTTGGAGGATTGCACCCGCTGACCAGATGGGTAGATCCTGCTCAATTGCATGCTGTTGTGACGTACAAACAACTTGCCTATGAAAAAAAGAGAGAAATTTAGAACCAACGAAAACAAACAAGAACATGTTTATCTTTATATATATATCAGTGGGGATTTCTTTAAGACTGCAAGGGAAGCTTGGCTTCCCCTATAATGTCAAAAAATTAATGGTCAAATATTGTGTTAACATTTTATTGACTAAAAATGCGTTAGAAAACGTTCATCTCAAAGACGAGTTCGTTCAGAATCAGTTACATATAGCAGGTCGGCTGACTCGATTTCCTTCTCATACATTCCTGTAGCGTCATCGTGCATTTACCTGTTGAAGCCCAGCGTCCATTGACTTCAATGGGGCTGCTTTGAACAGTTTTTTTTTCAGTGCTTCAAACTAGACGGTTATTGGATAAATACTGCGATTATGTCCCGCCCACGGACGCTCAGTGTCTCTGGGGGTGAACGAGAAGTGGGCTGGCCAGGACTCCGGGCTTCTGCGTGATGATTGGAGGGTCTGTCGCAAGGCTGCATCTCCTTTTGATTGACAGCGATTTCATACAATAAAAAGTCGCTGATGCTGAAGCTATTCGAGCTCAGTCCCATCGCGGATTTTGCAAGTATAGTCGAAAGACAAACTGCTGCAACCTATTTCTTGGTATTTGCTTGTCGACATTTTTTGTCGGCCGAAAATGAGCTTCCCCTCTTTGAAAGACCCGCAGCCGCCACTGATATATATATATATATATATATATATATATATATATATATATATATATATATATATATATATATATATATATATAGTATTTTATATATAGTTTTACACAAATTAGTTTTTTTCAAAAGTAAAAAAAAACTAAAAACTAAATATGAGATGTCATGTGTAGAAAACAAAAAAAATCACCGCAAATATCACTTGTGAATTTACAGAATATTTCAAGATTGAATTTACATTTTCACTCAGGCAATAATTTTGTCAAATTACTATATTTCTATTTAACTCTGTGTATAGATACATCAAATGTCAGCTATTTTATTCAAAAAAGATTTAAGATGCAATTTCTATCACTGAATGTTAATAAACACAATAGTAGATATAGTACCTGATTCTTTGATTAGTTTCAATGCATCACTCTCAGAGAAAGAGGACATCTCATTGGGAGGTTTCTTGGCAGATGGATCAAATAGTTTGAAGGCAACACTGCGGGTATACACCACCAGATCAGACAGTTCTTGACTCAACTTACAGTCCTTCAGAGGAAAATAAAAAGCAACATTTGTACTCAAATAAAATTGTCAAACTGCCAGACTGCAAAAAAGTGATTAAATGAGTAAAATAAAAACAAAAGTAATGATATGAAATGAGTAGTGATATGAGCAAGATACACCTACCCAAACATGTGTACAGTTCAAAAGTTTGGGGTCAGTAAGATTTTTTTAAAGAAATGAAAACTTTTATTCAGCGAGGCACTAAATTGATCAAAAGGGACAGTAAAGACTTTTACATTGTTACAAAATATTTCTATTTCAAATAAATGCTGTAATTTTTTACTTTCTTTTCATCAAATAATCCTGGAGACAATGTATCATGGTTTCCACAAAATTATTAACCATCACAAAAGTGGCCTGTTGCATAAACCGCTTAGACTAGTCTTTAAACTTAGTCATCAATTTTTTTTAAGTCAGTTACATAAAAATGTAGAGAAGTCTATAGAATTTGAATAGGAAAAGTAAGACTGATTACCTCTTATCTAACTAGTTCTTAAAGGGATAGTTCACCTAAAATGAAAATTCTTTCATTAATGTCAACTCATGTCGTTCCAAACCCGTAAGACTTTCGTTCATTTTCGGAACACAAATGAAGATCTTTTTGATGAAATCTGAGAGCTTTCTATCCCTCCATAGACAACTACGCAACTGACACTTTGACACTTGAATGAGTTAAAAAAGAGATCGTAAAACTAATCCATATGAATTGAGAGGTTTAGACCAAATATTATGATGAGACGCGATCGCTTTATATGATGAACAGATTAAACAAACCTCTTGCGGAAGCTCAAACGTGCTGTGTAACATGAGAATGAACCTCATTGGTTCTCACGCGTCAAGCTTCTGTTTACCTCAACTGATGAGTGAGTTGATAAATGTTTATATGTGAATAAAAGCCTTAATTCAATCTGTTCATCATATAAAGCGATCGTGTCTCTTCAGAAACTTTTGGACTAAACCGCTCAATTCATATAGAGTATTTTACGATTTCTTTATAATTATTTTTGAAGCGTCAAAGTGTCAGTTGCGTAGCTGTCTATTGAGGGACAGAAAGCTCTCAGATTTCATCAAAAAGATCTTCATTTATGTTCAGAAGATGAACGAAAGTCTTAAGAGTTTGGAACAACATGAGGGTGAGTAATTAATAAAAAAATGTTTAGGTGACCTAACCTTTTAAGACACAGTCTTCACATAGTGGCTTTTGAAACTTGACCCTGTTTTCAACATTCATAATAAGAAATATTTATTGAGCACCAAATCAGAATTATTTCTGAAGGACCATGTGACACTGAAGACGGGAGTAATGGCTTCTGAAAATATAGCTTCGCCATACCATGAATAAATTACATAGAAAATAGAAAACAGCTATATCAATTGTAATAATATTTCACAAAATTACTGTTTTTACTGTATTTTTGATCAAATAAAAGCAGCCTTGGTGAGCATAAGAGACTTCTTTCAAAAACATTAAAAAAATCTATCTAGATCCAAACTTTTGAAGTTAGTGTACATACAAATGCAAATAGAAACATGTATATATACTAGGGGTGTAACGATACCCTCATGTCACGATTCGATACATATCATGATACTGAACTGACGATACAATATTATTGCGATACTCCAAGACATAATAAAAGGTTAACAAAAAATGTACTGTTGATTAAAATGCTAAATTTGGTATTACATTGGGTGTGGAAATGAATAGGCTTGGACTTGGTGCTGGTAACCCAATGCACAGGAAAATAGTGACACCAGAATAAAAATATTCATGGTTCTGAAGCTGAAAATAAATAATTATTTCAGATAAATATGCTTCCACTCTGTCACTGACTAGATATATTAAAAATAATGTAGGCAACTTTTTCCTGGTAACATAAGTTATTTTTTATCTTTATCAGGACCCACAAATATTCTCCCATTGCATTTATTATACATTATATTCAACATTATATATAGTAGTTTAATGTAGCACTGACACTAAAACTCTGTAAACTTGAATTTTTGAATGCACAGTAATTTCATTTTGGGTGAATTATACACAATACATATTGTCACTATCCACCATACATATTGTTGCATTTTTGTATTGCGATATATTGTGACACGATATATTGTTAAACCCCTAATATTTGCACAAAACAAGTAGCAAAAAGACAGACGCTGACCTTCCATGCTTTAGGCTTGCTTTCAGCTTTAGATTCATCATCTGAGGAGCTTGAGTCAGAGCTGGAGCTGTCCTGCTTCAGTTTGATCTTCTTTGCTTTTATCAAGATCTTCCCTTTTAGGTCCTGCCATAAAAAAGATATCTCTATAGCTTTTTTTTATCTATCAACACACATATCTACATTTTAGCATTATAATATTATTTCGGTTCAGGGCCATTACTAGAGGGGGAGAAAGGTGGTGACATTGCTCAGGGCCCCTGGATTTCAGGGGGCCCCTGCTATTTCAACCCGAGGGGTACCCATCCATCCCATCCACACCCCCAGGACCATGATTTAAATTGAGGGAATCCTACAGCAACAACCTGCACTGGGGCTCCAGATACAGATAAGGTCCTGGTGTTGAACTTGGAATTGTATAATAGCAGAAATAACACTTGCTAATTTCTCCATTCTGTCACCTGATGGAGTTTTGGTTCCTTGTCACTGTCATCTTTGGCTTTTGGCTTGCTTAGTTGGGGACACTTAATATTCAACAATATTATTGATCTGCCTGCATATGAGAACTGAACTGAGCTGGACGATGACATCACTGTTTTCTCCAGAGTGGCTATATACATATAAATTAACTAAACTAATAACTTTTTTACAACAAAAAATAACCATCACTGAACTTACTTAAGCTGGACTATGATACTATTTTCTTCTCGATCTGCTGTACAGCAGAAATCTTTGTTGTATTATTTTCCAGTTATCACTGTAAGGCCGTGTGTCCACCAAAGTGTTTTTTCACGTGGCTGGAGTTTTTTTTTTCCAATTGTTTTCAATGGGAGCGCAGCGTCTTTAAAACGGCATGAGCGCAGGTCGCCGAGAGTTGAAGAATGTTCAACTTTGGGTAAAACGCAGCGCTCATCACTGTCACTTTTTACCCAACCATCCAATCACAGTGGAGGAGGGGCGGGACTAATACCACACCAACCAACCGCCATATTCTGCTTGTACAACGTCAACAGATGACAACAACAAGTATAATAACGGAACAAAATCATTTAAAACAAGAGCCAGAGAAAATACATTACATTGTATCGATATTTTCAACACATAATCAACACAGAAACAAAATATATGTGAAATGAGATACTAGTAACACTTTCGCGGATATTCCGTATCATAACAAGCAAAGCGGTCTCAACTGGAAAAAAATGCCAAAACGCTCTCAAGCGCCCATAGCTAGGCATTTTCAGCAGAGCACCTAGCGTTTTCAGCTGGCTATAACGCTTTGGTGGACACACGGCCTAAAGCTGCTTTAAATCTGTATTGTAAAAAGCGCTATATAAATAAAGGTGACTTGACTTTACATATTAAAGGTAAAATGAGACCAACACATTTCAATACACAAAGTATTCAAAAGCACTTTGTGGATAGCTTTTCATCTACTGTCAATGAAATCTATGTATTCTTACAGATATGAGGTGTTGAGAATTATAAGGCATATGCTCAGATATACTCACAGTTAACCTATATAAAAGAACTGTTATGACAGTCCAGGCAAATCAAGCACTGTCTTTTGCATAAAATTCAAAACATTACAGATAGACTGCATTTACTGGTTTTAGAGTACATTTAATTAAAAATCTTTTAAGGAAAGGCTTGACTGTATTACCTCTGGTGATGGTAGCCACTGAAGCGGCTTGTCATTGAGAGGTTTGGTGAGCAGTTTGTCTCCCAGAATTGACTGCAGCAGTTGGGCCATCATTGTCTGCTGCTCTACACAGCAGTGGTTCTCCAGAGACAGAATAAGAGGATATGGAGAAGTCTAGAAAATAAGCATATATCTATGTATACATATGTATTTATGTATGTTTTCTTTTATTTTACCTTTTGGCATTTTTAAGGCAAGGCCTATTTTCAAAGGAAAGAGGCTAAACACATTATGTAGACTGACAAATGGGGTCTCATTTAGGAGCCCTAATCACCTTGGCGAACATGACAAGCCACTCCCCCGTACATATGGGTATAAAAGGTGGTGGCACACATCCACTTATTCAGGTTTTTGCTTCGGAACCGAGTGGTTGTCTGTTTCTCTTACCGATCACTCTTCTATTCACCTAAAAGAGCCCCTGGCGATTACCACATTGTCAATAAAAGAGCAGTTTCCTCAATCTCTCGGCCATTCAGTCTGGCAGTAAGCGACGCTATGCTTCCTCATTCCCAGCCTCGACCCCCATTCGCCACAAGCCTATAGAGGTAGCGGTTCGAGGATGCGTTGCCTCCTCATGTGTCTTTAGCCACCACCTTTCACGATCCTTGGAGCCAGGTAAGTGTCACACCACACTCACTGCCTCTACTTTGGGACGCTATGCTTCCCGGGTTGGGCCCCAGTGCTCCTCCTTGCTGCCCCTCCGTGGGTACGTCGGTTGTCACCTTGGTGTTGCTCGGTCAGAGTCTGGGAACCTGGTTAGTGGTCATACCCAAGAAAGGCGGTGGGCCCTTCACAAGTTCCCGTTCAAGATGCTAACGCAGAAACGCATTCTCACGTGCGTTCGTCAACGAGTCAACACAGTCAGTGCTGAACTTCCTGAATACAATCAGGGGGAAGACAGTGGTTCCATTGAAACAATTTCAGAGGCTCCTGTGGCACATGGCATCTGCAGCTGCGGTCAGGCCAATTTAATTGATGCATATGAGACCGCTACAGCACAGGCTGAGTCCCGCGGCACACTCCGTGTGACCATCACACCGATCTTCCGCCAAGTGTCCAGGCAAGTTGTTGTTACAACAGATGCCTCAAGGATGGGCTGGGGTACTGTATGCAATGGGCATGCAGCCTCTGGCTCCTGGATGGGACCTCAACTGCACTGGCATATCAATTGCCTAGAGTTTCTGGCAGTGCTACTCACTCTGCGCCAGTTTCAGCCGTTGCTAAAGTGCAAGCACGTATTGGTCTGGACAACACTGCGATGGTTGCGTACATCAATCGCCACGACGGGTACGCTCACCTTGAATGTCACAACTCTATAGTCAGCAGCGGCTTAAGTCGCTCTGCGCCATTCACATTCCAGGCGACCTCAATCGTGCGGACTACGCGCTCTCACGACAGCTCTTCTTACTTCCTGTCCGAGGCACCCCTTCGCAAGGTTCTACAATTTCCCGGGTTGAGCCGGTTTCATCCCGTGTGTAGGGTACGCACAGGTAAAATGCGGGAAGACTGGCTCGGTGACTCGCTTACAGCGCCATTCCCCTTTAACGGGGGATACGAGCACCTTCTAAGCTCTCCATGTGAGATCCCCAGTCGGCAAACCCTGGACTGAGTTCCTCCAAACATCCTCTGGCAGTCAGGTGCAGCGGAGGTGTCTGACGCCAGGCCCAGTACTTGAGATATGTGCCCATTCTGTCAGCCCTTGTACTGTGCTAGATGCCCCATATGTTGGGACTCCCCTCTGGTAATCTCATATGTGTATTCTTCCACGGTATGGTTTCACCCCGCTGAATGGCCGATGTGTGTCGCCATCTTATATACCCATATGTATGGGGGAGGGCCTTGGCATGCAAATTCCACTCGCCAATTATTCAATTCACTTCGCAGGGAGTTTGATTGACAGACGATCTGACCAATCATAATCCGCCATCCGCCCATTTTTGTCCGACAAAGCAGTCAGGAGAGTTAGTATTTTAATGTCTGTGGATTTGAACTTGAAAAACGGTGTGTGTTCAACATCTTTCCACGGTTGAAAAAACAATCCTTCTGATGTTCAATCATGTTTATTTGATGCTATAAATTAACTAGAAGGAGGAGATGAGCATGGAACAGCAGCTTTAACTGAGGCTCTACAGCGATCTGTCACGACACATTAAAAAGCAACAAAACGGTATTTATTGTTGAAATTTCTTTAAATTTTTTTAAAAAATTGATGTTGAGACTTTGTTTTTTATCAAAAGTAACCTGCTCTGTCCTGTCTGTCAGCGCGTTGTCAGTGTCCTCTTTGCTCCGCGTTGTATTTTTCACTGCGTGAGAACATGGTGTAGAGTGAGAACGGCATGGCTTGTCGGACATATCAACAGTAACTAAAGGGGGCGGGTCTTTGCGGACGGTCAATTTGTTGTTTTTCTAAAACTCAGAGGTAATTGGGGCTCACAAGTGAGACTGCATTTGTCGACATAATAACGTCTCCGTACCAACCATCAGGGAACGAGGGTTACATCAGTAACTAAGACGTTCTTCTTTCTTTTTTTATTCCCATTACGCCTAATAAAAGTGCGGTTTAAAAATATGTGACGCCATTACTCATTTATCAGAAATATAAAATAAACCATTTCACGAGTTCACCCTTACATATAATCGGATAAAGTAAAAGTATACATATTTGCTGAGGGGAGGGCTCCAAGCTCGGAATTTGGCCCGAACCAAGAGTACTCCCATAACCCTAGTTGGGATAGAAAATATTTAAGAGTGAGGGGTTGGGTTGGTGGAGGGATGCTAGAAATGTATCTTTTAAGTCTTAAAGGGCACCTATTATGCAAATCCACTTTTATATTGTGTTTGGACATAAATGTGTGTTGGCAGTGTGTGAACAAAATTACCCTACAATGATAAAAATCCACCCACTTTTTTTTTTTTAAATCCCCATTAAACCAAAGTTTCATTAGACATGCTGTTTTGATTTTCTGAGCAGTGTGACATCATACTGCTCAGGCCCCGCCCACGGCTGCTGACTGACAGAACTACATTACCATAGTTTCTGCCCTCAGCGAGTTGTACACTATCCGCCATTTTCTCCGTGTTCGAGCAGCTGTAGTGACAATGTCTTGTAAGCAATCTCGGTGTTCTGTTCTTGGATGTAAGAATGAACATAAGAGTCTTCATTTTCTCCCATCATCCGAGCCACTGAGGACGCAGTGGGGTAGTTTTATTTTTGAATAAATGTGCCGCAAAATATACCTAAATTTGTTTATGTCTGCGCAAATCATTTCACTCCACACTGTTTACAGTCTCCGGACCAATATTGGTCACGGCAGTAATGAAAGGGAGTGTGCACACTTTAATACCTGTGGGGTATTTTGAGCTAAAACTTCACATACACACTCTGGGGACATCAGATACTTATTTTACATCTTGTAAAAAGTAGCATAGGTGCCCTTTAAGGTAAAAATGCAAACAAAATAACTGTTTGCATTATATACCCAAAATAAATGCATCACCCAGTGAGCTGAAGATGAAGAGCCACTTCCTGTGCTCACCCTGAAAGCGTATTCAGCAATGACCTTCACCACCTCGCTAAATGGCACTTTGGATGTGAGGGTGTGCCCATGGTAAATGACTGGTTCCTTTTCCCCATCCCAGCAGTCCAGCTCCACACAGCGACAGCCTTGTCTTAGAGCTCTGTGCCACAAACAAACATAAACACTTTTACAATATTTGCTCAAGGAAAAGCATATGTGTGAAATATGTTTGTGTGAAAGATTTCACTGAAAAGGTCATCTCGTCCAGTATGCATGTAAATGTGAACACGTTATCTACTAAAAGCGCCAGTGCTGTCTTTTTTATATATATTTCAGCATTTTACCTGATATAAGCATGAGTGCTGCTCTCGCTGATGAGTTGATCTTTAGTGAGGTAGGTGTTGTGTGAGGAGGAGATAAAGTAGTGACTGAGTGGGCGGCTCATGTCCTGGTAGACTCTATTGTGCTCTGGGTTATACACATCATTCTCCTTAGACAGCATGTACATGGTGAAGCCATTGGGCGTCATAAACTGGTTCTTCTGGGCTGCAAAAGACAGAACAAAGATGCATCTCTACGCTCAGTATCACATGCCTGGAAAAAAGTGCAAATTGCAATAAAATAGTACTGATTATTACTGTAAATTAAGTGTACAAATACCCCATTCATTGAGTTCATAGTTGAGAATAAGGCTCTGAGCATGCACAAGTGTGTGGTCCTCGCCCTGGTCTTTCAGGAATTCTCGCAAATCCACGGTGGACAAGACACAACCATTAGCGGAGTACTGCTGAAACACTGCATCCAGCTCAGGCCGACGTAGCAACTCACGGCAAAACAGCTCAATTTCCTCATGTTCAAGCCGTCCGTCTTCTGATTTATCACACTTCTGATACACAGATCATATATTTATAAACATATCAAGCAAATTCATTTATTAAAAATGTTCCACTCTAAATTAGTGGAAAGGATTTTAAGAACATGAAATACATTTCATGTTCTTAAAATCCATTTCGTCTTTAGTGTTCATTATTGTCTGTGTTGCTTTTACAGAACTTTATTTGTTCTGTAAATGAAGCATTTCAAAGCAGGTCAAGTGCTGCTGAGGAATAAAGGCTGACCTTAAAGAGGTTGGCAGCATATTCGTCATTCAGGTCTATGTTGATCATCTTGAAAAGGATCTGGACCTCCTTGTATGACATCTTTCCATCTTTGTTCATATCAGCTTGTTTCAGGTAGCCATAGATCCAAGTGAGAGTGGTCAAGGGTATTAACCGGTTAAAATTGGGTAATCAGTTTAATGCACTATATTACTATTATACAGTTTATTGTCTTAAAAATGCAAACGTTTTCCTACATTTATAAACTGAATGACAGAGTCTCAATCAGCTCCCTAGATTATGAATCAGTACATCGTGTTCACAAATTCGGGCACTGATAAGGACCAATACACATTTGGACACCAATGACTCTATTTCCAGCAACATGACAAGGTCGCTACTGGTATTTATGAACAACGGCAGAACTAATATTTTTCTGACATCATTTTTTAAATGTCTATATCCTATAGTATGATAAATACTTTGTTACATATCACTTAAATATATCAGCTGTTACTTAATTATGAATTCATGCTCAGAATGTGTGCTCTGCATTTCACCCATCCAAGTGCGCACACACACAGCAGTGAGTATATTGAACACACACACCGTGAGCAGTGGGCAGCCATTTTTTGAGCGTTAGGTGCCTTGCTCAAGGCAACCTCATTGTGAGTAATGAAAGTGGAAGAGTGCACTATTCATTCACTCCCCCCACCTACATTTCCTGCCGGTACTGAGACTAAGACCTGTGACCTTTGGGTTACAAGTCCAACTCTCTAACCATTAGGCCACAACTAAATTTATAATTTAAGGATCACTATCCTTGGAGATGCTGGGGATTGAACCGAGGACCTCATACATGCAAAGCAGAGAGAAGCATATCACTGCATCCTGTGGTGGACATCCAACCTGGCCCACATCCAAGTGTGATGTCAGAAGCCACGACCATGTCCTAATACGGAACATTCTCATTGGCCTGATTTTTCCCAAACCAGTTCAGCGGAAACTCCACCCTGTAGCTGATTCTTAAGATTTTATAGGTTATGTCAATCACAGTACTGATTGCCTACACCAAACACTGATCCCCTAAACCTACCCGTCACTGTAACCGTACGCCTAAAAACCCTTTTAATCTAGAACCTACATACTGAAACCCACCTAAAACCTACTCTACCAATTGGACATGGGAGTGGCTTCTGACATCACACTTGGATGTGGGCAGGGTTGGATGTCCACCGCAGGATGCAGTGAGGCCTACTTTCTGTAGGCCTTATGGGCCTTTCACACAGGACGCGGTATAAAACCCATTCATCTCAATGGCTTGCGCCGCGCAAGGACGTTTTGTTGCTGCGTCGACCAAAGCGCAAGCGCAGCGGTGCGCATCATTGGCATGCTCACGCGCACGTCGCGGTCAAAGTTCAAAATAGTTAAACTTTTGCCGATGCGCTCTGTGACGATTACCAGCACGGCCAATAGAATCGGGGGATCCAAACAAGCACGGAAATCAAAATGGATGAACGGCTAGTACTGTGTGTGTCGGAATTTCCTGAGCTGTACGATACAAGTTTGAGGTCGTATAGGGACATCGTCAGGAAAGCTGTGTCATGGAGACATATCTCCATTCAAGTTGGCATGTCAGGTGTGTAAATCAGGTAGCTTGTTGTAGATATGCAATATGGGCGATCACGTGGTGATCTGTCTATACGTTATTAGATATAACTATTATACATAGAACGTATGCACGGGCAGTATGTGCTGCTGACCGAAAGGAGGAACAACAGACGTAATAGAGCTCCCGCTAAAAGTTTTTAAAACTCTGCCTACGTCATAGCGCAGCACAAATCGTGTTGTATCTGAAGGGCAACGCTGAACCCAGCGGCAAGCGCCGCGCATACCGCGTCCTGTGTGAAAGGCCCATTAGAGAGACAGCTGTTAAAATGGCTCCCTGATCAGTGCCCTGACTACTGAACAAAGAGAGCTGATTCAGTGTAAATGTGTTAGGGCAGCGCCCATATTTAGTTTATCATGAAAACTAGGCTGAGGGAGATATAAAAGGTATTCAGTATATTCAAATCAGATATTCAACAGATTGTACTTAGTGACTATTCACTCACAACGCGTGTTTACATTTAAAAAACAAGAAGCAGCGGAGTGAAATGGACAATAATGCAGGAACAGAGGCGTGTTTTTAAAGGTCTAACTTCATATAACAAGGTATAAAAAGGTGGCACTCATGTGCGAGATGTTGAAAAAGCAGCACAACAGTCTGTCTAGTGCATAAATAAAGTCTACTTTGGTTTTTACGCCGGTTGGCAAACAAACTCAAAACTAGCCTGGCACTTCATTGTCTCGTGACATGTTTTAAACATTGTGTCATGTTTTAAGAGCAGCACAACAGTCTGTCTAGTGCATAAATAAAGTCTACTTTGGTTTTTACGCCGGTTGGCAAACAAACTCAAAACTAGCCTGGCACTTCATTGTCTCGTGACATGTTTTAAACATTGTGTCATGTTTTAAGAATCATTTAAAAATGCATCTGGAGTCCATGTGTTCTTTTTAATTCTGTTGCGCCTCTCATTTTCAAGCCCAAGCACGCTTATTTTAACGCTCCTTCATCACTGCTAATTTTAGAAACACTAACAAGAAACACATTGTTTCTTGTCACAAGCCATTTTTCATTTAAATGTTCCATACACTGAATGATCGACAACCAGGAACATACATGCATAATCTGTGTACAGACCCTCCCAGCCCACACCCATTTTGTGCTCCACAAATTACATTTAAGTAAATTATTTGCATTCAAATTCATTTTAATTCTACCTGCTTACATTTTTAATTGCAATTCTGCATCAAATTGAGGAATTTAAATGTATTTTTCTCTCAAATAAATTTGCAGTCACTTGTTCCCCACTGAAGGAAAGAAATGCTAGACACACCAACAATTCTAGTTCATTAGCCTGATGCAAAAGAGTAGAGTAACTTAATCAGTAATGAATAACAGTAAGGTATTTTTACTTGTCATTTGATTATGACCTGGACTAATGAGCTGGGACTGTAGAGTACAACTGAATCTGATTATCTGCTGAAGGATATTTGTCGAGTTTCTCTTTCTGGGTCATGTTGTTGACTCTGCCCTGGAGGGTTCGAATGCCACTGACCCAGTGCTGGGCTTCCTCTTTTGTGTCACACTGGAGATCCAAGCTCTTCCTCCCTCCTTTGAACAAAATTGTGAGACACTGCTCTTCTGGAAGCGAGGTTGCCAGGTTTCTCAGCGTCTCAGACTTACAGCCGTCCCAAACGCACTCCACTTCCATGACAGAGACTGAGAGGAAAGGAGGTATTTTTAATTTGACAAAACCGACATAGTTTAACCAAACATTTAAAATAATACTGCTAATATTGACAGGGGCACAACAATAAGAAAACAAACAATGATTAAGCCAACACACAGACAACTTTGCTTTTCCTGTGTATAGAGTCAATAGTCAGTAGACCAAATACCAAAACATCTTATACATTTAGAAAATGTTTTAAAAGTGTGCAGAAGGTAGACAACAGTGGCCTAAAACATAGAGTATTGACTCCAAAAAAGTCTCCATATTTGTGTCCTGTCAACTGTTTAAATCCCTTTTAATAGAAATTAATTTGCTGAGAGACTAAACCTAAATGTTACACTCTCAGAAAAAAGGTACAAAAGCTGTCACTGGGGTGGTACCTTTACAAAAGGTACACCTTTGTACCGGTACCTAAAGAGTGCACATTGGTAGCTTAAGGTACTAGTACCTAAAGTGTACAAATTGGTACCTAAAAAAAATAAAAAGGTACCACCCCAGTGACAGCTTTTGTACCTTTTCTCTGAGAGTGTATGCATAAAAGTGATTTTCATACTAATTTATAAAGAGCACACCTTACACAGCCTGTGTTAACAGAGATTTTCAGATCTTTATTATTACTGGGTGCAGACAGAAAGAGCTTGGTAAATCATCTCCTTTTATCTCTGCATTGCGGTGCCAAAACAAAGAATTAAAATTTGATTAAGAACCATTTTCTGAGAAGTAAATAGCACACAAGCTGCAGACATTAAAATAAGATCTGATATACATTCCTTTTTTCTTCTTTGTTTAGACAAAGGCATCTGCAACAACAACAACAACATTTATAGCTCAGATGATTTAATATTGAAATAATCTGATGAGAAATATTGGAGTTTGTATTGAAATCTCTGACTTCTTGATACAATAATATCTTGGTTGGAGTAATGACTCCTGTAAATTATTTGCCATCACAGGAATAAATTACATTTTAAATATATATTTAAAATAGTAAACAGTTACTTTGAAATTGTAATAATATTTCACAATATTACTGTTTTTACTGTATTTTTGATCAAATAAATGCAGCCTTGGTGAGCGTAAGAGATTTCTTTCAAAAACATTTAAAAAAAACTAACCAACCACAAACTATTGAACAGTTAAAATCCGTCATGGGTGAATGACGGATAAGGATTTAATATGTAAAAAAAAAAAAAAAAAAAAAAAAAATCAAATTTTAGGACTTTCTATACTTATTAGAGTGTTGTGTATGTAATGCAATGATATGAACACATTTCAAGAATGTAATGAACCATTTTTTTGGTGAATCAGATCTTTTTCCCCATGAAAATGTCATTCCTGGGTAACCTAATGAAATTTTTAATTAATTACATTTCTACCATTGTTGGCATATACAAATGTACTGATCTCCATAATTGGAGCTCAACAAACAATTAGTGCTCAGAAAACTACATTTTAATCACAATTAATATAATCAATTTGGGATTTCATATAGACATGGGCTCATTTTTTGGCTGCTGATAACTAAAAATTCAGAACCAAATTTAAAAAAAGCTGGACATTTTTTAAAAATGTTTTCCAAAAAAAGTAAATAAGACTTGTTTTATCATTAACTAAACAAAAAAACTGAATTGTGTAATCTAACACACACATATGGGTTAAATTAATTGCCTGTGTCATTGTTAGCCGGAATGACATAGGCTGCGTCCGAAATCGCGTACTATGTGAGTAGATACTACATTTAAAGGTGCATTAAGCAAGATTCTGAGTTTTTGCAGAACTATGCCACCTCTGGCGGCAAGTGAAACTGCAGCCAGAGATGTGCACGCTCATGGACCACACGCACACGCACGCTTGCACGAGCACGAGCTGTTCATAACCAAAGGAGCATCAGCCGCAAATCTTTTGTTTGCAATCATAATGTCTTCAGAGGTAATAAAGTTATAAATCTGCAAGTCATTTTAAACATGTGAAAGGAAAGGCAATTGAGTAAATTACACACTTATGTGTGAGGGAAAAACGGGGGTAGTAGAAAACTTTTCCATCTATCTCCATGTTGAACTGTGTTATGTGTTTACTGTATCCACTTATGATTGTATTATTATGGAAACACGTTCATGAACAATATAAGTTGTTACTTTGTAAAAGCTCAAAGCACAGTCGGTCAAAAAAGTACACTCAATGTCTCAAGGTAATAAACAATTAAATGGCACTATACGTTACCATAAAAGCCAAACAGGCTAATCCGCCGAAGATTTGCGGGGGTTTAGCCTGTTTTATTGATCTGCTAAGTAGCATATTCCAATAGCAATACATCCTAATTAAGCAGTAATTTGCTCAAAATTTGTGTCTAATTATCTAACTTATATATCAGCATTTTATATCACACTCAAGATATTTGAACTGTTTTAATCGAATAGCAAATCGTACTCGGTTACTAACGTAACCTCGGTTCTCTCTAGAAGAGGGAACGAGTACTGCGTAAGATATCTTACGCTAGGGGAAAATCCTTTTTCCGCGAGATATTGAAGCCAAAAATTATCCTTAATTTTGTAATAATGCAAAACGCGTTGCGGCAGCATGCAGACATAGGCGAGGCAGCTCGCGCGCCTATTGGCTGCTCTGCGGCAACTGCAGCAGCCTATCGAGCGAGGCCTGGCGTGACGCCAGACCCAATCAGGGCACTTCGCGCCCGCTGCGTCACGTCCCGCCGAAATGGGCGTGGTCTAGGCCTATAAATACCGCTCGCAGGCAGCTATTATCTGGTTTTTCATCATCGAAGCAACCAGAGCGTGTGCATGCACGGCAAGATACGCAGTACTCGTTCCCTCTTCTAGAGAGAACCGAGGTTACGTTAGTAACCGAGTACGTTCTCTTACGAGAGGTCTCTCGTACTGCGTAAGATATCTTACGCTAGGGGACCCAATGCAAAACGCCGTGCATGCTGAGATCTGACACCAAAGACCCAAGGGCGAGAGCCCGGGGTACATATAGTGCACAATCACTCAGGGAACTCACAGGGAGTCCGGGAAGAGGGAGGGGCGAAGCCGCACTCTTCCACATATGGCAGCGTCGCTGAGACGCGAATTTCATCATACAGACAGGGCGGGGTACGGCCTGAACTGATGGGGGAATGTGGGTCTTACACAGTTGCCCAGGCACATCTCGTGCTGCTACTTTTCACTGTCGAACGTTGAGCTGTGCTCAGTAGACGCAGCATTCTGAGCTGATAGCATTAGGTCAGATAATACTGGTAAACTTAGACCGACAGCAGCCTGGCCTGCAGGGCGGGAACCTCTAGGTTATAAAACCTTATAAATGTAGACGGGGAGGCCCAGCCTGCCGCCATACAAATATCTTGCAAGGCAATCCCACTTGACCAGGCCCACGAAGAGGCCATGCCTCTCGTGGAGTGCGCTCTGACACCCAACGGGCACTGCATGCCCTTGGAGGCGTATGCCAGCGCTATAGCATCAACTATCCATCTGGATAGGCTCTGTTTCGACGCGGCTAGTCCCTTAGAACGTCCGCTAAATGAAACAAAGAGCTGCTCTGTCTGTCTGAAAACAGACGAGCGAGACACATAAGCTCGTAATGCCCTGACTGGGCAAAGGAGGCTCGCGTCTCTTTCCTCATCAGGGACCGGTAGGGCTGACAGGGAGATAACCTGCGCCCTAAACGGTGTGTTGAGGGATTTTGGAACATAACCGTGCTTAGGTTTGAGTATAACTTTTGAGTCATTAGGCCCAAACTCCATGCACGCCGTGCTCACAGAGAGCGCGTGTAGATCCCCTATGCGCTTCACTGAAGCGAGAGCCAGCAGAAACACCGTCTTGAAAGACAGGTGTTTCAAATCAATTGACTGTAAAGGCTCAAATGGCACACCTTTCATGGCTTCCAGAACCGTAGAAAGGTCCCATACGGGGACTGAGGGAGGTCTGGGAGGATTCAGTCTCTTAGCCCCTCTAAGGAAGCGGATGACTAAATCGTTCCTTCCTATTGACTGACCAAGCGTTGTTCCTGAGAACGCTGCTATAGCCGCCACATAAACTTTGAGCGTGGAGGGGGCCCTGCCCTCATCCAACAGCTCTTGTAGGAAGGAAAGCACCTCCGTCACACCACAGTCTGTGGGTGACACACCACGGGCTGTGCACCAGCCCGAAAACACTGACCATTTCGAGGAGTAGAGCTGTCTCGTAGACGGAGCTCTAGCCTGCGTGATCGTGTTTAATACTCCTTTAGGGAGTCCAACATGTACCCGTTGATGGCCCAGACATGAAGGGACCATAGTTCCGGGTGAGGATGCCAGATCGAGCCGTGGGCCTGTGAGAGGAGGTCTCTCCTCACTGGTACTGGCCACGGGGCAGTACTTGCTAACTGCATCACGACTGGGAACCAAGGTTGGTTTTCCCAGAACGGTGCCACCAGCAATACTGAGCATCCTTCTTCCCTGATCCGTTCTATCACCTGAGGCAGGAGAGAGACGGGGGGAAAAGCATAGAGCGGGCGGCGGGGCCACACATGGGCCAGCCCGTCCCTGCTCTTGGAGAAAAATTCCGGACAGTGAGCATTTTCTTGAGACGCGAACAGGTCTACTTCCACTCTGCCGAATTTCTTCCACAGCAGTTGGACTGTCTGTGGGTGTAGAGACCACTCGCCTGCCGGAACATTGTTCCTGGACAGTCTGTCTGGTCCTATATTCAGGAGCCCTGGCACGTGCGCTGCTCTGAGCGAGCGCAGGTTGCACTGAGCCCATACCAGGAGGCGTTCTGCCAGCCTGTACAGGTTCTTGGACCTGAGGCCGCCCTGGCGATTTATGTAGAACACCACAGACATGTTGTCCGAACGGACCAAGACGTGGCGTCCTTTTATTTGGGGACAAAAACGCGTCAGCGCGTTGTCTACTGCCAGCATTTTGAGGCAGTTTATGTGCAGGAGCTTTTCCCGTTCCGACCACTGGCCGAAGAACGGTCTGCCCTCGAGCAGCGCTCCCCATCCCGAGGTGGACGCGTCCGTGGACACCACTTTCACCCTCGAGGAAGTCCCCAGGCTTACACCTGATTGGTACCAGTCGTTCGCTCTCCAAGGTTTCAGAGATGTGACGCACTTCTGATTGACCCTGAGGCGAAGCGAACCGGATGCCCACGCTCTGCGTGGGACTCGCACTTTCAGCCAAAACTGCAGCGGGCGCATGCGGAGCAGGCCCAGCTGGAGCACTGATGATGCTGAGGCCATGAGACCTAGCATCTTCTGAAATTTCTTGAGCGGGACAGACGCGCCGCAGCGAAACGAGTTCGCTGTGCGTTGAATGTCTACCGCGCGCTGTGGTGATAGTCGCGCTATCATGGACAGCGAGTCCAATTCTGTGCCCAGGAAAGATATCTTCTGACTGGGTGACAGAGAGCTCTTCGCCCAATTGACACTGAGACCCAAATCCTCGAGGTGATCGAGTAAAATGGTCGTGTGTTCTATGAGCACTGCGCGAGATTGCGCTAGAATCAGCCAATCGTCCAAATAGTTCAGTACTCGCATGCCTCTCCTTCTGAGGGGTGCGAGCGCCGCATCCATGCACTTCGTAAATGTACGGGGTGCCAGGGACAAACCGAATGGCAGGACTGTGTACTGATATGCCTGGCCCTCGAAGGCGAATCTCAAATATCGCCTGTGACGTGACGCTATCTGTATTTGAAAATACGCGTCTTTCAGATCTATTGACACAAACCAATCTCCTTGGCGAATCTGCACAAGGATTTGTCTGGTCGTGAGCATCCTGAACTGTCGCTTCACAAGCACTTTGTTCAGTTGCCTTAGATCTAGTATGGGTCTGAGACCCCCGTCTTTTTTCGGTACCAGGAAGTATCTGCTGTATAGCCCTCCTTCGCTCTGAACTTGAGAGAGAGGCTCTATGGCCCCTTTGCTCAATAGTTTCGCCACTTCGGCTCGAAGTAAATGTGCTACTTCTGTTTTTACCGTGGTCTCGACGCGCGCCGCATAGCGGTGAGGGCGTCGGCGAAACTGTAGCGAATAGCCTCTTTTTATAATGTTCAGCACCCACTTCGAAACCCTGGGCAGCCTTGCCCATGCGTCTGCATGGATAGCTAGGGGTTGAATACGAAGCGCGCTCCGCTCGCTCAGCAATGGAGAAACTTCGGCGTGCTGCAACACAAGCGTCGCGCTCGTGACATTTGAGGCATGGGGCGCGCTGATAACAGCGGGCAGATTGCCCGCGGGCAGATTGCCCGCGCTCGACTCCTCTTCGGTGGTCAACCGCGAGGGGGAGGGCTGGGCGGTTCCCGTGGGAACTGTCATGTCTATGTGTGGATGTGGGCGCGGGACAGCGGCCACATTTATCACACCGAAAGCATCGTTCGCTTGCGTGAAGCGAGTGCACGTTGGTTTCGTTTTTACAGAAACCGTGAGACATGCATTACGTGGTGTTAGTGGGCACTGGGTAGTGGGCACATTCACCATGTTTGAAGCACAACCGATCTGAGTCGGTTTTATGTGTGCGAGCCCTGTGTGACAGGCTGTGCTTGTGTGTAGAGATGGGCACTGGGCAGTGGGCAGTGGGCATTCTTACTACACATGAGACACCATCGGCCGTGGCCGGGACACCAGAAAATACACTCTTTTGGGGATTTATCTGGGTAGCCGTGAAAACGGCATTTGTGTGGAGGCAAGCGGGTGACAGAACCGACTTGTTGGCTGCAGAAAACACTGGAACAGTCACATTTGCTGGAACTGGACGAGCGAATAGCTTTGGTGTGAGTCTGGCCGCAGTGGGACTTGAACACCGTCGTTTTCCTAGTTGTGCTAGGACGACTTCGGGGCCTCGGGCTTCACCGTAATCCTAGGTCGCGGGCCACGCACGGCGGGGCGGCGACCGGATGAGCGGGAGCGCGGTCTCGCGCTTCGGGCCTGGCGGCGCTGTGAAGTGGAGGCAGTGGACGGTGGCTGTGGCTGTGAGCTCTGAGCAGACGGTTTCGCACGGCCTGCTGCAGAGCTGGAGCGTTTCGGGAGGAAGTGCTTCATAGCCTGTGACGCTTTCTGTACCTCTGCGAATCTCTCCGCAAAATCCTTGACGGAGGATCCAAAGAGGCCTGTGGCGGAAGGCGGGGCGTCGAGGAACGCGGTGCGCTCAGACTCAGCCATTTCCGAGAGCGTCAGCCAAAGATGTCTCTCAGTCACGGTGAGAGAGGCCATATTCCGTCCAATGGCCTGCGCTGCAGACTTAGTAGCACGGAGAGCGAGGTCCGTGGCACTTCTTAAGTCCGGCACGCAGATCGCGTCAGGTCCTTCCTCATCCAGCTTACGGAGGAGATCGGCCTGGAAGATCTGAAGCGTTGCCATGGTGTGCAGCGCTGACGCAGCTTGCCCGGCGGCGGAGAAAGCGCGGCGGAGCAGGCTTGACGTCGTGCGGCAAGCTTTAGAGGGTAGGGCCGACTTAGCGCGCCGTCCAGCGGAGGGCGGACATAAGTGGGCCGCTATCGCCTCTTCGACCGGCGGCAGCGAAAGGTATCCTTTGTTCTTGGCATCGTCAACTGCGGAGAATGCCAAAGAAACAGCAGGACGCACTCTAGCTGAATAGGGGGCGTTCCAGGACTTGGCGACTTCTTCGTGTAACTCAGGAAGAAAAG
Organism: Leuciscus leuciscus; assembly: GCF_965113295.1. Classification (NCBI taxonomy): domain Eukaryota; kingdom Metazoa; phylum Chordata; class Actinopteri; order Cypriniformes; family Leuciscidae; genus Leuciscus; species Leuciscus leuciscus. The sequence goes on along the minus strand of NC_138745.1, from coordinate 17,805,061 downwards.
GCGCCGGTCTGGACGCAGGCGAAGCACGCTCCCCAGGCAGGAAAAATCCATCCAGCCGGTTGTGAGCGGGCTGCTCAGGCGAAGACCACTCGAGGCCGAGGCTCGCCGCGGCCTGTGCGAGTACTCGCATGAGCTCCGTCTCGATGGACGCTCTCTTGCCTGACGACGTGCAGGCAGGGGGCGCGGGGACCTCAGAGCCCGCCCAATCCTCACTGCCTGACGCCAGGATAGAGCAGGAATCATCCTCTCCCAGCAGGGCTTCCTCATCAGCGATGTCAACGGAAGCGGCGGCAGACGGCGGCCGCTGTCCGTCAGGAAGCGAGGCTGAAGAAGCCGGGGAAGCAAGCGGGCGAACCGGCGAGCTTTGGCGGCTGAGGGAGGGTTCCGGGACCCGCTGGGCACGGCGCTTTTTACGGCGCGACGCCGCGGCGGGCGGGGGAGCAATCTCGGTGAAGAAGGCCAGGCGAGTCCTCAGAGTCGCCATAGTCATCAGCTCGCAGTGAGGGCAGCCGCCGTCAGCGAGCGCGAGAACTGCATGTTCCTCACCCAGGCAGGAAACGCAAACCACGTGGCGGTCCCCGTCGCTGAGTGTGGCTCTGCACGAGCCGCAGGAAGGCATCTTGAAAAAGACGCTAGCTCTTTTAGAATGTGTGTCGCGGCGGCGACACACACACACAAATAGAGTACAGTGTAACAGAAAGGATATAAGTGCCGGAAAGCGCAGCAGGAAGGCAGGAAGGCGGCGCGGCCAGCGACTTCAGTGACTCGTCCCGCTGAAGGTGCTCTCTCTCAGACGGCGCGGCTTCTTCTCCAGCGGGACGTGACGCAGCGGGTGCGAAGTGCCCTGATTGGGTCTGGCGTCACGCCAGGCCTCGCTCGATAGGCTGCTGCAGTTGCCGCAGAGCAGCCAATAGGCGCGCGAGCTGCCTCGCCTATGTCTGCATGCTGCCGCAACGCGTTTTGCATTATTACAAAATTAAGGATAATTTTTGGCTTCAATATCTCGCGGAAAAAGGATTTTCCCCTAGCGTAAGATATCTTACGCAGTACGAGAGACCTCTCGTAAGAGAACATTAAACTACATGTAGTGCAGATTTATTTAGTAGGCCTAGATATTTTGCCAGGGACAATACACACTGATGAACATTTATGTGAAATGTGTCAATACTTTTCAATTGCTGTCCCTGGTCAAGGTCACAGTAGTTCATACATTTATAAGACAAAAAAAGGGTAACTATACACAACATCTATACACTTCCCTATGTTTACTCTCGTCTTATTCCGACGCCTGTCTGAGTCCAATTTTGCCCTTTTGGTTGCACTAGAGACAAGTTTTCTTTTTTTTATCTTACGTGGAGTTTGCGTTGGTGTTTGAAATGAACTACAAGCAGGTCTCTTACAATCCATCTTCTACGGAGAATGCCGGCGAATACACAAACCTGCCAGACATAGCTATGTGAGCGTGCCGTGAACGCGCATGACGTCACGCCCAGTCTAAAATTATTATTATTATTTTACTTTACAGGATTATAGAGACAATCTCAGTGATCAGAGAAGGGCTCATTCAGCCCATCAGGCAATTGTTTAAGCATGTATGGGTTAGAAAACGGGTATTTTTAACATGAAAAGTTGCTTAATGCACCTTTAAATTAGAACGTACTTCGCGACCGTTAAAAAAGTACGTTCTATATAGTATGAATACCGTTAGTATGAATGGAGTCCGGACGTACTACATGCGCCATGTTGGTATTGTCACGTAACATGCGCGGTCACATCAGCGCGAAAATTTAAAGAGCCCGTTCCACTGACTGCAATGTTTTTAGTTCTTCTTTCCGCTTTCGTCTGCGTTTTTACGTCGTTCGTGCTCACAATTCAGAGTCGTCGGTCAGTTGCTCGCACACACACACACACACACACACACACACACACACACACACACACACACACACACACACACACACACACACACACACACACACACACACACACACCAGTGAACAATGACAGATGTTGATTTTTGGTAAGGAAAAAGTAATTTATTTGCTTGTGATATTACCATCAATGAATAAACATGAATGAATCAATAGTATGTGTGTTTATCTCTGTTGATTCATTCATGGATGGCAATATCACAGTGTGTGTGTGTATGTATATATATATATATATATACACACACACACACACACATAAGAAATGGATCATATACATATAATACATACATACATATTATATTTATAAATAATCCAGCACAGAAAACAAGTGTCTTGTCGATTCAAATTGTATCTAAAATAAACTATAAACACGTTTACAGATTGTGAGCCCTACAACCTACTGCGCCAATTCTTCATCTATATTTTAAAGATGGAGCTGACCTCCACCCCGACCTCCGACTTTCACGGTAGTCCATCCAGTCACTGATTGCGACCATGGGTGGAAAAAAAGGACATTGAGGTGCTACTACATATCACATATTTGAGCTTCATTTTTTACAAATGATTTACTTTAAATTTGGGTAGGAAAAATTCAAGTGGAAATCCAAAAATTACCAAGGGTGTAAAGTTCTCATCTTGTACACATGCTTTTAAAGAAACAGATTTTGAATTATTTTAAAGTGATGCAACAAATGAGATTGTTAGTAATAAAGTCCCTTTAGATCTTTTAGAAGGTTACCTTATTGAAGCTGCTGAAGTTCATTTTCTTCCCTCAAGATGACACTTTAATGAAAAAAAAGTTTTAAAACTTTTGCTTTTGGTGGTGCTTTAAGCTATTATACTACTTTGTGCCAAAGTTTTGTGATTTTGTTTTAAGCTTTGTATTCTGTATCCATTTAAAAGTTAAATAATATACAAAAATAAAGCAAATACATTTTAAAGGTGTCTGGAGTGTGTGGGTATTTCTCTTCAGTGTGGCACTCATATTTTTCAGATATACCTGCAATTTGCTTGTTTCAAAAAACATCTGGAATCTGCCACAAAATAAGTGCACACACAACACCCTTTAAAAATATGAATTACTTAATGCCACATATTAAACACTTTACAACTGACAATCTAACTACTGTAAATCCCTGGGAATTAAGTGTTTTGTAATAAAACTTGCTAAAACAGCATTACAAAATGAACTTACTAACAAATAAATGGAGAGTGTGAAACATTTGTTTTCTTTATTATTTTTTTTTAGCAATTATTTCTAAAAGCTGAATACAATTTAACCTCAAATAAACAAAAAGTGTTTTGTAAAGTACTTACACTTGAAAACAGCCGCGTCTCCGTTTTCCGCCATTTTCAAATATAACGACGACAACTCCTCTCCCGTGGCATCATGGGATAGTAAAGTGTCCATCGTATGCGCACTTCAGAATCTCGCCGGATGTAGTAGGTCATCCGGGTACTTTTCGCCTACTGTTTTTCGAATTATATGATTTCGGACATACTACTCTGCTCGCGTACTGTTTTTCGCATACTATATAGTAGGGAAGTATTCGATTTCGTACGCAGCCATACTGTTAGACGGAAGGACATTCTGCAATATTTTTCAGGATTACCATAAAACCATCCTCAGTATAATTTTTCTTTCCAAAACTCAAACTTGAAACAAAGAAAGAGACACTGACAAGTTTTTAATGATTTAAAAATCTGTAAAATTTACAGTAAATCTGTAAAATTATAATGCTTAATAAACAATGGCCAAGGGTAAAGTCCAACACATTATACAGCTAAAACATTTAGGGTCCTATTTTAACGATCTGAAACGCAAGTATCAAACGCGAAACGCAAGTAACTTTGTGGGCAAGTAACTTTTTATAACCGGTTCACAACCGAGGAGACCGACGTTCTCGTCAGGGCCGTAAAAGACAGAGAAGTAACATTGTATGAGGATGGGAGAAACCCACCCAAATTAGCTTTGGTTAAACATGCGTATAATAATTTGGGTAAATGTGTAAGCTAGATCTATGCCTATTTTTCACATCTTCATGGACACCACAATGATTTCCCTCGTGTGGAATATTTTTCCTTGTAATTATATATGGTTTGCAAAAATGTGAACTGCTGCGTCTGTGTTGATGAGAGAAGCAAAGTGTATGCGCGTTGTGCACACGCTACATTATGGCTAAGCATGCACCCTTAAAATAGCATCTGAATAACGCGCCACTGACTTTAGACTAAGTTTTTCCTGGTTTGTGGCGCAATTGTTTTCTGTAACTGCAAAATAGCACCAGGGAACGTTTGCGACGGAACACACCTCCTCTTTTCGCTGAACCGCCCCAGGGAGCACAAGTTCATTCCCTAATTTACCAACGTGCGTCTGTGGAGGGAAAAGTCCACTGTGCGTCGGGTTAGAAATAGGAATGATACATGCGTCGGTGTACAAAGTCAATTACGCTGGGTGCAAGATAGGGCCCTTAGGCTTATTGCAAATGAGTTAAGTCGTCACCTTCATTTATATAGCGCTTTTAACAATATAGATTGTTTCAAAGCAGCTTTACAGGGATAATAGGAACTTACAGTAACAGAGATTGTTCTGGCTTTACTTCAGCTCTAGAATAAAGTTATTGTCCAGCTAAAGTTAGTTTTGATTGATTCACTTCCGTCACAAAGATCATTAGTTATTAACTTAGGGGCCGCTAACACAACACCGTTCTAACAGAAAACCCTTAAGTTCTCTCTGCGCAAACTTTAAAAACGCGAACCTGTGAGAACGCTGATGGCGTGCACATGCGTATTACGGGTTTAGTTTATAGGAATGTTTATAGGAGTGTGAACCTATTTCGATTAATATTTCAAATTTGCTTGTTACTGATACATTATCATTCCACTGAGTCATCACTATAATACCTTACTCTCTTTTTTCCAAGATATTCAGCCCTAGCTTCTGCATCTGCGTTTATCCTGGCTCTGAACTGTCTCTGCCTCTCTTTATTAGACAGAGGCATCTGGCAGGACAGAATTGACCTTAAAACATCATAAGCTATACTAAAGCTTTAATAAAATGTTGATATATTAATAAATATGATTACATTATTCATGATTTGACCATTAACATTACAAAATTCAATTAAATGATAATGACCCATGTGACTCATTGAATCATATGAAATCAAGATGAATGACAGCAAAAATATGGCAAAAAGCATACAATTATGTAAATAATGTTAATTATATAACTATAATAACTATGCCTAAAAGTTTACAAATGTTAATTAAAAACTAGATTGTTGTGCATATGTCATTCTGGATAACGGATGACATGTCCTGGCTAACAGAGGTTTTTTGTTGTTATCCAGGAATGACAAAACAAATATTTTTTCTTTAATCAGGCACTAACTTAACCACCTATGGAAAACTACAACTTAGCTATCATCGCTTAAGGTAATCTTTTAGATCAAATAGATCTTTTTTTTTTTATATAAAAACATTATAAATGTTTTATTAGTATTATCCAAAAGGACACATGATATTGCTACAAAGTGCACCAGTGACCGAAAAGGTCAAAATATCAACATTTTAAGAGATGCTTCCTGACCTTTGCACATGTTCTGGTGCTCCTTCAGGGTCTTCTTTTTCAATTCAATTCAATTCAATTCAAATTTATTTGTATAGCGCTTTTCACAATACATATTGTCTCAAAGCAGCTTTACAGAAAGTGCATTTTTAAAAAAAAATGTCTTTTTGCATCCAAAATGCATTATGGTATAAAATGGTCATTGATGTCTGTTATCCAGGACTGACATTAGAGAAATCACAATTTGGAGACAAAAGTCTTTCTGTCATGAAAATTTTAATAAGCTTAGTATTATCACTATATTTGTAGGTATCATTGAAAACATCAATACAATTATGCCCAAGTAGATTTTAAATACTTTTATTTATATTTTTTACATTTTTGTCGTATTTTTATATTTTTTATATTTTAAGTCGGGACAGTTACCCGGAATGGCATTTTGGGACTTTTGAGCTCAATAGTTCCTTAAAGATTAATTATTTATAATAAATTCTCACATGAGTAATTAAAGAGGGGGAAGTTGAGTCACTTAATGAATTGCATTTAAAAATTTAAACATTTTTAATATTATGAATATGCTTTGGACACCAGAATTGACACGCCATGTCATTGACCCGTATGTGGAATTATTTAAGCAAATGTTGTCTAGAAGAAACAATTGAGATAACCTTTTTTTTTTCATTCCTACAGGCACACACACACCACAGTGTTAGTGTACAAGTGGGTGCACACGCACATGTCTTAGCCACATCACACAAAACATGATGTTTCCAACTAAAAGCAATTATAGACCATAATTCTAATTTAAGACGTGCATAGTTGCCAGGGCAATGATAATAATTCATGTACTATATGGAGCAAACCATAAAGTGAAGGGCTGCACTCTTCCCACATAGTCACAGACTGTAATTAGAGTGTAGTGAAGCTTAGAAACCCCCCCCCGTCTGATCTACAAATAGGCCAGCCCTGTAATGACTGTCAGTGCTGTGGCCAGTAAACCTGGATCCTGCCTGTTTGGGCATCCATAATTAGGAGGTGTATTCACCGGGAGGGGCACAAACATTTCCACACCACAGAATACAGAACATCATTTATACACACTTGCTTCTTCATGAAAATCTTATTTTGAACATTTTCACTCTATGAAAAAAATTATATTCTAATCCAATACATATAAACACTATATGCTGAGCATGAAAACTCACAGGACTGTTGAGTTTTGGCTTTGTTGGTGGCCTTGTTGGATTCACACCAGACGGTGACTCCATCGTTCAACAGCTTTAGCATGCGCTTCCTCTTCCAGCGTGGAGAACGCACCTTCATCATTGAGGAGCCCTGCAACATTGTCTTCACATCGTCATCGTCCTGGACCCCTGCAGGAGTTTATTATAAGACTGATGATTGTGGCACTCAAATCAGTCTTAGATTCCTATGAAACAAAGCTGTTCTAAACAAAACTGTGTGGAATATTAATAACACCTAATGTGAGTGAAGGCAAAAAGAATGTTTATTTTCTTGAATAGTATAAGTTATATTTCAAAAAGAAAAAAATAACTGCCGTTTGTTCTCTTTCTCTGGCTCGTTCACTGGTTATTGAAATTTCATTGCATTATTCATAATATTTAGGCTATTTATACCGGACATTTTATAACATGACGAGTGGGTCTTTAACTTATCTTCATTTTAAATAAAAATATTTTATAATAATAATAATAATTCTTTACATTTATACAGCGCTTTTTCTGAGACCTCAAAGCGCTTTACATAGAAGGGGGGAACCTCCTAAACCACCACCAATGTGCAGCATCCACTTGGATGATGCGACGGCAGCCATATTGCGCCAGAGCACCCACAATACACCAGCTTACTGGTGGAGAGGAGACAGAGTGATGAAGCCAATCAGTATATGAGGATGATTAGGAGGCCATGATAGACAGAGGCCAAGGGGCAAATTTGGCCAGGATGCCGGGGTTACACCCCTACTCTTTTTCGAAGGACATCCTGGGATTTTTAATGACCACAGAGAGTCAGGACCTCGGTTTAACGTCTCATCCGAAGGACGGATGTAGATTTTATGTAGGCGTACTCTGTTTTTTTCACCGGCCAGTGATGGTTCTGAAAGAGAACGCGCAGGTTTGTTATAGTAACAAATACAACTTTCACGCTCATCTGACTGACAGATAAACTGCGACAGATATTAAGTCAAATGACATGTATACAAATAGGCTATACATAAATTAAACGTAAATAATATTCTATCTATAAATTACGGAATGTCTTTCTGTCTGTCTGTGTTTGTGTCTGTTATTCGCATATCTCTCGAATCATTAGTCTTATGGATTTCAAACTTGACAGGTGTCTTACTAAGGGCACGAGTAAGTGCAGTGCCAAGTTTGACGTTGTTTGGATTTTGAAATGCAAAAGATATATATAAATATATTGGTAAAAGAAGCACACATTGGCTTTTGCCGCTCTAGCCGCTGGCCACTCCCCCTCTCACACTGCACACTGAGTGAGCACAGCGCAGGACCAGAGACAGAGAGGGTCGAAGAAAGCAGCGGAGCTTAAGTAGCCTTTTTTCAGAGTTCACTGTGTAGCCTTCTCCCTGAATCGTCGCGCTTACTCATTTGTGGAAGTTAACTGAATCTGTCAGTCAGCTACACTGTTTACTTCTGAATATTATATTTTATTCTGGTGCGCTTAACGTTATCGCTACTGTGTAATAGTAGCCTATGCTATTCACCAACTAAAATTAAAAAACTGTACTTTTACTCGTGACGTTCCTCTCGTTACTTTATTTTAATGCAACACATGTTGTATGTGTAGTTTATACCAATTCTGTTCAAAGACTTCATCAAACAAGTTGGCAGATCTGTCTAAATCGGTTCGCAAATCAGTTTGAATGATCTGTTCAGTTTCCTGCACGCACTGAATCGTCTGAAGCGCATTCAATTCACACTCGACTCGGAGTCGTAACATGAAGATTTAAGAACATCAAGAGCGTTAGATTAAGTGGCCGTGGACCTACAGTGCAGTCAAGTGAAAGCAAATCTGCAAATGCATCATATTTTTGCCAGCGATGAGGATCTTTATTAGTTGAACATCTTCGTATGCTGTCTGTGAATGAATGATTGGACGATACATTCGATTTCATTTCATTCAGGTAATACATTTTACAACCAAACAGATTATTACGCCACGATAGCACTACTACAAGGTATTAGGTATTACCTGTTTTTTGGACATACATCAATTTATACATTAAATAAGCTACCATTGTCCACAGTTTCTGAAATGAACACCCGCCATCCCGCGTAATGTGTGTGCAGTAATGTGAATGCAAAACTCTGCAGTCACTTTATTTCGACATTGTCTAATAATCCAAATGTAGTTGTATAAGTTACTATTATACAAACCAAAGGACAGGCAATGATTTTCGGGCTACAGATGGCAGAAATAATGCTTGTCTCTTCTGTTTTTGTTGCAAAGATAGCCTATCTAATTATGATATTGATAGTCATTTAAATTAAAAATATCTAAATAATATCATGTTATATCCTATATAGAGAGAGAGAGAGGCCTATATATGATCCGAAGTAACTAACTAGCTACTTGAGTAGTTTTTTCAATGGATACTTTTTACTCTTACTCAAGTAACTATTAAGATTATTACTTTTACTTTGAGTAAATATTTCTGTACTTGTACTTTTACTTGAGTACAGTTGAGTACCTCTGCCTATTCAGTGCGTTCAGTCTCTTTCACGGCCATCATTTGTAGTAGCCTATTCACATACTGTTTGCTCAAGCATAGCCTGGTCTCAATGCTAAGTTATTACTGTGTCATGCGCGCTGAAGTTAGCCTGTAACTATATGATGTTGAATATGCTATGTTCAATAGTTGCCCTGCCTATTCAACAGGATAGCTCATGTAGGCTATGCAGGCTTAAACAAGGTTAACTCTCCTCTTACCGATCGTGACGGCAAATCCCCATATCCTTACTGTACACCATACCACTTCATCAACTGTATACTACTGTCTACACTGCACTATATGTCATATACTACTGCACTACCTGTCTATACTATGCACATTCATGCTCTTTTCTGCATTTTTGCAATTCTGGTAAGACGCTAACTGCCTTTCATTGTCTCTATAATTGTAATCTGCACAATGACACAAATTGAAACTAATGTAAATCTAATCTAATCTAATCTAATCTAATCTAAACTCCTGATACCTGTACACAGATACCCAAATACATGTCCTAATATCACCATTATAAATTGTTTTGCAACCATGCAGTTCAATTTTCCATATTTATTGTATGTCATTATGTCAGTATCAGTATTTGCTTTCTACCATGCACAAATACAAATGTCACTGAACTTTTGCTGTGTAATTGTAACGATGAGCACTCAAACACACCAAACCAATAATTACTAAAAACACAAACAAAAACTGATTTTGCACGGGCACTGCACTAGTAATAATAATAATAATAATAATAATAATAATAATAATAATAATAGCATAATAATGTAATGACTTACCCAATTTTTTCAGGGGATCGTCTGGTTTAAGTTGGGACGTCCCCGTCTTCTCCTTTCTCAACATGACGCAGTATAGGTCCTCTTGCGTCTTAAGCTAGAGGGTTTATGATATGGATAAATAAACGATGGGTGTCTAGTTAGTGTTCAGTAATTATATCTCTAACTAAACAGTGTAGACACTGCCCCTGTGTGATGAGCTCATGAATGTTAAAAAGCTGCTGTGCCGTAGCTATATCTGACATTACATTTCATTGGCTCCGGTTGTTATTTTACAAGTCTACGATACACAAATTCTAACCTACATAAATATTTAGCAGCTAGACATAAACTGTTACCCCTTAAAGCACATAAACCACATATTCCTGTGTCCGATAAAGATGATAGTGTCAAATCTATGCTCTAAAACGGTAACCTCAAATGTATTATCGTAATGAATGGCGATTTAGAATCGCAGCTCTTTCAAATGAGATTAGACACAGACATGGAAAAATACAGCGACTGTATCTTCAAATTAAAACGCAAAAATCAAACCCACCGAAACTATACAGCAAACGGGTTTATGATGACTGGACTATAGGCTACATGACTTCTTACCATAGATAGACAGCTTTGAGCAGACGATCCTGTGCTGAGATCCGGATTAATAAAATGTCTCCCTCTAGCGATGTCACATTTAAAAACATTTAAAAACAACCAACTGAATCAATCAAAGCTGAATTGCTATTTCAAGCGATAGCCTACAAGTTTAACGTTTGTAGTGTTTTTTTCTTCTTCTTCTTTTACATGATTGGTGTACATTAGATATTTTATTTAAATCCAAACAATTTTATAGAAAATACGTTGTGCAAGCTAAACCTAGTGAGAAACGCAATTGAAAGATGTTGAAATGTAAACGCTTAAAAATATTTTTTCACAAAACTATACACACATTTTTTTTTCTGTTTGCTATAAACATTCTTACATTTAGTTCAAATAAACGTAATTAATTGTCAAACACATTCAATAATTATTTTAATTGCCACGTTAATTTTAAATCAGATTTGTTTCAAATCCATTGTTCTCTCTCTCTCTCTCTCTCTCTCTCTCTCTCTCTCTCTCTCTCTCTCTCTCTCTCTCTCTCTCTCTCTTCTTTTTTTTTTTTTTTTTTTTTTTTTTTGCGAATTTAGCAAGGCTCCTAGTGTGCTGTAAATCCGCGGACATCTCTTGCTGACATTGGCTCTCGTTTTGGGACAGAGACCAATCATCACCGTGAATACTCCATTACGTGACAGAACCAGGAAGTGAACTCGATCCTGGTCGAAATTCCAAAAGTTGAACGACCCATTATTAGAGAACAGAAGCATACAGTCCTCAAACTGATTGTACAAGGAAAGCGTGCACCGCTTTTATAAACTCTGTTTCCAACGTGACCGGTCGTTAATATTGTTTGTATTACAGTTATAGTGTTCGGGTGTTATGGCAGCAGCAGTACAGGGCAGGTGAGTTGAACCTAGCTAACTCTGCTTGACCTCCTGGCTAATAACCTGAAATAAGAGAGGGCAGAAAATCTAAGTAATCGCGACGACAAAAAATAATTATATTAATTAAATTAGGGGCTGTTAATTTCATAACCTTTCTAAAGTGTTGTCCAAGTAATCCGAGAGCACAATTTCTTCCGAAACTTGTATCTGATCATTGTTTAGAATGGCAGAATGACACACTTGTCACCAATATCATTTACAGGTTGTCCAGTTAATGCACATGTGGCAGCAGGAGTGTGGGAAAGATAGAGACCGTATGATATGCCAGCTCTTGCAATGTCAGAGACTGAGGACTGTCAAAGACGCTTTCAGACGGCTGTCGACGTCATTCAAACCCTGCCCAAAAATGGTAGCTTTGCTCACCATTGACAAAAATGACATTATTGTACATAACAGTGATTATGTCATTCAACATGACATCATCTTATTGTAGATAGAAGATGTAAAACTTGCACTGCTTGTAATTGCAAACATTTCTGTAAGTTATAAATATGAGTCCACCACATCACACTGATTCACATAATTTGTAGCAGCACGTGACACCTATGGTGAATTTAAATTGCACTTGTACAGGTTCCTACAGACCCTCTTATGAAGTGATGCTGCGGTTTTATGGCCTGTACAAACAGGCAGTCAGTGGCCCATGTACAGCGCCACGCCCTGGATTCTGGGACCCTATAGGCCGTTACAAATGGTAAAGTTTTAACCAATTTTGAACATCAAGTTCCATAATGTGCCTAATTAAAGTACATGTGATGAGAGCCATTTAAAGGACTGTTTAAAAACTTTAACACAATGTTTTCCCGGTCTTGTGTCAGGGATGCTTGGAATCAGCTCAGAGACATGAGTCGAGAGAGTGCCATGGCTGCATATGTGGATGAAATGAAGAAAGTTGCACAAGAGGTGTGGGAGCTTCATTGAAACCTCATAAATCCATAAAGCAACTTCAGGGAAAAGAAAGTGTTATCTAAATCATGTCGCTGTAGAGAACATGCACATTTGTGTTTAGAGCGGCCAAGCAAATAATTTGTTTCCAATCAATTATTTTATATATATATATATATATTACACCTGTATATCACTAACAGGTAATTGACAACATGCAAATCAATGAGAAGACTGCATCCTTTCTCCACTATTTTGAACCTCTCTATCATGTCATTCATGATATGCCTAGACCTCCAGAGGCAGTTTTATCTCTCAGATCAGGTGTGAATTATTATTATTATTATTATTATTGTAAAATACTATGAGTTCTGTGTGATAAACCTATGATTTCGGTGTTCATTTCAAAAGATGTAAATACCAAAGAAACAATTGATGGTTTGGCTGAACATGATGTGGAGAGGGCAACTCAAGAGCCGGCTCTTCAACTGGAGGACACAGAGACGGTCCCTGACAATGAACTTCAACCTGAGAGCACAGGTAGTGGAATGGCTATCTATAAATGTTGGATGTCTATCCAGAAAATTTTGGAGTCCACCAAAACAATCTTTTTCACAAACAAAAGGCTTGTACAAACAAATACTTGCAATCTTACTTTTTTACTTTATATTATATTATATGATATTGGAGCCTACTATGGCTGAAATGCACCAGTCTTGATCACTATCCAGACATGTCTGACCACAGTTGCTTTTCAAACATTGACAGTTGCATATGTAATAAATGATGCTAAGATTGTGTGTGCTGAATTTCTTCTCTTTCATCGCTGTATATGTGTGTAGAGCCACTTCTGTCTGAGGGTCAGGGGCCAACTAGTGACTCAGAGAGTGAAGTCTTCTGTGACTCATTGGAACAGCTGGACACTATAAGGGTCTGAAATTTGATTAAATTGAATTAAAATGTATGTGATAATATATGTCCTACGTATTGTACACGTTTTATGCCATTACAGCTTGCTGCAATGCCGGGTGGTTATTCCAGTTTCCAGAATGGGCATGCACAGACTGAGACCTCTAAAATCCAGGAGCATCATTACAGCCCTCTCTCTCACATGGGTGTTGGACATGGAGGTGAGGGGGCAGAAGATAGGAATGGTCCTCCCATGAGGAGGAGGACCACAGAAAGACAGGAAATGCAGCAGGACAGGAGGGGTCCTTCTGGTGAGATTAATCTGGATTTTTAATTCAACATTATAAACCACAACCCCAGTCGTCTCTGGGTTCCTCAGGTCACTATTATAAGTGACCCCATATAACAATATTTCAGGTAAATTTTGTAAATTGTGTTTAAAATATCCAAACACCAGATCCCCACACTAACACTACTGTTAAAAAGTTTGGTCAGTAAGATTTGTAAAAAAAAACAAAAAAAATGCACCAAGGCTCCATTTATTTGATTAAAATACAGTAAAAACAGTAATGCTGTGAAATATTATTACAAAAATGTTATAAATGAAATGTACTGTGTTTACAAAGCTGTATTTTCAGAAGCCTTAACTCCAGTCTTCAATGTCTCATGATCCTTCAGAAATCAGTCTAATATGCTGATTTGGTGCTCAAGAAATAAAATTGTCTCAGGTCTGAAGCAGAATTCACTCAAATTATCTTGACCACATTATTAGTGCAGATGAAAGTTTGGATGTTGTCCCCAATATTGAAAGCATTTTGAAGATAAAAAGCTAAACCAAAAAACATTATGTATGCATATGTTTTTGTTCCAGGTTATATGTCTCACCGCATTGCCAGATGGCCGGAGCGGCTCTCCTCAGGGGCTGGTTCAGGGCGAAGGGGCGGAGACGATTCTAAAGGTGGGCCTTACGGGTTACAGGACGGCCAGGTGCAGCAGCAGATCATTCTTGCCTTACAGCAACTCAGAGAGGCCATGCAGAGTGTCATGGAGCGACTAGAGGTAGTTGAAGGTCTTGCAACTGCAAATGTAAGAAAGCTGAATAAAATAAAAACCAAAAATGTGCATGCTATATTTGTCAAAATTCAGCAGTCAAAGAATAGAGACAGGATGCTGCATGATTTCATTTAGTTAATATGAATTTGAATATAAAAATCAAACTTTAAAGAATTAAAAAATGGCTTAAATATAAAAAAAAAATCACCATAAGTATTCATCATAACTGCTGTCATATATGTTGTGCTACTTTAAAGGACAAGTTCGGTATTTTACACTTAAAGCCCTGTTTACAGATCGTATCTGATGAAATAGAACGGTTAAGATTAAAATTTGGACACATGCTGCTGTCCCGAGAATTTTAGGTTTATTTCGCTTCACCCCCTCACCCCCACAATGGTTGTCTATATGCACTGGAAGATTCCGTCCTAAAAACACATTAAACTTTAGTTTACAAAGACGTGAAACTCACCGAGTGGTCAGGGGGTGTTCACTGATATGTTCCATCAAAAATCGCTGAAAAAGATGCATTCCAACAGGTTTTATCGTAGTTTTTGTCCAACTCCATTGACTTAATAGGACGTGCTGTGAGACCGCAGCACCTTTACGGTATTACTCCGCCGCTTCTTCTTCTGCTTCTTCTGTGTATTCAATGAAATGCCCATGGTTTGCTTGCAATTGGCAAAGGTGCATTATCGCCACCAACTGCAGCCCAGCCGAGTGTCTATTATTCAAGCTCTCAACGGAAGAATCACGGGTGTGACGCGTTTGGCAAAATAGGTCCACAAAAGCGAAATAAACCTAAAATTCTCGGGACAGGAGCATGTGTCCAAATTTTAATCTTAACCGTTCTATTTAATCAGATACGATCTGTAAACAGGGCTTTAAGTGTAAAATACCGAACTTGTCCTTTAAATGTCATGATACATTTTTTTTATTTGTTCTGAAAAGTATTTTCTGCATTAATCTTTTAGTTTTACCTCTAGTTTGTTTTTGTTTTGTTTTGTTTTGTTTTTGGATGAGTGAATAAAAATTAACTCCATGATTTGACATTTATCTTTGTTTTTATTTTATCTGCATCTGTATATTTATTTTAAGGCTCAAAATTCACAATGGAGATCCAATTTACAATTCACAGCTGCAGAGGATGAGGTAAAACTTCTGACAGACTTGAGCATCAGTCTCGAGAAGGAATTAATGCTTGTCACTGCTTCTCAATCATACAGTATGTATTTTGATCAAATACACGTGGAAAAGAAAATTCTTCAATATTTGAATTTCTGTTTTGCTGACAGGAGAAATTGTGGCCATTTGACTTCTCTGGGCGCACATTGCTGCTGTTGTTGGTGTGGCCTTTTGTGACTCCGGGCTTAATGTTTTTGTTGAGACGGAAGAAGAGAAAGATTCATGTGTGCATATAAATTTACTGTACTGAGTAGAAATGAAAGTAACAGTCAAGCTAAAGAATGATCATAATTGTGACCTGGTGTATAACAAATTATAGCACTTGTTTGTTAGCGTCAGGTGTAGAGAGGAAATGTTCTAACCTCATATCTCTGAAATGTGATCATTTAGTCTTGTATGAACAAAATGAGTGCAGTTCTGGAGTCCAGGAGCTGATTGTGTTATTAAATGTTCATTATGTGTTCCATGTAATGCTGGTTAAATGTAGCTGTGTGCAGAGACTTTGTCAATAATGATATCCGTTCTCTGGTATTTTGAAAATAAGTCATGTTAATTAGTATGTCTATGTTGATGATTGAAAATGTAAATGCCTTCTGCACCACAAAGGAGTACAGACTTGCTGATCATAACTGCAGAATGCAGACAGTTTGCGTGGGGAACATAACATGCACAGATTCAGAAGCTGTCACTCTGATGATAAAAGGACCAGCAATACAATATCTTCAGATTTGTATTTGTTTTACAATGAGAGGATACAAATAAATGCACCCCCCAATTGCACTGTGTATAATATAATGATCGTCCATTTTTCATTTCAATTAAACGTTAAATTTCGACAGAACCTATATTTGCTGGGTTGTTATCTTTTGTGTAGCTGCAACTCAGTTGAGTTTGAATGGGTAGCCTACTAGATGCATTTAGTAATATATAGGTAAGTAGATTCAAACTAAATTAAGTTATTTAGGAACTAACATCGTTTTATGTTAGATGCCGTCATGTAGGTCAAATTCATTGTCTCCGTGGAATTATAGCAAATATCGAGATTCTTCCATTCGTTCTGTGGTTTGCGTTCTTAAAACAAATGCCTTCTGTGTGAAATATGACGACCATTTCTTAGCACTACTGATGTGTTTGGAGTTGTGCTTTTACTCTCGTTTGACTGAAACGTTTTTTAAAAAAGCGTAAAAATTATATCAAACTGTTCTGTTTTGGTTTGTTTTTTTAAACAGAAGCCAGAAAGCTTGCTAACTTCCCTAGCACAAATTAATTTGTGAGCGAGCGAGCCAACAATGGGGTTTAATTTCTTAAACCTACGCATTTCCATATGTTAAGAGACAATGCATTGGTGTCTTCTAAAACTACTTCTTGGGCAATATCGTGAAATTGTACATCTAATCTGCTCTTCAATATACTAGTAAGCTTTGCCAGCTAGCTTGTAGCTAAATCCAAATGTTATTATGTTTGGCAGAGACAGGGAATTCTAAATATTTAAGTGTCTATATATAAAATGCATGTTCGAACTAAGTAGAGAGGTTTTAGTCTTATTTTATTTTTTTACCAGTTTGCTTGTGCTAACTTATTCATGTTAATCTAGACTCCATTACCCAGCTAGCTGGCTAGCGAACATATTGCTAAACAATCGCTTCATCGTTAGAGAATACACGTAACAACGCCACGACGTTTTATATTTTGTGATGTGACATTTCACTTGAACAAGGGAAAAATTACTTTAGTCGTTATAAATTGCAAGTTCGTCATCACCGTGAACACAATCGTTACTCTTCACATTGAATTGTGAGATGCTGTTAAAAGAACTACTTTATGCGTGAGGGGTGATCAGATCAATCCTCACAAGGGCGCAGGGTGTGGGTTTAATTGTCAAGGTAGAGATGCAAAATAAACAAACGCAATGGAATACACCATCATTGTGTGCTTTATACATACAAAATGGCATCAACACACTTTGTAGTATTATGTCTTTGTAAATCGGTGAAAGTTGAATGTGTCGTAGAATGAGGCGGATGTTTCTACCCGCTTCGGACACGCTTGGTAGAGTCCACTAGAGTGGCCGGGACAGCTTTCTTTTTGATTGACAACAAATTCCACCAATCAGAATGCTTCTATGGTTCAGCGAGTGCACAAAAAACTTTTTATCCAATGAAAATTGCGAGTGGGCGTTACCTGCTCAGGAGCGAAAACAGTTGTTGAATTGTGGGTAATGAATTTTTTGGGTCAGAGGTAATGTATGTGTCAATGCCTAGCGGGACTTCAAGTCCCACAAAGCAGGAAAAAAACTGGAGGACTGGCCGCATGCGCCTTTACGTGGGGGAGGTAATAAATTCACAAGCCCCACAGTTCCCCGTAGCAGAAGCGAATTGGAGTTTGCATTGGAGGGAAATGTTCTCGTACTCGTCGAGAAACCAAGTCAATAGTAGAGGCAGAGGGAACGAAAAGAGTTAACATTAACAGTCTTAGGTAGCATAATAACTCAAATACGAGATTTGAGTTGAACGGTAAGGTACCTCAAATTTTACTTATGCGAGTTTGTTAATGCTGTTTATTATGTATGTTAAAAATCGTTCACTTTTTGAGTAAACATTTCCCTTTTGTCCCCAGTGTTTTGGTGGGTTGTTTTCAATGGCAGTGTTTATGAAGTTGATTTCAATTCCATATCTCAGTTTAACAAAGGAGGGTTTCCCTCATCTCACTGATCACAAACTTGTATCTCCTTCAGGTGGGAGTGTACAGTTATGGAGCTTATTAAAGAAGAAACTGTACCGGAGGATGACAGCAGAGGGCGGCAGAGAGATGGTTTGACAAGTGTCGTCCCCTCGAAACAAGTGCAAAGAAATCAACTGGAGATCTGTCCGGGTCTGGTGTCTGGAGATGTACATCCTATGTGCCGCGGCAGGGATAGGAGCGATCCGGAGCCTAAGGCTGGCGACGCAGCAAGTGACGACGGGTTTCCTGTGGACAAAACAAGTAATAAGAGAGACTCCGATTGCACGAGTCTAAACACAGAGGGGCTGTCAGATGGCCGCCAGGGCAAGAAGAAACACAGACGGCGACCCTCCAAAAAAAAGCGCCGCTGGAAGCCTTACTTCAAATTAACCTGGGAGGAAAAGAAAGAGCTGGATGAACGCGAGACTGCGCGGGCGTCGCGGGTGCGTGCCGAAATGTTCGCCAAAGGTCTCCCCGTCGCCCCATACAACACCACCCAGTTCCTGATGGAGGAACACGACCGAGAAGAACCTGACCTCAACACAGAGCTTGTCGGCCGAAAAACCGGGGCTATCCGCTCCGATGACACGGCCAGTGAGGATGAGAATTTCGAGGCCGAAGAGGAAGACGAGGAGGAAGGGGCCGGCGGCGGCGGCGGCGAAGGGAGCGACGGAATGGGCAGACCCGGGCACGCAGGCGGGGAGTTTTTGCAGAGAGACTTCTCTGAGACCTATGAGAGGTACCACGTCGAGACTCTCCAAAATATGTCCAAACAAGAACTGGTTAGGGAATACCTGGAGCTGGAGAAGTGCATGTCGCGGTTAGAGGAGGAGAACAACTGGCTTCGCCACGTCCGGAGAAATCCCGAGTCCCCTGCTGACGGCACTGGCGCTCAGCGCGTGCGGGAGCTGGAGATTGAGGTGGAGAGACTGAGAGCCGAGAACGAGTTATTACTCAAAACCCCCAAAAGTAAAGGGCCAGGACTCAACCTGTCTCAGTCTAGCTGAATCGATGTTTCATTTCCGTTTTACAAGTCAAATCGTTTCACTGTCTTGGTGTAAACAGCATCTCTATGGTAGCCAAAACCCTCTCAGCCTATGCCATCTGAAGGTAATGTTTTTCTGACAGAAAATTGCATTAAAATCTGTCGTGCGGACCCACATATTTGGTCAGTCTACAGTAATGTATGTTAGTCGTTTGTACGATTAAATTGACTTAAAGAATAGCTTGCAGTGCTTTTCATGTTATGTAAAAACAAGTTTTTGCCATGACGTCACAATCACATCTCGGCTAGTTTCGGGTGTTTTGTTAATTTACCATAATTGTTGAATGTTTGAAAGCGCCTTTCATTCAGAAACGGAGCAAACATGCAGCGTTTCAGATTCATATTTAATGGCGCATATGCTTCAGTGTGTTAATGCATGACAAGACAGTATGTTGTAAACAGTGGAAACCGGTTAATGGTGTTTTGCCCAAATATATTGTCGATTAAATTATTTCACGTTTTAGTTCTAATTTTATTTCTTTATGTTGCCGTTATATTTTCTTTAGATTGGTCTTTAGATTATAAAAAAAATCAAATACATTTCTGAGAATTCCCTTGACACACTCCCCTTTATGTGGACAAACCAATAATAATATAATGTTGAAAAAGGAGACGCTACATTTAAAAAAAAATAATCAACAAGCACCCAATGTAAAATGTACTTGCATGCATTTTTAAAATTCTATTTAAAACCCTGAAACCCCCAAAAAAAACTTTTATTTACAGGCCTGGAACAGTATATATGCTAAATGATTTTTTTACATTTTTTTTATGAATATTTTACAGATACTCTATTTTTTGTGTGCTTCAATTTTTTTAATTTACAGATATTTAAACATTGCCAAGGAGCATGAAAAAGCAGATTTCTTTTTAGGAAAAAAAAAAAAAAGAGAGGGAGAAGAAATCTTTGCTTGAAAACGAAATTGGCTGAAAATGTGAACAAATGCAGTTGGGTCCCAAGGACTTGGATCCCTTTTCTAGTACACTTACTCATTTAGCTCTAAAATGTTTCATTATTTAGATTTTTTTTTTTATTCTTTTTTTTTTTTTTTTTTTTTTTTAAACTACAATTCAGTAATCATTAACAACTGCAGTCATGGATATTCGTTGGTCAGAAGATGTGATCTGGTATTTTCTCAAGTATCTTTTGTGTAATTTTCACAGAACCTACCCGTGTTTAGAAACATATACAATACCGTTCAAAAGTTTAGGGTCGGTAAGATTCAATGTTTTTGAAATAAGTCTCTTATGCTGACTAAGGATTCAATTGTTTGAAGAAAAATACAGCAAAAACCACAAGATTGTGAAATATAAAAATATAAAACGTTTATTTAAATTGTAGTAATGTTTTAAAATGTTATTTATTTCTGCAATGGCAAAACTGAATTTTCTGCAGTCACTTGATCCTTCAGAAATCATTCTAACATGCTGATTTGCTGCTCAAGAAACATATCTTAGTACCTGTGTTGAAAACCGTTGTGCTGCTTACTTTGGGGAAAACTGAGATTATTATTTTTTTTTTTTTTAGGATTCTTTGATGAAAGTTCTCATTTGAATAGGATTCTCATTTGAAATACAAGCTTTAAGAACAATATAAATTAATTTTCTTTGTCTCTTTTGATTAATATTATGCTTCCTTGCTGAATAAAAGTATTCATCTTTTTTATCTTTTTTTTTTTTTAATCCTACTGACCCCAGACTTATGAACGGTAGTGTATGTTTTACCTTTTTTAACTCCTTAGTGTACAACACTCAGTCTGAGCATTATATGTTGGCTGTAGCGATATTCGTTTTTCTGTGCGAAATAGAAAGTTAAAAAGAACTTAAAAAGAACAAATAAAGAGCATTTATTTGAAATGCAAACCTTTTAGAACATTATCAATTAAATGCCTTTGTCTTTGTTAATATTATGCTTCCTTGCTGAATAAAAGGAAAAAAAAAACCTACTGACCCAAACTTTTGAACGGTAGTGTATATGTTTTAGCTACTTTTTTTATTTTTATACTCATTAATGTACAACATGGACCCCACAGAGAAACAAGACATTCTTTATATAACGGCACAAATATAAACCAGTATACTGACTTGCACAATAGGAAACAATTAAAAACAAATCATATTATATTTATCATTTGTACACTGAGGTTAACTTGGCAAGGCTTTGTACATTTGTTGCAAAAGTTGGTCCACACATTCACCCATATACTGTATGTACATGCACAGGGAAGTAAAAACAAACGTGAAGTTCACAGTATACATTAACTCAAGATTAGATCTTAAGGGGACATTAAGTTGACACACTTCCTGGTCACAAAAGATTAATTTCACAGGTGTATCAAAGCCATCATGGAGCAAAACATGCTAAAAATAGGAAGTAGAGGAAAGAGCACAGTGAGTTGGTTATTCAAGGATAATCGCTCATATATCTTGTTTTGACATCAATCTGCAGTTTTGTCAATGCAGCTTTTATTGCATTGGAAAACTGTTAAAGGGTAGGTATTGGTTTTTGCAAGGGGGGAGAACAATTTCAGACCGCAATCTGTTTTGAGGAACTAGTCTGAAGGCAATTTAATATCTTTATTATGGATATGTACTATAGATGTCTTGTTACACTGCTCTCTGGAATACCGGTACTTGATTATGATAGGTCAATAGTGCAAGTGTATGAGTGCAATTCTAAACACAATAAGCCAAAAATTACTTAGCCCCCTTCCACTCTCATGAAGCACTGTGAATGAAGTAATTAAGTAATTCTCCCTTTGCTTTCAAACTACTTAAATATTTGTGTGTGAGGGATGGGCAACTTTGATCTGGAGGGCAGGTGTTCTGCAGAGTCTAGTTCCAAACTTTCATCCCTAATCAAACATAAAATGTACCAGTCAAAAACATTACTAATATATATATATATATATATATATATATGTATAGTAATATTTCAAAATTTTTGACTGGTACATTTTATGTTTGATTTGGGATGGATTTTTTATTTAATTTTTTCTCTTATGCTCGCCAAGGCTAAATTTATTTCATGAAAAATACAGTAAAACCAGTAATATTGTGAAATATAAAAAAATTTAAAGAACTGTTTTCTATTTGAATATATATATATATATATATATATATTAGTAATTTATTCCTGTGATGACAAAGCAGAATTTTCAGCAGTCATTACTTTAGTCTTTAGTGTCACATGATCCTTCATAAATCATTCTAATGGGCTGATTTGGTGCTCAGGTAACAATTATTAGTAGTATAAATGATGCAGTTGTCAATGTTGATAACATTTTTGTGGCAATTGTGATATTTCTTTCAGGATTCTTTGATGAATATAAAGTTAAATGAACAGCATTTATTTACATTTCTTAAATAGAAATATTTTGTAACATTATAAATGAATAATTATACATTATACTGTCGATCACTTAATTATTTTTTTAATTTTTGAAAATGTGGTTCTTTGAAAACCTTGATGAATAAAAGTATACTTGGAGAGCAGAAGAGACTTTTTTCCAAAAAAATCATATTGACATGTACTCAGGTACACTGCCCTTCAAAAGTTTGGGAATGGTAAGATTTTTATTGTGTGTAATAGAAGTCTCTTATGCTGCTCACCAAGGTTGCATTTATTTTGATTAAAAATACAAAAGAAAACCGTAATATTGTGTAATATTACAATTTAAAATAACTGTTTTCTATTTTAATATATTTTAAAGTGTAATTTATTCCTGTGATGCAAAGCTGAATTTTCAGTTTTGCCAATTTTCTATTTTATTTACAGGCCTGGAACAGTATATATGCTAAATGATTTTTTTACATTTTTTTTATGAATATTTTACAGATACTCTATTTTTTGTGTGCTTCAATTTTTTTAATTTACAGATATTTAAACATTGCCAAGGAGCATGAAAAAGCAGATTTCTTTTTAGGAAAAAAAAAAAAAAGAGAGGGAGAAGAAATCTTTGCTTGAAAACGAAATTGGCTGAAAATGTGAACAAATGCAGTTGGGTCCCAAGGACTTGGATCCCTTTTCTAGTACACTTACTCATTTAGCTCTAAAATGTTTCATTATTTAGATTTTTTTTTTTATTCTTTTTTTTTTTTTTTTTTTTTTTTAAACTACAATTCAGTAATCATTAACAACTGCAGTCATGGATATTCGTTGGTCAGAAGATGTGATCTGGTATTTTCTCAAGTATCTTTTGTGTAATTTTCACAGAACCTACCCGTGTTTAGAAACATATACAATACCGTTCAAAAGTTTAGGGTCGGTAAGATTCAATGTTTTTGAAATAAGTCTCTTATGCTGACTAAGGATTCAATTGTTTGAAGAAAAATACAGCAAAAACCACAAGATTGTGAAATATAAAAATATAAAACGTTTATTTAAATTGTAGTAATGTTTTAAAATGTTATTTATTTCTGCAATGGCAAAACTGAATTTTCTGCAGTCACTTGATCCTTCAGAAATCATTCTAACATGCTGATTTGCTGCTCAAGAAACATATCTTAGTACCTGTGTTGAAAACCGTTGTGCTGCTTACTTTGGGGAAAACTGAGATTATTATTTTTTTTTTTTTTAGGATTCTTTGATGAAAGTTCTCATTTGAATAGGATTCTCATTTGAAATACAAGCTTTAAGAACAATATAAATTAATTTTCTTTGTCTCTTTTGATTAATATTATGCTTCCTTGCTGAATAAAAGTATTCATCTTTTTTATCTTTTTTTTTTTTTAATCCTACTGACCCCAGACTTATGAACGGTAGTGTATGTTTTACCTTTTTTAACTCCTTAGTGTACAACACTCAGTCTGAGCATTATATGTTGGCTGTAGCGATATTCGTTTTTCTGTGCGAAATAGAAAGTTAAAAAGAACTTAAAAAGAACAAATAAAGAGCATTTATTTGAAATGCAAACCTTTTAGAACATTATCAATTAAATGCCTTTGTCTTTGTTAATATTATGCTTCCTTGCTGAATAAAAGGAAAAAAAAAACCTACTGACCCAAACTTTTGAACGGTAGTGTATATGTTTTAGCTACTTTTTTTATTTTTATACTCATTAATGTACAACATGGACCCCACAGAGAAACAAGACATTCTTTATATAACGGCACAAATATAAACCAGTATACTGACTTGCACAATAGGAAACAATTAAAAACAAATCATATTATATTTATCATTTGTACACTGAGGTTAACTTGGCAAGGCTTTGTACATTTGTTGCAAAAGTTGGTCCACACATTCACCCATATACTGTATGTACATGCACAGGGAAGTAAAAACAAACGTGAAGTTCACAGTATACATTAACTCAAGATTAGATCTTAAGGGGACATTAAGTTGACACACTTCCTGGTCACAAAAGATTAATTTCACAGGTGTATCAAAGCCATCATGGAGCAAAACATGCTAAAAATAGGAAGTAGAGGAAAGAGCACAGTGAGTTGGTTATTCAAGGATAATCGCTCATATATCTTGTTTTGACATCAATCTGCAGTTTTGTCAATGCAGCTTTTATTGCATTGGAAAACTGTTAAAGGGTAGGTATTGGTTTTTGCAAGGGGGGAGAACAATTTCAGACCGCAATCTGTTTTGAGGAACTAGTCTGAAGGCAATTTAATATCTTTATTATGGATATGTACTATAGATGTCTTGTTACACTGCTCTCTGGAATACCGGTACTTGATTATGATAGGTCAATAGTGCAAGTGTATGAGTGCAATTCTAAACACAATAAGCCAAAAATTACTTAGCCCCCTTCCACTCTCATGAAGCACTGTGAATGAAGTAATTAAGTAATTCTCCCTTTGCTTTCAAACTACTTAAATATTTGTGTGTGAGGGATGGGCAACTTTGATCTGGAGGGCAGGTGTTCTGCAGAGTCTAGTTCCAAACTTTCATCCCTAATCAAACATAAAATGTACCAGTCAAAAACATTACTAATATATATATATATATATATATATATATATATGTATAGTAATATTTCAAAATTTTTGACTGGTACATTTTATGTTTGATTTGGGATGGATTTTTTATTTAATTTTTTCTCTTATGCTCGCCAAGGCTAAATTTATTTCATGAAAAATACAGTAAAACCAGTAATATTGTGAAATATAAAAAAATTTAAAGAACTGTTTTCTATTTGAATATATATATATATATATATATATATATATATATATATATATATATATATATATATATATATTAGTAATTTATTCCTGTGATGACAAAGCAGAATTTTCAGCAGTCATTACTTTAGTCTTTAGTGTCACATGATCCTTCATAAATCATTCTAATGGGCTGATTTGGTGCTCAGGTAACAATTATTAGTAGTATAAATGATGCAGTTGTCAATGTTGATAACATTTTTGTGGCAATTGTGATATTTCTTTCAGGATTCTTTGATGAATATAAAGTTAAATGAACAGCATTTATTTACATTTCTTAAATAGAAATATTTTGTAACATTATAAATGAATAATTATACATTATACTGTCGATCACTTAATTATTTTTTTAATTTTTGAAAATGTGGTTCTTTGAAAACCTTGATGAATAAAAGTATACTTGGAGAGCAGAAGAGACTTTTTTCCAAAAAAAATCATATTGACATGTACTCAGGTACACTGCCCTTCAAAAGTTTGGGAATGGTAAGATTTTTATTGTGTGTAATAGAAGTCTCTTATGCTGCTCACCAAGGTTGCATTTATTTTGATTAAAAATACAAAAGAAAACCGTAATATTGTGTAATATTACAATTTAAAATAACTGTTTTCTATTTTAATATATTTTAAAGTGTAATTTATTCCTGTGATGCAAAGCTGAATTTTCAGCATCATTACTCCAGTCTTCAGTGTCACATGATCCTTCAGAAATCATTCTAATATACCGATTTGCATTAAATGCATATTATTCAGCAAGGATGCATTAAATTGATCAAAAGTGACCGTAAATACATTTATAATGTAACAAAATATTATATTTCAAATAAATGAAATGAACTTTCTATTAATCAAAGAATCCTGAATTTTTTTTTTTTTTTTTTTTTTTTTTTTTTGCTTAACTCTTTAAAAAGGACCTTTTAAAACTTCCTAATGGAAAAATGTATGCAAACTAAGGCTGCTGAAAAAGTGGGTGGGCACTGTTGCACTCTATATTCACTGGCATCTGTAGCACTGTATGAAGCACAGCTCACAAAGAAGTCAAGCAGCTTTCTGTTGGTCAACACTGAATTCACGTGACCATCTTAAACCTGATGCAAACGCTGTGTGGGGAAATCTTACACCCTCAAGCGGAATTCCTTATCAAGCTGATTCCTATTGAAATGCCTCGATTGTGACTTTGCCTCGCTGATTGTTTTGTACATTTTATTGGGCTATTATTCTTTGTGAAAGCTTTAAGATAATATTAATGTAAGATTATAAAATAAGTTACACTTGAATAAATATTTTTGTATTTGATGAGTAGCGTGTAGCGGGCTAATATACAGTCAGATGGTCATTACCACAAAACGTATTTTGTGACTGACAGCCTGAATGTAAATTATCTGCTACATATTTATGCTATGTATTCTTAAAGTGGAAGCTCTGAATGGCATTTTCAAACTCAGACACTCAAAGTACTTTACTGCACCTGTTTGTAGGTGCCACATTGTGCTTAATAATGCTTTTGTCACTTGTTGATATCATGAGAGTGGTGTTATGTCATATGGTTGTGGCATTGTGGCTTTAGCTGCCAGGCTGTGCAGGAGGGGGTGAGGGGACAAAAAAGCATTAAAGTTGAGAAGAGCTGAAGTTGGCAAGGGGTTGTTTATGCGTTTCATGTTTTATAGTGTCTTATTGCTTGGTCATCCCTCCCAGGGCATATTAACCAGAACTGTGTGGCGCCTCCAGTCTCGTCTACAGCGGCGTGTCTCTGTTGAGCCTGCCTGCTGCTTGCTCCCTGCTCCCCAAAGGCAATCGGCTGTTCGGTTGACCTGCTCTTGACACATCCAGACCTGCTGAAGAGACGGCTCCCTGCTGCTCCAACCGGGCAACTTCTCTTGACCTCTAACGAGAGATGCTTTGACTCGAGAAGTCCAGGTGTGTGTGAGAGGCCCGTTCCTCTCCAGTCTGGCTCCGCTCTACATATAGTGAGTGAGGTCGCACTCTTTCTTCTCTCAGTTTCCTCCATGTGACACTGCGAGTGATATTCAATGGCTGTGGCGGATTGGAGCAGATGGAGGCAGAGGGTCAGGCTTCGAGCCTCGACACACTGTGGTGGTGTGAATAAAGGAAACTCGGAGAGCGCCGAGAGCGAATCCGACCCGTTTGTTCTCTCTCAGAAACCTTCACTTTTATCTCATCCTGTTCCTTCTGCAAAATGACTTCGTCCTCCTCCTCCTCTTTCACCCTTTCTTCTTCTTGGCCCTCCACCACCTGTTTTGGTTTTCCCTCCATCTCGCTGACTTCCTCAGTCTCTTCTTCTGATTTTCGGGGTGGGCGTCTACTTTGTCTTGCTTCACTGTCCCCTTGAACCTTGCTGTTGCCACTCATTTCCTCATAGTTGCTGGCTTTGATTGGTTTATGTTCAGAGTCTTCATCAGTGCTGCTGCCTTCGGGGAAGGTGCTTTGGTGTTTCTTTCTCTTTCGGGTCACGGCTGATATGATGGACAGGGGGAGGAAGTCTTTGGCACTTAGGTCTTTCTTGGAGGTGGAAGTTCCCTGTGATGAAAGTTGCATTTTAAATGTAACATTTAAAAAAAAAAAAATGTTGCACCATTTCTTCTGATGAAGCTTAAGTCTTAAGTGTTATCAGAAGTTTATCCAGGAGGCATGAAAATCTGGAATTCTAAATCTTTTAAATAAATCTGCTCTTTGGATAATTTTGAAATCATGCTGGATTCCACGATCATCCGGTTTGACACAAACTTGTGGAGCTCATGCATCTCAAGTGCTGCTGTCTTTAAAGCAAAAGGATTCCCAAAATACTAAGACATTCCTGTTCATTTTTATGTTAGACTTTACTCATTGTTATGCTGATAGTATAATTTATAATGGAAAAATATTATATTATAAATTCTATTATAAATAAGAAGTTGTTTTCACTAACAATCTTAGCCTTGGGCACTACTGTATGTAATAAAACCATCAAAATAAAAATGTAATTAAAAAGGGGTCTTTGCATTAAACAACTTGCAATGAAAAATATCTATGTTACTGTTTAATACAAAACAATATATAATTAAAAATATAAGGAAAAAAAATACATATAATAACTGTATTATAATACATATTTTTTATAATGAAATAAAATAACTGCAAAATACCCATTAAGAAATATTTAGGGCTGGTAAATTTTCTCAATTCGCAGAAGTTCATTTTAGACCCTGATCTCTTACCTTAGATTTAGCTGAGTCACTAGTGGTGAAATCTGTATAGGGGAGGAAAAGGAACAATACAGTCAGGGAGCTCATTGTTAGACACTGAGCTTTATCTGAGAATTTAAAGCAAGATAAATGGAGACATTTGGGAGTGTAATCTGTGCTGTATGTCTTTAAAGCTGAAGTGTGTATTCCTGCACTGCTAGTGTCACCAATGGAATTTAAGATACTGTCTGTGACTGTTTTCAAACAAATGTCCCCCTAATTGATTAGGATAGATAGTCCCACCTGAAACTTAGACTTTTGGTTGAGCCAATATTGCCTTTATACTACAACCAACAGAGCAATAGCCCTACAGAGCATCTTACACGCCACATATTTACAACCTATTTGTCTGTTTTGCATCTTAAACAGAGATGAGAACATATTTAACATTAAAAATTACACATATTTACCTTTAAGAGCTAAAAACACTTCTGAAATAATAGATGCTGTTTCTTGGTTTAAGATTACAAAATTGAATATCAGAATATGAAAACATGTTGTCATAAGCTGCAACAGATGGTAAAATAACTATTAAAAAACTATTCCTGCGCCTACCGCAAACTTTGATCCATTGGCTCAGCTAGTAGAATGATGCAGAAAAAATCCAGAGAGAGAAAGATGAAAAGAAGAATAGGATATGCATGTAAAGAGAATGAGAGCAGGTGTAGTAAGAGTTTTTTTTTAAGGGAAGTGTAAATAGAGATTACAGTGAAAACCATCTCCCAGTTAGAAAAATAATACCAAATGAGGAGGAGGATTTCATGAAGCTTGTTAAAACAAGCTCTTCACATCTCAACTTGTTTCTTTACAGGTTAATATACACCTGTGCGAACAAGTTCATTTCATGTCAGTATCTCTCACCCGAGGAGTCTCTGAGCAGCACCGTCCTGCCAATGTTAGACAGGAGGTGGTCAATATTTGGAACAGGCTGTATGTTCTGCTGGTCCTCTGGTGTCTGCAGAAAAAACATAATGTTGGCTGATATTTGAGTTTTTAAGTGTCCTGTCCACCCTGACCACTTTATTCAGCTAATATAGAATGACTGACCACTGAACTGTATTAAAGTAACTATTTTTTGTTTGCGCTGAAAGCATAATTCTAACCCGTTAAATTGATGATGAGACAGACCGAAGACTGTCATAAACTCTGCTTGGGGGAAATCTCAAGTGTGAAATCCCTTATTAAGCTTAATACATATTTAAAATTATTAGGAAAAAAAAAGTCTTTACCTTCTCATCCTTTTCCTGCTCATCACTGAAGAACCACATATGCTGCAACAAAGAAAGAGTACTTAAGCCCAATCCCATTTCTACCCCTTTGTAGGTGTCTACCCCCTGGTGTCTCGATTCTCTTTTGGTTGGAGGGGTAGGAGGAAGGGCCAGATAGCAGGTTTATTCTACGATAACAACCAGCTGGATGTACATTATCCCTTACAATATGTACATATGTACATATACCCTTACTTGTTTAAAAAACGGAAAAACGAAGAAACCGTTAGTTTATCGCATATTCAAACCTTCTCGTGGACATACAAAACAAGTTTCAGTATGGTCCATGTACGTTTTGATAGTTTGTTTTCCGAGTTGAAATGAAATAAGCAAAAACGAGAAAACGAGCCTTTATTCGTTTTTCGTTTTTTCAAAAAAACGAAAAATATGAGATTTCGGCTTGATTTTTCGTTTTCTGGTTCACGGTTCAAAAACGGATAAATGACTTCAAAATCCGTTTTGCACATGTGGGCGGTCATGAGACGCCCCTTTCACCCGATCGGTCAAGCAAATCTGAGCCTGTGACGTCATCAGTAGTTCCCCAGGTCTGTTCGACAAAATAATAGTCCTATGGCTCTGCGTATTCCGCGTCTTAAACTGTACAGGGCATGTCTAGAACGGGCTTTCTTCTGTGCAACTTAACCCGTTTCACATAAATATTTATATATCAGAAATATTAATCTGCATCCAGCCGGTTTTATTTAATTGTGCTGTGCAGTGTTAAATGTGTGTGTGCTGCGCCTGCGCTAGACAGCGGTTGAAGTTCAGTCAAGTATACGCAGCTGTCATAACTCTTCTTTTAGACAATACGCTCAGTTTTAGACAAGGAGATGTCATTGCAAATACTTTAATGCAAAACTGCTAATGGTGGTATAGGCTACCGATGAGGGTAAATCTTTTTTTTTTTTTTACTGTAACTATAATCATAGCTGCGAGAGTGAGACAGCGAGATGATTGACAGGTCGATAGCCTATAGCGGAGGAAAAAGCGCAAGATAGCCTATTTTGTTAGTAAAAAATAAATAAATATTTTGTTTACTATAAGTGAGATTGTCTTTGAAAACAATAACAACAAAACAATCAAATAACACTGAACCACAAACTGAGCGTTCATTTTAAAGGGAAATTTCCAAATATCTTTTATTTATCTGTTATAATGCTTTTGTTTTATGTAGCCTAGGCCTGTTGCGTCTTAATCGTTTTGTTAATAAATGTCTAATATAGGCTACTATGCGCCCCATGAGTTTTTTTTATTGTAGCCTTCTATTTTATTGTTGTTGTGCTTCCATTAAAATAACATTGAACCAATTCGTTATACAGCCAGCACTGGAGTTGTCTGGACCACTGGGCTCCCATTTGGGTCCCAGACTCCCAGTAGGTGATCCTGAATTAACAGATTGATTGAACGCATGTTCGCTTGAGTTGTTCAGTTTATCTCTGTCACCAAATTTAAAGAAACTGAGATTTTATTTTATTTTATACAAATATTTATTTTCATGATATAATTAATCGGCTTATGTCCGTGACGCCACCTGTCTGAAGAGCATTTTTGAAACCCGCTTGCTTATGGCTGACTTGCCGCCACCTACTGGCGGTCTTTCATGTTGAAAGTATTACATTTAACTTCATATTTTTCACTGTTGCATTTAATAGTCTCTTAGTATGCAATTGAAATTGCTATAAAAATGCACTAACTGTGCCACCTTTGAGCTGCAAAAAACTGTGTGTAAATACATAAATCCCATGTCAGATACAGATTTCATCAGACAGCCTATAGGCTATCTACAGCAATTTGTGTTGATTGAATATTAAGAAAGTTATGACATATATTTACAGGGTTTCAAAAAAACAATTCTACATTTGCTCACAACATTTTTCTTACAAAAACCAAATTTTACTGGACAATGTCTATTACAGTACAACATAAGGGTGATAACAGAGTGATATGATTTAAGAAAAGTTTATTTTCATCACACTATAATGTGATCAAAGATTTAAATATAAACTCTGTATGCAACACAGCTTCATAGGCTACTACTATGCCTCACCTTATTCTGCTCTAAACAATGGCTCCGGTTGCCTACTTCCGGTTCGTAGAGATACCTGTCAATTTTGATGGACGTGTCTCTGTACGTTGTTAATTATTGTATATTGTTTTATTGTGTATTAAGGGGAATAGGCCTTACATCAAAATTGTCTCTCTTAACTGCGTCTGCATAAGTGATTCTCAATTGTAGCGGG
Organism: Leuciscus leuciscus; assembly: GCF_965113295.1. Taxonomy (NCBI): domain Eukaryota; kingdom Metazoa; phylum Chordata; class Actinopteri; order Cypriniformes; family Leuciscidae; genus Leuciscus; species Leuciscus leuciscus. The sequence goes on along the minus strand of NC_138745.1, from coordinate 17,772,766 downwards.
TAGGCTATATGCGGTGAGGTGAACCCAGGAAAAATTAGGCCCTTTTTAAAAATGTAGGCCTATAACCTAGGCCTATATTTTATATAAAAGTTTTAGGCCTATATTATATTATTATATACGTTTTTTTGTTAATATATCTTCATTAGATATAATTATACAAAATACTAGTGAAAACGCCATCTAACAGAACATAAATTATTTATTTATTTACAATATTATCTGCTTATTTTAATTAACGAAATGTCAATCTTCATCTTTATAACAGAAGATACAATACAACAACATCTTAAACATACAGTACAATTAGCCTATCAGTATCCAAAAAATAATAAGTAAATAATGTCAATTAAATATTGATTAGAGTTCCCATAGACTTTTTCTAGTCGACTAGTAGTCATTTATTTAAGCAATAGCTAAGTTGACTAATCGCACGTTTATATTAATTAAATACTGGGTGCATGGAGGAATAGGCTATCCTATTCCGCGCTCAAGCACATGCATAAATCTTGCCGCAAAAGTAGGCTAATTATAATAAATGTTTCTGAAAAAATAAAGAGGCATTTTAATTGTTTATTAATAAACTACTGTTTTCTAAATCAGTGTCGGCTGCAAATATCCATACATCTTCGCTGTATGCAGATGCGCATTTAGAGAGAAATCCACATGGGTTACAAAATCAGATGCTTTCGATTCGAATTTGTTCATTTAAAAGTGTACATTTCAAGCTTTAAATAGGTAATAATTATTGTATAGGAATATTCCTGTCTGTTAGGCAGTATACACTGTTTCAGTTCATTTCTGAGACGCACTCAAGTTCATTTCTGAGACGCACTCCAGTTCACAGAGATCATGAAAGTGTGCCTGATTGTTTTATTTTACAAAAGCACAACGTTTTCTTGTTATTGAGTTTACACAAATAAAAGTAGTTGCGAATGATGTAGGCTATTATTATTTTCAGTATAACCAGAAATTATAGAGTATTTTATTTTAAGTTGTTTCCACTGTTGATAGGAAAATGCAAGTTCGCGCCGGCGACTCCGTGCCATGCAGTGCGCGCTCCACAATGCCACTCGGATATGCGTTAAAATCTTGTGTTTATTTGTAATAATCTTAGCCCTGAATTATTCTTGTCTAACCTGTATTATGACTGACATTTGCTTTTTAATTTACCCTCATCGGTAGCCTATACCACCATTAGCAGTTTTGCATTAAAGTATTTGCAATGACATCTCCTTGTCTAAAACTGATCGTATTGTCTAAAAAAAGAGTTATGACAGCTGCGTATACTTGACTGAACTTCACCCGCTGTCTAGCGCAGGCGCAGCACACACACATTTAACACTGCACAGCACAATTAAATAAAACCGGCTGGATGCAGATTAATATTTAATATTTCTGATATATAAATATTTATGTGAAACTTAAGTTGCACAGAAGAAAGCCCGTTCTAGACATGCCCTGTACAGTTTAAGACGCGGAATACGCAGAGGCAGCCACAGTATATGACCGATTATTTTAGCATGATGTATTTCCCATTGATAAATACATGGCAAATAGATCCGTCTCGTTGGATAAAAGGTGGAAAATAAAAGTGCTATTATAAAAGATTAAAAGTGGAAATAAAAATCAATAATAGGCTGAACTGTACCATGATAATATGTCCGTAACATTTATCACTCTCGTCTTTACATCAAAAGGCAGGTAGGCGTGTGTGACATATGTAGGCTATAAATCATTTTGAAAATTGAATAGAAATAAAGTTAAAATTTATGAATATAAGCGTGTTTAGCCTACTCAATTCACATGAAAAGAAAGAGACAGAAAAGAGAGAAGCTAGAATCAGTGAACGTATTTAATACTGACAAAATTACCAGGTTTGGGATTAATTAAAATCATGTCGGTTGAAGAACACGGCATACCTTTAAAATGTTATTAGTTTTATTATAAAACTACTACAATTTTACTACATACTGAATTGTTCGATGTTTCTCTGAGTTGTCTTTATTATGTTGGCTTAAGAAAGCCAGCATATATTTAAACATTATTATTATAATTTATTATTATTATTATTATGAGAAATTGACTCACCTAGAACTTTAATGCTTCACCAAACTCAGCTCAGACCTTCAGACTGGTCTGACTCGCTTATATCTTTTCTAACTGGTCAGACTTACTTTCCCAAAAAATCCATTGACTTTCGTTAACTGAGCAATGAAGGCTGTAATACTTAACGCTGTCCACTAGAGGGGGCGAGTCTAGTCTTTTCTACTCTCTTTCCCTGTTTGCATCAGTTTAAATGACAAATAAATGCATGAATTTCATTCATAAATAGGCCATATCTGTCTATCCATATATTTTAAGATATAGCCTACTAGTAAAAAAAAAATATGATTCAACAACACAAACATCTGTTTTTACTACTATAGCCTGCTTTTTGCCATGACTTGCCATACTGCCCAGAATAAACAATATTTTCTCCACACGAGATTTTTAAAAACCCTGCATGTAGTTTTTGTGAAGATAAGCGCATATCTTAAAAAAGGTTCCAGTTCTGTTTAGGCTAGTTTAAACATTATAAATTGTAGTTTGAAAGTTTGAAATGCTTGTTATGTTCCTAAATTTATATATTTAAACTTATCTATCTATCTATCTATCTATCTATCTATCTATCTATCTATCTATCTATCTATCTATCTATCTATCTATCTGTAGTATTTATTGACTGTGAGTTGTGGTTCCACACATTATTTTATTAAAGTGTATTTGTCAGTGCCGCACTCGTACTGACTCTTATTCTGCCTGACAGAAAGAAAAGCTGGGCTGCGTTCAGCCCCGACAAAACGTTGCACAACGTTTTTTAAACAGAAACGGTGATGCGTTGAACACTGTTCTGATGACGCAAGAGTTGCAACTATGGCAGCTGAGAAGGCCATTCTTTGTGTTCTTTGTGAAGAATTTTCGGAGCCTGATGAAGTCGGTATAAATATGTGTTTAATACGACAAAATATGCCCGATGTTACAGTTACTGCACTTGCCGTCGAGTGAAGGGATTGCTGAAACTGAAATGGAAGCACACATCTTACCTAATTCAGACTAAAACACATCTATTTAGCCTCACATACTGACTTTATTTGTAGTTCATACTGTTTTAATACCCTGTATTTTCTTTCTTATTTTTATGAAAAGCACTTAATTACCATTGTTTATTTCTATACCAAATGTCATACACTTGCAATGAAGCTAAAAATATAAACAACTACATCATTGTTGATATCCTATATTTTTACAATAAAACTTACGACAAACATGTCTTCTAATATCCTCAGTTGAGCTGCATCGAACACATTTGTAAATTACTTTCCTTGAACCCATTATGCGAGTTCACTTTAATACCGCATGCTTTATATACATGTTGCTGCTGATTGGACTGCAGTTCTGACACACCCACCAAACAAGAGAAAACCATAGACAGTATATAAACTGGACACAGCGACCCCATTGGATTCAACGGAGACAAGTGAAGTCAATTAGAAGCACTAACTTCCTGATGGTGGAGCGTACTGCGCAGACTCAAACTGAGCTTGACGACGTAGATGTGACGTGAGCAACCCGTCTATCTACTAGTAGCTGTACCAAGAGAAATCTGAATCATTCCCTTCCGAAACTTGCAGAGACGGAGATCGTGAGTAGGAGGTGTCTATGAGCTAGAAGCAGGAGAAACTTTTGCTAAGTATTCTGATTAATTACTTTGTCATTTTGCCTCCACGTCCCCCCGATTGGGCGCGAGCTTCTCCTCCTGTCCACACGGTAATCTCTCTACTGTGCGACAGAGAGTCGCGTGTTATGTTGTTTTCTTTATTTTTCAAAGGCATGACATTTTGTAGTCATTTTGAATGTACACAAATAAAAAATAAAAATGTTACTGTTTCGAATGACAGAGTATTAAACGACAGAATATGAAGTTATTTCCCCTGCTGAGCAACAAATCCAAGTGATGGCGCCGGCGCATCGCTCGCTCACACAACATCTAGGCTATTATCAGTTCACTTCTGGCATTGCTAACTTGACATCGCAGCCTGTTCATTATTAAAATAAAACACAGTCAACCAAACATATAAAACGTTATTCTGCTTAATTTAATTGGTCTGTTGTAGGCTACAATATAAAGGCTGTGCCACACAGTCCTACTTGCTGTTATTCCAAACTCATTTCCCTTACTGTGAAGATGCTGATTTAGCCTATACGTGTATATTGGGACTCGACTTAAGTATAAAGCCTTCTTTACATTACTAGTTAGCATCCAAATGTTACATTGCAAATATGGAAACTTTGGACCGAATGAGAGATGCACGAAACCAACGTCGGTAGCCTATGTTTCAGTTTCGATTCAAATAAATTAATTTAGGCTTTGGCTTTAAAATAGGCTAAATGTTGTTTATAATAAAGGGCACAATAGGCTATTTTATATAAGCTATTAGGCTATATTTTAATTATACGTGGCTACTTATTTTTCCTTCTTGTTGATTTCTGAATAGGCTAATAATAAAATGCGTTTGTTTCCCTTTCAACATGACCCAGTGCGCTGCGCACAAGCGCACATCTTTGAGATATAAATTAATACATTTTAATAAAACACAAGGCCTACATCATAAAACTCAGAAGAGTGTGTATTTTAATATCTCTGTTGTTCTCTGTTCTCCGTTTGTTAGATAATCAGTCTGAATGACAGTTCATGCGTTCACGTTAATATAGGCCTATCATATAGTCAATGCATTATTCTTTTCTTTTTGTATTAGTGTTACAAATATTTAATTTACAAATAATTATATTGATTTATATCTTCATTTATTATAAAAAAATAAATAAAAAAAATACTGGTGTGGGCGACCATGGTAGGCTAACAGCCGTCATTTGCCCTGCATAGTGCATACCCAGCTGATGCAAAGCGTATGTGAATTTATATACACACAGAATAAAGCCCTGTCTAGTATTTTCCCCAGTACGGGTTGTGTCGAGCCATTCGATAGTCTGGTTGTTTGATGAAAAAAAGCTGAAATGTAGTTGCAATAAACGCGTTAAGAATCCGCAAAATGGAGGACTCTTATTCTGCAGTGCAGAACTGAGGAAGAACTGATGACGGGAGAGTCTGATCTTCGGCTGACAAATCAGAGGAAAGGGGCGTTTCATTCCCGCCCACGTGTAGAAATCGAATATTCCAGCTGCTTCTTCACTTTAATACCTCAGAACGAAAAACGAAAAATCGAAAAAACGAAAACACGAAAAAGGAATCGTTTTCTCATTTTTCTACTTTCAATATTAAATAAAAAAACGACTGAACGAATGATAGACGGAATCAGAAGAGAAAAGCAATCTGAATGGGACATACATGCAAAATAAGAGTCTCTGTAATCTTGTAGCGGTCTGGCATGTGAGTGACCATGTCGGTCATGCTGTCTTCTGAGGTCCGCACCAGTGTGGGGCCAAACACCAGGGCCAGATTTCTAGGCTCCATCTGGAGAGCAAGGAGAGTCAGTTTTAGGGTAAATTTTATCAGAAATTACTCCTCAATGTAGGTGTTTCTTAAACTTCAGGAACTTTTATGTATATGCAAGTTTTTGATAATATAATTAACATATTAAAGTGTAGCAATAAAATAAATTTAACAATTATATTAATACTAATTATAAAAATTCCCACAGAGTCGCTTGATGTAAGTAAATGTTGGTCTAACTATTTTATGGTTTCTATGCTGCTATGTGTCAGAATATATGATAATGTAACTAGGCTATAGGCTTATTTATATTTAAAAACTATATTTAAACTTCCAAAAACCTGTAGAGTAGTGGTCTGGGTTCAAACATTCCGACACGCAAAGTGAAGCATTCACGTGACTGAAAAAAATTGAGGCTTCAGGCTTGTTCGACTTCATGCAGCTCTGCGCAGACCGATCGGCGGCTGACTTGAAGCAGTGCATGTCGGTTAGAAATTTTGTCTGACTTGATCCCATCCCATATGAAAAAAACCTGCATGCTTCATATACAGCAACCATATATCTTCCTTACTTAAATCGGCCAGAATTATCTTCTGTGTTTCATAGGCCAATACATGTCCTATACAAAATCAGACCGATTATGGCCCATTTCATACTAAATAGCACACATACAACTTGTAGGGGATTTTTGCGTTATATATGAATACTGTAAAAAGTCTTATATGAGTTTTACATGACAAAAGTATGCAAATGTGTATGGTATTAGTAGAAATATATAAAACTCATATAATATAAATCATTTAAAGTTCTTATATTGAATCATATGCTAGTCAAATTAAAGTCATATATAATTTATACACATTTTGTGTCATTTGTATATGTGTTTCATACAGATTTCATGTTTTGATGACCAACATCTGATTCACTATGCAGTTGGCAAATTTTTTAATTGTACAGTGCAGAAGCCGGTTCGAGGATCACTGTCAGAATATCACTGACCTTTATGAGGACATTTAAAAACAAATATTTATGAGTAATATTAACTGTGTTTATATGCCAGTAATATTAACTTTTTTATTCCCTCTAAACCTTTGTAAAAATTTAGTAAAAAATCCATACAACCACCGGTATAACTACATGGCATTGGCCTTTATTGTCGATGAGTAGCCTACAGCAATACAGCATATTTTATACTATTTTTAACACATATACAATATTGCCTACATTTAAACTCATGTAAGAAACATTTAGGCCTAAACATTCAAGTAATTCAAGTGTAATCAACCGGTGGTGGGGTGCATTGTTTTAATTGAGTCAATTTCTTATGCGTGTTAAATATTAATAATATTGATTTTATTTAAGTAATATTTGTGGTTCTTGAAACAGATCAGTTTAATTATCCATTCTCAAATATTGTGATGGAAATTTCACAAATATATTAGCTCAGTGTATTTTAAATAAATAATTGGTTAGTCAAATACTAACTTATTTTAGTGAAAAACTTCAAACTTAAATATAACTGTAAATTTCAGACAAAATTAATTGTTGGAGTTTTAGACAATTATTTCGGTATGTTCAACTCAAACTATCAATTAAATGATATTCAGAGATTTTATTAAGTGAATAAAGTTAATTATTGCTGTAATATTTACTAAGCCACTGAATTATTTTTTAGATTTTTTTAGAATTTATTTTTTATTTTACCCATAAGAATCACTTCGACATTTAGGAAAGTTTTATGTTTGTAGGTTAAGAATAGAACTGTTGTATACTAGTACTGTGGGGCGGCAGTGGCTCAGTGGTTCATGTAGATTGTCTACAAACCGGAAGGTTGGTGGTTCAATCCCCGGTTCCACCTGACCAAGTGTCGAGGTGTCCTTGAGCAAGACACCTAACCCCAGCTGCTCCCGACGAGCTGGATCGCCTTGCATGGCTGACACCGCCGTCGGTGTATGAATGAGTGAGTGAATGGGTGAATGTGAGGCAATATTGTAAAGCGCTTTGGTGGCCATTGGGTCTGTGAAAGCGCTATATAAATGCAGTCCATTTACCATTTACTGTGATAAAGTTTAGAGAAATTTTCACAAATGAAAATGAAATCTGGTGATGCAGGATTTAAAATGAAAACTATTGATATGTGAAATATGCAACTGTATCTTGTAGAACACACTCTAATAAATAATTTAGTAATTAATATGTGTGCTTGTGTGTTAAATGTTGTGTTTCATCTAAGGCTGATTATAACCATGATTGACTACAGGCATAGGGCTCGACTTAGGACAAGAACAAGCATGAGTTAAGTAAAGCCTTATACTGATTGGTAAACTGCACTGTGTTTTATACACGTCCATGCTGGACATTCATATTAAATTGAATGAGTGCGGATTTTCTAGCGCATTTACTTGAACTTCATAGGCAATATATCTATGGTTTAACCCATTTGAGAGGTGGCCAAAATCTGAATTTAAAATGGACTGAATAAGCTCTCTACGAACTTGACGAGCGATGCCGCGCTGACGGACCATACACTATAAAAAAAGAGTGACTGACATGTTACGTTATGCACATAAATCACTGTCACACACACTCTCTGAGTAATATTAAGTTACTGCATAATACATTTTCAACTAGCAGAATAGTACAGAATCACGATACAAAGTCTCACTTGTAGCCATGTCTTTTAACTATTATAATATTTCGAAGGGCAAAAATAGGAACTTTTAATTGGCTTTACATCATCAACTGTCACTTTAGCGCGAGGCCCTGTGCAGTCGCAGACTTGGTACTGTCAGTAGCATTACGTTATAGCATTACCTCCCCAGCCTGAGCTAACTCGATCACGTCAAGCTAGGTTGGCGTGATTTCAGATAGCCAGGCTCCTCAGCTCCACTCGCGCCCATTTTCTGTTATCCGGGAGTGACGCAAGGCCAAGATGGTGACGGCCGGCTCCGCCCACTTTAGGCTTCAAAAATGCTCTTCAGAAACCTACGGGTGACGTCACGGACACTACGTCCATATTTTTTTACAGTCTATGGATTCAACGGAGAAAAGTGAAGTCAATTAGAAGCTCTCACTTCCTGATGGCTGAGCGTACTGCGCAGACTCAAACTGAGCTTGACGACGTAGATGTGACGTGAGCAGCCTGTCTGTCTTCTAGTAGCTGTGCCAAGAGAAATCTGAATCATTCCCTTCCGAAACTTGCAGAGATGGAGAGTGTGAGTAGGAGGTGTCCACGAGGAGCAGGAGCAACTTTTGCTAAATATTCTGATGAATTATTTTGTCATTTTGCCTCCACGTCCCCCCGATTACCTGCGAGCTTCTCCTCCTGTTCATACAGTAATTTCTCTACTGTGCGACAGAGAGTCGCGTGGTTATGACGCAATCGTTAGCCTATTTTTACTAAACCTGCTTCTACGGGGCCATAATGTAAGATACAAGGTAATGGAGCCTTTTATACATTTTTGTGTTTTCTTTAGAAATAAATAATGGACAAATGGAGTCTTTAAACGCCTCAGATGTAAAGTTATTCGCTGTCAAAGTGACGCCAAAATGAATGGGAGTCAATGGAATGCTAACAGCAGGTGAGGGTCTGCTAATCAATGGCGGCGCCCAGGGAAGCTTCAATTTTTTATGAAACATTGCCCCCCTGCTTGATCCAGCGCCGACGCCACGTGACTGTGACGTATGCCATCAAAGTACCGCGAGAGCGATTTGAGAGTAGCCGGAGAACTCAGCCAGCGCAGCTTCTCAAGAGCGGCTGCACTGGGCTGCAGGAGCTCTGATGACGACACAGCTGTTTCACGATTGGCCGGATTCACCACATGACAAAGATCACATGTGTTTCGTGTTTATTCGAACACCTTTAGTTCCTCTAAAGCTCACAAATAATTTTTTATAACAGTAAACAATCTTTTCATGTAGTTGCGATGTTATATTGTGTCATTGTTAATCAAATTAAAACTGATTAAAAAACGTAGACTCCACTTCATTGATAGTAGCTTATGTTGAACTTAATTCTTGTTCAAACAGACGCTGTATGAAGCAGTACATAAAGTATTGAATGAAAATGTCTCTGAAACATTATTTGGCAAATATTGCATTTATTTCACTTCAGCTGTGGTAAAGTATGCAAACACGTGAGCGGTCACTACGGGAACCAGAAAGTGTCCGACTTCACGTCTCCGTTTGCAGCTCCTCCCCGCCTGCACGCGGCTACTCTCGCCAATCGGATACATCCAGCCGCAGCCGAACACAACTTTCGTTTTTCGTTGATCACGTGTTTCTCTGAAAACAACACGCGCTCCGGCACGGAGCTTCATGAGAAATTGCACTTGCTTAATACGCGCTTTGAAGCTTCAGTTTCAAATGTAACTTTGAAAATGTAACTACTTTATTTCCTATGCTATATTGGTAATAATTAAGTGTTGTTTTATACATCAATTTGCTCAACTGGTAACTCTGCTCTGTTAGCCTTTATATTGTGTATATATTTTGTATTCTGTTTACTAAAAGCACTTCATTTAGGGGCCAAGCCCCGAAGGGGCTGAGGCACCTATTGTATCTGTTAGTTTTCTTCTTCTTATTTTTCCCGAATGGGAGTCAATGGCAGCCCTATCAACGGAACATAGAAAAATGATGAAATTTGGTACACTTCTAGTGATGGTAATGAATAGTAATTGGACCAATTTTTGAGCCTCTAGGACCAAATCTATAGCGCCACCACCAGTTCAAAAATTCAACATTGAAATGGTTATAACTTTTGAACCCTTTGATCCACAGAAATGAAACTTAGTACACCTGATTCCTCTCATCATGCTGATCACAACCGATATAATACATTAAGACTCCGCCCATTACAGTAGTAGCCATTTTGAAAAGTACAGTATTACGTTTTTTCGCTACTCCTCCTTCAAATTTTGTTCAATTGTGTCCAAACATATGCTCAAATGATCTTCGGACTGAGCCGCAAAGAAATGACTGAACAGATTTTTTTGTTATACTGGAAAAAAATAATTATGATGTCGCAAAGTTAATGAGGTCGACCCAAAATTGGCTAAGAGGCTGTATCTCGGCCAAAGTTTGATCAATCGAAACGAAAATTGGTACACTTCATTGGAAGCACGATCTTAGGTTCCATGCCAAAGTTGGGAACAGCGCCACCTACGGGTCATGAGATATGAGAAATTGCTATTTTGGCCAATAACTTTTGAACAGTTTGTCAGAAAATCATAAATGTGGTATCTATGGATTCCTTGCATCATGCCGAATCCGTGGATATCGATTTTGCTTGGATGGGATGTACCACGTGTCCGCCATTTTGAATTTGCAATAACTTTTAAACTATTTGACATATCTTCACAAAATTTTGTATGGATGATCAACACAATGCCCTGAAGGTACCTGAGAACGTTGAACACAGCGCCACCTAGTGTTCCAGAGGTATAAGGTGTTTTTCAAATATGCTTATAACTTTTGAAGTTATAGGTTAAAATTTGATCTCTTTATGTCATTACGTTCCTTGGATTATGCCGATTCCGACGATATCACATTTGTCATTTTCCAAGAATGTGACTGTCCGCCATATTGAAGCAAATTGTAAATAAATGTGATATCGTCGGAATCGGCATAATCCAAGGAACGTAATGACATAAAGAAATCAAATTTTAACCTATAACTTCAAAAGTTATAAGCATATTTGCAAAACTCCTTATACCTCTGGAACACTAGGTGGCGCTGTGTTCAAAGTTCTCAGGTACCTTCAGGGCATTGTGTTGATCATCCATACAAAATTTTGTGAAGATATGTCAAATAGTTTTAAAGTTATTGGGGTGGTGGTGGCGCAATGGATAAGACACATGCCTTTGGTGTGAGAGACCCGGGTTTGAATCCACTGTGAGACACCAATGTGTCCCTGAGCAAGACACTTAACCCCTAGTTGCTCCAGAGGCGTGCGACCTCTGACATATATAGCAATTGTAAGTTGCTTTGGATAAAAGCGTCAGCTAAATGTAAACAGTTTTTTTCGCTACTCCTCCTTCAAATCTTGCTCAATTTTGCCCAAAGTTTGCTCAGATGATCTTTGGACCGAGCCGCACAGAAATGACTGAACAGATTTTTGATATTCACTACCGTTCCCGAGATATTCGTCTGCAAAGTTGACCTAGCCTGTGTTTGTTGCCTTATGCTAGTTAGCTTAGCATAATAATTGGTTAGCATGCTAACCAAATGCCATTCTTTCTAATGTGGCCCTTCAGCTATCAAGTTAACTATAAACTACATTAGCATAGCATGCTAATCTGGTTAACATGCTTTTTTGTGCTTATTCTTACACTGAAGCCTCTCCTCTGCAGCTTTACAATTCACGTCCTCTGAGTAGTGCAAGTTGCTAAACCACGTGTCATGAATCCCGAACCATTCCAGTCGTGGGTTTGAGTCCTGTGTGGAACAACTTTAAAATTTTGTATAAAGTTGTCATTTCAATTCCTTCCGGCTCTGCACTGCTGTTGGTGCTTAAATGCTCGCTGCGCTACTGTGCTTGATGTACATTTAGTGTATATTCAATTTCTGCTCTTTATGTTCTTCTGGCTCCGCACTGCTGTTGTTGCTTAAATGCTCGCTGCGCTGCTGTGCTTACAGTATTTGCTGTGCTTGATGTACATTTACATGTACATTTAATTTCTGATGTTTTGTTCTTCCGGCTCCACACTGCTGTTGGGGCTTAAATGCTTGCTGCGCTGCAGTGCTTACAGTACTTGCTGTGCTTGATTTACATGATGTGCTGGCTGTGCTTGCTGTGCGCCATACTTGTTCTGCTTGCGGTGCGTTTAAGGGCTTGGCCCTGTATCGCTGCTTGCAGCTATATTTGTGTATTGTTTTTGATAGTTTCACTCTCCTTTGAAGCATATTGGAGTAAACATCAGGAGTTTTGAAAACTACACCCTGGCTCCAGTCTTTATTTGAAGGGAGTTTGGCTTGCTGCTGAATTGTGTTCACAAATATGGAAACACACAAGGAGAGCAGTTCAGGTGTCTTGCCAGGATCAAACGAACCATCGGGCCACCATTTTGAAATTTGTAATAAATTTGACATATCGTAGAGAAAGAGTTTTTAGCCAGACAAAATCCCCTTGTCTTTCCTGATAGTTATTTGTATGAAAGATACAGATTTTCCGCAGAAGGAATGTCTTATCTTTGCGAACTTCTTGAGCCGCACATAGTCGAATTTATGCACTTACTGTACCGCAAATGGTATTGCGTTGCGTTTTTTTCTGTTGCAAGTGGTACATACTTGCACGGTGGGTGACGCACAGAAGCTAGGGGAAAACACGGTTTGTCGAACCATTCGTAAGGTGGTCCTCGCTCTGCAGGAGTACATGAATAGTTTCATTAATAGTGTTCCCCGTACATTTATCGACCATGTCCATAAAAGAGGGCTTTTATAAAATTGCCGGTAAGATATATTGATAGGGTGACATCACATGAACAAAATATTTTTTTTTTTCAAAAAGCAAATTGCACAAATGTACTATACAATATAATACATGTTAAGAATTATTTTAAATCTTTATTATTATTCTGTTAATCTTATGATAGGATTCCCTAGCTTTCTTAGTAGTACAAATACGTTCTATATTTATGTAAAATGATGTATGTGTAGCCTATGTGTTGTGATGGCTAAGGCCACACTGAATGAACACTTAATTTGAATAGTTCTAGTTTACTTTGAATATGACATTGATATTTTGTTTGTTCTAGAGGATTAATGGTTTTGTCTACTTATTTACTAATTATTTTGTTTCTTTAAATGTTATTTACCCAAACACATGTTGTCTTTTGGTGCTGTAAACCCCAATGAGCAACAAAGTCAATAATCATTTATTTCTAGAGTGCACGCTAGTGAGTAAATGAGACCACAACCAAGTTATGGGTTTAACATTTTATTTAAGTGTGTTTAAATGTGTACATCTTACCCGTGGTTCCACCGAGGTCCATGACTGCAGCATGGAATAAAGGCTTGGAATTAAAAGGGCGCGGCCTTTCCTGGTGTCCTTTATATACTCGGTTGGGAATTATGGGAAATTTAGTTTTTGGGATAATATGTTTTAGGGGGTTGTGTGTTAATTTGAATGTGTTTAAAATATGTTTTGTGTGTGTATGTTTAAGTGTATTTTTATTATGGCTTTATGATAAATGTGATTTTTTATTTTGTTTATTTGAGTTTGTGTATAGATGTTCCTTTTCCCTTTTAAGTTTGATTGAGAATTGAGAACTTGTGAGACCCCTGTAATCATAAGAATGGTTTGGTCCAGCTTGTTAAAAGGGCTTCATTTATTGTGGCTGAGTTAGTTCGGGTGAGGGATCCCTGTGAAAACATCTGAGACCCAGAACTCCGTTGTGTGCTGCTGATGCACCATTTATCAGTCAGTGGTTTTGTTTGTTTGTTTGTTTGTTTGTTTGTTTGTTTGTTTGTTTGTTTGTTTGTTTGTTGCACAAAGTGTTGTCAATAAGTAAGTGTTGTAGTCAATAAAATTACACTTTGTTGACTCCATGAATGTCTCCTGAAAATGTAATGGAAGAACCCTTACAAGATGGTGGCAGCGGTGGGATTCTGTCCAGGAGGAGACTGTCTGTAGAGAGTCAAGTTCTAGAAGATGGTGCCTAAGAGAGCAGTACGTGCTGTTGTTCCTGCTGATGTCCAGAGCGCTCCAGATGAGGGTGAGATGCTGACGGAGGATGCAACAGGTGTGGCTGGGCAGGTGTCTGAAGAGGAGTCGGAGGGTGATGTACTGGAGCTGAAGCGGATGTTTCGACGGTTCATGCAGGATCAGCAAGAGAGAGATACCCGTCAGATACAAGAAGCAGCTCGACAAGAGACGAGATGGAAATCGCTTCAGCTTCAGTTCCGTCTCCTACAGGATGAGGTCAGCCAGCGAACTCCGTTGGAGGATTTGCAAGACAGGGGAGCCGCTGAGCCAGAGGAATCGCCTAGAGCTTCTGTTGGCTCCCACATTATGAGCCATGGTTATGCGCTGAAAGAACCAAAGATTCAACAATTGTGTGAAGCGGATGACATCGAGCATTATTTAACCACGTTTGAACGGATTGCTGAGGTATGCAGATGGCCAAGGGAAGATTGGGCCATTAGACTCATTCCATTGCTGACTGGCAAGGCACGCAGTGCATATGTGGCCATGGATGTCGCAGACGCAAGTGACTACGTGCAGGTAAAGGAGGCTATTTTGAAGAAGTATTCCATCAATCATGAAACGTATCGACAGAGATTTCGTGCTATGGAGGTGCTGGAAGAAGAGACCCCTAAAGAGCTGTATGTTCGACTGAAAGACTTATATCAAAAGTGGGTGAGACCGGCAGAGAGATCGAACCAGGAGATCGGAGAGATTATTGTCCTTGAACAATTTCTGCGGCTGCTTAGCCCGGAGTTACAGACGTGGATCAAAGAGCACGGCCCGCCGACAGCTGAGGAGGCGGCGCATCTGGCTGATGTTTTTGTGGCGGCGCGACGAAGAGCTGAGCCCTGGAGTCTCACTCGCTGGAAGACAGCACGAGATGGATCTTCTCGACGACCGATTTCAACATCTCAAGGAAGTAGGTTCACAACTGAGGCAAGTGGAAAACGAACTGAGAACTCTGGTGTCTCTGTTTTAGAGACTATTAAGTGTTATAAATGTGGTCAAATGGGTCATAAAAAGCCAATGTGTCCGCAATTGACAAAAACACTTACTAATATGTGTTATGTGCCACGAGAAACCATACCTGAACCTGCGAACATTCCCGTTCCAAAGCAAGTGATAAGAACTGTTGAGTTGAATGGGAAAAAAGTCTCTGCCTTGATAGATACAGGTTGCACGCAGACCTTAGTTGAATCAGAACTTGTACCTGAATTGGGTGTTAGTGGTGATACCCCGGTAATAGTGAGATGTGTTCACGGGGAGGAGCGTCAGTATTCTGTCACTGATGTATATATGGGTATAGCGGGGCGAACCTATTTGATGAGGGTAGGACTGTCACAGAACTTACCATACCCAGTTATTTTAGGTCATGACTTTCCTGCGCTGATGGATTTGTTACCTCTTAGGGATACTTGTAATGTAGTTCTGACGCGGGCCCAAAGCAGACAGAATGAATGTGAGGAAGAGGAAAACTCATTGTTGTCATTACCATTTTTTGATTCTGAACTGGCTGTGAATCAATGTAAAGAAAAGAAGTCTAGGAGGGAAAGAAAACAGGAAACATTTAAGAGAACTGTAGTGCAGACTAGGGAACTAAAAGAGCCTGACAAACTGTTGAATGCTGATCAGATTCCAATACCTGAAGATTTGAGGTAGTTGCAGAAAGAGGATGCTGAAATTTCTAGATTGTATTCCCAGGTGGTAGAGGCAGCTCAAACAGGGTCAAATGTATTCATGTTTCAAGGGAAATCTTTTTGTGTAATGAATGATTTGCTGTATCGTAAAACAGAGGATAAATTACAAGTGGTGTTACCTGTTAGCGTACGTAATACAGTAATGATGCTGGGGCATTCCATTCCGTGGACTGGACATTTGGGGAGGCGAAAGACTCATTCTAGAATTAGTAAACATTTTTACTGGTTGGGAATGTCTAAGGACATCGCTGAATTTTGTAAAGCTTGCCCTGAATGCCAATGCTGTGAAATTCGCAAACCTTGTAAAGCACCGTTAATACCCTTACCAGTCATTGATGTTCCCTTTCAGCGGCTGGGAATGGACATTGTAGGTCCACTGGAACGGAGTAAGACCGGCTATAAGTATATGTTAGTCATTTGCGATTATGCGACACGGTTTCCAGAAGTTTTTCCGTTAAAAAACATCAAAGCTAAGGCTATCGCTTCATGTCTGGTTCAGTTTTTTTCTAGAGTAGGTATTCCAAAAGAAATACTGACCGATAGAGGAACGAATTTCACATCTCAATTTCTGCAACAGGTGTATCAGCTGTTAGGAATAAAAGGATTAAAAACAACTCCCTATCATCCGGAGACGGACGGGTTGGTAGAGAGATTTAATCAAACTCTTGTGCAAATGCTTCGGAAATTTGTGAATGAGGTGGGGACCGACTGGGATCAGTGGCTACCATATCTTATGTTTGCTTATAGGGAAGTTCCACAGGCGTCAACCGGGTTTTCGCCATTCCAGCTCATGTATGGCCACGAAGTGCAGGGACCATTGTCCCTTGTGAGAGAGCTGTGGGAGGGGAATTCGGGGACCTCAATCAAAACAAATGTTATCGATTATGTGTTAGCCATGAGACAAAAATTGCAACAAATGACTGAATTTGCTTCTGCCCATTTGAAAGAAACCCAGAAAAGACAAAAGATGTGGTATGATAGGAAGGCAAAGACACGATCTTTCGAACCAGGTCAGAAAGTTCTTGTGATGCTTCCGACCTCCGAAAATAAACTTTTGGGTAAATGGCAAGGGCCGTTTGAAGTAACTAAAAAAATAGGAACAACCACTTATGAGATCGCGACCCCAGGCAAGGCACGATCACATCGGGTGTTGCATATTAATTTGTTGAAGAAATGGTACTCGCAGAGTGAGAGCGCAGTTGTTAATTTGATCCGACTAGTGAAGGATGAGGAGGAGCCAGAAGAGCCATATTTACCTGGTAGTCAACCTTCGCTGCCTATTGACCTTAGTCATCTCCCTGTAGAACGGCAAGCTCAAATCCAGCAATTGTGTGATCCGGAGTTGTTTAAAAATCAGCCAGGCTATACCACAGTTACAAAGCATAAAATAGTGCTAAAAGAAAATGCGCATCCGAAACGAATGAGTTATCGCATCCCTGAACGATTGCTGACGGCTTTTGAAGATGAAGTAACATTGATGCAGCAAATGGGTGTAGTTGAATCGTCAAAGAGTGAATGGTGTAATCCGGTGGTATTGGTGCCAAAAAAGGATAATACCCTCAGGTTCTGTATTGATTTTCGCTATTTAAATTCGGTTTCCAAATTCGATTCGTATCCTATGCCTCGTATTGAGGAGTTAATTGAAAAACTCGGAAAGGCTAAGTTAATCAGTACTATTGATTTAAGCAAAGGTTACTGGCAGGTGCCTCTGGACTTGGAGTCGCGAGAGCTGACAGCTTTCCGTACACCAAGGGGGCTAATGCATTTTCGGGTGTTACCGTTCGGCCTGCACGGAGCACCCCCGACTTTCCAAAGATTGATGGATACGGTATTGGATGGTTTGGGAGAATTTGCGGCGGCTTACTTAGACGATGTTGTGATATTTAGTACATCTTGGGAGGATCACCTTCAACATCTTCGAGCGGTTTTCCAACGACTTAAAGATGCCGGTTTAACCATTAATCCCGCAAAATGTTCATTAGTCAAAACCGAGACAGAGTATTTGGGGTACGTATTGGGAAATGGAGTTATTAAGCCTCAAGTGCAGAAACTCAAGGCTATTCAATCCTGTCCACTTCCAGCTACAAAAAAACAAATTATATCATTTCTTGGTTTAGTCGGTTGGTATCGGAAATTCATTCCTCACTTCTCGACCATCGCGGCACCGTTAACTGATTTAATTAAAAAGACGTATCCTAACAAAGTGCAGTGGACTGCACCTGCTGAAGAAGCATTCTGTGAGCTAAAGGGGGTGCTGAGCAATGAACCCATTTTATGTAGTCCTGATTTTGAAAAATCGTTTGTTCTTCAGACAGATGCATCTGAATTAGGGTTGGGAGCTGTCCTAATGCAGGAAGAAACCGGAGGAATGCATCCTGTGGTGTATTTGAGTCGGAAATTATTTCCCAGAGAAACTAGATATTCTGTGGTGGAAAAAGAATGTTTAGCTTTGAAATGGGCTCTCGACTCATTGAAATATTATTTGCTCGGCCGAGATTTTGTTATCGAAACGGACCATAAAGCTTTGAAATGGTTGAATAGAATGAAAGATACAAATTCTCGCTTGACACGATGGTTTTTATCTATACAACCCTTTCGTTTTACAGTGAAGCATCGCCCGGGGGTCGAAAATATAGCAGACGATTTTCTTTCTCGCTCACCGTGCGATAATGTATAGGTGGGGGGAAATGTGATGGCTAAGGCCACACTGAATGAACACTTAATTTGAATAGTTCTAGTTTACTTTGAATATGACATTGATATTTTGTTTGTTCTAGAGGATTAATGGTTTTGTCTACTTATTTACTAATTATTTTGTTTCTTTAAATGTTATTTACCCAAACACATGTCTTTTGGTGCTGTAAACCCCAATGAGCAACAACGTCAATAATCATTTATTTCTAGAGTGCACGCTAGTGAGTAAATGAGACCACAACCAAGTTATGGGTTTAACATTTTATTTAAGTGTGTTTAAATGTGTACATCTTACCCGTGGTTCCACCGAGGTCCATGACTGCAGCATGGAATAAAGGCTTGGAATTAAAAGGGCGCGGCCTTTCCTGGTGTCCTTTATATACTCGGTTGGGAATTATGGGAAATTTAGTTTTTGGGATAATATGTTTTAGGGGGTTGTGTGTTAATTTGAATGTGTTTAAAATATGTTTTGTGTATGTTTAAGTGTATTTTTATTATGGCTTTATGATAAATGTGATTTTTTTATTTTGTTTATTTGAGTTTGTGTATAGATGTTCCTTTTCCCTTTTAAGTTTGATGTAATTGAGAACTTGTGAGACCCCTGTAATCATAAGAATGGTTTGGTCCAGCTTGTTAAAAGGGCTTCATTTATTGTGGCTGAGTTAGTTCGGGTGAGGGATCCCTGTGAAAACATCTGAGACCCAGAACTCAGTTGTGTGCTGCTGATGCACCATTTATCTGTCAGTGTTTTTGTTTGTTAGTTTTTTTTGCACAAAGTGTTGTCAATAAGTAAGTATTGTAGTCAATAAAATTACACTTTGTTGACTCCATGAATGTCTCCTGAAAATGTAATGGAAGAACCCTTACAAGCCTATAGCCTATTTTTATAATATATAAAAAATGTGCATGTATCATTTGTTATATATTATAAAAATAGGCTATAGGCTATATTACACATATAGGCTACACATACATACATACATACATACATAATTTTACATAAATATAGAACGTATTTGTTTAACTTGCACATTAACAATCAGCAATCTTTCTCCAACAGTCTTCTCTTGCTTTGGCAGCAGAGACCGTATTGTTTCGAGCTTGAAATACATATTTAAATTCATCGTAATTCTGAATGATTATCTCTTGCTCCTCCGCGGAAAAATATATCGCTCTCGCTCTACCCGCGATTGGTTGTTCAGTGTCGACGTCACTCTTTTATGTGCACGCGCGCGTGGAGTAATCATAGCTTAAGGATCAAAGCCTGAGTTGACAGAGAAAGTTGATGAGCTGCATCATGGTACCAATAAAGCCTGATTGCATCGGTTCGGTTTTGTCAACTCAAAACTAATCCTGTAACCTCGAGTTTGTTCAGCTACCTTCATGGTACAGGCCCCTGATATATAAGGATTTTTACAAATACGTTTATAACTTTTGAAAACATTGTCCAAATTTTGTTTTCTCTGTCATTATGTTCCTTTTATGCCGATTCCGACGATGACTCATTTGTAATTTTCCATAATTTTGTTTATCCACCATATTGAAGTAAATTAAACCATTTTCTTTGCTACTCCTCCTAAAAATGTTGTCCAATTTTGTCCAAAATCTGATCATATGATATTTGAAACAAGCCGCATAGAAATGACTGAACGGATTTTTGATATTCATTACAAGTTCCCAAGAAATACTTCTCCGAAGTTGACCTTGCCTGTGCTTGTTTTATTATGCTAGTTAACTTTGCATGCTAACCAGTTGCCATTCTTTTCGATGTGGCTCTTCAGCTATCAGGTTAAAAATAAGCTACATTAACAGTCAAGTTAGCTTTGCATGTTAATCTGTTAACATGCTAAGTAATACTTTTGTGGGCTCATTCTTGCCTTGACCGCTCTCCTCAGCAGCCTAAGGAGTGTGCGTCAACTGAATGGTGCAACTTGCTAAGCCACAAGTTTGAATCCTGTATGGCACATGCCCAGACCGCAAGAGGTATTGTGGCCCGAAATGGTGCAAATGTTGATTCTCTTCCAAGCATTGTGTCTTTCTGATAATGTTCTAATCTGAATGTATTAAATACAACATGTGGAACATTTATATACAAAATCTTAATTTTAAGTTAATTCTCACTGAACTCCGGCAGTGAAGCTGTCTTCCGAGTGGCACACAGTAATACGCAATGATTGTGTGATCTAAAGATTGTAGGTTAAATTTTTGCCAAGTAGAACTTTATAAAAGTGTGTATAATGTTGTGTTTCATCAATTTCTTTATTATCTAGGCAAGCATTGTACTAATCTTTCTTCCTCTTGGATTTGAAATGTGTTTTTTGTTCATTCTGTGTTCATTCTCATCTGAACTTATGTTAATTTTGAATTCATTCTCATCTGTACTTCTAAACCTATCTGTTTTTCATGTTCACTCTATTTCTGCTGTTTTTGCTCTTCTGGCTCTGCACTGCTGTTGCTGTCAAAAGCTGCTTCAATTGCTGCTTGTAGCTATTACTATGGTAACTACATGTAACATGAAACAAGAACACTGTAAAATAAATTGTTACCAAAACGTAACAATTTTGAATGATAGTATATGTATATACACTGCTGGACTTTGTTTAAAGCGACACTATGTAACTTTTCAACCTTCAAAATATATTTCCAAGATCCTTGTGAAGGTACATCGACTTACAATAGGTTGAATGACACGTCTGCCATAGCCTGACAGGGTCTGTATCGCTTTTACTGGCACTATGTAACTTCGGGGTTCGGGTAGTAACCAGAGCACAAAAAGAACTACAAAATTCGACTGCTTTACGGCATACGTCACTTCCCCCACCACTTCGTCAAATTTGGACGTGAGAGGCCAACCAGCGTTTGTTTTCGGCTTTCGTGCGTATGTTTTTGTCATGGGGGCTGTTTACACCTGGCCACTTCATGCATTTTCTCAGATCGGATAGCTATCCGTTTATATATTGTTTAAATGCCCTCCGAAACGCATTTGAGACGGATTTGAATCCGATCCCTCAAACCACTTCAGGAGGAGGTCTGAGACGCATTCCAGACGAAACTGGACAAGTGTAAATGCATATGGTTGTTGAAACCACATATGTAAATTGTACTCCTCCCAAAAATGCTAAAAAAAATAAAAATAAAAAAACGTGTGAGAGCGTTGTATAGGCTATATGTTATATCCAGATATGACGACGCGCTGGAACATGCATCACCGCAGATGAGCAACTGCATCAAGCCAACGTGCAAACTATCGCAAATCAAAGTGAAAGTAAGTCGCAGACGCTTAACACACAATCTTCATCATTAAAAGTAAAGAAACGAAATGATCTTACCAGGGCTGTTACTGCTCTCTCTTATTGTGGTCTTTGATTTTGAAATTTTAGCTGATGATCTATAAAATGCAGCTCATGTCTGTTGCTTTCGGTGACGTGCACTCCATTAAATCTGCATATAGCGCGAGAATTGAAGATCGAATTTAAATCCGTTTCGCAAAAATACATTTATGTGACCAGGTGTAAATGGAATCGTTTTGATAAATCAGATAGCTATGCCTCACGAATTAGTTTGCCAGCTGAACTCAGGTGTTGTGAGGTGTATTTATCACATAGTCCTGAGGGATATCAGACAACGCCGTTTGATGTTGATTCCTGCGATTATCATGAGAACAGCTTTCAATATCTCACATAATTATCAGGACATAAATAAGCCTAACGTAGAGGTTGTAAATAGTGTAAACGAGCACAATTTGCTAACTATTATGATAAATTGCAATAATCATGTCTAATGACATCATAACGGCCAATGTTATGAAATAATGCGACGTACATTTAACTTAATTGATGTTATCTGGCATTTTGTAATGTTTACATTCCAATAAAAACAACACAAATTAAATTATACAGTAGGCCTAGACTATAGACTATTTACTTGTGATTTAGCTGCAATCATGTAAAAACGTTATAATATAATACATTTACGACAGTGCAAGTATTCCACAGCGACTCTAGGGGTCGCTGTTTGACAAAAACACAATTTCTACTTAGTGTGGCTTTAAATGGACAAATTAAATAAACTAGTTTAGAGTAAAAAGTTTTTCTAAAAGTCCCTAGGGCCAAAAGAGTTGAAGCTGAAGAAACACTCATTTATTTTTATTTATTTTTTGTTTCTTTGCTTTGTTTTTGTTATTGTAGAACAATGTCTAGTACAGCATGAACCTTATTCTTCTCTGAATGGTCCGCAACTGTTTTCAGGTGACTGATTAGAAACTTCAGTGTGTGGTAGTAGTGATCCGGAAGGTCACTTATCTAAAAGAGAAACATAACCAAAGACATCACAAAACTTTTGTAAGAGACTGCAAATGCAAATTTGCTGAAACTGAATGAATAAACTGATGGTACATACAAGTTTCCTCATGGTCTTTAAGCGGTCCCCTGCATCCTCTAAACGGTTGGCGTCAATGAAATCATTATATTTATCTGCAGGTAGAGGGCAGCAGTGAGCTGTGTTTTTAAATATATGCAACACCCATTCAACTATGACGACAATTCAAAGGCTTTATGTGAATGAATTAAAGAGGGAGTTGAGCTGAATATACCATCTGTAAAAAGAGGTTCTGGAAGCTTCCTGAAGAAGGACTTCAGAAGACTGCTGATGACGTTCAGGTCTTTCCATCTCTGTAAACAAACAGTGTGATTCCTGTTCTGATTTATCTCTGCAGATTCTCTGTCTGTTTTTGTCATACTCCCACCTCACCTCCTCAGCAGTGTCTATATCCATGCCCTTGTTGAGCAGATCCTGAAGAGAAGACACCATGGCATTGTTCCCTGGCACTCTGTAGATGCCAGTATATTCCAAACCCATCTCCTCCACCAGACGACAGCATGTCACCACAATCTGTGGGACAAACTACACAAACAAGCATATAATAAAAAAGTTCATTAGGGGACAGCAGGGCAAAGCCTACTAACACTTTCGGACTTTCTCAGTTTAGAGTATTTATTTTTTTCAACATTCATTTCACACATCTAGTACAATTATGTGGTCTTGTTTCATTATGACAGTGTATACTTTTTTCTTTATTTACCCCGAAAGAATTAGCGTCACAGTCCAGCTTAAGTAAGTTCAGTGATGGTTCATTTTTGTTGTAAAGTTATTAATGTAGTTATATATATATATATATATATATATATATATATATATATATATATATATATATATATATATATATATATATATAGCTGCTCTGGAGAAAACAGTGATGTCATCATCTAGCTCAGTTCTCATAAAATGGTTTCAATGCAGGCAGATCAATAATATTGTTGAATATTAAATTAAATGTCCCCAACTAAGCAAGCCAAAAACCAAAGGCGGAAGAGGCTACAAACAGTGAAATGTGACAACATGCACAATAGACCTTATTCAGATCACGGCCATGACAGGTATGGAAGTTAGGCTGTAAGGGATAGACTTGCTATGTTTTCAATAGCATCTACTGTAAAAAGCTGTATAGAGCTTTTTTTTTTTCTTCTTTTTTTTTCAGAACAATCCAAAAACACTTTAAATAACAGTACAACCCACTAAAGATGTCTATCCAGCCACGGCTTGTCTGTAAGGGCAGGTGTATTTATATATTCATCCAAAACATAGACCTGTATATAAACTGAATTGATAATAAATTGTAAATGTGTTAAGAATTGTGCAACAAATATTTTTCAGATTTTCTAGATTTTAAGTCGTAAATAGGCTACGTGCACAAGCGTCAAGACGAACTTCCGCTATTGTAGTTTCCGGTTTACGACTGTCTTCATCGGCATCCGCTATAAACAAACAAGATGAGTGCTGCTGTTGTACGAAAAAAAGAGATATAATGTGCGTGACACATCTAAGTTTCTAAGAACTGTAGGTGGATCTAACGCCCGTTTCACACATACTCCGTGTGCAGTGTGTGTGCGGTGCAGGAGCAGCACGCGCTATAGTGCTTCACATATGACGCGTTTGCAGTGAATAACTGATCCGCGGCAGTACCACAAACACTTACTATTTTTATTTAAAATCCAGAAGTTATGCTGCAACTTTTAAAAAGTTTTGTCAGCATTGCGATTCTCTTTGTACACATATACACTCTTTAATGGACGCATGCACGTTAAAACACAATTTAAACAACGTAGGGCTATTTTTCCATGAATTACTTACTTATATTAAGTTGCTCAAGCAAGTGGTCAAATATTTAAGTGTAAATTAACAAAAACAGCCGACTCTCATGCCTTTTCTTTTGCATTTAATTTTTTATAAAATAAATCTTGCATGTCACAAAGAACTTGTTTTTCCACCTCCACCAATGAGACGAGTGTTGTTCATTATGTCGCCTTGTTGAAGTAAATAGTAGTTTTCCTTGCTTTACCCAGGTCTTCTAAAAGTAAAAAGATGACTGTGAAAAATAGTAGTATATAATTAAATGCATTTATGGTGAGATTACTACATTTTATTTAATTAAATGCATTTATGGTGAAATTACTACATTTTCAGGTCAATCTTTGTTCATTTTGACCACGAAACATGCTGTCACTTTAATTCAGCGCGTGCAGCACAGCAGAAATAGACTAGGTGTGGGAACGATCTCTGCACTGCTGTATACACACCGCTCCTGGAACGGATCGACGGACTGCAATCGTGTAGAGTGTGAAAGCTCTGACCTGTTAACATGGGTACGTAAGGATCACTGCTGTGTGTCACTTTGCTCTGCTTCAAGTCGCTAACAGCAATTTAAGCTTAAATTTCGATGCACGAAATAGACATTTTGGGCGACGCGCAAGTAAACCGGAAACTGATATGCCGACTTCTGACAATAGCGGAAGTTCGTCACGACGCTTGTGCACATAGCCTATTGAGCAGGATATTATTTTAACGTATGGCTTTGGCAAGCGAGTATCGTGATACAGAGTGGTGCAGTGAGTCCTCCACAGCTCTACAGCGCCCCCACAATTTTCCAATGTAAATCTGTGGTGAAAAATGGAACTGCAGTATGCTCTAATTGAGAGCCTGAAATAAAAGAGGTAACGCTCATCTGCCTCATCTATAAGCAAGGACTAAAATAAAGCAATTTAATATTAATTAATATTGATTCTTAAAGTAAAAAAAAGTTGATTTTAAAATAATTATAAATATAGCTGCAAGCAGCGATGACAGGCCCAAGGCTGTGGCACCTTTAGGGTAACTGTGCCACATAACTGTGAGCAATATGAAGTTAAACCTGGTAAAATAACCATATCAAAGTTGTCTGAATACGCCACATCAACCATATCAAAGTTGTCTGAATACGCCACATCTACTGCATCATGCTGAGATCCATGATATCATTTAAATTTATGATTTTTTATGGATTTTTTAATTTTATTTGTCTATTCTTAAGCCGAGCATAAGCATACTTATATAAAATGGGACTAAAGGCGCATTTGACTTTATTTTCATTTAAAACACTGTTGTGCACAGATGGCACAAAAATTGAGCTTAGCACTTTTCTTAACAACCGCTTTTGATGGTGTACGTGCACTGGCTGATCCTTGACGCGATTTACACGCAAAGTTGATTCTGCACTAATTTGATCTAGCTACATACACAGGGATGCTTATTAACCGGTTAACCATTAACCATTGTAAGAATTTTAACCAATTAATAGCCTACTATCGTTCGCTGCATGCTTAGAAAACACACTAAAATTATTCCACAACAAATCCTTTAAATGTAACAATATTCAGAACAGAACAAGAATAAAAAAATAACTATAAACAAGCCAAAATGAAATAATTTAAAGCGAAAGTGAAAGCAGTGTTGGCTTCACGTAACTCTCTCATTAGTATCAAAATGTTTCAACATTCATGATGTATTTGGATGGTAAACTATTCTTTATTATAGGCTTTGTACTTCACTCACGTACCAATACCGACGTAGAAAAATCCTCCTCTTTACATGCGCAAAAATGTGCTTGGAAACATCACAAGTGGAGTGATGCTTACGCTGAATGGTTCAATTTGTACTACTGAATATTTAAACAGAGCAGTGTAATTTGCATATGTTAGGTTGACTATTTTATTATTATAATTTATTATGGCCATAATAAACAGGCTGCGATGTCAAGATTGCAATTCTGGAATATGTTGTGTGTGTGTGTGAGGCGCGGGCGCACATAAAAACATAGGCTACTTCGTCATTTTGTTCATAAAGGACATCATTCAAACTGCAAAGTGTTTACTTATATTGGAGTACACTCGCAATAAAACACAACATTGTGCTTCTGTAAAATAAATTCAAGCAATCCGCCCTCGAAATGGGGCTTATTTTTAAATGAAACTAAAATGCTCACATCTGCACGGGCATTCATAATGGTGCGCGTCCACGGCCGGGAAAAAGTCAACGTTTTTTAGTTCATTCCTACTTCAATAGGAATTCATTGAAAACTTTCGCTCTGGTCCGCACCATTATCAATGTCTGTGCGGATGAACATATTTTACTTTCGTTTTTAAGTTAGCGATTCAAAAGCCCACGGCACTGTCGCACGTCGATTAACCGGTGGTAAAATATTCTCAGTCACATACCTAGTATATTTTTATATAGATACAATAGGCCTACCTGATTTTGAACACAAGAGGGCAGTATAGCCCTATGTATGACTTTTTTTTTTACTAAATAGTACCAATACTGTTTTTAAACTTATAAATAATTCTTAAATTGAATAGAAAAGAAAAAAAGAATAAAATGGGTTTAGTTCTGATATTTTAATACTTTTATATAGAAATAAATGGTGTATAATTAAATTTTTAGAAGATATGAGTCTTTTAGCGTTTCCTCCTTGGACATTACTTTAATCCCTCACTATAGCAAAACCGTTTGAGATATTCACAATTTAGCATCTTTAATGTATTTTCATCAAGTTGAAAAAGTGTTCGGAACCCATTCCAGGGGGCGCTGTCGAGCCCCCCTGCCACACCTGGGTACCAGCTTCAGTCCGGCCCTGATGGCCAGCCCGGGTTCTGACCTGTGTGCAAAGTTTCAAGAGTTTTCGAGCACGTTAAGGGCCCCAAAAGTGCCCGAAAGGTTGACAAAAAAATAATAATAAATATAGCTGTGAGCAGCGATGACGGGCCCAAGCCGGTGGCACCGCCAACCCGGTGCCTTTAGTTACCCTAAAGGCACCGGAGTGTCGGTGCCACCGTCTTGGGCCCGAGTTTATAGTTTGACAAAAGCACAATGTTGTGTTTTATTGCGAGTGTACACAAATATAAGGAAACACTTTGCAGTTTGAATGATGTCCTGTATGAACAAAA
Organism: Leuciscus leuciscus; assembly: GCF_965113295.1. Taxonomy (NCBI): domain Eukaryota; kingdom Metazoa; phylum Chordata; class Actinopteri; order Cypriniformes; family Leuciscidae; genus Leuciscus; species Leuciscus leuciscus. The sequence goes on along the minus strand of NC_138745.1, from coordinate 17,744,881 downwards.
TGACGGAGTATGTTTTTATGTCTCCATTGTTCGATCGCGCCCACACACACACACACACACACACACACACACACACACACACACACACACACACACACACACACACACACACACACACACACATTCCAGTATTGCAATCTTGACATCGCAGCCTGTTGATTATAGCCTTAATAAAATGTAATAATAAAATAGTTAACCTAACATATAAAAATTACACTGCTCTGTTTAAATAGTCAGAAGTACAATTCGTACCTTTCACAGTAAGCACTGCTCCACTGTGATGTGTCCAAGCACATTTTCGCGTGTGTGAAGAGGATGATTTTTTCCGTCGATATTTGAACGTTAGGTTAGTAACGTAAGTATAAAGTCTATAATAAATATATAAATATATAAGATATAAATAAGATATATATATATTTTTTTTTTTTTAAGAGACAAGACACAGATAATTTTCTTGCCTTACCTGATTAGAACAATGAATAATAATAATAATAATAAATAACTAGGGAATCACTAAAACGAGAGAATTATTCAGATTTTATGATACACTCAAAATATTCCATAACAAATCCTTTAAATTTAATGATATTCAGAACAGAACAAGAATAAAAAATTATTATAAACAAGCTAAAACAAAATAAAATAAAAATAAAAATAAAAACGAAAGTATGCAGTGTTGTGCTCACATCAATGTTTCAACATTTGCTATGTATTTGGATGCTAAACTATTCTTTATTATAGGCTTTGTACTTCACTCACGTTCCAATATCGCCGGCAAAAAAATCATCCTCTTCACACGCGCAAAAATGTGCTTACCATGAATGGTACGAATTGTACTACTGACTATTTATACAGAGCAGTGTAATTTTTATATGTTAGGTTGACTATTTTATTATTATATTTTATGAAGGCTATAATGAACAGGCTGCGATGTCAAGATTGCAATGGTGGAATGTGTGTGTGTGTGTGTGTGTGTGTGTGTGTGTGTGTGTGTGTGTGTGTGTGTGTGTGTGTGTGTGTGTGTGTGTGTGAGTGTGTGGGTGGCGCGGGCGCAATTGAACAGTGGACACATAAAAACATACTCCGTCATTTTGTTCATACAGGACATTCACACTGCAAAGTGTTTACTTATATTTGTGAACACTCGCAATAAAACACAACATTGTGCTTAAAACAAATTCAAGCAATCCGCCCCCCGAAATGGCGCAAATTTTAAAATTAAACTAAAATGCTCACGGCTGCACAGGTATTCATAACTGTGCGCGCCCACAGCGAGGAACGAGCAGAACAGAGTGAACGGTTCTTAGCTCATTCCTACTTCCATAGGAATTCATTGAAAATGGTTGCTCTACTCCGCACCATTCTCAATGTCTGTGCGCACGTCCGTATTTTACTTTCGCTTTTAAGTTAGCGATTTAACCCAGCGCTGTCACAAGTTGATTAATCGGTGGGGAAATATTCCCACAGTCACATCCCCTAATATATTTATATGTAACTACAGTAGGCCTACCTGATTTTGAACACAAGAGGGCAGTATACAGCGGCCTGTATGACTTGATTTTTTTTTTTTTTTTTTTTTGGACTAAACAACCATTCTGGCTGTTTTTAAACTTTAACATAATTCTTATATTGAAAAATAAAAAAAATAAAATGGGTTTAGTTCTGATATTTGTATAATTTTATATAGAAATAAATGGCGTATAATTAAATTTTTAGAAGATATGAGGCTTTTAGTGTTTCCTTTTTTGGCATTACTTTAATCCCTCGCCATAGCAAAACCGTTTGAGATATTTATTATCCGTTCAAAATTTAGCATCTTTAATGTATTTTCATCATGTTGAAAAAGTTTGGTGGGAATAAAATAAACCACTTAAGAGGAGTGGGTAAAAATTCAGAGGCTGATTTTGTACAAAATCCACATTCAAACCAAAATATCTGACTTCCTGTTGGTCGGAGCTAATGACTGTACATTGGAAAGTTGTCCGGCTCGATGAGAACAATAAACGTACTGATTTTTGTGACTGTAGATAAAACTAACTCCCCACTTTTGTCAAAATGTGGCACTACTGGCCCTCCACCACGCCCGTTTCTGAAACTTTGCACATGTCTACTGGCTAATAAATGTGATGTGTCTGTCGAGTTTCATGCAATTTCAAGCATGCGAAGAGTCTCAAAAGCATCCAAAAAGAATATTAAAGTTTGATGCATTGCCACGACAACAGTATCTAAGATATAAATAATCGTTTCACAGGTCTACATCTGCTGTGTGTTTAAACTATACACATAAAGTTTTAAGCAAATCGGGTAAAAATAAGAGGGTGATTTCAAAGAATTTTGAAAGTGACACACTTCCGGCTGCCAGTTGGTGGTGCTATAACTTTGACTCACAATAGTCACATCCATGTGATTGGCCTTTTACAACGAACACACTGCTGAAGTTTCATCAAGATCAGTTAATGTATGCAGAAGGTGTAACACACTTCCTTTTTCTCTTTTCTCGCCATAAATCCGTTTCCTCGCTACGGCCAAACCGTTTGAGATATAAAAAATCCGCTGGCAATTTATCATCCTTAATGTCTTGTCTTCATGCTGACCTAGTTTGGTGGTGATCGGATTAATTCACTAGGAGTATATAAAATTCCAAAGCATGCATTTTCCATAAAATCCTAAATAGCCAACTTCCTGTTGGGGGAAGCTTATGACATTGAGCACGGAAGTTGTTCGGCCTGATGAGATCTATATGTGTACCGAGTTTCAGACTAATATGTGCAAGCGTGTTTGATATATGGACCAAGTTTTTGGACTACACTCGGACATAAGTATTTGATCACCTACCAACCAGTAAGAATTCCGGCTCTCATAGACCTGTTAGTTTTTCTTTAAGAAGCCCTCCTGTTCTCCACTCGTTACCTGTATAAAAGACCTGTCCACACACTCAATCAAACAGACTCCAACCTCTCCACAATGGCCAAGACCAGAGAGCTATGTAAGGACATCAGTGATAAAATTGTAGACCTGCACAAGGCTGGGATGGGCTACAGGACAATAGGCAAGCAGCTTGGTATGAAGGCAACAACTGTTGGAGCAATTATTAGAAAATGGTAGAAGTTCAAGATGATGGTCAATCTCCCTCGGTCTGGGACACCATGCAAGATCTCCCCTCTTGGGGCATCAATGATCATGAGGAAGGTGAGGGATCAGCCCAGAACTACACGGCAGGACCTGGTCAATGACCTGAAGAGAGCTGGGACCACAGTCTCAAAGAAAACCATTAGTAACACACTATGCCGTCATGGATTAAAATCCTGCAGCGCACGCAAGGTCCCCCTGCTCAAGCCAGCGCATTTCCAGGCCCGTCTGAAGTTTGCCAATGACCATCTGGATGATCCAGAGGAGGAATGGGAGAAGGTCATGTGGTCTGATGAGACAGAAATAGAGCTTTTTGGTCTAAACTCCACTCGCCGTGTTTGGAGGAAGAAGAAGGATGAGTACAACCCCAAGAACACCATCCCAACCATGAAGCATGGAGGTGGAAACATCATTCTTTGGCGATGCTTTTCTGCAAAGGGGGCCATGTATCGCGAGATCTTGGCCAACAACCTCCTTCCCTCAGTAAGAGCATTGAAGATGGGTCATGGCTGGGTCTTCCAGCATGACAACGACCCGAAACACACAGCCAGGGCAACTAAGGAGTGGCTCCGTCAGAAGCATCTCAAGGTCCTGGAGTGGCCTAGCCAGTCTCCAGACCTGAACCCAATAGAAAATCTTTGGAGGGAGCTGAAAGTCCGCATTGCCCAGCGACAGCCCCGAAACCTGAAGGATCTGGAGAAGTTCTGTATGGAGGAGTGGGCCAAAATCCCTGCTGCAGTGTGTGCAAACCTGGTCAAGAACAAGTATTAAGTTCTGCTTTTCTGATGTATCAAATACTTATGTCATGCAATAAAATGCTAATTAATTACTTAAAAATCATACAATGTGATTTTCTGGATTTTGGTTTTAGATTCCGTCACTCACAGTTGAAGAGTACCTATGATAAAAATTACAGACTTCTACATGCTTTGTAAGTGGGAAAACCTGCAAAATCGGCAGTGTATCAAATACTTGTTCTCCCCACTATATATACAGTACTGTGCAAAGTCTTAGGCATGTTAATCCCCCCCCCCAAAATTTTTTTTTTTTTAGTCAGTTATTTATGTCTTTTGCTGTAGTGTGTCAGTAGGAAATATCAGTTTACATTTCCAAACTTTCTTTTTGCCATTAATTGTAATAATCCAGTGAGATTTGTGTATGCACAAGGAGTCTGACAACATCCGGTATGATCTGATCTCACCATCATCGAGTCGGTCTGTGATTACATGAAGAAACAGAAAAAATTGAGACAGACTAAATCCAGAAGAACTGCGGGAACGTCTCCAAGATTCTTGAAGAAACCTTCAAAAAAGTTTTTATCTTTGGAAAATATATACATTTTCCTTAGAAGAAAAAAAAAAAACACCCTGGCCTGTCGCCAAATAATCCTTTCTGACAAACTACAGAGAGGTGTCCAATATGGGACCTTTAAGAAATACTACAGAAATTGAATAATCAAATGTAAAAACAAAACACTGTATAGTCTTGAACTATACAGTATGAATTAAATATAAATTGATTTATAAAAAAAGATACAAAAGTGATTCAGTCTTAAGCAGTGAGGGATTTTCAGTTCCCTTTCAAGGGAACTCGAGCTGCGTCGAGATGCGGTGCGTGATTGCGTTGTGAAGCACGTGTATAATCAGTCCAATGGAAAGACGAGACGTCATAGGCGGGTGATGTCATTGACCAGTATAACTATAAACTATAAAGCACACCTGAAAACAGACCGCGTTAGCTTCTGTGCCTTCAGCAAGCGCTCTCTGTATACTGTCCCTGTCTTTTTATTGTTGTCTGTCATTCCAAGCACAATATTTCACACAGATATACAGTATATATATATTATAGCGAGCAAGCAAGAGTTCAAGCAATGTGTTGTTCCCTGCCCTCATTTCATCACGGGTGGGGACACACATCAGCTTTGTGTTGCTTGTTTGGGAGTGGAGCATGCCCAGTCAGTCCTCGAGGGGGCTGACTGTGAGCATTGCGATAAGCTGTCTGTGAGGACGCTCCACTCCCGCCGGGCGCTCTTTGAGGAGGACGGTTCGGTGCGCGCTCCCCAGGGTGCGGGTCCCGCTGCTGCCGAGACACAGCTTGGGGTTCGCAAATGGATCTAACAGCGGGGTTTGAGACGGGCCCAGCCCTATCTCAGCCTTCACCTGCCAGATCCAGTACCTTTTCTCAGGGGGAAGCATGCTCTGCGGTTTCTTCCCCCCGAGATGAGGCACCAATGCTGCGATTATCCAGTTCCGAGGAATTGGATGTCGTCAGCATTGATGCAGGGGACTATGAGAGTTCGCCATCTCATACCCTTGTCAAATTAAATATTGACTGGCCAGCCGAGGAACAAGAGGAATGTAAAAAGAGTTTACTAGATGAAAGATATCTACCATCTAGGTCACCGCCTCCCGTTTGACCTAGATGTTTTACCGTTTTTTCCCGATCTCCACACTGAGGTGTCAAAGTCGTGGAAGAAACCAGTTTCTTTTCGTGTTTTTAATCCGCAAACATCAAACTACAGCAATGTTATGGTTATTAAAGACTATGGTTATGTGACTATGCCTCGGGCTGAAGAGATGTTCGCCAGCTATCCTCTGCTGAGTCAGCGTCATCATTAAAAGCCCCGGCGTATTAAAAGCCACTTCAGCGCTGGTGGGTAAAGCGTATTTGGCAGCAGGTCAGGCTGCGGCATGCTTGCACACAATGTCTATACTGCAGGCATACCAGGCTGATCTGCTTAGGGACATGGATGATTGTGAGGAAGTCAGTGCAAGAATTGTGTCGTGCAACAGAACTGTCTCTCCGTGGCCATGGAACGTCATTTATGGTTGAATTTAACTGATCTAAAAGATAGAGACAGGTCTGTTCTTTTGGATGCACTGCTTTCGCCTTTGGGTCTATTCGGTGACGCTATAAACGCGGCCGTCTACAGATTTCAGGAGGCGAAGAAACAATCAGCGGCGTTCCAGAAGTTTCTTCCTTGCTGATCTAATGTCCTCGAGACTGCTGGGATTAAATGGGAGCAGTATCGGTCATCTACAGAGAGCAGCACAGAGTGCAACAAAAACAAAGCACAATCGGGGGGCCTCGGTGGTGGTCGCAGTCGAAGCGGGTTAGAAGCGGGTTGTCATCGTCTCTAAGAAGGCTTCGACAAAGAAGAAGTCCTGACGCTGAGGCTATCAGGCTTCTGAGGGTGGTCCCCTCCGGGGAGAGACGTGTTCGAGAATCCGTGTCTCCTCTGCGCCCTCTGGGGGGGCGACTCTCTGTGGAGGGTCGCAGCGCTGCCAGTTCAGTTGTTCCCTGCCGGTTCACCGGTTCACCGCTTCAGGGCACCGAAGTGTCAGCATCCCCAAACGACCCTCCGAGGAGGATCGTAGAACAGTCAGTTCGGTTGTTCCCCGCCAGTTCGCCGTTTCAGGGCATCGAAGTGACTGTTCGACCAAATCCAGAGGCCAGTCTCGAAAGACTGGTTCCCTTAGTAAATTTTCTGGCAGCGTGGAAACTACTGCCAAATATTTCTCATTGGGTCCTGCATATAATAGAAAAGGTTTACAGAATTCAGTTCGGTTCTCATCCACCCAGATTTCTAGAGGTCCTCCCTATGGTGGTGGACCCCGAGCAGGCTCTGGTTATGGAGCAGGAAGTACAGACTCTTCTAAAAAAGGGGGCTATAGAAAGGGTTCCTCCTCCCAGCAGGGAGTCAAGGTTTTACAGCCGGTACTTCATTGTTCCAAGAAAGGATGGGGGATTGCGTCCTATTCTAGATCTGTGCCAACTAAACCACAGGGTTCAGAAACTCAAGTTCAAGATGCTTACACTCAAACAGATTGTGTCACAGATTCAGTCCGAGGACTGGTTTGTCACGATAGACTTGAAGGACGCTTACTTCCATGTATCCATCCATCCTCATCACAGGAAGTTCCTGAGGTTCGCTTTCGGGGGCGAAGCGTCTCAGTTCGCTTTCGCTGCTCAGTCCGAGCAGATGACAGTTCGGCATCGAGATGTCGCTCTGTCTCACATGAAGATGCTGGGGTTGAGGCTCAACGCCAATAAGAGTGTGCTCCTTCCGTCTCAGAGGACCACTATCTAGGTGTGGTATGGGATTCAACAACGATGCGGGCACAATTGTCACCAACATGTATTATTTCGATTCTCTCAGTCGTAAATGGGGTAAAACTAGGCCAGTCACTCACTGTGAAACAGTTTCAGAGACTGTTGGGTCTCATGGCAGCGGCGTCTAACGTGATAACTTTTGGCCTCCTGTACATGAGACCCCTGCAGTGGTGGCTCAGGACCAAGGGGTTTTCCCAGAGGGGAAATCCGTTTCGCATGATCAAGGTCACGCGATGCCCTACGTGCCTTAGTCATGTGGTCAAATTACTGTCTCTCAGGGCAGTATATATTCTGGGGCATCTAAATCAGGGAGCGGATATCCTGTCGAGGCAGAGGCTGAGGCCCAGGGAATGGAGAATTCACCCCGAGGTGGTGAAGCTCCTTTGGGAGAATTTCGGTCAAGCTCAAGTTGACCTTTTCGCATCTTCAGATACAACTCATTGTCCCATGTGGTTCTCCCTCACGCACCCAGCTCCTCTCGGGCTGGATGCGATGGTTCAGGTGTGGCCGAGGCTACACCTGTACGCTTTTCCCCCGATATCTATGCTTCCGGGAGTTCTGGAGAGGGTTCGCCGGGAAGCGTCCCATCTATTGTTAGTAGCCCGTACTGGCCGGCCTGATGGAGATTCCGATCAGGAGGGACCTGATGTCCCAAGCAAGGGGCACGATTTATCACCCTCGTCCGAAGTTGTGGAAACTGTGGGCTTGGCCCCTGAGGGGGCCCAGCTCATAGAATCAGGTCTCTCGACTGAGGTCGTGGAGACCATACTCCAATCTAGAGCTCCCTCCACGAGAAGACTGTATGCATTGAAATGGAAACTGTTCTCTGCCTGGTGCGGAGAACGCCAACTGAATCCTGTTATCTGCCCTGTTGGTACATTACTTGATTATCTGCAAGAATGTTTCTCTGCGGGGTTATCTCCTTCCACCTTGAAGGTGTATATGGCGGCTATATCTGCTTACCACACTCCTCTGGGTGGTGCAACATTGGGGAGAGATCCTCTCATTACTCGTTTTCTTCATGGCACCCCGGGGGTGAGGCCTGCACTGCGCAATAGAGCACCGGGTTGGGATTTGGCTCCCTTCGAGCCCATTGAAGAGGTTTCAGAAAAGTTCCTTACACTAAAACTTGTATTTCTTATTGCTATTTCTTCTATCAAGAGAATTGGTGATTTGCAAGCCTTGTCGGTTGCTCCTTCATGCCTCGAATTTGCACCTGGTATGGTGAAAGCCTTTCTTCACCCTAGGCCAGGTTATATTCCTAAGGTCCCTACTAATGTTTCGGGCCCAGTCGTGCTGCAGGCCTTTTGTCCTCCACCTTTTATTACACCAGATCAGGAAAAACTTAATTTTCTCTGCCCTGTTCGAGCTTTGGATGCTTATGTAAACAGAGCTGCCCTGTGGCGTAATTCAGATCAACTATTTGTCTGTTCCGGGTCACCAAGAAAAGGTTACTCTTCTTCCAAGCAGATAATGAGCAAGTGGGTAGTCGAAGCTATCTCACTTGCTTATGAAGCGGCTGGTCAGCTTTCACCTTTGGCTGTCCGGGCCCATTCTACTAGGAGTATGGCTGCCTCTAAGGCTTTATTATCTTGGGGTTTCCTTCCATACATTGGTTAGATTTAATGATTTGGATCTTGGCTCCACTCCAGGATCTAGGGTGCTTGCTTCTTAGTGTGCGCAATGACTTCACACAGAACAGGCATTTGCTATTATGGCGTTGTGGGTATGGTGTTCCCAACGCGTCTCGACGTAGCACGAGTTCCCTTGAAAGTGAACGACTCAAGTTACGTATGTAACCCTGGTTCCCTGAGAGGGAATGAGACGCTGCGTCGCCCTGCCATACTCCCTGCATGCCTCTGATCGACTTCCTTCTGCCTTTCAGAAGCTAACGCGGTCTGTTTTCAGGTGTGCTTTATAGTTTCCTGGTCGATGACGTCACCCATCTATGACATGTCGTCTTTCCATTGGACTGATTATACACATGCTTCACGATGTAATCACGCAGGGGCGTTCCCACCACGTCTCGACACAGCGTCTCGTTCCCTCTCAGGGAACCAGGGTTACATACGTAACCTGAGACATTCCCTTTCAGTGAATCTCGCGCTCTGCCCCGCAGCGCGGGTATAAATAGGTGCACCATGCCCCCTTGGGTTAAGAGCCCACTCCACTAGGAGTATTACCTCTTCCTGGGCGCTGGCACAGGGTGCATCGCTGACAGATATCTGTAGAGCTGCGGGCTGGGTGACACCTAACACGTTCACAAGGTTTTATAGCCTTCGTGTCGAGCCTGTATCCTCCCCAGTAATCACTTCCCATAGCCAGTAAACACCGGAGACCGGAGATAGAATCACGATTACCCCCATAATTTAGTTAATGAAAACAAGCACTAGTTCACAACTCTTGTTGACCTTATTATTGGCAGCCGGCAGGCAGTCCTCCAGCCTCACTCCAAAAGCTTTTGGACCCGTTTTCTTTCCTTTTTTCATGATGTTAATGCCCCATGGTGCCTTAGTACTGTCATCTGTTAGAGTTGGAGAAAGAGATGAGACAGATCTGAAAGATGCAAATGCAGACCAGAAAGTGGGTAAAGGAGCAGGGCTTAGTGTCTAAGCCTATTTGTCATGGTTCAGAGAGTTCACCTTTCCCTGGGGCTCGGTTCACACCTGACATGTTTTCAGTTTTAGAGAGAAGGAAAGGTGGCATCATCCGATGAATCCTAGGAGAAGTGTCTAGCTTGTTGCCTGTTGGACTGCAAAATGAAAGAGATAAGACTACCACACTCACCATTCTATAAGTATGATTAAGTAGGCAAGAGAATCACCTCTGTTTCCTATAATCATTCAGCTTCTTATTAATTAGAGCCTGTCTGGAGAAGCCCAGTTCCTGTTAGGGTGTAAAATATGTTAGAGTGAATTTACCGTGCATTGCTGGCTACTAGCTGCTGTACTTTCATAGCAATTTTTACAGTCATAGTTCTACAGTTTATTTTACTTAAATTAAGTGAAAAGCAGCAGGAAATCACTGTGATATAGAATCACAATGTTTATCTGTGTCTGCATTACAGTTATAATTTCTGTAGAACAGTACATATTAATACTATGATGTCTGCAGCATAAATTATGTGATTACATTTCTGAATATTTTCTGTTTGATTTTGCTGCTACTTTTAGCTGCTGTTCTGTAATGTATATTTTTCTAAGAACAGAGGTGCCTAAACTTTTTAATATAAAGGGCCAAAAACTTTTAAAAAACGTATTTGAGGGTCGTGGGATGTATACAGCAGGTAAAATAATTATTGAAAAAGTCACAATTTTTCTCAGTAAATATATTTCTAAATGTGCTATTGACATGAAATTTTCACCAGATGTTGGTAACAACCCATGCAATCCACACATGCAAATAAATCAAACCATAGATGTCCATACATTAGGTTATGTGTAATCATTTTAAATGACACAAGGAAAAAGTATTGAACATGCTTTCTAAAATTTATTTAATACTTAAATAAATATGCTTAATACTTCAAGACGCATCCTGTATGGAGAAACTAGTTGCATGCATTGCTCAGCTGTGATTTTTGCCCATTTTTCCACACAAACAGTCTTAAAATCCAGTCTTAAAAAAGGTCATGTGGGACTCTTCTATAAACTCTGATCAGTTATTTAGTTATTTACATAGACTTTCAATTGGATTCAAGTCAGGTGATTGGCTGGGCCACTCTAACAGCTTTATTTTCTTTCATGTGTTTGGGATCATTGTCTTCCATGTATCCACCCATGTCCACCCTCATTTCATCTTCATCATCCTGGATGGCAGCAGATTTTTATCAAGAATGTCTCTGTACATTTTCCCACTCATCCTTCCTTCAATTATATGAAGTTTGCCAGTACCGTATGCTGAAAAACAGCCCCACACCATGATGTTCCCACCTCCAAACTTTACTGTTGGTATGCTGTTTTTGGGGTGATCTGCAGTGCCATTTCTCCTCCAAACATGGTGTGTATTATGGCATCCAAAGAGTTAAATTTTGGTCTCATCTGACCAGACTGTATTCTCCCAGTATTGCACAGGCTTGTCCAAACGTTGTGCAGCAAACTTTAAACAACCTTTAACATGCTTTTTCTTCAGCAATGGAGTCTTGCGTGGTGAGCGTGCATACAGGCCATGGCGGTTGAGTGCATTACTTATTGTTTTCTTTTAAACAATTGTACCTGCTAATTCCAGGTCTTTCTGAAGCAGTCCACAAGTGGTCCTTTGCTCTTGCACAACTGTTCTGATAATTGTTTTCACTCCTCTGTCAGAAATCTTGCGAGGAGCACCTGATCGTGGCCGGTTTATGGTGAAATTATGTTCTTTCCACTTCCAGATTATAGCCACAACAGTGCTCCCTGGAACATTCAGAAGGTTTGAAATCCTTCTGTAACCAATGCCATCAGTATGTTTTGCAACAATAAGGTTGCAAAGGTCTTGAGAGAGCTCTTTGCTTTTACCCATCATGAGATGTTTCTTGTGTAAAACCTTGGTAATGAGATACCTTTTTATAGGCCATCAGTTGGGACTGAACCATCTGATATTAATATGCACTGACAAGGGGCAGGATTGCTTTCTAATTAATGATTGTCTTGCCTTTCCATGCCTTTTTGCACCTCCCTTTCTTTGTGTGCATGTTCAATACTTTTTCCCTGTGTCAATTAATATTATTACACATAACTTAATTTATAGACATCATGGTTTGATTTCTTTGCGTGTGGATTGCATGGGTTGTTACCAACATCTGGTGAACATTTCATGTCAATAGCACTTTTAGAGATATATTTACTGAGAAAAATGGTGACATGTTCAACACTTATTTTACCCAAAGTATATATATATTCAATGTAAAAAATAAATAATTAAATGCTTAACATTTTTTAATGTACCAAAAATGGTTAAGTTCACTTAAATATACATATATTTACATTTCAATACAATAATAAAACAAAACAATGTTAAAACAAACATAAACTGGAAATAAAGATAAGCTTCGATGGCATGTTTTCTCCCCTGCTCTTGTGATATGGCATGGCAGGCCAAATCAAATGTTATTACTTTGGACCGCAGGCCCTGGTTTAAACATCTCTGTTCAAGAGTTTTTTCTTTCTTATCCCCCCCCCCCCACCTCCCCGTCAACAAACCCCATTGTCTGTCTTGCTTTTCTCTCTGATGACTCTGATCCAACTTAGCATGTCATCCCTGTCCTCCGCCTGCAGCAGGTACTCGCAGAAGTCCTGAGTAGTCAGTCGCAAGGTGTGTTTACGCTTTGTCTCACTGTATGCTATGTCAATCAAGCAGCCTCGAATGCTGATTGGCTGCTCATCTTCTCCTTGCCCGTTGCCGTGACCTCCTGCCCCGGCTGCGTGAAGCACCGCCTCCCGCTTATCCTTGTAGAGAAAAAGCGAATGGGAGCGCAACACACAGAAGACTCGTTTCCATGGCCGCATGCCACTGCCCACTTTCTAGATACAATACAATAACAGAGGTCTCAGGCTAGCCCACAGAAGTACTTGGCAATGTCTAAAATATAATTACATGAGTAATTAGACAGATGCATGAACTAGTGTCAGACCTTTCCCTTCTCAGTGAGAATCTTTTTATAATGCAGCCAGCCTTCTTTCCTGATATCAGTGACAGTGATGTTCCCCAGTTCAGAGGTGGAGTGACGTTTAGAGTGAACTTCCTCTGCTGCTCGAAGGCTCTCTAGAGACTGGAAAAAAAAACAAGACATTTTCGAAAAGACTCTCAACCCTCTGGGGTCTGAGGTGTTTTTGGGGTCCTTGAGATGTTTTGACTTGCCCTGACATTTGTGCTTTTTTCGGTTGCTTATAAACATATTAATGGCAAAGGTGTAATTACACTCTATTTAGCACAAACAGGGCCACCATAATATGTGAGCAACATGTATGTACATGTTTGTATTTTTGAGAGAATAATGTTTATGCATGGTTATTGAAAAAACTAAAAATGAAAGTTTCTGAAATAAGGCCACAAAACACATACTAAATATGTGTCCATAAGACTTCTGAATAATGCATTTTGTCGCCTAGAGTTTTTTCTTCAAAATGATGTGAAAATCATCCTGCCTTATCATTCACATTAAACAATACATTGATTTAAAATTTGTAAGACACTTTTTGTTTGGAAAGGCAATATGCGCAGGGGCGTCAACGATCCAACACCATCATGAATATTGAGTGGTTCACACCTGAGGAGACAATGCCCCCGCATAATGGGGCTGCATACATAATGAGCCTTTCATTCAGGTGTGTGACTGAGCCACAAGAAAGAATGCAAGGACAATATATATATATATATATATATATATATATATATATATATATACACACAGTGGGTACGGAAAGTATTCAGACCCCCTTACATTTTTCACTTTTTCTTATATTGCAGCCATTTTTGCACATTTATTAAAAAAGAAAAACTGAAATATCACATAGTTCTAAGTATTCAGACCCTTTGCTCAGTATTTAGTAGAAACACCCTTTTGATCTAATACAGCCATGAGTCTTTTTGGGAAAGATGCAACAAGTTTTTCACACCTGGATTTGGGTATCCTCTGCCATTCCTCCTTGCAGATCCTCTCCAGTTCTGTCAGGTTGGATGGTAAACGTTGGTGGACAGCCATTTTCAGGTCTCTCCAGAGATGCTCAATTGGGTTTAAGTCAGGGCTCTCCATTCAAGAACAGTCACGGAGTTGTTGTGAAGCCACTCCTTCGTTATTTTAGCTGTGTGCTTAGGGTCATTGTCTTGTTGGAAGGTGAACCTTCGGCCCAGTCTGAGGTCCAGAGCACTCTGGAGAAGGTTTTCGTCCAGGATATCCCTGTACTTGGCCGCATTCATCTTTCCCTCGATTGCAACCAGTCGTCCTGTCCCTGCAGCTGAAAAACACCCCCACAGCATGATGCTGCCACCACCATGCTTCACTGTTGAGACTGTATTGGACAGGTGATGAGCAGTGCCTGGTTTTCTCCACACATACCGCTTAGAATTAAGGCCAAAAAGTTCTATCTTGGTCTCATCAGACCAGAGAATCTTATTTATCACCATCTTGGAGTCCTTCAGGTGTGCTTTCATGTGTCTTGCACTGAGGAGAGGCTTCCGTCGGGCCACTCTGCCATAAAGCCCCGGCTGGTGGATGGCTGCACTTTGATTGACTTACTGATGGTTGACTTACTACAACTTTCTCCCATCTCCCGACTGCATCTCTAGAGCTCAGCCACAGTGATCTTTGGGTTCTTCTTTACCTCTCTCACCAAGGCTCTTCTCCCCCGATAGCTCAGTTTGGCCAGACGGCCAGCTCTAGGAAGGGTTCTGGTCGTCCCAAACGTCTTCCATTTAAGGATTATGGAGGCCACTGTGCTCTTAGGAACCTTAAGTGCAGCAGACATTTTTTGTAACCTTAGCCAGATCTGTGCCTTGCCACAATTCTGTCTCTGAGCTCTTCAGGCAGTTCCTTTGACCTCATGATTCTCATTTGCTCTGACATGCACTGTGAGCTGTAAGGTCTTATATAGACAAGTGTGTGGCTTTCCTAATCAAGTCCAATCAGTATAATCAAACACAGCTGGACTCAAATGAAGGTGTAGAACCATCTCAAGGATGATCAGAAGAAATGGACAGCACCTGAGTTAAATATATGAGTGTCACAGCAAAGGGTCTGAATACTTAGGACCATGTGATATTTCAGTTTTTCTTTTTTAATAAATGTGCAAAAATGTCAACAATTCTGTGTTTTTCTGTCAATATGGGGTGCTGTGTGTACAATAATGAGGAAAAAAACTGAACTTAAATGATTTTAGCAAATGGCTGCAATATAACAAAGAGTGAAAAATTTAAGGGGGTCTGAATACTTTCCGTACCCACTGTATATATATATATATATATATATATATATATATATATATATATATATATATATATATATATACAAGGGGTGCAGCGGTTCACCAAATTCACGGTTCGGTTCGATACGATACACTTGTGTCACGGTTCGGTTCGGTACGTTTTTGATACAGCAAAAAAAAAGAAATGCCAGAGAAATTTATTCATTAACATTTGAGGGCAGCAATTGTATTAAATTGTATTAAAACCGACGTAATGTTACTTGAAGGCATTATAGCCTACTATTCCTGCCAAACTTCCATGGTTGCAGTTAGTGTTACTACAGTAAATCCATGGTGAATGTTGCTGATCTGTGGACACTGGATAGTTCATTCATGGCACAATGTTTCTTCCAGGTTTCCACGTAAGCGCTGTTTGATCCGTTAATA
Source organism: Leuciscus leuciscus (assembly GCF_965113295.1). Classification (NCBI taxonomy): domain Eukaryota; kingdom Metazoa; phylum Chordata; class Actinopteri; order Cypriniformes; family Leuciscidae; genus Leuciscus; species Leuciscus leuciscus. The sequence goes on along the minus strand of NC_138745.1, from coordinate 17,729,315 downwards.
ATGGAGAAATGTGAATGTTTCTCACTAACTTAGATCTCGCAGCGATGTTATTACTTCTGTGGCGAATCTCTTATTAGCGCTGTGTAGTAACAGTGTCGCATGATCACGATCGGCTCGCGCTGCACTGGTCCAAACTGATAAACGGTTCTTCAACCACACAATAACGAGCAGTTTCGTTCCGCTTGCATTACGTTTGCCATTTGATGTTGGGCAATGTTGTGGTCGCGCCGGCGTCTCTTACATTATGAGCGCGCTTGCCACGCGCAACGCGCCTACATTTGAAATAATGAAATTTTGGTCGGCAGGAAAAATGGTCCAACGAACCGTTCGGTTTGAAAATGCGTACCAAAAAACCGAACCGAAGGCCTCGTACCGAACGGTTCAATACGAATACGTGTATCGTTACACCCCTAATATAAACATATACAGATGGTGGACAACCAGAATGAGACTTTTAATTGGGATGTGTATTTGCTGCCTTTTACCGCTGAGTGGCGCTGTAATCACAGACTTTGAAAAGTGTCAGTTTATTCTCTTTATGACGTAATCTGCCGCGGCAGTAATCTGAGCTGAGGTCACAGATAAATTCAAGATAAATATTGTGGTTAAACGAATTCAAATTCATTAAATTAAAAAAAAGTAGACACACGTTAACATTGTGTGCCCAGTTTTTCTATAATTTAGAAAGGCTATGTCAATAGGTTAGGCCTACTTGTCATTTACTTCGTGTTATTTTAATGTGTTTGTAGATTTATTAACTGAAACATAACAGTGAAATAAATTAAAATAATTTACCGTAAAATTAAAACATTTTCAGGACTTGCAGTTACTAACCGATGTTAGTCGGTTTAAGCATTCTTTGTTATATTCAGAATTAAATAGGCTTACTTGTTGTTATGATTATCAATTGAATTCTTTAATAAATAATCAACCACAATGCCTATTAGGCTACTGCCGCAGAACAAATAAACCAGTCGAATTTCAAAGTCGTTCGCGAAATGACTATAGGCTATACCGGGTGGCGCAAGTGACAGGGCAAAACAGCAGCAACTGCGGCATTTTAAAAGGTAAGTTTCCTATCTGTTTATAATATATATATATATATATTTCATTATTTGAACAAAAATGAGACTGATTGAATATGTAAAAATATAAATCTGCTAAATAATTTTTTTGTGTGTGTGTGAATCATTCACGAGATTGAGATGACTGACAGTGATACCCGGCCATAGCAACGGAAGACATTTTTCAAAACAGATCGAACAAATCAGAAAAATACTTTCAATACAGTATTGCTTTCAATTAAAAAATAAACAATGAAAATGTAAAAGAAAATTAATTAAGTTTGAAAACCCATCGCACATTTCAAGTTATAAAGTGTCGGGACAGTTTATTTATTTAAACAGGGTTGCATCGATAGTTTATTCCCTTTGTGATGCAAAATAAGAAACACAGAATCTTATTCTTGCAACATTTTAAATTTCTATTGTCAAAGAAATTGCAGCTAAATAAAAAAATTAAAACGGTACAAAACGAAAAAAGTTCAAAGCAACATAAATTAAGAACAGGCGTTTTTCTTTGCCTCTCTCGCGCTGGATTTTTTTTAGTAAGTTTGGTCTCCTTCACTGCGCGCGTGGGTCTTTCTCGAAATTAAGCATTTCAGCGTAAAAAACAAACCACCATACAGCTGATAATACTGTATATGTCGCTGTGTGTCATCCACACAAATCACGAAGAAAAAACTGTAACAAATAGCTTTTGTTCCTTCAAAGATACAACATGCCTTGCTGAATTCACCTTACAATAAAACGAGGTGGGTCGCGAATTAAAGAGCTCTGTATCTGCTAAATTGAAATTGTGTGTGGAAAACCTTTAAATACAATCAATAAAACTACAATATTTATAATTTAATAAGATATAGGGCCTACATATGGACTTTAGATACATATCCTTAAAATAATTTTGCCTTTGCCTGCTCATCAGGCTGGCTCCGACACTCTCCATATGAAAGATGGAACATTAACACCTCTGTCCTGCACCCCCACGATAAAGCAACTATTGCCTTCTCCAAACCCCCCACAGCTAGCTGAGTTTGCAAAACAAAACAAAGAGTTTGCCACTCGTCGTGGTGTGCCAAAACACTTAATTATAAACTTCAATATTTCATTCAAAACAATCTCAAAACGCTTTGTGACATTTTGAAAAGCCGTGGATGCATTACTGCCACTGGAACCATGAACGCAACAGAATACTGGTTCTGATTTTATTGTTTGTCGTTTAAACGTCATATATATAGGCCTATATTATTTTTTTTTAACAGAACTGCTTTTGAAATTACGATTGGAATTATTATAGGCTACAGAAGTAAAGTCATTGTATAATATTTGTTCCTTGGTGTAAAATGGAAATGCATTGTGATTTTATTTTGTAAATAGGCTATAAGCAAAAAACTATGTTTTAGAACTATAGACAAATCTCTCTGCATCAACAATAGACTATAAAATGCATTAATAGGCTAATATAAAAATATCAGTAGTCTAAGTTAGTTCGGGATTCGAACCCGTGTCATCTAAATGATCGTAACGTAATTTCAACCACTCTGCCACGATTCACTCGTTGCGACATGGCCTAACGTTCCAGTGTGTGTTCGCTCACACGAGCGAGAAGCGCTCTTCATTCAAAAGAACGCGCCGCCGCATTTGTCGAACACTAATTCAACATGCTAGAATAAAACCTGGCTTTAGAACAATGCATAGCGCCACTCGTCGTGGTGTGCCAAAACATTTACAATACTTTAGTTTCATTTATTTCAGTGTTAATGTTTGAGTTAAAAAAATCCTCTACAGATTAAATTAACACAAAGTCGGCTATAAGAATCCTTTATAGGCTACGAAAAAAGTAAAGGGCTTACAGTCTTAACATTTAGGCTACTTTGCTTAAATTCGATACATTTATTTTCAGTAGGGCCTAATACATTTGTAGGGATGTAATTTCAGTATGCTTTACCAACGCTATGTATTCAATTAAAGTTCCAAGAGATCTGGTCTCTATATTTCCTTCCCAGCTGACACTAATATGCAAGTGCACAGCAAAAATCACAACTTGTGCTTGCTGCGAACGCAAGTTATTTAAGGTGTCTCAACTGTACACAGTCTACCCTACAGTGACTACGTTTACATGCTGTCAAATATCGGGTTATGGTAGGGTTAAGGTCACTATTTGGGTTTCTGAAACATTCGGAATAACCCGTTTACATGCGTGAGTAGAGAGAGTTACTCCTGTATACATGGAATTTGTAATCAATTGGCAATATCCCGATGTAAACGGCGACGCACGGTTAGCGCCTGGACGTACGGACAACGTTAAGACGCAATGTGCGTCATTTCCGATTCTTCTTCCTGTATCCAAAGGCAACAACAACAGCAGCAGCACGCGGATAATGAATAGTTCGGGGCAGATAGCGATCGCCCTAGTTTGCGATTTCCTCCTCGCTCCAAAAGTGTGGTGCTGTGCTGCGTCTCGCCATGTTTACCTCTACTTCTTGTTTACTTCCGGTATACTGCACGCGGGTTTTTGTATGCGCCGTCTCTACTCAAAATACCAAGATTCCTTGCGAATAGAACATGCGCAGAACACAAATCAATGTTCCTTTTGATGGGGATATGCCGATACGCGTTTACATGACCAAATATTCGGGTTAGAAAAGGGGTACCCCAGGGATAATATCCGGGTTTTTCAAAAACCGGGATATGAGCATATCCGGGTTTTTGCCGGTGTTTACATGGCCGTGCGCGACCGGGTTATTGCTAATATCCCGGTTTTGAACGGGTTATTGGCTGCATGTAAACGTAGTCAGTGTGAATTCGTTACAAGGTTTCATTAAATTAAATTAATGTGCAGCAATTTGTACAAATAGAGTCTATAGGCCTACTATACTGTTGTAGCCATTAAATAATCTCATTTAGTATCATATTTGTTAAAATATTATAATGTTATTTTTTTCCATCTATGTTGAATATGAAAAGTGAACAGCACGAGTAAGATAGGATGCATTATATCGAGAGATGGATATGGAGTGGGTCAGACATGATTTTGACCACTTCATTAAGTTTTGTTTAGTAGAAAACCTTTCTTTAAAGTGAATTTCGTTTTCTATAAATTGTATCTTAATTTTAATACATTTTTCATCAACCAAGTGCCTGGGTTTAATAAGTAAGAGAAGCAAATATAACAGACACTAATCATGGAGGCGCCCGCGCGGTCACTTGCATTGCACGTCAGCTGGAGCGCATCTCATCCTCCTAACTTAACGAAACTCAGCGTATGCCTCACACAGACATGATAAATACATCAAACTTATTTTTGTGTAAAAGCTTGAAATGTCTTCAAACGAAATAATTCAAAACGAAAAGAAAAAGGCTACTCTCTGATTATGTCTTTACGTGCATTTCTCTCTAGGTGCGTTCACTACAAATATGGCGATCGTCAACTTCATCTTTGCAGTCGACACTGTCAGAAAACACTAGTTTATTGATAAAAATCAATGCACGCGCCACCGGATTTACAAATACACATATTGCTTGTTGCACGCACATATTATGTCGAAAAAACGAAATATTATGTTGAAATAACATTATTATTTATAATACAACTTTTAGAATATTTGATTAAATGCTGATTGTTGCGCTTGTTCAATTTAATAAAATTAAAACTTTAATTGTGATAATTAAAATAATTGAAAATTAAATATTTAGTGGCCAAGTTTTGCTAATTTATTATATAGGCTATTATATGCCTATTGCCTATATTAAGTAGGTCATATTAAGACAAGGCATATATTAAGTTATTTTAGCTGTTATGTGAAAAATAAATCTAACGAAATCTAAAATCTAAATCTAATAAATCAAAAAAAAAATTCTAACGCCAATTCAACATGCCAGAATAAAACCTGATTTTTGAACAATGCGTAACGCCACTCGACCTGGTGTGCCAAAACACTACATTTTAAACTTCAATTTTTAATTCAAAACAATCTCAAAACGCGTTGTGACATTTTTTTAAGCAGTAGCCTAGCCTATATAAGGGCATTGAAACCAGGATCTTAACTAAAACGCGTTCCGCGTAATCTCTCAAAAATTATGCCACACTACTCCATGTATTTTTTTTTTAAGGACTGCTTTTGAAATCACTATAAATTACTATGCAATTGTATCGCTCACGAGAGCTCTTCATTTATCTAATTCCTCAATAGAATAGTAAAAATATTCAGCGTCATTGCTCCTAATATTGTCTCTATTTTTAACTTTTGATTCTATTTTTTCAGTTCTAAAATTGATTCTATCTTTGGTTCTATTGTTAATAGGCCTATTTATATATATGAAAAATATGCCTATTAGGCTTAGGGTTTTATATTTAACCCACTTACATTTTAAAATACGGCAATTGCTGCTGTTTTGCACAATGTCCCTTTGCGCCACCTGGCGGTCATTTCGGGAACGACTTTGAAATGCGGCTGGTTTATTTTCGCCGCGGTGATTTCGCCGCGGCAGCTGGCGCGGCGGTAATAGGCATTCTGGTTGTCCACCATCTGTATATATAATTGGTTCACAGTTGGAAACACAGTTGTTGGTTTTTTTTTCATAAATTGTGCTGGCAAATTGTATAATATCCCAGGTAAACATTTCTAGTAATTGTGCAGTTAATTGTTATCATACTGTATTTTCAGAAAGTTTTGGAATATATTCTCTACCCAACTGTGTCACTAATAAAACACAATAAAAATAATTAAGTTGTAAAAATAATAAAGCCAACTTACTGAAATCCTATTTAAACTTATTATTAAGTTGGCTTGAGAAAGCCAACTTACTGAAATCCTATTTAAACTTATTAAGTTGGCTTGAGAAAGCCAACTAACTGATATTGTACTTAAACTTATTATTAAGTTGGCTTGAGAAAGCCAACTTACTGATATTGTACTTAAACTTATTATTATTAAGTTGGCTTGAGAAAGCCAACTTACTGATATTGTACTTAAACTTAATATTATTATTATTCTTCTTACAAAAAATGTACAACTTTAATGCGGCCTAGAGCTTTAACTCTACATACTCCAAACTCGGCTCAGACACTCAAACTGATCTGACTGGGTGTGCTATATCTTTTCTAACTGATCGGACTTACGGTTTTCCTAAAAATGACGATCAAAACTCGGAAAAACTCCCATTGACTTAACATTGGGGAGTTCTAAAAAATTCAAATCCAACCCACGTTTTCACACACACAGACACAAAGGGCCTGACACCCCTGCGTTTCTCTCCCTCAGAGGATTTATATTATTGAGCAGCCAATAAGTAATGGCCTAAAATCTTCATAGCAACCACCCAGGACACCCTAGCAACCACCCAGAACACCCTAGCAACCGTACAAAATACCCTAGCAATACCATAGCAACCACCCAAAATACCCTAGCAACCACCTAGCAACCACCCAGAACACTCTAGCAACTGCCCAAAATACCCTAGCAACACCATAGCAACCACCCAGAACACTCTAGTAACCACCCAAAATACCCTAGAAACTACCTAGTAACCGCCTAGCAACCACCCAAAACAGCCTAGAAACCACCCATAACACCCTAACAACCGCCTAGCAACCACCCAGAACACCCCAATAACCACCCAAACTACCCTAGCAACCGCCTAGCAACCACCCAGAACACCCTAGCAACCACCCAAAATATCCTAGCAACCGCCTAGCAACCACCAAAAATATCCTAGCAACCGCCTAGCAACCACCCAGAATACCCTAGCAACCACCCAGAACACCCTAGCAACCGCCTCCAACCACCCAGAATACCTTAGCAACCGCCTAGCAACACCATAGTAACCACCCAGAACACCCTAGCAACCGCCTAGCAACACCATAGCAACCACCCAGAACACCCTAGCAACCACCTAGCAACCACCCAAAACGCCCTAGCAACCACCCAGAATACCCTAGCAACCACCCAGAACACCCTAGCAACCGCCTAGCAACCACCCAGAATACCCTAGCAACCACTTAGCAACACCATAGCAACCATCCAGAATACCCTAGCAATCGCCTAGCAACACCATAGCGAACCACCCATAAAATCCTAGCAACCGCCTAGCAAAAAATGTTCTGGTCCAAACTTTCTCAAGCCAACTTAAAGTTTGTCTCAACCATAGACTGTAAAAAATATGGACAAAGCGTCTGTGACGTCACCCATAGACTTTCTGAAGAACGGGTTTGAAGCCGTTTATGGGGGGTATGGGCGGCGCCATCTTGGAAAATCTTGGGAAACCCTAACCCCGCCCACCTTCTGACGCAGCGCGCGTCACTCAGCTCGCTCTGCTACTCCGGTTATCTCTGTGTATATTTTAGGCAACGAAATATGTTATAAAACACCATACTAACTAACTTTTCATTTAAAGAAATCTTAAACATTATAGCCACACAAATGTGGTTCAGGCAACGCGTATTGATTATATTCACTGCACATAACGTTTGCCTATTTATAACAAAACGAAATATAAAACACAAACCTGCCTCTTTTCGTTTTAAATATAATATAAAAATATTAAACATTTTAATATGGTCCAGGCAATATGTGCATTTGTATTAAACAACAGATGTTGCAGTAAACAACATTACAGATCATCTTCGTTGTATTAAAATTTAAAATGACAAAACTCAACCCAGTCTCTTTTTGTTAAATTTCAGTTTTATCAATATTAGCTATTATAAAAGTATAAGTAAAAGGTAAAGTTACAATAAGCTATACAAATAAAGCAAACAATTCAGTCAAACATAAAAAGTAATGCGCTCGATCTAGTCTAACCATACAACGGTACAAGTTAAATATAGCTTATAAAGTTATGAAACTTCCCCTCAGCCAAAACGATTGCCCACGAGACCAAAAATCGCCCGTTAGATATAGACAAGACGAATTATATCTCATGTTTAACCACTACAGAGACGCCAGAGTCAGCGGCAAACCTCAAAACGTCTAGCCGATGAAAGGCTGCTCCAGGCGGGGTACATCGCGCCGAGCGCCCGGTCATCGCTGGATCTCACAACTGGATACAATTTTCATAAATCTTTATAAATAAACCACAGATTTGAGCTTTAAACAACTACATTCTCGCCTGAAAAACTCTTAAAACTACATTTCATGATACAGAAACAGTAGTATTATATGTCAACTGTATTAAAAAATGGCGCTTCTTATGTTGTCATTCTGCCTTTCAGCTGTCAATCAAGCTGTCAATCAAAGTTAACCACGCCCTTATTGTCATACATTTTATATCTAAATACTATCTAAACTAACGAGTTAGAAAAAAATTCACTACCCTCGCCGTTGTCAGGCACTCGGAACCTATCGAAAAATCCAATAAAAGTCCATGGGACCAACCTGTAAAAACATGATTTTATGCTGTGAAAACGGACATTTTAACATGGGGGCTATGGACATTTGCTCCCTTTTGGGACCTTCCCCTAGCGGATTTTCGATGTATTGCAGTTTTTCGCACTTCCGGGTAGGCTTCATTTTTCAGATCAGAATGTTGCCCCTTGGTCTCAACGAACTTTCGCATCTAGTTAGTGGTGCTTTTTCAAAGCAACACTATTGTTATTGCTCATACTTATTCCACACAAAGTTTGGCGCGTAACTCGCCCCGCACCGTTTGTCACAGACCCCTGAGTGAGGTGTCAAATCGACCGGCTCATTGAGGAGAGGTGTGCTATGACTTTTCTAAGCGATCGGGTGTACGATGTTCGCACAGCGGACGAAAAAGCGGCCAAAAAAGTCCCATTGACTTAACATTGGGCATTCTAAAAAATTCATATCCAAACCGACGTTTTCACACACACAGACACAAAGGGCCTGACACCCCTGCGTCTCTCCCTCTCTCTCTCCCTCAGAGGATTTATATTATCAAGCAACCAATAAGTAATGGCCTAAAATCTTCATAGCCACACCCTAGCAACCACTAAGAGCTCCCTAGCAACCACCCTAAACCAATAAATTAAAAAAAAATTTTTTTTTTTTTTTTTAAAGCAATATCACACTCGTAGCCTTGCGATATCGCTCCATGCTTGTGCCTATTCGGCCATCTACTGAAGGCACTCGTTATTACAGATTTTAAAAACTGTATAAAAACTCCATAGTAACCATCTTTGACAACTACCAACCACCTAGTAACACCATAGCAACTACCAAAAATACCTAGCAACCACCCTGAACACCCTAGCAACGTCTAGAAACGCTCTAGTAACCACCCAGAACACCATAGAAACCACCTAGCAACGCCCTAGCAACCACCAAGAATACCCTAGCAACTGCCTAGCAACCACCCAGAACACCCTAGCAACTGCCTAGCAATGCCCTAGCAACCACCCAGAATACCATAGCAACTGCCTAGCAACCACCCATAACACCCTAGCAACTGCCTAGCAATGCCCTAGCAACCACCCAGAACACCCTAGCAACTGCCTAGCAACCACCCATAACACCCTAGCAACTGCCTAGCAACGCCCTAGCAACCACCCATAATACCATAGCAACTGCCTAGCAACCACCCAGAACACCTTAGCAACTGCCTAGCAACACCATAGCAACCACCCGGAACACCCTAGCAACCACCAAGAATTCCCTAGCAACCGCCTAGCAACCACCCAGAACACCCTAGCAACTGCCTAGCAATTCCCTAGCAACCACCCAGAATACCATAGCAACTGCCTAGCAACCACTCATAACACCCTAGCAACCACCTGGCAACAGCATCTTGCTAGCATCATGCTAGCAACATGCTAATCATGCTAACAACATGCTAATAAAGCTAGCATAATGCTAGCAACATGTTAATCAAGCTAGCAAAATGCTAATCATGTTAGCATCATGTTACCAACATGCTAATCAAGCTAGCATCATGCTAGCATCATGCTAGCAACATGCTAATCATGTTAGCATTATGCTAGCAAAATGCTAATCAAGCTAGCATAATGCTAGTAACATGCTAATCATTTTAACATCTAGCTAAAAACATGCTAGCAAAATGCTAATCATGTTAACATCTTGTTAAAAGCATGCTAGCAGCATGCTAATCATGTTAGCTTCATGCTACCAACATGCTAATCATGCTAACAACATGCAAATCTTGCTAGCATCATTCTAACAACATGTTAATCATAGTAAATCATGCTGGAATGTGGTATATCATGGTATCACAACATTTTAATTGTGTTAGCATCTGTCCAGTGGTGAGTTTTGCCACTGCAAGCACCACTTCACATTTTCTTCAGGAAATGTACATTCTAGTTATTATTATTCTTCTGACCCCAAAAATGTACAACTCAAACTCCTCCTAGAGCTTTAACTCTACATACTCCAAACTCGGCTCAAACACTCAGACTGTTCTGACTCGGTGTGCCAGATCTTTTCAGATTGATCGGACTTACGGTTTTCCTACAAATGACGATCAAAACTCGGAAAAAAAACATTTGAATTAAAATTTCGGAATGTTCAGGTTTTTTAAACTGCCAAACTGCCAAAAATTCAAATTTAAATCCCTTGAAACCCTAAACTAAATCAAACTGCCAAAAATTCAAATCTAAACTCCTTGAAACCCTAGACTAAATCAAACTGCCATTCTATATAATATAAAAGCCATTAAGACTAATTTAAACTAATAAACTCATCTATCTATCTACTTCAAACTATTTTAAACTTCAAACTAAATTAAACTTTAAACTAATTTAAACTTTTTAAACGTCAAACTTATATAAACTTTAAGATAATTTAAACTTCAAACTACTAAATTTACTTCATTTTAACTTATAAACTCTAAACGCATATAAACTCTGAGTGTGTAAGTGTTATTGAGTTAGTGTATGTGTGTGTGTGTGTGAGTGAGTGTGAGTTATGTGTGTGTGTGTGTGTGTGTGTGTGTGTGTGTGTGTGTGTGTGTGTGTGTGTAACCGCCTAGAACACCATAGCAACCACTGAGAACACCCTAGCAACCACCTAGCAACCACCCAGGACACCATAGCAACCACCCAGAACACCATAGCAACTACTCAGAACACCCTAGCAACTGCCTAACAACCACCCAGAACACCCTAGCAACCACCCAAAATACCCTAGCAACCGTCTAGCAACCATCCAAAAGACCCTAGCAACCACCCAAAACACCCTAGCAACCGCCTAGCAACCACCCAGAACACCCTAGCAACCACCCAAAATATCCTAGCAACCGCCTAGCAACCACCCAGAACACCATAGCAACCACCCAGAACATCCTAGCAACCACCCAAAATACCCTAGCAACTGCCTAGCAACCACCCAAAATATCCTAGCAACCGCCTAGCAACCACCCAAAACACCCTAGCAACCGCCTAGCAACCACCCAAAAGACCCTAGCAACCACCCAAAATATTCTAGCAACCGCCTAGCAACCACCCAAAACACCCTAGCAACCGCCTAGCAACCACCCAGAATACCCTAGCAACCACCCAGAACACCCTTGCAACTGCCTAGCAACCACCCAGAATACCTTAGCAACACCATAGCAACCACCCATAACACCCTAGCAACCGCCTAGCAACCACCCAGAACACCCTAGCAACCGCCTAGCAACCACCCAAAAGACCCTAGCAACCACCAAAAATATCATAGCAATCGCCTAGCAACCACCCAGAACACCCTAGCAACCGCCTAGCAACCACCCAGAATAACGTAGCAACCGCCTAGCAACACCATAGCGACCACCCATAACATCCTAGCAACCGCCAAGCAAAAAACTTTCTGGTCCAAACTTTCTCACGCCAACTTAAAGTTTGTCTCGACGAACTTTCGCATCTAGTTAGTGGTGCTTTTTCAAAGCAACACTATTGTTATTCTCCATACTTATTATTCTTTTTATTATTATTATTATTATGGACAAAGTTTGGCGCGTAACTTGCCCCGCACTGTTTGTCACAGACCCCTGAGTGAGGTGTCAAATCGAGCGGCTCATTGATGAGAGGTGTGCTATATCTTTTCTAAGCGATCGGGTGTACGATGTTCGCACAGCGGACGAAAAAGCAACATGCTAATCATGCTAGCATCAAGCTACCAACATGCTAATCAAGCTAGCATCATGCTAACATAATGCTAATCAAGCTAGCATCATGCTAGCAACATGCTAATCATGCTAGCATCATGCTACCAATATGCTGATTAAGCTAGCAAAATGCTATTCAAGCTAGCATAATGCTAACAACATGTTAATCAAGCTAGCATAATGCTAGCAACATGCTAATCATGTTAGCATCTAGCTAAAAACATGCTATCAAAATGCTAATCATGCTAACATCTTGTTAAAAGCATGCTAGCAACATGCTAATCATGCTAGCATCATGCTACAACATGCTAATCATGTTAACAACATGCTAATCATGCTAGCATCATTTTACTATGACATGTTAATCATAGTAAATCATGCTGGAATGTGGTAAATCGTAGTAAATCATCTTAGAAACATGGTAAATCGTGGTAAATAATGCTAAAACGTGGTATATCATGGTATCACAACATGTTAATTGTGTTAGCATCTGCCCAGTGGCGAGTTTTGCCACTGCAAGCACCACTTCACATTTTCTTCAGGAAATGTACATTCTAGTTAGTGGTGCTTTTCAAAGCAACACTATTGTTATTGACGCTCATACTTATTATTAGTGGTGCTTGCTGAAAGCAAGGCATCACTATTGTTATTGCTCATACTTATTAGTGGTGCTTGCTGAAAGCAAGGCATCACTATTGTTATTGCTCATACTTATTAGTGGTGCTTGCTGAAAGCAAGGCATCACTATTGTTATTGCTCATACTTATTAGTGGTGCTTGCTGAAAGCAAGGCATCACTATTGTTATTGCTCATACTTATTAGTGGTGCTTGCTGAAAGCAAGGCATCACTATTGTTATTGCTCATACTTATTAGTGGCAGAGCCGGATTAACGCAAAGGCAAACTAGGCACGTGCCTAGGGCCCGATTGGCGGGATGGGGCCCAGACAGAGGGACAAAAAAAAAAAAAAAAAAAAAAATATATAATAAAATGTACAATGTGAAGATGTTTATCTTAACCATAGACTGTTACATTACTGCAGTTAAACCAATTAATGTGTCCGTTACAAAGCGGGTGCCGGCTTCTGAAAGTATGTGTAACGAACGCATCCATCAGGTGCTGCGAGGCAAAAGCCTAATAAGCACACAAAGAAGCACAGCTCATAATGCAGGTGTGTGAGTTGTCGTCATCTATTTTGGAGTGATTGCAATGTATTCTAAATATAAACTTGTACTGTAGACCAGCGTCATTTCTGGAAAAATCATTCACCGCTTTATTACGAGTTTAAAAGAGCGCGAGCGTCATTAACGTGCCCAGACGCGACGCTTTGAATTTGCGCGTACAATGAATAACATCGCGTCGGGAGCTGACTAGTAAAAAAGCTACAAAATTAAAAGACAAGTTAAAAAGCCAACACACTATACAACATTTTTAAATGTTTCAAATAAAGGATCTCATATCTATGGGTCTATCTTCTAAATTCTGCTGATGATTAGATTATACCCTGACATTACGCCAATAATATCAGTTTATATATTTTTTTCTGCTCAGTAGCGATCGTGTCTTTCTCTTCCACTTGATTTATGTATAGCATATTTAAGGTAGCAATGCAATATAAAAGCACTTAGTGGGATTCTGGAACTGTGAATAAATTGAATAAAACAGCAAAATAACAACAACAACAACATCTTCATTAAACAAAAAAGAGATTACCTTAGATAAAGTTTGATTAATATGTACCGGTAAAAGTCTGGACCCATTACTATTTTTAATGTTTTTGAAAGAAGTTTCTTATTATGCTCTACAAGCCTGCATTTATTTGATCAAAAATACAGAAAAAAATAGGAATATTCAGAAAGGATGTGTTAAATAGGCTATATAAAAAGTGATAGTGAAGACTTTTTTAAAACAACTTTTTAATAATCAAAAATCCTGAAAAAAAGTATCACAGGTTATAAAATAAATATTAAGCACCATTTCTAACATTTGATAATAAATCAGAATATTATAAAGTTTTCTGAAGGATCACGTGACACTAAATTCAGCTTTGCGTCACAGAAATATAAAGTATAGTAAAATAGAAAACCATTATTTTAAATTTTAATAATATTTCACTAGCCTATATTATTTTTCTGTATTTTTTATCAAATAAATCCAGGCTTGATGAGCATAAGAGACTTCTTTCAAAAACATTAAAAGTGTTTTTTACTGTGTAAGTAAAAATATACTGCTTTTAAAATTAAATGTTGTATAAATAAAAAAGGTTAGGAATCATATTTGTTTCAAGTGTTTTTTTATTGGGGGTGGGGGGCCTCCAACATGAATTTTGCCTAGGGCCTCCTAATGTCTAGAACCGGCCCTGATTAGTGGTGCTTGCTGAAAGCAAGGCATCACTATTGTTATTGCTCATACTTATTATTATTAGTGGTGCTTGCTGAAAGCAAGGCATCACTATTGTTATTGCTCATACTTATTAGTGGTGCTTGCTGAAAGCAAGGCATCACTATTGTTATTGCTCATACTTATTATTATTCTTCTTTTTATTATTATTCCACACAAAGTTTGGCGCGTAACTCGTCCCGCACCGTTTGTCACAGACCCACAAATGAGGCGTCAAATCGTGCGGATTATTCGGGAATGGTGTGCTATGACTTTTATAAGCGATCGGGGGTACGGTGTTCGCCCCAGGGGCGAAAAAGCGGCCAAAAAAGTCCCATTGACTTAACATTGCGACGAACTTTGACCACACGTAGCTCTGAGCAAGGATTTCGCAGAAACGTGTGATTTGCCACATTTGAAGAGGCTGACAGGCTCTGTAAGAACATACCTCACAATGGGGTAAAAGTTGCACCCCTGGGGGGCAGGAGATGCCCAAAGTGGCCCCATTGACTTACTATGGGGAAGGAACATCCCGTGAAACACACATGCTTTTCCTACTATGGTAAATTGCATAGGGACTTTGTATTGAACGTAGCTCTGGATCACAGTGTCATAGAGACAAGGGGGGGGGGCTCATTTTACTCAGATGACCAATCAGTCTCTCTGGATCATTGTGAAGCTATCAAGCCACGCCCTAGCAACCATTTAGAGCCCCTTAGCAACAAGTTCCATAGACTTCCATTGAAAGAGTTCAAAGAGATATCTCCGGACTGAATTGTCATAGAGACATGGGGGTGGTCTCATTTGACTCGGGGCAGCAAACAGCCAATCATGAATCACCTCAACACTTCCAAGCCCCTCCCTAGCAACCATTGTCAAGCACCTTAGCAACCAAAATCCAAAGAGGGATATCTTCCATTCTGAATGTCACAGAGGCATGGGAGTTGGTTTATATCATTCATAGTGACAAGACGCCTTTGGAATTGCATCATTGGCAGCTGCCAAGTAACTCCATAGCAACCAAACAGAGTACCCTAGCAACCAAAATCCAAAGAGGCATATCTTCCATTCTGAATGTCACAGAGGCATGGGAGTTGGATTATATAATTCATACTGACAAGAAGCCTTTGGAATTTCATCATTGACAGCTGACAAGCCACTCCCTAGCAACCAAACAGAGTACCCTAGCAACCAAAATCCAAAGAGGCATATCTTCCATTCTGAATGTTGCAGAGGCATGGGAGTTGGTTTATATCATTCATAGTGACAAGAAGACTTTGGAGTTTCATGATTAGCAGCTGACAAGCCACTCGCTAGCAACCAAATAGAGTACCCTAGCAACTGTTTAGCAAAACGTATATCTCTGCATCAGAACATCGTATAGAGATGGGAGTTGGTTTATATCATTCATACTGACAAGAAGCCTTTGCAGTTTCATCATTAGCAGCTGACAAGCATCTCCATAGCAACCAAACAGAGTACCCTAGCAACCATTATACAAGACCTACATCTCTGCATCAGAATAATGTATAGAGATGGGGGTTGGCTCATTAGTTTCAGTTGGAAAACAGTCTGTAAATATCACCATGGTAACTGTGTATTCACACCCTAGCAACCATTTAGAGCCACCTAGCAACCATATTGCAACATATAGAAGCCATATTTCAGCTCCACAACATCGTAGAGGCATGGTTGTTGGCTCGTATGCAATCATGTACAACACCCTAGCAACCGAGTGGCGAGTTTTGCCACTGCAAGCACCACTTCACATTTTCTTCAGGAAATGTACATTCTAGTTATTATTATTCTTTTTATTATTCCACACAAAGTTTGGTGCGTAACTCGTCCCGCACCGTTTGTCACAGATCCATGAATGAGGTGTCAAATCGACCGGCTCATTGAGGAGAGGTGTGCTATGACTTTTATAAGCGACCGGGGGGGCGGTGTTCGCCCCAGGGGCGAAAAAGCGGCCCAAAAAGTCCCAATGACTTAACATTGCGACGAACTTTGAGCACTCGTAGCTCAGAGCGAGGATTTCGCAGAACGTGTGATTTGCCACATTTGAAGAGGCTAACAGGCTCTGTAAGAACATACCTCACAATGGGGTAAAAGTTGCACCCCTGGGGGGCAGGAGCTGCCCAAAGTTGCCCCATTGACTTACTATGGGGAAGGAACGTCCCGTGAAACACACATGCTTTTTTCCTACTATGGTAAATTGCATAGGGATTTTCTATTGAACGTAGCTCTGGATCACAGTGTCATAGAGACAAGGGGGCGGGCTCATTTTACTCAGACGACCAATCAGTCTCTCAAGCTCATTGTGAAGCTATCAAGCCACGCCCTAGCCACCATTTAGAGAAACTTAGCAACAAGTCCCATAGACTTCCATTGAAATAGATCAAAGGGATATCTCCAGACTGAATTGTCATAAAAACACGAGGGTGGTCTCATTTGACTCGGGGCAGCAAACGGCCAATCATGAATCACCTCAACACTTCCTAGCCCCTCCATAGCAACCATTGTCGAGCACCTTAGCAACCAAAATCCAAAGAGGGATATCTTCCATTCTGAATGTCACAGAGGCATGGGAGTTGGTTTATATCATTCAAAGTGTCAAGAAGCCTTTGCAGTTTCATCATTGGCAGCTGTCAAGCAACTCCATAACAACCAAAAAGAGTACCCTAGCAACCGTTTAGCAAAACGTATATCTCTGCATCAAAACATAGTATAGAGATGGGACTTGGCTCTTTTGACTAAATCATGGTAAATGAATACCATAGCAACTGCCTAGCAACACCATAGCAACCACCTAGCAACGCCCTAGCAACCACCCAGAACACCCTAGCAACCACCTGGCAACAGCATCTTGCTAAAAACATGCTAGCAAAAATGCTAATCATGCTAGCAACATGCTAATCAAGCTAGCATCATGCTAACAACATGCTAATCATGCTAGCTTCATGCTAGCAACATGCGAATCAAGCTAGCATCATGCTAGCATCATGCTAATCAAGCTAGCATCATGCTAGCAACATGCTAATAAAGCTAGAATTATGCTAGCAACATGCTAATCAAGCTAGCATAATGCTAGCAAAATGCTAATCATGTTAGCATCTAGCTAAAAACATGCTAGCAAAATGCTAATCATGTTAGCATCTTGTTAAAAGCATGCTAGCAACATGCTAATCATGCTAGCATCATGCTAACAACATGCTAATTATGCTAGCATCATTCTAACAACATGTTAATCATAGTAAATCATGCTGGAATGTGGTAAATCGTAGTAAATCATCTTAGAAACATGGTAAATTTAGGTAAATAATGCTAAAACGTGGTATATCATGGTATCACAACATGGTAATTGTGTTAGCATCTGCCCAGTGGTGAATTTTGCCACTGCAAGCACCACTTCACATTTTCTTCAGGAAATGTACATTCTAGTTAAGTTGGCTTGAGAAAGCCAACTTACTGATATTGTACTTAAACTTATTAGTGGTGCTTTTTCAAAGCAACACTAGTGTTATTGTCACTCATACTTATTATTCTTCTTATTAAGTTGGCTTGAGAAAGCCAACATATTGAAATCCTATTTAAACTTATTATTAAGTTGGCTGAGAAAGCCAACTTACTGATATTGTACTTAAACTTATTAAGTTGGCTTGAGAAAGCCAACATATTGAAATCCTATTTAAACTTATTATTAAGTTGGCTGAGAAAGCCAACTTACTGATATTGTACTTAAACTTATTATTAAGTTGGCTTGAGAAAGCCAACATATTGAAATCCTATTTAAACTTATTAAGTTGGCTTGAGAAAGCCAACATATTGAAATCCTATTTAAACTTATTATTAAGTTGGCTTGAGAGAGCCAACATATTGAAATCCTATTTAAACTTATTAAGTTGGCTTGAGAAAGCCAACATATTGAAATCCTATTTAAACTTATTATTATTAAGTTGGCTTGAGAGAGCCAACATATTGAAATCCTATTTAAACTTATTATTATTATTATTATTAAGTTGGCTTGAGAGAGCCAACATATTGAAATCCTATTTAAACTTATTATTATTATTATTATTAGTGGTGCTTTTTCAAAGCAACACTAGTGTTATTGTCACTCATACTTATTATTCTTATTTTTATTCTGCCAAAAGTTTGGCGCGTAATGCGCCCCGCACCGTTTGTCACAGACCCCTGAGTGAGGTGTCAAATCGAGCGGCTCATTGAGGAGAGGTGTGCTATATCTTTTCTAAGCGATCGGGTGTACGATGTTCGCACAGCGGACGAAAAAGCGGCCAAAAAAGTCCCATTGACTTTACATGGGGAGTTCTAAAAACATTTGAATCCCAACTGCCGTTTTCACACACACCACTCCAAAGGGCCTGACACCCCTGCGTTTCTCTCCCTCTCTCTCTCCCTCAGAGGATTTATATTATCAAGCAGCCAATAAGTAATGGCCTAAAATCTTCATAGCCACACCCTAGCAACCAGTTACAGCACCCTAGCAACCACTCTGAGCTCCCTAGCAACCACTAAACCAATAAATAATATAAAAACATTTTTTTTTAATTTTTTAAAGCAATATCACACTCGTAGCCTTGCAATATTGCTCCATGCTTGTGCCTATTCGGCCATAGGCACGAGGCCACAGGCCGAGTGCCGTACTGAAGGAACTCGTTATTAAAGATTTTAAAAACTCTATAAAAACTCCATAGTAACCATCTTTGACAACTACCAACCACCTAGTAACACCATAGCAACTAACAAAAATACCTTAGCAACCACCCTGAACACCCTAGCAACGTCTAGAAATGCTCTAGTAACCACCAAAAAACTCTAGCAACCAACCAGAACACCCTAGCAACTGCCTAGCAACCACCCAGAACACCTAGCAACTGCCTAGTAACCACCCAAAACGCCTAGCAACCACCCAGAACACCCTAGCAACTGCCTAGCAACACCATAGCAACCACCTAGCAATGCCCTAGCAACCACCAAGAATACCCTAGCAACTGCCTAGCAACCACCAAGAATACCCTAGCAACTGCCTAGCAACCACCCAGAACACCTTAGCAACTGCCTAGCAACACCACAGCAACCACCCAGAAAACCCTAGCAACCACCACCTGGCAACAGCATCTTGCTAAAAACATGCTAGCAACATACTAATCATGTTAGCATCATGCTAGCAACATGCTAATCAAGCTAGCATTATGCTACCAACATGCTAATCAAGCTAGCATCATGTTAGCAAAATGCTAATCAAGCTATCATAATGCTAGCAAAATGCTAATCAAGCTAGCATCATGCTAGCAACATGCTAATCAAGCTAGCATTATGCTAGCAACATGCTAATCATGTTAGCGTCTAGCTAAAAACATGCTAGCATCAAGCTACCAACATGCTAATCAAGCTAGCATCATGCTTACATAATGCTAATCAAGCTAGCATAATGCTAGCAACATGCTAATCAAGCTAGAATCATGCTAGCAACATGCTAATCAAGCTAGCATCATGCTAGCAACATGCTAATCAAGCTAGCATTATGCTAGAAACATGCTAATCATGTTAGCGTCTAGCTAAAAACATGCTAATCATGCTAGCATCAAGCTACCAACATGCTAATCAAGCTAGCATCATGCTAACATAATGCTAATCAAGCTAGCATCATGCTAGCAAAATGCTATTCAAGCTAGCATTATGCTAACAATATGTTAATCAAGCTAGCATAATGCTAGCAACATGCTAATCATGTTAGCATTTGGCTAAAAACATGCTAGCAAAATGCTAATCATGCTAACATCTTGTTAAAAGCATGTTAGCAACATGCTAATCATGCTAGCATCATGCTACCAACATGCTAATCATGTTAACAACATGTTAATCATGCTAGCATCATTTTAACAACATGTTAATCATAGTAAATCATGCTGGAATGTGGTAAATCGTAGTAAATCATCTTAGAAACATGGTAAATCGTGGTAAATAATGCTAAAACGTGGTATATCATGGTATCACAACATGTTAATTGTGTTAGCATCTGCCCAGTGGCGAGTTTTGCCACTGCAAGCACCACTTCACATTTTCTTCAGGAAATGTACATTCTAGTTAAGTTGGCTTGAGAAAGCCAACATATTGAAATCCTATTTAAACTTATTATTAATATTATTATTATTATTATTCTTCTGTGAATAACTGTTGACTCAAACTCGCCCTAGAGCTTTAACTCTACATACTCCAAACTCGGCTCAGACACTCAAACTGATCTGAAGTTAGTTGCTTTATCTTTTCAGACTGATCGGACTTACGGTTTTCCTACAAATGACGATCAAAACTCGGAAAAACTCCCATTGACTTAACATTGGGCATTCTAAAAAAATTCAAACTCACCAACCGACAAAAATTCAAATCTAAATCCCTTGAAAACTAAACCAAACTGCCATTCTATATATATTAGCCAATGAAACTCATTTAAACTAAAAAACTCTAATCTCATACACTTATAAACTAATTAACTTAAATTTAATAACTAATTAACTAATAAACTCATGAATTCATAGACTTATGAACTCTTAAACTCATAAATTAATAAACTCTGAACTCTAAACTCATTTAAACTTATAAACTCTAAACTCAAAAACTTGTACACTTATAAACTCATCAATTTATACACTTATAAACTCTAAACTCATAAACTCTGAGTGTGTGTGTGTGTGTGTGTGTGTGTGTATTTATCTATCTACCGCTCTGAATACCATAGCAACCACCCAGAACACCCTAGCAACCACCTAGCAACCACCCAGAACACCCTAGCAACCACCCAAAAGACCCTAGCAACCACCCAAAATATCCTAGCAACCGCCTAGCAACCACCCATAATACCCTAGCAACCACCCAAAACACCCTAGCAACCGCCTAGCAACCACCCAAAAGACCCTAGCAACCACCCAAAATACCCTAGCAACCGCCTAGCAACCACCCAAAAGACCCTAGCAACCACCCAAAATAGCCTAGCAACCACCCAAAATACCCTAGCAACCACCCAAAATACCCTAGCAACCGCCTAGCAACCACCCAGAATACCCTAGCAACCACCCAGAACAACCTAGCAACCGCCTAGCAACCACCCAAAAGACCCTAGCAACCGCCTAGCAACCACCCAGAATACCCTAGCAACCACCCAAAACACCCTAGCAACCACCCAGAACACCCTAGCAACCGCCTAGCAACCACCCAAAAGACCCTAGCAACCACCCAAAAGACCCTAGCAACCGCCTAGCAACCACCCAGAATACCCTAGCAACCACCCAAAACACACTAGCAACCACCCAGAACACCATAGCAACCGCCTAGCAACCACCCAGAATACCCTAGCAACCACCCAAAACACCCTAGCAACCACCCAGAACACCCTAGCAACCGCCTAGCAACCACCCAAAACACCCTAGCAACCACCAAAAAGACCCTAGCAACCGCCTAGCAACCACCCAGAATACCCTAGCAACCACCCAAAACACCCTAGCAACCACCAAAAAGACCCTAGCAACTGCCTAGCAACCACCCAAAAGACCCTAGCAACCACCCAAAACACCCTAGCAACCACCTAGCAACCACCCAAAAGACCCTAGCAACCACCCAAAAGACCTTAGCAACCACCCAAAACACCCTAGCAACCGCCCAGCAACCACCCAGAACACCCTAGCAACCACCCAAAACACCCTAACAACCACCCAAAATACCCTAGAAACCACCCAAAACACCCTAGCAACCACCCAAAACACCCTAGCAACCACCCAGAACACCCTAGCAACCGCCTAGCAACCACCCAAAAGACCCTAGCAACCACCCAAAATATCCTAGCAACCGCCTAGCAACCACCCAGAATACCCTAGCAACCACCCAAAACACCCTAGCAACCACCCAAAATACCCTAGCAACCACCCAAAATACCCTAGCAACCACCCAGAACACCCTAGCAACCTCCCAAAATATCCTAGCAAGACCATAGCAACCACCCATAACATCCTAGCAACCGCCTAGCAAAAAACATTCTGGTCCAAACTTTCTCAAGCCAACTTAAAGTTTGTCTCGACGAACTTTCGCATCTAGTTAATATTATTATTCTTCTGTGAAAAACTGTTGACTCAAACTCGCCCTAGAGCTTTAACTCTACATACTCCAAACTCGGCTCAGACACTCAAACTGATCTGAAGTTAGTTGCTTTATCTTTTCAGACTGATCGGACTTACGGTTTTCCTACAAATGACGATCAAAACTCGGAAAAACTCCCATTGACTTAACATTGGGCATTCTAAAAAAATTCAAACTCACCAACCGACAAAAATTCAAATCTAAATCCCTTGAAAACTAAACCAAACTGCCATTCTATATATATTAGCCAATGAAACTCATTTAAACTAAAAAACTCTAATCTCATACACTTATAAACTAATTAACTTAAATTGAATAACTAATTAACTTAAATTGAATAACTAATTAACTAATAAACTCATGAATTCATAGATTTATGAACTCTTAAACTCACAAATGAATAAACTCTGAACTCTAAACTAATTTAAACTTATAAACTCTAATCTCATACACTTATAAACTAATTAACTTAAATTTAATAACTAATTAACTAATAAACTCATGAATTCATAGACTTATGAACTCTTAAACTCATAAATTAATAAACTCTGAACTCTAAACTCATTTAAACTTATAAACTCTAAACTCAAAAACTTGTACACTTATAAACTTATCAATTTATACACTTATAAACTCTAAACTCTGAGTGTGTGTGTGTGTGTGTGTGTGTGTGTGTGTGTGTGTGTGTATCTATCTATCTACCGCTCTGAATACCATAGCAACCACCCAAAACACCCTAGCAACCACCTAGCAACCACCCAGAACACCCTAGCAACCACCCAAAAGACCCTAGCAACCACCCAAAACACCCTAGCAACCGCCTAGCAACCACCCAAAAGACCATAGCAACCACCCAAAACACCCTAGCAACCGCCTAGCAACCACCCAAAAGACCCTAGCAACCACCCAAAACACCCTAGCAACCACCCAAAACACCCTAGCAACCGCCTAGCAACCACCCAAAAGACCCTAGCAACCGCCCAAAATACCCTAGCAACACCATAGCAACCACACAAAACATCCTAGTAACCACCCATAACACCCTAGCAACCGCCTAGCAACCACCCAGAACACCCTAGCAACCACCCAAAACACCCTAGCAACCACCAAAAATACCCTAGCAACACCATAGCAACCACACAAAACATCCTAGTAACCACCCATAACACCCTAGCAACCGCCTAGCAACCACCCAGAACACCCTAGCAACCACCCAAAACACCCTAGCAACCACCCAAAATATCCTAGCAACCGCCTAGCAACCACCCAGAATACCTTAGCAACCACCCAAAACACCCTAGCAACCACCCAGAACATCCTAGCAACCGCCTAGCAACCACCCAAAAGACCCTAGCAACCACCCAAAAGACCCTAGCAACCGCCTAGCAACCACCCAGAATACCCTAGCAACCACCCAAAACACCCTAGCAACAACCCAGAACACCCTAGCAACCGCCTAGCAACCACCCAGAATACCCTAGCAACCACCCAAAAGACCCTAGCAACCACCCAAAACACCCTAGCAACCGCCTAGCAACCACCCAAAATACCCTAGCAACACCATAGCAACCACCCATAACATCCTAGAAACCGCCTAGCAAAAAATTTTCCGGTCCAAACTTTCTCAAGCCAACTTAAAGTTTGTCTCGACGAACTTTCGCATCTAGTTAAGTTGGCTTGAGAAAGCCAACATATTGAAATCCTATTTAAACTTATTATTAATATTATTATTATTATTATTCTTCTGTGAATAACTGTTGACTCAAACTCGCCCTAGAGCTTTAACTCTACATACTCCAAACTCGGCTCAGACACTCAAACTGATCTGAAGTTAGTTGCTTTATCTTTTCAGACTGATCGGACTTACGGTTTTCCTACAAATGACGATCAAAACTCGGAAAAACTCCCATTGACTTAACATTGGGCATTCTAAAAAAATTCAAACTCACCAACCGACAAAAATTCAAATCTAAATCCCTTGAAAACTAAACCAAACTGCCATTCTATATATATTAGCCAATGAAACTCATTTAAACTAAAAAACTCTAATCTCATACACTTATAAACTAATTAACTTAAATTTAATAACTAATTAACTTAAATTGAATAACTAATTAACTAATAAACTCATGAATTCATAGATTTATGAACTCTTAAACTCACAAATGAATAAACTCTGAACTCTAAACTAATTTAAACTTATAAACTCTAATCTCATACACTTATAAACTAATTAACTTAAATTTAATAACTAATTAACTAATAAACTCATGAATTCATAGACTTATGAACTCTTAAACTCATAAATTAATAAACTCTGAACTCTAAACTCATTTAAACTTATAAACTCTAAACTCAAAAACTTGTACACTTATAAACTTATCAATTTATACACTTATAAACTCTAAACTCTGAGTGTGTGTGTGTGTGTGTGTGTGTGTGTGTGTGTGTGTATCTATCTATCTACCGCTCTGAATACCATAGCAACCACCCAAAACACCCTAGCAACCACCTAGCAACCACCCAGAACACCCTAGCAACCACCCAAAAGACCCTAGCAACCACCCAAAACACCCTAGCAACCGCCTAGCAACAACCCAAAAGACCATAGCAACCACCCAAAACACCCTAGCAACCGCCTAGCAACCACCCAAAAGACCCTAGCAACCACCCAAAACACCCTAGCAACCACCCAAAACACCCTAGCAACCGCCTAGCAACCACCCAAAAGACCCTAGCAACCGCCCAAAATACCCTAGCAACACCATAGCAACCACACAAAACATCCTAGTAACCACCCATAACACCCTAGCAACCGCCTAGCAACCACCCAGAACACCCTAGCAACCACCCAAAACACCCTAGCAACCACCAAAAATACCCTAGCAACACCATAGCAACCACACAAAACATCCTAGTAACCACCCATAACACCCTAGCAACCGCCTAGCAACCACCCAGAACACCCTAGCAACCACCCAAAACACCCTAGCAACCACCCAAAATATCCTAGCAACCGCCTAGCAACCACCCAGAATACCTTAGCAACCACCCAAAACACCCTAGCAACCACCCAGAACATCCTAGCAACCGCCTAGCAACCACCCAAAAGACCCTAGCAACCACCCAAAAGACCCTAGCAACCGCCTAGCAACCACCCAGAATACCCTAGCAACCACCCAAAACACCCTAGCAACAACCCAGAACACCCTAGCAACCGCCTAGCAACCACCCAGAATACCCTAGCAACCACCCAAAAGACCCTAGCAACCACCCAAAACACCCTAGCAACCGCCTAGCAACCACCCAAAATACCCTAGCAACACCATAGCAACCACCCATAACATCCTAGAAACCGCCTAGCAAAAAATTTTCCGGTCCAAACTTTCTCAAGCCAACTTAAAGTTTGTCTCGACGAACTTTCGCATCTAGTTATTAATATTATTATTATTATTCTTCTGTGAAAAACTATTGACTCAAACTCGCCCTAGAGCTTTAACTCTACATACTCCAAACTCGGCTCAGACACTCAAACTGATCTGAAGTTTTATGCTATATCTTTTCAGACTGATCGGACTTACGGTTTTCCTACAAATGACGATCAAAACTCGGAAAAAGTCCCATTGACTTAACATTGGGCATTCTAAAAAAATTCAAACTCACCAACCGACAAAAATTCAAATCTAAATCCCTTGAAAACTAAATCAAACTGCCATTCTATATATATTAGCCAATGAAACTCATTTAAACTAATAAACTCTAATTTCATACACTTATAAACTAATTAACTTAAATTGAATAACTAATTAACTAATAAACTCATGAATTCATAGACTTATGAACTCTTAAACTCATAAATTAATAAACTCTGAACTCTAAACTCATTTAAACTTATAAACTCTAAACTCAAAAACTTGTACACTTATAAACTCATCAATTTATACACTTATAAACTCTAAACTCATAAACTCTGAGTGTGTGTGTGTGTGTGTGTGTGTGTGTGTGTGTGTGTCTGAGTGTCTGAGTGAGTGTGTGAGCGAGGTAGTCTGTTTGAGTGTGTGTGTGTGTGTATCTATCTATCTACCGCTCTGAATACCATAGCAACCACCCAGAACACCCTAGCAACCACCCAAAACACCCTAGCAACCACCCAAAAGACTCTAGCAACCACCCAAAATACCCTAGCAACACCATAGCAACCACACAAAACATCCTAGTAACCACCCATAACACCCTAGCAACCGCCTAGCAACCACCCAGAACACCCTAGCAACCACCCAAAACACCCTAGCAACCACCCAAAATACCTTAGCAACCACCCAAAACACCCTAGCAACCACCCAGAACACCCTAGCAACCGCCTAGCAACCACCCAAAAGACCCTAGCAACCACCCAGAATACCATAGCAACCACCCAAAAGACCCTAGCAACCGCCTAGCAACCACCCAGAATACCCTAGCAACCACCCAAATCACCCTAGCAACCACCCAGAACACCCTAGCAACCGCCTAGCAACCACCCAAAAGACCCTAGCAACCACCCAAAAGACCCTAGCAACCACCCAAAAGACCCTAGCAACCGCCTAGCAACCACCCAGAATACCCTAGCAACCACCCAAAACACCCTAGCAACCACCCAGAACACCCTAGCAACCGCCTAGCAACCACCCAGAATACCCTAGCAACCACCAAAAAGACCTAGCAATCACCCAAAAGACCCTAGCAACCGCCTAGCAACCACCCAGAAAATCCTAGCAACCACCCAAAACACCCTAGCAACCACCCAAAAGACCCTAGCAACCGCCTAGCAACCACCCAAAAGACCCTAGCAACCACCCAGAATACCATAGCAACCACCCAAAATACCATAGCAACCGCCTAGCAACCACCCAAAAGACCATAGCAACCACCCAAAACACCCTAGCAACCACCCAGAATACCCTAGCAACCACCCAAAATACCCTAGCAACCGCCTAGCAACCACCCAAAAGACCCTAGCAACCACCCTAAATATCCTAGCAACCGCATAGCAACCACCCAGAATACCCTAGCAACCACCCAAAACACCCTAGCAACCACCCAGAACACCCTAGCAACCGCCTAGCAACCACCCAAAAGACCCTAGCAACCACCCAAAATATCCTAGCAACCACCCAGAATACCCTAGCAACCACCCAAAACACCCTAGCAACCACCCATAACACCCTAGCAACCACCCAAAAGACCCTAGCAACCACCCAGGACACCCTAGCAACCACCTAGCAACCACCCAGAACACCCTAGCAATTGCCCGCGACCACCCATAACATCCTAGCAACCGCCTATCAAAAAACTTTACGGTCCAAACTTTCTCAAGCCAACTTAAAGTTTGTCTCGACGAACTTTCGCATCTAGTTATTATTATTATTCTTCTTACTAAAACTGTTGACTCAAACTCGCCCTAGAGCTTTAACTCTACATACTTCAAACTCGGCTCAGACACTCAAACTGATCTGCAGCTATATGCTATATCTTTTCAGACTGATCGGACTTACGGTTTTCCTACAAATGACGATCAAAACTCGGAAAAACTCCCATTGACTTAACATTGGGCATTCTAAAAAAATTCAAACTCACCAACCGACAAAAATTCAAATCTAAATCCCTTGAAAACTAAACCAAACTGCCATTCTATATATATTAGCCAATGAAACTCATTTAAACTAAAAAACTCTAATCTCATACACTTATAAACTAATTAACTTAAATTTAATAACTAATTAACTAATAAACTCATGAATTCATAGACTTATGAACTCTTAAACTCATAAATTAATAAACTCTGAACTCTAAACTCATTTAAACTTATAAACTCTAAACTCAAAAACTTGTACACTTATAAACTCATCAATTTATACACTTATAAACTCATAAACTCTGAGTGTGTGTGTGTGTGTGTGTGTGTGTGTGTGTGTGTGTGTGTGTGTGTGTGTGTGTGTGTCTGAGTGAGTGTGTGAGCGAGGTAGTCTGTTTGAGTGTGTGTGTGTGTGTGTGTGTGTGTGTGTGTGTGTGTATCTATCTATCTACCGCTCTGAATACCATAGCAACCACCCAGAACACCCTAGCAACCACCCAGAACACCTTAGCAACCACCCAAAAGACCCTAGCAACCACCCAAAATATCCTAGCAACCACCCAGAACACCCTAGCAACCACCTAGCAACCACCCAAAACACCCTAGAAACCACCCAAAAGACCCTAGCAACCACCCAAAATACCCTAGCAACACCATAGCAACCACACAAAACATCCTAGTAACCACCCATAACACCCTAGCAACCGCCTAGCAACCACCCAGAACACCCTAGCAACCACCCAAAACACCCTAGCAACCACCCAAAATACCCTAGCAACACCATAGCAACCACACAAAACATCCTAGTAACCACCCATAACACCCTAGCAACCGCCTAGCAACCACCCAGAACACCCTAGCAACCACCCAAAAGACCCTAGCAACCGCCTAGCAACCACCCAGAATACCCTAGCAACCACCCAAAACACCCTAGCAACCGCCTAGCAACCACCCAGAATACCCTAGCAACCACCCAAAACACCCTAGCAACCACCCAGAACACCATAGCAACCGCCTAGCAACCACCCAAAAGACCCTAGCAACCGCCTAGCAACCACCCAGAATACCCTAGCAACCACCCAAAACACCCTAGCAACCACCCAAAAGACCCTAGCAACCACCCAAAAGACCCTAGCAACCGCCTAGCAACCACCCAAAAGACCCTAGCAACCACCCAAAACACCCTAGCAACCGCCTAGCAACCACCCAAAAGACCCTAGCAACCACCCAGAACACCCTAGCAACCGCCTAGCAACCACCCAAAAGACCCTAGCAACCACCCAAAATATCCTAGCAACCACCCAGAATACCCTAGCAACCACCCAGAATACCCTAGCAACCACCCAAAACACCCTAGCAACCACCCAGAACACCCTAGCAACCGCCTAGCAACCACCCAAAAGACCCTAGCAACCACCTAGCAACCACCCAAAAGACCCTAGCAACCACCCAAAAGACCCTAGCAACCACCCAGAACACCCTAGCAACCGCCTAGCAACCACCCAAAAGACCCTAGCAACCACCCAGGACACCCTAGCAACCACCTAACAACCACCCAGAAGACCCTAGCAACCACCCAAAATATCCTAGCAACCGCCTAGCAACCACCCAGAATACCCTAGCAACCACCCAAAAAACCCTAGCAACCACCCAGAACACCCTAGCAGCCGCCTAGCAACCACCCAAAATACCCTAGCAACCACCCAAAAGACCCTAGCAACCACCCAGGACACCCTAGCAACCACCTAGCAACCACCCAGAACACCCTAGCAACCTCCCAAAATACCCTAGCAACCACCTAGAACACCCTAGCAACCGCCTAGCAACCACCCAAAAGACCCTAGCAACCACCCAAAACACCCTAGCAACCACCCAAAACACCCTAGCAACCACCCAAAATACCCTAGCAACACCATAGCAACCACACAAAACATCCTAGTAACCACCCATAACACCCTAGCAACCGCCTAGCAACCACCCAAAACACCCTAGCAACCACCCAAAATATCCTAGCAACCGCCTAGCAACCACCCAAAACACCCTAGCAACCACCCAGAACATCCTAGCAACTGCCTAGCAACCACCCAAAAGACCCTAGCATCCACCCAAAACACCCTAGCAACCGCCTAGCAACCACCCAGAATACCCTAGCAACCACCCAAAATACCCTAGCAACCGCCTAGCAACCACCCTAAATATCCTAGCAACCGCATAGCAACAACCCAAAACACCCTAGCAACCACCCAGAACACCCTAGCAACCGCCTAGCAACCACCCAAAACACCCTAGCAACCACCCAAAACACCCTAGCAACACCATAGCAACCACACAAAACATCCTAGTAACCACCCATAACACCCTAGCAACCGCCTAGCAACCACCCAGAACACCCTAGCAACCACCCAAAACACCATAGCAACCACACAAAACACCCTAGCAACCTCCCAAAATACCCTAGCAACACCATAGCAACACCATAGCAACATCCTAGCAACCGCCTAGCAAAAAAACGTTCTGGTCCAAACTTTCTCAAGCCAACTTAAAGTTTGTCTCGACGAACTTTCGCATCTAGTTAAGTTGGCTTGAGAAAGCCAACATATTGAAATCCTATTTAAACTTATTATTAATATTATTATTATTATTATTATTCTTCTGTGAATAACTGTTGACTCAAACTCGCCCTAGAGCTTTAACTCTACATACTCCAAACTCGGCTCAGACACTCAAACTGATCTGAAGTTAGTTGCTTTATCTTTTCAGACTGATCGGACTTACGGTTTTCCTACAAATGACGATCAAAACTCGGAAAAACTCCCATTGACTTAACATTGGGCATTCTAAAAAAATTCAAACTCACCAACCGACAAAATTTCAAATCTAAATCCCTTGAAAACTAAATCAAACTGCCATTCTATATATATTAGCCAATGAAACTCATTTAAACTAATAAACTCTAATCTCATACACTTATAAACTAATTAACTTAAATTTAATAACTAATTAACTAATAAACTCATGAATTCATATACTTATGAACTCTTAAACTCATAAATTAATAAACTCTGAACTCTAAACTCATTTAAACTTATAAACTCTAAACTCAAAAACTTGTACACTTATAAACTCATCAATTTATACACTTATAAACTCTAAACTCATAAACTCTGAGTGTGTGTGTGTGTGTGTGTGTGTGTGTGTGTGTGTGTGTGTGTGTGTGTGTGTGAGCGAGGTAGTCTGTTTGTGTGTGTGTGTGTGTGTGTGTGTGTGTGTGTGTGTGTGTGTGTGTGTGTGTGTGTGTGTGTGTGTATATCTATCTATCTAACTTATTTATCTATCTATCTCTCTGTCATGAACTTCAAACTACTTTAAACTTTAAACCAATTTAAATTTCTTAAGTTTAAAGCTCCCAGCTCCCAAGCAACTCCATAGCAACCAAACTTGAGTATCCTAGCAACCGTTTTGCAAGACCTATATCTCTGTATCAGAACATCGTATAGAGATGAGGTTTGGCTCTTTTGACTCATGCTAGCAAACAGCACTTTCAACATGCTACACATGCTAGCAGTGAATAGCTACATGCTAATAGCGATTAGTTAAGTAAGAACTCTATAAAAACTCCATAGTAACCATCTGTGACAACTACCAACCACCTAGTAACACCATATCAACCGCTCTGAATACCATAGCAACCACCCAGAACACCCTAGCAACCACCCATAACACCCTAGCAACCACCCAAAATATCCTAGCAACCGCCTAGTAACCACCCAGAATACCCTAGCAACCACCCAAAACACCCTAGCAACCACCCAGAACACCCTAGCAACCGCCTAGCAACCACCCAAAAGACCCTAGCAACCACCCAAAAGACCCTAGCAACCGCCTAGCAACCACCCAAAAGACCCTAGCAACCACAAAAAATAGCCTAGCAACCACCCAAAATACCCTAGCAACCGCCTAGCAACCACCCAAAATACCCTAGCAACCACCCAGAATACCCTAGCAACCACCCAAAACACCCTAGCAACCACCCAGAACACCCTAGCAACCACCCAAAACACCCTAGCAACCGCCTAGCAACCAACCAGAATACCCTAGCAACCACCCAAAACACCCTAGCAACCACCCAGAACACCCTAGCAACCGCCTAGCAACCACCCAAAAGACCCTAGCAACCGCCTAGCAACCACCCAGAATACCCTAGCAACCACCCAAAACACCCTAGCAACCGCCTAGCAACCACCCAAAAGACCCTAGCAACCGCCTAGCAACCACCCAGAATACCCTAGCAACCACCCAAAACACCCTAGCAACCACCCAGAACACCCTAGCAACCGCCTAGCAACCACCCAAAAGACCCTAGCAACCGCCTAGCAACCACCCAGAATACCCTAGCAACCACCAAAAACACCCTAGCAACCACCCAAAAGACCCTAGCAACCGCCTAGCAACCACCCAAAACACCCTAGCAACCGCCTAGCAACCACCCAAAAGACCCTAGCAACCACCCAGAACACCCTAGCAACCGCCTAGCAACCACCCAGAACACCCTAGCAACCACCCAAAACACCCTAGCAACTGCCTAGCAACCACCCAAAAGACCCTAGCAACCACCCAAAATATCCTAGCAACCACCCAAAACACCTTAGCAACCGCCTAGCAACCACCCAAAATACCCTAGCAACACCATAGCAACCACCCATAACATCCTAGAAACCGCCTAGCAAAAAATTTTCCGGTCCAAACTTTCTCAAGCCAACTTAAAGTTTGTCTCGACGAACTTTCGCATCTAGTTAAGTTGGCTTGAGAAAGCCAACATATTGAAATCCTATTTAAACTTATTATTATTCTTCTGTGGAAACTATTGACTCAAACTCGCCCTAGAGCTTTAACTCTACATACTCCAAACTCGGCTCAGACACTCAAACTGATCTGAAGTTTTATGCTATATCTTTTCAGACTGATCGGACTTACGGTTTTCCTACAAATGACGATCAAAACTCGGAAAAAGTCCCATTGACTTAACATTGGGCATTCTAAAAAAATTCAAACTCACCAACCGACAAAAATTCAAATCTAAATCCCTTGAAAACTAAATCAAACTGCCATTCTATATATATTAGCCAATGAAACTCATTTAAACTAATAAACTCTAATTACATACACTTATAAACTAATTAACTTAAATTGAATAACTAATTAACTAATAAACTCATGAATTCATAGACTTATGAACTCTTAAACTCATAAATTAATAAACTCTGAACTCTAAACTCATTTAAACTTATAAACTCTAAACTCAAAAACTTGTACACTTATA
This sequence comes from Leuciscus leuciscus, assembly GCF_965113295.1. Lineage (NCBI taxonomy): Eukaryota > Metazoa > Chordata > Actinopteri > Cypriniformes > Leuciscidae > Leuciscus > Leuciscus leuciscus. The sequence goes on along the minus strand of NC_138745.1, from coordinate 17,695,730 downwards.
AACTCATCAATTTATACACTTATAAACTCTAAACTCATAAACTCTGAGTGTGTGTGTGTGTGTGTGTGTGTGTATCTATCTATCTACCGCTCTGAATACCATAGCAACCACCCAGAACACCCTAGCAACCACCTAGCAACCACCCAGAACACCCTAGCAACCACCCAAAATACCCTAGCAACCACCCAAAAGACCCTAGCAACCACCCAAAAGACCCTAGCAACCACCCAGAACACCCTAGCAACCACCCAGAACACCCTAGCAACCGCCTAGCAACCACCCAGAATACCATAGCAACCACCCAAAAGACCCTAGCAACCGCCTAGCAACCACCCAGAAAACCCTAGCAACCACCCAAATCACCCTAGCAACCACCCAGAACACCCTAGCAACCGCCTAGCAACCACCCAAAAGACCCTAGCAACCGCCTAGCAACCACCCAAAAGACCCTAGCAACCACCCAGAACACCCTAGCAACCGCCTAGCAACCACCCAGAATACCCTAGCAACCACCCAAAAGACCCTAGCAACCACCCAAAAGACCCTAGCAACCACCCAACAGACCCTAGCAACCACCTAGCAACCACCCAGAATATCCTAGCAACCACCCAAAACACCCTAGCAACCACCCAAAATACCCTAGCAACACCATAGCAACCACACAAAACATCCTAGTAACCACCCATAACACCCTAGCAACCGCCTAGCAACCACCCAGAACACCCTAGCAACCACCCAAAAGACCCTAGCAACCGCCTAGCAACCACCCAGAATACCCTAGCAACCACCCAAAACACCCTAGCAACCACCCAAAACACCCTAGCAACCGCCTAGCAACCACCCAGAATACCCTAGCAACCACCCAGAACACCATAGCAACCGCCTAGCAACCACCCAAAAGACCCTAGCAACCGCCTAGCAACCACCCAGAACACCCTAGCAACCACCCAAAACACCCTAGCAACCACCCAAAAGACCCTAGCAACCGCCTAGCAACCACCCAAAACACCCTAGCAACCGCCTAGCAACCACCCAAAAGACCCTAGCAACCACCCAGAACACCCTAGCAACCGCCTTGCAACCACCCACAAGACCCTAGCAACCACCCAAAAGAACCTAGCAACCACCCAAAAGACCCTAGCAACCACCCAAAATATCCTAGCAACCACCCAGAATACCCTAGCAACCACCCAAAACACCCTAGCAACCACCCAGAACACCCTAACAACCGCCTAGCAACCACCCAAAAGACCCTAGCAACCACCTAGCAACCACCCAAAAGACCCTAGCAACCACCCAAAACACCATAGCAACCACCCAGAACACCCTAGCAACCGCCTAGCAACCACCCAAAAGACCCTAGCAACCACCCAGGACACCCTAGCAACCGCCTAGCAACCACCCAGAAGACCCTAGCAACCACCCAAAATATCCTAGCAACCGCCTAGCAACCACCCAGAATACCCTAGCAACCACCCAGAACACCCTAGCAACCGCCTAGCAACCACCCAAAAGACCCTAGCAACCACCTAGCAACCACCCAAAAGACCCTAGCAACCACCCAGGACACCCTAGCAACCACCTAGCAACCACCCAGAACACCCTAGCAACCTCCCAAAATACCCTAGGAACACCATAGCAACCACCCATAAAATCCTAGCAACCGCTTAGCAAAAAACGTTCTGGTCCAAACTTTCTCAAGCCAACTTAAAGTTTGTCTCGACGAACTTTCGCATCTAGTTATTATTAATATTATTATTATTATTCTTCTGTGAAAAACTATTGACTCAAACTCGCCCTAGAGCTTTAACTCTACATACTCCAAACTCGGCTCAGACACTCAAACTGATCTGAAGTTTTATGCTATATCTTTTCAGACTGATCGGACTTACGGTTTTCCTACAAATGACGATCAAAACTCGGAAAAAGTCCCATTGACTTAACATTGGGCATTCTAAAAAAATTCAAACTCACCAACCGACAAAAATTCAAATCTAAATCCCTTGAAAACTAAATCAAACTGCCATTCTATATATATTAGCCAATGAAACTCATTTAAACTAATAAACTCTAATTTCATACACTTATAAACTAATTAACTTAAATTGAATAACTAATTAACTAATAAACTCATGAATTCATAGACTTATGAACTCTTAAACTCATAAATTAATAAACTCTGAACTCTAAACTCATTTAAACTTATGAACTCTAAACTCAAAAACTTGTACACTTATAAACTCATCAATTTATACACTTATAAACTCTAAACTCATAAACTCTGAGTGTGTGTGTGTGTGTGTGTGTGTGTGTGTGTGTGTGTGTCTATCTATCTACCGCTCTGAATACCATAGCAACCACCCAGAACACCCTAGCAACCACCCAAAAGACCCTAGCAACCACCCAAAATATCCTAGCAACCACCCAAAAGACCCTAGCAACCACCCAAAACACCCTAGCAACAACCCAAAAGACCATAGCAACCACCCAAAACACCCTAGCAACCACCCAAAACACCCTAGCAACCGCCTAGCAACCACCCAAAAGACCCTAGCAACCACCCAAAATACCCTAGCAACACCATAGCAACCACACAAAACATCCTAGTAACCACCCAAAACACCCTAGCAACCGCCTAGCAACCACCCAAAAGACCCTAGCAACCACCCAAAACACCCTAGCAACCGCCTAGCAACCACCCAAAAGACCATAGCAACCACCCAAAACACCCTAGCAACCACCCAAAACACCCTAGCAACCGCCTAGCAACCACCCAAAAGACCCTAGCAACCACCCAAAATACCCTAGCAACACCATAGCAACCACACAAAACATCCTAGTAACCACCCAAAACACCCTAGCAACCGCCTAGCAACCACCCAAAAGACCCTAATAACCACCCAAAATACCCTAGCAACACCATAGCAACCACACAAAACATCCTAGTAACCACCCATAACACCCTAGCAACCGCCTAGCAACCACCCAGAACACCCTAGCAACCACCCAAAACACCCTAGCAACCACCCAAAATATCCTAGCAACCGCCTAGCAACCACCCAGAATACCCTAGCAACCACCCAAAACACCCAAGCAACCACCCAAAACACCCTAGCAACCGCCTAGCAACCACCCAAAAGACCCTAGCAACCACCCAGAATACCATAGCAACCACCCAAAATACCCTAGCAACCGCCTAGCAACCACCCAAAAGACCCTAGCAACCACCCAAAATAGCCTAGCAACCACCCAAAATATCCTAGCAACCACCCAAAAGACCCTAGCAACCACCCAAAACACCCTAGCAACCGCCTAGCAACCACCCAAAAGACCCTAGCAACCACCCAAAAGACCCTAGCAACCACCCAAAAGACCCTAGCAACACCATAGCAACCACACAAAACATCCTAGTAACCACCCATAACACCCTAGCAACCGCCTAGCCAACCACCCAGAACACCCTAGCAACCACCCAAAACACCCTAGCAACCACCCAGAACACCTTAGCAACCTCCCAAAATACCCTAGAAACACCATAGCAACCACCCATAAAATCCTAGCAACCGCCTAGCAAAAAACGTTCTGCTCCAAACTTTCTCAAGCCAACTTAAAGTTTGTCTCGACGAACTTTCGCATCTAGTTAAGTTGGCTTGAGAAAGCCAACATATTGAAATCCTATTTAAACTTATTAAGTTGGCTTGAGAAAGCCAACATATTGAAATCCTATTTAAACTTATTATTAAGTTGGCTTGAGAAAGCCAACATATTGAAATCCTATTTAAACTTATTATTATTATTCTTCTTACTAAAACTGTTGACTCAAACTCGCCCTAGAGCTTTAACTCTACATACTCCAAACTCGGCTCAGACACTCAAACTGATCTGCAGCTATATGCTATATCTTTTCAGACTGATCGGACTTACGGTTTTCCTACAAATGACGATCAAAACTCGGAAAAACTCCCATTGACTTAACATTGGGCATTCTAAAAAAATTCAAACTCACCAACCGACAAAAATTTAAATCTAAATCCCTTGAAGACTAATTCAAACTGCCATTCTATATATATTAGCCAATGAAACTCATTTAAACTAATAAACTCTAATCTCATACACTTATAAACTAATTAACTTAAATTTAATAACTAATTAACTAATAAACTCATGAATTCATAGATTTATGAACTCTTAAACTCATAAATTAATAAACTCTGAATTCTAAACTCATTTAAACTTATAAACTCTAAACTCAAAAACTTGTACACTTATAAACTCATCAATTTATACACTTATAAACTCTAAACTCATAAACTCTGAGTGTGTGTGTGTGTGTGTGTGTGTGTATCTATCTATCGCTCTGAATACCATAGCAACCACCCAGAACACCCTAGCAACCACCTAGCAACCACCCAGAACACCCTAGCAACCACCCAAAAGACCCTAGCAACCACCCAAAATATCTTAGCAACCACCCAGAACACCCTAGCAACCACCCAAAACACCCTAGCAACCACCCAAAAGACCCTAGCAACCACCCAAAATACCCTAGCAACACCATAGCAACCACACAAAACATCCTAGTAACCACCCATAACACCCTAGCAACCGCCTAGCAACCACCCAGAACACCCTAGCAACCACCCAAAAAACCCTACCAACCGCCTAGCAACCACCCAAAATATCCTAGCAACCACCCAAAACACCCTAGCAACCGCCTAGCAACCACCCAAAAGACCCTAGCAACCACCCAAAATACCCTAGCAACCACCCAGAACACCCTAGCAACCACCAAAATACCCTAGCAACCGCCTAGCAACCACCCAGAACACCCTAGCAACCACCCACAACACCCTAGCAACCGCCTAGCAACCACCCAAAATATCCTAGCAACCACCCAAAACACCCTAGCAACCGCCTAGCAACCACCCAAAAGACCCTAGCAACCACCCAAAATACCCTAGCAACCACCCAGAACACCCTAGCAACCACCAAAATACCCTAGCAACCGCCTAGCAACCACCCAGAACACCCTAGCAACCACCCACAACACCCTAGCAACCGCCTAGCAACCACCCAAAATATCCTAGCAACCACCCAAAACACCCTAGCAACCGCCTAGCAACCACCCAAAATACCCTAGCAACCACCTAACAACCACCCAAAAGACCCTAGCAACCACCCAAAATATCCTAGCAACCACCCAGAACACCCTAGCAACCACCTAGCAACCACCCATCTACACCCTACCAACCGCCTAGCAACCACCCAAAAGACCCTAGCAACCACCCAAAATACCCTAGCAACACCATAGCAACCACACAAAACATCCTAGTAACCACCCAGAACACCCTAGCAACCACCTAGCAACCACCCAGAACACCCTAGCAACCACCCAAAAGACCCTAGCAACCACCCAAAATACCCTAGCAACACCATAGCAACCACACAAAACATCCTAGTAACCACCCAGAACACCCTAGCAACCACCCAAAAGACCCTGGCAACCACCCAAAATATCCTAGCAACCACCCAGAACACCCTAGCAACCACCTAGCAACCACCCAAAACACCCTAGCAACCGCCTAGCAACCACCCAAAATACCCTAGCAACCACCCAAAATACCCTAGCAACACCATAGCAACCACACAAAACATCCTAGCAACCACCCAGAATACCCTAGCAACCACCCAAAATACCCTAGCAACCGCCTAGCAACCACCCAAAAGACCCTAGCAACCACCCTAAATATCCTAGCAACCGCATAGCAACCACCCAGAATACCCTAGCAACCACCCAAAACACCCTAGCAACCACCCAGAACACCCTAGCAACCGCCTAGCAACCACCCAAAAGACCCTAGCAACCACCCAAAATATCCTAGCAACCACCCAGAATACCCTAGCAACCACCCAAAACACCCTAGCAACCACCCATAACACCCTAGCAACCACCCAAAAGACCCTAGCAACCACCCAGAACACCCTAGCAATTGCCCAAAACACCCTAGAAACACCATAGCGACCACCCATAACATCCTAGCAACCGCCTATCAAAAAACTTTACGGTCCAAACTTTCTCAAGCCAACTTAAAGTTTGTCTCGACGAACTTTCGCATCTAGTTAAGTTGGCTTGAGAGAGCCAACATATTGAAATCCTATTTAAACTTATTATTATTATTATTATTAATATTATTATTCTTCTGTGAAAAACTGTTGACTCAAACTCGCCCTAGAGCTTTAACTCTACATACTCCAAACTCGGCTCAGACACTCAAACTGATCTGAAGTTAGTTGCTTTATCTTTTCAGACTGATCGGACTTACGGTTTTCCTACAAATGACGATCAAAACTCGGAAAAACTCCCATTGACTTAACATTGGGCATTCTAAAAAAATTCAAACTCACCAACCGACAAAAATTCAAATCTAAATCCCTTGAAAACTAAATCAAACTGCCATTCTATATATATTAGCCAATGAAACTCATTTAAACTAATAAACTCTAATTTCATACACTTATAAACTAATTAACTTAAATTGAATAACTAATTAACTGATAAACTCATGAATTCATAGACTTATGAACTCTTAAACTCATAAAATAATAAACTCTGAACTCTAAACTCATTTAAACTTATAAACTCTAAACTCAAAAACTTGTACACTTATAAACTCATCAATTTATACACTTATAAACTCTAAACTCATAAACTCTGAGTGTGTGTGTGTGTGTGTGTATCTATCTATCTACCGCTCTGAATACCATAGCAACCACCCAGAACACCCTAGCAACTGCTTAGCAACACCATAGCAACCACCCAGAATACCCTAGCAACCGCCCAAAATAGCCTAGCAACCACCCAAAATAGCCTAGCAACCGCCTAGCAACCACCCAGAATACCCTAGCAACCACCCAAAACACCCTAGCAACCACCCAGAACACCCTAGCAACTGCCTAGCAACCACCCAAAACACCCTAGCAACCACCAAAAAGACCCTAGCAACCGCCTAGCAACCACCCAGAATACTCTAGCAACCACCCAAAACACCCTAGCAACCACCAAAAAGACCCTAGCAACCGCCTAGCAACCACCCAGAATACCCTAGCAACCACCCAAAACACCCTAGCAACCACCCAGAACACCCTAGCAACTGCCTAGCAACCACCCAAAACACCCTAGCAACCACCAAAAAGACCCTAGCAACCGCCTAGCAACCACCCAGAATACTCTAGCAACCACCCAAAACACCCTAGCAACCACCAAAAAGACCCTAGCAACCGCCTAGCAACCATCCAAAAGACCCTAGCAACCACCCAAAACACCCTAGCAACCACCTAGCAACCACCCAAAAGACCCTAGCAACCACCCAAAAGACCCTAGCAACCACCCAGAACACCCTAGCAACCGCCTAGCAACCACCCAAAAGACCCTAGCAACCACCTAGCAACCACCCAAAAGACCCTAGCAACCACCCAGAACACCCTAGCAACCGCCTAGCAACCACCCAAAAGACCCTAGCAACCACCTAGCAACCACCCAAAAGACCCTAGCAACCACCCAAAACACCCTAGCAACCACCCAGAACACCCTAGCAACCGCCTAGCAACCACCCAAAAGACCCTAGCAACCACCTAGCAACCACCCAAAAGACCCTAGCAACCACCCAGGACACCCTAGCAACCACCTAGCAACCACCCAAAAGACCCTAGCAACCACCCAGGACACCCTAGCAACCACCTAGCAACCACCCAGAGCACCCTAGCAACCTCCCAAAATACCCTAGCAACACCATAGCAACATCCTAGCAACCGCCTAGCAAAAAACGTTCTGGTCCAAACTTTCACAAGCCAACTTAAAGTTTGTCTCGACGAACTTTCGCATCTAGTTATTATTATTATTCTTCTGTACAAAACTATTGACTCAAACTCGCCCTAGAGCTTTAACTCTACATACTCCAAACTCGGCTCAGACACTCAAACTGATCTGAAGTTTTATGCTATATCTTTTCAGACTGATCGGACTTACGGTTTTCCTACAAATGACGATCAAAACTCGGAAAAACTCCCATTGACTTAACATTGGGCATTCTAAAAAAATTCAAACTCACCAACCGACAAAAATTCAAATCTAAATCCCTTGAAAACTAAATCAAACTGCCATTCTATATATATTAGCCAATGAAACTCATTTAAACTAATAAACTCTAATCTCATACACTTATAAACTAATTAACTTAAATTTAATAACTAATTAACTAATAAACTCATGAATTCATAGACTTATGAACTCTTAAACTCATAAATTAATAAACTCTGAACTCTAAACTCATTTAAACTTATAAACTCTAAACTCAAAAACTTGTACACTTATAAACTCATCAATTTATACACTTATAAACTCTAAACTCATAAACTCTGAGTGTGTGTGTGTGTGTGTGTGTATCTATCTACCGCTCTGAATACCATAGCAACCACCCAGAACACCCTAGCAACCACCCAGAACACCCTAGCAACCACCCAAAAGACCCTAGCAACCACCCAAAATATCCTAGCAACCGCCTAGCAACCACCCATAATACCCTAGCAACCACCCAAAACACCCTAGCAACCACCTAGAACACCCTAGCAACCGCCTAGCAACCACCCAGAACACCCTAGCAAAACACCCTAGCAACCACCCAGAGCACCCTAGCAACCGCCTAGCAACCACCCAAAACACCCTAGCAACCACCAAAAAGACCCTAGCAACCACCCAAAATACCCTAGCAACACCATAGCAACCACACAAAACATCCTAGTAACCACCCATAACACCCTAGCAACCGCCTAGCAACCACCCAGAACACCCTAGCAACCACCCAAAACACCCTAGCAACCACCCAAAATACCTTAGCAACACCATAGCAACCAAACAAAACATCCAAGTAACCACCCATAACACCCTAGCAACCGCCTAGCAACCACCCAGAACACCCTAGCAACCACCCAAAAGACCCTAGCAACCACCCAAAAGACCCTAGCAACCGCCTAGCAACCACCCAGAATACCCTAGCAACCACCCAAAACACCCTAGCAACCACCCAGAACACCCTAGCAACCACCCAGAATACCCTAGCAACCACCCAAAACACCCTAGCAACCGCCTAGCAACCACCCAAAAGACCCTAGCAACCGCCTAGCAACCACCCAGAATACCCTAGCAACCACCCAGAATACCCTAGCAACCACCCAAAACACCCTAGCAACCACCCAAAAGACCCTAGCAACCGCCTAGCAACCACCCAAAACACCCTAGCAACCGCCTAGCAACCACCCAAAAGACCCAAGCAACCACCCAGAACACCCTAGCAACCGCCTAGCAACCACCCAAAAGACCCTAGCAACCACCCAAAAGACCCTAGCAACCACCCAAAATATCCTAGCAACCACCCAGAATACCCTAGCAACCACCCAAAACACCCTAGCAACCACCCAGAACACCCTAGCAACCGCCTAGCAACCACCCAAAAGACCCTAGCAACCACCTAGCAACCACCCAAAACACCCTAACAACCACCCAAAAGACCCTAGCAACCACCCAGGACACCCTAGCAACTGCCTAGCAACCACCCAGAAGACCCTAGCAACCACGCAAAATATCCTAGCAACCGCCTAGCAACCACCCAGAATACCCTAGCAACCACCCAAAAAACCCTAGCAACCACCCAGAACACCCTAGCAACCGCCTAGCAACCACCCAAAAGACCCTAGCAACCACCTAGCAACCACCCAAAAGACCCTAGCAACCACCCAGGACACCCTAGCAACCACCTAGCAACCACCCAGAACACCCTAGCAACCTCCCAAAATACCCTAGGAACACCATAGCAACCACCCATAAAATCCTAGCAACCGCCTAGCAAAAAACGTTCTGGTCCAAACTTTCTCAAGCCAACTTAAAGTTTGTCTCGACGAACTTTCGCATCTAGTTATTATTATTCTTCTTACTAAAACTGTTGACTCAAACTCGCCCTAGAGCTTTAACTCTACATACTTCAAACTCGGCTCAGACACTCAAACTGATCTGCAGCTATATGCTATATCTTTTCAGACTGATCGGACTTACGGTTTTCCTACAAATGACGATCAAAACTCGGAAAAACTCCCATTGACTTAACATTGGGCATTCTAAAAAAATTCAAACTCACCAACCGACAAAAATTTAAATCTAAATCCCTTGAAAACTAATTCAAACTGCCATTCTATATATATTAGCCAATGAAACTCATTTAAACTAATAAACTCTAATCTCATACACTTATAAACTAATTAACTTAAATTTAATAACTAATAAACTCATGAATTCATAGACTTATGAACTCTTAAACTCATAAATTAATAAACTCTGAACTCTAAACTCATTTAAACTTATAAACTCTAAACTCAAAAACTTGTACACTTATAAACTCATCAATTTATACACTTATAAACTCTAAACTCATAAACTCTGAGTGTGTGTGTGTGTGTGTGTGTGTGTGTATCTATCTATCTACCTCTCTGAATACCATAGCAACCACCCAGAACACCCTAGCAACCACCTAGCAACCACCCAGAACACCCTAGCAACCACCCAAAAGACCCTAGCAACCACCCAAAATATCCTAGCAACCACCCAGAACACCCTAGCAACCACCCAAAACACCCTAGCAACCGCCTAGCAACCACCCAAAAGACCCTAGCAACCACCCAAAATACCCTAGCAACACCATAGCAACCACCCAAAATATCCTAGCAACCGCCTAGCAACCACCCATAATACCCTAGCAACCACCCAAAACACCCTAGCAACCACCCAAAAGACCCTAGCAACCACCCAAAACACCCTAGCAACCACCCAAAATACCCTAGCAACCGCCTAGCAACCACCCAAAAGACCCTAGCAACCACCCAGAATACCATAGCAACCACCCAAAATACCCTAGCAACCACCCAAAAGACCCTAGCAACCACCTAGCAACCACCCAAAAGACCCTAGCAACCACCCAAAACACCCTAGCAACCACCCAGAACACCCTAGCAACCGCCTAGCAACCACCCAAAAGACCCTAGCAACCACCTAGCAACCACCCAAAACACCCTAGCAACCACCCAAAATATCCTAGCAACTGCCTAGCAACCACCCATAATACCCTAGCAACCACCCAAAACACCCTAGCAACCGCCTAGCAACCACCCAAAAGACCCTAGCAACCACCCAAAATACCCTAGCAACCGCCTAGCAACCACCCAAAAGACCCTAGCAACCACCCAAAAGACCCTAGCAACCACCCAAAATACCCTAGCAACCGCCTAGCAACCACCCAAAAGACCCTAGCAACCACCCAAAAGACCCTAGCAACCACCCAGAATACCATAGCAACCACCCAAAATACCCTAGCAACCACCCAAAAGACCCTAGCAACCACCTAGCAACCACCCAAAAGACCCTAGCAACCACCCAAAACACCCTAGCAACCACCCAGAACACCCTAGCAACCACCTAGCAACCACCCAAAAGACCCTAGCAACCACCTAGCAACCACCCAAAACACCCTAGCAACCACCCAAAATATCCTAGCAACTGCCTAGCAACCACCCATAATACCCTAGCAACCACCCAAAACACCCTAGCAACCGCCTAGCAACCACCCAAAAGACCCTAGCAACCACCCAAAATACCCTAGCAACCGCCTAGCAACCACCCAAAAGACCCTAGCAACCACCCAAAATACCCTAGCAACCGCCTAGCAACCACCCAAAAGACCCTAGCAACCACCCAAAATACCCTAGCAACCACCCAAAAGACCCTAGCAACCACCCAAAATACCCTAGCAACACCATAGAAACCACACAAAACATCCTAGTAACCACCCATAACACCCTAGCAACCGCCTAGCAACCACCCAGAACACCCTAGCAACCACCCAAAATACCCTAGCAACACCATAGCAACCACACAAAACATCCTAGTAACCACCCATAACACCCTAGCAACCGCCTAGCAACCACCCAAAAGACCCTAGCAACCACCCAAAATATCCTAGCAACCGCCTAGCAACCACCCAGAATACCCTAGCAACCACCCAAAACACCCTAGCAACCACCCAGAACACCCTAGCAACCGCCTAGCAACCACCCAAAAGACCCTAGCGACCACCCATAACATCCTAGCAACCGCCTATCAAAAAACGTTCCGGTCCAAACTTTCTCAAGCCAACTTAAAGTTTGTCTCGACGAACTTTCGCATCTAGTTAAGTTGGCTTGAGAAAGCCAACATATTGAAATCCTATTTAAACTTATTATTATTAATATTATTATTATTCTTCTGTGGAAACTGTTGACTCAAACTCGCCCTAGAGCTTTAACTCTACATACTCCAAACTCGGCTCAGACACTCAAACTGATCTGAAGTTAGTTGCTATATCTTTTCAGACTGATCGGACTTACGGTTTTCCTACAAATGACGATCAAAACTCGGAAAAACTCCCATTGACTTAACATTGGGCATTCTAAAAAAATTCAAACTCACCAACCGACAAAAATTCAAATCTAAATCCCTTGAAAACTAAATCAAACTGCCATTCTATATATATTAGCCAATGAAACTCATTTAAACTAATAAACTCTAATCTCACACACTTATAAACTAATTAACTTAAATTTAATAACTAATTAACTAATAAACTCATGAATTCATATACTTATGAACTCTTAAACTCATAAATTAATAAACTCTGAACTCTAAACTCATTTAAACTTATAAACTCTAAACTCAAAAACTTGTACACTTATAAACTCATCAATTTATACACTTATAAACTCTAAACTCATAAACTCTGAGTGTGTGTGTGTGTGTGTGTGTGTGTGTGTGTATCTATCTATCTACCGCTCTGAATACCATAGCAACCACCCAGAACACCCTAGCAACCACCTAGCAACCACCCAGAACACCCTAGCAACCACCCAAAAGACCCTAGCAACCACCCAAAATATCCTAGCAACCACCCAAAAGACCCTAGCAACCACCCAAAACACCCTAGCAACCGCCTAGCAACCACCCAAAAGACCCTAGCAACCACCCAAAACACCCTAGCAACCACCCAAAATACCCTAGCAACACCATAGCAACCACACAAAACATCCTAGTAACCACCCATAACACCCTAGCAACCGCCTAGCAACCACCCAGAACTACCTAGCAACCACCCAAAACACCCTAGCAACCACCCATAATACCCTAGCAACCACCCAAAACACCCTAGCAACCACCCAGAACACCCTAGCAACCGCCTAGCAACCACCCAAAAGACCCTAGCAACCACCCAAAATACCCTAGCAACCGCCTAGCAACCACCCAAAAGACCCTAGCAACCACCCAAAAGACCCTAGCAACCACCCAAAATACCCTAGCAACCGCCTAGCAACCACCCAAAAGACCCTAGCAACCACCCAAAATACCCTAGCAACACCATAGCAACCAAACAAAACATCCTAGTAACCACCCATAACACCCTAGCAACCGCCTAGCAACCACCCAGAACACCCTAGCAACCACCCAAAATATCCTAGCAACCGCCTAGCAACCACCCAGAATACCCTAGCAACCACCCAGAACACCCTAGCAACCACCTAGCAACCACCCAAAAGACCCTAGCAACCACCCAAAATATCCTAGCAACCACCCAGAACACCCTAGCAAACGCCTAGCAACCACCCAAAAGACCCTAGCAACCACCCAGAATACCCTAGCAACCGCCTAGCAACCACCCAAAAGACCCTAGCAACCACCCAAAATAGCCTAGCAACCACCAAAAATACCCTAGCAACCGCCTAGCAACCACCCAAAAGACCCTAGCAACCACCCTTAATATCCTAGCAACCGCATAGCAACCACCCAGAATACCCTAGCAACCACCCAAAACACCCTAGCAACCACCCAGAACACCCTAGCAACCGCCTAGCAACCACCCAAAAGACCCTAGCAACCACCCAAAAGACCCTAGCAACCACCCAGGACACCCTAGCAACCACCTAGCGACCACCCATAACATCCTAGCAACCGCGTATCAAAAAACGTTACGGTCCAAACTTTCTCAAGCCAACTTAAAGTTTGTCTCGACGAACTTTCGCATCTAGTTATTATTATTATTCTTCTTACTAAAACTGTTGACTCAAACTCGCCCTAGAGCTTTAACTCTACATACTTCAAACTCGGCTCAGACACTCAAACTGATCTGCAGCTATATGCTATATCTTTTCAGACTGATCGGACTTACGGTTTTCCTACAAATGACGATCAAAACTCGGAAAAACTCCCATTGACTTAACATTGGGCATTCTAAAAAAATTCAAACTCACCAACCGACAAAAATTCAAATCTAAATCCCTTGAAAACTAAACCAAACTGCCATTCTATATATATTAGCCAATGAAACTCATTTAAACTAAAAAACTCTAATCTCATACACTTATAAACTAATTAACTTAAATTTAATAACTAATTAACTAATAAACTCATGAATTCATAGACTTGTGAACTCTTAAACTCATAAATTAATAAACTCTGAACTCTAAACTCATTTAAACTTATAAACTCTAAACTCAAAAACTTGTACACTTATAAACTCATCAATTTATACACTTATAAACTCATAAACTCTGAGTGTGTGTGTGTGTGTGTGTGTGTGTGTGTGTGTCTGAGTGAGTGTGTGAGCGAGGTAGTCTGTTTGAGTGTGTGTGTGTGTGTGTGTGTGTGTGTGTGTGTGTGTATCTATCTATCTACCGCTCTGAATACCATAGCAACCACCCAGAACACCCTAGCAACCACCCAGAACACCCTAGCAACCACCCAAAAGACCCTAGCAACCACCCAAAATATCCTAGCAACCACCCAGAACACCCTAGCAACCACCTAGCAACCACCCAAAACACCCTAGAAACCACCCAAAAGACCCTAGCAACCACCCAAAATACCCTAGCAACACCATAGCAACCACACAAAACATCCTAGTAACCACCCATAACACCCTAGCAACCGCCTAGCAACCACCCAGAACACCCTAGCAACCACCCAAAATACCCTAGCAACACCATAGCAACCACACAAAACATCCTAGTAACCACCCATAACACCCTAGCAACCGCCTAGCAACAACCCAGAACACCCTAGCAACCACCCAAAAGACCCTAGCTACCACCCAAAAGACCCTAGCAACCGCCTAGCAACCACCCAGAATACCCTAGCAACCACCCAAAACACCCTAGCAACCGCCTAGCAACCACCCAGAATACCCTAGCAACCACCCAAAACACCCTAGCAACCACCCAGAACACCATAGCAACCGCCTAGCAACCACCCAAAAGACCCTAGCAGCCGCCTAGCAACCACCCAGAATACCCTAGCAACCACCCAAAACACCCTAGCAACGACCCAAAAGACCCTAGCAACCGCCTAGCAACCACCCAAAAGACCCTAGCAACCGCCTAGCAACCACCCAAAAGACCCTAGCAACCACCCAGAACACCCTAGCAACCGCCTAGCAACCACCCAAAAGACCCTAGCAACCACCCAAAATATCCTAGCAACCACCCAGAATACCCTAGCAACCACCCAAAACACCCTAGCAACCACCCAGAACACCCTAGCAACCGCCTAGCAACCACCCAAAAGACCCTAGCAACCACCTAGCAACCACCCAAAAGACCCTAGCAACCACCCAAAACACCCTAGCAACCACCCAGAACACCCTAGCAACCGCCTAGCAACCACCCAAAAGACCCTAGCAACCACCCAGGACACCCTAGCAACCACCTAACAACCACCCAGAAGACCCTAGCAACCACCCAAAATATCCTAGCAACCGCCTAGCAACCACCCAGAATACCCTAGCAACCACCCAAAAAACCCTAGCAACCACCCAGAACACCCTAGCAGCCACCTAGCAACCACCCAAAATACCCTAGCAACCACCCAAAAGACCCTAGCAACCACCCAGGACACCCTAGCAACCACCTTGCAACCACCCAGAACACCCTATCAACCTCCCAAAATACCCTAGGAACACCATAGCAACCACCCATAAAATCCTAGCAACCGCCTAGCAAAAAACGTTCTGGTCCAAACTTTCTCAAGCCAACTTAAAGTTTGTCTCGACGAACTTTCGCATCTAGTTTTTATTATTATTATTATTCTGGCAAAAGTTTGGCGCGTAATGCGCCCCGCACCGTTTGTCACAGACCCCTGAGTGAGGTGTCAAATCGAGCGGCTCATTGAGGAGAGGTGTGCTATATCTTTTCTAAGCGATCGGGTGTACGATGTTTGCACAGCGGACGAAAAAGCGGCCAAAAAAGTCCCATTGACTTTACATGGGGAGTTCTAAAAACATTTGAATCCCAACTGCCGTTTTCACACACACCACTCCAAAGGGCCTGACACCCCTGCGTTTCTCTCCCTCTCTCTCTCCCTCAGAGGATTTATATTATCAAGCAGCCAATAAGTAATGGCCTAAAATCTTCATAGCCACACCCTAGCAACCAGTTACAGCACCCTAGCAACCACTCTGAGCTCCCTAGCAACCACTCTAAACCAATAAATAATATAAAAACATTTTTTTTACATTTTTTAAAGCAATATCACACTCGTAGCCTTGCGATATTGCTCCATGCTTGTGCCTATTCGGCCATAGGCACGAGGCCGCAGGCCGAGTGCCGTACTGAAGGAACTCGTTATTAACCCCCTGAGGTCTACGGTATCGCCGGCGATACCAGCTCGCTTTTTTTTTGTCAATGTAAAAGAAACTCATAAATACTCTGTTGACTTTGATTTTCCATAGGAGTTTCATACATCAATCGATTCTGTTAAATGTGTATTATTTTTGTGTATACTCACAATAAAAGCAAAGTGTTGTGCTTTTTGCCAAATAAAGAAAAATAAACACGAAGCGAGTTCTGCCTTCTCTCTGCCAGTGAAGTCCATTCTGAAACGCGTCCGAAAATGAACAATAACTGAGCGAATACTCAGTCAAACAGGCATACAGACACACAGGCATGAAGCTTGAATTTTCTTCTTTTAAATGAAGTAATTTACATAAAAAACAAATATTCTAATCTTGTGAAATCTGTATTAAAAGAGAGCGATTCCAGTCGAGCTCATCTCATCTCATTACGTTATAATCAGCCCCGCCCACGGAGAGCGCGCGCTATTCAAACGCAAATGACTGAGACGATCCCATACAAACTGTGAACGCCCACATATCAGCTCGAGAAAACACATCAAGTTTATTCAGATAAGTGTAGTTGTCTACACTGTCTCGCAGCGCTGTGAGGAATAATAATAATGGAAAACTTACCTCAGAAGTGCTGGTATTTCGAGGAGCAACGGATGGAATAATGTAGTAAGTTTTTTTTTTTCATTCTCAAGTAAATCGCGTTTCTGTGTGAATGAATGAACGCAGAGATGCGCTGTTTACCACAACTCGCAAAAAGACGGTTTAAATTTGAATTGCGTTTCTGTGTGTGAATAAATGATCTGCTTTTAGCAAACTATTTAGCTATACTGAGTAAAATCGATTGAAATATGTTGAAATAAAATGTATTTGTATAAGCAACGTATTAAACTGCAAATTAACATTTATATTCCTTATAATAAAAACGAAAGACCTATGTTACAGACATATGAAAGACAACATTTTGTTGATTAGTTTTGGATAGATTACACATTTTTACTGTAAAATATCTGCCACCTCAAATAAGCTTTTGTTTGCCAATTTTTGCTAATATGTTAAATATAGTATGTTTTGTCAATGTAGGCTATATTCGAAGTTTGAAATATGTATGATAAAATGTATACTTTAGTTTTTACAAAGAAAGATTACACTTCAATTGTTGTTGTAATTGTAACCTTTTTAATAAAAAAATATATATTTACAAGGTAGATGTAAACAAATTTTAAAAGGTAAATATAAGCATTTTCTTTAAATAATTTTTATTGTGTTTTATTATTGACAAATTTGGGGAGAGGATACATATTCCAAAACTGAAAATACAGTATGAGAATTAACTGCACAATTAATAGACATGTTTTCCTTGGATATTATACAATTTGCAAGCAAAATTTGTGGAAAAAAAAAAAATTGACATGCTTCCAACTGTGAACCAATTTGGTAGAATATATATATATATACTGTATATATATTGCTCTTGCATTCTTTCTTGTGGCTATAGGTGACACACCTGAATGAATGGCTCATTAGGTATGCGGGCCCCATTGTCTCCTGAGGTGTGAACCACTACATATGCATGATGCTGTTGAATGGTTGACGCCCCTTGCGCATATTGCCTTTACAAACAAAAAGTGTTTTACAAGATTTAAATCAATGTATTGTGTTATGTGAATGATAAGGGCAGGATGATTTTCACATCATTTTGAAGAAAAAATTCTAGGCAAAGACATCAATTAGTCAAAAGTCTTATTGACACGTATTTAGTATGTGTTTTGTGGCCTTATTTCAGAAACTTTAGTTTTTAGTTTTTTCAATAACCATGCATAAACATTATTCTCTCAAAAATACAAACATGTACATGCATGTTGCTCACATATTATGGTAGCCCTGTTTGTGCTAAATAGAGTGTAATTATACCTTTGCCATTAATATGTTTATAAGCAACTGAAAAAAGCACAAATGTCAGGGCATGTCAGAACATCTCAAGGACCCCAAAAACCCCTCAGACCTCAGAGGGTTAAAGATTTTAAGAACTCTATAAAAACTCCATAGTAACCATATTTGACAACTACCAACCACCTAGTAACACCATAGCAACTACCAAAAATACCTTAGCAACCACCCTGAACACCCTAGCAACGTCTAGAAATGCTCTAGTAACCACCCAAAACGCCTAGCAACCACCCAGAACACCCTAGCAACTGCCTAGCAACACCATAGCAACCACCTAGCAATGCCCTAGCAACCACCAAGAATACCCTAGCAACTGCCTAGCAACCACCAAGAATACCCTAGCAACTGCCTAGCAACCACCCAGAACACCTTAGCAACTGCCTAGCAACACCATAGCAACCACCCAGAAAACCCTAGCAACCACCACCTGGCAACAGCATCTTGCTAAAAACATGCTAGCAACATACTAATCATGCTAGCATCATGCTAATCAAGCTAGCAACATGCTAATAATGCTAGCATCATGCTACCAACACGCTAATCAAGCTAGCATCATGCTAGCAACATGCTAATCAAGCTAGCATAATGCTAGAAACATGCTAATCATGTTAGCGTCTAGCTAAAAACATGCTAATCATGCTAGCATCAAGCTACCAACAAGCTAATCAAGCTAGCATCATGCTACCAATATGCTAATTAAGCTAGCATCATGCTAGCAAAATGCTATTCAAGCTAGCATTATGCTAACAACATGTTAATCAAGCTAGCATAATGCTAGCAACATGCTAATAATGCTAGCATAATGCTACCAATATGCTAATTAAGCTAGCATCATGCTAGCAAAATGCTATTCAAGCTAGCATTATGCTAACAACATGTTAATCAAGCTAGCATAATGTTAGCAACATGCTAATCATGCTAGCATCATGCTACCAATATGCTAATTAAGCTAGCATCATGCTAGCATCAAGCTAGCATCATGCTAATCAAGCTAGCATTATGCTAGCAACATGCTAATCAAGCTAGCATCATGCTAGAAACATGCTAATCATGTTAGCATCTAGCTAAAAACATGCTAGCAACATTCTAATCATGCTAGCATCAAGCTACCAACATGCTAATCAAGCTAGCATCATGCTAATCAAGCTAGCATAATTCTAGCAACATGCTAATCAAGCTAGCATCATGCTAGAAACATGCTAATCATGTTAGCATCTAGTTAAAAACATGCTAGCAACATGCTAATAATGCTAGCATCAAGCTACCAACATGCTAATCAAGCTAGCATAATGCTAACATCATGCTAATCAAGCTAGCATCATGCTACCAACATGCTAGTCATGCTAGCATCATTTTAACAACATGTTAATCATAGTAAATCATGCTGGAATGTGGTAAATCGTAGTAAATCATCTTAGAAACATGGTAAATCGTGGTAAATAATGCTAAAACGTGGTATATCATGGTATCACAACATGTTAATTGTGTTAGCATCTGCCCAGTGGCGAGTTTTGCCACTGCAAGCACCACTTCACATTTTCTTCAGGAAATGTACATTCTAGTTAGTGGTGCTTTTTTAAAGCAACACTATTGTTATTGTTAATACTTATTATACACAAAGTTTGGCGCGTAACTTGCCCCGCACCGTTTGTCACAGACCCCTGATTGAGGTGTCATATCGACCGGCTCATTGAGGAGAGGTGTGCTATGACTTTTCTAAGCGATCGGGTGTACGATGTTCGCACAGCGGAAGAAAAAGCGGCCAAAAAAGTCCCATTGACTTTACATGGGGAGTTCTAAAAACATTTGAATCCCAACTGCCGTTTTCACACACACCACTCCAAAGGGCCTGACACCCCTGCGTTTCTCTCCCTCTCTCTCTCCCTCAGAGGATTTATATTATCAAGCAGCCAATAAGTAATGGCCTAAAATCTTCATAGCCACACCCTAGCAACCAGTTACAGCACCCTAGCAACCACTCTGAGCTCCCTCCCTAGCAACCATCCTAAACCAATAAATAATATAAAAACTTTTTTTAAATTTTTTTAAAGCAATATCACACTCGTAGCCTTGCGATATTGCTCCATGCTTGTGTACTGAAGGAACTCGTTATTAAAGATTTTAAGAACTCTATAAAAACTCCATAGTAACCATATTTGACAACTACCAACCACCTAGTAACACCATAGCAACTACCAAAAATACCTTAGCAACCACCCTGAACACCCTAGCAACATCTAGAAATGCTCTAGTAACCACCAAAAAACTCTAGCAACCACCCAGAACACCATAGCAACTGCCTAGCAACCACCCAGAACACCTAGCAACTGCCTAGTAACCACCCAGAACGCCTAGCAACCACCCAGAACACCCTAGCAACTGCCTAGCAACGCCCTAGCATCCACCCAGAATACCATAGCAACTGCCTAGCAACACCATAGCAACCACCTAGCAATGCCTAGCAACCACCAAGAATACCCTAGCAACTGCCTAGCAACCACCAATAATACCCTAGCAACTGCCTAGCAACCACCCAGAACACCTTAGCAACTGCCTAGCAACCACCCAGAACACCCTAGCAACTGCCTAACAACGCCCTAGCATCCACCCAGAATACCATAGCAACTGCCTAGCAACACCATAGCAACCACCCAGAACACCCTAGCAACCACCTAGCAACGCCCTAGCAACCACCCAGAACACCCTAGCAACCACCTGGCAACAGCATCTTGCTAAAAACATGCTAGCAACATGCTAATCATGCTAGCATCATGCTAGCAAAATGCTAATCAAGCTAGCATCATGCTAACAACATGCTAATCATGCTAGCAACATGCTAATCAAGCTAGCAACATGCTAATCAAGCTAGCATCATGCTAGCATCATGCTAATCAAGCTAGCAACATGCTAGCAACATGCTAATAAAGCTAGCATTATGCTAGCAACATGCTAATCAAGCTAGCATAATGCTAGCAACATGTTAATCATGTTAGCATCTAGCTAAAAACATGCTAGCAAAATGCTAATCATGTTAGCATCTTGTTAAAAGCATGCTAGCAACATGCTAATCATGCTAGCATCATGCTAACAACATGCTAATTATGCTAGCATCATTCTAACAACATGTTAATCATAGTAAATCATGCTGGAATGTGGTAAATCGTAGTAAATCATCTTAGAAACATGGTAAATCGTGGTAAATAATGCTAAAACGTGGTATATCATGGTATCACAACATGTTAATTGTGTTAGCATCTGCCCAGTGGCGAGTTTTGCCACTGCAAGCACCACTTCACATTTTCTTCAGGAAATGTACATTCTAGTTAGTGGTGCTTTTCAAAGCACCACTATTGTTATTGCTCATACTTATTATTCTTCTTCTTATTATTATTCCGGACAAAAGTTTGGCGCGTAACTTGCCCCGCACCGTTTGTCACAGACCCATGAGTGAGGCATCAAATCGACCGGCTCATTGAGGAGAGGTGTGCTATGACTTTTCTAAGCGATCGGGTGTACGATGTTCGCACAGCGGACGAAAAAGCGGCCAAAAAAGTCCCATTGACTTTGCATGGGGAGTTCTAAAAACATTTGAATCCCAACTGCCGTTTTCACACACACCACTCCAAAGGGCCTGACACCCCTGCGTTTCTCTCCCTCTCTCTCTCCCTCAGAGGATTTATATTATCAAGCAGCCAATAAGTAATGGCCTAAAATCTTCATAGCCACACCCTAGCAACCAGTTACAGCACCCTAGCAACCACTCTGAGCTCCCTAGCAACCACCCTAAACCAATAAATAATATAAAAACATTTTTTTTACATTTTTTAAAGCAATATCACACTCGTAGCCTTGCGATATTGCTCCATGCTTGTGCCTATTCGGCCATAGGCACGAGGCCGCAGGCCGAGTGCCGTACTGAAGGAACTCGTTATTAAAGATTTTAAGAACTCTATAAAAACTCCATAGTAACCATATTTGACAACTACCAACCACCTAGTAACACCATAGCAACTACCAAAAATACCTTAGCAACCACCCTGAACACCCTAGCAACGTCTAGAAATGCTCTAGTAACCACCAAAAAACTCTAGCAACCACCCAGAACACCCTAGCAACTGCCTAGCAACCACCCAGAACACCTAGCAACTGCCTAGTAACCACCCAGAACACCCTAGCAACTGCCTAGCAATGCCCTAGCATCCACCCAGAATACCATAGCAACTGCCTAGCAACACCATAGCAACCACCATAGCAACTGCCTAGCAACCACCAAGAATACCCTAGCAACTGCCTAGCAACTGCCTAGCAACCACCCAGAACACCTTAGCAACTGCCTAGCAACACCATAGCAACCACCCAGAAAACCCTAGCAACCACCACCTGGCAACAGCATCTTGCTAAAAACATGCTAGCAACATACTAATCATGCTAGCAACAAGCTAGCAACATGCTAATAATGCTAGCATTATGCTACCAACATGCTAATCAAGCTAGCATCATGCTAGCAACATGCTAATCAAGCTATCATAATGCTAGCAAAATGCTAATCAAGCTAGCATCATGCTAGCAACATGCTAATCAAGCTAGCATTATGCTAGCAACATGCTAATCATGTTAGCGTCTAGCTAAAAACATGCTAGCAACATGCTAATCATGCTAGCATCATGCTAGGAAAATGCTAATCAAGCTAGCATTATGCTAGAAACATGCTAATCATGTTAGCGTCTAGCTAAAACCATGCTAATCATGCTAGCATCATGCTAACATAATGCTAATCAAGCTAGCATCATGCTAACATAATGCTAATCAAGCTAGCATCATGCTACCAATATGCTAATTAAGCTAGCATCATGCTAGCAAAATGCTATTCAAGCTAGCATTATGCTAACAACATGTTAATCAAGCTAGCATAATGCTAGCAACATGCTAATCATGTTAGCATCTGGCTAAAAACATGCTAGCAAAATGCTAATCATGCTAACATCTTGTTAAAAGCATGCTAGCAACATGCTAATCATGCTAGCATCATGCTACCAACATGCTAATCATGTTAACAACATGCTAATCATGCTAGCATCATTTTAACAACATGTTAATCATAGTAAATCATGCTGGATTGTGGTAAATCGTAGTAAATCATCTTAGAAACATGGTAAATCGTGGTAAATAATGCTAAAACGTGGTATATCATGGTTTACCACACTCTAGCAACCGAGTGGCGAGTTTTGCCACTGCAAGCACCACTTCACATTTTCTCCAGGAAATGTACATTCTAGTTATTATTATTCTTCCACACAAAAGTTTGGCGCGTAACTCGTCCCGCACCGTTTGTCACAGACCCATGAATGAGGTGTCAAATCGACCAGCGTATTGAGGAGAGGTGTGCTATGACTTTTATAAGCGATCGGGGGTACGGTGATCGCCCCAGGGGCGAAAAAGCGGTCGAAAAATCCCATAGACTTAACATTGCGACGAACTTTGATGACTCGTAGCTCTGAGTGAGGATTTCGCAGAAACGTGTGATTTGCCACATTTGAAGAGGCTGACAGGCTCTGTAAGAACATACCTCACAATGGGGTAAAAGTTGCACCCCTGGGGGGCAGGAGCTGCCCAAAGTTTCCCATTGACTTACTATGGTGTAGGACGGCCCATGAAATGGGCCGTCCTACACCATAGCATGTGTTTTTCCTACTATGGTAAATTACATAAGGTTTTTGTATTGAACGTAGCTCTGGATCACAGTGTCATAGAGACAAGGGGGCAGGCTCATTTTACTCAGACGACCAATCAGTCTCTCAGGATCATTGTGAAGCTATCAAGCCATGCCCTAGCAACCATTTAGAGCACCTTAGCAACAAGTTCCATAGACTTCCATTGAAAGAGATCAAAGGGATATCTCCGGACTGAATTGTCATAGAAACATGAGGGTGGTCTCATTTGACTCGGGGCAGCAAACAGCCAATCATGAATCACCTCAACCCTTCCTAGCCCATCCCTAGCAACCATTGTCGAGCACCTTAGCAACCAAAATCCAAAGAGGGATATCTTCCATTCTGAATGTCACAGAGGCATGGGAGTTGGTTTATATCATTCATACTGACAAGCAGCCTTTGGAGTTTCATGACTGCCAGCTGCCAAGCCACTCCCTAGCAACCAAATAGAGTACCCTAGCAACCAAAATCCAGAGAGGGATATCTTCCATTCTGTATGTCACAGAGGCATGGGAGTTGGTTTATATCATTCATACTGACAAGCAGCCTTTGGAGTTTCATGATTGGCAGCTGCCACGCCACTCCCTAGCAACCAAACAGAGTACCCTAGCAACCAAAATCCAAAGAAGGATATCTTCCATTCTGAATGTCACAGAGGCATGGGAGTTGGTTTATATCATTCATAGTGACAAGAAGCCTTTGCAGTTTCATCATTGGCAGTTGTCAAGCAACTCCATAGCAACCAAACAGAGTACCCTAGCAACCAAAATCCAAAGAGGGATATCTTCCATTCTGAATGTCACATAGGCATGGGAGTTGGTTTATATAATTAATACTGACAAGCAGCCTTTGGAATTTCATGATTGGCAGCTGCT
Organism: Leuciscus leuciscus; assembly: GCF_965113295.1. NCBI lineage: Eukaryota > Metazoa > Chordata > Actinopteri > Cypriniformes > Leuciscidae > Leuciscus > Leuciscus leuciscus. The sequence continues at coordinate 17,670,452 of NC_138745.1, read as the reverse complement.
ACGCCACTCCCTAGCAACCAAACCGAGTACCCTAGCAACCAAAATCCAAAGAGGGATATCTTCCATTCTGAATGTCACAGAGGCATGGGAGTTGGTTTATATCATTCATACTGACAAGCAGCCTTTGGAGTTTCATGACTGCCAGCTGCCAAGCCACTCCCTAGCAACCAAATAGAGTACCCTAGCAACCAAAATCCAGAGAGGGATATCTTCCATTCTGTATGTCACAGAGGCATGGGAGTTGGTTTATATCATTCATACTGACAAGCAGCCTTTGGAGTTTCATGATTGGCAGCTGCCACGCCACTCCCTAGCAACCAAACAGAGTACCCTAGCAACCAAAATCCAAAGAAGGATATCTTCCATTCTGAATGTCACAGAGGCATGGGAGTTGGTTTATATCATTCATAGTGACAAGAAGCCTTTGCAGTTTCATCATTGGCAGTTGTCAAGCAACTCCATAGCAACCAAACAGAGTACCCTAGCAACCAAAATCCAAAGAGGGATATCTTCCATTCTGAATGTCACATAGGCATGGGAGTTGGTTTATATAATTAATACTGACAAGCAGCCTTTGGAATTTCATGATTGGCAGCTGCTACGCCACTCCCTAGCAACCAAACCGAGTACCCTAGCAACCAAAATCCAAAGAGGGATATATTCCGTTCTGAATGTCACAGAGGCATGGGAGTTGGTTTATATCATTCATAGTGGCAAGAAGCCTTTGGAGTTTCATCATTGGCAGCTGCCTAGCAACTCCATAGCAACCAAACAGAGTACCCTAGCAACCAAAATCCAAAGAGGCATTTCTTCCATTCTGAATGTCACAGAGGCATGGGAGTTGGTTTATATCATTCATAGTGACAAGAAGCCTTTGGAGTTTCATCATTGGCAGCTGCCTAGCAACTCCATAGCAACCAAACAGAGTACCCTAGCAACCAAAATCCAAAGAGGCATTTCTTCCATTCTGAATGTCACAGAGGCATGGGAGTTGGTTTATATCATTCATACTGACAAGCAGCCTTTGGAGTTTCATGATTGGCAGCTGCCAAGCCACTCCCTAGCAACAAAACAGAGTACCCTAGCAACCAAAATCCAAAGAGGGATATCTTCCATTCTGAATGTCACAGAGGCATGGGAGTTGGTTTGTATCATTCATACTGACAAGAAGACTTTGCAGTTTCATCATTGGCAGCTGCCAAGCAACTCCATAGCAACCAAACAGAGTACCCTAGCAACCAAAATCAAAAGAGGGATATCTTCCATTCTGAATGTCACCGAGGCATGGGAGTTGGTTTATATCATTCATAGTGACAAGAAGCCTTTGCAGTTTCATCATTGGCAGCTGCCAAGCAACTCCATAGCAACCAAACAGAGTACCCTAGCAACCAAAGTCCAAAGAGGAATATCTTCCATTCTGAATGTCACAGAGGCATGGGAGTTGGTTTATATCATTCATACTGACAAGCAGCCTTTGGAGTTTCATGATTGGCAGCTGCCAAACCACTCCCTAGCAACCAAACAGAGTACCCTAGCAACCGTTTATCAAGACCCATGTCTTTTCATCAGAACATCGTATAGAGATGGGGTTTGGCTCTTTTGTTTCGTTTGGGAAACAGTCTGTAAAATATCACCACGGTTACTGTGTATTCACACCATAGCAACCGTTTAGAGCCACCTAGCAACCATATTGAAACATATAGAAGCCATATTTCAGCTCCACAACATCGTACAGACATGGTTGTTGGCTCGTATGCAATCATGTACAACACCCTAGCAACCGAGTGGTGAGTTTTGCCACTGCAAGCACCACTTCACATTTTCTTCAGGAAATGTACATTCTAGTTAGTGGTGCTTTTTCAAAGCAACACTAGTGTTATTGTCACTCATACTTATTATTCTTATTTTTATTAAGTTGGCTTGAGAAAGCCAACTTACTGAAATCCTATTTAAACTTATTATTAAGTTGGCTTGAGAAAGCCAACTTACTGAAATCCTATTTAAACTTATTAAGTTGGCTTGAGAAAGCCAACTTACTGAAATCCTATTTAAACTTATTATTATTCTTCTTCTTACTTCTTTTTCTGACCGCAAATTTTGGGACACTAACTCCTCCTAGACCGTTCAAGCTACATACTCCAAACTCGGGTCAGACCTTCATACTGTTCTGACTTGGTGTGCTATATCTTTTCAGACTGGTTTGACTTACGGTTTTCTTAAAAATTAATATTCAAAATCATAAAAATCCCATAGACTTTCATTGCAGACTGCTCAAATTGAGCCAAGACTACGGTAGCCCATTAGTGTACAAGCCAAAATCTCAAATCTAAATTCTCTGAAGCCCTAGACTCAATTAAACTACCATTCTATATCTATCTATCTATCTATCTATCTATCTATCTATCTATCTATCTATCTATCTATCTATCTATCTATCTATCTATCTATCTATCTATCTATCTTCAAACCTTATCTATCCATCTATCTATCTATCTATCTATCTATCTTCAAACCTTATCTATCTATCTATCTATCTATCTATCTATCTATCTATCTATCTATCTATCTATCTATCTATCTATCTATCTATCTATCTATCTATCTATCTATCTATCTATCTATCTATCTATCTTCAAACCATATCTATCTATCTATCTATCTATCTATCTATCTATCTATCTATCTATCTATCTTCAAACGTTTTCTATCTATCTATCTATCTATCTATCAATCTGTCTTTCTTTCTAACTAATCTATCTATCTTTCTAACTAACTTATCGATCTATCTTTCTTTCTTTCTTTCTTTCTTTCTTACTAATCTATCTATCTTTCTAACTAACTTATCTATCTTTCTTTCTTTCTAACTAATCTATCTTTCTAACTAACCTATCTTTCTTTCTTTCTTTCTTTCTTTCTTTCTAATCTTTCTATCTTTCTAACTAACTTATCTATCTTTCTTTCATTCTAACTAATCTATCTTTCTAACTAACTTATATTTCTTTCTAACTAATCTATATATCTTTCTAACTAACTTATCTATCTTTTTTCTTTCTTTCTTACTAATCTATCTATCTTTCTAACTAACATATCTATTTTTCTTTCTTACTAATCTATCTATCTTTCTAACTAACTTATCTATCTTTCTTTCTTACTAATCCATCTTTCTTTCTTTTTAACTAATCTTTCTATCTTTCTAACTAATCTATCTATCTTTCTAACTAACGTATCTTTCTTTCTTAACTAATCTATCTTTTTAACTAACTTATCTATCTATCTTTCTTACTAATCTATCTATCTTTCTAACTAACTTATCTATCTTTCTTTCTAACTAATATATCTATCTTTCTAACTAAGTAATCTCTTTCTTTCTTTCTTTCTTTCTTTCTTTCTTTCTTTCTTTCTTTCTAACTAATCTATCTATCTTTCTAACTAACTTATCTATCTTCCTTTCTAACTAATCTGTCTATCTTTCTAACTAACTAACTAACTAACTAACTAACTAACTAACTAACTAACTAATCTATCTTTCTTTATTTCTTACTAATCTATCTTTCAAACTAATCTATCTCTTTCTTTCTAACTAATCAGTCTTTCCCTCTTTCTTTCTTTCTTTCTTTCTTTCTTTCTTTCTTTCTTTCTAACTAATCTTTCTTTCTTTCTAACTAATCCTTCTTTCTTTCTTTCTAACTAATCTTTCTTTCTTTCTTTCTTTCTTTCTTTCTAACTAATCTTTCTTTCTAACTAATACTTTCTAACGAATCAATTTAACTAATCTATCTATCTTTTTAACTAACTTATCTATCTTTCTTTCTTACTAATCTATCTATCTTTCTAACTAACTTATCTATCTTTGTTTCTTACTAATCTATCTATCTTTCTAACTAATTTATCTATCTTTATTTATTTCTTACTAATCTATCTATCTTTCTAACTAACTAAATAATCTTTCTTTCTTTCTTTCTTTCTTTCTTTCTTTCTTTCTTTCTTTCTTTCTTTCTTTCTTTCTAACTAACTTATCGATCTTTCTTCCTTTCTAACTAATATATCTATCTTTCTAACTAACTTATCTATCTTTCTTTCTTTCTAACTAATCTATCTATCTTTCTAACTAACTAATCTATCTTTCTTTATTTCTAACTAATCTATCTTTCTTTATTTCTAACTAATCTATCTATCTTTCTAACTAATCTATCTCTCTTTCTTTCTAACTAATCAATCTTTCTCTCTTTCTTTCTTTCTTGCTTTCTTTCTTTCTTTCTTTCTTGCTTTCTTTCTGTCTTTCTGTCTTTCTTTCTTTCTTTCTTTCTTTCTTTCTTTCTTTCTTTCTTTCTTTCTTTCTTTCTTTCTTTCTTTCTTTCATTCTTTCTTTCTAACTAATCTTCTTTCTTTCTCTCTTTCTTTCTTTCTAACTAATCTTCTTTCTTTCTTTCTTTCTTTCTAACTAATCTTTTCTTTCTTTCTTTCTTTCTTTCTTTCTTTCTTTCTTTCTTTCTAACTAATTAATCTTTGTTCTTTCTTTCTTTCTTTCTTTCTTTCTTTCTTTCTTTCTTTCTTTCTTTCTTTCTTTCTCTTTCCTTCTTTCTTTCTAACTAATTAATCTTTTTTCTTTCTTTCTTTCTTTCTTTCTTTCTTTCTTTCTTTCTTTCTTTCTTTCTTTCTTTCTAACTAATCTTTCGTTTTTCTTTTTCTTTCTTTCAAACTAATCTTTCTTTTTTCTTTTTCTTTCTTTCTAACTAATCTTTCTTTTCTTTCTTTCTTTCTTTCTTTCTTTCTTTCTTTCTTTCTTTCTTTCTTTCTTTCTTTCTTTCTTTCTAACTAATCTATCTATCTTTCTAACTAACTTATCTATCTTCCTTTCTAACTAATCTGTCTATCTTTCTAACTAACTAACTAACTAACTAACTAACTAACTAACTAACTAATCTATCTTTCTTTATTTCTTACTAATCTATCTTTCAAACTAATCTATCTCTTTCTTTCTAACTAATCAGTCTTTCCCTCTTTCTTTCTTTCTTTCTTTCTTTCTTTCTTTCTAACTAATCTTTCTTTCTTTCTAACTAATCCTTCTTTCTTTCTTTCTAACTAATCTTTCTTTCTTTCTTTCTTTCTTTCTTTCTTTCTTTCTTTCTAACTAATCTTTCTTTCTAACTAATACTTTCTAACGAATCAATTTAACTAATCTATCTATCTTTTTAACTAACTTATCTATCTTTCTTTCTTACTAATCTATCTATCTTTCTAACTAACTTATCTATCTTTGTTTCTTACTAATCTATCTATCTTTCTAACTAATTTATCTATCTTTATTTATTTCTTACTAATCTATCTATCTTTCTAACTAACTAAATAATCTTTCTTTCTTTCTTTCTTTCTTTCTTTCTTTCTTTCTTTCTTTCTTTCTTTCTTTCTAACTAACTTATCGATCTTTCTTCCTTTCTAACTAATATATCTATCTTTCTAACTAACTTATCTATCTTTCTTTCTTTCTAACTAATCTATCTATCTTTCTAACTAACTAATCTATCTTTCTTTATTTCTAACTAATCTATCTTTCTTTATTTCTAACTAATCTATCTATCTTTCTAACTAATCTATCTCTCTTTCTTTCTAACTAATCAATCTTTCTCTCTTTCTTTCTTTCTTGCTTTCTTTCTTTCTTTCTTTCTTGCTTTCTTTCTGTCTTTCTGTCTTTCTTTCTTTCTTTCTTTCTTTCTTTCTTTCTTTCTTTCTTTCTTTCTTTCTTTCTTTCATTCTTTCTTTCTAACTAATCTTCTTTCTTTCTCTCTTTCTTTCTTTCTAACTAATCTTCTTTCTTTCTTTCTTTCTTTCTAACTAATCTTTTCTTTCTTTCTTTCTTTCTTTCTTTCTTTCTTTCTTTCTTTCTTTCTAACTAATTAATCTTTGTTCTTTCTTTCTTTCTTTCTTTCTTTCTTTCTTTCTTTCTTTCTTTCTCTTTCCTTCTTTCTTTCTAACTAATTAATCTTTTTTCTTTCTTTCTTTCTTTCTTTCTTTCTTTCTTTCTTTCTTTCTTTCTTTCTTTCTAACTAATCTTTCGTTTTTCTTTTTCTTTCTTTCAAACTAATCTTTCTTTTTTCTTTTTCTTTCTTTCTAACTAATCTTTCTTTTCTTTCTTTCTTTCTTTCTTTCTTTCTTTCTTTCTTTCTTTCTTTCTTTCTTTCTTTCTAACTAATCTTTTCTTTCTTTCTTTCTTTCTTTCTTACTTTCTTTCATTCTTTCTTTCTAACTAATTAATCTTTGTTCTTTCTTTCTTTCTTTCTTTCTTTCTTTCTTTCTTTCTTTCTTTCTTTCTTTCTAACTAATTAATCTTTTTTCTTTCTTTCTTTCTTTCTTTCTTTCTTTCTTTCTTTCTTTCTTTCTTTCTTTCTTTCTTTCTTTCTTTCTTTCTAACTTTTTCTTTTTCTTTCTTTCTAACTAATCTTTCTTTTCTTTCTTTCTTTCTTTCTTTCTTTCTTTCTTTCTTTCTTTCTTTCTTTCTAACTAATCTTCTTTCTTTCTTTCTTTCTTTCTAACTAATCTTTTCTTTCTTTCTTTCTTTCTTTCTTTCTTTCTTTCTTTCTTTCTTTCTTTCTTTCTTTCTTTTTTTCTTTCTTTCTAACTAATCTTTCTTTTTTCTTTTTCTTTCTTTCTAACTAATCTTTCTTTTCTTTCTTTCTTTCTTTCTTTCTTTCTTTCTTTCTTTCTAACTAATCTTTTCTTTCTCTCTTTCTTTCTTTCTTTCTTTCTTTCTTTCTTTCTTTCTTTCTTTCTTTCTTTCTTTCATTCTTTCTTTCTAACTAATTAATCTTTGTTCTTTCTTTCTTTCTTTCTTTCTTTCTTTCTTTCTTTCTTTCTTACTTTCTTTCATTCTTTCTTTCTAACTAATTAATCTTTGTTCTTTCTTTCTTTCTTTCTTTCTTTCTTTCTTTCTTTCTTTCTCTCTTTTTTCTTTTTCTTTCTTTCTAACTAATCTTTCTTTTTTCTTTTTCTTTCTTTCTAACTAATCTTTCTTTTCTTTCTTTCTTTCTTTCTTTCTTTCTTTCTTTCTTTCTTTCTTTCTTTCTTTCTAACTAATCTTTTCTTTCTTTCTTTCTTTCTTTCTTTCTTTCTTTCTTTCTTTCATTCTTTCTAACTAATTAATCTTTGTTCTTTCTTTCTTTCTTTCTTTCTTTCTTTCTTTCTTTCTTTCTTTCTTTCTAACTAATTAATCTTTTTTCTTTCTTTCTTTCTTTCTAACTAATCTTTCTTTTTTCTTTGTTCTTTCTTTCTTTCTTTCTTTCTTTCTTTCTTTCTAACTAATTAATCTTTTTTCTTTCTTTCTTTCTTTCTAACTAATCTTTCTTTTTTCTTTTTCTTTCTTTCAAACTAATCTTTCTTTTTTCTTTTTCTTTCTTTCTAACTAATCTTTCTTTTCTTTCTTTCTTTCTTTCTTTCTTTCTTTCTTTCTTTCTAACTAATCTTCTTTCTTTCTTTCTAACTAATCTTTTCTTTCTTTCTTTCTTTCTTTCTTTTTTCTTTTTCTTTCTTTCTAACTAATCTTTCTTTTCTTTCTTTCTTTCTTTCTTTCTTTCTTTTTTCTTTTTCTTTCTTTCAAACTAATCTTTCTTTTTTCTTTTTCTTTCTTTCTAACTAATCTTTCTTTTCTTTCTTTCTTTCTTTCTTTCTTTCTTTCTTTCTTTCTAACTAATCTTCTTTTTTCTTTTTCTTTCTTTCAAACTAATCTTTCTTTTTTCTTTTTCTTTCTTTCTAACTAATCTTTCTTTTCTTTCTTTCTTTCTTTCTTTCTTTCTTTCTTTCTTTCTAACTAATCTTCTTTCTTTCTTTCTAACTAATCTTTTCTTTCTTTCTTTCTTTCTTTCTTTTTTCTTTTTCTTTCTTTCTAACTAATCTTTCTTTTCTTTCTTTCTTTCTTTCTTTCTTTCTTTCTTTCTTTCTAACTAATTAATCTTTGTTCTTTCTTTCTTTCTTTCTTTCTTTCTTTCTTTCTTTCTCTTTCTTTCTTTCTAACTAATTAATCTTTTTTCTTTCTTTCTTTCTTTCTTTCTTTCTTTCTTTCTTTCTTTCTTTCTTTCTTTCTAACTAATCTTTCTTTTTTCTTTTTCTTTCTTTCAAACTAATCTTTCTTTTTTCTTTCTTTCTAACTAATCTTTCTTTTCATTCTTTCTTTCTTTCTTTCTTTCTAGCTAATCTTTTCTTTCTTTCTTTCTTTCTTTCTTTCTAATTAATTAATTAATCTTTGTTCTTTCTTTCTTTCTTTCTAATTAATTAATCTTTGTTCTTTCTTTCTTTCTTTCTTTCTTTCTTTCTTTCTTTCTTTCTTTCTTTCTTTCTTTCTCTTTCTTTCTTTCTTTCTTTCTAACTAATTCTTCTTCTTTTTCTTCTTAGCCAAAATTTCTGACTCTAACTCCTCCTAGACCGTTAAAGCTACGACCACCAAACTCGGGTCAGACCTTCAGACTGTTCTGACTTGGTGTGCTATATCTTTTCAGACTGATTTGACTTTCAGTTTTCTTAAAAATTAATATTAAAAATCATAAA